>NC_142501.1:207491287-208741287 GCF_057876585.1 Rhinolophus sinicus
TAGTCACAGCTGATGGCCAACTAGTCACAGCTGATGGCCATCTACTAACCAAGCCAGCACCTTTCCACGTGAGGCCGAGAGCCTGGAAACTGCTCTGGGACTCTGTCCCCACACCGGGTGAGACACAGGAAATAGGATCAACATGATTCGCAATGTAATTCACTTGCTAGCCACACTTGCTAGCTGCAATCCACCATCTGCTTCTCCGCCAACCAACCAACCTCCTAGCATACCACAGCAGTTATATTAGTGGCCAGTGGCTAACCGATTACAGCTGATGGCCAACTAGTCACAGCCGATGGCCATCTACTACCCGAGCCAGCACCTTTCCATGTGAGGTCAAGAGCCTGGAAACTGCACTCCTGGCTCTGTCCGCACAACAGAAGTAATTAGCTAAGATGAGGTTAAACTGGAGTAACGTCGGTCCTTAATTCAATATAACTGGTGTCCTTATAAGACGAGAAGAATGCACAGACACAGAGACACCTAAGGAAAACAACATGTGACAACAGAGGCAGAGACTGGAGTGATACAACTGCAAGCCAAACAATGTCAACTGTGCCTGCAACACCAGAAGCTAAGAGAAAGGTATGGCCTGGACACCCCCACAGAGCTTTCAGAGAGAGCCAGCCCTGCTGGCACCCTAGTCTTGGACTTCCAGCCTCCAGAACTGACGGAATAAATTTCTGTTATTTTCAGTGACTCAGTGTGTGTTGCTTTGTTACGGAAGGCCTAGAAAACTAATATGCCTTCCAAGTTCAGGAAAGACAAAAAACCCGGACTGGGACAGAATCCAAAGGGTAAGGAGTACACAGCCACACAGCGATCAGGGGCTCCCTCCCCCAGCAGGCTGGGCCCTTAACCTCAGGTTTGAAAGATGGTCTGTCCTGTCATGCGGCTGTGGAGAAAGAGCAAAGCAGGAAGGCCACCTTTATTGCTGACCTGGCATCATTAAAATAATTAGCGAATTGCCACAAGGTGCTTCCGGAAGGTGATTCAGGCCCTGTGCCGTTCAGCCCGAGCGAGCAGCAGTGACTCGCCAGTTAATGCATCACCGTCTCGGGAAATGGCTGTGTTTATGAGCACATATTCCTCTAAATTGTTCTCCACAGCACAGAACATCTTTTCTGCACCAGGTACATCCACATTTGGCTCACAGAGGACACCCTCAGGTGTGGAACGAAGGTCACTTCGGTTCGAGGAACTGGATGTGACAGCTCCAATCTGGTTCCAAAGCCAAAGGGCACCCATGCGGGCAGCCTGGGATCAGGGAGCTTGGTCACACAGCTTCCCAGGAACAAGCCATCCTCCAGGAAGTTCAATGTGCACAGGATGCAGGCTCTCAAGGTCATAAGGATAGAGCTCCACAGGCCTAGCGCATCCAGAAAAGGAATAGTTAAGTGTTTTGCTCTAACTACATTTAGCAAGATGCTCTCAAACTTGATCTCCAGTTCAAGTTCTAATAATTAAAGGCTCTCATTCCTTAATTTCAATCCTTTATGTATACAGGAAAGGGATCATCTCAGAGATATCACCTTAATTTTCATTTTCTACTGTTCATTGAAGAGATCAATGCTTTTACACATTGAACATGGAAACAACAGGACAAGCAGGATAAATGACGGTCTTTGCCACCATTTGTGGACCCCCTTGTCATTCCAGACACCACGCCAAACTCTTCCACTGTATTACGTGTTTTAATCTTTGCCCAAGCCCATGAGTCAGTCTATGATTAGTCCTGAATCACAGATGAAGAAACTGAGGCTCAGATTATTTACATGAATTATCTGCCCAAAGTCTCACAAGTTAGAGCAAAGGTGCAGTTCCAACAGAGGTCTGTTTGCCATCAATGTCTGAGTTACGTATATTGTGTCATCTTTGCCATGGAAATAAATTAAAAAACAGGGTCCGTAAGTGTATCTTCATGGACCTCAGGGATATTCTCTCTCCACCTCCCCCAAGGCAAGTAAGGATTTGTAAACTGTAAAGTGCCATCCTCAAACAATGAACTTTTGCCCTCTCTGGCTATGCTTGGCGTGGGCCCAGCAGGCACTTTTTCTGCTTCCCAAGGATCTGAGCACAGCCAGCTGGGTGGGTGAGCCACAAGCGCCAACAACTGGGTGTTAACACCAGACAGGTAGTAGCAGGAGGAGGAGAATGAAATAGATTCTCTCCCCAGCGTGGGGACAGGAGAAGAGTAAAGCAAGTCTCTAGCTAAAGATGGTAATTAAATCAACACAATCAGGGTACACAACCATCCTTTTTCTTCTTTGTGAGAGACTCTGGCCCACAGAGGGGGAAAAAATCAATTGACTACTTTGAACAAAAAGCGACTCATTTAAGATTCTTGGAGATGCCCGCCCTCCCCTTTGGGACAAATAACATCTTACCTTCTTTTAAATCAAAAATAGGGAACTTTATTCAGTAAGTTCCACAAATTGTTAAACAAATTACAGTACAGCCATGGAGTGGAATAACAACTTCATTAAAAGGCATATTTCCAGAATATTTACTTGAAAAGCATATAAATTAATGAGATAATGCTAGCAAGTGAAGGTTAAGCATAAAAAACAGGATTCCAAAGTGCCTGTACAATAGAATTAACCCTATTTCTTTAAAATACTTGAATTTCTGCTGATTTGAATGGAAAAGAGATTGGGAGGAAATACACCCAAATTGTTAATAGGGGTTATCTCTAGATGAAGTGATAGTAGTTGATTTTTATTTTTTCTTGACAGTTTTCTGTATTCTTTAACATATTTTACAAGGGCCATATTTTATAGCAAGAAAATAGTAAGGCAGCATTTTTAATTACTTTTGGCAAACACTAAATAAGAATATTAAGCAGTGAATCACAAAAGTCAAGTTTCTTTTCTGACTTTACTTCACATCCTTTCCCCAACCTATGATATGCCTCAGTTTCCTTGTACAAAGCACAGAGTTTGCTTTTAATAGCTAGGGTTTGGTGCTTCCATTATACATTGTGGCCAATCAGTAGATGTAAGTTTGGGAGAAATTGAAGGGAGGAGACGGGGAAGCATCGGACAGAAAAGAAAAAGAAACAGGGAGAAGAGAGAGCAAGCTTAGAATTAAGGGATACAGACACAGCAGGTGGGAACTCAGAAGATTTTTGAGCTGAATGTTGATTTTAAGTCATGGCCTTCAGGCTCTGCATTTGAAAGTCCCAGCCGTTTGGAACTGGGATTATTCACAAATAGTCATTTGCTTTAACTATTAAACTTCTAAACATCTTGCGTAATGATTTCGCCACACAAGCCCACCAGAATAGAAATTAATCTCTCTTAAAGCTGGAGTGACTAGAGGAATGTGATGAACTCAAACTGAAATCTGGATCTAGTGCTGCTGGCGGGAAATGAATCACCCTGGAAATAAAGCAATTATCTGCCCACTTCACCTTTAACCTTCAGTTTATGTGGAAAACAATTCAGTTAAAGATGGTACTGATTAACTCCATTCCAGGAAAACACTCCCAGGTCCTTTCTCTCCAGACCCCAAGGCACTACTGACTTGGGGACCAAACGTCCTCCTGTCTGAGGGCTGCTAGGGCGTCAGTGTTCTCAGGAGCACAGTGTGGGAAACACTCACTTTTCCTCTGCTAATGATACTGAGATCTCCATTTTCTGTCTCTGGTATGTCCTTCAGAGGATCCAGCTGTTCCCAACACAGGGCACATCTAATAAATGCCTTACCTTTGGGGTGATCATACTGTTTCAAGCCTAGAGCACTTCATGGAAAATCAGAGACCACCAAACTCAGGGAATAAGGTGTGGCCGATCTTTAATTAGAAGCCATAGAAGAGCTGGACCACTGTGCCATCAGAAGTTCTTGGATCCCTTATAAGCACACACCACTTTAGAGTCTACAATCACTCATAACCCTGGGGTAGGCAGGAAAGCATCAATTTTCCAAATTTACAGGGGCCACGCAGATTTCAGTATTCAGGGAGACTTAAGGTTGAATCCCCTCCTGATAAGATTTTGCTCATTTCTGTGAGAAGCACCGAGTGAAATGGTTGAGAAAGTAGGCTCTGGGGCAAGATGGCTTAGATTCAAAATCAGACACTGGCATATACTAGTCATTTAACCTCTCTGTGCTTCAATTTTCTCATTCTGATAAATGGGGGATAGTTATGGTACCACATAGGGTCATCATGAAAATCAAATAATTAAATCCCTGAAATTATTTTAAGGAAATGGAGTGATCACCAACTCCTATTTGATTTTAGAGGTGCTTATAATTTATCCCTCTACCTAATTCCTATGAATTTGAAGAAATTCACACTCAAGACAGGTGTACTTTCCAAGCCCGTCAGTGTATTCATTACCATCAGAAAGTATCTGATGTGTTGTACACCTGAAACTAATACATAATATGTTAATTAAATCTCAATTAACAAGGAAGGAAGGAAGGAAGGAAAGAAGGAAGGAAGAAAAAAGGGAGGGAGGAAGGAAGGAAAAATACAAGCCCAAATGTGTTTCAATAGGAGAACGGACAAACTGCAGTATTTTCATACCATGGAATACTACTCAGCAATAAAACAAATAAAGAACAAACTACCCACGTGCAATGTGGCCTCACACAGATATGGTATTATATGAAGGAAGCCAGATGCAAAAGAGCACGTATGTCTCACTCTGTTAAATGAAGTTCAAAACCATGCAAAATTCACCAATGATGACTGAAGTCAGAATTGCAAGGACTAGTGTGACCAACCATCCTGGTTTGCCTGGGGCTCCCCCAGTTTTAGCACTGAAAGTGCCACATCCCAGGAAACTCCGCAGTTCTAGGCAAATTGTGACAATTGGTCATCATAGTGATTAATCCCCATAAAAGGAGATGACAGACTGGGAAGGGTCACAGGGGAAACTTCTGGGGGACTGGAAATGGAGACCTTGATTGGGGAGGTGGTTACATGGTTGTGTCCACCTGCAATAACTGTCATGCTGACCACCAAAGATGAGAGCTCTCGTTGGCACTTTACGTTATGTATACACTACCTGGTGTTTAAAAAAACAAAAGGATCTGGACTTAAAAAGCGTGAGCAGTTGAAGAAACGAGACAGCCCACAGAGAGGAGATGGCATCCGAAGGTGATATTTCCTCCTGGGCTCCCTGCCAGTCCCTTCATCCATTCCCTCTCTGTCCTTCCCTCTTATCTGACCACTGGACTCCAGGCCCTGGTACCACCTCAAGGAAGGGAAAGAGGGTAAAAGGAGTCAGAATTCAGCAATCCGTGGATTTTTATTCATGGCCCAAACCCTGCAGCACCCCATCTGAAAGACCCTGGTGTTACACACACACACACACACCCCACAAACACATGCCAGTCAGGGAATCCAAGTCACCTGCTAAACTGGTCAACACTCACTTCCTCTGCCCCCATTCTCTCACCTCAGTTACCTTTTCATACCTGGTTTCCACCTTTGCCCAGCCCCTTCAGGCTAGCACTTCAGTCACACTATCTGTTTGGCTCTCCCAAGCCAGCTTCACCTCTGGAAACTTCTAGAAGAAATAGAACTTGAATTCCAGATGCAATGCGCCAGATCATTCCTAACACCACCATAGTAACTGCTTCTACCACTAGAGAAGTTTCCTGGTGGCCTTGAGAACCCAGCCCCCATCCTCCTTCTTCCTTCAAAGAATTAGGCCAGGGATGGATAGTAAATATTTGGCATGTGTGCCTCCGATCCACCTTATCGCACCCTCAACAGACGTCACTAATCAATGCCGATTCTCCTGTTTGGGCATGGATGAGGTCTGGGATCCCTGTCTGATTCATCAATGAGAGAAAATGAAACCTATTTCTTATCACCACACTGGTTCCAAGTTCACAGAGGGACTTAATTGGTGTTGTACTTGGCCAGAGAAACCGAGGCATAGAGGGTGCCTGTATTGTGACCAGTGGTTCTGCTACTCAGAGATGGCCTGGAACCCCCACCTCCAAGCAATGGGTCTGGTTTGTCATCCTGAGGTCCTCACTGCTTCGGGTCTGATCTGCCCCACTACACAGTTCATGCTGATTTGCCACTAGAACAAGTGTCAGAATACTACTTCTTCTCCTTTTTTGCTTTTTTAAGATTATTTCTATTATTTTTTATTGGTGTACTGAGATCAGTGAAATGCACCCATCTTAGATGTTCAGTTTGATGACTTTTGCCTATTGTACCCCGACCCCATATGACCACCACCCAAAACAAGGCACAAAATATTTTTCATTTGCTCTGAAGTTACCTTTCCAGGGAAACAGTTCTCATCATGGTGAAAAGCTAGCAAAAATATATCTGTTTCCTTTATGTGGATGGGTCAGCTACCTAGCTGGCTTGTTAAATTGCACTCTTGCAAGGGACTACTCCAAAACCAGCTATAACCTCAAATAACACCTTGTAATTTTCTATCTAAAACAAAGAAAACTCCATTCTGTCTCTGTCCCTGAACTATTGAGTTTTATCTCCCCAGGCTTCGTTGACCTTTTAAAGGTTTTTTATATGTTTTCTTATATCCTGGTTCCTCCACTTATCTTATTTATTGAAGTACCAGTTTTTCAGAATAGATTGTGTAAGTCCTTTTATAGCATTGTGCAGCAATCTTATATATTAGGTATCTGGTGGGAGGTCTGTAAACTCAGGAGATTGTGGTGGGTATAGTGCTTGGGACCTGCTGTCATATTTCTTGTGTCTCGTTCCCTGTAATATCACACATTATTAGAGTCTGTGTCTTAAAATCCATCTGCTTCTCAACCTGTGGGATATGTGGTATGCGGCATGTCACCTTTTCATACCACTCAAAATTTTTATCAAATTCATCAACCCCAGAAAAAGGAGAAATGTTTGTTAGAAATGCGACAAAGAGTTATGAACTGGCTGCCACTATTAATAAGGCAGAGTCATTGTGCCAGATGATGAAGGACATGCCATGTTCTGTTGTTCTAGGTATTTGTCAATCTCTGTGTCCAAGCTAGTTACAAATAAAACATTTCCAGGTATTTCCATGTATCAGCCAGCAGTGACCTCAACAGCGTAAATGTGAAAGACATCCAACCCGATTCATGTGAAAGGAGACAGACACGGGCAAAAACGTGAAGGAAAGAGCCGGGCGGCCCTGTCCCTGCTGCTTCGCCACCCACCATGGTGGTGTTTTCCAGACCCTCATTGCTTCTTGTCTGAATTATTTCAACAGCTTCCTAACTGGTCCCCTGCCACCAGTCTCACCCCCTCCATCCTCTGTCCCATTGACAATGTGATCTTTCTCCATCATCCTCTGATCAAATGGCTTCCTATGGAATTCTGCAGTGGCTTCCCCATGCCTGCAGAACGCTGTTGGCACTCCAGCATGCTGTTCGAGGATTTCCATAGAGCAGTTCACCTCTCCTGGCCTCCTCTGTGCCACTCCTGCTTATACACCCAAGTGTTCCCTTTTGCCACCTGCAGGCCATGCCCAGTACAACTCACATTCGCCCAGACTCCCCTACATTTGCAGCTGCTTTTTCTCCCTCTCTCTCTTGTTAATTCTGCATCATCATGAATTCACTTAGATGTCACCTCCTCTGAGACTCTTCACAAACACTTCTGAATAGCTCATGGCTCTTCCTCTGCACCCTATAACCCTGTCATAGCCTCTTTAGTGCTCTGTGTCCCCCAATTTGTTTGCCTGTCTGTCTCCCACCCCAACTCCCACATCTCCCAGCTGTAACCTTCCTCTTACAGCTGTCACCACAACTCACTTTCACAGGCTCCCTCCTCTGCCTATAAGTCTTCAGGTTCTCCTCCAGATCTGTGCATCCTTTTGAACCTATTTACTCCATCAAACTACCCCCTTTTGCAGACCCTACGCTTTGGGATTTGAAAGTGTTCATTTTTCCAATAGTTCTCAAGTTCACCTTATCCTGGGTCAGTATCATTGATTTCTGATGGAGCCATATCTGACACGGATAGGCAGCACCATTCCCCACACAATGGAATTCCCAAAACTCCACCTTGGCCAGAGTCCCAGGACTCAGTGCACAGACCAGAAGAATTCAGCCACACAGTAGTTACTCAGAAAGAGTTTGGGATCCCTCATCTCTTTAGTCAGAATTAGCTCCTTGCAGACAGTTTTCATGCCTTCTATTTCTTTAAAACTTTTTTCTCATCCCAAATTGGCTAAATCATAAGGTGAGCAAAGTAAATACTCATTTAATGCTTTTTAGGTGAATGCATTTATAAATGAATGAATAATTTGGAAGCTAAGAAACATTGGTTATGTTTAGCTGAGAAACATGCATTCTTTTCTTTTTTCAATTTTTTTTTTTAATTTATTGGGGTGACAATTGTTAGTATAATTACATAGATTTCAGGTGTACAATTCTGTATTACATCATGTATAAATCCCATTGTGTGTTCACCACCCAGAGTCAGTTCTCCTTCCATCACCACATATTTGCATTCTTAAAATAATAAGCAAAAATTAAACCAAAAACCTTTTTTTCTGTGAGCTATTTTGTTGATTTTATTAGTGTATCTTTTCTGCAAACCTGAGGAGAGTTGTTTATCAAACAACTAGAAGAATGAATTACAGAAATGCCCATTTTGGTACCTATAACCAATAGGCAATCTTCTTGACAGGGCTCACCCTCTCCAATGGATCACATTATAGTTTTCCTTAGGTTGAGTGCTGCAGGTTTTCAGTTGATTCCCAAAGACACAAAGACAGTAAAGTCTCCCAAAATCATATATTAAAAGCAGATGGACCAGGGGAGGAGGAGGATTGGAATGGTGGATAGAAGAAGGCTTGGGTCGTATTTTCTGAAATGTAGAATAATATCATTCTCTGTTTTTGACCTTGGTCCTACAGCAACCTTGCTTTCTGGGACAGCCCATGGCCCTAGAGAATCAATCTGTCTGACGGAATATTTCCTTCGTTTAAAAAAAAAAAATCAGCTTTCTCTTTTGAAACCTCTAATGGCCAAGTGAAATGATTTGTCTCTCGCTTTGGCATTCTTACTCTTCCAAGTAATTATAGGTGGCTGAGATGTCTGCCCGTGGATCTTTGTTTGGTCAAGTTTCAGATCATATTCCATTCTTAATCTTTCATCATAAATCAGTTCTTCTAGCCTTTTAATCACTCGTGCTGCTATGTTCTATACTAGTTCCCGGGCAATAAATCAATTAGGAAATGTTTGTACAGTGCTTTAAAAGATAAAAAGTGTGTAAGTGCAGCACATTATAAAAACAGGCCATTGCACTTCACAGTGAATCTGGTGTTCTAGATGTGACCTCCACCTGTATGGGGGCTTGTGTCTAATACATTTCACAGTAACCCCACTGAAGCAGATTGATTCATTTCCCCTTTGATATTCCTCTTATTTCTTCGAAGCAAAACCAACTCATATTTCTTTGAGATATTTGTTTGGGTTGAAAGATAAGGACAGTCTTATTTTCACAGCAGGAGATTATGTTTGGATGTGAGAACTTTCTGAAGGCTAACGAAGAAAACGAAGAAATGATCCACAAAAGGAGACAGGGGCTAATTCAACAATGGAGATCTTCAGGACAGTAAACTAACAGGCAAAAAGAATGTATTCTTGAATTAAGACCAGGAATAACAAATAAGCGTCAAGTCAACTGACTTCTGATCAATTCTGATCATTTGGTAGCAGCTGCCTGTAAAGATGGTTTTAAAAGAATGTGGAGGCCATGTCCAGTGGGGAAATATCACGGTCAATTAGCAACTTCTTCCCTGAGTATGGAAGAGGCAGACAGAAGCACGCATGTGACCTACCTGCCATTACACGTTAGACAACGTGAAGGCAAGATTTGCAGGTGATGGTGTGACACAAGGCATTCTCCTCCTCTAAAAGATGGATTAAAACAACCTCACAGACTGCTCCACATTCCATATGGGACATGTGGCCTACACACTGACATACACTGCATGACTACTCTGTGTAGAGATCTACGTAAACCCTTGGAGGTGGTGAGAACAAAATACATTACATTTGTATCATACCTTAAGTTTACAGGCATTTATATCTATGCTTTCTAATTTTACTCTCATTTCATTTCTCAACACATTTATATGTACTGTGTATACTAGGGGTCAGATAGGATATACTATGAGCTGAATGTGATTGGTAAATCCAAAATAAAACAGAGTCCTTGACTCTTTGCAGTTTACATTCTTAGGGAGAGTAGGAGGAAAGAAGAGATAGGTATAGACTCCAATTTGAAGATGGGAAAATTGATGCTCAGATAATATATGTAACATATGCATAAAAAGGAAAACGACACATAGAGGAACCAGGACTTCAGCCAAAGGCTCCCAGTATAATTTCTCTCTCTGTTTAGTGTGATTCTATTCCATTTTTTCATGTAACCCCTGATCCCAGAGCTGGCAGCCTCCTGGTTCCACTGACAGCTCAAAGGATCCTAAGGATCACTTATCTCCTGGGTAATACTGACCTTCTGGGGTCCCACCTGCTGCCATGAGGGCTTCCCCCAGTGATGCACTCAATCCTACAGGCTCCTAATGGTCCCCTCAGAGAATGGTACCCTGGGTCTGGAAGGAAGAAGAGGGCTTCACATCAATGTGCAGTCAAGTCGGACTTTAGACAGCAGATAAGATGCAAGGTAGAGAGGATAGGGAAAGGCATTGCCAGTGGAGGGGATAAAAGAATAATAAGAAGAAATGGCATGAGCTACATGTGAAGATAGAAAGTCAAAAAACAAATAATTGATTTCAAGGAACAATGAGTATACAGGTTTGGTTCATCAAAAAAAAAAAGTATATATATTTACTTAGTGCCTATGTGCCATAGACACTGAAAAATTACTTCATTTAATCCTCACAACAACCATATAACCAAGGAAGGCAGACGTCTTCCCTTATTACAGATTGGGCAACTAATATCCATTGATGTTAAGTAGCTTGCCCAAGGTCATGGACTAGTAAGTGGCAGAGCTGGGATTCGTACCCAGGCATTTCCATCTCCATATCCAGGGTTTCCTCTGCTCAAAGCATTCACGGTGAAATGTGCAAGGTACCCAAAGAACAAGAGAGTGAGACTTGTGCAAAGAGTGAAAGCAGATATCGAAATCAAGCTGGAGAGAAGAGAGACTATCTTTGCCAATTTGACAATGTTGTTGTTAGCTATTCTTGCCTGATATGTGATTTGTTTGGGAAAAGATGGGAGATAATCCTTTATCAACAAATTAAAGCACTTAGTTTGACACAAAAAGGAATCCCTGACTGTTTCTACTTTGAGGAGTGCTAAAAGCCTAGAGAAGGATTACTCATAGGTCCTCTGTTTCCTTCTGCTGCCTTTTCTCTATGGTGGTTTCTCTTCCTGCCCCTTTGCCTCTTGCTGAAGATACAGCTGGTTGGCTTCTCAGTATTGACGCCCTCTCCCTTCTCCTTCCTACAGAATTTCAACTTCACTCATTCACATCCACCCTCCTCTGTAAGACCAGGTGCACCAGAAAAAGCAGGATGTACCCCGAACTTCAGCAGGTCACTACTGCTTAATCTAAGGCAGTCATGGTGGTCATTCTCCAATATGGACTTAGGCATGAGCATGTAATGCCATTGAGCCAATGAGACATGGGGAAGAGTCTCTAGAAAGCTTCTGGAAGGGGGTTCCTCACTCTTAAGGTGATACAAGGACGAACTGGCCTCTACTTCTTCTGGCTATTTTTCTATTTGTGATGTCTGGAACTGTGGCAGCCATGTTGCAAACATGAGGGGACCAGGCTAAGAACAGAGCATCTTTACCAATTTAACACTGTTGCGAGGGGTAGTAAAATCCCCAGAGGAAGATGGTGGATTAAGTAAATGCTGTGCCTGCTGCATCCCAGGATCACACCAAAATTGCAAATGAATTATAGAACAATCCACCTTAAGAATCATCTGAACATTAGCAAAACAGAACCACTATAACTAAGGATATAAAGAGGAGGCTACATCAAGACCTGGTGGAAGGGGCAGAGATGCGAAAGAGGCTGACCCCAAACCCACAAAGAGAGGTTGAATGCTGGGAGGGTCATCTCAGTGGCAGAGGTCCCCCCTGGAGAGGGAGGGGCCCCCCAGCCCCACGCCAGGCTCCCCAGCCCAGGGTTCTTGTGCCAGGAAGAGGAGTTCCCATGGCACCCGGCAGTGAAAATCAGTAAGGACGCTGTCTGCCCTTCCTGGTGGGGCGGAAGGTGGCTGAAATCCCAGACACCCTATAAGAGAGCTGGCACATGGACTCGCTCACTGGCGGGCACTCACCTGGTCTCTAACAGAGAAGGTGGCAGCTCAAGAGGCCCAGAGATGTGCAGGGAAGGACTCAACTGAGTGCCTTTAGCATGGGAACTGGACAGATGGGAGCCATTATTGAGCCTGTGTGGATCCTACATACGTGTGGCTTACTGGAGGGGGGCAACTTTTTAGGGTTAAGCCCTCCCCCAAAAGGCCAAATCTGGGACAGCATTGGTTTGGTTAGTCTGCTACACTGCCTTGGTAACACCCTGGGTCCCGGTGCTGCCTTGCCCTGGAAACTCTTGACTGCCAGACTGCTGGCCCCGCCCCAGAGGCTATGAATTAAAGCAGACAGAGGGCCTGTGGTACCTTGGAAACATTTGTTGGAGGGTGATAAGCCAAGACCTGAGCTACAGCATAGATGGGAGGTGGCATGGCAGTCCTGAGATGGGTGATGGCTGGCCATAGTATTCTCGGGGCATTTTTGTGGGGTGGTCCTGGACCCAGCACCGGTGCAGAAGTTGAGACTGCTCTGAATTTCTAGAAACCACCAACCACACCCATTAGCTCCCTGGATCCCTGCCCCACCCACCTAGAGCTGCACTGCCAGCAGCACTCTGGGCACCTGGGCAGCTGGCCCTGCCCCCACAAGCTGCAGAGGAGGTTTTTTACAGCAGTTGACAATCCACAATGGCCCAAGGAGATTTTGGTGGTGGATAGTGACCCAAAAACTACACCACAGTCAGTGGGGGCAGCTCTCAAGAATTTGTGAGCCTGAGGTGGTGGCAGTCTGCAGTGTTCTCCAGGCACTGGGCACGGTGGTCACAAGCTGGGCACTGGAGTAAGAACTGAAAGTTCATTAATCTTGTAAAAACCACCGGCCACATCTCATGACTCCCTTGAACTCCACCCTTCCCTGCTAATGCTGTATCATAGAGGACACTCTTAATACCAGGTCAACCAGCCCAGCATGCGCACCTAACAAGCCTCTTTCAATGGCTGGGCCTTACAAGCAGCTGGTGGGTGGTAATAGGCCTAGGGGACACTGGGCCTTTTGCTGAGCTGCGTCAGGTCCACAAGTGGTGGAAGCCTGCCTCAGTACACAGTGAGGCCACCTTCACGTGCCTCCAGGTCCAGTACAGGCAGCACCACCACATATAGCTTTGAGGCGCCTACCAGGTAGCCATGGGCTGGTAACAGGCAAGGCTGAAATTACCCTGCATAGGAGCCCCTCCCATGAGACACCAAAAACAACAAACCCAGAGGCCAGCTTCAGACCACACCAGAGAATTACCTGGTTAGCCCCACAAGCGGCACACCCAAAAGGGGGTCCATCAGGCACAAGAGCCCACAGAGGGAAAGCCTCCTCCGAGGGGTCAGCTCCCACACAGCAGTTCATACACTGCGGTCATAGCCAGTCCTCACAGGTAGTCAGCCTGGAAGTCAACCCCATCCACTAATGCACCAAAAGCAATCAAGGCTCAACTACAACAGGAGAACATGCACAACACACAAGGGACACTCCTGGAACACATGCATGGGAGAGTAGGGAGATTGCACAATTCGACTACACAGGATACATACTACATAAGGCCACCCAGCAAAGACTGAGACACATAGGAGATCTACCTAATACATAGAAGCAAGCAGACAGTGGCAGCTAGAATGAGGAAACAAACAAACAAACAAACAAACAAACAAAAAAAAAATATATATATATATATATATATATATATATATATCCCAAATAAAAGAACAAGAGAAACCTCCAGAAATACAACTAAATGAATAGAGGCAACTAACCTACAAGAGACAGAATTTAAAACACTGGTTATAAGAACACTGAAGGAACTTAGCAAGAATTTCAACAAAGACATAGTAAACATAAAGGACATAGAAACCATAAAAAAGACCAGTCAGAAATAAAGAATACAATAACTGAAATGAAAAGTACACTAGAAGAAATTAACAGCAGATTAGATGAAGCACAGGAGCGAATCAACAATTTAGAAAACAAGGTAGCAGAAAACACTCAACTGGAAGAACAAAAGGAAAAAATAATTTTAAAAAATTAAGACACTTTTAAGGGACCTTTGAGAAAACATCAAGCATAACAATATTCTTATCATAAGAGTTCCAGAAGGAGAAGAGAGGAAGCAAGGGATTAAGAAGCTATTTGAAGAAATAATGGCTGAAAACTTCTCTAACCTGGCAAAGGAAATAGATGTACAAGCCCATGAAATACAGAGAGTTCCAAAGACATAAACCCAAATAGCCGACAGGAAGACAAGTTATAATTAAAATGGCAAAGGTAAAAGACAAAGAGAGAATCCTAAAAGCAACAAGAGAAAGACAACCAGTTACTTTGAGAGCTCCTGTAAGACTATCAGCTGATTTCTCAACAGAAACTTTGCAGGCCCGAAGGGAGTGGCAGGAAATATTCAAAGTGATGAAAAACAAGGAAATACAACCAAGACTGTTCTACCCAGCGAGGCTATCATTAAAAATTGAAGGAGAGATAAAGAGCTTCCCAGATAAGAAAAAGCTAAAGAAATTCATTATCACCAAGCCAGTATTACAAGAAACATTAAAGGATTTCTTTGAGCAAAAGAAAAACTATGTACCTATTAATAATCTCTTTAAATGTAAATGGATTAAATGCTCCACTCAAAAGACATCGGGAAACCGAGTGGATAAGAAAAAACAAGACCCTAGCATATGCTGTCTACAAGAGACCCACCTCTGATTGAAAGACACACATATGTAGACTGAAAGTAAAGGGATGAAAAATGATATTTCATGCAAAGGGAAACAAGAAAAAGTCTGGAGTAGCAATACTTATATCAGATAAAATAGACTTTAAAGTGAAAACTATAATAAAAGACAAAGAAGAACATTACATAACAATAAATGGATCAATCCAACAAGAGGGCATAACCCTAGTAAACATCTATGCACCCAACATAGGAGCATCTAAATATATAAAACAAATACTGACATAAAGGCAGAACTCAACAGTAACATAATCATAGTAGAAGACTTTAACATCCCACTGACTCCAATGGACAGATCCTCCAGACAGAAAATCAATATGGAAGCAGTGGCTTTAAATGACACATTAGACCAGATTGCTTTAATTGATATTTTTTGAACACTTCACCCAAAGCAGCAGAACATACATTCTTTTCAAGTGCACGGGGAACATTTTCCAAGATAGAACATGTTAGGCCACAAAACAAATCTCAATAAAGTTAAGAAGATTAAAATCATATCAAGCATCTTGTCTGACCACAGTGCTATTAAACTACCATGTTTCCCCGAAAATAAGACTTAGCTGGAAAATCAGCTCTAATGCATCTTTTGGAGAAAAATTAATATAAGACCCAGCTTTATATTATGTTAGATAAGACCCGGTCTTATATTAATTTTTGCTCCAAAAGACACATTAGAGCTGATTGCCTAGGTAGGTCTTATTTTTGGGGAAACATGGTAGAAATCAATTACAAGAAAAAAACTGATAAACACACAAACACATATAGGCTAAATAACATGCTACTACATAATGAATGGGTTGACAATGAGATCAACGAAGAAATGAAAAGATACCTTGAGACAAACGAACATGAAAGCATAACATCCCAAAAAATCTAATGGACACAGCTAAAGCATGCCTAAGAGGGAAATTCATAGCAATGCAGGCCTACCTAAAGAAACAAGAAAAATCTCAAATCAACAGTTTAGCTTTAAATACACCTGAGGGAACTAGAAAAAGAATATCAAAAGAAGCCCAAAGTGAGTACAAGGAAGGAAATAATAGATTAGAGCAGAAATAAAAGAAATAGATACCAAATATATATATATATATATATCTCAAATACAAAAGATCAATAACATCAAGAGCTGGTTTTTTGAAAAGATAAACAAAATTGACAAATCTTTAACCAGAGTCATCAAGAAAAAAAGAGAGAGGACCCAAATAAATAAAATCAGAAATGAAAGATGAGAAGTGACCACAGACACCACAGAAATGCAAAAAAAAATTTTAAGAAAATACTACGAGCAACTCTATGCCAACAAATTAGTCAATCTGGAAGAAATGGATGAATTCCTAGAAACATACAATCTTCCAAGGCTGAATCGAGAAGAAACAGAAAATTTGAACAGACTGATAACAAAGTCGAATAACTAATCAGCAGGCTCCCAACTAACAAAAGTCTTGGACCAGATGGTTTCACAGGTGAATTTTAACAAACATTAAAAAAAAAAAAAAAGAGAGAGAGAGAGAATTAACACCTATTCTGCTTAAACTATTCCAAAAAGTCCAGAAGGAGGGAAAGCTCCCAAGGTCATTTTACGAGGCCACAATTACCCTGATCTCAAAACCAGATACATTACAAAACACAAAAACTAAAACAAAAACGATAGGCCAATATCCCTAATGAACATTGATGCAAAAATCCTCAACAAAATATTATTATAGCAAACCAAATTCAGCAATACATTAAAAAGATCATACACCAAGATCAAGTGGGATTCATTTCTGGTATGCAAGTTTGGTTCAATATCCACAAATCAATTAACGTGATACATCACATAAACAACATAAAAAATAAAAATTATATGGTCATATCAGTAGATACAGAAAAAATATTTAACAAAATCCAGTATCCATTTATAATAAAACCTCTTAGAAAAGTGGGAATAGAGGGATCATATCTCAACATAATAAAGGCCATATATGAAAAACCCACAGCTAACATCATACTCCATGGGGAAAAGCTAAAGCATTCTCCTTAAGATCAGGAACAAGATAAGGATACCCACCTTCACCACCTTTGTTCAACATAGTTCTAGAAGTTCTAGGCATAGCAATCAAATGAGGAAAAGAAATAAAGAGCATCCAAATGGGAAAGGAGGAAGTAAAATTGTCATTAGATTCCACCAAAGATTCCACCAAAGCTATTAGAACTCATAAATGAGTTTAGTAAAGTAGCAGGATACAAAATTAATATTCAGAAATCAGTTACATTTTTATACACCAATAATGAAGTATCAGAAAGAGAAATTAAGGCAATGTCATTTACATTTGCAAAAAATAAAATAAAATACTTAGGAATAAATTTAACCAAGGTAGTAAAAGACCTGTACTCAGAAAATTATAAGACATTGAAAAGAGAAATTAAAGAAGAGACAAATAAATGGAAACATATACCATGCTCATGGATAGGAAGAATTAATATAGCTTAAATGTCTACATTACCCAAAGCAATATACAGATTCAATATAATCCCCATCAAAATACCAATGGTACTTTTCACAGAACTAAAACAAATAATCCTAAAATTTATATGGAACCATAAAAGACCCTGAATAATCACAGCAATCCTGAGAAATAAGAGCAAAGCAGAAGTTATCATGCTACCTGATATCAACTTATACTACAAGGCTATAGTAATCAAAACAGCATGGTATTGGCATAAAACAGACACATAGATCAATGGAACAGAATAGAGAGTCCAGAAATAAACCCATGCCTATATGGTCGTTTAATCTATGACAAAGGAAACAAGAATTTACACTGGGGTAAAGATAGTCTATTTAATAAATGGTGTTTGGAAAACTAAACAGATACATGCCAAAAAAAAAAAAAAAAAAAAAAATGAAACCGGACCACCATCTTATGCCACATACAATAAACTCAAATTGGATTAAGGATTTAAATGTAAGACCCAAAGCCATAAAACTCCAAGAAGAAAATATAGGAAGTAAACTCTCAGACATTATCCTTAGTAATACTTTTATTAATATATCCCCTTGGGGAAGGGAAGCAAAAGGAAAATAAACAAATGGGATTATATCAAACTAAAAAGTTTTTTCACAAGAAAGGAAACCATCAACAAAATAGAAAGATATCCTACCCTACTGAATGGGAGAAGATATTTGCCAATGATGCATCTGATAAGTTGTTAATATCCAAACTTTATTTTTTAAAAGAAAGAAAGAAAGAAAGAAAGAAAGAAAGAAAGAAAGAAAGAAAGAAAGAAAGAAAGAAAGAAAGAAAGAAAAACTCATACAATTCAACACCAAAAATACAAACAAACCAATTTAAAAATGGGCAGGGGACATGAAGAGACATTTTTTCAAAAAGGACATACAGATGGCCAATAGACACCTGAAAAGAAGTTCATCACTGATCATCAGAGAAATGCAAATAAAAACCACAATAAGATACCACCTCCTCCTGTCAGGATGGCTATCATCAATAAATCAAAAAACAACAAATGTTAGCGAGGATGTGGAGAAAAGGGAACCATCATGCACTGTTGGTGGGATTGCAAATTGGTACAGCCACTATGGAAAACAGTATCAAGGTTACTTAAAACATTAAAAATGGAACTACCTTATGATCCAGCAATTCTACTCCTGGGTATTATCCAAATAAATCCAAAACACTAATTTGAAAAAATATATGCATCCCTATGTTTATTGCAGCACTATTCACAATAGCCAGGATATGGAAACAAGTGAAATGTCCATCAATAGATGATTGGATAAAGAAATTGTGGTGCATTTATACAATGGAGTATTACTCTGCCATAAAAAAGAATGAAATCTTACCATTTGTAACGATATAGATGGACCTAGAGAACATTATGCTAAGTGAAATAATTCAGACTGAGAAAGACAAATACCATATGATCTCACTTAAATGTGGAATCTAAAGAACAGAATAAATGAGGAAAGAATACAGAAATAGACTCAGAGATACAGAGAAAAATCTGATGGTTGTTAGATTGGAGGAGGTTTGGGGGATGGGGGAGAAGGTGAAGGGATTAGAAAGTACAAATTGGTAGTCACAAAATAGTCACTGAGGTGTGTGGGGAGTATAATCAATAATGTTGTACAGATCACGTAGGGTGCCAGATGGGTACTGGACTTATCGGGAGGATCACATCATAGATTATGTAGATGCCTGACCACGGTGTTGTACACTGATTGTACACCTGAAGCTGATGCAGAATAATATTGAAGATCATGGGATGTAAAGCATAGCATAAGGAATATAGTTAATGATATAGTAATAGCTATATGATGTCAGAGGGGTAGTAGACGGGGAGGGAGGTTGTCACTTTGTGAGGGGTGTAAATATCTAATCATTACATTGTTTTGTACACCTGAAGCTAATAAAAATGAAAAAGAAAAACACTGTTACTCTCACCTGCTTTGTCTGATATGTGACCTCTTGAGAGAAGGACGGTTCACTGTGCTGATTCACTGTGCATGATAGTGGGTTTTTCTTTGGGGGTTTTGACAAATAAGAGCTTCTGAAAATGGAGTATGGGCCAGGGGGGATGGGACAGAAGGAAAACAATAATTCACGAAGGCTCACTTTAGTTATTAAATGGGTGCCATATAAATGTCCTTTTAGAGGAAGGAAAAAACAATGGAATTAATTTTTTTTTAATTGTTGAACTATCCTTCTTGAATATGAAACCATCAGAAACTAGACCTTAGTTCCAAAAGCATGAAAACGGCCTAAAAGAAATGAGTCATGACACAGGAGACAGCTGTTATTTGCATATTTGTTCATTTTGTGCAAACTCTTCAACAGGAGTCAGCAAACTAAGCCCTAGGGCCAAATCAAGCCTGTTGTCTGTTTTTAGAAATAAAGTTTTGTTAGAAGATAGCCAGCTCTGCTTATTTACATACAAGGTGTGATCAAACAATACAATGAATGTTTAAATTAAAAATATATATATTACAGTAAAAGACTCATTGTCATTAATCCCCCTCAAATTACTCCCCCTCGCTGTGAATACACTTATTCCATCATTCTTGCCACTTTCTGAAGCAGTTCTGGAAGTCCTTTCATGAGTGTCTTCAGTTGCGCTGTCATGGCTGCCTCGATATCCTGAATCATTTTGACTTTAAGGAAGAACCAGAAGTCACATGGTGCAAGATCTGGTAAATAACGTGGATGAGGACACCTGTAATTTTTTACTTGACAGAAATTGCCTTACCAGAAGCGATATGTGATGTGGAGCGTTGTCATGATGGAGGAAGATTTATGGCACACTTTAAAACACACCTTCTCTCAACCGTAGCTCACACCCGACTGACTGTACCCAACAAGTTGAAGCTTGTCACACACTGTTATTAAGGTTCGACATGCTGTTTCCCATATTAAAGATCCCTGCCTTTCTGTTGGATGGCACTCGGCAGCAGCATTCACCGTAGTTTTTTATCACAGCGGAAAGGCTCTGTGTCACATATTGCTTCTTGTGTAAAAACATTACAGTGTGTCTTCGTCCACCTTATTCACCAAATCTCGCACTGTGTGACTTCTGGCTCTTCTCCAAAGTCAAAATAATCATGAAAGGTAAACATTTTGAACCGATTCAGGACATCGAGGCAGCCACGACAGTGCAACTAACGACACTCGTGAAAGAGGACTTACAGAACTGCTTCAGAAAGTGGCAAGAACAATGGGCTAAGTGTGTTCAAAGTTAGGGGAAGTATTTTTTTTTTTTTTTAATTAGTTTCAGGTGCACAAGACAAAGCAAAACTTAGACATTTATCATTTATATCCCTCACACTGTGTGAACCCCCCTCCCCCCATCCACTATCCCTCTGTACGTTCCCAAAACCTCTCACTAGGGGAAGTATTTTGAGGGGGATTAATGATAATGTATTTTACTGTAATTTCCTTTTTAGCTTAAACATTCACTGCATTTTTTGAGCACACCTCGTACTGTCTGTGGCTACCTTTTTTGCTCAATATCAGAGTTGAAGCAACTGCAGAGACTTCACAAAGCTGAAAATATTTTATCTGGCCCTTTACAGAAAGTTTGTTCCTCCTGATTTAGAAGGAAGAGAACCAAAGTGACAGGGAGTATACAAATTAACACTGGCCACACCACATATAAAAATGATCCACGTGAACCCTTAAAAAATCTGATCCCCAGTTTATAGCAGTTGGCTCAAGTAACCAATCACAGGAACCAGCTCAGAAAGCCAACCTGCTCCTTATACACCCGACTTGGAGGAAGGCAGACCATTATCTCTAGTAACACGTCCAAGAAGCCAAACATTAATTCCTGTAACAATCAGTCCAAAACAGCCAGGACTTGACTGATAACTGACAGCTTTCCTAATTTTTGTCCCCATTTCCAACTTAGGACCCACCAGAGTAAGTCCACTATGCACCCTAACCAATCACTGAGGATACCCCACTTTTAGTTATCCCACCTACAACTTCCTCATGCCAACAGCTTCCAATCAAGACACACCTCACGCCTACACTTTTTCCGCAGAAAAGCTTTCCCACTCCCCTGCCTGACCTTGAGTCTCTCAAAACACAAGGGATGGTGGCTGACTCCTTTCCTGTATCAAATTCAGAAAAAAATAGCGTTTGCTTTTGTTACTTAATTGATCTCTGTTTATTGTCACAGAATTTGGAGTCAAAGTATCTGAGTCCTAATCCTGGATCTGCCACTCATTCCACACGTGATATTGAGTAACTCAACTCACCTATTTAGAAAAAAACAAAGAGGCAGGGTTCCTGCCCATAGGAACTCACAGTCAACATACAGTTTAAGGGTGAGATTACTGCCGTACTAGAAGCATGTGCAAAGGACTGAGGCAGCTCTGAGGAAGAAGCGACAGCTAGGATCTGGCTCCTACATCGAGTACATGCCCGTTTACTGATTAACTGATAATCATTGTTATCTTTGGCCACTGTTAATACAGTCACTAGGAAAATATATTTCCCTGGAATTCACAAATGTCTTCCTTTCCCAGCAAAACCGTAAACCACTCATTTCAAAATATGGAGTAGTCATTTGTTTGAAAATCCAATTTCACAAATGGCTCATTTGTTGAAATAATATCTTAATGGATCTTGATTCAAACCCTCTTTTCTAAAGTTTCCATTAGTGGAATCATTTGAGTTTGTCCAAAACACTGCCTAGTTTGCTTCATGGATGTTTAGCCATTTCCACAAATGATACACTTTTGAATGTTTTGAATGTCTTTAATCTTTTGTAGTACACTTACTTGACTCGCGGTGTGCAAAACAAAACACTAATTGTACATAATGGTGACTGAGCTCTCACTGAGTGCCTTAAGTAATACTATCACAGTTTTATTGTCCATGAGCATTCGACAAATGTCTTTATGTAAATCCTAAACATGTTCATTGTTAAAATGGCCTTTTAAAGCTATAGTTTCCATTAATTAAAAAAGCAACATTTGCTTGGGTATATTTGTTTGGGGATATTTAGCTTTAATCCAAATGTTATGTGACATATAAGCAAAGCCCTTATTGTAAAATCCGTAACATTCCAGATCCTCCTTCTAAATGTTAGTTGAAAGGTACACTGAACAGTGTCGGGAGTCCTGGCTTCCAATCCGGAATCTACCCCTCACTGTCTGAGTAAGCTCCAGAAAATAACATCACATCCTTGCATCCCTATTTCTTCTCCCGTAGGCTATCACTAAGGTTCATTTCAAGAGTAAATGGCTATCGTCAGTGAGCTCCATGAATTTTAAGAAGAACTAGTGGGAAATGACACTTTTGCAAATGCTCTTCGGGATGGCTTCCACCCTGGAGGAAGCCGAAGCTCATGAAATTTCAACAAGTTACACTCAGGGAGCACTGGCTCCAAAGTCGAATCTAGGAAGACCTATCCAGGTGGTGTTCCCAGACAGAACAGTTTTTTGTTAGCATCATCAGCAACAACTAGGATGCTTGGAAAGGTCAGTGAGGGGGAGGCCTTGATCCAGTCATTCCCAGAGCAAGGGCTGAGCTAAATTCTGAGGAGTTAGGGTTAAGTAAGATACAGCCCCTCCAGAGGCCCAAGGCAAGTGAGGAGAGGAAATGTGCAAATGACTGGAGACCATTCACTCGGCCTTGCTCTCATTGCATGACCCATTTGGAAAAGAAATGGTGTACTCTTGCCATTACCAGAAGCAGTATGGTAGTTACCCACAGGAAGTCTAGAGCCAGGCTTCCTGGGTTCCGATACCTACTTTGTCAGCCACTTACTAATTCTGTGCCCTTGACTGTGACCTAAATGCCCTGTGCCTTGGCTTTTTCTTCTCTGTAAAGCAAGGACAATAGTAACACTTACATCATGGAGCTTTCTGAGGATTCATCAGTTGATAGAGGCAAAGCACTTCATATGATGCTGTGGGGACAGAACCCCAAAAAGCAGTTTCCAGGCTCTCGGCCTCACATAGACAGGTGCTGGCTCAGGTAGTAAATGGCCATCAATGTGATTGCATGGCCATCAGCTGTAACCAGTGAGCCATTGGCCACTAATATAACTGCTGGGGCTACGCTAGCAGAGAGAGAGAAAGAATGGGGGCTAGCAAGAAGATGGTGGCTGAGCTGGCGAGTGCGGATGGCGGTTTGCGGACAGTGTGGATCCAGCCTCCAGTGAGAGTATAGTGCCGCCAGAGAGAATATAGTGGTATGACTCCCCTACCTATGGCTCCGTGGGTGTTCCTTTTTGGCCTCACCATGTCCTGCGTTCTCTTGTGGGGAGCGGGACCAGAGACCCCGCGGGCCTCCTGCATGACAATACCTAGTAAAGTGTAAGCACTCTTTAAAAATTGGTACTTATTAGTTCCCATGGCATTGAGCACTGTCTAGAGAGTGTACATGCATGATGTCATCTAATCCTCACTGGAGTAGATCCTCTCATTTTCATTTTATAGGTAAAGATAGTGAGGCTTAAACAGCTTAGGTGAGACCATGAGTCCAACCAGTCAGTCTGACTCTAGTGTTAGCACGAAAATGTACAACATTTAGGGGTGATAAAGATGATGTACACCCCTGCTTTAAATAACACATTAGAATCCACAGAAATACACATCTTAAGCTACAGTTATTAGAGAACTATAGTTTCGAAGTACAAGTGCTGCAAATATTTTCATTTCCCACAAGCGGCCCAGCAAAACACTGTAAGGTTCATCTAATAATGTATGACAATCTAAATGAATAATGATGAAACAAAACAAGCTGCTGTTTATATTTAACAAGTATGAATAGCAGCCTGCGAAGAAGCACAACCAACAGACGGCCCTGGTGACACATAATAACTAATCGTCCTTCTAGCACAGGGCGGGAGTGCAGCCCGCCTGGCTGCAGCCGAGCTCGGGAGCTCTGCGGGGCCGCACCTGACTTGCTCAGCACCAACTCCAGCCTCCCACAAACTCCACACTGGCTCGTTTCAGTTTCTAAAGGCTAAAATTCAATGTCCCTGAGTGACTCAGATAAAAGGTAGAAATACGTGGCATTCCATAGTGGAAAGGAAAGGTGGGAGGGAGGGAAAAACTATGGAATTTTGCATTCTCCACCAATAAAAACTGAAGAAAGGATATTCTCCGATATTTTTTTTTTTTAATCTTTCCTCTCAAAGTCTAAGGTACAATGCTGACTATGTTTGTCTTTTCTTCCGACCAGAGCTCATGAACTCTCTGAGGCCAGGGCCACCCCAGAAGGAGAAATCCCATCTGGCTTTATCTGATTCTCTCACTTACACTTCACCAACCAATTAGCAATTTATAATTAAGTCCAGAGTGGAAATTCCTCAGTCCTTGCCCCCTGTGAGATGAAATTATCAGGAAAGCAAGGCAAAAACGTGTCAGGCTTTCCCACTTTCAGCCAGATAAAGCTTGCAGCAAGCATCTGGAGAGGGGACTTGCACTCCCAGGGCGACAATGCCCTCCCTCTGAGCCAGTTTGTGACCTGGGCAAGAAAGACATTGAGCCACTTCATTGGAAGACTCACATGGCTCTTCCTACATCTTTATTTACATCCTCACCCTATGCTCTACTCTGGTCAGTTTCCCCTCTCAAGCCCTCTAATTCCCATGAGTATGTCTGTCTTTTTTTTATTTTCTTTTATTACAAAGTACCTCCCCCCATAATAGGTACATTCCCTTCGTTTTAGCATGTGTGAATAGTGACTTCCATCCCAAGGCTCACTCATTTTAAAATATCATATCTACCGCCTTTGTCCTTAATTTCTTTTATTTTGTATGGCGATTCTAAGACCATAATTCCCATCCTCCTTTAAAATTGCAGTTTCCTATAAGTCCCCAAACACACTCTGCACTTCCACTCTTCTCTCTGAGTCACATTTGTTATCATCCAAAGCAATTATTTTCAGGAACGTTTCTCCCTTCTTATCTGTATTAGTTTCCTAGGGCTGGCTTAAGAAACTCCCACACACCTGGTAGCTTTAAGTGACAGAAAGGTATTGTCTCGCATTTCTGGAGGCTAGAAGTACAAAATCCAGATGCTACAAGGTTGGTTCTTTCCGCAAGCCATGAAGGACAGCCTGTCCTGCGCCTCTCTCCAAGCTCCTGGTGGCTGCCAGCAAGCCTTGGTTCTCCTTGGTTTGTACAGGCAGCACCCCAATCTCTGCCTCCGTCTTCACATAGCCATCTTCTCCCTCTGCGTCTCTCCCTGTCTTCACATGACCATTTACAAGGACAGCATCATTGGATTTAGGGCCACCCCAGCTCAGTATGGCCTCATCTTAACTAATACATCCACAAAGATCCTATTTCCAAATAAAGTCTCATTCGCAGGTACCAGAGTTAAGATGCCCACATCCCTTTTGAAGGGGACACACTTCAACCCTCAATACCATTTGTGCTCACGTGCGATCACTGCGTTTCAGTCAGCTGGACTTGAGAACAAGTCACCGGTTCTTCAGTCTCAGGGATGGAACCAGCCAGCCCAAGCAGTCGTTCCCCCCTCCCCCTTAGCTCAGGATACCATTCCGATGATTCAACCCTATCTGCACTCTCTTCTAAGATTACAATGTGTCTCTGAAGAAACAATGGAAACCCACCTTTCTGGAGATCACCCCATAATGGTGCTGTTCTTCCACTCATGATTATAACAAAGTGCAGCCGGCCCTTGGTCATCGCCCCCAGGAAGACAGCCATGTTGCGTTTGGCCAGATTGGGGGGTAAGAGTGAAGACTCTCATCGGCAGAGCTGGCGATAGATCAATCCTGGCTCTGCCGTTTACCAGCCGTGCGACTGTGAACAACATACTTAAGCTCTTTTTGCGTCAGGAAAATGAAGTTCCTAATAGTACTAGTCATTGGGATTATTATGAACATCAGGAATAATTACATAAACTGTTTAGCTTTATGTCTGTTGTGGGCTGAATCGTGTCCCCCCCAAAGTCATATGTTGAAGCATTAACCCCCAGTACCTCAGGATGTGACTGTGTTTGAAGATAAGGCCTTTAAAGAGGTGACTCAGTTATTAGGTTGGTGCAAAAGTAATTGCAGTTTGAAAGATTAAAAATAATGGCAAAAACCACAATTACTTTTGCACCAACCTAATAAAACGAGGCTGTTAGGGTGAGCCCTAATCCAATCCAATAAGAAGGGGAAATCTGGAGGCACAGATAGACACCTAGGATGCATGCATGCCAAGAAAAGGCCTTGTGCAAATGCAGCAAGAAGATGGGCACCTGCCAACCAGGACCGAATCTGCCGACACCTTGAGCTTGGACTTCCAGCCTCCAGAACTGTGAGAAAATAAATGTCTGTTATTTAAGCCACTCAGTCTATGGTACTTCAGATGTTTTTCCCTTCCAGCGTTATTGACAAATAAAAGTTGTGTGTATTTAAAGTGTACAACGTGGTATTTTGATATATGCACACTGGTACATTGTGAAGTGATCACCACAATCAAGTTCCTTGACGTACGCATGGCCTCACCTAGTTACCATTTGTGTGTCGTGAGCATGGCCTCACCTAGTTCCCATTTGTGTGTGTCATGAGCATGGCCTCACCTAGTTACCATTTGTGAGTGTCGTGAGCATGGCCTCACCTAGTTCCCATTTGTGTGTGTCGTGAGGCTACGTAATATCTACTCTCTGAGCAAATTTCATGTATGCCACACAGTATTATTAACTATAGTCACCATGCTGGACATCAGGTCTCTAGAATTTACTCATTCCACATTACTGAAACTCCCCATTTCCCCCACGCCCCCAGAACCTGGCAATCACTATTCTACACTCTGCTTCTATGACTTTGATATTTTCAGATCCCTCCTCTCAGTGAGATCACATAGTATTTATCTTTCTCTGTCTGGCTTATTTCACTTAGCATAATATCCTCCGGGTTCATCCACACTAAAGGCAAGATTTCCTTCTTTTTTAAGGCTGAATAATATTCCATTGTATATATGTACCACATTTTCTTTGTGCACTTATCCTGCAACAGACAGATGGTTTCCATGTCTTGGCTCTTGTAAATAATGCTGCAATGAACATGGAGGCGCAGATGTCTCCTCAGGACACTGATTTTATTTCCTTTGGATATGTTTTCATATACACCTAGAAGTGAGATTATATGGCAGCTCCATTTTTAATTTCTTGAGGAACCTCCATACTGTTTTCCATAGTGGCTGCACCAATTTACATTCCCACCAACAGTGCATAAGGCTCCAATTTCTCCACATCCTTGCCAACATTTATTATCGTCGGTCTTTCTGATAATGGCCATGGCAACAGGTGTGAGGTGAGGTGCCACTGTGGTTCCGATTTGCATTTCCCTGGTGATCTGCCACATTGAGCACCTCTGCACATACATGTGGGCCATTTGTATGTCTTCTTTGGAGAAACGTCTATTCCGATCTTCTAACCATTTTTTAATCTGGGTATTCACTTTTTTGCTATTAATTATTTGAGTTCTGTATATAGTTTGGATAGTAACCCCTTATCAGATGTATGGTTCACTGTGCTTGCCTTCCTCCTCCATCTATCAAAATCCAAATGTATTTCAAAGCGTGGCTAAAATTCTAGCTCCTGGATGAAAGCTTCTGCTGGGAGTCGTCTGCCCTTCCTCTGCCACATCCCAAAGACTGGGAAACAGAGTCTGGATCCCCCCAATTTGCCTTCACTGTGTACAGGGCCCCCAGATCAATTTTTTTCATAATGAAGCAAAATGAACAGAAAGCTGCAGTCTAGTGTTGAGATGGGGCAATGCCAAGACATTGTCTACTTATGTTTGCAAATGTGGCAAACTACAAAGCAGGAAACTGTTACAACTTGAATTCCAAATCCAACTGCATTCATAGGGATGGAATTCTACCAGCCCCTCCAAGAAACACATATCCCTCAGGCACAATGGGAGAAAGCCCTCTTCCTCCAGGACCTCAGATTCTCAGCCTTTCCTGAGTGAAGGGAACGTAAATTGGTTCCAGAGAGCCACAGAAGGGCCACAACCACAATTACCTCTGTAGGGCTGAAGACCCAAGGCTGAAATGGCTTTGAATAGTAATTCAAAGGAACAACTGAAGAAACTCCAAGTGTTGCCAGAGACAAGTTGCAAAAGTCTGAAGTTCATGTGCACGGCCCACAACACACACTGAGGCACTGGGGACCCAACCGTGAGGCAGGTACCATGCACTGTGGACGAGAGACAGACCTCATAACTACACGGCCTGCATTTGCATCTCAGCCCCATTGTTAACTGTTGACAAGGCCACTCTGGACAAGTTACTCAACCTTGCTGGACCTCGGTTTCTCCTAATTCAAAACTACACTCATGTAAGTTGACATTAATTGAGTTCTTACTGTGTGCTAGACACTGTGCAAAATGCTTGCCCTGTGGTATGCAACAGGATTACATGGGTCAATGCATAGGAAACTCTTGGTGTAGAATCCAGCACAAGGGAAGCATGTATAACAATATGTGACGGTTGGTATTAAAAAACAGTGTCATTTTTACAGCCTATGGCCTGATGGATTAATAGATTTTTTTTATTTATCAGGAAGTTCAAGCACTAGCTTTGTTCCCCACCAGCTGTATGACCTTGGCTAAATTTTTGAAGCATCTCAGCCTTCACTTCTCTGATCTTCCAAACATGCATAACAATCTCTATTCCCCAAGGTCATTGGGAGACCCAAGTGGCATCTTGGAGATGAAAGGCTGTGGACTTTATTGTACTGTGTGTGGGGTACATTACTGATTGCTCCCCACATCACTGGGTTATTGCCTACCCCCATTCCCACAGTAAATGGCCATGATTTTATGTTTCAGAGAGGAGGAGAAATATACCCTGCCCCACCCCCTCGGGTAAGTACTCGGTGGCAAGCTGTTACTGCATGCTATGTCGTCCCAGAGCACTAAGCCTGGTAAACTTCAGATTCAGAGGACACCCTAGAAAGGGCAACGAAGTGGTAAGTGGGCCAAATGCATTTAGCAGTCTGTCTGTCACCTCCAGTCACTGTCACACCGTTCTGGCTGCAAGGAGGGCCAGTCTAGTTAGAAGGTAGTTGCAATGACAATGAGTGACATGGTAGGCTTCACCAAACAATAGTGGGACAGGGGTGGGGTGAGTAAGAAGGAGATTTTAGACACACAAGAAAAATACACTCTGGCCCCTACTTAAATTCGTGTCCCATGAAGTCTTTCTTAACCATGCTGTCTAAAATATCTTACCTCTCCATTATTATCTAGTTCTGTCTCAGCTTCCCTTGATAAAATGAAAGGTAATAATTATACATCTTTTAGGATGGTGGTAAGGATTAAATGCATCATACAGGTAAACACAAGTGTGGCACATAGTAGGTATTTAATAAATGTTAGCTTTTATCAATATTGTTATTACTACTGTTTTTATCTAATCACTGTTTCATCCCAGCATGTGTGATATTCTGAAAGCATTCTCTTACTTATCGATTTATTTACAAAATTGTTATCTGACTTCCTCACTAGATCTTAACCTCTCTAAGGAGAGACCTAGGTTACCTCCTTACTAAATGCTTCATATCAGTTGGTTAATGAATGAATGATTCAGCGAGTGAATGAGTGAAAAGGCATCTCTCTCATACCCTAACAACATATTTATAGGACATGGTTTCTTACCTAAAACTTAGGCATGAAGAAATAGTGACACAGAAATAATTGAGGGACTGGTCCATACAGGAATGTGGGTGAGCGGTAGGCCGGCTCTATGCCGGCACCACTGATCATTGATGGATTTATTCACCTTTCTGCTCATTCGTTCCACAAATACATGGTGAGTGCCTGCTCTGGACAGTGCACTGGGCTCCCCAGCCCCATTTACAATGGGGAGCTGTCTTTAATCCTGGACTCCATCCCACTTTTATAAACGCAGTCTATCTACCCATAGGACAGCAAAACTCAGAGCCGACCAAAGCTGACCTCACGAGGAGGAGGAGGCAGGGGCCACGACCCCACCACCCCCCACCTATCCCCCACACAGCAGGTACTGAAGCTCCTGGAACACCCTTGAGTCTCTTCTCCCTGTGTCACTGATTTCCTCACAGATGACTGTCGTAGCCAGAATTAAATTGTCCCCAGGACAAGGACATTTGGGTTCAGTTTTGTCAGCCTGCAAGCACAGCTTGGCAGCTTTTGTTTGTTCCAGTGGGGTTGGGAAGGTGGGGAGGAAGCGTTGATAAGCATCACCCACAATCAGGACTTGTGGTCCATGACTTAGTTCATTTCCTAATCAGTCATCACATTTTATACAAGCTTAATGCTGACCTATTGTATTCAATGCCACATTCCCAGCAAGAAGTGACTGCTGCGTTTGTTGGGGGGAACAGCCAGCTCTTGTCCTTGGTGCTGCAGCAAGCAAAAGAAACTTAGATTTTGAGAATGTTTTCCCCCGTGTTATCTAGGAGTTTTGGTTTTCATCAAGGATTGTCTCCTCTCTCTTCCCTCTTTCTCTCCATGGTGCCAAGACAACACGAATGGCCTACAGCAGCTCTCTATCCAGCTCTCTACCTAGGCTTTGATCCTGCTCACCCCATCCCACCAGTACACGCACACATGACACACATACAGACACACACACACACACACGTTAGCCAGCAGAACACTGTGTGACCTCGGGCCAGTCACAGCCCTCTAAGCCTCCATTTCATCAACTATAAAATGAGGACGTTGGACTAGATTAGTCCTTTCTGTTCTGAAACTGAACAATTCTAATTTTCCACCATTCTGGAGTTCAAGTCATAAATTGCCTGAGATGGAAGACACGTCTAGAAATAACTCACTACAATGTCCCCATATTTCAGTCATTTGAGTGCCACTTCATCATTTTAGCCACATCTACATACCACGGATCCTATTATTTACTCACCTATTTTTCTTTAAATTGATTTTTTGACTTAAATGCATGCATTTAAAAGGAACTCTTTATCACTACCACAAACAGAAAACCATTTGCCACAAATGGAATCATAACTAAAGGAAAATAAAGGACCTAAGAAAATTCTAGCTGGCTGCTGTTGCCCAGGAGCCTAGCCTGCTGCTCGGCAGCATAGCAAGCGTTAAAATACCCTGAAGTCGTGCTACACCAAAGGACATGCTCTCCTTGCCCTACTCAGCATTGAAAAGGGCCACAACTCTCTTCCAAGGGGTTTGATGTCGTTTAATACAGAGGCTGGACGCTACCCAAGATAACTAACTCCCAAAACTCCACTCTGGGCACAATGGCTACTGGCCTTTGTTCACTCTTGCCATTAGTCCATTCAAAGCTTCAAATTGTCTATTTCTGCATCTCACCATCACCTTCACCTGTGGGCATTGCCAGGAAGCTAGGATGAGAAAAAACAGGAACACTCAGATACACACACACACACACACACACACACACACACACACACACTGCTCCAGAAGAATTCTGTAAACAGCGCAGTGCCTTCCCGGGCACTTCCCAAGTCCACCTCTCTAGGAATCTCCAACCCTGGGCATCTTCAACGTTACTCCCTTTTCTAAGAAGACCAGCTTCCACTGGACATTTGGGGAGACACTGAGGTGACTCCCCTTTCCTCTCTTTGTAGACACAGTGTGGAGTAATGAGAGGGTGGTGCACGCATGACAGACCAGACACAGAGACTGGGGCAGGGGCTGGGGGGACAAGAGAGAGACCTGCAGGGGAGGTACCGCCTTCCGTTTATTTAGTGTGGCGTCGGGCGCAATATTTAACTGTTTCAGCTTTGGATGTAGTGTGGCGTCCAATTCCAATTCCATCATTTTGCAGCAATATAAACTTGGGTGACTTGCTCATCTCTGCCTTCACAAAATGGCTCTAGTGACACATACTTCTTTGTGTCATGAAGATGTAAGGCGTTATGGCAGGTACAGTACCAGCCAGAAGGCACACAGATAAACACCCAACACTCATTCTTTCCCCCTTTTAGCTTTTTTTGGCACCATTCATAGAGGGCCAAAATCTACCGTTTTATTTGTGTGTTTGATTGTTTGTTTTGCCTTCCAAAACCTGAGTCTCATCTGCAAAGTGAGAGAGAGGGAGGGAGAGAGAGAAAGCTGTGAATTTTCATAATGTAAGGGTTTTTTCTGTGACTTGATTATGGAAAGTGATGCCTGGGAGCTGAGTGGAATGACAAGAAGAGGGCAGAGAGAAGAAGAGAGAAAGACTTTATACCAATAATCAGCCACTTTTCAATAATCATTAAGTAGCCTGCTGGAAGCTTCAAGTCCCCAAAATCTTTTGGGGACGAGAGAGTAACAACATGAATTTAGAAAATGTGGTGAATTTTGTGCACAGATTTGAATTAGAGAATTCCTGGATGGTTTTGCATATGAAGTTGGGGCGGTGGGGTGTGACACAAAGAAAAACAGAGAAACACTTCCCCCTGCCGCCTGGCTGGTAAATAGCAGCACAGATGTAAAATAGGACAAATACTCAAACCCTAAATAAAGGTTTGCAAAGGGTTCACTACGAGCAGATACTCGAATTTTGTGGACTGCGTTTTCATCTGAAGCTACCATCCCAGGTTGTAAAAGTGAGCACAGAACAGAGATGTGCTCTCCAATAATTACTTCGCATGAGGCAATTTGCTGTATCTTTATTTGAGCAGGAAATACACTGACATGATTGTAAAATCAAAACGATGTAAAAGTTGTAAATTGAACACCCTCACTCCTTGTTTCTGTTCCTGTCCTCCTTTCCCACACCCAGACACTGTCATCAGATTTGCATGTAAAGACGAGCGACTGTGACTACATTCTCTTCCCTTGTCATTCCTTCTCATACAATAGTTAGCTATTCACCCCTGTTCTACACACGCTTTTGTCACGGAACAGCCCATCTGGGACATTCTCCCATTTCAGGACAGAATAGGCTCGCTTGTCCTTTCTTCACGGAGCATTTTAAATGTGGAAAGAACACATCGCCAGTTGGGAAACCATATAAATTGGTTAAATTATTGCAAGAGGTCCAACCGAATGGGAGAAGATATTTGCAAACTACGCCTCCGATAAGGGGCTAATAACCAAAATATATAAGGAACTCATACAACTCAACAACAACGAAACAAACAATCCAATTAAAAAATGGGCAGAGGACCTGAATGGACATTTCTCCGAAGAGGACATACAGATGGCCAATTGACATAGGAAAAGATGGTCAACATCACTAATCATCAGAGAAAAGCAAATCAAAACCACAGTGAGATATCACCTCACACCGACTAGAATGGTTATCATCTGTATTACAGAATTGTACACTTGAAACCTATGTAATTTTACTAACCACTGACTCCCCAATAAATTTTAATTAAAAAAATTATTGCAAGAGATAAATGATTTAAAATTTGTAATGTAGAAATAAGCTTCTTCAGCCCACAAGACCCACAAACACTGTCCCTGTCTGTCCTTTTGTAATAAACTTGTGCCCTGTGTCTATTTTCATTCTGGTGCACTGCTGATTAAAATCTCTTGCCTTGGTATCCACTGTATTCCCTGCCAGCACAAGCTTTGTTGTCACTGAACTTTAGAAGATGGTGCTCAAAATTAAAAGGGCTTATTGCCACTATGATTTCTATTAAAACACCCAGGGTGATGGAAGAAGCCTTTTGCTTCAGCTGAAATATTCTTGTAAAGGGCAATATGGAAAATACAAATTCCGCTGCCTTTTTCTGGTTGGATACGGCAGCCATCAGCTCCTCCTGAAAATGGCAGGGCTGCCAGCTCTACCTGGAAGCTAGGTTTGGCTTAATGGATGAAAAAGAATTAAAAAAACAGGTGTCTTCCAGTGTAGCCAGCAAGCCAGTGAGGCTGTCAAGGTCACAGAAAAATCCAATTATCCATAGCAAACACTGGCCATACAATTAAATTATACCAGTTAGGAAAACGTTTGATCTGCAACTGGCTTTTGCAGACAATTCACTTCCGAATTCAGCCACTCATCAGCATCCAGCTACCAACTTCCTTCTGTCGCCCAGCAACCTGCAACTTGTCTGTAGTAAATACATCAGTGCCCACCCACGTCCCCTGGGTTCAGCCTACAGGTCAGGTCACCCACCGTTGCAGTAGGAGTGCCCATGCACGCAGAGCCCTTACCATCAAGGAGCTGCTCCTCTCTACCTGAGGACTTTCCTGATTACAACAGGATGCGCTGGACAGTCCAGGCGTGCAAGGCAGGACAGAAGTGCCGAGAAGTTAAGGTCCCGAAGAGGAGCCCTCAACCAATGAGGGATGGGAATCGGTAGATAAATATACAGTCCTCTTGCCTCTTGCCAGGGCAAGTATGTGTCACCCAGACTCTCAGAGGCACCCCAGTGTGACGAGACCCAGGTGCTCACAGAGTGACCCACTCATGAACCCATTCCTTACCAGCTTTTTTCCCTTCTCCACTCTCGTGTTCTTCTTAGGATCACCTCCTATTCAGGTGACAGAAACCACACGGTAACTTAAACAGAGGAAGTTTGATACAAAGAATCGTTAACTAGGATACAGAGTAACTGTAAGATACAAGGAAACTCTATAAGGCACCCTACGGCTCGGGGTGAGTACCCATGGAAGGACAAACTTGGGAGGGATCCAGACACCTTTGGAGAAGATGTGGTCCTGCCCATCAATAGCAGGCAAGTCTACTGCTTTGGCCAGGCAGGCTGGAGCTGGTCTGAAGGCGTTGCAAACACAAGAGGCCACCCTCCAGAGTGCATGTGACAGAGCAGCCAACCAGCAATGGGTCTTGGGGGGTGGAGTCGGGAGCCGACAGAGTAGTGTCCTTTGGAGAGTGCGGGCTGTGCTGAAAACTCTGGTTTCCATGTTGAGGGGGCTGCACAAAGGTTACCACCACACTGAGGCTGCAAAGTTGCAGAAGGACCACGATTTGGCCCATGGCTAGGGCAGGCTCCAGTGAACGTCCTGACACCCATCTTGGCACAGAAATGGCGGGAGATCTTCCTCCTCCTGCAATATCCCTCCAGCGCTTTCTGCTGAGAAAGCTTAACATCCTGCTCACGTGAAAGGAGAACTATTTAAAGGAATTCCTTTATCACAGAGCATATAGTCAAGGATGCATCACAGGAGAGAGGCAATAAATTGATCACAAATACTCCTCCCAAATAAACGACTTGTACCCAAATCTTCATCTCAGGGCCTGCTTTTGAAAGAACCCAAATCAAGAGAATGTCTATCAGACCTGATTTCAATCTTGGGCTCTATGTGACCTCAAGGAAGGACTGTCATAGCTCAGAGTCCCCATTTTCTCATCTGTAAAATGGAGGTAATAATAAACAATGCCCACCTCACAAGGTGTTGAGAGACTGACACACACACACACACACAAAAAAAAAAAAAAACCATTTGCAATGCACCTGGTACAATATAAATGCTCCAAAATGTCATCATCTTTCTTTTTCCCTCCTTTTCAAACCAAATTGCCTCCCCAAGGTTTTTTTTCTTAGTATCAGGGTGCTCTGAGCTACTCAGCCCAAGACACTTTGTCATGGAACGTGGCTCAAGACAGCTTTGGTGGGAAAAGGGTCAGAAAGACACTTTTTCCTGGAAACCAACTGTTTGAAGTATCGAAAACAAAAGATAAACAAGTGCTTCTCTGCAGAGAAAAGTTCAGATGGAGAATTTCTCCAGCAATGATACATCAGTTTCTGTTGGCACTTAAATAAATGAGCTGTAAGGGGGTATAATTATAGCTACTATGTTTTGAGATCTCACTATGTGCCAGGAATTTATGGTCAAAATCTGGCTTAATTAATCCTAACAAATATTTAACATAAATGTTATTTTTAATCTCAATTTGCAAATAATTAAACAGAGATTCAGAAAGAATAAGTAGTTTGCCTATAGTGAGAGCCAGGATTTGAATCCAAGTTTACTTTACTCAAAGCCCCAGCTCCAACTGCTATGGTGGACAGAATCCTGATTCAGAGCAAAGAGTGAGGAGATTGTGGTCCACGCTTAAACTCTAAATCCCTGTGTGATCCAGAAAGTTCTTCCTTTCCCAAGGGAATGATTGATTCCTTCATCTGTAAAATGATGGAGTTGAGTTAGAACCATAGTTCTCATGGGAGTGGTACCACCCCCAAGGATATTTGGAAAATTGTGGGGATGGTCGGCACTGTGATAAGAGAATATTTACTGGCATTTCGTGGCTGAAGTCCAAGAAGAATAGACGTCATTTGTGATGCTTGGGACAGTTCTGTCTAATGAGAAATATGCTTCATGCCACATATATCCCACAGAACATTCCTGTAGTTGAAAAAGTTATCGGAACCTAGAGCCAAACTCCATTTTACATATAAAAAGAAAGCATTCCTACACAGTTTTAATATACAATGAATTTTCCAGAGCCAACTGAGGGAATTTTGTACTTTCTTGTATGAGAAATTTTACCAAGAGTGGGTCATCATTTGGAAAACCATTTGTCCAGCAACAATGCAACTCAGGACAGGAGGCAGCAAAACATCACAGCTCTCTCGTCCCACTCTGCGTGCGTACTGATCGAATGGATAGTTGCAAGTATCTGTGTATTTCATCATGTCTTCTAAGGAAGGTTGTCGCCAAGCATGTGTAGCTTGATTACCTGACAGTAAATTATTTTCTTTTTATTTTTTCCTGTCTAGAATAGTTGAGACACCATGTGGATTAAAAAGAAAACAGGTTGTATTACCTGTGAACTTCACTTCAAGGTATTTAAGGAGGCATTATAAAATATTTGCTTTAAAAAGTGCTCTGGGCACAGGGAGTGAGGCTCTGTCCTCACTGTTCACTGAAACATGAGCCCCAATCCAACGCCAAGAACCATGGTGCACAATGTGCAAATATTTTCATCCACTCAGAAGTGCCTCATTAACACTGATGCTGAGCCAGACACAGCTGGGGGTGCAGCAAAGGGGTTGCAGCAAAGACCGAGGAGACCTGAGCCCCTGACTCAGTGGAGCTTCCACTGGAAAAAGCAAAGGCTCTCATCTACTGGATTTAATATTCACCTCGCCTATGGCCCAGCAATCCTCCTACTAGGTATAGACCCAAGAGAATAAGGGCATCTGGCCACCCAGAGATTGCAAGAATGTTGATAGCAGCTTTATACATAATAACCCAAACTGCAAACATTCCAAATGTCTGCCAAGAGGAGAATAGGTAAATAAATTGTGGTATATTTATACAATGGATGTTTTTTAAAGGACAAACTACTAATACAACAACATGGATGAATCTCACAGACATTATATTGAACAAAGAAGCAAGACACAAAAGTGAAATGACTATATAATGCCATTTATATGAAGTTAAAGAACAAAGTTTATCAGTGGTGTTAAGTATCAGAATAGTAGTTACCTCCTGGCGGAGAGGTTATTGATGAGGAAAGTTCACAAAGGTACCTTCTTGAAAGGTGAGAAAATTCTGTATCTCAGTCTAAGAGATGGCTACACAGGTGTATTTAAATTACCCAGGTACAATTCAAAGTTTATCATGCTGAACACTTAAGATGAGTACACTGTGACAAATCTTAAAGTACTTAATTATACCTAATATTTTTTTAAAAGGGGCTCTATTTGAATACCCCAGTTTAAAAAAATTAAGAATGGCAAACAAAAGTCCTCTGAAATCAGACAAATCTGGGTTCAAATCTCATTTCTACCACTTCCCACTTTGTAAGACCTTCAGAAACTCAGTCTGTCTGAGCCTCCACTTCCTCCTTTGTAATTCATTCCTCTTCATTTGCTGAGAGGAGTAGAGACATAACACATGTAAAAGTGCCTACCACTCTCCTAGTGCTCAATAGCTATTCGTTTCTTCTCCAGGAATTTCACAGTCCATTAGCTTTGACTTCGCAAAGCAGGGCTTGTGTCAGTGAAGGCAAATGTGGGACAGTGTCCCCACTGCCCTCTCCTAAGCCTGAGGACATGGCGAATCAACTATGACACGCTTCTCTGCTGACCCTTAAAATCCATTTCCACACAGTTCTCCCTGAAGCTGCACACTCCGTGAGAGCTGGCACATGAAATAAAACCTAGGAGCCATCCTGACCTATATCATATTTATCTTTGCTTGTCTGTAGCTTCTAGTAGTACAAAGATTTGTGGAACTTGTGCGAAATGACGAAAGAACTGATATTTATTTAGCATCTAATACACAGCACACTTGGGCTAGGGTTGAATACCTCCAAAACCCTCACAATATTCCTGTTAGAGAAGCACAATTCTTGCTGACTAGTCACAGAAATGTTACCAAAGCGTATTTAGGTTAGGAACACCAGTCCACAGGTCATAGGTAGGCTAAGCCAGCTTCAGCTCTAGGTCTGTCCACCATGACATGCATGCCATGCTTCATCAACTATGGATATCCAATGCATATCCAACATTAGATAGTAGACAATTATGGACAAATCACCCAGAATCCAGAACAAGGAAAATAGACATGCATTATCCCATTAGCAGTGAGTTAAAAAGAGAATATAGGAAATGATTTTATGCCAAGAAGTAAATAAAAATAAGTGAGGTCTAATGGTTAAAAAGGAGCAAGACAGAATCAACAGTCTGCAAGAGTAACCATTTATCGGCTGCTAATTCTGCAGATTTGCTTTTTCAAACATGAGCACATTTGGTACTCTGCTGATGGAGCAGAGAGCACCTTGGCCAACCCCAAGCGAAGTGCGGCAGACACACTCTCTGCAGAGCCTGGCCTGTTTGTGTGCTTTCAGTTTGGTCTGCTTTCTTGTTGGTTTCAGAGACCAGAAGTGAGAAAACAGAGCTGCACCCTGACAGAACGGAGCTCCCTGCTGGGGAGGACTGAGAGGAGCCAGTGAGCACAGACCCCATGCCTGTCAGGGCCACTGTTTTGAATCTGAAAATACGCATTGTAATGCCCTCTCTCCTGAGGATGGAGAGGGCACAGAAGACAAAATGGGGAGACGGAAAAATGCCAGAGCCAGGAGGGCCTGCAGAGGCTGTTTTGCCCATTTTCCCAAATGTCAATCATGTTCACTATATGCCCATATCATCTGACTGACTCTCTTTTTATAAATAAGGCCACTATGTAACTACATTTAGCCTCTTCCTCAGCAGTAAATCAACGAAATCATACACTGAAGGTACTAGTTATGTTTTTCCTTAGAAATTGAAAGTATTCATCCAAAACCACAGTGAGATATCACCTCACACCTGTCAGAATGGCTATTATCGAAAAGACAAAAGTAACAAGTGTTGGCGAGGATGTGGAGAAAAAGGAACCCTCATGCACAGTTGGTGGGATAGTGAATTGATGCAGCCTCTATGGAACAGTATGGAGATTCCTCAAAAAAATTAAAAATTAAATTACCCTATGATCCAGCAATCCCACTTCTGGATATTTCTCCAAAAGAAACAAAAACACTAACTCAAAAAGATCTGTACCCCCATGTTCATTGCAGCATTATTTATAATGACTAAGACATGGAAACAACCTAAGTGCCCATCAGTGGATGAATGGATAAAATAAATCATATTTGTGTGTGTGTGTGTGTGTGTGTGTGTGAATATTATTCAGCCATGAAAAAGAATAAAATTCGGCCGTTTGCAACAACATGGATGGATCTTGAGGGTATTATTCTAAGTGAAATAAGTCAGACAAAGAAAAATAAATACTGTATGTTAAGGTGGTCAAAAGGTACAATTTTCCAGTTATAAAATAAATAAGTCTTGGGGATATACCATGAAACATGGTGACTACAATTAGTAATATTGTGCTGTATATTTGAAAGTTACTAAAGAGAGTAGGTCTGACACGATCTCATCACACACACATACACATTGCAATCATTCACGCTGATGAATCTTAGGCCAGATGGTGGGAAGGAAAAGAAGAAGCTTCAAGAGGAGATTCATCAGAGGGAGGAGTGTGGACTGGGTTGCTGGAGCAAACTGCTGGTCTGGGAAGGGAGGAGATGATGCTGTAACTCGTGAGATTGGTCACTGGGTGTGGGCTGTGTCTTAGGAAATACAGTTACTCTCGTATGAAGTAGAAGAGCTGACATCTGATGGGCCATGGCCCTGGCAACGCAGGCCAGCTGGAGAGGAGTACCAGAGAGGAAACCCCTGAGGAAGACCTTCATCCATTGCTCTGAGGAACTACCGCAAGGACTGGCATTTCTTCTGACTCTCAGCTTCCACAGGGGGACATCTTCTTCTCACCTGCAGGGCACCAATGGGAGTGCTCGGGCATCTCAGGAAAGACCCCAGAAGAAAAGGGGTGTGCACTGCACTGCCTGTGCATCTGAGCAGGTGGAGGACTGAGTCGCAAAGTGGCTGCCAGCAAAGGGGACTCATTCTGTATTCGGAGGAGCTGTCAGGCCTAGGGACTTCCCGGTTCTGAGCGTATGGAGGCTTATAGAGGCTTAATAAGGAGATCTCAGCAGTTCTTACCCTCCCTGCACATGACCAGGGAGCTTCTAAAACAGACGGCAGCTGGGCCTGAAACCCAGTCCAACTGAATGAGTCTTTTTGAGTGGGGCCAAGGAATCAACTATTTTTTAATCTAATGTGCAGCCAGCCTGTGAAGTACAGGACTAACCCAAGACAGATACATAGATACATAGATACATAGATACATAGATACATAGATACATAGATACATAGATAGATACATGATAGATAGATAGGCAGATAGATGCCCCCATTTTATGGATTAGGAAGATGAGGGTTAGAAATTTGAATGAGTAGCCCAAGGTCATTCAGCTGGTAAGTAGCAGAATCATATGTCAAATCCAGTTCTATCTCATTGCTGACTCCATGTTAATTTTACTTTATCTTGTTGCTGGGAGGATTCTGGAGGACGAGCAAAAAGGAACCAAGACAGGCAAAAGAGAACAGAAAGACTACCTGTTAAAAACATTCTTGCAGTGACTAAAAGGGAGCTATTGCACAGACACACAAAGTACTCTTCCTGCATGCCAATAAAAAGCCATCCCGGCCAAATCAACATATTTCAAGAAAGGTTTCCTCTTTCCACTTCTTTCTAGCTGAAAATGGTGTCAAGCTCGATACATTTCAGGTATCACTGGGAGGCAGGCACTGAATGACAAGCTGGTGTGCCTTAGAATACAAGGGAATCACACCTGTGCGGGGGGCTCCCAGCCGCATTGAGCACAGACAGAGAGAGAGAGCGCGCCACCTTGTGGGGAAGATGGTGCTAGCCAGACTGGTTCCCGGGGTTCAGACTTCACCAGAGCTGTGGTCTCCTGGAACCAGCACCTTAAAAGTGACTTGAGCACAGGAGCCCTCTGAGTGTCTGTGAATATCTAGTAAATAACACAATTTCAATTACAATGTTTACTGAAAGTTTACAACACACCAAGTCCTAAGCAAAGCTTTCCATGGGCACCCTCCTCCCAGCCACACACACAAACACACACACACGCACACACAATGAGGTTAGCAATATTCTCCTTGTTATAGGAATGAAGAAACAGATCTAGAATCGTGGATAATTCACCAGCCCAAGTCACAGAGCAAGTAGTGATAGAGCTGGGATTCTACCCTGGAAGCGGGGGGACGGGGGGCACAATTATACTGATCCTGATTTGCTGCCAGGAATGTGGGATCTGTTGGACTACAGAACTCTTGGCAGAGTATGTGACAGGGAAGAATGCAGGCAGGAAATGCCAGCCAAAACTTCTCCTGGCAACCGTCTTACTGTCTTCCCAGGTCCTCAGCTGGTTCTGAAACTAGGCAGAAAAAAAGGGTGAAACTGAGGGGCACTTGCAATGGTATACTGCTAAGTGCTTAAAATTGGCTCTATGGGGAGAGAAGGTCCAAGATGGAGGATTAAGTAAATGCTCTGCCTACTGCCTCCGAGGATCATACCAAAATTACAAATAAATTACAGAAAAATCAACCTCAAGAACCATGTAAAAACTAGCTGAATGGAACCCCTATAACTAAGGATATAAAGAAGAGGCTGCATCGAGACTGGTAGGAGGGGTGGAGATGTGAAATGAGCTGATCCCACAGATAGTGGTTGAACACCAGGAGGGACACCTCAGTGGCAGAGGTCCCCCAGAAGAGGGAGAGGTCCCAATCCCACACCGGGCTCCCCAGCCTAGGGCTCCTGTGCCAGGAAGAGGAGTTCCCACAACATCTAGCAGTAAAAATCAACGAGGACTCCGTCTGTCCATCCCAGTGAAATGTAAGGTGGCTAGAAACCCAGACATCCTCTTAAAGGGCTCTCACACAGACTCACTCACTTGCAAATATTCACCTGGTCTCCAGTGGAGGGACGGCAACTTGAGAGGTGCCACAGACATACAGGGAAGGACTGAGTTGTGCGTCTCTGGGGCAAGGGCCATTCTCCCTCTGTGGAGGCGACCTCACGTGTAGCCTATAGGAGGGCATCATTTTTTCTATGTTGAACCCTCCCCACAAAGAGCCAAATCTGAGGCCACACTGGTCTGGTAAAATCCAGGAATGCACACCATGTTGGTGAAGCCCTGGGTCCCCGCCCTACACAGCTAGTACTGCATCACCCAGGGTACCCTTGGCTACTGAGTGGCCAGCCCACAGTGGAATGGGTAACATTTGGTAATGGGCAGTGAGCCACAACATGCACTGCAGCCTCTCTTAAATGACCCTTGGGGATCTGCAGGCCTGAGGCAAGCGGCGGTTGGCTGCAGTGTCCCCAAGGTATTTTGCGAAGTGGTGAAAGGCCAGGCACCCGTGCAAGAACGGAATCTGCATTGACCTTGTAGAACCCACTAGCCACTTCTTGTAACTCCCTGGGTCACTAGCCCAGCTAGTGCTGCATAACCAGAGGCACTTGCAACACCGGGTGAACCCACCTGGCCCATGCACTGAAGGAGGATCTTTCAATGGCTGAGCTTTACGGGCAGTCAGCAGATGGCAACAGTCCTAGGGGACCTGGGCCTTTTTTTAAGCTTCCTCAGGCCCAATACTGGTAGCAACTGCCTTGATTCACAGCAAGGCCGCCCCCACATGCCTCCAGATCCAGCACAGGCAGCAACCAACCACATATAGCTTTGCAACTCCTACCAGATACCCCTGGGCCAGTCACAGACAAGGCTTTAATTGGCATGCATGGGAGTCCCTCCCAAGAGACACCAGAAACAACACACCCAGAGGGCAGTTTCAGAGCACAACCTGGTTAGCCCCACAAGTGGCACACCCAAAGGGTGGTCTCAACAGGCACAAGGGCCCAAGGGGTAAATCATCCTCTGAGGGGTCAGCCCCCACATAGCAGCCATACACTGTAGGCAGAGCCAATCCTCACAGTCAGTCAGCCTGAGAGTCAATCCCACCCAGTAACACACCAAAAGCAATCAAAGCTGAACTACAACAGGAACACACACACAATACATAAGGGACACTCCTGGAACACACACACAGGAGTAAGGGAGACCATACCATGGGACCCCCCAGGACATATACTACATAAGGCCACCCAGCAAAGACTGAGAGACATAGGAGATCTGCCTAATACACGGTAGCAAAACAGAGTGGTAGCCAGAATGAGAAAACAAAAAAATGCGTCCCAAATAAAAGGACAAGAGAAACCTCCAGAAACAGAACTAAATGAATGGAGGCCCTAACGTACAAGAGACAGAGTTTAAAACACTGGTTATAAGAACGCTTAAGGAACTTAGTGACAATTTCAAGAGATAGTAAACATAAAGGACATAGAAACCATAAGAAAGACCAGTCAGAAATAAAGAATACAATAACTGAAAAGTACACTAGAAGGAATCAACAGCAGATTAGATGAAGTACAGGAGTAAATCAACAATTTAGAAAACAAGGTAGCAGAAAAACCCAACTGGAAAAACAAAAAGAAAAAAGAATTTAAAAAATGAAGATAGTTTAAGGGACCTCTGGGACATCAAGCATAACAATATTCTTATCATAGGACTTCCAGAAGGAGAAGAGAGGGATTGAGGGATCGAGAACCTCTTTGAAGAAATAATGATTGAAAACTTGTCTAACCTGGCAAAGGAAATAGATGTACAAGCCCAGGAAGTACAGAGGGTCCCAAACAAGATGAACCCAAGCAGTCCCATATTAAGACACATTATAATTAGAATGGCAAAGATAAAAGACAAAAAGAGAATCCTAAAAGCAGAAAGAGAAAAAAAAAAAAAAGGCAGAAAGAGAAAGACAACTAATTACTTACAAGGGAGCTCCCATAAGATTATCAGCTGATTTCTCAACAGAAACTCTGCAGGCCAGGAGGGAGGAGCAGGAAATATTCAAAGAAATGAATAGCCAGGAACTACAACCAAGACTACTCTACCCAGCAAGGCTAGCATTTAAAATTGAAGGAGAGATAAAGAGCTTCTCAGATAAGAAAAAGCCAAATGAATTCATTACTACCAAGCCAGTATTACAAGAAATGTTAAAAAGACTTCTTGAGGCAGAAGAAGGGAGAAAACAAACAAACATCAAAAATATGAATAATAAAATGACAATAACTATGTACCTATCAATAATTACCTTAAACATAAATGGATTAAATGTTCCAATCAAATGGTATAGGGTAGCTGAATGGATAAGAAAACAAGACCCATGGATATGCTGTCTACAAGAGACCCACCTCAGATTGAAAGAGGCACATACGTAGGCTGAAAATAAATGGATGGAAAAAAATATTTCACACAAAAGGAAATAAGTAAAAAGCTGGGGTAGCAATACTTATATCAGACAAAATAGACTTTAAAATGCAGATTATAATAAGAGACAAAGAAGGACATGACATAATAAAGGGACCAATCCAACAAGAGGACATAACCCTAGTAAATCCATATGCATGCAACATAGGAGAACCTAAATATATAAAACAGATATTGACCAACATAAAGGCAGAGATCGACAGTAACACAATCATAGTAGGGGACTTTAACACCCCACTGACACCAATGGATAGATCTTCCAGACAGAAAATCAACACGGAAACAGCGGCCTTAAATGACACACTAGACCGGATGGATTAAATTTATATTTTTAGAGCATTTTGCCCCCAAACAGCAGAATATACATTCTTTTCAACTGCTCATGGAACATTTTCCAAGATAGACCACATGTTAGTCCACAAAACAAGTCTCAATAAATTTAAGGAGCTTGAAATCATGTCAAGTGTCTTCTCTCACCACAGCGCTATGAAACTAGAAATCAATTACAAGAAAAAAAGCTGACAAACATACAAACACATTGAGGCTAAATAGCATGCTACTACGTAATGAATGAGTTGACAATGAGATCAAGGAAGAAATCAAAAGATACCTTGAGACAAATAAAAATGAAAACACTATGACCCAAAATCTATGGGACACAGTGAAAGCAATCCTAAGAGAAAAATTCATAGCAATTCAGGCCTACCTAAAGAAACAAGAAAAATCTCAAATAAACAGTCTAACTTTACACCTATGGAAACTGGAAAAAGAATATCAAAATAAGCCCAAAGTGAGTATAAGTAAGGAAATAATAAAGACCAGAGCAGAAATAAAAGAAATAGAGACACACACAAAAAAAAATACAAAAGGTCAATAACACGAAGAGCTGGTTTTTTGAAAAGATAAACAAAATTGACAAACCTTTAACCAAAGTCATCAAGAAAAAAAGAGAGAGACTCCAAATAAATAAAATCGGAAATGAAACAGGAGAAGTGACAACAGATACCACAGAAACACAAAAAAATTTCAGAAAACACTATGAGCAACAATATGCCAAAAAAATAGAATATCCTGAAGAAATGGATAAATTCCTAGAAGCATACTACCTTCCAACACTGAAACAAGAAGAAACAGAAAATCTGAACAGACTGATTACTACTAATGAAATCAAATCAGTAATCAATAAGCTCCCAACTAACAAAAGTCCTGGACCAGATGGCTTTCACAGGTGAATTTTACCAAACATTCAAAAAAAGATTAACACCTATTCATATTAAACTATTCCAAAAAATTTAAGAAGAGGGAATGTTCCCAAGCTCATTTTACAGGGCCACCATTACCCTGATTCCAAAACCAGACAAAAACATGACAAAAAAGAGAAAACTATAGGCTGGATAAACCTAATGAATATAGATGCAAAAATCCTCAACAAGATATTAGCAAACTCAAATTCAGTAATACATGACAAAGATCATACACCATGATCAAGTGGATTCATTCCTGCTATGCAAGGTTGTTTCAATATCCACAAATCAATTAACATGATACACCATATTAACAAAATGAAAAATAAAAATCATATGATCATATCGATAGATGCAGAAAAAGCATTTGACAAAATCCAGCATCCATATATGATAAAAATTCAGCAATGTGGTAATAGAGGGAACATATCTCAACATAATAAAAGCAATATATGACAAACCCACAGCTAACATCATACTCCATGGGGAAAAGCTAAAAGCATTATCCTTAAGTTCAGGAACAAGACAAGGATGCCCGTTTTCACCACTTTTATTCAAAATAGTTCTGAAAGTCACACCCACAGCAATCAGACAAGAAAAAGAAATAAAAGGCATCCAAATGGGAAAGGAAGAAGTAAAATTGTCATTATGTGCAGATGACATGATACTATTTAGAGAGAACCCCAAAGATTCCACACAAAAAGCTATTAGTACTGATAAATTTAGTAAAGTAGCAGGATACAAAATTAATATTCAGGAATCAGTTGAATTTTTATACACCAATAATGAACTATCAGAAAGAGAAATTAAGAAAACTATCTCATTTACAATTGCAACAAAAAAATAAAATAAAATACTTAGGAATAAATTTAACAAAGGAAGTAAAAGACCTGTACTCAGAAAACTACGCGACATTGAAGAGAGAAATTAGAGAAGATACAAATAAGTGGAAACATATACCATACTCATGGATAGAAAGAATTAATATAGTTTAAATGTCCATACTACCCAAAGCAATATACAGATTCAATGCAATCTCTATCAAAATACTAATGGCATTTTTCACAGAACTAGAACAAATAATCTTAAAATTTATATGAAACCATAAAAACCCATAATAATCATGAAAATCCTGAGAAAGAAGAACAAAACTGGAGTTATCATGTTACCTGATATCAAATTATACTACAAGTTCATAGTAATGAAAACAGTATGGTATTGGCATAAAACAGACACATAGGTCAATGGAACAGAATAGAGAGCCCAGAAATAAACCCATGCCTATATGGTCATTTAATTTATGACAAAGGAAGCCAGAATTTACACAGGGGTAAAAACTGTCTATTCAATAAATAGTGCTGGGAAAACTAGACAGATGCTGTCATGTGGGGAGTCACGCAGGGTCTCTGCTCCCGATCCCCACATAAGAACACAGGATATGGTGAGGCCAAAACGGAACACCCACGGAGCCATAGGTAGGGGAGTCATATTACTATATTCTCGCTGGCGGCTGGGTTGGAGAAACAGGAAGCAGGAACCACACTGTTCGCAACCCTCACTGCACCGCTTGCAGGCTCAGCCGCCATCTTCTTGCTAGCCCCCATTTTCTGCTAGCGTAGCCACGGCAGTTATATTAGTGGCCAATGGCTCACTGGTTACAACTGATGGCCAACTAGCCACAGCTGATGGCCATCTGATCACAGTTGATGGTCATTTACTACCCGAGCCAGCACCTTTCCATGTGAGGCCGAGAGCCTGGAAACTGCACTCCTGGCTCTGTCCCCACAGATGCATGAAAAAAATGAAACTGGACCACTTTCTCAAGCCATATATGAGAATAAACTTAAAATGGATTAAAGAGTTACATGTAAAACCCAAAACCATAAAACTCCTAGAAGGAAATATAGGAAGTAAGCTCTCAGGCATTACCCTTCATAATATTTTTACTGATATAGCTCCCCAGGCAAGGAAACAAGAGAAAAATTAAACAAATAGGACCACATCAAACTAAAACGTTTTTTCACAGCAAAGGAAACCATCAGCAAAATGAAGATATTCTACTGAATGGGAGAAGACATTTGCCAATGATACATCTGATAAGGGGTTAATACCCAAAATTTATAAAAATTCACATAACTGAACACCAAGAAAAAAAAATCCAATTTAAAAATGGGCAGAGGGCCTGAATAGACATTTCTCCTGAGGAAATACAGATGGCCTATAAACATATGAAAAGATGCTCAGTGTCACTAATCATCAGAGAAATGCAAATAAAAACCACAAAGAGATACAACCTCTCTCCTGTCAGAATGGCTATTATTAATAAATCAACAAACAAGCATAAGAGAGGATATGAAGAAAAGGGAACCCTCATGCACTGTTGTTAGAATTGCAAATTAGTGCAGCCACTGTGGAGGTCCTCAAAAAATTAAAAATAGAACTACCTTATGACCCACTCCTGGGTATTTAGCCAAAGAAATCAAAAAAACTAATTCAAAAAAATATATGCACCCCTATGTTTATTGCAGTGCTATTCACAATAGCCTAGTTATGGAAACAACAAAAATCCCCATTAATAGACAATTGGATAAAGAAATTGTGGTACATTTATACAATGGACTATTACTCTGCCATAAAAAAATAATGTGATATTACCATTTGCAGGGGGAGAGATCGAAAATGGCAGAGTAGATAAACACTGTACCTGCTTCTTTCCATAAACACATTAAAATTACAACTAAATTATAGAACAATCAACCTGGAGAACCATCTGAATTCTAGCTAAACAGAAGTTTTATAATTAAGGATATAAAGCAGTCATGTTGAGACTGACAGGAGGGGCGGAGACGTGAAATAAGCTGGCCCCAAACCTGTGTGTGGCGGTTGAGAATCAGGCGGGATATCTCGGCCACAGAGGGTCCCCCCAGAAGAGCAAGGGACAACAGCCCCATACCAGGCTCCCCAGCTCAGAGTACTGGTGCCAGAAAGAGGAGCCACCACAACATCAGTCTGTGAAAAACAGTAGGGATTCCAACCATCTGTGTGGGAGGGAAGGCTGGGGGAAACCCAGACATCCTCTTAAGGGGCCTGCACACAGACTCACTCCAAGACACTCACCCTGGGTTCTGTGGAGGGACGGTGGCTCCCGGGACATCAGAGGCATATGGGGGCAGACTGAGGTGTGTGGCCTGGAGTCAAGGGCTAGAGGATAGTCGCCAGTTTCTCTGTGAGGAGGCCTCCTCCTATGCAGTGCAGCCGGCAGGTGGACGCCATCTTTTCTATGTTAAGCCCTCCCCCACAGGCCAAATTTGAATCTGATTGGCCTGGTGAGCTCTATTGCTCCACCCTGCTGACTCACTCGAAACCCGCCCTCCCCAACTCCCCCATCCTTGGAGGCACTTTGTCAGTGAGCAGCCAGCACCACCCACACTGCACTCTTTCTTGGGAAACTATCAAAATCCACAGGCCCCAGGTGGGCGATGACTGGCCTGGCTGTGCTCTGAGACTTTTGCTGAGTAGCTCCAGGCTCAGCACTGGCACCAAACCAGAATCTGTATTAACTTGGTGACCACAACTCTTCCCACTCTAGTGACTCCATGAGACCCTGCTTCACCCAACTTACATACCATATGAGGCTTGATCAGTGGCAGAGCCTTAAGGGAGCTGGCAGGTGGCAGCAGGCCTAGGGATGTCCTGGCTTTTTGCGGAGCTACCCAAGGCCTGGTACTGGTGGCAGATTTCCTCAGTTCTCAGCATGGCCTCTCCCACATGCCTCCAGGTTTAGCACAGGCAGTGAACAACTGCAGATCACTTTATAGCTCCTACCAGGTAGTCCATGGCTGGTCATAGGCAGTCGGTGACCTGGGCCTACCCCAGAGGCTCTCCGAACAGGCATACAACCAAGGTTACTCTACCCAGCAAGGCTTTTATTTAAAATCAAAGGACAGATAAAGAGCTTCCCAGACAAGAAAGAGCTAAAGGAGTTCATCACCACCAAATCAGTATTACAAGGAATCTTAGAGGGATTTCTTTAAGATGGGGGTGGAAGGTCAAAATTATGAATAAAATGGCAATCGCTACATATCTATCAACAATTACTTTCAATGCAAATGGATTAAATGCTCCAAGCAAAAAATAATGGAGGGCTGAATGGATAAGAAAACAAAACCCTTACATATGCTGCCTACAAGAGACTCACTTCAAATTGAAAGACACACAGACTGAAAGTAAAGGGATGGAAAAAGATATTTCATGAAAAAAAAAAAAAAATACTGGGGTAGCAAAACGTATACCAGACAAAATATACTTTAAAACAAAGGTTATGTCAAGAGACAAAGAAAGACCCAATAATCCCATTTCTGGATATTTATCCAAAGAAACCCAAAACACTACTTCAAGGAGACATGTGCCTCCATATGTTCATTGCAGGATTGTTTACAATGATTAGGATGAGGAGGCAGCCCTACTTGGCCTGGGTGTCTATAGATGGAAGAATGGGTAAAGAGTAATGGGTACATGTATACAGTGGAATATTGCTTGGCCAGGGAAGGGAATGGGTTCTTGCCATCTGTGGTGGCATGGATAGACCTGGAGGGTATTTTGCTGAGTGGAGTGTCAGACAGAGAAGACATGAAATGTGATTTTGTTTGTATGTGAAAATCTAAAGAACAAAATAAACAAACAAAACAGAAACAAATTCAGATACAGAAAACATTTTGATGGTTGTCAAATGGGAGGGGGGTGGGGGATGAGTGAGAAAGGTGAGGGGATTAGGAAGTACAAATTGGTAGTCAAAAAACAGTCACAGGGATATGAAATACAGTATGCGGAATATAGTCAATAATGTGGCTAAAACTATGTATGGTGTCAAATGGGTACTAGACTTGTTGAAACTATCACTTTGTGAGGTGTGTAAATGTCTAATTATGTTGTTTTGTACACCTGAAACTAAAATATATAAATAAATCCATTAAAAACTTTGTGTTGCACACACACTCATAAAGAAATAATTAAGTACTGAAACTGAATCAGTACTGAATCTGCAGCCAAAGAGCAGCTAAAATTGAACCTGTACCTTCAAGAGCGACTCATGTTTTAACTCACCCTCAAACACAGCGAATTATTCACGCTACCATCAATTTGTATTAGCCAGTTATAAAGAATCACTTTATCCTCGCCTTTGATCCCTGTGGGCACTGAAAAATACCTTCTTGGATCTGAACTCAAGAGGATTTTATCCTAGTCTAATTCTCTAAGCCTCTGGCTTCGGGCCTAGATACCCTGAAATGCAGGTCAGCTGGTGAAATGGTCATGTTCTTATTTCCCCAAGGAGCAAAAAAAGCCCTTTTGATGTGTACAGATTTTCCGGGCATGTTAAAAATCTATCTTAGGTAAAAGGAGACAAGTGGAAATAGAAAGGTTCTTGGCAAAAGTGTGTACTGGTAATACACTGACGAGGTTCCCCAGCACCTATGTATCGGCCGTCGCCTGCCATAAAGGCATTGTGACGGGAGCAGTGAAATGAGGCCAATGCACTAATGGGGTCATAGTTTTTGGTTTTTTTTTAATGTCAATATAAAGAATTGTCCTTCATTATGATTATTGTAATTTCTATTTTTTGTCCTAAAATGTATTTTATATATTTTATTGTAAAAAAATAAATAAATAAATACAAATGGCTCTATGGGTGAAAGGAAGCCCTGATTTGTGGCACTTGCCAATTTCTGTGGTGTAAATATTCCCATTGTAGCCATTTTCAAACTAGCAACTTGGCATCAACTATTTCACAAATTTCCTGAAAATGTAACCTGAACTTGCGTGAACTGGCTCCAGTACACCTATAAATCGATTCTATTCTAAGAAAATAATGCTTGTTAGTTAGAAGGAGGGACATCCCCCACCCCAAAGTCCAAAATACTCCAGTGTTTTAGCATCCCTCAGTGATCTCATTCAGGTGTTTTCTCACAAGGATAATTTACTTCAGCTCAGCAGACCCACAGACTTCGGTGGCATGATTGGCACGAGTCACATATGCTAACGAATGAAAGCTCTGAGCTTGATGAACTGAAGATTCTTCAAGGGACATCCTAGACCAGAAGAATAGGTTTCGTGGGTACTGACAAACTGGAGAGAAGCTCCATCCTGGTAAGGATTGAGTTCAATTCGTGAAAGAACAAATTAGAACTCTTAAAAACCAAAAAGCAGAGTGGGAGTGAAGATGAGCTACACATATATATCTTGGGTTAGGGGAGGAGGAAGGTCACAGTGAATCACAGAACACCAGTCTTTAAAATCAACATAAAATAAAACAAATAATAGTGGGATTGCAATAAACAAAGGAGGCGTATGGTAACTGGGAAGTACTCCTTCCCTCAAATTCAGATTTACTTGGCTTCTTCAGACACTGGGTTGAGTCTGGTCTTCCTGGGGGAAAGTACAGTGGAGTACTTAAATGCATAGGCTTTGGTGGAAATCTGTGGAATTGACAGAGTTGCTTAACATTGCTAAGCCTCAGTTTCCTTGTTTGTAGAATGGTGATATTAATGATACAGTCAAAGCAGTTGCTGCGATGAACTGAGTGTGAACATTTATCCATATTTTATTTCAAGCTTGTTGGGAAGGGAAAAGACCGACCACACACACACACACACACACACACACACACACACACACGCACACACTAGTTCAGAGTTTGTTCAGGGAGGAAGACAAGTATAAGTTAAACACTACCCGACTAGAGTTTTAAAAGAGAAATGTCTGGTTTAAAGACTATTAGGATAGCATCGGGCTTAGAGGGTTGCACCTTGATAGCCAGTTAAAGGCCACTGGGCATATCTAAAGAGCATGAGTTAGCCAAGTGGAGTCAATCTAACTTTCCAGAAGGCCTCTGAACTGCATGAAGTCCAGAAAAATACTCCCGTGCTTTATCAGCAGTGCTAGGTCCTTCCCAAAGGGGCTGAACCCATCAACCCACAGAGTTCTGCCCAGATCAGGTTTGGAATGATGTCCTTTTAGAGTCAGCATCATACAAGGCTGGTGTGAGGATCACAGGAAATGGTAACCGCAGGGAACATGTGCTGAGTGTTTGTCCCGGGCCTGCACCGGTGGTGACCACTTCACACCCCATGGAATCGTCATTCACCAGTTTCAAATTCTCTAGGGGCTTTCCGTTGCACATTCCCTACCCTTGTGGTCAAAGCCCTACCTGGCCTGATTCCATCTGCCACTACTCTACCTCTTGTCAGTGGCCTTCATCTGCAGTGGCCTTATTTCTGCTCCTCAAACATGTCAAATTGCTTCCTGCCCCAGGCCCTTAGCACTAGCTGCTCTGCCTGCCAGGGCCACTCCTCTTCCTTTTCCCATGGCTGGCTTCATTGTGACATTCAGATCTGAGAAAGATCTAACCTGCAGATGCTAGCCAGTTGCCCTCTATCATCTCACCCTACTAACCTTCTGCAGGGTACTTATTTCTGCCTTGTACTTTATTCATGCACTTGTTTGTTGTCCAAGGAACTCCACTAGAATGCAAGCACTGGTAGGGCAAGGGTTTGTCTGTCTTGCTCTCCTGCTTTCTCTCCCACTCGCTTTGGGTACATAGCAGGAGCCCCAAACATATTTGTGGAATGAATAAATGATCTCAGTCCATCTTCCCCAAAACCCTATGGAAGGTCTGTTACTCTATTTCACAAATAAGAACACAAGGCACAGAGAGGTTGAGCAATTTACCCATGGTCATCAAGCTGGAAAACAGCAAACCTGAAATGTAGACCAGGTATGGTACCCCTTCAACATTGTAAAACTAAGCATCTTCACCACCACCCTTCCTCTTATATAGATGACACATTCAGTCTAGGAAATGAAAGGAAATCTGCCTTTGCTTTCGCCTTAAATTAGTTCATCTGCCTTTGCTTTAGCCTTAAATTTAAATTAGTTCCTGTGGCATTCATTAGTCAAAAAGCTATCCATCTACTGTTTTATGTAAATCAAAATTATGAAAAATGCCCACTGCAGGAGTGAATATGCCTGTAATTATATGAATATATCTTTTCTATGGCTGACCTTGAAAATTAAGCTACTTAACAAGTCGCTCTGACCATCGGGTGTCTATCATCTCCGTGAAAACCACGTTCCAGGCCAGCTTCCTGCAGAATGCTTCATTGATTCAGCCCGTCCCAACACCCTTCCACATATTACACATCATTTTTTCCCACTTTGCCCTCATTACTACATTATCCAACTACTCTTACTTTATACGTACTGTGTGTGCTTAACAAGCATGTTTCGTCTTTGCAATCAGCATGTCGGCTCCCTGAGACGGGGTCTCATGCTCACTGGGCTTCCTTTCCTGGGCAAATCTGCAGACGACCAACAAGACGGTACAGAACACCTGTATAGTCGCCTAAGAGCAGAAAATGTGACTGTGCAAATGAAAGTGCGTTTCTTTTTCTCTTCATTCCTTGTAGAAGGTTCTTAAGTGGGGGAACAACACAAATGCTTTCCTTACTGTGAAACGCAGTTTAACCACCATTGTAAGTTGTTCGATGTATTTCCCTCTTTGGGGTACTTCTAATATAACCTAAAATAGTAGACATTCGAATTTACATTTAATCAAAAAAATCTTGGCCCTTATTCAGCCTTTTATTATTTTGTTTTAACGGTTATCTGAATCTCACTTTTAATCGTGGTCCCATATTCTTGTCGCAGAAAAAGAGTGGTGCAAAACATTTAAACACAACCTCTGTACTTAAATCCAGAAATGTACAATTGTCACTTTAGTATTCAATGTCTAAAATAATTACTGATGAAGATTTTAATTCAATTTTCTTTCAAGAAGTGAGCATATTTTCTCTTTTTCCAACTAACTCTGATAGCTCTTGAGTATTATGGTTTAACTCCATGGAAACCACTCTTGAATCAAATCTGTCTAGCAAGAACGTTCTTGCTTTTAAAGCGTTGTTCCCAGTTGGTCCACGGCCTCCCTGGAGAAACTGAGGCACTAATATGGAAAGAGTGATCCATCTGACTAGAATATCAGATTTGTATTGAAGTCTTGACACATGCTGGCATCGATTGATAGGAAGTTGTCACGCGGGGCGTCAGGCGGGGTCTCTGGTCCTGCTCCCCATATAAGAATGCAGGACATGGTGAGGCCAAAAAGGAACACCCAAAAAGCCATAGATAGGGGAGTCATACCACTATACTCTCGCTGGCGGCTGGGTTGGAGACACAGGAAGCAGGAGCCACAGAATCCGCAATTCACAGTCACCACACTCCACAATCCACCCTTGCTAGCCCCCATTTGCTGCCAGCGTAGCCACGGCAGTTATATTAGTGGCCAATGGCTCACTGGTTACAGCTGACGGCCAACTAGCCACAGCTGATGGCCATCTGATCACAGCTGACGGCCATTTACTTCCCGAGTGAGCACCTTTCCATGTGAGGCCGAGAGCCTGGAAACTGCACTCCTGGCTCTGTCCCCACAGAAGTGTCCAGCCAATGTTCAGCTTATGTACAAAGGGACAAACACTGGTGAATGTTGATATTCATTAGGCTCCCATGCACACTGTACCATTTTTCACAATCTTTTCCCATGTTAGAATCCTCCCATCACCATAACTAGGCACATTCCATACTGTACAATAGGACTTTTGTTAGGATGTTTCTTGGAATGTGTTTTACATAATCAGTGATGGGTAAGAACAAGCATAGGCGGGTCTCAGGAAGATGTGGAGTGCACAGAGCCTGTGTTATCCATCTCTCGTCCATACTTGTGGGTTGGTAGACTTACCCCCCGCCCCCCCACCACCTGACTGGCTCCATTCACATGGCAGGGGCTCTGGTGGTTGACTACTTCCTCCAGACATCTGCTTACAGTGTTGCTACCAGAGAAGGAAACCAATTGCCTGCCAAATTCCCAAGGATGGTTCTAATTGGTGCAACTTGGATCAGGGGCATATCTCTAGGCCAGGGGTGTCCAAACTTTTTTCAACGTTTTTCACCAAGGGCCTGTGGGGACAGAGCCCCAGAGAGTAGTTTACAGGCTCTCGGCCTCACGTGGAAGGGTGCTGGCTCGGGTGGTGAATGGCTGTCGGCTGTGGCTGATTGGCCTTCGGCTGTGGCCGGTTAGCCGATTGGCCGCTGGTATAACTGCTGCGGCTACGGAGGAGAGCCGAGGACTGCCGAGGACTGCCGAGGAGCCGAGCAGAGCCGAGCAGAGCCGAGGAGAGCAGAAGAGAAGAGAGGAACAGAGTCGAGAGAGTGGAGGAGGGTCGTCGGTTGGTCAGTTGGCGGAAAGGCGGTCGGCAGGTCGCGCGTCCAGTTGGCCCAGCTTCCAGTGAGACCATAGTGGTATGACCTCTACCTATGGCTCCGTGGGTGTTCCTTTTTGGCCTCACCATATCCTGCATTCTTGTGTGGGGAGCGGGAGCAGAGACCCCGCAGGCCACCGCGCACGACAAATGGCGCAGCGAGCAGGGTCTCCCGCACGACAAATGGCGCAGCGAGCAGGGTCTCCCGCACGACAAATGGCGCAGCGCGCAGGGTCTCCCGCACGACAGGGCCATATTCAGTAAAATACACAAACAGCCGGCCAGTCACTCAAGGTGAAGTACATATTGCCTCACTTGGTTTATTTAAGTAAACTAAATATATTTTTGGAATTTGCTGTGGGCCAATAAAAAATGGATCGTGGGCCGCAGTTAGGACACCCCTGCTCTAGGCTATTTGCTGTTGTCAATAGACTTCTGTATGTTCCTAGTTTTCTACAAGGAAGTTAGTTACCAGTATAATTGTTGTGGGAGGCAGCCTGCGGGGTCTCTGGTCCTGCTCCCAACATAAGAATGCAGGATATAGCTAGGCCAAAACGGAACACCCACGGAGCCATAGGTAGGGGAGTTATTCCACTATAGTCTCACTGGTGGCACCATAGTCTCACTGGAGGCTGGAGTCACATGACCTGCAATCAGCTGTCCACTTCTCTGCCTGCCAACCGACCCACTTGACTCACGACTCTCTGACTCTATTCTCCAACCAGCGTAGCGGCAGCAGTTATATCAGTGGCTAATTGGCTAACTGGCTACTAGCTGATGGCCAATTAGCCACTGCTGACAGCCATCTACTACCCAAGCCAGCACCTTCCCACATGAGGCCGAGAGCCTGGAAACCGCTCTCTGAGACTCTGTCCCCACAATAATCATTGCCACCTGAATTAAAAACATTTTTAAACAATTCAATTTAAGCCAATAAAATTGGATGTTACCTGAGATGGCCGAGCTGGCAGCCCAGATTTGTCCCCACAGCAAAATTTCAATTGTTCAGCACAGTGTGGGGCAAGGTCAGTCTTGCAAGGTCAGCAGGTGACGTTCTTACATGAAGACGAATGTGAATCCCAGGTGGTTTCCAAGCTCTTGAAGCCTTACGTGCAAAAAACATTCATGAGGAGGGAGGGAGGTAACCACCAAAGGGAGAACTTCCTTTATTTGCTGAACGGCACTTTATTTCCTATAGACAAATTCAAATGTGAAGCCAAATACGACCCACAGGTCGCCCAATGATCACAGAGTCTGAAGAGGAATTAGATGATCTTAACAGCTGGCACCTAATAGCAAATGCATGCTCTCCACAGACACAGTTCCAATTCTAGACACTTTGGATCCCTCTCATTCATAGATGCTATGCCAGCCACCTCCTCTCTAAAAAGATTATTTATTCAGAGGTAGAATAGTCTCATTACTTTGGTATACAATTTCCTGGTTATAATCACTATGTTCCCATGCCTTTCAGAATTTCTACCCAGATGACCTGGATTGGATTTGGGGTATTCAGATAATATTACATAATTTCCACAGACCTTTCTTTCATTTCTACTTTTCCTAGTTTCATTGTGGGAGGTGTGATTTCTAATTTACAGGGCACCATGAACCATCTAGAATATTCAAGAAACACATACACACACACTAAGGCTACTTTTTAAATAAAAACAATGTTCTTAAAGACTCTTCTAAATTCAACTTTTTTTTCCCATCTTTATAAGCGTACAAAGGAGTATCTTTTATTTCAAGCCATCTGCCATATCGTCATCCCAATTGTCAAAATAGCCAGCAATTCAGGAACATTAATAACTATTAGCTACTTAGTTACATAATAAAGCTTACTTTTGTAAATCTGATTGCTATCACTACCAGAAGATTAACTCTTAAAAGCAAGAAATATGAAAAAAGTAATGTTACCTGCATAAAAGGAGTATCCTCTTCTGAAAAAAAAAAATGTTCAAACTAGAAAGCATGGAATAAAAATATGACAAAAAGGCGGTCAATCACTTAAGGGAACCATAAATGACCATCTGAGTTCCCCAAATATTGATGAGAAAATTCATATTTTATTATAGAATTCTATCTCAGCATACCCACCACTTCTCCCAAAACCAAAAGCAATTTCTTCACGAAGTAGCAAATCTGCAAGTGTGTTAACGGTTTAATATTAATGGGCTGCATCACAGAATATTTCTAACAGAAATAAAATAAGCATATGAGCACTTATGAGCTCATTGTTTATTGAACTGAATGAGTATTTACTGAACACATCGCGTGCACCCAGTACATACCAGAGATCTGGTTTTCTGCCTCGATTCACAGCATGACTAGACTATAACAAAAGCAAACTCTGGCCCTTTTCCTTTCACCTGCTCTTTCCTCATCCTGCAGAGCTTCCCCTCTCTCTCTTTGTCCAAACTCCACTCATTCCTAATACTTCCTTTCACCTGCACGGCATATGATAAACCACTGTCATTTACATGACCTGGCTTAGTCCTTACAGCAACCCTGTGAATTAGGCATTAGGCAGAGAAGGAACTTGTGATTTAGTGAAAGACAGTTCTCAAATACAGGCTGCCCAACTTCAGAGTCTCACAACCACACCTTTGCTGCCTCCTTTCAGTCCAAGAAGGCAAACATTTTCTCTAAAGGGCCACATGGTAAATACTCTCAGCGTTGCAAGCTATACAGTCTGTCCCAACTCTGGCCTTGCAGCAAAAGCAGCCATACACTGACTGGAAACTAAACAAACCCAATAATTGTGTCTATGTTCCAATAAAACTTTATTTATTAAACATAGGTAAAGCAGATTAGGCCTGTAGGGTGTAGTTTAGTCTAGTCCAATGTTTTCCAAATGGTGATCCATCAGCATTTGTTAAAAATCTGAAGTCTCAGGCCCTACCCCACACCTGCCAGTCAGAAACTTTGAGGATGGAGCCAGCACTGTTTTAACAAGCCCTCCAGGAGATTCTGCTGCGCGCTCAAGCTTGAGAACCACTGCTAACCTTCCTGATTGCCCACACTGGACTCTCCTATTACATAAAGTATGAACTACTAAGGTAATTGGTATGTCCCACTTCACTAGAAGGCCTTCCTCCCCCATCTTCTTCCCCCATCATGCTCTCTCTCCTGCTCTGGAGTTCCTGCTCTAATATCCTGGGGGCTTATGCAACCCAATCCTAGTTCTCTGTTGCCATTTCTGCTATTATGCTGCCCCAAACCCAGCTTCCACGTCCCACTAGCTAAGTCTCAGCTGCCCTCTTGAATTCTGCAGCACCTCCAGGTAACATGCTCACACAGCTACCACTTCCAAAGCACCCCTACTCTTGGGCACTGGCAGGGACTAAGGGGCTTCCAGTCTCTGCCAAATGCTACAGAACCAACCCTCTCCCTCTCCACCCTTCCATTTCCCTGTGCTACCCTCATCCCCATGTCCTGACCCCAGAATGAGTGACAATTCTTTCAAGTTTTTGCAGGGAAAAAAAAGCAATCCCTTCCCCCATTAATACTCTGTAATGCTCTGCCTAACCACCAACTCCACCGTCTTCGGCTATTTTATTCTACAGTAGAAATAGAATAGCTGAGACTGTTTGCTTTGGAAAGGCAATAACACATTTTGTCCTCTCCCTTTCCTCTTACAGTCCTTTGAACCCCACCTAAGAGTGTGTTTTGTTATAGAAGAGTGAACTTCCAAAGTTTAACTGGGCTTTGGGTTGATGAAGAGTCCTTTAGAAAATGATACTCATCAGTCTTGATTATGAAAGGCTGGGCCTATGGCCTGGTTTGGCTAGGGACGCCCTGGAGCGGGGAGGTCCTGGGAGGTGAGGGAAAGGAAACAAACAATTGTGCCTAATACGCAGATGGGATCCCTGGGGTTAGGAGAGCATCACACTGTAAACCAATGTTTGACTTGCACTGGATTAGCCGTCAGGAACAGGGTTTGGATTGGATGGGGGGGAAGGGGGAGGGGCTGGACTGTAGAAAAGAAAGGAAATCACAGGAGCCAGATACTTGGCAGGAATCTGTTGCCCAAGGATACAAATGGCTACCACAGTGATTGCCATAATTACTCACCACTGTTCCACTCATTCCCAAAGCGTTCGTAAAGTGTGTTTAACTGTCACCTTAGCATCAGATTTAGGAAATAAAATGAGAGCTTGATCATGTTCGGGAAGAAGGTATTAGATCCTTGTTAGGACGTTCTGAAGTCAGACATACACACAGTCGGGCAGGGGAGCGATGGCAATTGTTTCTGAAGAACTCATCTCTTCCTTCCACACCCTCACTATTGTCACTTATGTTACTCTTTCTAAAGAAACAGAGAGAACAAAGCAAAGATGTCACTGGTAGGAAACGATGACTGCTTAATAGCTTTTTTTTTTTTTTAAAGGTTTAAATGTATTCTATTCCCCCTGTCCAGGTATTCACAATACTCATCCTTAGGACCTGTCTTCAAGTATAAAGAAAAGCACCTTTGAACAGCAGCAGCAGTAAAGATCGGTGACCCTGATTCTTTTCAATGCAACTAGAGTGTTTTCTAAGGCTAGTAAATTGTTCAAGTTACACTATATCCAGTATATGTATATCCAGTGTAACTTGAACTCATAAACACAAATATTATGTCATTTCTTTTAGATTCAGTATGTTATTCAATAAGGCAGTTAAAGTACATTTTATAAAATAAATTGTGAATTATGTAAGTTATAATCAATTCTCACCTTATTACATTTTAGAAAATATTTACTATTTTCTATATGCTGTTCACACACATAAAATTATTTTCCAGTCACTGAACCAATTAATTTTTAGCAGCAAATACCTTATTGTTTCATTATTTTTTTTTAAGTTTGATCATTATACCTAATTAAATGTGTGGAGTTTTGCTGAATTTTTATGGAAGATTCTTACTTAGTTATTCCCAAAAAGCCAAATCAGATACATCTACGTGCACTGAAAAAATACCATGCTCTTTACCATACTACACACTTAATAAATAACATACATTTAGCAACATAGTGTATTATGTTGTTCGTAATTAGGTAAAGGCAACATGTCATATTCTCACATTGTTTTCATAACTAATTTTTAAAATGAATAAAACAATTATATCTTACACCATTTTAATCTTGATTGCTTTAGTAATAAATCTTTTAAGATTCATTCCATGACTTTGACTGTCTGCAGTTTTCATTATATTCCCTCAAAAATGCATGATGCTTTATTTGAATTGAAATAAGGAAGTCAAACTGTTTCTGAGGAAAAATAATATCCAGTTTGGCTAGCTTGATGATGAAAACGCACTCTGTTAATTAGGTTATATGAAAAACATTTTTCATACTTGACAGTTTCACACTGAATGAGCTGCAAAGTTTTGGCAAAAACAAAATTGAACCGGCTAGCAACAAAAAGCAATTTATCCAAAACTATTTATGAAAATCAAAAAAGAATGTTTAGATTCCCCCAAAGTGTGAGTATATCAGGTTTAACATGGTATAGCTCATTGGAAAAAAAAGTCTAATTCATAGTCATTTGATGTCTTGATAAAACCTATTTAGTATATTTCCCAGAAACTGAAAAAATGAAAGGACTAGGTAAACAAATCCTTTGGCAAGTCAGATGGTTTTCAACTCTTCACTTTCAACAAAATTGGAGGGCCTAATTGAATAGCCAGCTCACAGATCATCAAATCTAATTTTTTGAGGTCAAGAATTGAGTGACATTGCTACGATAAAACTACATTGCCAGGTACAATACATGCTTAGAAGCACAGGGTTTCTAAGGGCATACAGCTATGAAAACTAGAAACAGGAAAAACTGATGTACAACCCTTCTCATTCTAGCAATAAGACATACTCATCTACAGACATGAATTTTAAAAAGCAGTAATATCCACATCACTGAGATGCAGTTCCAATCAATTTTACATCTACTTAATAATTATGAAAATCTGTAACATTTATTTTGCTTTGATCGTGTACCAATAATACTTTAAAGGTAACTCAGTCCAGAATCAGGCGATTTGCTTTCTGTGTAACCTTCAGCGATTTACTTAATCTTTCCGGGCCTCAGCGTCCTGCTCTGCAAATTGGGGCTAGTAGCAGGACTTAGCAGTCTTGCTGCAAAGACTGAATGAGTAAACGCATGTAAAAGGTCTTAGCACCATGCCTGGCGCACAGTGCGCGCTACACAAGCATGGCCTATTATCAGTTATCAATTGCAAAAGCCTTAGAACTAAAAGCCCGTGGGTTTGTCTGGGCCGGCAGGAAGAAGGTGCTGGAGGGATCGGGGTCCAGTCCGCAGGCACATTCGGAGAGAGACAGGAGATGCGCCAAGGACAACTGGGGAAGAGACTGCAGGCCTTGGAGCTACCTACTTGCAGGAAAACCGTACAGGATCATAGGAGAACAGAGGGTTGGGAGAGGTTAGAATACGCAGTTTCACGTACGGTGCGCATTATAAATGTCTATGGCTGTCGACTGCTCTGTGAAAGAGCAGCAACAGCATCAGGCCTAAACGCCCCTGACGACGGACGCGGGCCAGCGTCTCGCTCCCCCGCGCGGGCCGGCTCCGAGCTGGCGCCCAGTCGGCCCTCGGGCCCGGGGAGTCGCGCCGGTCGAACGCCCGACCGCGGGGCACTGCAGACGCCGGCCGCCGGCCCGAACCCCGCGAGCCACCGCCCGCGCGGCCTCCCCGCCGCCGCTCCCGACGCAGCCCGGCCTCTCGAGGGCGCCCGCGCAGGCGGCAGCCGGAACGGGCCCCGCGCGGCTTCCGTCGTCGGACTTTCACTGCGATTGTCACCGCCTCTTCCTTTCTTCCTTCCCCCGGTTCCCTTTCACTTCCGGGGTTACTCTGGATCCGCTGGTTCCGTAACAACATCCCGTTGGCCTCCCTCGGGCGGCGGGACCGGTGCAGCCGCCGCCTCGCAGGAGCGCCCGCCGGCCGGGCCCGCGCCCTTCCCGGCCCAGGCCGCCATGGCCACCAACCCGCAGCCGAAGCCGCCTCCGGCGCCGCCGCCTCCCCCGCCGCAGCCGCAGCCGCCGCCGCCGCCGCCGGGCCCCGGGGCTGGCCCGGGCGCGGGCGGGGCGGGCGGCACGGGGGCCGGCGCCGGGGACCCGCAGCTCGTGGCCATGATCGTGAACCACCTCAAGAGCCAGGGCCTCTTCGACCAGTTCCGCAGGGACTGCCTGGCCGACGTGGACACCAAGGTGCGGGGCGCGCGGGGGTGCGGGCGAGGGGAGGCCGGCCCGGGCGCCGCCGGCTGTGTCCCGCGTCCGAGCACGGCCCGCTGCGCCGCGGCTTCCCGGCCGGGGCCCCCCCCGAGCGCGCCGCTGCCCGAGCTCCGGGTGCAGCCGCGTTGTCTCCGCGCTGCCGCTCGGTGCCGCGGACGGTCCTCCCCGCGTGCAGCCGACTCGTGCCCGGCGCCGCGGGCGCTGGGAACGTCGGGCTGAGCGAGACTGAGCCATTTGTTCTCATGGAGACGCGTCTGCACACAGTGACCGGTGCGGTCACGTCTGGTTCTTTTTTTTTTTTTTTCCGCGGTTTACTCTGTTTCCATACTCCTCTCTCGAAGATTTCTGTGCGGTAAGCGTCATGTCTTTGTCCTTTGGAGAGTTGTTAAGTGGTCATCGAATCAAAGTGTGTGCAGTGTGCGTCGCTGGATTGGGGGCGGGGAGGGAGTAGTTGCAACAATCAGGAGGTAGAGTTGGACCGCGAGAAGGTGGGTTGGGGAGATCGGGACGCACGTGTCTACCGGTGACTGTCTGATGTAGGTAACTTAGACCAAGTCAGTTCTCTAACGTGAGAAGGGGGTGGGGCGGGGGGAGAGGACCGGAGCCTAGCCGTTCAGTGGCGAAAGGACGGAGGAGGGGTGACAGCAGACAACACAGTGGAAGGAGGACAGGAGAAGAAGAGTTCAGGAGGAAAGAAAGGGAAAGGTCTGCAAAGTGGTTCCCTGTACAGAAGAGTTAGGGGCCGGGAAAGGGGAGGGACTAGAACCAAACGTCAGGGTAAAAGGGGTGTGAGCGGGACCAGGTCGCTTTAGCTGGTTGGGCAAAGGATGAGCAGAGGACACCAAAAAGGAGCAGTCTTGGTGAGATGGGTGGAAACCAGTGCAGCCTGGAATTCTGGAAGCGGGTGAGGCAGGAAGCTTCAGTTGGGAACACTTGGGAAATTGTTGAGGCTTTTTGTTTATTTGGGTTGGGGGGCGGGGTTGGGTTGTTGTGGCTTAGATCTGGTTGGGTCCATTGGATGGGAGTTTTGATGGGGTGAGGGTTTTCTCATAGCACGTTTGGCCGTTGTGAGGATCCTCGTTTCTTTGAGATTGGGATGTTTGCATTGTCCACCAGTTCTTCCCTGTGACTCTGTTGACCAGGCTTTGAGTGAACCTGCATAAAATTCCGCTGCCTCCTCTGGGAAAAACTTCCTGAAAATCTAGGGACATCTTTCCTTATAAGGACTCACCCCCCCACCCCATGTGCACCAGAAGTACAATGGCCTTTTCAAAGCATTGGAGTTTTTGCACCACAGAGAGTTCAGTTTACTTGGGATATTTATCTCCACAGGAAGTATATAGTTTTCTCACTTCGTTTTAGGGAGTATGTACAGCACGTTTTTTGAAAATAATGCCAATTGCCTTTTTTTAATGGGAGAGGATTAGACATGGCCAGGTAAATGTTATCCAGATAAAGCTGGTTATTTGTATCCTGCAAGTACATGTTTCACTTTATTAGTCTCATAAATCTACGAATCTGTGTGTTATTGTGTATATAAATTGAAAATTTACGCCGATGAGGGGGCTACAATTATAAGGCTCAGCTTTTTCTTCCTCCCATCCGCACTAAATATTTCTGCTGTATGTCTGTAATATCCCTGCCAGTCCCTCTCAGTGGAGACTTAAAACCTTTTCTGGGGAGGAGGAAACACAGTTTCTTTGACAGTGTAATGAAAACCAGGACCTTCTCTCAAGAAAAGTGCACATACGTATATTAAAGATGCTGTTTTCGTAATTCAGAAACGGTCGGCTGTCAGCAATTTCATGTGGATCAACTTAATGAATAGTTTCAGGGAGTCCAGGGAACACAGAGTAAGGTCCCCTTTTTTATTGTTCGAAGCTAGAAGAGAATTGAAATGATAACGCCCTCCCCAACAGAGTGGGACTCCTGGGTATGGTCTCATGTTCTCTCTCAAAAAAAAGTAAGTTTGAATGTCTCAAAAAATATATAAAAGCCCAAGTTGTCTTTGATATGAGCTTAACATTTCTATCAGTGTGATGCATGGGCCACAGTAGAAATAAGTTTCCCTATTCCTGCAAAGAAGCATCACTTTAATGGACTCCTTGGGTCTCATCTGTTAAGAACACCTCAGAGTTGAGACTACTTGTGGTATGCCTTTGTTATTGAACCCTGAAGACTGACCTGTGTTAGGTAGTGTGTCGGGGCTGTAGCGGGCACTAGATTGTCAGTCACATGCATAGTTAAGAATCAAGACATCTGACACCCACCAGACACTCTCCAAGAGCAGCACCCTTATCCTGCCCAGTGTGGTAAAGCAGAGTGAGAAGGACCAGTCTGGTGCCACTCCAGCAGACCAGAGGACCCCTCAAAGTGCCCCGGGAAAGAGATCCGATGAGAGCAGACCAAATCAGCCCTTCCACCCCTGGAATTGGAACCTGGGACAGCCCCAGAATCTAACCAGTGCTACAGGCTCCTGTGCTGCAGGCTCCCGTTCCCAGACCCCTGGAGCAAGCTGACAGGTTACAAAGCCATCCTGACCCCTCTGCACTGATTAGCACCTGGAGAGTGTGGGGAGGGAAGGTCGAGTGGCCCATCACTCTGTCCCAGGCAGGGAGCTCACCGAACAGGTAACTATGGCACCTCTGTCCCCAGGCAGTAATTTTCTTTTTAGATTTGAAAGGAATATCAAAGACAGAAATACACAAATTTATTCACCCAACAACTATTTATGATGTACCAGGCACTGTTAGTTGCCAGGAGTACGGCAGGGAGCTAAAATTCCCTGCTGTTATGGGGCTTACATCCCAGCAGAGCAAAACAGACAATAAATAATGCGTGATAGGTCCTATGGAAGAAATAAAGCAGGATGAGGGTGGAAAGGATTGCCAGTTGGTCTTGAGTGAGTTCGGGGAAGATTTTGGTGAGATGCTATTTGAGCCATTGCTGGGGGAACTGAAGTTGCTGTGCAGGTTTCGGGGGCTCAGTACGCCAAGTAGAGGCCACAGCAAGTGCATGAAGCTGCGGCAGAAACTGCTGAGGAGAAAGTGGAAGACGATGAGGTAGGAGTGGCTTCTTCTCCCTACAGAGCTCTGGAAGGCCTTGGAAGCCATCGTAAGAATTTGGCTTTTACTGAGCTGAGAAGCCATTGGCAAGTGTTGTGCAGAAGGACGTGCTCTGACTCCCATTTTAGATGCATTGACCGTGGTGATTTTTAATGGTGTCCCCCTCACACGTCATGATCTGGTGTGGACAATAAATTATGTGGTTGCCCTAATTTTAGAAGATTGACACCAGCTGCTATATGGAAAACAGACTTCAGGGGGGCGAGGGTAGAAGCAGGGAGATGGGTTACCGTCATCGAGACAGGAGATGAGGCTGCCTTGGACCAGACTGGTGGCAGGAAGGGTAGTGGCAGGTGGTCGGGTTCTAGTGCCCACAGGATTTCCTAATGGGCTGCATGTGGGGTGGAAGAGAAGGGCAGGAGTCAAGAATGGCTCCAAGGCTTTTGACCCAAGCCCTGGAAAAGGAAGGAGAGAGACAGATTCCCAGAAGAAGAATGCGGTCTGTATTTCCCTAGTCATCGGGCTTTTTACTGAAAGAACTTGGAAAGAAGGAAAATTACCCGTTGTTCAAATTTCGCTTGTTACATAGGGTGACGAGTGCTAAGTGCATTGTGATATGTGAGCCTAATGTTTCTGAAATTTAGGAATACTGGCAAGAAGAAATCCGTTTTACTGTTTTGCTGAAAATCTTCAGGCAAAAGGATTAGTTTTAGTTTGCATTGATTTTGGATAAATGGAGAGAAATGATCACGAGACTGTTTCTTGTAGAGTTGAAAATAGGAATCAGCAAAAGTCTGGAAACTGGAAGGGCTAAAACAACGTCTCAGAGGGATAAAACCTTCCTCATCCACGTTGGAGATAGTTGCCCAGTCGTCTACCAAGTACTTGGCATTGCTTACCTGCCAAGCAGTGTGCTGCGCTTCCTGAAAACAGAGGTTCCCCTCCGGCCCCCAATGCAAAGCAATGCAAGAGCTGCTGAGATGACAGTATGTGTAGAAGACAGAAGGAACAGAGGACAAAGATGCCGTGAGCCTACCTTGGGTGTCAGGATGACTGCACAGGTTAGGGGGAGCTCTGAAGGTGAGAAGTTGGCCAGATGGACGAGCAGAGGGGATGGGAGGTGCAGAAGGTCAGAGGCATGAGAACTTGCTGCTGGAGTAGGAACTGTGAAGCCTAAGGGAACGAAGGGCAGAAGATGCAGCGAGACAGTGTTGTTTAAAATCATTTGGGGTTGCTCACTTATCTACGTCACAAGCCACATAAAAGAAGCTATAAAGCCTGTGAGTGTTGGGGGACAATGGGGAACGGAGTGTGCAGTCCTGATTGAGTGGCCAAGCATTCCTTCTGCGTAGTGTCCTTTTAAGTAGAGGTGACATAATGTGGGTCCTCTTGCCTGCTTCCCTCACATCAGGGGTTGTCAGGCTCAGCACTGTTGACATTTTGGGCTCCATGGAAGGTTCTTTGTTGGGGGGTGGATTCCCCTGTGTGCTATAGGATGGTCAGTGCCATCCTACCCTTTACCCACAGAATGCCAGGATCAGCTCCCTTCACTTGTCTCCAGACTTTGCTAAATATCCCCTGGGGGGGGGGGGCAGGGGGGAATCACTCCCACTTAAGAGCTGCCGCCTTACATCAACTATAATGCCTCGTTTCAGTGGTTGTCCCTCCGTAGTTTCTCTTGGATCCGTGCCTTTCAACCTATTTCTGCCACCCCAGTACAGACCTTTATCACACTGGTTATGGCATCTTTTCCTAAGTATATTTTGTGTTGTTTACTCTTTCACTGTAGGAAGATTAATCATCAGAAAGCTTAGATGTCACATATCACCCTGGGTTACCATTCTGTGCCCCATAATTCCAAGCTTCTTGTATAGCTGCCTGGGCCCTTCCAGCCCCAGGCCCCAAGCTATATTGCCAGTCTCATTTCTCAGCTGTTTTGTATTGTCTTCTCCAGCCAAATTGGACTTGACATTCTGGACCCCTTCCCCCCAGTGTTCCCCACCACGTTTTCTCATCCACTTGCTCTTACGTTACATTGTTGGCTGTACCCACAAGGCAGCCTTTTGGATTCCAGGCTGCACCTTGAAGGTCTAGCTTAAATACCACGTTTCAGCAAAGGCTTGATTTCTCTGCTGTGCTCCCTTTGCTCCAAATCATCTAACAGCACATTTATTGGTGTCCTATTTTCTAGTCCCTTAACTACAAATGAGAGGTATATCTTTCTTCTTTGTACTCCTCATGTATCTGCAAATATCTTGTCTTAGACACAGTAAGCAGTGTTTGAAGGCCTAAAGCAGCACTGTTATAAACTGTGAAACTTTGTTGCCATGTTGATATGCTAATCTAAGAAATGTTAATGTTGATGCTGTTAAAAAGACCAAATCTTGAGGCAGTCAGTATTGTTGTTGTATAACATTGGAGATTTTCAACATTTGTGTCTTTTTTTTTCCTTCCTAGCCTGCCTACCAGAATCTGAGACAACGTGTTGATAACTTTGTTGCCAACCACTTAGCAACTCATACTTGGAGTCCCCATCTCAATAAGAACCAGCTAAGAAACAACATTAGACAACAAGTGCTCAAGTAAGTCTCAGAACCGCAGAATTCCTGGGTGGGCCTGGACAGTCACAACCTACTCTGCTGGAAAGCAGAGACATTAATCAGAAGTTTGTTCACCTGATGCTAATTTCGTCAAGTTTGGTGTGGCTGCTTCATATTGTGATGCAGTGTGATTTTAAAGTGGGCTCTAGTGCTTCACATTTCCCCCACAAATAAAAGTCTGGTTTCTCTGTAGACCTTTGGAAATATTGAAGGAAGGGAATGACAGCGTGGCTCAAAAAACAAAAAACAAACTAGATATAATATAAATAGATGGTAAATGCTGGAATATCCGATAATTTACATTCAGCAGTATTTTCTTGGCCTTAAAAGAGGAGGCTTTATTATTATTGTACAAATAAAGATGCTAAACACCACTGAAATCAAAATGTTCCCCTGGTTTTTGAGGCCATGTCTTCTTTCTTCTAATACAGCCCACCAACCTTTTTTTCTTTTGCATTTTATTGTGATTTTTAACTCTGCTTTTTAGTAATGATATAGCCAATAAAAGAAGAAAAGTGCATTTGGACCTATCAGATCCATTTTTGGATGAATGTAAATAAAGAGAATGAGAAGAGCTGGAATATTTAGAGGAACCAAAAAAAAATCATATTTATTGCCAGAAAAGCAGATTTACAATATTATTTTGTTTTTGCTTGTAAATATTTTCCAAGACAAGAAAACTTGGACCTTCTGTTCCTGCTTCAGCACCCAGAAAGGTGACTGAGTTATTTAAAGACCCCCCCAGTCTTCCTGCCTTGACAAATATTTATATTCAAGCCCATCTTTGAGAAGAGATGTGGCTTTTCAGCATTTAAACAAATCTGTTTTATGCCCGCCACCTCTTAATTGCCTCCTGTCCCACGGGAACCTTGCAAGCCTACCTGGTGTGCGACTGCACTGATAGTTCTGACCCACAGGAAGTCCCACAAATCACACTTCACACTGACTCAAAGACCCATTTAGCCGCAGGTAATACTAGAAACCAGGAGCCTGGGGGCTCAGACTGTGTCTGCTTGTGAAGAAGAGAAGAGGGAAATTTAACAACAATAACTGTGTTGTCTGCATTTTAAAGGATGTTTGAGGAACCTGTAAAGAGTCCAGGTGAGATCAAAAGATGCCGTTAGAGGGCTGCATAATAATACCTGTAGGGAAAAAGTCAAAGCCTTTCCTGAAAAAGTGGAGACTGTGGGTGGACACTCTGGAAGGTTACTCATTTCCAGGCCTTTAGGAGAACAGTAACAAAAAACGGAGGTGGAGGTGGGGCGGGAGCGTAAGCTTCCCGCTCTGTCACCGCCCACTTATACCCCATTACTGAGTGCTTTCACTCAACAGTTTGCATAGCTGCCTCCCTTTTCACAAATGATTAAGTTGCTTCCACGTTTGCTTTCTTTTCTTCCTGTTGAGAGACTAAGTGGAAGGCAGAGCTCCTGGAACTGCATTTGCTCCTTAGCATACAAAACCTATAAAGTAGGGGAGCAGTCATTCTGTTCTTTTAAGGGAACTAAACTCAGTCTTGCCCATGTAAAATCAGGCACTTAAAATCGTCGGTGGAGCAGTCAGTATAAGACACCGTTTTCACAGAGTTGGTGTTTGGTGAGGGGTTCTTGTGCCATTCATCCTGGCACGCTCTGCATGTGGGTGAGGAAGGCCTCTGCTGGAAAGAGACATTCAGAATAATTGGATAATTTAGTCAGTGCTCTTCCTGGGACACGTGTAAATTTTCTTCTAGCTGTGCTATTTGGTTTTAAATGAACTATTGTCTTGTTTAAGTTCCATTAGTAAAGTTTTATGTTACTGATAACATTTTACAGCTTCCTTAAAGAAACTATGTAGTTGTGTCTAACTTAATGGTATAGGGATGTACTGGCCTCTATAAACACAGCTCCAGATAGTTTCTCTACTACCTTGACCAACAGTTGACTGTTATGTTGAGCCATGTACCGCTGCCATTTTTATAGAACAAAAATAGTCTTAATAGCAGCAGTTTTGGATGCTTTGACTTAAACTGCAAATTCAATAGGGAGAATTTTATTCTGTTTCTATATTGATTTGTACAACAGGATCTAAAAATGCTAGCTAGCTCAGAAAGAATGCTCTTAATGAAAGGATTTAAAAGGAAGACAAGGGAATAGCTTTAACCAGGACCGTGCCAGCTGCTGGCATTTGGGCTTTGCCCTTGAACCTAGAGTGTGACTTCTCCGGTCGTGAGGCCGCGATAGAGCGCCCAGTAAGAGCAGTGTGGTCCTCAGCACCGGCCTCCAGTTTTACTCACGGTCAGAGCTGACCGACCACGGTGAGAATGGACAGAAGCAGAGGGGCCAGAATAAAGGCGACCAGAGAGACTGAAGCAGTAATTTGGAGTGAGTGGGTTTTGTTTATTTTATGACTTTATGCTTGTGCCTTAAATCAAAACATTTTTAGGATTGGTTATTCTTGTTTCTTTTCCATGTGCTACATGTTAAAGACACTTCTAAGATGTAACAATATTTGCAGGATTTGCTTTTTTTTTTTTTTAATCTTGGAACTTTAAAAAGCAGGTTACCTACTTTGTGCAGTCATTTTTCTCTATGGCCCACATAAGTAGAATTATCGTATCACAAGGCTGCAAGGGGCCTCAGGACATAGCAGTGAGATTCATCCTCCCCTCCAGACAGCTGCACTCAAACAGCCATGATGGATTAGGGGGTAGGGAGCGACGCCTCACCCCTTCTGCAGAGGGAGCCTGAGGCCTAGGAGCTGGAAAGGCTCAGCACCCCGCTCTCCAGCACTGTCCGGGAGACAGTGCACCCCGCTTCTCCAACTCTTTTTAGGAAGAAACAAGGTTTAAATGCATTTCTTAAAATAAATTCACGTCCTTTTTTTTTTTTGCCCCGATGCCTTTGTGATGTTCTGCACATTTGGGGCCTAGTTGCCCTGTTCGCTCCGCTGTCTCTTGGATGGCGTATTTCTTGAAGTTTTTTCTTCTCTTCTCTGGAATACAACACTCAGCTCCAATGTCTTCTCCCGTGTGAAGCATTCCCAAATTACCTCAGATCCGCCTAACAATTCTTACTCCGCCCTTTCCCCACAGTGTATATATGTCCTGGTGCCCGTCATCGTGTGTTGTAGTTGTTTGTGTCTGTTTCCCTCTCCGCAGCAGCGGAGACGGGTCTGATTGTAGCAGTGGCGAGCAGCAGGGAGCCTGCTAATGTAGCAGACACTCCTAACATAATTGTTGAAGGAATAAATTACCCAGCTTTTTTTATAGCGAGTAGATAATAAAAAGAAAGCCAGAAAAGTCCGTAAGTTTTTTTTCTGTGCTAAAGTTTTCTTTCTTGTTCTTTATTTCCTTTTTGTTTTATTGTAAATTTGATGAAATTACACTTCATGTGTAGTCTTCAGTTTTCCTGGAGACTCTAATCCTTATAAAAGGCTTAACATTTTTTTGTTTAAAAATAAAGATGCAAAGTCTATTGATTTATTTTACACCCAGAACTCAGCTTCGGTGATCATTTATTCCTATGTGTCACGGCAGGACTGGGGTAAGATAAGTATCACCTGTAAGCCCGGGCTCTACATAGTGTACTGGGTCTAGTTTGGAGGCTGTTTTGCTTTTGTTTTTGTTTTGTCTGCTTTATATTTCCATTAGTGACGCAGTGGTGGAAAGCTTACAGACTTTTTGCAGTACAGTGTGTCTAAATGCCACTGTCGTGTGAAACTTGTTTTCTGTTGCCTGTTCTTTCTATGTCCAGATGAATGGATTGAGGCAAAAAATTAAGGCTGAACATTTATGTAATCAATACAGTTTTATTTAAAAGTAAGTACTGCGAATAATACGGTTTTGGGTTTGTTTTAACCTTTCTGTAAATGACCCTGTTTCAGATCAGGAATGTTGGAGTCTGGTATCGATCGAATTATTTCTCAGGTTGTGGATCCAAAGATCAACCACACATTCAGACCTCAGGTGGAGAAAGCCGTGCATGAGTTTTTAGCCACACTAAACCCCAAGGAGGAGGCAGGTGGCAGCTCGGCTCCCGACGAGGAGCGGCCCGACGCCTCCGTCATCACACAAGGTGCTTTGCTTTTCCTCTTGGTCAGTTCCATTGCTTTCTTTCTTGAACTGAGTGTCGAGTTAGGGATATTTGTTTTTTTAAAACATTTCTCTACTTGGCCACTGTAGTGAAATTGTATTTATTTGAAATACCACTCAAATTCCTTAACTGGCATAACATTTTTTTTTTATGTCAATACAAAATAATAGGCATTTTAGTAATGTACTGGGGGGGGGGAGGTGTATGTTTCAACAGAGGGAATAATTAAAATGATTAGAGATGTTGTTTTTTGGGAGCTAGACTGTTCTGTTCTCAGGTTTGCATGGTTCTTTCTAAGACACTGAATGAGTGAGGTAGAGAATTTAGAGCATGCTGAGAACGAGCAGTGGCGCCTGAAGGCCGGAAGGCGTGTGAATGGTACGCACAGCCTATGTTTCATGTAAAGTTGACAGTGGGATGTAGCATGGATTCAGCTGAGGGGTTAACCTTCATCAATTTATTCTAGAACTTGTCTTTCCCTCGAAGGTGTTCCTGCTCCTGGGCCCAGCGCTAACGTGGCCAGTGATGCCATGTCAATATTAGAAACTATAACTTCTCTTAACCAGGAAGCTAGTGCTGCCAGGGCTTCGACAGAAACGTCAAATGCTAAGACGAGTGAGAGAGTATCCAAAAAACTCCCATCTCAGCCGAGTACTGACACTGGTCCTGAAAAAGAGAGAACCTCAGAGGAAGTGGCTGATAAAGAAAAGCCTCCACCTGACTCTGGAGGGGAAGGACAGGAAACAGCCCCGAAGTCTGAAGAATTTAGTGACCTCCCTTGTCCGGTTGAAGAAATTAAAAATCACACAAAAGAGAGTAATAGTTTAGTTCTCATAAATAAGGATGTTCAACAGGAAAGCAGTGACCAAAGAAATAAATCAACGGACAAAGGTGAAAAGAAACCAGACAGCAATGAAAAAGGAGAAAGAAAGAAAGAAAAGAAGGAAAAGACGGAAAAGAAATTTGATCACCCAAAAAGAAGTGAAGATATACAAAAAGTAAAAGATGAAAAACAAGCAAAGGATAAAGAAGTAGAGTGTTCAAAAGTTCCATCAGAAAAGAACAGTAACAAAGCTAAAACGATTGAAGGGACAAAAGAAGGTAAAAACTTGCAAAAATCGACAACAGTTTAAAGAACGATCAGTAACCATTGGGGTGGGGTGGGGATCAAATTTGCCTTCAAATTTTAATAAATTTGATGCTAGTATTTCAAAAGCCTGAGAACTTATACCACCTTTGCTTAAAAAATGAGCTCTGTATATTTATTTGCTATACTAGTGCACTAATTCACAAAGTATCTGAGCAGAAAAGCTGTAAACCTTATAATTTAACTCTTAAAATTTATTGTCATACATTATTCCAAGCAACTTAATTCATAGTTGTATATTTTAATCTTTACAATATTAAGTAGTAAATATTTCAGTTACTTTCAGTTGCTTTTATTTCTATCATTTCCATCATAAATCAAGTTTCGTTATTTTTACAGGATAATAATTTGCCTTTGTATTTTCTGGAAACACCTCTACCCTGTTGGTTATTGGTTGCTAATGAGAGATTTTTATTTCTAAAGATGAAGTTCTTTAACATGTGTTTAAGGCAGAAAATCCTAAATGTAACTTAGGAAGTGGGTTCTGAGTATGTCACTATGCCAAGGTGATCTGTCCGCTGTGTTTTCTTGTCTTTGTGAAGATTGCTCGGTGCTGGACTCTGACGTTGACGGGCTGACCGACATCACAGTCAGCTCTGTCCACACCAGCGACCTGTCATCTTTCGAAGAAGACACCGAAGAGGAAGTGGTCGAGTCTGACAGCATGGAAGAAGGGGAGATTACGTCAGACGGTAAGGCATTTTACTTAGTAATGCCTCTGAGAGGCTGCCCGATGAGCATGTTTTATACACAGACATGAGTGTATTGTGAGAGACAGTGTGAAAGTGGCACAAGCGTGGGACTTTGTAGTTGCAAGATTTGTTTGTCCCAGCTCCGAGGTTTTCTGTCTGAGCAAGCCTGGTAAGTTACTAAACCTCAGCAAGCCTTGGTTCTCCATCACTTAACTCCGTTCCCTAGGGCTATTACAAGATTTAGATGAGGTGATGTACATGAAGGTGGTGTGTGTGTGTGTGTGTGTGTGTGTGTGTGTGTGTGTGTGTGTGATTTGAGGGAGCACAGTCCACAAAACTCCCCTCACTTTTGACACTAATTGTAAGTTTCAGGTTCACAAGACCACCCTTAGGTTTGATAATTTGCTAGAAGGACTCCCAGAACTCAGTGAAATCTGTTAAACTCACTGTTAATAGTTTATTACAGCTAAAGGACACCAATTAAAATCAGCCAGGGGAAGAGGTGCAGAGGCCAGAGTCCAGGAAAGTCCCACACACAGAGCGTCAGGTTGTCACTCACCTGCGGAGCCGTGGGCAGGGTCTCTTTCCCGGCATCCGTGTCTGAGAGTGCGCACAGATTGTTGCCAACCAGGGAAGCTCACCCGAGCTTCGATGTGCACTGTTTTTATTGGGGCTCCATCGTGTCCTAGTTGACCACCCATGTGTCTGCTCTCAGTCTCCGGTGCCTCTGGAGGTCAGGCTGGTACTCCGTGACCCAAAGCCCCCACCCCAAATCACACTGTCAGATGCTTTGGCTTGACGCAAGACCCCTCAGCTAACAGAAACACTTGTGTCAGGCCTGGCCTTCCAAAGGCTTAAAGATCACCTCCCAGGAGCCAAGGACAAAACCCGGACCTCATTTTACAGTGGGATTTTTCACTAACCCTTATGAAGTACGTCCTGTGTTCCAGGCACTGTGCTAATAACTTAGTACACTATTCTGTGTAATAACAGCCATAACCTTCACCACAACCCTGGGAAGTAGGTCCAGGTGGACAAATAAAGTCCCCGAGGGAAGATGTCTTGTCCAGGGACACGTGGCTAATGAGCGAGCACCAGTGCCAATTTCAGACCTGAGTCTGGGCTTAACCAGCACCTTAGGCAGCTCTTTACCACGTGATGAAATTCTGTTTATGACCGGTTTTAAAAATCCAAAATATTGAATATTATTTGCAATTGCCTGTAATAAATAGCATCTTGTAAATTTGATGCTGGCTATTGGATAGAATACTTAGAAAATTTTAGAGGGGGAAAAGTAGAAGCATTTAACACGTTGCGTACGGATCACGAGAAGCTTCGTTTTTTTCCTGAGCCATGCGTTAAGGACGGATAACGAGAATTCTCGTTTTTACTGTTGACTCTTTTTACTTTGCATTTTTATTGAATTATTTGTGTTTCGTTAATAACAAAGGAAGCTGCTTTCTGCAGTATCACACCAGGAGGGATTACTAACATCGTAGGTGAGTAAATCCTAAAAAATTCCATAGAAAAATAATAAATGACAGAAGCATTTACGCTTTAAAGAGAAGAGTGCATTTTAAAGTAGTTTCTTTTAAAAACCTGCCGGAACAGAGGGGTATGAGGGATTTAAACCCCGCCATACGCAACGTGTTAATACTACAGATGGATTTCTCAGAGTCCCTCATTTTTCATTCTTAGTAGCCGGAGAAAACTAAGTCACCAACCCAAAAAAGCAGCAGCAGCGCCCCCAACTGTTCAGATCTACGCATCTGTGTGTGTAGGAAGAGTGCTGCTCACCCGTGCACACACCTCTGGTGCCAGCCTAACGAAATTCTAATTCTAGGTGCTTTGGGGGGTCTTTTCAAGTGTTTTTCTGGATAGGGCGAGATTTTGTATGTGTAGGATTCAAAACCTAAGAAGATGGCTATTTTGAGAGGACCAAATGGTGGGAAATGAAAACCTTGTTTACAGTTTCCTTCCTCTCTCTATGTCACGGAAGCAAATCGTCTCCTTAAGGTGGAGGGAGTTCAGTGTATCCTTGGTAGGGCCGGTTACTGATTCTTGCCTCTTCCACAAATGAGAGACTCATGGGTGGTCATGAAAATCTCCCTCCAGTACGGCTTCAAGTGAGTTTGATCACTTTAACAGTCCACTGACATACAAATGAGATTTGCCAGGAAGACATAAATAACTATAAGGTTTAATTGTTCTGTGCCATCTTCCTTTATGTGTGAGAAGCTGATGGTTGAGAAATAAATTAAGATACAGATTATAGCCGTTAAAGATGTCCGTTTGAATTTCGCTCACTGGTGTTTCCCCTGTTGTTCAGATAAACTTGAAGTACGTTGTACTGCTGCTCGATGTTGATCAACTTAATCCTCTTTCTATTGACTTTCTTCTAGATGAAGAAAAGAACAAGCAGAATAAAACAAAAACTCAAACCAGTGATCCCAGTGAAGGAAAAGCAAAAAGTGTGCGGCACGCTTATGTCCACAAGCCGTATCTGTACTCCAAGTATTACAGTGATTCTGATGACGAACTTACTGTAGAACAGCGGCGACAGTCGATTGTGAGTCATTTTTGGTCTGTTACTATTTCCACATTTAAATCAGGTTGACAAACTTGACTAGTCTTTGAGTACAGGGTACTGGTGAGCATATGCAATAGTGACATACAGGTTCTTCCTTCAGGACCGTTGTCATGCACCCAGGCAGAATAGACATAAACATGGGACACGGGTTCACGTCATCGTGATTAATAGTAGTGAAAACTGGTAAGAACCTGAGGGTTTCATGGTGTGGAAATGTTTGAATCAAGTATGAATAGAGCCATACAAGCACGTGATGTGCAGCCACTCACGTAACGTTAAGAAGGAAGTACAGCCCACATAGTTACTGGATTTGTAAGTCCTTCAGAGATGTGTCATTGGATTAACAATAGCTTTTGACAGGAAAAAACTGTTACCTCATTGTACGTGTACATCAGTTTTAAGATGTCTTTTCAGAAACATTAAAATATGAAACATTAAAATATGAGAAGTTGCACATGTTAGAAAAGTTGCACATGTTAGGAAATGTTATTTCATAGAAAAACGATTTGAATGACGTACACCCAGTGCTAATAGTGGCTTTACTCAGGAAAAGCTGGCTTGATCAGAAGTTCTGCCTTTGGCACTTTGAGACAGTTGTGAGCCTGAAAGGGGCAGTGGGAGTAACACAATCACGGGCTTCTCCCTGCATTCCACAACAGAGAGTCCGACACCCAAAATGGGTCCTGAGTGTATAACCAGCACGTCACATTTGCTGTAGGACTTGCCTGTCACTTGACTCTACATTTCAACTTACTCTTTTAAGGATAATCAAAAAATTATGGAGACCTACCTATGTTCACTGGATGCTCATAGATGTTTTCACAATTTTCCTTTTAATTCAAGTAACCAGTTTATTAAACCACCATTCCTCAAAACGATACTTTCCCCATTCTTTAAATTAATGGCATTCTAAAAGAGTAATAGAAAATTTTCACTCTGTTGTTATTCTGTTAGCTTCCAAATTGTGTAGCTTCCAGATTTTGCACATCCCATTAATTTGTAAGAACATTTGAAGGGCCAACGTATTTTTTTGAGTGTTTTGCTTTTGCCTGATAATCAGAATTATTGTGAATATTTTGTGGTTTTAGGCTAAAGAAAAAGAAGAGAGGCTTTTAAGAAGGCAAATTAATAGAGAGAAACTGGAAGAAAAACGAAAACAGAAAGCAGAAAAGACAAAGTCTACAAAAGCTAAGAGTCAAGGTATAGGAGATGTTAACTTTAATGTTTTTAAACTATCTTACATCCTCCATTATTTTCTAGATGTTTATGTTACGAGATAGGATTGTAAAGTAAAATGATCTGAATTATATCTCAGTAAAGCTGTTATATATTTTTTAAATGATCTGTTTTCAGGTGTGGAAGCTTTCCTTTTTAATCGGATGTGTTTAGTGACTTTTTTTTAAATGATATTACTGTATCTCAATTAAACAGAAATGAGCTTACACAACTTACGTCTTAGCAGTTTACTTTCCAGTGGCTGTGGAATGAGTTATCACTGCAGAGCGGATTGTTAACTCATGAGTAATTGAGCCTTACTAGTGATATTAATGGAATTAATCTCTGCTTTATGTTAACTCAAATGTCAAACACGTTTCTGCAATATTTCATTGAACAAACTTGAACTTCTTGTGCATACTGTTCCTGTGTAATATACAAATATATACACATACTCGTATATAAGCGTTTGAAATAAAAGATAAGACTTTTCTATCTACACATCATTCCAGCACAGTGTAAGGATGTTAAAGCCATTTTGCATTTTTACAGTGATTAGAAAACCTTAATGAAAAATAAATATTATACTGTTTAGAAAACTCTGTTCTGAAATACAGTTTGTTTATTGATTGCTTCTTTCCTAGGCAAAAATAGTGTGGATTTAGAAGAATCATCAGCAAAGAGTTTGGAACCTAAAGCCCCCAGAATTAAAGAAGTCCTTAAAGAACGGAAAGTTCTAGAGAAAAAAGTAGCCCTAAGCAAAAAAAGAAAAAAAGATTCAAGGTACATATTTTATCTGGCAACTTTCCCATTGTAACATTCTCCCAGCATGCTTTCCGAAGAGAGCCATTGAAAACGACAGGAAAGAGCCAGACCTCGAATGTGTATGTTGTTGCATGTTTATTAAAGACCTTAGAGTTTTGTTTTTAGTTATAATTCATTGTGTTAATATCTATAATATTTCAAAGTGTTCATCTTAATCTTTTTTGGGATGTCCCAGACTGTTTTGATAGTCTGATAGGAGCTTTGGAGTCTCTCCTCAGAAAAAAAAGCGTGTGCATAAACAGACAGCTGCTCCTAGAGTTTCAGAGGGTTTATGGACCCTCTAGACTTACTCAGGAAGTACCCCCATTCTGGTCATTCAGTAACCCCTTATTTACAGTGATTGTGTCCATTTTTGTCTTTCCAGGCAATTGTCTTCACCAGTATCCCATGCTTCTCCCCATAAACCAGAGTGCTGTACCAAATTCTTTTTAACACTGCATTATTATAGTTAATGCTGTAAGAATTAGAAAGCTGAAGATACAGAGTGGCTATGAAGTCACATGAGCTATCGGCCAAATGCAGTTTGCTATTCCATTAAGCTGCAATTAAGTAAATTTATCAGACTTCAAGGTAGCTGAATCAGTAATTTGCAGAACTCAGTGAGAGGAGTCAGCTCTCAGTTTCCTTATTATACCTCCTTCCTATTGGTCTGAATAAGTAAGACTACCCTGTTTATTCAAAGATGGTAAGACTTTCAAAATATAATCATAGCTCATAAACTGTTTCGTTTAGAACAGCAATTCAGGAATTTTTGTTTCAAGGATATTTTTCTTTAACACCAAAAGTACTCCATGTCACATTTGGGATTCTGTTCTCTGTTGACTAAGAATAGGATTTCAGTTGAAATGTAACAAGTCTCTATTTATGGGTCAAGTGTTTATAGAAAAGGAAAAGCTAAGCTTTTCCTTTTTTTAACCTTCCTGAAAATTTCTTACATTTGATTCCAAGTTCATATTTGACTTTTTCCCCCACATAGGAATGTTGAAGAGAATTCTAAAAAGAAACAGCAAGCTGAAGAAGATTCCAAAGAAAGCCTCAGAATGAGTGAGGTGTGTCTTAATTAATAAACGCCCATTTTAAATGCTCTTTTGTTAGATATAGGCCATTTGGTTCTTTGGCGTAAAAGTTAGAATGCAATTTTCACTTTTCCAAGTTAAATAAAAATCCCTTACGTTCCGTATTGTTGAACCCGCATCCTGTTATGATCTGAATTCCTCGTTTTGGCAAGTTGATGCATGTGGTCATTTATCTAGATAGTAGCTACTTTTCTGCTCCCTGCCCCCCCTTATATTGGCAGTAACAAAATTGCCAGTAATAATAATGAAAAAATAAAGGGGGTTGGCTGACTAAAATCTCTCCTCCATAACAAATCATCTGTTTCATTCTCCTTCATTCCTTATCCACATATGTACATAATTTTATTGAGTGAATATGATCTTGCAAAATGTTAGTAACATTCACTCTTACTCATCTCATGTTACTTGTAAGCTTCCTAATTATTATATTTAATAATTGCATCCTGTTATATAAAATGGATATACCATAATATAGGCATTACCTTTAGTTGAGCACTTAGATCGTTTCCAAAATTTGATCCTTTTAAATAGTAAAAATATGTGCAATGAATACATTTGTTTCCCTTTTTGGAGTATCTTCCTGGGATAAACTTTGCTTTCATTGGTTTTTAAATCCTTATTTATAATGCCAAACATATAATTCTGTTGCTGAACTATCTTAATACTTCTAAGGAAGAAAACTAATAATGTAGTGACTATTCATAGCCAGTAAATATTCTTGATTTCTTTATTCAGAAGTTTAAGGCATATTTCAGTATGTCCTGATATTTTAATGGCATATTTTTAAATATTTAACTTTATTAGATGATACATTTTTTTGACAAATGATCTCAAAATTTTATTCACATTAATTGGTTAGAATTTACTGCAAAATTAGATTGATGAAATCCCTTTTAGTTCTTTCTTTAAGGAATTTAATTTTAAAGTATTTTTAAAGGTTTGATTACATCCTGATCCCTATCTTAGTAAAAATACATTCATCTTTGTGTTAAATTCTAAGGAGATGCAGGGGTAAGCTGACCCCAGAGACACAGGTTTTTCTGAGGACTTTAAACCATTCTGTGAATAAGGATAATTATACCTAGTAGTCAGTGAGTCTTTATTAAGTGTGTTTAGTCAGCATCCACTCATTAACATTAAGAATCTACTACGGCCATACTTTGGGGCTTAGGGGTAGGTTCAGATGCGATGACCTCTCAGTATCTTTCCTTGGCTACATGACCATACACATACATTTTATGGAACATGGTTCCTACTACTGAGAGTTATTGTGTGCATTTGAAACTTCCTAACTGGCGTGTCTACCAAGTAGCTAAATTCATGAGGTCCTCATAAATCTGGTTTCTAAATTAAAATATAGGAAACCTTTGTTTCAGTATAAAATTTTAAATTGCCTTCAACATTAGGTGTGCTTTTGGCCTGAAAAGCACTTGGATTGTCATTCATTCTGTTTATGTTTATGAACTACCATAGGGTATATGATGGAGAGTTAAAGAAAGCCTAAATGCATGGACAAATACCCGGAGAAATAACGAGTCTCTATAATGATGCCTGTAGTGTAGCAGGAAGAGCACTAGACTTGTAATGAGATCATCTAAATTCGTCAAGTTATTGAATCGTGCTGAGCTTCACTTTCCTGGTGCATAAAATTAAGTTCATAATCCCTACCACAGGCTGCTTGCAAAGATTAAGTAAGGTGTAAAACATGTGATAGCATTCAACATATTAAATGCACCCAGATGTTAAATTTGAGTGTAAAAACTAACTTTCTCATATTTTAACCTTTATTTTCTTCACAGCATTGTGAAAAGGAAAAGGTGTCTTCTTCAAAGGATTCCAAGCATGTTCATGCAAAAAGTGAACCAAGTAAACCTACCCGGAGACTCTCGGAGTCTTTGCATTCAGCTGATGAAAACAAAAATGAATCCAAAATCGAAAGAGAACATAAAAGACGGACATCTACCCCTGTTGTGATGGAAGGGGCACAGGAAGAGACTGACACGCGAGATGGAAAAAGGCAATTGGAACGCTCAGAAATGGGCACAGAAGAACCCCAGAAACAGAAAAGCACACTTAGAAATGAAAAGCATCTAAAGAAAGATGATTCTGAAACACCACATGTGAAAAACCTACTGAAGAAAGAAGTGAAATCCTCTAAGGAGAAGCCTGAAAAAGAAAAAATTCTGTCAGAAGACAAATTATCCACGAAACATAAACATAAAGGGGACAGTGTACATAAAACAGGTGATGACACTGAGCTTCACTCTTCTGAAAAAGGTTTAAAAGTAGATGAAAGTATTCAGAAGCAAAGTCAACAGACTAAACTCTCCTTAGATGATAAAGCTGAACGAAAAAGTAAACATAGGAATGAAAGGAAATTATCAGTTTTAGGCAAAGATGGAAAGCCAGTTTCTGAATATATTATAAAAACAGATGAGAATGTTCGTAAAGAAAATAACAAAAAAGAAAGACACCTGTCAACTGAAAAAACTAAGACAGAGCACAAATCAAGAAGATCAAGTGATTCCAAAATTCAGAAAGATTCTCTGAGTTCCAAGCAGCATGGAGTCACATTACAGAGAAGAAGTGAAAGTTATTCAGAGGATAAGTGTGATATGGACTCGACCAACTTAGATAGTAATTCAAAACCAGAAGAGGTTGTCCACAAGGAGAAGCGAAGAACAAAGAGCTTGTTAGAAGAGAAACTTGGGTTCAAGTCGAAATCCAAAAGTCAAGGCAAACAGTTGAAAGTCATTGAAACAGAATTACAAGAAGGTGTCACAAAACAGACGGCCACTCCAAAACCAGAGAAGGAAAAGTACACAGAAGAAAATGACCCAGAGAGACAGCGAAAGTCTAAAGTTGAGGACAAATCTTCTGAGGAAGCTGGCGTTGAACCTGTATTAGAGAGTGCTGCTTGTTCAGCACACGGTACGCAGAAGGACACCAGTCACAGAGCTAAGCCACCGTTAGCAAAGGAGAAGTGTAAGGGTGACAAAGATGCAAGCTCCTCCAGACTTGAGAGGAAGTTATCAGATGGGCACAAAAGCAGAAGCTTAAAGCATAGCAATAAGGACGTGAAAAAGAAGGAAGAAAATAAATCAGATGATGGTAAAGAAGTTGACGGTAATCATGACAAAGCCAGAGGGATTAGTTCAGTCATAGAAAGGAAATTAAGTAGAAGATCGTGTGAAAATCGAAGAGGAAGCTTATCCCAAGAAATGACCAAAGGAGAAGAAAAACTTGCAGCAAACACTTTGGGCACTCCCACTTGTTCCTCCCTTCAGAGACCAAAAAAAAGTGGCGATACCACATTGATCCCTGAACAAGAGCCAATGGAAACTGATGCTGAGCCTGCTGTTGAAAATGCATCTGAAGTATCTAAAACCCAGGAGAGCAGCAGTAATAGTTCTCAGCAAGATATGGACTCTGACAATGTGATGAAACAAAAAACTACAGCCACAGTTCTAAAGGGTGATTTAAGAACTTCCACAGTAGACGCAAAGACAGCAGCTCCAGTGTGTAAATCGGGACGTGGGACAGTTGCTAGTAATTCTGAAAAGCACGCTGACCATAAGAGCATCCTGACCAGGAAAGTGCATGTCCAAAGTGCTGTGTCCAAGCTAAGTCCCAGGGAGAAAGAACCCAGTCAACAAGAAACTCGTGAAATGAATGTAGACTCTGAAACGAGTCAGAGGATGTTACCTCGTGCCCCATCAGAAAGTGACGGGGCACAAAAGAATTTGAAAAACGCAAGACCCACTGAAGAGCGTGTTGCTCAGGGAAACTCTGTTCTTGAACATTCCACAGATTTAAACCCCTCACCGTCCTTAAGTTCAGGGACTGTTGTGCCTCAGAAACAACCTCATGAGTCAGATGTAATTCCTATCATTGACAAAAGAACTGTGTTAGAAGGTGGCCCAGCCAGCACCTCCCCTGCGGACCACACTGGTTCCCCTAACCAAAGTCTGACTGTTGGCGAATCAGAGGTCCCTAGGACAAGTGACAGCAAAGAAGGCGGTACGATTTCCACAGCTGATACCGCAGCAAAAGCAAGTACAGATAGCAAAAGGCACATTCCAGCAGGTTACCAGGCCACCGCACTGCACAGGAAGCCAGGGGAAGTAAGCATGCCTTTTGGTAGCGAGTTAACAGGCACAATTATGGAACATGAGAGTGTTAACAAAGGCAGTGGCTTGGTGGCCATGGCCAGGAAAGAAAGTGGCTTAAGTACAGAGCCCACTTCAAAGCATGCAGTGAGAACTGTGGTCGAAAATGGCAAGAAGGATGGCATTGCTGCAGGTGTGACCACTGAAAAAGATGCTAAAACTGTTGAACTGAAGCACAGTGGAGAGCCAGGTGACGTAGAAAACACGCCAGCTGTTGTTGAAAGAAGGCATGAGAGCAGTGAGGTGGACACCAGTGCTGGAAGGAACGCTGCAGCATCTGCTTTACACCAAAGGAGTGGACAGCCTGAGAATGCGGCTGGGTCTGCTCGAGCAGAAAAGGCTTCTGTGGCCACTAGTACTGAAGGGAAGGACAGCGGCATTACTGGAGACCCGGTGAAAGCCGGGAATGCCACCACCACGTCTTCAGAAGCCGGTGCGGGGCAGGTGGCTGTGCCTTGCACAAGCATCGAGGCCGATGAAGGCCTCATAACAGGCGCGTGCTGCAGAAACAATCCTCTCCGGGTTGGGGCAGAAGCCAGCGAAGGCACTGTTTTTGCGGCAGCCGAAGAGGGTGGGGGCGTGGTCACGGAGGGATTCGCCGAAAGTGAAACTTGCCTCACCAGCACCAAGGAAGGAGAAAGTGGAGAGTGTGCTGTGGCCGGAGCTGAAGGACGAGCTGCAGACCCCGTGCCTCAGGCAGCTCCCGTTGGAGACAGTGTCAACAGTGCTGTGACAGAGGAGAAAGATGATGCTGTGACCAGTGCCGGCTCTGAAGAAAAATGTGACGGCTCTTCCAGTAGACACTCAGAAATAGTCGAAGGAACTGGTACCTTCATTAATGAAATTGAAAGCGATGGAGCCGTAACGAGTGCTGGGACCGAAATACGAGAGGGCTCATTAAGCAGTGAGGAGCTAGATGGATTCCAGAGGACAGTGACGAGATTGGGCCCCAAGAAAGAAACTGAGGGAACTGTGACATGTACAGGAGCAGAAAGGAGAAGCGACCACTTTGTTATGTGCTCAGGAACTGGGGCAGGGCCACAGGAGGAGCGCATTGTTACAGGTGCAGCCGTGGTCCTGGGAGACGATGACACGCCACCAGGAACAAGTGCCACCCAAGAAGGAGATGGTTCTGTGAATGACGGCACAGAGGGTGAAAGTGCGGTCACCAGCACAGGGATCACGGAGGAGGATGGAGAGGGCCCTGCAAGCTGCAGCGGTTCCGAGGAGAGCGGCGAAGGCTTTGCGCTAAGTTCTGAATCTGAAGAAAATGGGGAGAGTACAATGGACAGCACAGTAGCCAAAGAAGTGACTAATGTACCGTCGGTCGCCGCTGGTCCCTGTGATGACGAAGGCATTGTCACCAGCACGGGTGCCAAAGAGGAGGATGATGAAGGTGAGGGTGTTGTCACTAGTACTGGACGAGGAAATGAAGTCGGGCACACTTCAGCCTGCACGGGGATGGAAGAAAGCGAAGGCGTCTCCGTCTGTGAAAGTGCAGAAGAGGGAGACAGTCCGATTGGGACTGCAGAGGGGCATGTGGCAGCTGAGGCCGGAGCGGCCATCGTAAATGCACATGAAAGTGACGTCGATAGCAGGAGTGGTGCCGAGAAGGAAGGTAAAGATACCGAGATCTGCTCCAGTGCAAAAGAGATTGTTGAAAGCAGCGTGACCAGCGCCGTGGGCAGAAAGGCTGAAGCGGCGCCCGAGCCTGAAGGTGGCGAGGGTCCCATGACTAGTGCGGCTTCAGGTCAAAGCGACAGTCAGCTCACCGGGAAAGAAAATGCTGGATACACCACTATTTCCACTGGCCTGGTGGGGGGCAGCTATGAGGCAGTTGTGTCCGGGGCAGTCCCAGAATATGAGGTCCATCACACATCGCCCAGTGAGAAAGAGGAGGAAGGTGTCATCACCTCTGTGAAAAATGAGGAGTGTGATGGCCTCATGGCTTCTACAGCCAGTGACAATATCACCAACCAGGCTTGTTTGGCTGGGGGCAAAAGTCCAGGCACAGGCTTGATGATTTCCACCAGCACGACGAATGGTTACACCGCGCAGTCAGACACGATTGTGGATATGCAAGAAGGTCGTTCAGGTGCTCCGAGAGCAGAGGAAGGGCTGGAAGGCCCCCGCGTGCACACAGACGACTTCGAGGCCCCCATGCCCAGTGCAGTTTCGGGAGAAGACAGCCAGGCCACTGCTATGAGAAACGAAGACAAAGACGAGTGCGCCATGATTTCCACAAGCATCGAGGAGGAGCTGGAGGTGCCCGTGTCCAGTGCAGCCACTGTCGCCCGGGCCGGAAGTCAGCAGCCGGCTGCAGTTGTGGACGGCCGAGCGCAAGGCCCGGTCTCGCTCAGCACTGACGGCCCCGAGGAGCCTATGCCCAGCGCAGCCACAGAGGCTGCCAGTCCTCACGCCTCCACTAGCAAGGAGGACCGAGACGACGCGCTCATTTCCACCAGCATCGCAGAAGAATGCGAGGCCTCTGTTTCTGGTGTGGGTGCGGAGAGTACAAACGAGCGGTCTGCGGCAGCCATGGAAGAGAAGGATGGCAGTGCTGTCATCTCAACAAGCTCAGGAGAAGACTGCGAGGGCCCGGTGTCTAGTGCCGTCCCTCGGGAAGAGGGCCATCTCTTGGTCACACCCGCTGAAGAGATAAGCGACACCACCGTGATCTCCACAAGCACCTCTGAGGGGCGTGAAGCCATCATGAGGGGAACTGTCCCACGAGATGCAGACCAGCCCCCTGCTGCAAGAATGGAGGACCCGAGTGATGCTGCCATCATCTCCACCAGCACAGCCGAATGCGTGCTCATTGCCAGCGGCCGAGACAGGCCCGAGGAGAATCAGCTGACTGCCAGCATCCCAGAAGGAAAAGATAACCTGGCCTCTGCAAAGGAGAGCAAGTGTGAGGTCCCTATGCCCAGCCTCCTGGCTGAGAACACCTGTCGGTGTCCCGGGCCAGTCACAGGAAGGAAAGAAGTGCGTCCTGAGGAAGGGTGCGACAGGGTGTCCGTCAGTGTGCTCTCCACAGAGGGCGGCCCGCCGGCAAACAAGGATGTGTCCGTGAGCTCTGTTCCCATAGGAGATGGAAGCCCTGAGGCAGGGACGGGCAGGGACAGCACCATGGCGAGCTGTTTGGCGGCGAGGGGCTCGGCCAGGACTGCTGACGCACCTGTCCCCCGGAGGGGACCAGAGCCCACATCGGGGCAGATGACTGAGGACTCCTCTGTCAGCATTCGCTCTTTGACAGCCGTGAGCACGGGTGCTAACGTAGCTAATGACATGCCACGTGTCGGAGACGCTGCCACACAGCAATCTTCTCTCCCTCCTGCCCGGCGGCAGCCTGAGAGTGACTGGAAAACCACCACTGCCAAATGTGTTAATGGTGGAGAAGCAGAGAGTGCGCCTTCCCGCTCAGCCTGTTCGGCTGCCCACAGTGTAGCCCTGCCAGCTCCTACAGGCGAGCAGGACTTGACCAGAAGGGGTGAGCCCAGTGGCAAATGGACTGCTCAGGCGTCCGCTGAGAACACAGAAGATGGCATGACAAAATCATTGCAGAAGGAAGGAGACCTCGAGGTCACTGTTTCTTCTGAAGAAGATTTGGGTGAGAATCTCTCTAATTGTACATTTTAGCATTTTATAGAGATGAATGTATGTAGAGTGCATTTAAGACAACCTTACAAAAGATGGTTTTGGTTCCAGAATGTCACAAAATAACTTACCAAACTTGCAGGTCAAGCTCTCTAAAACAAACTTGTGTTTGAAAGCTTAAAACTGTAAACCCATTTCTCATGGGCAAGGAAGACAGGCAGGAAGCTGAGGAATGGGTGGCCCACTAGCCCCATGTGTCATCTGCGTGGCTGACATCTGCAAGTTACTGAACTCTTTGACCTTCAGGTTTCTCATCAATGAAAATGAAGAATACCTTACAACAACCCTGTGAAATAAGTATTTTTTCATCACCCTCATTTTACAAATGAGCAAATAGGTTCACAGAATTTAAGTAACTTGAATGATACTTGGGTGTCTTTTAGAAAACAGTTACTTCCGAACCTCAGTTTTCTTTTGCATGGAATGGGGTAATAGCACAAACCATCACTTCATCTCTCATCTGACTGCGGAGGTTTGTAGCACGTGGCAGTTCAAGCCAGCTGGTCCCTTTAATCAAGGGAGCTTTTGTTTTTATAACTGAGTTTATTGTTCAGGTAAAATGAGTTAGTTTTTGGTTTAGAACTTGGTTGAAAGGGAAATGAAACCTACTCTCTCCTGACAGATTTCAGAGAGTGCTGGTCTTGTTAGAAATGGTTGGTAACTTTGAAGGTGTAAGCTTTGAGCTCAGTCACTGACCATTCCGTCCAACTTGGGACACTTTATACCAGCTGCTACTGTCCTAGGCTCTGGGGACGCCAAGTTAGATAGTCGAGGTGGGAAGATAGCTGTGCGTCCAGCCGTGCAGGGAAGTAGGCAGTGACACTAGTGTGACAGGTTCTTAGAGGTGAGTTAAGCATGGGATCCTGTGGGGACTCAAAGGGACGTGGGCTGGTCTTGAGGGGGGTCAGGGACTTCTTTCCCACCCACTCTGCCTGTAGCATCCTGGGCTTTGAAACTGGAACAGACCTTAAATACCATGTAATGCAGCCTCAGAAAGCTGAGGCCACTAGGTACAGTCCTGTTCATTATAGGGACTTAAATAGGAGACATTAAGGAATGTTCCAAGGGTTGAAATAAGTAAGTTTAAAATTTTCCGTTGAATTTAGCCTGGGGTGAGGTAAATGTTCTGCAAGTTTTATGCAGTCTGTCACTCCTTCCTCCTTCCTTTGTTTTCCCCAAAGGAGGAGCAGCAAAAACAGAAGCACTTTAGCAAGGAAAGGCCTGCAGCCTCTTGGAGAAAGGAAGGATTTTCTTTGGAGGCTTATGTGTGGGCATGTGAGAGAAACTGGAAGCCACAAGTCGCAGGATAGGGGAGTGAAAGAGAAAAGAAAGGTCCAAGACAGGGACAAACTTGAGTCTCCACCAGAGAAAATTCCATTTGCTTTTTGTCTGCCTCACAGTTGTTTACCTTTATGTTTGATTTCACCGTGTCAGCATAAAGCAAGAGAAGTGAGTCTATTCATAAATCCTCTTCTTTATCAAGAATATTCCTCAGTGGCCCAGAACATTTTCTTTTAGGGACAAACTTGGTACAGATCACTGTAGAGAAACACTTGGAAATAAGATTTCTCCACAAATAATACTGTGTCGTTCTTTCTGGTCAGCCACCTTAACAGCAAGAAACAATTTCAACACCCCACCCCCGCAAAAAAAAGTAAATGATCCCTGCCTTTCCTCTGAGATTTTTCATATATGTACCTTTTTATTGTTTTCTACTGACAGCCAAATAAAACAGGAAAAGGGGTGTGCTAGATGTGAACATTTTATTACCTTTTGATTCAGGATGTATTTTGTAAGCAGATTCTTAAATTGGTTTAATGGTTTGAATTTCATTAGGCAAAGAAGAGTCTCCATTGGATGTTTTGGGAGGATTGGAACTGAAAGCCGACGTGAAAACTGAGGTATGGCTGAAAACTCAGTTACGCTGAGCTGTGAATGGTGTGAGGACCTTTCCCCGATAGGTGTATGTCCATTTCAGCAGTACAGAGCTCTTATTTTTGTTGTACTAAAGACGCTTAAGTATTACTGTTGTCACATTCTGTGGGGAGGAGCAACGAACCTCAATAATCTCAGTAAATAGTGCCATTATCAATTCCATTTACTCAAATCAGAAACCCAAGAGTCACGCTCAGTTTCTCCGTCACCCCAGATGTAATCCGTTGTCAGTTCTTACAGGTTCCATTTCCAAAATATAATGTGAGTCCATCTGTTTCTATAGTTTCCACCCTAGTCTAAGCCACTACTTCAGGTGTGTCCCCCTTGGACTTCTTTCCTCTCAGGTCCCTCCTTCAATCTGTGATTCGCACAGCCCTGAGAGTTGCCCTGAAAAACATAAATAGGTCACGTCATTACTCTGCTTGAAATTTCCAGTGGCTTCTCATCATACTTGGAATAAAATCTAGTTTTTAATCATGGCCAATGTGGTTTACATAATTTAGTCTTCATGCTCCCTTTCCAGCCTGATCCTGTGGCTCCCTCCAAGTATGCATGACAGGATAGTGGTAAGCGGGGGGCCGTGAACAGGGCACGGGGGCTCGACTTACCCAGCAGGAGCAATGGGTATGCAGATGGGAGGGCTTGCAAGGAGGACATAGAGTGGAATTTTGTAAGTACAGTAGTACCTCGGTTTTCCAACATCTCTGTTGATGAACATTTCGGTTTACAAACACCATAAACCCAGAAATAAATGCTTTGGTTTTCGAACACACCTCAGAAGTTGAACATGTCACGCGGCTTCCACTGAGTGCAAGATCCTGAGGCCTAGCTGTCGGCTGTTTTTGACGTTTTGGAACTCGTTCATCTTCTGGAACGGATTATGTTCGAAAACCGAGGTACCACTGTAGTGTAGTAGCAATTTACCAGAGGAGAGAGAAAAGCTTTCCAGCAAAGAAGCGTATTCTAGACAGAGAGGGAAGGGCCGGGCTGATGGTGAGTCCCAGGCACTGCAATGGTTCAAGGTAGGCTGCAGTATAACGTAAGCCTGGAGAGGGCCGGCACCTGACCAGGAAGGGCCTTGTGTGCAGTACTAAGTTGGAGTCTTAATTTAAAGCAGTAGGACAGCCATTGATGCATGAAATTAGCTTGATTTTTTTGTTTTGTTTTGTTTTGTTTTTAAAGGCTGGCAATATAAAAGCAGACTTTATATTGTTACAAGATGCTGGGTGTTTTGGTTTAATTCATGTGAGGTTAGCCTTGCCTTCTTGTTATAAAAACCTCAGTTAACTTGTTTTTTTATGGTGCTTTGGACTTTTTAGACGTTTGTACCATCAGAGGAAGAGAAAAATCATGAAATTCTAGCCCCATCAGAAAGTCCATGTGGGAGAAAGCTGGTTGGAATGGGTAAGCTCTTTTTAGCCATTGTTCACATTATTTTTTCCTTGCATGTGATTTTACCTTTCATTGAAGCTTAAAATCAATAGCTGCTTCATAATAATAAGCTGACGGGCCATATGAATTTAACATATCATACCTTTTGTTATGAAGCAGCAATCAATTTTATATAAGGTAGTTGTTTAAATCTGGTATCTCCTAGTCCTTGTGGCAAAAAGGAAGTTCTTTGAGCAAACTCTTTCTCAAGTGTTGTGTCTCCCTTCCTGCACTTGCAGGAGCTATCATTGCAGCTCGTTTCCAAAGGCAGGTCTGCAGCCCGTGGGCTGGGCCTGCTTCTCTAACTCCCGCACTCTTGGCCCGTGGACTCTGGCCGTTGCCCCAGTGACTACACCAAAGCCACTGCAAGTTTGCATAGCCTCTTCTCAGTCTCTCAGTGCCAGTCTTTTTTTAATTCTATTTTATTTTATTTTATTTTTTTGGTTCATATTAAAAATATAGCTAACATACAATCTTATATTAGTTTTGGGGGTACAGCATAATTATTCAGCATTTATAGACCTAAAGAAGTGATCACCACGATAAGTCCAGCAACTATCTGATACAATACCACGCTGTCACAATATTATTGACTATATTTTCCATGCTGTGTGTCACATCCCCATGACTTGTTTATTTTATACCTAGAAATTTGGACCTCTTATTCCCCTTCCCCTCCTTTTTAAATGTATCAATTACAGTTGACATTCAGTATGTGCCACAGTTTTAGGGTCCACTGCAGACTTTTTAGGGGAGAGCCTCAGTGTCAGAAAGGATCAGGGCAGCAACTCCTAAACTCTGGTCTCAGGACCACTTTACACCCTTAAAAATGATTGAGGACCCCAGAGAGCTTCTGTCACACGGATTACACATGTTGACATTTATCAAGCAAAAAATTAAAATTGAGAAAGCTGTAAAATACGTATTAAGCTCATTATAATGAAGTTACTCTAAGTTAACATAAAAAAAAGGTGACATTGTTTTACATTTTTGCAAATCTCTTTTAAGTCTCGGTTGATAGAAAATAGCTGGTTTCTCGTGTCCGTTTCTGTATTCGATGCACTACTGTTTGTTGTCCTGGTTGAAGTATATGGAGAGAGTCCAGCACCACACGTACCATGGGTGGCTGGATTTTACTAGTCTTTTCAGGTAATCGTGGGTACATCGTGTGGCCTCTGGAAAATGCCTGTGTGTACTCATGAGTTTAAAAGGTGAATAACATCTTAGTATTAATTGTGACAACAGTTTGGACCTTGTGGACCTCTTAGTGGAAAGTCTCGGGTCCTCCCAGGGATCCCTGGACCACACTTTGAGAACCAGTGGTTAGGAAAATAGAAATGAGAATTGTGCCAATAGAGATTTGTTTATGGTTTGTACTCTAGTCATTATTTTACATTTTCTTCTGATTCACACATTAGGAAAAATAGTAATAGGAACCTTAGAGTATTAGACCAAATTTAAAAGCAAATTCTCTTTTTTTTTTTGTTACAATGTTGAAATGTCAGTGCAAATCCGATGGAAGTGTCAGGGTGATTCTGGTTGCAAGTAACAGAAAACCCTGTAAAAGAAATATATTAGCTCGTTGTCTTAGTTCAAGCTGCTGTAGCAGAATTCCATCAGTTGAGTGGGTTAAACAAGTGTTTCTTTCAACAAGTATTTCTCTCAAGTGGTGGTAGAGACTGGGAAGTGTGAGTTCAGGGTGCCAGCTTGATCAGGTTCCTGGTGGAGGGGTCCCTTCCTGGTTATGGCCACACGTGGCCTTCCTTGGTGCATGTAGAGAGAGGGAGAGAGAGAGAGATCTCATGTCCCCTCTTCTTATAAGGACACTAATCCCATCCTGGGAACCCCACCCTTACAGTCTCACCTAAACCTGATCACCTCCCAAGGCCCCACCTCCAAATAAATACATGGGGGATTAGGGTTTTGATACGTGAATTTGAGGGGCACAAGCATCCAGTCCATAGCATCCACAAAGCTGAAAAGTAAAGGCAGGGTGATCTAAGAGCCCGGTGATACCCCAGAGACACATCTTGAAAAGGCCCAATTTCTTCTTCCTTGGCCCCCAACAGAGGTCATTGCTTTCTCATTCATGGCCTCTGGAAAAATATCTTTGTCCTGTGATTCTTGGCCAAAATCCGAAGACTTACTTGAATTCGGATTAAGTAGCTGTGTCCACCCTCAATGAATTGCTGTGACCAGGTGACTGTAACTTTCTGGTTGACTTAAATTAAGGCAAGTGCTCTGTTCCCGGGGCAAGAGTGGAGTTGATGTCTCTGGGAGCACACTGCCCGGGACCAGTCCAGGCTCTGGGGAAGGACAGAGCAGCTACAGCGTCTCCTGCAGTCGTCCCAGCTCTAAATTATTCATGGGCATGATACACATTAGTGAGCCAGTGAAAGTACTGGGAAAATCAAGATGGCAAATGCAGTCCTGCCCTCGGGGCTTTGCTGAAATGGCCAGGTGCAGGAGAAGATGCTGCCTGTAATAAAGTTCCTTTCATGTCTTCTGGGGTTCACTCAGCTGGGCAGGGCTTTGGGGACGGCCTCCGTTTAAGCTGCCCCGAGCTCGCCCTGCCCTTTAGTTACAGAAAGTAAGATACATAGACGCATAATAAAGTCCCCCCTCCTCGTGAGTACAATTGTGTATTTAAGCAAAAGCTAGGTCATAATATTTACACAGTTCTTCAATTCCTTTTTTTTACTGAGCCATATATTGTGTGCATCCTCCATTGTCGCTGTGTACAGATTGACTTCATCTGTTAGCTCAACAGCTTGGACAGTAACCTACAATGAATTTTCCTGTTTGTTAGGTCTTTTAGTAATCTCCAGTTTTGTAGTTTTTACTATTATAAACAAAGCCTCAATTAATTTTCATATGCATGTAACTGTTTCCCCAAGTATTTCCATAAAAGTGAATACATACGTTTTGAATTTTGATAAGCACTTGTCACCATCACCCCCTCCCCCATTTTGGAGCCAAATATTGAAGGATGAGTAGGTGTGTATTAGGTGGGAAAAGCTAAGAGAAAGGCAGTGTGTAAGCAGTGTCTGAACCCTCACCCGGGACCAGCTGCAGTGGTCAGGGCGGGACCTTCCCAGGCAAAGCCACCAGAAAGGGCAGCCTTCACAGTTTGTGACCTGCCAGCCTCATAAGCTGAAGTGTCTACCAGGCAGTCCCAGAAGACCACCCCAAGCCCTGGTAAGCCCTTCGTGCTGGCATGTGAAAGCCCTGACAATGACTGATCTCTCCCAAACTGAGATAGATGCATTAGTTAAAATGTGTTCGCATGTGTTATAGTAGAAATAATTAACATCCCATTTGTTAATTGTCAAAAAGGTAACATTTGAGGGGGTGCTGGAGTCCTTTGTTCCCACAGTTATATTTCAGATTACTGTGTTTGGGTATGGTTCAATAAGAGATCTACTTACGTAAAAGGAAGTGCTTTAGAAGAAAAATGTGTGTCCTGTCATTGTTGAGTAGAAACAGTACCTTGCACTTCAAGTTTCCAAAGAATATAAATAGACCTTTGCTGTTGGAAGGGATAAGAGCTAACTTTTCACTTGATAGCATTATTTTTAAATGAACCAGTGTAGCACTGTGCCTTCACAGTAAAGGTCTCCCACCTTTCTTCTGAGCGTCAGACCATCAACATAGGTAAATCCGTACTATTTAATGCACCACTGCCATTATTGTAAAAAGTCAGGTGGCATTAACTTCTGTTGTTTTTCTGGTAGTGTGACAGAACATGGATTGTAGAAAATCATTGGTCAGAATTTTATAATTCACAGAGGCAACTAGGCCACTTAGCAACATAGTCCTACCTAACTGCCCTAAAACACTCTAAATTTGTTTCTCTGGTTCAGAAACAATATTCAGTTTCCTTATTTCTCATTTTTTGTTTTTGAACAGCTGAAGTACAGAGGGAGCCTTTGTTGGTGAATGAATCACTGAGTGTAAGTCACTGTAGTGGTTGGTTTGTTGTCATTGTTGGGGTTGTTTTGGTGTTTTGAGAGCGATTGGGGAGGGGTGTCTGCAGTTTTTAGCAGACAGGAGGCTTTTGGTAGCATGCTCTCCACTGGAGTCCAGCGTACTGACCAGAGAGTTTTTACTTGTTCTTTTCCACATTCAGCTATATCCACAGATGTCATGAAATGAAATGTAGTTGTTTTCTTAAAAAAAGAAAAAAAGAAGCTCACTCTGAATTCAGCCCCACTGAATTTAGGCCAATGTCATGAAATAGAACAAAGGAAATAGAAGAGGCCCAGATTGCTCAGACTAGGAAACTCACCTGGTACATAGATGCTAATGAAATCCTCCAAAGAACTATGAACTTTCGATTTGTTATTATTACAATGACATTGCAAATTGCTCCGTGATGTTAATTTGTCAGGGTGATGTAGACGGGTTTTATTTTGAAAACTAAAGTTCACTTTATGTTTTTGGAAAGCTTTTCTAAACATACTAAACTATAATTGCGATATATGCATTTTTCCCCCCACATGTGGCTCTCATAATCCCTTTTGTGCTTGAAAGGAAATTTTTTTCGTATTTCTGAATGCATTTATAGGGGACCTGATATCATACCAGGAGTGAACATTTTGTAAAAGGCTTGCAAATCGCGGGCAGCCACATTCTTTCCAGTGCCCCTAGAGGTCTTACTACCCGATAGCTGTGACATCAGAGCCCTCAATGCCGAAGCATCCCATTTGTATTAGGTGGGTGCAGAAGTAAATGCGGTTTTTGCAATTGTTTTTAACCTTTTAAACTGCAGTGACTTTTGCACCAACCTAATAGCTAGACACTCGTACATAGTCTGCTGAGTAAGAAGGAGGAGAAAAGCCCACTTGGTTTGGTTCAGGTGTACCCTCCAGAGCCAGTGAGAAGATTGTAAGCTCCCCCAGCATGGCTCCATCCTACTTCCCAGGTTCCCGGAACCCCTGAACCCCAGCAGCTGCCTTTCCCCATCCAGGCACAACCACCCTTCCAAAATACACATGACATTCTGTAGCTTGCATTTAGAACGTTGTAGGACATTCTGAGACTTCACCTCAGTAAATAAAAAAAGGACAATTGAGAAGATTTGCCAAGGGGAAATCTTATGACAGAATCCTTTAGCATTTTTAAGTAAAAAATCATGAGGGATTGTTGGAGGGGAAGAGAATTCACATAGAATTCAGAAATATTTTCTCTCTGATTTCTTACTCTCTTGTCATAAACATTTTAAAGACGAGAATAAACACAGTGGGATAATTTGTTAAACCAAAACTTCTTCAAAAGGAAGATGCTAAATGCTCTTGAGTTTCTGGGTGAAATAGAAACGAACACATATTCCAGCTCCTTTCAGCATTTCCCACAACTGCCAGAATATGGAAATTACCTTTCTTTTTTTCTTTCTGCCTTCAAGACTTAGCAGATTATCCATAAACAACCTTTTCTATTGTATGTTTAGGTCGAAAATTCAGGCTCAAGAGCAAATGAAGACATTCACAGCAAATCTCATGACAAAGAAGGTAAATTAGTGAATTTCATAGCAGTAATTTTCATAGTAATTGTAATTACCATTTGTTCAGTGCCTTCTATGTGCCAGGCCCTGTGCTAATTACTTCCACATTTTCTCTCGTTTAATGAATGTGATCCGTTTAATGAATGTGATCCGTAATGCTAGTGTTAACAGCATGACATCTGTAGTTGAGGAAGGGCAGGCAGTGGGGAGGCCTGGTAGCTTGCTCAGGGCCATGCAGCTTATAAGTGGTGCCTTGCCTTAAATAGCTACTAGAACTTTGCCGGTAACCTTGCAGTGGGCTCAATCCAGTGTGAATACAAAATGTTTAGTCCCCTGCACTTGTACAGTAGGCATTCTGTGCTAACTTCTGACAGGAAGTCTCAATTTGATACACCTCAGAGACACCACAATTACCATATTTTGCTGTGTATAATGTGCTCCCGTGTATAATGCACACCCATGGTTTTGGCCCAAACTTTCAGGTGAAAAAGATCGTTTTAATTTTTTAATCCAAATTTTTATTTGTTTATACTTAAGTATTTGTATTTTGTATTGTAAAGGAAGATTAGTATTTATTTTTTAACATGGTACAAGAAATTTTATGTAACAAATAATTAAAAAACACAAGAACAGATACAAGGTGCAAGAAATTTTATGCACCGGTAACAAATTTGCAATGTTTACGCATCATAGAAGGCCAAGAACTCGTCGTCCTCCTCCTCCTCGTTGCAAGTTCATCCTAAGCTCAACAAAACTGATTATCATATTCCAGGGTATTTTGCATATGAATATCATTATTGATTTCTAGAGTTACACTTTTAACTCATAACCATAAATAAAAGAATTAAAAATATTTATATAGATACGGAATTAGTACTACCCAGGTATAATGTGCACCCTTAGTTTTCCCTCACAAATTTGGGCAAAAACAGTATGCATTATACACAGCAAAATACAGTATGTAGGTCTTTTCCCAGGGGTCAGGCCTCATTCCTTGCAACCCTGGAGGCTGCCAACGCCTGGAGGATAATTCTCTGCTCACATAGAGAATAGAATTTTGTTTATTCCTACTGATTTTTTTGATTCCCTATTCCAAGAATGGGGAAATAGGTCTTAATCCCCTGTAGAGTTATTTTTATAATGTGTTACACCATACCTACCTTTGTCATATCTTAAAATTTAGTATACTTGCTTCAGATGCTTTTTTTAAAGTGTTAACAGATACAGTTGAACCCACATTATACCCTTCCTTAATGCCAGTCTCTTTTCCTTTTATCTACTCCAAAGGGAACCACTATTCTGCATTTGCTATATATATCCATATAAACAATGCGTGGCATTATGTTGCATGCTTTAGGAAGAGGGCATCACATTACAGAAACCGTCTCTAACCGTATTTGTTTATTGAGCGTTTCATTCCCAAATTGTGTTATGTTGACAGTGTATAACTCTAGTTACTTTATTTCAATTGCCATTTAATATTCCATTGTGTGAATATACCAGTTATTCTTGTTTGTTTATTTTGTTGATGGACATTTTAGTTTTTTGCAACTTTCCTCACTTACAAAGAAGGTTGCCATGTGTGATCTTGTACCTATTTCCCAGTGCATATGTAGTGTACCTATAACTCCAGGTGTGGAATTGCTGGGTTGATAGGCACCTCTTCAACTTTACTGAACGTGCCAACTTGTCCCCAGGTGGTGTACCAGTTGTCACTCCATGCGTTCTCCCATATTTGACTATGGTATTGAATGTTTCATACTTGTTACTGCTCTGCCACACGAGCTGGGTGGAAATGCTGCCAAGTCTGCTGTGTCGAGTCCACCGACCCTCTTGCTCCTTGAGCCTAGTTACTCACGTCTAGAAATGGAATTCCTGGGACTTACCTGACATCATTGTCGTGAGGGTCCAGTCGCCGTCATTTGTAAAGTGTTCTTCCCCCGCTACATGCACCCCTAAAATAAGTATTGGAATGAGTAAATATTTAAGGGTTTTTTTTCCTTTTTTTTATTTATTACTCAGAGATCTCCAATGGTAGAAAAGACAACACAGAAGCTGTCAGAGGTCACAGTGTTGAAGCAAATCCTAAGGAGGTGGGTTTTCATAAGAAAATCAAGATTTCATATTTTATAGATAGTGTTTTTACCTGCGCACAAAGGCTTTACTTCTTTGTATATATTAAAAATAAAATGGAATTGTTCAGAGTTCTCCATGTCACTTTTATCTGTTTATGCTCCTATAATGTTTAGGTAATTTGACAGTTCCCAGGATTATTTGGACATGTCCATGTTGTACAGTCAAGAATGTTTTTTCATGTACTGCCTTTCATCAACCCTTTAATGGGCCATTATGAGAGGAGAAAAACACCACCAGTTTATTTGTGACATGCCATCAATTGTAAGACACAAGTTTGACTTCAGAGATGGTAAAACGAGAAATATTTTTTTAAAAAACGTATTTTAGAATTGTTGAAATGTAATATGTAACCAAAAACAGATTTGCATATTTTCTATGCGTTTACATTCAAATCCCCCCCAAAAAAAGACTTAAGCCAAGAAAATGAGTCTAATCGAAATCTAGATGCCAAAAGTAGTATTCTAGAATTTTTTAAAATGTATATAAAAATTTATTCCAAAGGCTATAAGCTAATATAATGTGCCGTCATTTCAGTAGATTTGGATCCAAATTCTATTGCCTTTTGGATCCAAATTCTATTGCCTAACACACAGTCATTCTTAATTCCAGGTTGAAGAGGAAGAAAGACATATGCCTAAAAGAAAAAGAAAGAAGCATTACCCCTCTTCAGATGATGAACTGGGTATTTAGAATATTTATCTTTCTGTTTTAGCCACCTTTGGGAAACATTATTTTCACATATAGTGGGCCAATAACAGAAAATTCTAGAGGGTAGTACAGTTGACCCATGATCAACATGACCACCTGCACAGTCAAAAATTCAAGTGTAATTTAAATCGGCCCTCCACATACACCAATTCCCAACTGAGGATCAAAACCACAGTTGACCCTTGAACAATGAGGGTTTGAACTGCACAGGTCCGCTTACATGCAGATTTTTAAAAATCAAGCCCACGTTGTTCAGGAATCAATTGTAATTGTTTGCTTTGCAGCTCTAGAGTCTAGTTTGTTTCCAGACTGGCTTAACACCTCCAGGGCCTTTTCTGGACTTGACCTAGAAAGTAGGTTGTTTCTTGGGGAAGACCCAACCGCTGAAACTCACACAAACCCAAGCTCCCTCTGTCACCTGTGCCTGGGATCCAGCCAGGTGCCACCAAGTTCCTTATTTGAGATCATAATAAACGGCCAGCAGGGCTAGTGAAGCACTGCAGGAAAGGGGCATTTAATAGCCCCTCTGTGCTGCACTGTTCACTTCCCTGCGGTCTGCACAGTGCCATCCAGTCGAATGTGCTGCAGCGATGGAAAAGCTCTCGGCCAGTCGCTGCCAGCCAGGTGTGACAGTTGAGCACCTGAATGTGGTCAGTGTAAAGGAAAGACTGAATTTTTCATTGTATTTAATTTTAGTTAATTTAAATTTCAGTAGACACATGTGGTTAGTAGCTACCATATTGGGCAGTGCAGAGACTTTTATACTTGAATACCTGAGACAAAGCACAAATTCAATAAATACTTATTAAATAGCATGTGAGAAAGAATGGATAGTTAAATACTTTTCTTTTTTGGTGAGGAACATGTAATTATTTTATAATTATTGAGTTTATACTATGCCTAGGTATTATCCATGGTACTTTTTACCCATTCACAATAACTATGTGAGTTAGGTATTATCACCATCTTAAAAGAAAATGGGATCCTGAGAGATTGTGACTTTATCTCCACCAAGTATGTCTGAATCCTAGCCAAGCCCATGGTCTTAATCACTAAGCTGTACCCTTAGGTTACTTGTTCAGGAAGTTAGTGTGTCTCTGGGACCCTGCCCTTTCCGTAGAACCTGCTGTTTAGTTGCTGTCACTTGAGTATTTGTGTATTTTTTATATTATATGTATGTATATATTTTTATATGTATTTGTGTATTTTATATATATGTGTGTGTATATATATATATATATGTGTGTGTGTATATATATGTGTGTGTATATATATATATATACACACACATATATATATATTTTAGGCTTTATCAGGGCCAAGGCTCAAATCACATGCCATTTTAAGTACATTTAGAATAACTTTGGCTTCACTGTATCACAAACCTAAGAAAGAAGTCTCAAACTGTCTTAAAATAGAACTGTGCATTTCATTTTTCATTTAGCTTTATTCCTTTGTGGTTCTGTCCAAACTGATTTACAGATGATAATCCAGATGTCCTGGATTCCAGAATAGAAACCGCACAGAGGCCGTGTTCTGAAACTGAGCCACAAGATACAAAGGTATTCTTTCCCCATATTAATTTTAAATTCAGTAGGTAACCTGATTATATCATTGTGAATACTAATAATATTGTTTTAGTATCCCTTTTATTTTATGTATCTCTTATAATAATCACTATATTATAAAAGTTGTATGTTTTTTAGGCCTCAAAAAAAAACCAAATGTTGTACTTTATAATTTTATACTGTAAGATTATATTTTATCACAGTTTAGATATAATCAGTGCTTAGCTTTTTATTCAAACATAATATTGACTTCCTTAGGTTTCTAGGTGTTTTCTTCCAAAGTGTAGTATGCTGTATTACCGATATACTTATCACCACAACAGGGAAATACAGTGACACATATTATTTTAAAATGTTAATATTCCTCCATCTCTCTGCCTTACCTCCTACCCCTAAAAATATGTATAGTCCAGGGATGGGCCTTATACATTACCTTTCTCTCCTGTGATTTATTTCCATCTTAAGACTCGGGGAAGTGGCTTATAGATTTTTATTTCTGCCCCTGCCTTCTCCTGTTCTAGGCCTGACTTTCTCCAGTTGCTGGTAGATACCTCTTCTTGGATGTTCTTCCATTTCTTAGACTCAGTACTTCTCATTGTCTATTCCCAACTAGCTCCGTCACCTTGTTTTCTCTTTCCCTAATTTATTTTTTTCCACCTTGTTCCAAAAGTATTTAAGTCGGCTTATAAAACTATATGCAGCTGACTTCCAGCTCACTAAAACCAATTCAAAGTCTGTTTTTCTCCTAATAAGTGATAAAATAAATAAAAAGTAGTAAAAGAGTTTTAACAACCAAAGAGTGAAAGTAACATATGGTCATGAATGTCAGTTGGTTGTAGCCAAAGAAAGAGGCGGGCTTTTCAATTTTAAGGCCGTACTCCATGTCCAGTTCTGAGATTGTGCTCCTAGGTTTGGAGAGAAGCATTATGGGAGGTCATCTTTTTATTTCCCCTTCAATTTTGTGTAAGTTTTTTTAATGTTAAATTTACATAAACTATCCTAGTAATAATGTTCAGTAAAAAATCACATACATAGATAATATTTTCAGTATTTTAAAACAGTACGTTTAATGTATATATTTTTGTCAGCATATTATGTTAGTATTATAGTGTAAACATTTTAGTATTTCAAGCTCAAAACTTTTTTGCAACCAAGGTGAATAATTTGACCATTGGGGGATCGTTGCTGTGAATCAGCCCAGCCGGATACCCAGAAATTCTCTTTAGTACTTCGCTTTATTCCTTCCCCCAGTTCTCCTACACCACCCAACAAAGGAAATAATCTGTTGCAAGTTCCTCTCTTCCTTTGAGGTTTCTCACTAAAAGACAAAGTCCAGGGTGAGAGAGAAGAATGATTTCCAATTTTCAGGGGGGAAAAATGAATGGTCTTGTTGCTTTGTAGTTGGACCTTATCTCATGCTTCTCTGCCTTCAGAATTTATCTTTTCTATACTCTTACCAGCAGCAGCAATAGTTACTTTGTTAAAACAGTTTCCAACAGACTATTCTAAGAGACCACTGGGAGATTGTTTTTGAAATAGAAAGGACAGCTCTGGAAGGATAAATGCAGGCAGTTTGAAAAAGAGGCTTCTTGTCTTGTTCAACTTCCATATAGGAAGAGAACTCTGGAGATTTGGAAGAATTCTCTAAAACAAGTCCTAACACAAACAGCACTGCTTCCAGGACCCTGGAGGACAAAGGTGAGTACTGCATCTGCTGAGGTAAATTGTTCTGAGGGCACATGAATCCTTCACACGGCCGGCCGGCGTCTCTCGCCAGCCCTCACCAACTAAAGCTGCATTTCCTCCCTTGCCTTCCCTTCATGACACAGCCACACATGTGCTTAGTATTCGTAGGGTTTGGGTGTCATTTCTCATTTGGATCGTAGGCGACCCAAAGTGTGCTGCTTGCCAGTTAACCAGACTCCAGCTCCTTGACTCGGTGGCACAGGCCTGAGAGTGGGGTGCGTGTGTGTGTGCGCGCGCGTAGGTCACCTTGGGGGTGTCCCAGCGTGAGGCAGTGACACTGCTCTGCGTTTCTGCAGATGATTGTAGCAGCAGTGAAGCTGCTGGCGAAAAAACAGAGCAGAATGACGACGACAACATCAAATCTCAGGAGGTAAGGAAAGTTTTTGTATTTATTCAGATTTATTTAAGGACTAAAAGCAAAGATAATGCGTTAAATGCCATTCCCTCAAGTTTTTCTTAAGTACTTTTGAAAGCATTGAAGGAGCTCTTTTTTTTTTTTTTTTTAAGTGCAGTGGACGCCATTTCATACAGCGCATTTTATTAGTCTAGTTCTAGTTAATTTTGTTCTCTTCATCTTCATTTCATCCAAACATTTGTATGAAACCTCCATCTGTCTCGGCCAGAGCTGTACGTCTGTGGCCACCCCAGGTTTCTGACCTGGCAGCTTAGCACAGACAAGCCAGGTACCAGTTCAGGTCAGAGATGGGAGTGTGAGGTGGGGTGCTGCACCCTGGAATCCGGACAGAATGAAATGGGCCGCAGTCGGGCCTGCAGAGGGCCTGCACGGAGTGCCACCAGGGACCCAATTTCGTGAGGCATAGGCAGGGGTTCCTGGGAGGTGGCAGGGAAACGGACCCCCAACCTGCCTGCTGTTAGCCCATTCAGCTTTGCAGAGAGCCCAGGGGGCACAGAAGTGCAGTGGCCTGGGATAGGCTCATAAAGATCTTCTAGGAAACCATTGCCAAGTTTACCTGCCTTGATACAAATTTTCAATAGTTCTTTCTACTCTCTCGTACTCAGAGGCCCCCTTTATTCTTTACAAGGGATAACGTTTGGTGACAGGTGACTTAGACTGAACCTACATTTAAATGGGCACACGTGTTTATTACAGCATTGGAAGCTCACACTTGCTGAGCGCTTACTTGCATCACCTCGTTATCCCAGAATCTGCACGACTCTGAATTTATCCTGTTTTGTCAGTATTTGAGGTGAGGGCACTGTACTGAGGGAAATGCAGCACTACGCCCAAGGCCATATATATATTTGTCAAGGGACAAAGCTGGGACTTGAGACCTCTTAGGACGGAACTCTAAGTCTCATTTTGAGAAAATGAGATAACCTTTGTATAATAGAGGATAAAACTTTTTCATTGCTGCTTTTTTTAAACTTTCCTCCTTAGGAAGATCAGCCGGTAATTATTAAAAGGAAAAGAGGAAGACCTCGTAAACACCCTGTAGAAACATCATTAAAAATGAGTAGGTATTTGGTGTGTTTTCAGTTCACACACAAAGAATTTTTCAAGTGATTTTCTAAAAGAGGTTTATTTTTGCTTTTTTTAGAAGAAGACTGTAAAACAGATACTGGCATTAGCACTGTAAGTAATTACAAACGATGACAGCTCTTCAGATATTTGCTCTTGACCTAGGAGGGTACACTGCAATATCTAGTATTTTGAACTTTATTTCTTTAAGTATTTAAAAAGCTTTGAAAGACTTTCTGAAAACCTTTCAAATAACGTCTTCATGTAAGCATAATTATATTAGTTGTGTGTTCTTCATTCTGATTCCTTCCTCACTTAGAAGTTTCTAGGGACTTACCTTCTTGGGGTCACACTCAATGAAAATATAGAAATTTGCTGTGTTATATGGTTTTTAGATAGTGGCTTCTTCATGGAAGCTCCTAATGTGTCTCACCATCTTACTACTTCCTGTGACATTCCATTTGTAATAAACTGTGCCCTGATTTCAGTGCAGGAAAGTCCTCAGTGATACTTTATCTTTTTAAACATTCTTTTTTTTTTTTTTACCCTGAAGCATATACCCCACAAAATCATTGTACCAAGACTTCATTGCATAGGTTTCAATGACAGCATTGTGAGAGGGACAGACATAGGTCCACTGACCTCACAAAAGCAAATGAGATTCCAGCCTCCACTCTGCCACCTACTCCCTACTCCCGGATCTGTCACACTGGGCCTATCACGTGACTCCGCTGGGACTCCATTTCCTTGGGTACAAAATGGTACAACAATACCTGCAGTGCTTATCTCATAGAACCATTCATTATAAGACAACAAACCCAAAGCAGCACATGTGGCAACGGGTTTGCTGGGCTTGGAGAACTTCAGTAGTGGGCTATGCTGCGTCTCTCCCCCCAGGGCTCCTGGCCTGGCAGCGCAGTGGAGGGAGGGGCTGTGGTTGCCCCAATGGAAGCACAGGCATCAGTAATTTACTGCAGAAAACAGGATCCAAATATGCTGCCTACATAATGAATAAAGGTCCTAATCCTTGTGTGCAGTAGGGATTGACTTTCTGTGTGATGATGACAAACTGCTGACTTCAATTTTTTGTTCATTTGTTTAAATTCAGGTAGAACAGTCTCCACCTGGTGGCAAGCTGAAAGTCGTGCAGACAGGTGTGTGTGACAGGAAGGGCAGGGAGGCTGCTGCGGGGTACCCTTTACAGTCATTGTTGCTCGCTGAAGTGGGCAGCCCCCCTGGTAAGAGCAGTTGTCCTCGTAGCCACTAGAGGCCGTGTCTGGTAGCTTTTCCGGTCATCTGAGCCACTCTCGGTCTTAGAAGTCAGGGAAGCTTTCCAAGAGGAGGGTGAAGGCAAGAAAAAGCAAAATAGGCACTTTGCCCTGTACAAACTCTAATTTACTGGGTATGTGTGAGGGAGAAATAGGTCAGCCTGGGAACCAGGCTTTTATCAAGAAGACAGGAATTCAGCTCAAGACCCCATTGTTCTCAGGAGAAGAAGCATTTTGAAAGCAGCCTGTGTAGCATGCAAAGCCAGGATGCAAGAGAGAAAATTGTTTCAAGGATGTTGTCCTCATTGCAAAATGTTGATAAAGATTAGCTCTGGATGGTAGGATGACGGAAATATTCCTTGTTACTTGTTACTGTTGCCTTCATTTATCAGAGTTTTTACAGTGTGTGTATATTTATTTCACAGTTTAAAATCTTTTACATAAAATCAAGAAGAGCCATTGGTGGGTTTTGAAGGATTGACATAGGCAAAAAGATGAATGTGACAGCTTTTTGGATCAAATAAATAGCATGGTCAGATCAGGAAAGGACATATTCTGATCACCAAGGTCAAGCAAATGTAGAATTTAACAATTTCTCCCTGTTTAACTATTTGTGATCTTGTGATCATACCTCAGTTTTTCTTACCTCTTGTAAGATTAAGGTTTGTTTGGTTTCATAGGAGAAGATTTTGCTTATGTTTGGTTTTTAACCAATTATTCCCAATATTATATTTTAAATCCATACAACCAGAATTTTTGTAACTTGAATGCCCTTTAAAGACTCTAAACTATGTGATTATGTTTGGGGTGGTCGTTTAGCAGCAGTAGTTTCCTGAATCTGGGTAATGATGACCTGTCTTTAACCAGCTTAAGACAGATCCTTGTTTTTCAGCCTTTTTCTTGGTTCAGCCTTTCAGTCTACGTTGTATATTGAACTTGGAGAAAAGGGGCAACAGCTACAGTCTGATCACTAATAAGAAGTACCTGTGGGTTGTTGGGTGTCTTACCCCATAACTTTAGCTATTTGAAAGTAGTGCGTTGAACTAAACCTCATTTTCTTACCAAGATGTGTTCTCAGAAAAGTCTGACCTCTACAGAAAGCAAATACATAAAGAATAGGCATACACAACCTAACACAGGCTGATCGTAGACACTTTTTTAGTTACGATAGCGGAAGTATTTGGAGTCAAAAGAACTTCTGAGTTATGTGACTCTGAACAAATTGCTTAAATCAAGTTACTGGAGCCCCATTTTTCCTAACTGTAAAATGGGACTGATACATTTGCAGAGCTACATGGAGATTTCATTGAAGTCTGCAGTCCTGACCTGACTCTCCCGCGAGGTCCCCTTTCTCCTCCCTTTCTGGGTTGAGAACAGTGAGTTGTACCACAGTGCACTAATTGGCACTGGTACATTCAAAAGCAACAGGCCAGACTGTTGACATTTAATTTGACACTAATAAAGTAGTAATGCAGACATTTCCGTTTTTTTAAAGAGGAATCCAGTAAAGAAGCAAGTACCCTGCAAGAAAGAAGTGTAAGCAATGTAAGTGTTAATTTTCTTATCGAGAAATACGTCCTTTAGAAATAAACTCAGTCAGTACTCAGGGGGCAGCCCTTTCAAATTTAATTTTACTGCTTCTAGGATGATGGGGAAGAAAAAGCAGTGGCAAGTGTGCGTCGGAGAGGAAGGAAACCCAAGCGTTCGCTCGCTCTGTCCGATGATGCTGGTAAGTTCTCAGCAGGTTCTTGATTACAGGGCTTGGTCATTTCAAAATCACCCTTTTAAGAGTTTTTCTTTGGATGAGGAAAAATTCAGTGGGGTACAGCTAGTATTAATATCACATAAATACGTGTGAAATGGCTCTAATCCCGTGTCAGAAGTGGTACGTCCCAGATGCTTTTCTGAGTCCATGTGAATTTTTCCTGAATGCTGGCTGTGAACTGCCTAAGTAAACTCTCCCAAATGTGTTTGAGATTAAGTTAAACAGTTGTGAATTGCAAGTGCAGAAAGGAGGAGGAAATGGAAAACCACTTCTTCTGCCTCCAAGTCCCTAAGACCCTACGGTCCAAACTCCACGACTCTCGCCTTTGGAAGTATCTTGGGAATTGTACAATCCAGGTGTTACCCTTCTATTTGAACAGAATCCTCAGAACCAGAAAGGAAACGCCAGAAATCCATTTCTGAAACAACTGAAGACAAGAAGGAGCAGGAGTCTGAGGAGGACGAGGATGAGGAGGAGGAGGAGGAGCCCTCAGGGGCCACGACGCGGGCCGCCAGCCGCTCGGAGGCTCAGAGGTAACGGGCGCCGGCTCCCCACCAGCTTCGGGTGGCACGGGACTCTGTTCAGGACCCGCTCGTGCCTCGGTAGAAGCTGTTTCTTCTCATTTTATCTTCAGCAGAGAGCACGTGCTCTCAGCCCTCTTGACATTTCGGTTCTTGGAGAACCTGTTTTCCGTCTGAAACCATTATGGAAGATCACGTCAGAATCTTTGCTGGGCTGTAGATACCTGTTCGGTGGAACCTGTTCAGTTCCTTTACAAATGTGATGAAGCAGGAGTAGACGTCTCTGACACTGTGTGTGCTGAGCACGTGGGGCCCTGCGAGCTCCGTGCCTCACTCCCGTGAGAGAAGAAGCCGGCCCAGCCGGCCCTGTTGGAAGGCATGTCTGAGCAGCGCCCTGTAAGAGGGTGGTCGCTGGAAATTACCCACAGGCGACCACTGTTAACTTACATAACTGGTAATTTTATGTTTCCCAAACCCTAGTGTAGTCAGGAGCCTCTGGAAAAAAAGAGTACCGTGGTCAAGTGAGTTTGGGGAATGCGGTGAGCTCTCTCTCCCTAAGTCACAGGGTTAATTACAGTGTGAAGGGCTTGGCAGAGCCCTAAAGGAAAGGAACCTGTTACGCTTTGTCTAAGCAAACATAACCACCCCCACCCGTGTCATGAGACCTGTTAACGTCAGGCAGTGTTTCTTTCCCCACGGCACATTTTGAGAAATGTTGCATCACTCAACAGTTAATAACTTTCTAGAGCAAGAATAGTTTCCATTTTTAATGGATTCACGGGCTATTAATCATGGTATCATCTTCTGTATTTTCCTTATCCAAGATTAATCAAAAAGTCCAGGAACGTTTTCTTCAAGAGTATGACTTTCCTCACACCTGTCACTAGTGTAAGACTAATAGTGTCCTATATTTACATAAAGACTTACAGTCAGCCTATTTCTGATCCCTCCAAACTTGCATATTATTAGCCATTCATGCAATGGTTTCATTTTTCAAAGAATCCAATTTTCAAGCTGAAAGACTTAAGGCGCTCATATGGCTGAAAGGAAGGTGGTGGACTCGTATTTGTTCTTCAGGAGGGGCTGCTCAGACAAATAGAAGTCACAGAATCCAGATTCAGCCGACAGGAGAGGGTGGGGGTGCTGGAGCGCAGCGTCCCTGCATTCGGGTACAGAACACCCCACCTGCACCACCACCACCCTCGTAAATAGTCGTGGGAAGATCGCCCACCTCACAAAGTTCCACAGGCCTCTAGGCATCGTCAAGTCAAGTGAGTGGCTTAAAGGAGCTCTCAGGTTTGCCTTTGAAAATGCATTCTTCAGCACCCTTCCTTAGTGAACGTGAAACCTTTGGATTTACAGATGGATTCTTATCTCTTTAGTTCCGATTCCTTGGCATTGCGGGATTGGTTCCAGGTCCCTGGCGTCTTCATAAGCTCAGATTCTCAGGGTTGGTGGGTCTCGGCAGGCCAGTACTGCTGACCCCCCAGCGCCTTGGCTAGCAGCTGCTCCGAAAAGGTCTTCCTGCTCCTGCACGTGCCTCCTGGCAGGAGAGCCACCTCCTGGCACTGTCTTCCTTGCGTTCGCTGGAAGCTGGCCCTCCAGCTCCCTGCCCCTGAAACTCTGGAAGGCAGCCAGCCTCTCTTCTTGTTCTGAGCCCCCCATCATCCCCGTCTTCCTCAGCATGTCTGTCTCCTCTTTGAGAAGCAAACGTTCTACACCAGGTGCGGGCTGATGAGTGCCTGTGGAGGGGGCTGCCCCCCTCGTGTGCTAGACTCTGCTTCAGCGTACAGCCGACCGTCGGGAGTTCCCTCAGCTTGGACTGCACCAGCTCAGCAAGTCCTTATTCTTAGCGTTTCCGCTGGTGAGTCAGACCTCCCCTCATGTGGTATTTGCTTGTGCAGTTGACCATTTACACCTGGTTACGGGCCTTCACGTTTAGCTTTGTGGATTGCACTTCCTTGAATCCTGGCCCCTTGGTTCTGGTGAGCACGGTGGGGAGCTTTCTCTTGTCAGCCAGTGTATTTTCTGTGTATCTGAGTCATCTGTCTCTGAATCGCTATACACGGTCTTGCACAGTAAAAGCCAAGCAGACTTAGTCTCAGATGGCGTGGAGATCTGCTTGTTAGCAAAGTCCAGAAGACCAGCCATTCTCCTGCCTTTGGTCCCCGTTCTCTGACTCACCACGAGGACCCTCGTCCTTGCTAAAGCGTGCCAGGGCCCGAGTATTCAGTGCTACCACTGCCCAGTGTTTCTATAATCTGTTTCAGAAAGCACCATAGCGAGCCATCTGCACGTGCAGCGTCCAAACTTGGCAGCCCAGACACAGTTTCTTCTAGAAATCGCCAAAAATTAGCAAAAGAGAAGTTACCTACCAGCGAAAAAGTTAGTAAATCTCCCCCATTAGGAAGGTAAGTCCCTGCTTACACTTCAAGTCATTTTTAACCCCAGAGACTATTTTTGGTGCAGTAATACTTTCTTCCTAAGTTCCTTGAAGATTTCGTCTTGCCAGATAACTGGCTTTGGGGATCACGAGTTTCCCAGATGGAAACCCACTCAAAAAGGAATAGGAAGGCTGCAGGGAGTCTCGGTGGCCCCGCCATCTGGCCTCCCCCCACGGCCCTCCACACAGGCTTGTCCTCGGCACCTGTGAGCCTTACACGCTGACTCCTGGCCACCAGGACCCAAGGCGAGGCGTGTCTTCTCCTGAGTGGTCACAGATCCCAATGCTCAGTTAAATCAGCACAGTCAGGCAGGTGACAGCCCAGAATCGTTTCCGTTTTAGCCAGAGCATTGGAGGGGCGATGAGGTGACAGGAGGGCAGCCACTTGTGACAGCGGCATTCGCCAGCTCTGCACCTTCCGCTGCAGTCTGCTCACCTGACGGCCGCCCAGGTTGTCCTGAGTCCTGCCCCCTGCCCCCTGCCCTTCCTGTGCTACTTCTTCCTTCAGTGCCCTCACCGCCAGCCCCCTGTAAGCCAGGGCCTTCCGTCCTTCACACCCCCCTCTTCAGGATGCCTCCCACCTGCTTCACCCATCCGCCTGTCTCCTTCCTGCTGCCCTCCGGTGCAGGTGACAGTGGTGTGTGCCATTGCTTCTGGTATATTAGCTTTGTTTCGCCCTCAGCGCTGTCAGCTTTGTCCTTGAGATCAGACTTCTCTTACTCGCTGTCCATTGCATGACAGCATCAAAAAATACAAGACACTGCACAGTATACAGAAATGTTTGACATCTCGTATCACATCTGGTGTGCACAGCAGACTTGGATGTCTGCGCTGTCATCTCCATGTTGCAAGGGAAGTGATCCGAAATGCTGGGCAGCTCTCACATAGATTCTCCCGTTAGTCTTCATTTAAGGAGGTGTAGTGCTTACCCTTGTTTTATACGTGAGGAGGAGACTCGGTTCCATTATTTCTCAGTATTGAACGTGCAGACCGGTCACGGGGAGCCTACATCTCTAACAAGCTCCCCGGTGCCGCCAGGACTGCTGGTCACAGACCACACTCTGGGTGGAAGGAAAGGTCCTGGGTGACCCCAGTGTCACGCGGCGAGAAAGAAGCGTGCCGACTCCACGCTCCTGTTCTCGGCTCTGGCATGGAGCGGCGCTGGACACGTCTGTTCAGTAGGCAGGTGTTTAGTGACTGATGGCTTCCCCTGGACACTGTTTGTAATGGGCCGTTCTCACAGCACGAGTAGGTAGTAGGGTGCTGAAACTGCGTCATGTGCAACAATATGTGATTCAGTTTCAGTTTGTTCACCTCTGCTGTCAAGGGAACAATAAGGAAAACATGTCTTCCTGTTGGTGAAGTCCCATTTCTCCATCTCGTGCAGTTTTCGTGTTCCAGGTCCTTTCATCACCGACATGACATCTGCTGGCATACATGTGCTGGGTTTGGTACTGGGCGCTGCAGATGGGGAGCGAATAAAACTCAGCAGCTGTCTGAGGGGGAGGCATGTGTGTATGACTTTCAAACTTTTGACAGCAACCCACAATAAGTATATATTTTGTAATACTGCTGTTGTAACTGAAACAAAAGTTTTATGACTTAATAGACATAATACCGGGGTATTTTCTATTGTGTTCTATTAATACGTTGTTGTAAAATAATGGCTGTAACCTGCAGTTTGAAAAAAACCCAGAAGTTACATGGTAAGTGCTGTGGTGAAGATACAAAGTGCCGGGGACTTCCCAGCGCCACTTGCTCTATGACAAGGGCTTCCCAGAAGGAGTTGCTTTTGAACTGAGGCTTAAAATTAGGTTTACCAGATGGGAGGTGTGGGGTGATTCCAAAAAAAAAAAAAAAATCACATGCCGAAGCATGAAAATGTAAAAGAACGTCGTGTGTCTGGGATGGGGATATTCTGGCAGGACTGTAGCCAGGGTGGTGTGAAAGTCAAGGGTAAATGATCAAGGACTGTGTGTGTTATGCTCTGGGTGACTTTGTCTTGAAAGCATCAGAGAACCAAGAGATACAGACGTAACCACAGATGTACAGATAGGTGTAGATACAGGTAAACGGGACAGTGACGTGATTGAGGTTTCCAACAAGTGGTTCTCGTGGCGGATTGGAGAACAAACGATTCTTGTGGCGGGTTGGAGAACAGGAGGTTCTTGTGGCGTGTTGGAGGCCGCTGGCAGGGAGAGTGTCTAGAGAACTCTTCCCAAATCCCTGTGCCTGTGCTAACAGAGCCAGCTGTCGTCTGTGACCCCGCACTGTGCAGCACGATGGTACACGTGCTCAGACGTAGGCTGCAATCCTACTGTGTTCTTCCAGTTGTTTTCACTTGGGACAGTGTGTGTGGGACTGGCTGTGGATGATTTTACGGATAGAAGAGCTGGGGCCCAGAGAAGCAAGTCGATTTGACCAAGGGCAACACCTCAAGTGTGCCAGGCAGAGCGGGACCAGAGCACAGGCCTGCGCCTGGGCCTCCAGTGCCCTGTGTGGCTGTGAGGGATCGGCAAGTGTCCTCTTAGCACGAGCTCTTCTGCAGGCTGCTTTTCCTGTATCAGCGTTACCGGGGCTTTCTCTCCTTGGCTCTCAAGTTCAAAAATCTTCCCTTTTTTTAAAAAAAAACTCCCCAATTATTTGAAGCAGCTCCTTTTAACTCTAGCCACTGCCTTGACTTGTTTATTGCAGATCAAAGGCCCAACTCTCCCCTTCCACCAAGCGCAAGAGAGAGGCCAGCCCCCCTGGGGCACGCACACGAGGCCAGCAGAGAGTGGAGGAAGCCCCAGGGAAGAAGACAAAGCGATAATCCTGCTGTGGCTGCCCGGCTGGTGGGGACAGTGGGGAGCGGGCATGTGCTGTGGGTTCCTAGGTGCGAGCTTTTTCTTTTATGTTTTAAACAGCTTTATAAACTATTGTTCATAGAAGATACTATGTACATTTATTTCAGATAAATGAAAATAAGTTTACTTTGTATCTGAACTCAAAGTAGTTGTATATTTTAACATTCATAATTGGGATTTCCCGATGTGACGTGACGCATCACTAATGCAAACCCTCCCAGCCCATCAGACACCAGGCTGCCTGCTGGTCATCTGTGTACAGTATATAAACATGTAAAAATAGGTTGTATTTTACTCTGTGTATGATGCTAATCAATGAACACTTTATTTATTTTACAGAGAAAACTTATCTGTGAACTTGACGATATATCTGTTTATTTTATTTTATTATTTTCTTTTTAATAAAAAGGTTTTAAATGCTATGCAGTCATTAGTAGAAATGTTTTAGGACTCTGCCTGCCCTGTAACTATCTGAATATGAAGTGGCAGGAAATACAGAATCTTCTTGCATGTATTCGAGTAACGTAGTTTAGTTCAAGGGTCTCCATTGCTTTTCTGTTCACCGTTGTGACTCTTTTAAGAATGTAACTTGTTTTCAGACGATACTGGCATCTGTGGCTTTACTGCCAGCCTCACTGGCCTAAGAGATTCTGGTTCAGGTCAGCTTAAAGCCAGAAGCCCTCACGTTCGTTCCGCCCCGCGGCTGCTCCGAGGATACACCCGTATCCTTCCCGTGCCGTCTTCTCGGTGAAGAGAAGCGCATTGTCCATTAGGTCGCTCCTGTCATGCTTCAGGGTTTTATGTTGTTTTATACATAATTATTTCAGGATAGAAACTGGCTTTATTGCTAGATTCTTTTTTAAACATCTTTTAACTCCCATGTGAGCAAACTGTCCAACTTAAGTTTTTCATAAGGTTAAACTTTTCTTAAGATCAAATTTGTCTCTCTAGCAATGATGCGATGAGTTGCCAAATAAGTGAGATTATTTTAAAATGTTTTATTCATATTCTTGTTTTGTAATTAAAATTTACATTCAGTGTGTGAATATTTGGGGGGGGGAGGGATTCAATGTAAAGTGGATATTTCTGTCATTTTACATGGTTTCTTACTGAGGTTTTATATATAAATTATAAAATGTTTCCCAAAACTTTCGTGGTAAGAGTTTTTTTCTGAACTTTAAAATTTCTCCCTGTGAAAACCATTTCTTCTCTTTAAATAATTGGTCTTAGATACGTTGTTCCATTTTTGCCCGCATATATGAGTCATTGATGGCATCTCTCTCGGTAGAATCAGCCGTCAGATTCTACCTTGGGATCTGGAAGGGACCTGACCTTGAGGACGAGGAACACGAGAATGCCTCCTTTTCATTTATGTGGATGAGTTTAACCAAAGCTCCAAAACCTAGGGATTTGTCTTCAAGTTAGTCAAGGGTAGAAGCCAGACTGGGTTCCAAGGCTCTAAATTCCCTACCGATCTTGGCACTTAGTTTGGGTTGGTCACCTGAAGTGCCTACCTGCAAATGGATTGTCAGTGTGGACCAGTGTGACTCCCTCAGCTCAGGAATGCCTGCCCTGGGCATCACCTCATAGGACTAAGTAGTTGGCTTGTGAGGAAATCCCTCTCACAAAGTTGGAACTAAATATTGAAACTGCATATGGAATTTCTGGTGAGAAAGCTTCCGGTGAGTCTGAAACCTGGTGGAGAGGAGAGACCCTCGGGGGCACACTGGAAGTCCATGAGAGCATTTCTTGGTCACGATGATTTGGTACTCGTGTTAGGAAGAAGGAGGTCGGGAATGCTAAACGTCCTACAATGCACAGGACAGTCCCCGTCTCCATTTCTAGCGCTAGAAATATCCCCAAATGCCAGGAGCTTCCTCCACAGACCTGCTGAGAAACTGGCAGGCCACAGCTCAGAGACTCCTGCCACTGCCTCACTTCTCCGTTCATGACCAACCCAAACAGCACAGCACATGTTTTTCCATCCAGAGCAGAAACAAAGCTGCGATCATTTAGAATTACTGAAGGGGCTCGTCCCTGTGTCAGGTGGTGTGTCCGGTAACCCATGCAGCCCTTCCCCTACCACTCCAGGCCTCTTTCCTCGGGTATGCCACGTGACCCCACCAGCTACACTTCTGAAAGACTAGAACCTAACTGACTCACCTTACCCACCCTGGGTATGACCATCAGGTGGCACTCTTCCCTGTAAGATCCCATGGTGAGTTGGTGGCAAACGGGACTGAATTGTCTTCAAACCCCCAGGCCAGGGTTCTTTCTGCTAACTCCCAGTGGAGGGAGAATTTGTGTTTCTACCTCAACTGCCTGTTTATTGACCTTGGGACCATAGTACAGTGAAGGTTTTCCCCAAGCATCTCCACAACCCATCAAACCTAGTAACTGAGTTGAGATGGGAGTAGGGTGGAGCGTGATTCAAACTCAAATACTGGGAAGTGTTGCTTTCCTATTTTGTTTATTTGTTTCACTTTGATTTTTGTTTTTATTTATCGATCATCCGATGTGCAGGAGTACATTTCCTAAAATTGTTGCTTAGCTATCTGTGTGATTAAATCAAGATCTAGAAGTTTTTCATGATACACTGACCGAGACACTTGGCAGGGTAAGAAAAACAGTTGTACAGCCAGCATTTTCCACCGAACTCCTCGGAAAGGACTCAGTTGTTGGGCTCCTGGGCATGCCCAGTTCCAGGAATGCAAGGATGGACCCGTCTCGAGAGTGACAGGGTGACAACGTGAAGCAAATAGCTAAGCTGCACTGAGACTGGTATCCAGTTCCAGGACACAGCAGCGGAAAGAAAACTACCGTCCTGAGGGAAGACTCGCGAAGGACTAACTCGTGGCAGACAAGAGGAAAGGTTTGGGAGTTTGTGCTTTTTTAAAGTACAAAATGGGGTTTCAAGCAAGGTTAGAACCTAGGGAAGAGTGAATCTTGGCAGCTGAGGTGCAGGGAGGCCTGCAGGCCATGAGGGGTGCCGCCGTCAGCCTTTCAGACGCTTCCTGGAGGAGACCCACGCAGGTAACTTACAGGTCTGCGTCACAGAAAACACGAGCTCCCAGAGGTGCTTCCTCGCACTGCAGCCCTTGGAGATTTATTGGCAACGTTAGAACACATAAATTTGCAAGAAATCTGGTTAACTTTGTTTAACCCAGAATTTTCCAAGTTATCAAAACTTAAGATGCCTGCTTCCTCCCCCAACACACACACACACACACACACACACTTAAAAAATGAACAGCCATAGAAATTGATGTTGCACCAAACTTTGAAAACCCTTCTTCACTCAATATCAGACTCCATTTTACAGTTGGAAGAACTGGCGCTCAGAGAGCTTGCATAACAAGGACACCCACGTGTTCGCATGGCTAGGACTGGAAACATGATCCCCGAGTCTCATTAGGGTTTTCCGTCCTTGGCACTGAGGTTCACAGGAGTGGCCTTGCTAGCGCCTGCAGTGGCAGGATCCATGTCACCTGTGGCCGTGAGGGGCTGCAATTTCCCTCAGTATTCTCTTAGCAGTATGCTTGATTTTTTTTTTTTAACAAACGTTATAAAATCTCAATTTTTCTAAGTAATGATATTTTTGTTATACAAGTAATGTCTTGATTGTAGAAAAATCGAAGGTAACAGTAAACAAAGGGTGGGAAATCACTTGTAACCCCACAAATCAGATACATCATCTCTTTGATGCACAATTCCACAGGATTTTTTTCTACTTACACATATGTAAAAGTCACAGAGCACATTTCATCAAATCTAAGATGTTACTGACTATAAAATGTATCATCATTTCTTTATATACTACTAAGAAAGAAAAAAATAAAACTATGACAGGAGGGAAGTAATTCGTTATATCCACTTGTTAAGCTTTGAGATATCTTTCCTCAATTCCAAGAGACTTGGGGAGCCCTCCCTCCTTTAGCCGTGTGACTGTGCGTCGAGTACATCATCCTCAGGAGAAAAACGCAGCAGCATCACCTACTCGGGAATATATCTATCTCCCTTTCTTAGGTCTCAGAAAGCACTTGGTTATTGCTTTGCAAAAAAAGATAAAATCACAGGTATTTCTCCCAGACTGAGGATTTGCCTCACTGATATAAAATGCATTCCTTGCTGCTGGGTTTCTGTGACTTCCTGAGTACACAGTAACCCTGTTTTGATGTCAAATCGCAATGCAATCTTTAAAAAGACATCTTAAATGGTGTTTAAAATCGAAGTGCATGGAGTCATGATGCATGTAACTCAGTAGAAGTGACATGAATATGAACAGTGATGAACAAGTTCACACATGACAAGACAACTGTGGCATAACTGCCACTTGTTCTATAGCAATTGTAAGATACTTCTTAATTTCAGAGATGTTAAAATGGGGGAAAAGTGTGCCTTTGAATTCATGAAATATGTAGATAGACTTTTTTTTTTTTTTTTACAAAATGAGATTTCACATGTCTACCCTTTTATATACCTTTTGAAAAAATATAACTTTATGAAATATTGCTTAAAATCAAAAGGATAAAGATATATGTGTATATGATATATATATAAATATAATGTTCATAGATAATTGTGATATAAAGAACTGGTTTTAAAAATTCTATTTACCCACAATGCCTTGGAAGCTTCCAGCATGCCCCCAAGGTTACAACCATTCTGAATAAAGGTTTATCATCTTACTGCATGTGTAAATGATACATCCCTGAACAATATTTTAAGTTTTGAGTGTTTCTGCGCTTTATATAAATAGAATTATATTTTAAAGTTCATTTGACTTGCTTCTATACTGTGCTGTGAAATTCGTCAGGTAATGCATGTAGTCCCAGTTAGTTCATTTTCACTGCTGTATAGTATTCCATTGAAAGCCTCTATCACAATTTACTAAGATATTTACTTGCCTATCACTGGTCTTTGGGTTGCTTCCAGGTTAAATAATGTTTCTATGAATATTTTGTGGGCAGACCTTCCCAAACTTATTAATATTATCATACATATAGAAAATTATATTTGTAGACACATCGAGGTAAGTGGAAGGACAAAGCTGATTGCTGCCTGAGGAGACTGCTGGCCTGTGAACCAGAGGACCAGGCCACCCAGCCCCTTGGAAGGCTCGGTGGTTAACACAGCCCCATCCTGACACCAAGACGCAGCCAGCTCTCTGCTCCAGGTTACAGCTGCTCTTGCCAAAGCTCATTTGCCACATTGTTGCCCAAATGCTTGCACCCCATTGTATCCTACCAGCAGTGCACGTCTCTTCCTTGACATTTTGTAGTATAAAACGTATTAATGTTTGCCTGTCTAATAGGTGGGAAATGTCTCACGTGGTCTTCATTTCCATTAGTTACAAGGGGGTTGAACATCTTTTCATGTGTTTATTTTCCATTCCTGTTTCCTCTTCTGTGAAATGCCTGTCTTTTGTCCATTTTTCCAGTTGGTTCTTTGTGTTTTTTGTATTGACTAGAGGAGGCGTTCTTTATGTTTTTGATATAAAGATATAAGTATATATCTTTACATATTCAGGATAATAACCGTTTGTGTATATGTGTTGCAATCCCCCGCTCCCCTGTACACACACACACACATATATGGAATGTGTGGTTTATCTTTTCACTTCCATTATGGTACTTTTCGGTGAACAGTTTTTCATTTTAATGTAATTGAGTATACATTTCATTTTGTGGTTAGCTCATGTGTCTTGGCTCAAGATCAAATAGATCTTCTCCTAAAAGCTTTGATGTTTTGTCTCTTGTGCTTAAGGCAATGAGAGGAAAGCAAGAGCTATATGAGCACATTACCCAGGCAAGCCAAGTCCACAAAAGAATCTAGGCAGAACTCTCCACTAGATTTAAAATCTAGGCACCACTAGATTTTAAAAGACGATCCAAGGCCAGAAGGCTTCTTGCTGAAAACAGCCCTCAACCTATTGGTTTCTTGCTGCAGCCGCTGCCATCGCATCTCGGGTCTCCCCTATCCACTGTCTTGAGGGCGCCCTTCATGTCTCTCACCTTTTGGATCCCTTAAGACCTGTGTCCCACATCTTCCTCTTGCTTGTTTACCCCCATATTCTGAGGACACACTAAGGGCATTCTGAGAGATGATCTCTCAGTAACAAAGATTTACATGAATGACAGAGCATACCCTGCATCAAGCTTTGCTAATCATTTCAAGGATACAAGTAGTTGCTGGGCACAGTGACACACAGAGGGACAGCCAACCTACTGCCTGGCTCTTTCTCATCAGGATACACATATGCCCAGAATAACACACTAAGTTTGTTTTTTGTTTTGTTTTGTTTGTTTTTTTTAAAGATTTTATTGGGGAAGGGGAACAGGACTTTATTGGGGAACAGTGTGTACTTCCAGGACTTTTTTCCAAGTCAAGTTGTTGTCCTTTCAGTCTTAGTTGTGGAGGGTGCAGCTCAGCTCCAGGTCCAGTTGCCATTGCTAGTTGCAGGGGGAGCAGCCCACCATCCCTTGCGGGACTCGAGGAATTGAACTGGCAGCCTTGTGGTTGAGAGCCCACTGGCCCATGTGGGAATCGAACCGGCTGCCTTCGGAGTTAGAAGCATGGAGCTCTAACCGCCTCAGCCATCGGGTTGGCCCGACACACTAAGTTTTAAAAATACCTGCAGTTCCATACACCGACAAGCCATTTCAGTCATGGACCATCTCTACTCAGGTGGTTACACAGCTTGTGTGATGTTTTCCAGGGAGCCCTGCCCATTAATCAATACATTCCAAGGGGTTGTTTCTTTGGTTTTTTGTTTTTGTTTTTTCGTGTGTTGTGTTGTTGCCATAGCAATCCTGGAGAGACCTAAAGGCCTTCCATGAGTACCAACTCTTCCTCCAGCCAACACTATTAGCTGTTTGTCTGGAGGCAAGGGTACAAGAATTTCCATCTCCAGGTCACTTTCTTTCTTGCCAGAGACATCCTGAGTATTAGATTGGAGGCCTGATACAAACCGTCTTCTTCCTATACATTATAGGAAATGATTCTAGACCTTGGTTTAGTCACCATCTAGGCAACTTATTAGGACCCACATCAGTTATTTTAACACATAATCAAATGTTGGGAATTGGCTTCGACAGCTATTAAAGGACTAAAAAGCAACAGGGGGACACTGACCCAACACAGAGTATTTTCAGAAAGCACCATCACCACCGCGGGGCTTGGGGACCAAGAAGAAAAGATGGAGGTCGGGAGGCGACTGGAGAAGCCCTGCAGAGCTGGGACTCGGACCTCTGGAAGGTGTGCTGCTCATTTGGTGTGTCCTTGGAGAGTGGGGAACCTGGCACCAATTTTGACGGCAATCAGCTGCCACTTGCTGGGGTGAAGAACCACTGCTGGGAGGATACCAAAAAAGAGGGACCAAAGAAGAAACAGCAAGTCCCTTCTCAAACGTTAGCTTTCTAGTCTCTTTTTAGTACCTCTACGTGACAGAACTCGGAGGGCCAGCTGGCTAAGGAGAAATTGAGCTGTAGAGTCCTGATCCAGCGCCACAGAGCAGAATAGAGATGGGTGGCTTGGACTGAAGAGACAATAGATAGCTTAATAATCAGCACAAGCCACCCTTCTGCCCTCTCACATCCATCCCACCTTCTCTACGCACTTAAATTTCTATATAAGAACAACTGGTTGAGGGTTTCCCTTATTCGCTAGTCAACTCAGCCATTCACTTTGAATATACGATTCGAGAGTGCAATTAATTTAGCGTCAGGGTGTTTTGCTGCGGTAGAGCTTGACAAATACCTAAGATGCTGTACTTTCTAAAGTGGAAACTCCACATACATTCAAATCCTCTGCAGAAATCAAGCGTCCTCATTCCCTCAGTTTACATCTCCTGCAGGACCAGCCTCTCCGTTAGCTTTTATAAGTGTGTTCTCTATGACCACTAGCAGAATCTGGTCCACGTCTTTGTTTTTTTTAAAATGTCATCTTTTCAAAATGAGTTTATCACCAAAGCTCACAGTTATTTTTATTTGCGGAAACCAATTTGTCAGTCTTCAGCACCTCTTACTTGAAATGGTCAAACTCACAGTTTTTCCAACCAAAAGGAACTATTCAACAAGAACTTGCCTTTTCCTATTTTGGGCTCACGTGTCTCTGTTTACCCTCAAACACTGTTGTTAATTTCATCCCTGTCATTTTGGGGACCTCTGGTCTTTCAAAAAGAATCTTTCTCCAGTAAACATTCTGGGGGTTTAAATGGATATAATTGGTCACTTCCGATTCTTAAAAATTAAAAAGTCAACCCAACCTTTCAGTGAAATCTGTCTGGGAGGATCCACCCCCCCGGATCTCCACTTCCTTCCAACCTGAATAGGAATTGATTCTAGAGAAACAACTTGGACAGAAGGTGTCTTTGCTCTTCTTTTTGACACTTCACTAAGAACCCTTTTTGAATCCACAGGAAGTACATGTGCCGGCTCCAGCTCACCTGCATTTGTGTAGAGAATTCTCCGAAGCCTCCTCAACCTTCTTCCTTTGACAGTTCCCAGGACAGCTCAGTCCCATCTGTTCACTTGACATTCCATTAAGCTCGTGTGCGACCACGATATCCTGTTTTCCACCTTCCTGTTTCTAGCCACACTTACTCAGACATAATGACAGTTCGCTGTAATTCCTGGACATAAATCTCTCCAGTGAGCTTTCTCCCCCTAGCCTAAGCCCCTTTCTCTGAAAGCACAACCTTCTGGCTCTTTTGCTTTCAAAACCCAGTCCAAAATATCCCATAATGGAAATAAACATCTCCAAGATGATTTAACAACAACAAAAGAAACTGAAATATGTTATTTGTGCTAAAAGGCTAAGGGAAGAGCCGTGTACCTGAGGATGATGGTGAGCTGCACATTTTACAAACCAGGCTTTGAGCAAGCATGCGCTCTGCGTGACCTTGAATAAATCATTTGGCCTCTCTACGTCTCGGGTTCCTCCTCTGTAAATAGGAATTTGGGTACCTGTCCCACTGATCTCAGAGGGTTGTATGAGGATAGAATGCGACCATCCATTCAATAAATACTTGCTAACAATCTATCCTGTTCCAGGCTCATTCTAGGCACTGGGGCCATTCCTCCCTCCAACTAGTATCCCCAATACTCAGGCTCAAACTGCTGCAAGTGTTGCTGTTGTTTTATGGGTACAGTTTCATGAGTTTCAGTTTTGTAAGAAGTAGTCCTGGAGATGGATGGTTGTGATGGTTGCACAATGTGATTGTACTTAATGCCACTAGACTGTACACTTGGTAAATGGGGTAAATTTTATGTTCTGTATATTTTACCACAGGTTTTTTTTAATGATTTTTTTTTTAAAGAACATTACCAAAATTGATGCCACACCTGGCCATTCCCTACATCTCCAGCATCACCTAACAGAAACCACCATTATCTCTGGCCTGGACTCGTGAGTTTCTAGCAGGTCTCCCTGATTCTCCTTTTGCCACTCTCACAATTTTTTTTTGTTGCACTACAGCGGAAGTAATCTTTTTTCAGGTGTAAATCATAGTCAGTTAACTCTTGGCTTCATATCTTCCTGTAGCTCCTCATCAAACTTAGAACAAAGTCCACACTCCTTACTGTGGCTGATGGAGTCCGGCACCGTCTGGCCTCTGCTTACCTCTTGGACCCCAGCTCTTGCCACACTGCCCCGTACCCACCATGCTCCAGCCACAGAACCATCCTGTTGGGTCCTTGAGCCCACTATAGTTGTTCCTACCAGGTGCCCTTTGCACTAACTTCTCCCTCTGTCTGAAAACCTCTTCCTCTGTATCTCTTTCTGCTTGGAATCTCACTCCACCTAAAACAGCCCCAAAGCACCCCTGTCGCGCCACTCCGTTTTAATTTTCTTCATAGCACTTACATCCTCGGATGTTTTCTCCATTGCTGTGTTTAACCGTTTGTTTCTTGATGGTGTGCCCCCACTGGATTGCTGCCCTACGGAGAGCAGCGCCTTAGGGGGTCTTGAACCCCGGGGCTTAGAATAGCACCTGAGACATAGTAGGCACTTAGGAAATATTTGTTGAATATTAAATGAATGAAAGAAGGAAACTAGGGAAAGAGAAATTAGTTGGAAATTTTTGCAAGGAGAACCTGCCATACGTAACACCTTGAAAGCTCCCAGGATAGTTACACTCAGAAAGGTCATAAATTCAGAAGGCTTTCTTTGCATTTAAAGCAACCTAAACTCAATTCAAGCAACTACACATAATATCCATTCAAACCCTCTCCTCCTCGTTAATCTCCTACACACACACACACACACACACACACACACACACCATCATCCGTTGTCTAATAGACAACCCAAGTGAGAAAATAAAACCCGAGGGACAAGAAAGGCTTGTTTGCATTGCCTGAACTCCCTGATGTTTAGGGTGAAATACCCCAATTAGTCTCATGAAGAAATTAGTTTCTGAAGAAACTGAAAAATCTTCCTTTGGCTCCAATAAAGCACACAGACTGCATGTGCGCTAAGCTACCATCCAGAGGCAGCCTGAGTCCAGTACTCACAGGGCAGTCCGTTAGGCCAGCATAGAGGAATCAAGGCGGTGTGAGGCCAGGAGGTCTTCGGGCTCTCCCCACTGCAACCGCCTCGGATCCCGACCTGTGCCTGCGCGGTCCCAATCTTTTCCCTCTGCAAGAGGGTGAAATGAGGCTTCAGTGGGGGTCCGGACTGTGTCTGCAGGAATTTTTAAACTGGAACACCTCCACAACGTGAGACTATGGAAACAAAAAAACTAAGAGAGGAAAAACAAAAAAACAAAAAAACATTCCGTTTCGTGAAACCAACGTTTTCTTTTTAATACTTCACCAGATCGGTACGCCACACATCCCGCAGGAGTACCCACTAGGTGGCGCTCGTCCTCCACTGTACCCAGGCGGGTTCGCCAAACCGTACCTTTCTTTTTAATCCTGAGAGGTGATCTCCAACCCTGGCTTCTCACAGGTAAGAAAATTAAACTCCGAAGGGAAAGTGTCTTTCGTGAGGTCGTATCGCTGCATCGCAGAGCCTCGAGCAAAGCCCGCGGCCCCATATTTCTGAACCTAACGAACTTCCATCACCTGGCTGCCTCCCTCTACATACGGTTTAAGTTTAGTGTTTATGATAATAACGGTGTTTCTTTCTACATAACAAGCGTTAGGTTCAGATCAGCAGGCCTTAATGTGCTTTATTTTGAAATGCACGAAACAGAAAAAAAATCGTTAGATTCACCTGCCTGAATTCCTTCTTTGATTTCCTTAAGTTTAGAGCTCCTTTTCTGATGAATGAGTACATTGAAAAGGGTAAAGAAGACGACGGGAAACATTTAATGAGAATAAACGTGGAGGTTTGTGAAAAAAACTACTAGTAGAAAACCCAACTGGATTGGCATTAGACAAAGTCAGATTTGAATCCTGATTTAGCCACTTACTGATGGTCAGGTCATTGAAACTCCGTGAATCTCAGCTCCCTCATCTGTAAAATGGGAATGTTGTCTACTCACCGTACCCTCAGGGCTGTGTACATTAAACAATAGGCTGCGGCTCCTGGCACATTATCGATGAACATTTGTTTAAATATAAAACTACCTTGGCTCATAATAATGCTTTTCTCTGTAGTCTGATATACGTGGACCATGTGCATGAAAAAACCTGGCGGCGTCTGAAAATGGACAACTTAGGAAGTCAGGAGCTGGTGGTGTCTGCTGGCGGGAAAGTGGCATATCGCTTGGTGCTTGGGGTGCTTGGAGCGTCCTCGGGGGCCTGCGGATGGGGTCAGATGGTCAGCCCTACCTGCGACCTCTGCCTGGACCTGGCTCCGGAGAGCCTGCGCCAGCGCCCAGTTCGCGCAGTTCAGAAGCAGCCTCGAAGGGCAGCAGGTACAGGCTCTCGTTTTAAAGGACTCAAACCGTGGCCCAGAGAAGGCAGGTAACTTCGGTTAAGGTCATCGGCGTTTGAGGTGAATCCCAAGTGGCCTCCTACATTACAGAGCAGCCCCTGGCGCGCCCTTGGGCCGCCCTGGGTACAGAGGGAACTCTCCTCCCCGAAAGACCCAGGACGGCCCAGGGCGCAGGTGGAGGGCGGCAGGGGCGCTTAGTGTGGCGGCCTCACGGGAAACTCCGGGCGGACTCGGATCCCCGGGAGCGCGTGCGCAGCAGCTTGTGGCGCGCTCCCGAGAGCCGGGGTTTCCCCCTCCCCGCCCCCTCGGCTTTCCCACCCCCATTGCACGCTACGCCAGCGGCCCGCGGAAGACTCACCGTCCAGCAGCGCCTGGGACCCAAGTTGTTCTGGGGGCACGTAGGGGGCGCGCAGGAACCAAACTGCTGAGAAGGGAGAGGAGATGGCAGGGAGAAAGGCCGAGAGGACGGGGAGAAAATTAGGAAGGAACAAGGCGAAGGGCAGGGAAGGAAGGCGCCCGTGCGGAGCGAGCCGACCGACTGCTGGCAGGCTGGCCGGCCGCCCTGGCTCCCCGGCTCCACCGATTCCCAGGGCCCGCCCAGGCCGGAGCGCGGCGCCCACCGAACTCCAGACGCGGTCCGGCAGCCGCGGGTTCCAGGAGCTCACGGCCACGCCGGAGCAAATAGCCCTCCGTGGGCTGGAAGCGGGGTCCTCGCGCGGACGTCCCTGTCCCCGCCGATCTCCGGCCCTGCGATACGAGCTGACCTGAGCCCTCGTCACACACACGCCCTCCCGGCCTTGACTCTGCAAGCACCGGAGGAAATGTCTGTGCACCGCTCACTGGCCCCCAAAGCCTTTTCATCCCCACCCAACCCCTTATTAGGAGCAGCTTCTAGTTGTAGCTCCAGACCCGTGTTTACGCTCCGCCAACACCCAGCTCCCGGCCCTGCCCGCAGCCACGCACCAGACCTACGGACCGACTGCCCCCGCCTGCAGTTCCCGAGATGACACCAGCCTCCCAGCCGGTGCGCCTCCTGCAGACTCCGAATGCGGCCACACTATTCCACTCCCGGGGCACAAAAAGCGGACAATTCAAAAATCACCGAACCTCATCGTTCCTCATGTTTTGAAAACCTCTGTCCCAGCCTGTGGCAAGGGGTACACCCTACTGTGATTTGGGATTCATTAAAAATGGGGGACAACTAAGTGGTAGTTATTCTTTTTCAAGTAAATCTTTGGATAGAACCCAAATTTAACTCTAATACTCATTCAACCCCCAAACATCTCTGCCTGCCTGTGTGTCCGGACTCACTCTATTATTTGTCCACACCAAGTCCTAACCCCACGAAGGGATAGCTGTCTGCGACACACAGTTCACACCTGCCCATCTCTCACCTTCTGGGCGACCTGTGTCAACCTCCTCCTCGACTTAACCCCAGAGAATAACAAATTGCTTAGAGTGGTGGGGGAGGGGTGATTTAGAGACTAAAGGTCAGGGAAAGGAAGGAAAGGACACGCTTTCTTTTGAAACCTTGTAAGCATTCTGTTCTGTTCCCCTCCTGGCCTGAAGAGCGAGCGTCCCGTTTCTTACACTTGCCGGATACTGACACCAAATTTAAACACCTTTCCCTCAAAACTGATGTCATCATAAAGAGCTATAAAGGGCAATGACCTCTTCAAGTGTGAGTTTTCTCCCCCAAATATACTACAGGATCTGCACTGTAGTGTAGTTGGGATGCAAAACGCATAACGTGGCTGAAATTCTGGAAAGTAGAGATGCTGCAAAGCACCCCCTCCCCCCCGCCATCCTGAAAACTGTGAATAGTGGGTGTATTCCATCCTGCGGTGCAGAACAAGCACCACCAAGAGAAAGCAACAAGGGGAAATGTTACTTATTTTAGTGACACAGTGACACCAAAAACACCAATCCCCACAATTTACTAAATTAAAATCACAGTTCTTTAAACTTATTTAATGGTTCAAGTTGTGTGTTTGGTGTTAAGTTAAACCTCGGGTAAAATTTATGGAAGACAGTAAAGTATGTTACTGGAGCAAATCTTTTATTTAAAAATAAACAACATAAATAAGTCACAAGTGTTTTTATATACCCACAATATTTGTGTTTCTTAGCTTGGTTCCTTCTTTTACAGAAAATAATGCATTACTTATTTTTTAAAGAGCATTTAATGTCAGTTCAGGATCATTACTATGGTGATTCCTAGATATTCTTCAAACAAACATATATCTTTTAATTTTATTTAACTCACAAATGACAATATTTAAAGAATAAACTGAAAGGTTTCTTTTTTCCTTCTGGTGTAAAATTTAACTAACTCCAATTAAATTCAGTATTGACAGCCCAGGGAACGATCACGCAATTTCCAGAAACTCTCCCAAAGATGCTTTCCAATTTTTTTGCCTGACTTTAGTTCTAACTGTATCATCTTTTTAATTCCTGTACAGAAGTCGAATCAAAATACGGCGAGGAAAGAAATATCTAAACTGATTTTCATTAACTGATTATTTTAGTGAAGAGAATTAGCAATAAGAAGTCGCGAAACTCTAAGGGGGGGAGAAGAAGCATTTTGTTTTTCGTATGTATGAACCTTCCTAGAAAACAGAAATCACACGCGCGATTTATTGAACTGTGTTATCTTGGATTCCGCTCCCCAACCCCCCCACCCCCCGAATGTGACTCCAGTGTGGTTTTCCATAAAAGCGCTGGAATAGGTGGATACATCCACCGAGGTTAAGAACCGTGGTTTCTCCGGCAGTGCGTCTTTGTGCGTGGGTCGTCTTTTCTCTGGAGGATGCTTCGAGGACCAGGCTTGGGAGGAAAGGGGTTAAGTCAAACCCTGACTTTCTCTGCGCAACGTGCCCAGTTTTGTCTGTTAAAGTTAACGTCGCCCAGCAGGAGCCAGCCAATGGGCGGCCGGGAGGGCCCGGGACGGCCCAGTGAAGGGGCGTGGCCTGAGGCTGTCACTCAGCGGTGAGGAATGACACCCGAGAGGGAGGGGGGGGTACGGTGGAACGCTGGGGAAGGAAAGAGAGAAGAAACAGATAAAACCAGGGCAGGGGGTAAAAAGGTGCCCCGCGCCTCTCGGAATCCAGCGGTCGCCGCCGCCGCCGCCGCCGCCGGGGTGGGCTCCGGAAGAGCCGGCCCAGCAGGGAAGGGAGAAGACTAGCCAGGAGCAAAATCTTGCAGGCGGGGAAGAGAGGCGTAAAGAAAAAGTGACTCCGGTCGTGCGCCTCGGAGGCGCTTAAGAGGGGACTGCGGGCGCGGAGGGGCCCCCGCCGATCCTCCCCCCACGTCCTCGGAGAGGGCAGACCCCGGCCCGCCCCTCAGGGCGCGAGGCGATGAGATAATCCATCTGAGCTGCGAAACGAGAGCGTCTGGCGCTGGATTGGGAGGGAGGGGGTCTCCGGGCGGGAAGGGCCTCGGAAGTGGGGGTGAGGGTCGGCGCTGATCCCGGGCCAGAGCGGGGCGGGGGCTACTGGACGCACAGGAGTGGGCTGCAGGACCCTCACGCGCGGGGCTCAATTGCGCTGCGGCGGCCCGCGCGCTCCGTCCAGCTCCGAGCTGCCCCGCGCCCCAGCCGCCCGCCCGGCGGGCCGCTCCGGCCCGCGGCGCAGATGGCTGTGCGCGGCACCAACACCTTGACGCCCTTCTCCATCCAGGCGATCCTCAACAAGAAAGAGGAGCGCGGCGGGCTGCCCGCGCTGGAGGGGCGCCCGGTACCCGGGGGCACAGCGGTAGCAGTGGCTGCGGCGCCCGCTGTCTGCTGCTGGCGGCTCTTTGGGGAGACAGACGCGGGCGCGCTGGGGGGCGCCGAGGACTCTCTGCTGGCGTCGCCTGCTGGGACCAGAACGGCTGCCGGGCGGACCGCGGAAAGCCCGGGCGGCTGGGATTCGGACTCGGTACTGAGCGAGGAGAACGAGGGCGGGCGGCGCTGCGCTGACGCGCCGCGGGCCAGCGGGGCCAGCCGTGCGGGGGGGACCCTGGGCCTCGGCCAGCCGGTCTGCGAGCTGCCCGCGGCCAAGGACCTGGAGGAGGAAGCCGCAGGCCGGAGCGACAGCGAGATGTCCGCCAGCGTCTCAGGTTCGCTGAGGCTTCACTGGGAAGGGGGCCGGGCTGAGGGGCTGGGCGAGGAGGGCAACCTCGCCGAGTGGGGTGGGACTGCTGTGAGCACCCTGCGCCCTGGGGCCGGGGGGTTGGTCCAGACCCGAAGCGCTGCGCGCTGGCGCGGGCTGCTCTAACCCTCCGGTAACTGAGCCGGAGAGAAGACCGAGAAAGTCCTCCGAGCGCAGCTTCCTGGAGCGAGGCCTGAGACGTCCTCCAGGCGGGGCTGGGAGAGAACCACTGCACCATGAATTTGAGTTCATCGCCAATGCCTTCGGCCGTGTCTGTTTCTAAATCCCCAAAGCAGTTAAGGGAGAAGGTCCCAGAGACCTTGGGTAGCCAGTTCCCTGGCCATGGCCCAGAGGGCAGGGATGCTCCGGGTTGGAGGTCCTAGGGCCCGGCCCCGCAGCTCAGGGACTGGTAGCGAGGGATACCTCCAAGTGGGCCGGAAGCCGCGAATCTGCCGAGCCCCGGCTTTGGGAGAAAGGTTTGTTTTGCTTTCCCAGACCCCTGGGCCTGGAAAGCTGTTGCTGGGTTGAGGACCCACGGGCTGGAGGGAAATCCAGCAGACAGCTGACGGAGAGGAACGGATTTAGGTCGTCTCAGACCAGAGGGGAGAGGGACCGCCTTAGCTATGGGCTGGCAAGTCATTTGGTCAGAAAGTCCCCGTGTCTGCCTGGGTCTGTTGGACACTGCTGTAGGCCTCATTCTGGTCCCGGGCAAAGGGTGTCTGCCAGAGGCCAGCGCACTGGACCACTCTGCTAGGGTGCTGCGGGGAAAGCAGGGAAGAGGCCAAGGAGCTGGCGTCAGATTAGAGTCCAAGGACTCGAGTCAGGGACACCCCCTTCTCGTCCCTCGTTTCACTTCCTTGCGAAGAGAGAGAGAAGCCCACCCAAGGCCTCGGCGCAACCTATTGCCACAGCCCTCGCAGCAATTCCGGGGTGGGTGGTTGGAGGCAGAAGACTCAGAATACCTCTGTGTCCAGGATCCGTCCCCGCACCTTCCCTTTACGTGCAGCGGACGCATGGATGCTGCAGGTACGGTCTGTGTGAGCATGAGTGTGGGGAGGCGAGTGAACCCAAGGAGACCGAAATGCATCTAGAACCCCAGTGTTCAGCTCTGAGAGCTGAGAAGGCTTTCGAGGATAATCAGGGCCCCCCACCCCCGTTACTGAGGGGAGCCTGAGGCCCAGAGAGGGCAACTGAAACATTGGCTGAGTCCGTTGGCCGCACCGGGCAAGCCTAGATGCGGGAAACGAGTGGGACAGGGTTCTGAGCCTCGTCTCCAGGAAGCCCGGCTTCTAGGCCCTCCCCTCCGCTCGGGTGGGATCAAGGATATTTCCTTTCCCCAACCCCACCCCCGCAGTTGAGCCTGACCTCACTCTTCCGCGGCGCTGACCATCTCTTGTTTCTGTTCCCACTGGGGTCCGCAGGCGACCGCAGCCCGAGGGCGGAAGACGACGGCGTTGGCCCCGGAGGCGCACGCGTGCCGGCACTGTGCAGCCGGGCCGGCAGCGTCGGCGGCGTTGGGCCGGCGGGCGGCGCGGAGGAAGAGGAGGAGGAGCCCGTGGCGCCCAAGCCACGCAAGAAGCGCTCGCGGGCGGCCTTCTCTCACGCCCAGGTCTTCGAGCTGGAGCGCCGCTTCAACCACCAGCGCTACCTGTCTGGGCCCGAGCGCGCCGACCTGGCCGCGTCGCTGAAGCTCACCGAAACGCAGGTGAAGATCTGGTTCCAGAACCGTCGCTACAAAACCAAGCGCCGGCAGATGGCCGCCGACCTGCTGGCTTCCGCGCCCGCAGCCAAGAAAGTGGCGGTGAAGGTGCTGGTGCGCGACGACCAGAGACAATACCTGCCCGGCGAGGTGCTGCGGCCTCCCTCACTGCTTCCACTGCAACCCTCCTACTATTATCCTTACTACTGCCTCCCTGGCTGGGCACTCTCCACTTGCGCGGCCGCCGCGGGCACCCAGTGAGCAGGCCGGGGGCAAGGCAGCGAATGATCCCCGCGCCCCCGCTCCAGACGGCCGCCGATGGCTGTGCGGGTTGTGTCCGGTACTGGGGCGCCCCGCCGAGGGGGCAAGTGGAGGATGAAATCCAGCCCTGGCTCTGCTGTCCAAGACGTGAGCCCTGGCTGCGGGACTGAGTCTGCCCGGAGGGGGCGCCTTTTTCTAATTTGAACAGAGGCACGCTATGGCCTAGGGGCTCTGCTCCCCCCTCACCTGCCTGGAAGCCCTTAGCCATTATTTATTATCACCACAGCGTTGGATTTGGATTGTGTCTGCCTGGGGATGGCGTTTCCCCGGAGTGGAGAGAACTCCTGGAGACCACATAGCCTGAATCCCCAGAATTTCAGGCCTGCTGGGAGCTTCGTGCGCTAGGCCACACTAGTTCATGGTATCCATGCTACCAATCTATGTGTATCTACATATCTATTATTTTGGGAAATTGCATTTGCAACAAAGGGGTGTGAAACCCTGGCAGCCCAAAGTCCCCAGGCCAGGGATTGATTTGAACCGTGATGGGTTTGGTTTTTGGGCCCTATGTCCCACCCCTCCCTGCTGTCAGAGCTCGGGTGGGGGTGCCCTACTAGGTGCTGAATGTAAGGAAAGGAGCCTCTGAGGGCAGGGCACTCCTCCCCCCCTTCGCACGTGCATCTTTCCTTTCTGAGGTCCAGGATGGCAACCAACTGGGGAGCCCCTGGAAGCCCCCCAACCAGGAGAGAGCAAACCCGGCAGCTCTCCGCAGAAATTTTCCTTTATTTCTTTTTATTTTTTAAAGGAGGTTAAAACTTGTAGCACTTTTCAGTTGTTTGTATTCAAATGACGGTTAATTTTGTATTCAATGTGAATATGCCTGACCACCCTTTCCGTGGTGTCCTCCGCAGTTCGGCCGCCGGCCCTTCGTCTCTCCTGTCCACTGTCCGCGACTCCTGCGTCCTGACCCAGGACTCTTCCATCCCTGTCCCCGCCCCTAAGACAGGTGATCCTGTCAACCTCATGTCAACCTCGCAGCTTTTCGCCTCCTTAAGGGCACTGTGCACTCAACTAGAGTATTAACTTTAAAAAGATTTGTGAAGTTTGGAAGCTCTATTCGCTGTATTTTTCCCTCCTTTTAATTTATAAACTTTTAGTTTAACATGCCCTCCTGGACGCCTTCTTTTTCTCTGAGCCTCTCTCCGTCCGGCTTTGGGGAAACCAATAACATGGAAAAATCGGGGGCTTATTTTCCCAGCCTCTTTTCAGTCCTGAACCCAGGACGCCTCGCCCTTCCCGGGAGGAGCCCACCCCGTAGGAAGCGTGTAAACCTGCGCAGCTCAGGGAATCGCCATTGGGGCCTTTGCAGGAGCCACAGATGAATCCCACTAAATCAGGAGCGAATATCTTGGATTCCCGTTTTTCTCGTGGGCATTGGTTTCAGAGCCTCGGAAGCGTCCATAGTTGAACCCGCAGCCAACTCCCTCACCCTAACCTGCTGACCCCTCCACCTCCCGCCTCCTCTCTGCTTTCGATTTTCCGAGCGTTTCTCCGAGGTATTCCGTTTTTAATTTCGTTATGAGAATAGGATAGCAAAAACTCTCGCTGAAATTCTTAAACGATTTAGGGGAGAAGGAGGCGAGAACAAGGTGTTTCCCAGGGAGGATTACCTGCGCCTTGACTCCTGCCCGGTGCAAATGGCGCTCCCACTCCTCTTTGACTTGGCGTCATTTGATCCACACACATGCCCCAGGTGAGAGCAGAGGATGGGCATGGAGAGGCTTAGTTATTACCCCATTTTACAGATGAACACCCCCCGCCGCTGTTCCGAGATTCCCCAGAATGCCACGGATCCCCCGAGTGAAACGCTCTCGGCTACACTCGGTTCACGTCGGCCGGGACCGAGAAAAAAAGGAAGGTGTAACGCCACATTGCAGGCGCTGAGGCCCCCAGTGCACCGCCTGAGCTGGGAAACGCAGAAAACCAGGCCCCAGCTACTTTCAATTTCGTCGGGAGCGTAAAGGCCGACTCACCCTCCTCCCTGCGCCGCCATTTCTCCCAGCCTCGCGACCCCAGGCCTTGGTACCCCAGAGTCTCCATAAGCGCTTTATGAAACAAGTCCCCCTTCCGGAAACAACGAAACGCTAAGGGAATCGCAAAGGCCCACAGAACATACACATCCTGGTACCCAAGTCCACTGCCTTCCAAATGGTTGCTGCAATCATTTTGTTTCTTTTTGACATGTTTAAAAATTCCATTTTAATTTCATATTCATGAATGCATTTTTTTTTTTTTTTTGTAGAAAGTTAGAACATTTCTGATAATGCTAGAATTTTCGCCCTTCTCTCCAAAGGTCTCCACTACTGATATTTTTTTGCGGGGGGGGGGGCGACTTTTTCCCCTTCTGAAAATGGTAGTTGGTTGTGTCTGCGCTCTAAGAGGGCAGTTTGTTCTCCATCCTTGCAGATTTGGAGTCGAGAGACCTGGGGAGGTTCTTCCCAGTAGGCCTGGCGGCGCCCCCTCTCCGGCTCCCTGCCTGGGCCAGTTCTGCTGGGCTGGCTCCAGACGCCCGGAAAAAATGACTCAAACGAATGCAGTCTGACCCGGATTGTTGCAGTTTCACTCTGAGCTGCCCCACGGCCGGCGTTGGCGCGAGCGCCCTGAGAGCTGAGTGCGGCAGCCGGAGGTAGCCCCGGGATCCAGAGGCCTCGGAGGATTTCCCACTGCGTTACGCGACCCAAAACGGGCGTCTTTACCTCCGCCCCGCGCCGCAGACGCGGCCTCCTGTTGGAAATGGGTGGTATAACATTTTTCATTTCCTTTTCCTCTCCACTCCCACCCTGCCCCAGGGAATCCTTACACCCGAGGCTACGCTGAGCCCTCTCAGACTTCGGGGTCTGGTCGCATGGAGCAGCTGCAACCTGAGCCCAGTAGGCTTCTGAACGTTTCATCTTTCTCAGCCTCTTTCGGCCCTTAGTGAAATGTCAGAGCGGGCCTTAGGGATGGTTGGGTCCGACTCACACGCGGAGATGGGTACACTAAGGCGGGAGTAATGACTGGAAAAGGGAGCATAACACGCTGTGACCCGCACTGAAATCAGTCCCAAGGGTCCAGGCTCAGTTCACGAATCTTGCTCTGGGCAACAAATTTGGGATCCATCGGCGGTCAAATGTCGCTGGTGTGTGTGTGTGTGTGTGGGGGTGTAACTCAACCTCCCCCACACACACACACTGGCCTTGGAGATCCCAAGGTGCGCCTCATTCTCAACAACTAGATTTGAGGGGCTCTCGAACCCCCGAGACTATCTCGGAAGAGCTGGGCCAACAGAGGGATTTTGGGGATGGGTTCCATTTCTGCAAAAAAAAAAAAAAAAATGACTTTCGGGCTGCGCTAGCATAGGGGGAGAGGCTAACAGCGAATCACTTCATTCGGGAAGGCCTAAGAGGGCTTAAATGCGACATCCCCAGCTTCTGACAGGCAGTTTAGTGGTAGCCGGGTCGCGTGGAGGTGGAGGTGGCGTTTTGGGGAGCGGGGAACTGGCGTGACAGTGTCCACCAAGCATCCCACCAAGGCAGAACCTCATCCACAGCCTGCAGATGTCCCGCGGGGCGGGGATCCTATGACTCTTAACTCTCCAACTGGCCCCGAAGTTCGGTTCCTGCCAGCCCAGCACTCCACCTGCATTCCGTCGGTGTTCACCAGGAAAAGGTAGAATCCGACCTCCCACAAGCCCTTGGAGTTCACCTGAAGCTTTCCACAACAGCTTCTGCCTGGGGGAAAGTTGCCGCCAACAAAGTCTGAGCTGCGGAGAGAATTAGACATTTTGCGAAATCCGAAAACTGGAGGAGGAGCTTCTGGGCCGCTACGACGAGATGGGAAGCGAGGCCGAACCGCGTTAGGGCCCAAGCCGCCGCGGAGGCGCCGCCGGTCTTCAATCTTTAAGGCCACCAACCTCACCCTGCTAACAAGCTTAATTGGGAAACACACGGAGCCGCGTGGGGACTGCGGGACGCAGCAAATGTTTGACAGAGCGGTCGGAAAGCGCTGAGGGCGGGTAGGGGCCGGTGGTTGCATCCGCTGGTGGCGCGTGGTTCCTGCGGACACCATCGCCGCTGGTGAAGGCCGCTCCCAGAACCAAGAAGGAAGCAGGAGCAGAGGTCCTAACCCGAGGGAGGCCGGGAGGAACAGCCAAAGAATACATAACGACCACCGCAGTAACATCAACAACAATAACAACGGTAACTATTCGTTTGGGGCTTCCTGAATCCGGGCCCGCACCAGTGCGCTAAGGCCACCTTAGCCCAGGGCACTAGACCTCCACTTTAGAGATGGGGAAACAAGTTCAAAGAGGTGATGTGGCTGGCTGCAAGTCCAAGGCCTAGAAGAGGCCGAGTCAAGGTCGTTCAAAGCACAGCAGCCTAGAATTTGAGGGGACAGGGCGGATTGCCCTTCAGAACTGGCCTCTTCCAGAATTAGCAGCTGGATCACAAATGTGTGGCTGTGCTCTGAAAACCAGCAAGCACTGTACAACCCTAACGGGCTTACTAGTGTTGTTGCCATGATGATGGTGATGAGCTTCTGAGCAGTGCAGAGTCCTCTGATCTGAAACCATCTTCCTCGCACTCCTGCCTCCGGCAGAGGTTTGCAGGTGCCCTATGGTGTACTTAGTGGCAGGTCCTCAGGTGTACAGACCCTGGGCCTCGGCCAGTTTTCGATTGATTCGCCTGATAAATATGTTTTTAAAAATGAAGACATGCCAAAGCACGGTTGCAAAAAAGAAGTGTGTTGTATTGTAAATGGTTACATCATGTAATAAATTAACTTTTTTCTGTAGTCACGCATAGAATTTATTCGACAGAAATTGGGTTGTTCAAATCATTAAAGCGTTTATAAAAGAAGATTGATTCCCAGGGCCTTGCAAGCCGGGGTGCTCCGGGGTGGGGGTTATGTTGAATGATGAACTTTCACACCTGTTGGGTGTATATGAGGTTCTGCCTCTTATGAAGGACACGTCAAAAGTCCATTTTGGGGGGAGTTGGAGGAGGGCAATTCCAGAATGTGAGAAGTGGGTAAATGGCCTTGCAACCTCGCACCGCGCCCAGGGCGCTGCTATTACTGTTGCAGCTTTTTGCTCTAAGGCGGACAGGAAAAGATAGGAGCGTCGCTTCTGAACCCTTACGCGCAAGCGAAGAGCACTTCTGTGTTCTTATTGTTCAAAGTTCAAAGGGAATACTCGTTACTCCGGGAGTGGAGGCGTCACCTTCCCTGCAGCCGCTGGCGAGGTAAGCTCGCTCCAAGGCTAAAACATTTCTTCCATGCTTTCCTGAGTGTTCGGGAATGACATGCTCCCCGGGCCTAAGGCCCACGCTCTCACCCACTCTCCCTCCCACAAACACCCAGGTTTTCTTCCTCGGTGCCCCCGCCCACAGTTCCAGGTGCGGCTCCAGAGCCATGTGTGTATTTAGTGCACCTGCGGAATCCAGAGCGCGTGTTCCACCACCCGACGCAAGGTCTCCAGCGAGAGCCTGCATCACTCCACTGTTCCTGCACTTGCAACTTTAGCTTCTGGCGTGAGCATTCAGCACACGGGCTGTGTAGGCCTGGGGGCTTCTCCGCGGGTCCTCCTTGTCCCCGGCCCCGGCCTTCCGGTCGCCACCCTCAGGCCTCCAGGCCGAGCGCTCCCTAAGGCTTGGGCCTGCGCCCCAGAGCTTAGGGAAGTCCCGGCCCTGGAAACAAGGGATGCACGAGGTGAGAGCGTCTCTCTCCAGCCTGCACACCTGAGGGTGGTAAGTGGTCGAGTTCAATGGCCTTAGAGATCCATGGAGTGATTCTGCCTCGGGCCTGGAGTCCCCAGGTTGCAGGAAGCTCTGCCACTGATTTGATGAATCTTAGGCAATTAACTTCTCTGCGTCTTTATTTTTAAAAAGTTATGAGACAGCTCCTTAAGGCTCCTGGATAATGTCTGGAATTCACACCACCTCTGGCTTGGAGTGGAGATAAAGGACAAAGCCTTTCTACTTTAAATAATGAGTCATGCCCTTCCTGAGCAGGTTTTACTTGGTGAGGGGGTGTTTTTACTTTTAAAAGGGTTTGGGTCCCATAAGTTGTCACCCCGCAGGCCTCCCCAAGGTCATTATCTCTGGGTTCTCCTGTCTCCTCTGGGTGGTCAGCTGTTTTGGAAAGTCCAGCTTTTCCTTGGCGACTTCTCCCCACCCACCGCATTTGGGAGGGAGGAGACCTGAAGCTAATCCGCCTCTGTGGCCGCGCGGAGCTCCGGAAAGTCCCCTGTCCTTGGATGGAAAACGTGTTAAGAAAAAAACAAAAAACAAAACCCTAATGCTACAAGTGCTTTCTCCCGTGGCCCACCAGAAAGCAAGGGTGGGCAGCAAGCTGTAAAACAAGAGCTAGTAAAGCTGCTTATTTTAATAAGCTTATTAACATTTTTGAATAGCTCCCCTTGTGCGCGCCAAGGCCTCCCTCGGTGGCTCGGCCACAGAGCTGGGAGGCAGGGATTTTTACGCACTGACAAGCACACACGCGCGTGCAGATACTGCCGCCCTCGGTATGGGGCAGGGGAAGGGACGGCCGGGTGGCGCCCACAGTACCTACTCAGGACCCCCTAGTTCGCACGGCCATCGGAGGATACAGGGCTGCGTGGGGTCAGAGGTCGCCGAAGACTCCAGGTGACCATAGATATGGCCCCCGAATTGTCCCCACAGTTTCGAAGGACTCGCAGGTCTGAGGGCTTGTTCTGCTTTACCACGTTTGCGTGTGTCTTTGCAAAGGACGTCAATGGAATGAACATTTCTCCCTGCACAGGTGTGGCGCGTATTCCTCCAGCGTGGGCCCGCATCTGGGTTTGGGCCGCCCAGGTGACTTCCGGGAATCCCTCCTCCCCAAGGAGACCCAGGACACTGTCCCTCCTTCTCTTTTCGGGGGAAGTTGAGCGGTGCATTCTTGGCCCCTCTGGATCGTGGAAAAGTGAGCTAGAGACATACACATAGGAGGTGGTGAGAAAGAGACGTGCGCGAGGACACAGGGGAGGTGAGAGAAAAAGCTGGCGAAAGGGAAGACCTCGCCTGGCTAAGCCCTCAGTGTCTTTCTTCAAGACTTACAGGTCTCAGGCCTTCTCTGAGTCAAGCGTCTCCCCTGAGTTTCAATGAAAACTCCCTCCTGGGTCTGTCCCACAGTCCTGGGCCTTATCTCTTGGTGCACTGATACACATCCTGTTCTGGCACTGGCTGGCCTGGGGTCCTCTGGGAAGACCCCCGCAGTGGCCCCAGTGCCTATCGCAGAGCGTGTTGCATTTTGACCTTCAATTCTGCTGGAAGGACTCATGAATATGGACCACGGTCCTTCAGATTTGTGCCATCTATCCCCTCCGCACCCTCCTTGTAGCTCCACGCGGGGCCCTGAGTGCGTGGCCATAGGCAGGTGTAAAGCTAGCAGAGGACAGAAGAGCCAGCGGAGCTCTCCCCAACCTCACCAAGTTCTCGTTCTCCTGGTTAGTCAACTGCGCGCGGGTCCCTGGGGGAAACCCTGAGCGGGAGAGCTGGGCGTGTTTAGGGTCCAATTTTCCTGCATCACGTTTAGGATTCTTTCTGGTGCCTGGGCAGCCGGTTTAGCTGCAGGCAAACTCCAGAAATCTCATAATCTCATTCTTCATTGTGTTAAAATGCATAGAATACCCGACTAGCTAAGAGCTGAAAAAACATTTTGTTTTGGGTTTATTCGTGTGTGGGGGTGGGGGTTGGGGGTGGAGGGGTGGAGAATGGTCCAGTAGCAAAACTGGACAGACCCGAGAAGGCCAGCTGGAGGGCGGAGTGCAGAGATGGGAGTGAGGGGAGTGGGTACACCCTTGGAGAGGTATTGGCAGGTGGTCAGTGGCGGGACTGCCTTTAGCAGGTCGGGCCTCAGCTGCCCTGGGCAGAGCAACCTGCCCCAGAGACTTGGGGTGAGCCTGGGCTCATGCCCCAGTGCAGGGCTGGAATCGCAGGCAAAGGCAGTGCTGCTAGTGAGTTCGCTGCTTTCTATGCCTCCCTAACTCTCTGGATTCCCGGCGCAGGGCCTGGCACAGGGTAAGCACTCAAATGTTTTTGGAGAACAGAAATACTATGCAGCATTTTATGTTTCAAGAATGGATTCCTCAGGCCACTTTGGTTGAATCTCACAGCAGGTAGTTCTGGCTCCACGAGAGGCCACAGGAGCGGTAGACGCTGGTGGTTCCTTCAGGAATGCTCAGCTGGGAGAGCTGAACCCAGGTGTCCAGGCCAGCGTCTTTTTGATTCTTCAGGCAGACAGTAAGAGCTTCCTTCAGAAAAACCCCATGGGAAGAGAGCGCGGATTTGGTTCCAGGCCCTTCTGCTTGAAGACCTAGCTGGAGCTGCTCTGCTGAAAATATAATCCTCCCCCAACCCCAGCAAAAATAGGACAGTCCAAGGACCTCAAATTCTGAGCAGTAGGTACTATGCAGTGCTCCTAGACTGACTAATAATAAGTTTTGCAAAGTTAAACAAAAGCGCTTAACCATTTAAAATAAATTCTCTATGGGGATGGTACCGGATGGACAGGGAGTGTTGAGCGATGGTAACAACAATCGAAACAGTGAAAACAACCCCCACTGGAAACCTCCCAGGCAACAGGTTCTGTGCATCCTTTGCAACAGCAGTTGGTGCTTTAAAGTAAATTCAATATGTAGACTTTTAAGGTTTATTTTAAATAATTCTTTCCTAAAATGCCTATCATTTATTAGGTTTACAATAATTGTTCCCCACACAATGCTGTCTGAGGTGAGGCATTCCGCAGCACATTGGTCCTCCTGTTTGTGGGAGGCTGGTGTCCTGCCTTCTGGTCAGTTTTGAGGAGAATGCAACCCTAGGACACACTTGGGAAGACAGCCCCAATGACACACTGTACACAAGAAGACCTTCCTTTCACAGGTGTTCACCAGGGGAAGACCTCAAGAGAGCTGGGAGAAGAACGGTAAACCTAGAAGTTTTGTTTTTTTTTAAGAGAAAAATCTTTGTTGTAGAACGCCTTCTGACCTTCTCGCTTTCCTTTTTTCTTTCCTGGTTCATTCATTTATTTGTTCAACTATTCAACAATCTTGATTAGGCTCCTACTCTGTGCCAGGGATAAGAGGAGAAACGCCCTGCCTTGCTGGAGTTTATCGTCTAGTGGGAGACAGGGATGAACGTGCCAAAGGGAAAATAAAGCAGGCTGCGGGCTAGCACGGCCGAGTGCGGGGGTATTATTTGTGGGGGCAGTCATGGAAGGTCACTGGGACGTCACATGCCTGTAAGAGGCTTTCAGTGCATGCTGATCGCTAGGACCATGTTGCTGCCTCTTTGACTCCATCAGAGGGTCTTTATTTCCCGGCTGCCTTCTTGTCGTTGTGTCCCTTCGTTTCAGTCCCTTTCCGAGTCTTCTCTACTCTCCGCGTGTGCGTGGGGGCGAAGACCAGGCCAACGTTTCTGAATGGCGGCTGCTCCTGCCCAGCCTCCCTTTTAAATGACCTCTCCATCTCAGGGAGGCCTGCAGGAGCATTTAAGAGGCGCAACCCCAGGATGCAGGCACCCTCGTTCCCGATCACTAGCGCTGGGTGCTGCTAGAAACATCGAGAAGCTTTCGGAAGGAGTGGGAGGGGGCAACTTCTTGTTTTCTCTCCAAGCAACCCTCTCAGTCTGAGCGAGCCAACCACCACCCTAGCAACCAACGCCAAATTTAGCGTTTAATCTGTTTCCTTAAGTGCTCCACCTGAATTATTTCATTCATTCCTCCCAGCAGCTCAATTACTATTACCCCACTTTGGGGATCGACCCTATGCTGCTGGCTATTGCTGGCGGAGCTGGGGTTCGAACTAGACTGTCTGGCTCCAAACTACTCAACGCTGGCCACATTTCCGTTGGGTTCCCCACCGCAGAGCCGCCGCGATGAGATCCCATTTACATGGGAGAAAAATGAGGCCGGAGAGAGTAAGCTGTCAGGCACCGAGCTAAATGGTTTACGTTCCTAAGCTCACTGCATTTGCACAGCCTCTCTGAGAGGCGGAATTTGCGTGCCAGCAGAGAAGGAAGAAAGGAATCAGATACGGGAGGGCTGGTTGGCCTTGTCTGTGCAGGTCCAAATGGCAGCAAGATGTTGAGGCTTTGGAGACGGCCAGACTTGGCTCCCAATTCTGCTTCTTCCTAGCTTCGTGGTTCTTGGGTGAGTTCCCCAACCTCTAGCCCTCAGTTTCCCCAGCAGACGAATGGAGATGTAGGTTTGCTGGGAGAGAAAAGATGATGGAGACAGAGCCCTTTGGAGTTGGTGCCTGGCACCCAGCAAGCTCTCAGGAGGTGATGAGGGGAGAAGGCTGAGCAGGAACCAGCCTTCCCAGACTCACCCTCTGTCTTTCCCCTTCTTTCCTATCTGCAGAAGGGGAAGAATTTCCCCCAGATGCCCTCCCGGGGAGACATCAGGGATAGAAATGGCCTTTTCCTCTTTAGGGGGCACTGAGGCAACAGCCAGGAAAGGAAGGTTTCTTAATCCGACTCAATTTACTATTTACCTGTCCTTGGTGACTGACGGTGTAGTTTCTGGTGGCGTCGTGGGTCTTGTGGGCTGGTGGCTGGGGCAAGCCCTGGGAGGCAGGCTGGAGGGCTTCTGGCCCTTTCCTACCTAGAGTGATTGGGCAGGACTACAAGGCTCCAGCTAAGGCACACACATTGCTCTGAGGTCACCTCTTCCCAATTTTCAGAGATTCTGGCTTCCTTTCTCAGGGCGCGATTGGCAAGAGTGTCTCAGCTATGGTCACTCAACCCCACTTTCCTCCTCTCCCTCCACCCCCAAATACGTACTGCAGACCCCATCACCTGGGTCCTCAGTGTAGAGATGGGAAAGGGCTCCAAGAAGGGAAAAGGGGTCTCACAGGCTCCAAGAGCCTCTAGTGCTCTGTGCTGACCATATTTGATCTCGTTTAATTCTCAGGAGAAACCCATGAAGTGGATAGGATTATCTCGCCTTTACAGATGAGGGAGCAAAGTTCAGGAGGGTCAAGTGACTAGGGCAGGGTCACACAGCTTGCAAGTGGTGAGCAGGGAAATTGCCCTGGGCCTGTAGGACTTCAAAGCTTCCAGCTTCTGCCAGGGACACCTCCTTGCCTCACTCCCACTCCTAGGGTGGGGTCTGGCGGTGGGGAAAGGAAGAGGAACCCCAGGGAGGGTGAGGAAGGGGGTATTGATTCTCTGGGCAGTTTGCTATTAAGAAAACACTGAGCTCTGGCCCACCTCCTCCCTGGGGCCACTGCTAGGCCTCCTGAAGGCGAGGCCTGTATATTTGTAGTTTGATTCCGCCCGTCAAGGCTAATTTCTCCCTACAACTTAATGGACTCGGCTTGACGTGCGTAATGATCCCTAATCACGAACATTATTTTCGCTAGCACGGAGACATGTTCCAGTTGTTGTGACAGATCGCGTTTCAGCCATAATGACGGAAAATTACCATTTCTAATTCTCCGGTTTTTGACACCTAAATCCACAGACCATATGTGGCAGCGGGAACTCTGGGCCCTGCGATCCTCCCTGCCGGCAGGCAGGCAGTGGCAAAGTGATCTTGCCGTTTGGTGCTCTCACCCGGGAGGGGCCCTGGGGATGGACCTGACGTGGCTGGCTCCTCAGATGAAAATCAGAGCTTGCAATGGGCCTCAGAGACTGATGCATTTTCAGGGACCCATTTTACAGATGGGGCCACAGAGGGCAGAGGGGAGTGCAGCTTGTCTGAGATTCACAGCTGGTAATTGGAGGGGAAGTTTTTCTTAGAACTATTCCTGGAGTGCCCAGCAGTGAGGCTGTTGTGTTCCTCATCCCAGGAAAGGCAGACCGGGCTTGTTCCTTTATCTGCAAACTTCAAAACCATCAACGAAGCAAAGCTTTCTAGGACAAGTCATTGGCCCCAAATCCCAGTGCTGGTACAGACGGGAGTCTGGCCCACAACCGGTGAATGTAACAGCTTTCTAACGTGATGCAATTCACCTTGACCTCTCCGGCTCAGCATTCACACCAGCTGGGTGTGGGTTATTATCCTCACTCTAGGTGTGAAGATGTGAGGCTAGTAGGCAGAAAGAGAAAACCAACACTCCTGTGTCCATGTCCCAGATCTTGCCCACTTTTGGTGGGGGGACCCAGCCAACCTGACTATTGGCTAACATTTTCCAGCTTGCTTCAAGAGTCACTTCCTCTGCACACACCCCACCACACTCACTTCAGACACGGGTCTGGGCAAGGCTCTGGGGATAGAGAAGTGAAGAGATATAACCCCTCCACGGGGGGGGGGGGGTTCACAGCGACAATCCGGCATCATAGTTCTGAGGGTGCTAATATTGCCCGACGCATTTTGTTCTGGGAAGCACGAAGGTCCACGGGCGGGAACAGTGGCTGCTCAGAATTCACTAACCCTGCCTGAGGAATCGCTCACAGAACTTCAGACTCTGTAAGACTGGGGTGGTGGTGAAAATGCCCCCCTCTGAAAATAGTTGCGAATGGCAGAGGCCTCCGGTCCAGGCACTGGAAAGCAGGGACCTTCGCTTGGACTACATCGTAGGCAATCCCTTGAATCCCCTGTGCCACTCCCGTAGTGGCGCTGCGGGTGCTAAAGAACGCACCCCAATCAGGCAAGAAAGCTACAATCTTCCCTAGAGGATGCGAGTGAGTCCCTAGACGTTATGTGGAGCCCTGAGCGTAGGGTGACATAAGCGCTTGGAGGTGGTCGTGGACCAGCCCCAGGCGCTGGCTGCGAAGTGCGCTCTGAGACCGCGCACCCGCGTTTGCAGACGCAGCTCGGGTCTACGTGCGCTCCTTCTTGAGCAGCAGGAGTGATGACCTAGTAGAGTGAATGAGATCAGGCACCCACTGGGGACACTGAGACCTGGAAGAGAAACCACGCACCAAGATCTGAAAGCCAGGCGCGGGTCTTCGCCCCACAACGCCCATCCCCTGACACTTGCGTGTCTGCCGGGCTTCGCAAGGCGCCTCCCATGTGGCCTCTGCCCCACCGTCCTGGGCCGATCTCACCACCTCGGGAGCCTTTCTACACACCCAAGGTCTGCTGGGGACCAACTCAGTCCCTGCCGCGGCCTCTGTTGTTGTTTCCCGTCTCTGGGGACACGGCCAGGGTACACCAACTAGTGTACGTGCTAAAGCAGCTGGCTTCTCTGTTCCTACTTACCCCGCCCTACCCCCCAAGTCGGCTTTGTTGATTAAAAAAAAATTTGGGAATCCACTTTTCAGACACAAGTAAGTTGGAGGCTTCCAGGGAGGGCAGCTGAAGACAATTATGTTTGGCCCATGCCCTTGGCTGGCTCCTAAGCCTAACTGGGTCACGTCAGCCACGATTCTATGTTTTGGTAGCTTATTAAGTCAAAGAATAACGGATTCCCTCTACCACCTTCCTCAATGGAAGGCGCAGATGGAAGGATATTTGTGAAAGGCCTTTGGAACCAGCAGAGTTTGCAAAGAGCTATGGGCTGTAGTTGACCCATCCATATCTATAAGGGCGTGAACAGAGGCTTTGAAGAGTCCTTTTGGTCTTCCTGTCACTTAGGATCCGGGCACAATCGCAAGTCTCAAATCTACAAGAGTTATGTTGACTGGTGATTTTTTTTTTACCGATTTGGAGACTGGAGCCATGCTTGGGGGTAGTAGCCCTCCTTTTTTCTTGAAGGTTTAGGTCAGCAGAGAAACTCCATCAAACAGGACACCCCTATAAATAAATTGGGAGGAAAAGAGGTGGCAGATATTGGCACAGAGGCCTCTGAGCAAAGGGTCTTCTAGTTGACATCCAGTATAGAATCATGTATAGCCAGACTGCCTGGGAGTCAAACCCAGTTCTGCCTTTTACTGGTTGGGTGGCATTAAGCCTCAGTTCGCTCATCTGAAAACTGGGGTTGGCAATAGAACCTACCTCACAGAGTTTTGCTGGGCGTTAAATACGTTAAAAATTGTAAATGGCTTAAAAGAGTACCTAGCATATAATAAATGCTCAATTACTGGAGCCTGGCATATACGCAATCAATACATGGTAGCTATTTTCACAGACACCATGGCTCACACGGGAAGGAATCTCAGTGTTTGCCTGGATTTAAAATATAGAGGCTACCACAGACTGACGGAGCTCTGCAAAGAGATGCTTTTAAGTGTTGCCCAGAACGGCAGTTTGGAGGGTGGCCTCTCCAGTCAGGCGCCTGGTTGTCAGTTTCAGCTCTGCTACTTGCAAGCCCGGTGACCTTAAACCAATAGATACTTAATCTGTGCCTCGGTTTCTTCCTGTGTAAATGATTTTAAAAAGATAGATGTAAAGCATTTATTTCAGTGCCTAACACTCAGTAAGTGTTCGATATTCTTAGCTCTTATTTCCTCTTAGAGTATGAACTGCCCGTACAGACACTGCCAGCCCAGAGAGAGATGATATAATTGGTACATGGTCTGGTAACTGGGTGATTGCTCAGGGTCAAGGGCTTTTGGGAAGGATCTGACTGAGTTCAAGACCGACATGATCACTCACACTTGGGTCTGAGCCAGCTGCCACCTCTCCAAGGAGGATAACAATTTCCACTTAGCAGCAGGGACTCCAGGATTTCCTCACAGGAAGGGCTCTGGGATGGGGGGGGGGGGGCAGCTGGAAGTTTGTCTGAAAGCTGTCCCGGCAGAAGAAACAGTCTCTTGAGTTGGATGTGTCCTTGTGGTCCACTGGAAGAGAGAGACTGCAGGCCATGGTGATTTCGCTGCCCTCTGCTGCCTGTGCAACCCACGCATACAGGGCCACATGCCATGCTGTTGTCCCTACTGTAATTCCACAGGTCTGTGGGTGGGGCAGACAGTCTGGATTGAGTGGGGCACTTGCTACTTAGTCTTTCATAAAATGCCAGTGGAAGAACAGAATTCATCTGGGGCTCCTCTCGGGAAGACAGTACTCATCAGAAATCCTGATTACTGACAGCTTGTGAACCACTCACCGTGGACCAGCGGGGCACTAAAAGGTCCACAGCACCTATTTTGTAGATTTAGAATTAGAGCGTATAAAACGCTTGGCAATGTGCCTAGCACACAGTACTGGAAAAATGGGAGTCCCTATTACTAAGTCAGATCATAAATGCCTGAAATAAAAGGGCCTAAGCAGGACCTTCTGGAACATAGTCACAAGAAGGCCCACAGGGTATTTGTAAGCCTTCCCAGAAGAGCCTTTGAAAGGCCCGTGGTGCAACTTCTGCCCATTTGACTGAAAGACAGAGGACAGAAAGATCCTGAGGCTGAGAGACCTTTTCTACGGGAATTTCCCTCAGATATGAGGCTATGCTGGGGGTTCACTTCTCAAGAGGTGCGGCTGGGGTCTGGGCGCTCGCTGCCTGGCTCCACAGTGCCCAGCGCCTGCGTGCGGGAAGGCTGCGGAGACCCGTGCCGCGCCGCACCCGGCCGCTCTGCGTCTGCGCACGCGGTTGGTTCTGCTGCACCTGGTCCGCACCGTGGGCGTGGCGAACTGCCGGATGGGCTCAGTGAGTAGCCCGGACCCGAGGCCTGGGAGAGCCAGAGGGATCTCTGTGCTTTCGGCTTTCCGGTCCTGTTGGCAGGGCGCCGAGGGTTGGCCTGCACCCTAGCGCCCAGCCCGCGGGGTCCTCCCTGTGTTCTCCACGTCTGCATCCCTTCCCTCTGATCCGTTTGGAAAAGTTGTTGGCAAGACTGGTGGACATCGCGCTGCACTCTGAGGCAGGGTAATGAGAGTGACAGCTCACGCTCTGACGAGCTTTCCATGAAGGACAGCTACTGTGACAAGCTATGCCCGTTGGATTATTTGTCACATCCGTTTTACAAGGGGCGTATCGTTATTATCCCCATTTCACAGTTAAGAGGACTGGGGTACAAAAACTGAGTTTCTCTGAGACCCTACAGTTTATCAAACGATGTAACCTGGATTTGAACCTTGACAGCTCATGTCCCTAACCACACCGCCTCTGTGCAGCTTTCTGCTGTGTCCCCGGGGCCCAGAACGGTGCCTAACATCCGGTAGGTTTCGCTCAATATTTGTAGAAAGAGGAAGGTGCTGTTATCCTGGTGTTACCAATGTAGAGTGGACAGAATTGCTGCGCCAATCCCAGCCGGGAAGGGGACCGAGGCTTGTGTCTTCTCCCCTGAGACCCAGGTGGACTCGGGGATGGTTATCGCGGTGGCATACGGCCACTAGCCTGATACACCGCGCTTTCAACACCCGGGTCCTTTGGTCCCAAGCAGAGCATGAGGATCAATGAATTAGGGCTCTGTGGCGCACAGAGGACGCTGACTTAGTTTTATTTCCGGAGCGCTCCAGTCGCAAGGCCACCCCATCACTCACCACTGACTCCGTCCCCCTCTCCCCACCCTCAACAAGGGGCCCATCTAGGGTGCGGGAGGCGGAGGTGCGCGAGCCAGGGGTGTGGTACCCCGCGACAGCAGGTATCCGATGCGTCGGCATCCCCCCAGCACGGTGGACAGAAAGGACTAGGCTGGGAATCCGGTCCCGGGTGGTGGCTGGAGGACCCGGTGCAGGTGGCGTGAGTGGAAGAGGGGCGTAGGCTGGCCATGAGTGGAGCGGCACCGGCCTGTGGGTGGAGGCCCCCACGGATGGGATAGAATAAGGAAGGGGCCACAGGCATGGTTTGGGTGAAATGGGGTTGCGGGGTACAGCCCAGGTTCTTGCGGAGGTCAACTGGCCCGGACGCTCAAGCACCAGCCAGTCAGTGCTCCCCTTCTACTTCCCCTCGTATTTTCCTCTGGGCAGAAGAGGCCGAAGGTGAAACTGGCTGTAACCCGCCTTTGCTCTCTACTTTGCACCCTCCCTCCCCGCCCCGGGAACGCCAGCAACCAAGGTGTGTGTATGTGTACGCGCGCGCGAGCGCGCGCGCGCAGGTGGAGAGGGAGTGGGTTCAAGTATGCGGGGCTTGGAGCGGTGAATCTCCCAAATCTTAGCAGTGCTGCACCCTGCGAGACGCTTCGCGTGTGGGGGGAAAGCCGCAGCCACGCAGGGCGGCTTCGGCACGGGGCTTTGGGCGCCCCCAACCCTCTTTGTGCTTCAGCTTCCTCTGCTGTAAGATAAGCTGATCATGTCTCCCTCGTTGTGACGCTAAAGAGCGGCGAAGGCGCTTCCAAAACGAAAAAGCTTTGGTTGGTGTCAGGGCCCAGCAAGTCTCCCACTTCAGCTCGCGTTAACATTCAGTGGGGCGTATGCTTGGTTTCACTGGGTGAGGGTGAGGCCCAGGATCCGCGTTCTCCCCCTCAGGTGGTCCTGGTGCACGTGGTGCAGGGACCTCACAGGGAGAAGCTGAGAGCTGCGGGGCGGGTAGGCGAGGGTGGTGGAGTCTAGATCAGTCTGTCCTGGGAGCCACTGTGCGAGGGGCACTGGGGATCCGGGGACGGCCAACGACCTGCCCTTACAGAGGAGACAGTTTGGCAGTGGAGAGTCAGGCCTGGGACCGGAGGGCTGCCTGTAAGCCACTTCCTCCAGGGAGGCTGTCCCCGGATGAAGTCTGCAGCGTCAGGGCGCCCCCTCGGGCCCCGGTTCCCCGGTCCTTTTGGCCTCCGAGTAGCTTTCGCGCCGTCGAGTCTCCAGCTGCACGCCGTGCGGGGCCCCAAGCAGCCCTGGAGCCCCCAAGTCCCCGCAGGGGAGAGAGCGGCCACGCGCCGCGGCTTTGCTGGGCTCCCAGCGCTTTGGCGAGCGTTTTTGCAGACACCCAATCCGGCGACGAGGCCTCTGCCAGCTTAGGGGTGGGAGTGTGGGTGGGTGGGAGGCGGTCTCGCAGCTGGAGAGTGTGGGGGGTCGAATTAGTTTTCCGAACTCGGGTCTTGGAGAGGTTTGCCCCGAAGCATAGGAGCAAACTGGGCGGCGTTGCAGCCGACTCGCGGAGGCCGCATTCTCCTGCGGAGAACTGGGGCGTCGCTTCCTGCCAGCCTCGGTGGGGTCAACTCAGGCTTCCCAAGCAGGCGAGTTCGCGCCCCGCCTCGTTGCCAAGGAGAGCCACCTGCGGAGGCCGCTGGCAAGAGCCGAGCTGAACCCACACCTGGAACGGGCTCCTCCCCAGGTCACATCTCAAAGCCCTTTTCCTGCTGATCTGAAAGGGAGCGAGGGAGCAAGAGGCTTGGTCCCTCCGCCCGGTAGAAGGCAATGAAGTTGTCAGGGATCCACAAGCAAACAGTGTTTGCTCGCCTTTACCTATCTAGGTGAATTATTTGCGGTGACTTCTCATTTCCTTCCCCCAAAGAAAACCATGTCCTCCCATCTTTCCACCTTTTTTTTTTTTTTTCGCATTAGCTTAAATGCGTATGAAAAATTGATGGAAAAACATCTTCAGTGGCCTTTGGGTTCTCCTAGAAAAACAACCCAAACCCAGACCTCACTAGTAATAGTGAAAACTTTAAAATTCAGCTCTTTATCCCAGACTTTCCCAGTTTTCAAACTGACAATTCAAGCATGTTTGGACTTCCAAATGTCAAACTTGATATCTGGCTGTTTTACAAAGATGGCTTGGCTGAGAAATGACTGAAAACGTAAAATGTTAATGCCGACAGATTTGGAACTCTCCCTTTTCTTGTACTAAGCCAGCTATGGGCTTTGCTGAGTGACTGTGTTAGGACTGAAAGTTTTGTGTCAATATATTGGCAGTTATAGGAAAAGAAAAGGTGGGATATCGAGCCGAGCTAATGAAATTCAATAAGAATACCGTTGGAATTTTCCCTTATTCGTCATTCCTACTTGCTTTTTTTTTTTAAACGTGGAATTCCATATAAAATATAAACTATTTATATAAAAGTTTGCAGAGTTTTACGTTAACCAAAAATACAGGGAATGAAACAATTAAGCAGCACATATAGGCATATTAATTACCCCACCCTGCACATGCAGCTATATGTTCTACATGGCATTTTTCATTACTACATGAGCTGTTAAATGTATAAAGTAGGTACATTTGTGGGCACATTAACACACTATGAGAACTTGAACTTGTTCATTTCCTGGCTTTTATGGGCCTAGTTGGGCTGTATGGGCTTGCTATACAAATGCTCACATGCCCTGAACTCCCATTGACTTCTAGAGTCCCCCCACCTCCATAGATGGAGGGAGGCAAGCAGAAAATGGCACAGTTAAGTGTAAACTGGCCAAATCTGGGTTGTCATATATGCCTAACATTAACTGCATCCCACAGTGGGCCTGGCCCCAGGATAGAAGGACGCTCTTGACTCCTCTTGCTTTTTTTCAACCAGTCGTCTTTTCAGAGACCACATGGCAAGGCCAGCATTACATTGGAGGTATTTTAGTTTGCTGTTGGGTTGCCTGGGCTGTCTTCCCAACTTTGTCTTACAAATATGAAACCTAAATTAAAGCTGCCCTGCTTCCTTAACAGAGTACCCAATTCTCTTCCTTAGTGCAAATGAGTTTGAAATCACTCTCACCCACACAATGAGCCTTTTATGTTGAATTTCTGTACTCTTTTATTCTTAATCATAAAATTGAAAATAATTTTAATAGGATAATTAGATCCCTAGAAATGGGTGTCTCAGTAAAGAATAGGTAGATTGGCATAGAAATAAATAATCCTGGGTCTTGATGGGTGTTGCAATGTAAGATAATTAATTTATATTATCTATATTGAAAAAAAACTGCTTTGTATTCAAGAGAAGTGGAAAAAAACCTTGTAACTACCCCTACCTTCCATATATATTTTTTTCTTAGATTTTTTTTTTTTTTTAGATTAATCTAGCAAAAAAGTAGCTTGTTTGAATCTGGAATTAGAATAAATAACAAGGCTTGAGCATTCCACTTGACAGTGGACTATGAAAAGAAAAGTTAAAGTCAGCTTCAAGATAAATCTAGAAATAAATGTTTAAAATACATTCTCCTTATGGGATTTGCATGTAAACCAAATGGCATAAGAAGGAGAATACCACAATTATTTTTAAAGAAAGGACTTTGAAGAAAAAGGAAAATGCCATTTGTCATGTTAGGTCCCTTGCAGGAACAGATATCCAGATATTTTGGAGGAAAACACCTGGCTTTTCTTTTTTTGGGGGGTGGGGTGGGGTGGGGGTTGTTTTATGAATGACCCAGGTTTTCACATTTTATGTGGTGGGTATAGGCAGTCTATGATGGATCAATTGAAATCTAAACTAAATATTTTAAAAGATGTGACTGATCATTTTGGTCTACAACTATTTCATTTAATTTTTAAAAATGGTCAAATGAAACATGGAAATATCAGCTACCCTTATTGAGGTGCCATGGTGGATCTCGTACCAACATGATTTCACTTGCTCCTTATGAAAATCTTTGATGTTATCTCCACTAAGATGGAGCCTTCGAGAGTATAAGTAACTTCCTTGCAGTCATATAGATAGTGAATAGTGGAGTGGGACTAGAATCAATTGACTGTAAGATCCACTACTCTACGCTGCACCCTCTGTTGACATGAATAGCCTTGTTTCACTGAACAGACGTGAATTCACAGAACCTTGTATTTAAAAAAAAAAATTGTTTACTAAATTACATAGTTCAGATTGAAATGGAAGAATTGGCTATGAACTTAGACTTTGAGAAAAATTACCTGGCTTTCAAGAAGGTGGTCTTACTTGGTAGGCCTAAAATGTTTTACTTTACTGTTCTGTTTTGAAATGTTGTATTTTGGAACAAAACCAGTGGTGAGGTTCAGAAATGGAAATGCCAATATAAAGGATGAAATGCTGGTACCAGTTCAAACTGTAAACTGGAGGGAGCTCAATTGGGTGAGTTAATATTACGTCAATTTCATATCAGATAAATTCCATACGTCTGATAGATTTCATGTGGCCTTTTCCAGTTGAAAATATTTTTCTTTAACATTTGTTTGCTAAAAAGTATAACTCCAAGGGGCAAATTCCCTGGCCTGTGTACTGAGGGTATTCAGCATTTTGAGTGTTAAGAAGAGCTGGGAATTAATCCCCCGGAAAAATTCCTTCCATTTCCAAGTCTGCCAATGCAGGATTTTCAGAAAGGATAGTTGACCAAGGAAATTAAACTCCCTTTTACTATGCATATGTCAAGAAAGCATGCTCTTCAAAGCAAAGCTATGAAACAGAAGGATTTTTTTCTTCACTTTGAAATATATTTTTTTCTAGGTGTTGGCATCTAAATAAGTTTGAGTTTCCAATGAAAGTTTTAGTTCCTATATTCTTTGTTACGGTGTGGTACTGATTTTTTTTTTTTTTTTAAATATATACCCAGGAACAGCGTTGTTTAAAGGAAATTAAAATGTTCAGTTACAATCTCCAATTCTCTAAAGTTGAAAAAAAGTAAACTGGAATTAATAATGTACATGCCATTGAAAGGTAGAATTTTAAATTTGGTCCTAATAGACCCAATATTTTGAAATCACAGGATTATTCCATGATTGAAGATTCTTGATTTAATAGTACTTACAGAATGTGGAGCAGGTTAATGGGCTGCCTTTTTAATAGACAGCTATTGCTACTGGCTTACCTTCCATAAGGCATGCACTTGGAGTTGTTTTTCAGCGCTGTGAGCACTAATGAAGGCCAATTTAAAGCAATTTTCTTGAAGATTGCTGTTCAGGCCTGGCTGACTTGTAATTCCAATACTTAATGTCAGGCAGGAGGGTGTAGCGAAAGCTTAGTAAATACAATTATATTAATATCGGTGTTATTTTAGTTACTTAGAGTTTGGTTATCTGGAAGGCAAGCAATCAATTAATGTAGTCCTGATGTATTCAATGCGTATATTACACCAATAAGTGTAGCATTTAAACAGACATCCCAGCTAAGTGTTGGGGAAAGGGTGAGCATGGAAGTGTCCATGTTTAGCCGGAGCTTGTTCTGAGCAGATGAAGGAGGGCAAAATATCCTCTTTTTAAATTCTAAACTCTAGTAGATGAGTCATTGGCATGTGTTATCTTAGATATGTCACTACTATGTTTACCATAAAATTATTACATTGCCAGTTTTTGTGAGAGATGAAATTATTTTACTCTGTTAAAGATATTATTTTTTGTCCACGTTTTCTGAGCAAGGTATACTCTTGCAGAATAGACTTACTAACACGGAGTCAAACAGCTCAAGTTGAATGTCATGGACGTATAGAATTCAGATAGAGGCTAGTTCAGAATCTTTGCAGTGAAAGCTCAGTAGGTTCCCTCCAGCTCAGTGACTTCATTATTAGGAAAATAAAAAGGAGAAAAGGTGACTTTTACTGTTCTTCTGTCATTTTGCAGACTTTCAGCCATTTGCAGGTTTCACTTTTCATTTCAAAAAGAAAATTTCATAGGATCCCTTCCAAACTATTTAATTCACTTCTGGCAACTAAAAAGAAAAGTGAGGCATAAATTGCTTTTGAAAACTTAGAAAGGGACATGTATTACTGAACATAACATTGCATAGAACTTAATTGGGTATAATATAATATTTTATACCTTCAATTCCCTTGAGACCAAAATGAAAAAAATTTCTCTTTGGGACAAAAGTTAAAAATGATTGCAAACACAATGACTAAAAGGTAATTATACCAAGTAGGGTTTTTTTTGTTCTCTATTATTTTTAATTATGTCACTTAGTCTAAGAGATGATAGAAAGTTCCAAGATGGAAAGTTTAAGGATATTGAATTTGTAATCAAAACTAGTAGGTTGATGTTTGTAAATTATTTTGAGCAAATTTTGAGCTGCAAAATGGACATTATTTGATTTATCAAAGACACTTGTGGGACTGAAATTGAAAAGAAAATGGATGATAAATCATACATTAATTTTGACATTTGAAGAAAATTACTTAACCTCTTTCTTCTCCAAGTCTCAACTTGTATTAATGTTTTACTGCGTGCCCTTTTATATGAATGCCACAATTATAGAGATAATTTAAATGAAGTTTGAAATGAGGTAATTTAAATTTTCAGGGTTAAGTCAGTAATTTGCGTTTTGTTTAATAGTTTAATTTTTCCTATTTGAATAATGGCAAGGTAAATAAGGATGCATTTTTCACTTTGGGCCTTTCCCCCCAGTTTGTATTTTGACTTGCATACAAAACAAATGCATCCTAAAATTTAAGACTTTGCGGTTGGCATTCAAAGTTTCTTTGAATATGAAGAAAAATTAGATATTTTACAAATGAAATGAGCATTTTTCTGGTGCTCATTTGAAAAGAATGTCAGGTTCATGTTGATAGCAAACAATTTGAAGAGATTTTATTAAAGTGTGGCCCTTCTTTAGTTCTGAGAATACATCCTCTGTCTCAGAGTTTCTCTTTGTCTTTCCGTTTACGTGGAGAATAAGGAAGTGTGTATAATTTATTACTATTAAGGAACTTTATGAACGGTCCTTCTCATATTTCCCCCTTGGAAGCCATTAGATAATCTGTTTTTGTAATACTGAGTCAAACATTTGGTTTAATATTCTTTTTCAGAACAGACCACATAATCATAGGATTATTAGACATCTCATAATTTTTAGAGGTGTTTTAAACCCATGCATGGTTATTCCTGTGCTGAGTTTCCTAAAGTTACAATCTTTAATTCTTGTTCTCAAAAGCAAACAAACAAGAAAATGTTACCCAAGATGCACATAAAACATGCATTAAAGGCGTTTCCTACTCTATGTTTTTTTATTATCCCTCTACCTTACCACCCACCAGTGTTGTGGATTTAAGAGAGTCGACATAATTGAGTAAGTAAATTACCAAAAACCTAGGCAGCTGCTGCAGACACCTAGCAATTGGCTGTTCCTTGGTTCTAATGTTCTCGTATTAGCACATTAAAACAAGCAGAAAGGGGGCTCTTAATTACGCCTTGCTTTATGGGAGCACAATAAATTCCTTTTGTTGACCTTACTGCAAACTCAATGGCGTTTTTGTGCAGTGCTGAATTAAGAGATATCAAAAGTCATGGATTGAAGGATTATTCTGAGTATTTAAGGAACGTGTAAGTAGGTAGTAATGAACCCCCAATACAACCAAAATCTGCTCGTCTGAATGCGAAAGTACCAGTTATTCCACATTTCAAACTGACAGCTTGTAAATGTAAATTTTATTAAATGCACAGCAATAAAAATTTGTAGGTTTCTGTCACTTTGAATTTTAGTGGCTCAAAATGAGGCCTCTAGCCTTTTAAATCACAGCAGGTAAAAGCAGAGCTCTCAAGCATTCAGCGTTTTAAAACTGGAACCTTTTTTCAGGTTTCACTGCGTGCATTTGCTTGCATAATATCCTTTGCAGGATTCAAGAATGGATGTGTTATGTCACTTAACAGGCCTGCATTTTCCATCACCTTTGTATCACAGTTCACAAAATGTTTCTCTTACAACCCTAGGGGAAAAAGGGAGAGAGAGAGAGAGAGAGAGAGAGAGAGAGAGAGAGAGAGAGAGAGAGAGAGAGAGATTTAAAAGGAAATAAAGAAGTTAAAGAGATAAAAATACAAATATTGGAAACAACCTAAGTGTCTGTTGAATTAATGGATAAAGAATTTGTGATATATATATATATATATATATATATATATATACACATATATATGTGTGTGTATATATATATATATATATATATATATATATATATATATATATATATATCTTATAACTGGAAGTTTATACCTTCGAACACCTTCTAATTTGTCTCCACTCCACACAATGGAATAGTATTCAGCCATGAAAACTGTGGAAATCCAACCATTTGTGACAACATGGATGGACCTTGAAGGCATTATGCCAAGTGAAATAAGTCAGACAGAGAAAAACAAATACTGTATGACCTCACTTATATGTGGAATCTTAAACAAGCAAACAAACAAACAGCAAACAAACTCATAGAAAAAGAGATCAGACTTGTAGCTACCAGGGGCCGAGGTGAGGTAAAGAGCAATTAGAGGACTGTGTTCAAAAGGTATAAACTTCTACTTATAAGCTAAATACTCGTAAGCACTAGGGATGTTATGTACAGCATGACAATGATAGCTAACACTGCTGTATGATATGTAGGAAAGTGGTGAAAGAGTAGATCATATGAATTCTCATCACAAGGATAAATTTTTTTCCTTTTTTTTCTTTCTTTTTATTGTATCTATATGAGAAGATGGATATTAGCTGAACTTGTTGTGGTAATCATTTCACAATATATGTAAATTAAACATTCGTGCTATATGCCTTTAACTTACATAGTGTCATATGTCAATTATTTATCAATAAAACTGGAAATTCAAACAACTTTTAAAAAGTAAAGAAATAAAACTTAAATTTAAAATAAATTAAGAAAGAAATAAAGTGTATCATAATACTTCACAATATGAATTGATATATTTTTTTAAACTAATGAAGCTTATTCTCAAGGAGATTATGGAAAATATAAAACTGATCGAAGTCATATAAAATAAGCATATAGTGAGAAAATATTGTGGGGAATAAAATCTTGGTTAAGATTTCCTAAATATTTCTAAAACATACAAGGAAAATTAAGAGTGTGCATATATCAAGGCTCAGTTTATTGGACAAAATGATAATTGATTTTTCATTTAAGGAAAACCCAGTGCTAGATTTAAATAATAATTGTTTCCTGTGCTTTAACCTTGCCTAATAACAGAAGCGTTTCATTTCTCTATTTATTGTCCTATAGAGAAGCAGTTTCAATTGATACCTGACAAATGTCAGAGTTTAAACATAGTAATTGAATATGCAGTTTGTCAAGTAATATTACTTTGCCTTGGTGAATATTGTTGCTATAAATGACTTTTCTGATGAGACAGGAGAAAGCATTTGGCCACCTGCAGTTGTTAAATATCCCCCTGGCACTTTTTCTAAGAGTTGGAGTATTACCCTGTGTTTTGGCCACATTCCAGTTTGGGCTAATGGCATTCGTCCTTTCGAAGTTTCCTTTGCAGTTTTAATTGGGTCTGACCCTTTTCTTCGCTTTAAGGAGAAGAAATGTTACGCCCTTACCATTCCCATTCTGGCAGAAAATCATCCCTTCTTTGGCTGAATTTCTGGGGAGTATTACAATGTTTTGTACATTGTCAAAGTAGTTAAGGGTGAATTTCAACACTGTGTATGCACAAGTATTAGAATATTATTATAAATATTATTTGGTGTGTGCATAGAATCTTAAAAAAAATTTATTTTTAGGGTAGTTTAAAGGATGATATACAGCAATTATTTTAACTTCAGTGTTTTAACAGCTTATTTTTTTAATGAAGAATGCCTTATAATAATAATTTATACATATTTAAAGATTATGATTACCAAGACAGTAATCACATTTTGGAGGGCTAACTTTCCTTTCTATATTAAAAGTCAAAACTTTTTCTCAAAGACCCATGTGGATCAGCTAACATGTATTTGAAGGTGTTTCAATTTTAATACCTCTTGCTGTTGCTACATCTACTGAATCAAAACTAGAGTTATGTTTAGAGGACACACCAGTCAAACGGTTTTAGGGTTTCCTTAGCTAATATATTTATGTTTGAGAGGCTGTCACTTTTGAGATTATTTCTATTTCTGGTTTCTCACCTTCCTCTATCACTTCTGACTGGATCTGCTGCCAAAATCAACTCCCCATCTTGTTAGGATTGCAGATATTTTGGAAAATAGCTGTCCAAGGGAGGGAGGGAGAATGAAAATAGAGGAGTGGCTTGAAAATCATGAAATTTCAGAGCTCACATTTAGTCACCTTATTTTAATCTGCTTCATACGTTTTTCTTTTTATTTCAAATTCCAAAAGTAATATGTGACTATTAAAAATACATGTTATATGATGTAAAAGAATTCACTCTCCTTCCTCTGGTGTCCTGTTCGCTCCTCCCCCCCCCCCCCACCTAATCCTAGGACCTTCCTTGTGCTAATTACTGATACTGCTTTGGTGTTGGTCGTTCCAGACGCAAACACATTTTCATACATAATTTTGTTTTGTGTGATTTATTTCAAACCTAAGGCCATCATTCCATATCTCTTATGCAACCTGCTTTTTTTCACTTTATAGTATTACTTAAGGAGCTTTCCAAATTAGTATATGTCGATATACTTAATTCTTTTAAATCGGGGCTTATAAATCAATACTATTAAGCACCTCCCAAGTGTTGAATGTTTCATTATTATAACCATGTCCCTTGTTCCTCTTCTTATGCATATGGGATTACTGTTCTAGAGTATATACCTGTGGACTCTGCTGCAATCCTCTTGTTTTATAATTGAGGCACCCATGGTCCATAGAGACAAAGTGATTTGTCTAAGGACACACAGTTTTTTTTTTGTTTTTTGTTTTTTTTTCCCCAAGTCAAGTTGTTGTCCTTTCAGTCTTAGTTGTGGAGGGCACAGCTCAGCTCCAGGTCCAGTTGCCGTTGCTCACACTCCAACCAACTGAGTCATCCGGCTGAGCCATCCAGGAGGTCAGCTCAAGGTGCCTTGTTCAATCTTAGTTGCAGGGGGCGCTGCCTACCATCCCGTGTAGGACTCCAGGAATCGAACTGGCAACCTTGTGGTTGAGAGCCCGTGCTCCAGCCAACTGAGCCATCTGGGAGCTCAACGGCAGCTCAGCTCATGATGCTGTGTTCAATCTTAGTTTCAGGGGGAGGAGGCCACCATCCCTTGCGGGACTCAAGGAGTTGAACCGACAACCTTGTGGTTGAAAGCCCCCTGGCCCATGTGGGAATCGGACCGGCAGCCTTTGGAGTTAGGAGCATGGAGCTCCAACTGCCTGAGGCACCGGGCCAGCCCTGTTTCTTCCTTCTTCTTCTTCTTTTTTTTTTTTTTTTTAAGTTTTTTTTTTATTATTGGGGAAGGGGAACAGGACTTTATTGGGGAACAGTGTGTACTTCCAGGACTTTTTCCAAGTCAAGTTGTTGTCCTTTCAATCTTAGTTGTGGAGGGTGCAGCTCAGCTCCAGGTCCAGTTGCTGTTGTTAGTTGCAGGGGGTGCAGCCCACCATCCCTTGTGGGAGTCGAATCGGCAACCTTGTGGTTGAGAGCCCTCTGGCCCATGTAGGAATCCAACTGGCAGCCTTCGGCATTAGGAGAACGGAGCTCCTACTGCCTGAGCCACCGGGCTGGCCCCTGGACACACAGTTTTGGCAAAGCCAGGACCAAAGCCTAAATCTCCTAATATTTAGTTTACTGACCTTTCTGCGATACCATATATGTTGAACAAGTAAGTTTGCGAACTCATCCTAGAAAAAGTGCTACATACCTCATTGCTCATTTTTGAACTCTTTCTCTGGAATGGCCATCAGAGCTGTTATCGTATTACCCTTGATGTCCTGAGTGTCATCAAAATGGCTTCCTTTCAATATTTCCTTTGTATTTGGGTAAAGAAAGAAGTCATTGGGCGCCAGATGAGGTGAGTAGGGAGGGTGTTCCAATACAGTTATTTGTTCACTGGCTAAAACCTCCCTCACAGACAGTGCCGTGTGAGCTGGTGCATTGTTGTGATGCAAGAGCCATGAATTGTTGGCAAAAAGTTCAGGTCGTCTAACTTTTTCACGTAGCCTTTTCAAATAGTATAAACTAGGTTAACTGTTTGTGCAGTTGGTACAAATTCATAATGAATATTCCCTCTGATACCAAAAAAGGTTAGCGACATTGTTGCAACAAGTTCACAAACTTAATTGTCACTCCCTACCCCACCAAGGGCTACTCTGACACTCTGCACAGAACCTCCCTTCATAATAAATACTCTCATCCTCAGAGGCTGGGGCATTAGCTTCTTGACAGGTAACAACTACATCCTTCACTGAGAACTGCCCTTGGCTGCAGGAAACTGCTTTGGCCAAGGTTATGCCCCCTATTAGAGAGTGTCTCATGCTTAACAATTGGCTGATTGAAGAACACAAAGACCTAGCTCCTTGTTTCAATTTGGGACAGTTCTGAAGAGCCACCCCAACTCCAGAGCATGCTGTAGGGTGGGCTGAGGCTTTAGTTGCAACTGCTCTCAGGGCTGGCTTCTTCCTCTGCCCCAGCCAGACTTCCTTATAGTAGTGTCTTGCCGGAGTGCTTATCAACAAACCTTCTGCATGCAATTCTCAGGCCTAGAGTCTGTTCCGAGGGAACCCAACCCAAGACACCCTATGGTTTCCCATTATCTTCCCCAAATGTGAAGTTGGAGGTTCAGAGGCAGGGCAAGAAATGATGTTCAGAACTGGGGAGTTTCAGCGGGATCAATCCTTCCTGTAGGCTTTAGGACTAAGTCTAAGCATTTAAGGCGAAGCATCGCACCGAATCACTACTAGAAGCAAAGGTACAGAAAGGGCAGAAGAATGAAGAGGGAGATGAGGAGGTGAGGGGAGCTGCTTCCAATAGTTTTGGGACAGACAGAGGATAAACATGAAGGGTAAATAAATACATAGATGTATTAGGATGGAGAAGTTTCGTTCACTGGAATTCCTTTTAGGCATAGGTCTATCTTTTAGAGATAACACAGTGAAAACTGTGATGCTCTCCCATTTCCCAGCTTCCTTGACCTCCCACACTCAACCCCAGCTTGCAGACAGAGTCTGGCCCCAACAGCACAGAGGATAGAGGAAGAGGAATCTAAAGTTCTAAGGGAAATCAGGAAGAAGGAAAAAGAAGGCAAGGTAGCTGGGTGCTGCCTAGAAGAAAGAGACAAAAAGGAGAGACCCAGGTAGAAGGGAGGCTGAAACGTAACTTTTGAAGGACAAGAAAGTCTAAAGAGATTTATCAAGTTGTTCCCAACGGGCTGCACAATTTAAGCTTTCTTCCCCTCATCCTTTCTCAGATAAGAGTCCTCCCCCACTCAGGATCTGCCTGTGACCCCGCCCCACCCGGCCCTATTTGGTTAGACCTGGAATGGACCTCTGAGCCCAACTGAGCCAGTCAGATTCTCTCAGTTAGGAATTTGGAATTGGAATTCAGAGACAGAATTAGTCTGCATGCATTGGAATTATAGTCATGTAAGCCTGGAACCTGAGGCATGGCTGTCTTCCAGGATGGGACAAGGGAGCAGAGAATACCAGGCTAAAAAGAGCAAGTGGAATAAGTAAAGTGCACAGAGAAAAATAAACGTGAGACACAGAGTACTCTCTGGTTTCCTCATGGATTTCTGGGTCTTACTTAAAGTCCCTGTGAGGTTTAGTTTCATTCTTGTTATTTGATTCTATAGGACACTCTTGTGTCCCAGGAACAAATCACTAAGTCTAGTTCAAGTTACATTCTACTACCTTAATCAAGAGTTCTAACTAAGGATAATGGTACCAGAAGTTGGGTGGCAAGCAATCACCCTTTAGAGAACATGTGGAAATGGCTAAGTTGAAGTGCTATAAAATGGGGTGAATAATGAAGATTTCTCTAGAGTGGGACAGGAAAATAGATTGATTTTATTGCTTGCAGGCATACAAATTTGACTAATCATGATTAGGGTGGGAAGAAGAAAAATGCTAAGGAAAAACCATTTAACAAAATCCCATAGAGACCAACAGAAGAAAAGAACTGGACATAGAAAGAAATTATTCCAGTGTTTATCAGGTAAAAGTGTTTAGGAAGTCAGTTGTTAGCAATATTTATGTCTTCAGATGAAGAAAATATTACTAAGAAGAAAAGCAAGTTTTACATTTAAATATGATGAAATATAAGCACATATATGAGGTGTGATCAACAAATATGGTGAATGTTTAAATTAAAAAAAAATATTACAGTAAAAGACACATTGCCATTAATCCCTCTCAAAATATTCCCCCTCGCTTCGAACACACTCATCCCATTGTTCTTGCCACTTTTGAAGCATTTTTGGAAGTCCTCTTTCGTGAGTGTCTTTAGTTATGCTGTCATGGCTGCCTCAATGTCCTGAGTCGATTCAAAACACTTGCCTTTCATGGTCATTTTGACTTTGGGGAAGAGCCAGAAAGTTGCCTGGTGCCACATCCAGTGAATAAGGTGAATGAGGACACATCGTAATGTTTTTATTTGACAGAAATTGCCATACCAGAAGTGATGTGCAACATGGAGCCTTTCATTGTGATCACAAAATACGGTGAATGCTGCTGCTGAGAGCCATCCAACAGAAAGGCAACGATCTTCAATATGGGAAATGGTACAGCGAACTTTAGTATCAGTGTGTGACAAGTTTCAACTTGTTCGGTGCAGGCCGTTGGGTGTGAGCTACAATTGAGAGAATGTGTGTTTTCAAGTGTGCCATAAATCATCCTCCATCATGACAACGTCTGTGTCACATATCACTTTTGGTACGGCAATTTCTGTCAAATAAAAACATTACATTGTGTCCTCATCCAGCTTATTTACCAGATTTGGCACCCTGCAACTTCTGGCTCTTCCCCAAAGTCAAAATGATTGAGGACATTGAGGCAGCTATGACAGCACAACTAAAGACACTCACGAAAGAGGACTTCCAGAACTACTTCAGAAAGTGGCAAGAATGATGGGGTAAGTGTGTTCGAAGTGGGGGGAATATTTTGAGAGGGATTAATGGCAGTGTCTTTTACTGTAATAAATTTTTTAAAATTTAAACATTCACTGTATTGTTCGATCAGACCTCACAAATGAATAAAGTAAATTATAGGATGGTGTATATAGTATTTGTGTAAAAAAATGGAGGGATTGTGTATTAGTTCCCCAGGGCTTCCATAACAAAGTACCACAAACTGAGTGGCTTAAAGCACCAGACATTTATTGTCTCATGGTTCTGGAGATGAGAAGTCCAAAATCAAAGTTTCTTCAGGGCCACACACCTTCTAAGGATCTAGGAGAGAATCCCTTCTTGCCTCGTCCAGCTTCTGGTGGCTGTCGGTGTTCTGTGGCCTATGACAGCATCACTCCAATCTCTACCTCCATGTTCACATGAGACTTCTTTCAGTGTGTCTCTGTGTCTTCACACGGCATTTCTATCTCTGTCTGTCTCCTTAGAAGAACACTAGTTATTTGATTGAAGTCCCACCCCAATGACCTCATCTTAACTCGATTACATCTGCAAAGATCCCATTTACAAATAAGATCACGTTCACAGGTGCTGGGGGTTAGAACTTTAACATACTTTTTTAGGGGGTTCAATTCAACCCAAATCAGCTTGCGTATAAATACATGTTTCATTATTTAGTCAACAAACGATTTTCAAGCTGTGGATGTGATAGATCCTATCTTCCCAAAAGGGCGGCAACACAGTCTCCCATCCCAGGTTCTCTTTTGCAGTGTGTTCTTGCCCCTTTTCCTCTAATAGATGGAGTATGGTTCCCCTACCCTGGAATCCAGTGCAGCCTTAGTGATTTGCTGTAGCCAATAGAATGCAGCAGAAGTGATACCACGTGACTTCTGAGGCCCCTTCAGAAGAAGCTCTGCAGCTCTGCCTAGGTCTGGTCACATCTTCTCAGGATGCTCCCTCAGGGAACACAGCCGCCATACTGTGAGAAGCCCAAGACATATTGAGAGGCTACCTATAGGTGCTCCTGTGGACAGCCACAGCTGAGCCAAGTCTTCAAGTCATCCTAGCACAGGATTCAGACACTGAGTGACGATTACTCCAGACCCAGGGCACTTGTGTCATTTCGTCATTTGAGTCTCTCCAGCTGTAGCCCAGACATTGCAAAACAGAGACAAGCCACCCCTGCTGTGCTCTGCCTAACTTCCTGACCTACAGAATCCCTGAACATAATAAAATGGTTGTTGTTTTATGCCACCAGTTTGTAGTGATTTGTGATGCACTAGCAGTAATTGGAATAGTGGGTCACAACGCAATGGGTTATAAAATGAATTTAGTGGGGCACTAAAAATTAAACTAAGCATTAAAGATTTTGAGATTTTGCATAAAAGTTTAAATAAGATAAAATTTGCTGTTAAAAGTGAACACACTCTGTCACTGCAGTTTGGAAGGATTTGTTCAAAAGCTGTAATTATTCTAATGAAACAGCCAGTAGAAAGATGTGCAGGGAAATCCACAAAAACTCAAAGACAAATGTGTGAAAGAACTTTTGACAACAGATAAAAGAGAAAGGAAAATAAGTGTTTGTTATGGAAACAGACTCCGGTTTGCATGGTTAGCTTGAGGGTATAAGAGGAATGCTTTCTCGATATATTATAAATATGAACAGCAGCAAAAGAAGACAGTCTAGCATCGTGGTTAAGGACTCTGAGGGTAGACTGGGCTTGGTTTGAATCTCTGCTCCATTCTTTATATCTGTGTAACCCTAGAAAAATTGCATCATGAATCTATAATTCAATATTTTCATCTATAACTTGGGGATAATAATAGTACTTCATTGTGTTGTTAAGAAATTAAATAAGCTAATGTACATTGGCTAATAAATGGTCTACTCCAATATGAACTCAAGTAAAGATAAATAAAAAGGACACAAGTCAATACTTAGCTCATTTCTAAACAATTGGGTAAAATTAGTTGGTGTGGTAGGCAGAATTCACAGATGACCCCCCAGATCTCTACCCCCTGGTGTATGCACCCTTTATGTGACGCTGATGGGATGGTCACTACCATGACTAGGTTACGTTATGTGGCACAGTTGACTTTAAAAAAAAAAAAAAAGAATAGGAGATTATCCTGGGTAGGCCTGACTTAGTCACGTGAACCCTTAAAATGGACTGGGCTCTTCCTAATGACAGAGGTTCAAAGTACAAGAGGGATTCAATGTAAAGGCAATTATTGTTTCTTGGCTTTGAAGATGGAGGGAGGCACATGATATAAAATGCAGATAGCCTCCGGAAGTTAATTTGTCAGTGGTTCTTTTGGAATTTTCAATTGATGCAATTATATCAATGTCAGATAATGACAGTTTTGTTTCATTTCTGATCATTATAATTACTTCATTTTCTTAAGTTATGGTGCTAGCTAGGATTGCCAGTGCATTGTTGATGAATCCTCTTCCCAACCACAAACGAGAAACTTCCATCATTTTAACACGATGCATAATATTTGCTGTAGGCTTTTTGTAAATTCCTTTATCAGATTAGGGGAGCTCCCTTCTATTTTTAATTTGCTGAAAGGATTTCTTTTAAATCAGGAAAAAATGTTGAATCTTGAATTATTTTCAAAATTTCTACATTTATAAATGTTGAATTATAATCTTTTCGTCCATCGATTGAGATGGTCATAATTTTTATTCTTTAATCTTTAAATTTAGTCCACTACATTATTTAATTTTGTAGTGTCATCCACTTTACAGTCCTGGGAAAAGCACTACTTCATTATGATTTTAAGCTACTTTACTCCATTTATACTTTCCTTTCCCTGACGTATATGTTTTCATTGTCATCTATTTTAATTTTACCCTTTTAAACACCACAGGATGTCATTATTATTATTGTTATTGTCATCATCGTCATCTTATATATTCAATGTTCCTTTGTTTATCCACATATTTATCACTTTCTTTGCTCGTCTTGCATGTCAATACATGTGGGATCATTTTTCCTGCCTCAATTGTATTCTTTAAAATTGCCTTGGAGTGGGTCTAATGGTGCTAAGTCATTTTGGTTACCCTGAAAATATGCTTTATTTTATCTCCTGTCTTGTACAATACTTTCCCTGTACATAGAAATCTTTTTTCCTGAACTTCAGGTATAGGTGGAGTCATAGTCGTCTCATGGAAAAGTATGTTTCTTATTAGAGGTGTTCATCACAGCGACATTAACATTGTCTCTTGGCAAAAACACAAATCAGCTTCATAGGTGTTGGAACAGTGTCGACAGTTCCAAATGACGAAGGACTGCTCTTTCACATGGGACATAAAGACAAGGGTTTTGTTATCCTGGAAGAATCACAGAGGGAAATAAATCTAAAAGAATAGTGGAAAAGTCACTGAAATCTACACATTCAGCATGTGCCCAGGTGAAAAATTCTGTGTGCGTGTATGTGTATGTGTGTGTGTATGTCTGTGTTAAAATGCCATTGTTTATAGTATTTAAGATGTAGTCTTTTCTAATTTCCTACGTATTATTTTTCTTAGTCTAAGATACAACTTTGCATTTATAAATAGATCTCTTTAGAATAGTTTAACTTGCAAAATCTGAAACAAAAAAGATGGTACCACTAACTATTAATAGATGACTATTTAGTAATTCAGAACTTAAGAGCATTATCTAAATCGAAAATTATTTTCAAGATTTCTAGCATGGCTATTACATTGCCATTACGCTCTGAGAGCATGGATCTTCCCCTCCTTGGGTCACCACTAGAGACCCTCACATGCATTCACATCAGGAAGTATGTTTTTTCATTGACGAACAAGAAAGTTGATATTAAGGGGTGAGGGCTTTGGAGAGGAGAAGCAGGCGTCTCGTAACTTGGCACATCTGAGGAGCTCAGAGACGGGTGTTCTCCTCTCCAGTACTTCAGCTCTGACCTGCCCTACTGGAGTTCAGCTTCAACATAATTGCAGCTCAGCAAGGAGTCCCTTCTGGAAGCCAGCTGCTTGATCAAGGATTCATTTATCAGGAGGATTATGACTACAAACATTTTCCTAGACTGTTGTGGCCATTTAAAGAGGGAAAAAAAGAGAGGAGTCTGGGGAACTAATTAAGAAGGAGTGGCTCCCTCCGAGTCTTGACCTTAACCCCACTGAGAAAGTATGGGATTTACTTTACCTAAGTAAGGAAAGAACATAAATAGTTGGCAAAACGCTTTGTGGTAGGAGTTCCAGCAAGTAATGAATTGGCCTGATACAGAGAGAGAGAAAAAAACAAAATACAAGAAAACGCCAAATGCTTTAAAAAATAACAATTAAGTGTATCATTATGACATGTTATTATTTTGCACTTTCCTAATTACAAGAAAATAAATTAATTTGAGTCTGTGATTAGCATATACAGTACATAACACGAAAGACATTTTTTTTGATCTTTGGCAGGTTACGAAATGTTATCACAATGAGTCTAGGAGTTATTTTCTATGAATTTATTTAGGATATTGTGTTTCATTTATGTGTTTTTTAACGTTTTCATTAGTTTTGGAAAATCCTCCAGCTTTACTTCGTCGAATATCACTTCTTATGCATCTTCTCTCACCTCTCGTTCTCCAACTCTAGTTACATGCTGTACCTTCAAATCTTATTCTCCATGTTTCTTAATCACTCTCATTAAAAAAAATAATCTGGTATATTTGTTACATTCTGGGTAATTTCATTATACCTATCTGGCAGTTACTGAGCTTTCTCAAATCTACTATTTAATCCATTCACTGCGATTTTAATTTCGATGATTGTAATTTTCATCTGTAAAAGTTCCATTAAACAGGAAAGCCCAGAGTGTTCATTTTTTAAAGTCTTTTGTTGGGAGGACTTTATAGAGTATCATTTGCAAAAATGCTAGGAGCAGAAATTTAGCTTCTTGTTACGTCTATCTCTGCTGTAATAAGTAAACTTAGGACAAAAGAAAATATAATATCTAGGAAGCTCAAATTAACAAGTATTTGCACATCCTTGTATAGTTTACAGAATTCTTTAAAATAATAGTATTTAATTTGGTACTGTTGTGAGGTGCTTACTCTTATTTCCATTTTATTAGTAACAGAACCAAGGCTAAGAGGCTTACCAAAGGCCTCCAAGCAACAAGTAGAGCTGATATTAAACCCGTGACATAATGACTCTTGTCATAATATATGTATGGAAATGTTCCATACCTTTCCCAGTATATGTATCCTTAAATAATTTTCAGGTACATGGTATGGTGTAGTGGAAGGTTGAGCAATCAGAGAAAGACGTGCTTTATTTCACTATCTTAAAATTAAACTTTCTAAAAAAAAATAAATTAAGCTTTCTTTGGAAAAAGCTGGTTCAGCTCAGCCCACGATAACTCAAAATGCTTCCTGAGTAAATGACACGAGATTTTCAGAGTACTTTCTTTTTTTTCTATTTATTTAATTTTATTTCCACATTTCATTACTTCCTCCTTCTTTAAAAAATATGTTTTTACCCCCTTTATAGAGTCTTATGTTCTGTAAAGCAATTTATAAATTGGAATTTATAGTAATTTAAAATCTACTACTTTTTAATTTGTTGGGTCATTACAAGGATGAAATTAGATAATGTATGTCCTCACAAAATATCTGGGTCACTCAAAAAGGATAGGTACTCAAAAAAAGAATTGATAAATTCTTTTATTTGCAAAGGTAGTATAAGTACTAATCCAGTGACATCATAATTCATCTTTGTATCCTTCACAGCATATATCACTCAGGATTCTCCAGAGAAATGGAACCACTAGCTTGTGAGTGTGTGTGTGTGTGTGTGTGTGTATGTGTGTGTGTAGAGTGAAAGAGAGAGACAGAGAGGGATTAATTTTATTGAATCGGCTCATGTGATTATGGGAGACTGGCAAGTGAAATTTGTAGGGTAGACCAGCAGGCCGTAAACTTAGGTACAATTTCTATATTGCAGTCTTGAGGTACAATTTCTTCTTCTCAAGGAAAGCTCAGTTTTTAAAAATTAACTATCACACAGGATGTAGTATTAATTCAGGGCTTTGCACATACAGGGCCTATATCAAACGTTTTATTGAATTCAGTTATTTTTTTAGGAAAATTGTTCTCACGTATTACACCAAACTTTATTTTATCCACGTTTAGTCAGAAAGCTTAGTGTCTCTCCCTTCACTCGCATTCCAAAACAAACAAACAAACAAAAAAACCCCCCAAAAAACAAAGAAAAATATTAGTACTACTGGCTTAACTGTATAACTTGCCATGGTGATTGCTTTATAGACAAAATTCTTTGGAACGTGTATATTTTAATGTGCTGACTTGATATCAAAATGAGACACATTGAAAATAGACAACATAGATTTGGTGTTGTACTAAGCATTGTATCTATATTACTGATAAGATTCATAACAATTCTATGAAGTACATACATTAGTATAATCTCTGTTTTGTAGATGAGGAAACTGAAACACAGAATTTAAATTACTCGTTTCAGGTCATAAACATGACTAAAAGGAAGATCGCATCTATTGGAATCTAGGCCATTGCTCTAACCACTGTGCTTGAGCAGCAGCTCTTCATGTTCTTACAGTAACTAATTTATTTTGGTAATAATGACAAAGGCACTGAGAAAACTTTAAATACATTCTGAATCAAAATGCTTGTGTATTATGAGATTGAACTCTCCATACACACAAGGAGAAATTGAGACCTTTTGAATATGATTGAATATGAATGTTTCCATAATGAGGACTTAAGTATTGCAAATCAGCTACTTCACAACTTTTAACAATCCTTTTGCTCCTGAAATGTTTTAGTTTTAAAGCAAGGTTTCTGAAATAATGTTTTAGGCAACATTTGCTCTATATGGTATCAGTAAATATTATTTTGGTCAAATAAGTTTGGGAAATTTGGGGTTAAAAAAATCCAAAGAGATTGTTTACTGGGGTATTTCTCAGAGTGTGAAATGCTCAAGTGCATTGTCACTTTCTGAAAGTGCAGTAGCTATAGCTGTTTCCAAACTTTATTTGACAGCAATTCATGGGACTAATGTCCCAAAGAACTCGCTTCTGGGAAGTGCTGTCCCAAAGTTAATACTTTAATAATAGCACCTCACTTATCTAAATGTCTTAAACCTAATTTTACCAACATAGATAAACTGGAAACCCAGATGACACAGCTAAGGGCCATCACAGGTAAAACAGTTATGCTCTGGAGGAGAGTTGTATAAAGCAAGGCTTCAGAAGGGATCAAAATAAAAGCACGTCTTAGAGAACATTTGCACCACTGTTGGGCCATGGAATCTGGAAATGCAGAGTTTCCTTAAAATCACAGTTCTCTATGCTGCTTCTTGATGGTCAGGGAAATTCACATCCCCAAAGCTCCCATAATCAAGTTTCAAAAAATATTTTGCATTTATACCATAACTTACATTTTTTCAAAACATTTCCACACATATTACCTTATTTAACCATGCCAGACTCACTGGTAAGTTGTGATAGGTCTGGTTTTCACAGCTGTAGAGGTGATTTGAGAACTCTCCTGCTTTACAAATTTTTGGTTTTGTCTGGAGCTATGCTTTAGGAATCAATGAAGCACATCCCCAGGCAATGAGGCAGAACTGTGGCAGCTGGGAAATTGCAGCTCACACACCAGCCTGGGGTTCTGTTACAAACAAGATTTTTTATTCTTTTCAGTCAAAGACTCGTAGATCATTATGAAACTAGCAGGGTTTCTATATTAGCGGAATCTACTTATCTAGCGACAAAGTTCTCATCTGCCCATTAGGACTGTAGGTAACTATTTAGGCTTTTCTTGCTGGTGATGTATTTTTAAATTTTTTTTCCGATTATAATACACATTCATACTCACTGTAAACATTTTATACAACACAGAAATATATAACACAGAATGTGATAGTTTTCTAGAGTCTCTACTACTAATGGCTATTAATAACTTGGTTTATATTTTTCTAGATTTCATTTTGCTATATATTTACTATCAACCATGTATGTATATATATTGATAATTTTAATTTAAGAATAACATAAGAGTAACATAATCTTAAGACTATACTTAGTGAATTATAAGAAAGTGAACATACCCATGTGATCACCACCCAAGTAAGATATAGAACAATACCAGTACTCTGAAAGCTTCCCTGTGCTCGACTCTTCATCAATACCCTCTTCCTCCTCCCTAGAGGTACCATTACTTTGACTTCTAATACCAGAAGTACTTTTTTTTAACGTTCTATAAATGGAATCATGGAGGATGTACTCATTTGTGTCTAGCTTCTTTCATTCCACATCCCATTGATGAGAGTCTTCCATATTGTAACATGTAGCAATCAATTCATTTTCATTGCTGTCTAATATCCCACTGCATGAATATATTGCAGTTCAAATGTTGATGGACATCTGGATTGGTCTCAGATTGGCAGTATTATGAATAATGCTGCTATGAACATTCTTGTGCATGTCTTTGGATGTATCTATAAAATTGTTGGACTATACGGTACACGTCCAGCTTCAGTAGACACTGCCAAACAGGTCACCGGGTGATTACAGACATTTATACTTCTCCCAGCAGTGCATGGAAAGTTTAATGGCTACACATGTCCAACACTTGCCAATGCCAGTCTTTGAAAAATTTCAGCCTTTCTGGTGGGGGTGTAATGGTAGCTTATTGTGGTTTTCCTTAGCAGTTGGCTGATTACTGATGAAGCTAAGAACTTTTTTATGTTATTGGCTATTTTGTGAAATGTCTATTCAAGGCTCATGTCCAATATTCTGTTGGGTTATTTGTGTCTGTTTCTTATTGAAATAGGTATACTTTCCAATCCTAGACACAAGTCTACATATATGTGAGTTATATGTATTGAAAATATCTTCTTCCACTGTGGGGTTTTATTTTCTTAAAGATATCTGTTGATGAGCAGAATTTAAAAATTTTAATGTAACGAATTTAATCAACTTTCCCCTTAAAGGTTGGTTTCTTTTGTGTCTTTAAGAAATCTTTACCTATCCGAAGATTATGAAAATATTTTCTTCTCTTGTCGTTTAAAAAGCTTTCTTTCTTTTAGACTTAGCTTTACAAAATGCCTGGAATTGATTTTTGAATATGGTGTAAGGTAGGAGTCAAGAGGCATTTTTTTCTATATGAATATCCAAGTAACCCTGGACCATTTATTAAAAGTGAGTCCTTTTCTCACTGCTCTGGCATGCCATCTTTGTGATGAATCAAGAAAAACAGTATATCTCTTGGAACGCCAGTTATACATTTTGATCATATACCACATGTCTTCTATGGTCTTTTGTGTATTTTCTATACCATTGTCTTTGTGTCCGTCAGCCTAGATATTGTCTTCTGATTTATCTTCTGACTTATTGTTTCTCTCTTCAACTGTGTCTAACCTGCTATTAAATGTACTCATTGGGCTAATTTTAGTTATTATATTTTTTATTGTTAATTTCCATTTGGTTCTTTTACATATCTTCAACTTCCCTGACAAAATTCTCAATCTTGGCATGTAAACCCTTACACATATCAGCTATTTAAAGTCCATGTTTTGTATCTCCATTGTCTGGATCTCTGTGGTGTACTTCTATTGTTCATAATTTCTCTTGATTTTTCAGTCACAAAATCTTGCTCCTCATATACCAAGTTTTTGATTGAGTGCCAGACATTTGTTATGGAAAATGGTAGAGATAATGGTAGAGAAAATGATAGAGATAATCCTCTAGGGAGAATATAACTTTGCTTCTGGTAGTTCCCTTAGGGGCATTAGCAGCCTCAGATCGTCTTAGTTCAGTGAGAGGTAGAGATAACACAAAAATTGACTTCAGTTTCTGTGGAGGTCATCTAGCTCTGGTCCACACACCCTTACTCCTAAGATGTAGCTTTCCAGGGTCTTAATTTGATGAATGGGGATGGTTTATAAAAGCTCCCTCTGTGTGATGTGCTCTGAACTCCAACATATGCCCCTTCTCCTCCCAGCTCTATGAGACTGTTAAAATCACTACTTATCCCCTCTCTCTCAGCTCTACTCTTGAATCTTGAATCAACAGATACCTGAATGGTCCTGAATGCTGGCTCCCTGTCTTTGGGATTCCTTCCACTTAGTCCCATAATTCCTCATATTATAACTTGGTAATCCTCTGATAACTTCCAACAGATTAAACAATATTATGTCTAGCTTTTCTAGTTTTTCTCAGTGAGAATATTGATCCTAACCATCTAATCTATCTTTGGTGGAAGGTTGTATGATCCTAGTGGTGCTTTTTACCACATGAATGTTTACAATTTTATGTACAGAAATCATCAGTATTTAATTTTTTTTGACTGAGATTCATGCCATGCTTAGATGAGCTATATCCACTCTGGCTTATAAATATTTACCCATTTTTCTAGTGTGTTATGGCTTCATCTAAACATATGCTTTAATTTCATGTGAGCAAGGAATGAGACATTCAGTTTTAAAAATTAATACACCTCCCCCCCCAAAAGAGGGTGGCAGGTTAGCTCAGTTGGTTAGAGTATGGTGCTAATAACACCAAGGTTGCTGGTTCGATCCAGGCATGGGCCACTGTGAGCTGTGTCCTCCTTAAAAAAAAAAAAAAAAAAAAAAAAAATTAATACCTAATGAGCAACTCCACATTTTCCCCACTGATTAGAAATACCACCTTCACTACCCACTTAAGTTCTTCATCTATTGAGGCCTTTCTAAACTTTTCTGTTGAAGAAATCTACCTATCTTTTCCAGTGACTGTTTCACATAGGTTTAATTATGATAGTTTAATAGTACTTAAAAAATATCTGGAAGTTCGAATCTCTTTAATACTTAAAATAATAGGCAGGTCCGACTTATTTTTCTTTTAGATATCATTATGGATTGAATTATAATAGTACAAAATCTGTTTTAGTTAGCTGGGCTGCCATAATAAAATATTCTAGATTGAGTGGCTTAAACAACAAATGTTACCCCTAATCTCTTCTTTTTTTTTCTTTATGGTATCTTTTGATGGAGTAGTTTTTAATTTTAATGCAATTTTCTTTATATTATCCTTTATGACTAACTTTTTGTGTCTTCTTGTTCAAGAAATCGTCTGTATCCCAAGATAAGAAAGATAAGTCAGCACAAATCATTTAAATTATGTTTTTCACATTTTGATTCTTAGTTCTTTTGGATTGTGTGTATGTGTGTGTGTGTGTGTGTGTGTGTGTGTGTGTGTGTGTGATGAAATGTAGGGTCCCAATTTCATTTCTTTTCCCATATTTCCAACTATCATCCTTTCCCCCTTTCATCTACGATCATATATACTATCATATATACATTATACATATATCAAAGTTCCATGTATGTGTGAGCCCATTTCACGTCTCTCCATTTTGTTATAATGGTCCATTTTTCTATTCCTAAACCAATAATGCACTATATCTTTATTATTATAACAATAATGCACTATATCTTAATTATTATAACTTAATTATTATAAGTCTTGATATCTGGTAAAGAAGTTCTTTGCCCTTCTTTTTCTAGAATATCTTCACTGTTCTTGGAGTCTTGCCTTGCATATGCATTATTTCAAATTCTATGAAAAATTTTATTAGAATTGCATTCATTCCTAGATCACTTCATATAATTGCTATATTTTACAATATTGTGCCTCTATGCATGGAAATGGGATATCTGTCCATTTACTTAGTGTTTGAATAAAAATGCTTGGTTATTTTTACTCTTTATCCCATCCATCATCTGTTTTACTATCTTTTTTATCTGAATCTGAAATTTTCATATTGATTTATGAAATTTCTGTTTCTTCTTGTATGAGTTTCCTGTGGCCATTGTCATATTACCATAAACTTTATGGCTTAAAAGTAAATAAATTTATTCTCTCACAGTTCTGGAGGGCAGAAGTCCTAAATCAGTGTTCATTGGACTGAAGTCCAGATGTTGACTGGGCTATGCTCTCTGGAGGCTCCAAGGGGCAAATTTGTTCTGTTTCTCTTCCAACTTCTAGTAGCTGCCAGAATTCCTTGGCTTGTGGCTGCCTCACTCCAGTGTCTGCCCCTGTGGTCACGTTGCCTTCTCTTTTTCTGTCTGGGTCAAATCTCCCTCTGTCTCTCTCTTGTAACTATGCATGTGGTTGCCTTTAGGGCCTGCCCTGATAAGTGCAAGATAATCTTTCCATCTCAAGATCCTTCTTTTAGTCACCTCTGAAAGATACTTTTCCAAATAAGGTAACATTTACAGATTCCAGGGGTTGGGACCTAATATCTTCGGGGTGGTCATTGTTTAGTCTACTACACTTCTCTACCAGATTGCAAGCTCACTTGTGTGTGTGATTCTCATTGCTTAGAAGAGTTGTAAACCAGAACGCTTGGCACACAGTAGGCATTCACTTAATATTTGCCAAATAAATCATTAATGTAATGAATTAATTTGAAGACCTTCTTTTAGTATGGGGAAGTTGCGTTTTACTCCAGAAGACACACCCAATACCATTAGTTGGAATTTATAGTGGGAGACTTCAGCTCATCGCAGAAAGAATGTTCTAGTAATCAGGCCATAGTCTAAGTTGCTTCATGAGGGAATAAACTATAATCTGAATCTATTCCAACAAAGTTTGGATTATCATCTGTTAGGGAGGCCAGAAAAGATATTTTAAAATTAAGTGGGAAGGTGGTTTTACAGAGAGCAGTCAGGTTTATCCTGTGTAACTACTTTTACTTCTTCCTATCTAAAGAACCCTAATTTCTTGAAGTTTCTAGAATCTTCTCTAAGCATTTGTTAATTTATTTGTTTTAAGATCACTGGAGAAGATTCCCCTAGTTTATAGCCCTGTCGTGGGCATTTTACAGAGGCGCCACAGAGACATCTTTCTTTTCTGTGGATCAGCTCTACTTCCCTTTAGCATGGTAAAGCATCATGCTGGGAGTGTTCAATGCTAGCTAGCCAGCACGGTCCTCCACACAAGAGGAATATTTATTTCTTTCTAAATTATAAATATGGCTCCAAGTCTTCAAATCTAATTTTCAACCTGGAATCTTGCCATAGGTGTGTAAAATATGGTCACTAAAATAATGCAGTTGGCTTTTTGTTTCATGTAGCAACCCATATTCAAAAAAATGATGTCTCTTTATCAGGACAGTTGTTTAGGAAATTGGCGGTTGGAAAGTGCAAAGTTTTCCTCTAGATTCCCTTTCATATGAAATCACACATGAAAATCAGTCCTATGATCTTAGCAAAATCTAGTTTTTGGCCAAAGTAGTTGTGCCAGTGGAATGTTTTTGTCTGTAAGTAATGGAATACATCAGTTAAGTACCATAGTATTATTCTCCATAACAAGAAGCCTGGAAAGTGGGCTGCAGAAGACTGAGCAGTTCCAAACAGTATGTCTTCACACAAGTAATGACAACAAAGAAAGGGAAGGGAGATCTTTCCTTCTGCATTTCTCCTTGTTTTCTCCCCCCACCTTTTTTTTTTTTTTATCAGAGAGGAAAGTTTTTCCCAGATGTCTCCCAAAGGACATCTCGTATGACTCATTGGTCAGAGCTGGGTCATATAACCATCTCCAATAAGGAAGAGTGGAAGAGCAAGTTTCTGCCACATTAACTCCCCTCATGGACAAAAAAGGGTTCAATCTGGCCCTATTAGACAGAGATTCCGGAAACTAACATTTTCAAAGAACTTTGCAAAGCCCTTTCATGTGCCTTTTTCTTCTAATTCTCATTAACACACCCAGTGATGAAGGAAGTTGTTGTTGGTGGGGCGTAGGGAGAGACTGGAAACTAATACTAACTGGGTAGCTACTATTGTGGACCAGCCCTATCTACAGATGAAGAGACTGAGGCTCTACATAAGAAATTTGTCTAAGGTAACATGGCTAGAAAGCATGGTGTTCCAACATGGAACAGATAGATGATGAGGGTGATAGTCAACACGGATTATTTTACTTTACTTTTTGAATCTCAAGAAGGCAGAATTCAAGGCCTGCTGTACAAGTAGGAGGCTGCCTAAAAGGCTCCTCTCCAATAAATATAGCACCTGCAACAGTGTTATTCCTTCTGGAAAAAGCATTGTTCCTTCAAATGTCTTCTTTTACAATGTAAATATCTCTGCATAGGAAACACATGAGTAGATTATTAACCATTAGATAGATCTGCAGTATCAATTGATTGAGCTTGAGTTAGAGGAGTGTTTCAGGGACAGGGTCAGATTCTAAGGTCAATGAGTAATATTTAATGTTGTCAAAAATCACCATCAAATTGCCCATAAAATCTACTATGTATGATTTGTGTGTATGTAATTAAGTAACATTTTTTCCTCTGCATTGGACTAGATCATTGTTTTAAGGTGACTACCAGGTGAAATAGTTGGCTTGTGTTTAGTGTCCAGGTTATATGAAAAAATATTTATTTTTGTTCTTGAGGGTACACAGTCGAATTTACTCAACTTAAATGTGTGTTTGATGTCACTTACTACTTTACTGAGTGGAGCTTGCTGACTGCATGTAGTGCCCTCGTAGAATGCGGCACCAAACAGGTATGTTTTGAAAGGGAAACAAGATGGAGAGGTAGGTCTGCATCCTGGACTTCTGTGGAGAGAGGGTGGGTCAAGGAAGAACATCAGTGATGAGATGCTCTGGGGAGCCAGAGGGCAGCAAGAGAACACTGGGAAAAAGGAGGGTGAACAAAAAGCAAGGTGTTTTTATTTTATTTTTTTCAATTTTAACAATATACTTTTTTTAACCCAATAGTCTAAAATAATAGTATCGTGTGACCATGTAATCAATATAAAAATCATTAGTGAGATAGTCTATATTTTATTTTTTATCTTTCCGTTACAGTTGACATTAAATCTTGTTTTATATTAGTTTCAGGTGTACAGCATAGTGGTTAGACATTTACATATTTACGAAGTGATCCCCACGATAAGTGTAATACCCACTTGGTATTAATATTGAATGTTCACTATATGACAGGCATTGAGCTATGTTACTTTATGTTGATTACTGCATTTAATTCTTCACCCTATGAATACTTCTATTTTATAGGTCAGGAAACTGGGTCAAGGTCACACATTTGGCAAGTGCAGGTTTGTGATTAGAACTCCAGGGCTGTCTCCAGGCTAGGCACTTTGCAATTGGAATTCCCACTTAAGCTTCCTCATCTGTAAAATGGGCCACATCTACCTATTTTATAGGGTTCTCATGAGTATACATGATAATCCATGTCAAGTAATTAACAATGAGACAAACATTGTAGATCGGCATTATTATTGTGGATTTTATCTCACCATATTAAAGTTCTCAGCCGTGTCTTTTACCTACACTACTGGATAGCAGTTCTCAAACTTTTTGGTCTCAGGGCCCTTTTACACTCTTAAGAAGTATTGTGAACCCCAAAGAGCTTTTGTTTATGTAAATTATAGCTACCATTACTGCATTGATATTAATACTAAGAAATGTTTGAAACAGTTACAAGCACATGCTCCCTTAGCTGCCAGAGTGATGTCATATACATCACGCATCCTTTGGAAACTTCTGTATACTTGTGAGAGAATGAACATGAAACAGGCAAAAAAAGGTGTATTATGAAAATAGTTTTGACTTTATTGCCCCACCCAGGGTTCCCCAGACCGCACATTGAGAATTGCTGCTCTAGTGTACGTGCTTGATGAATGAACCGTCGGATTCTGCCTTTCCAGCTCCAGGGCCCCGCCCCTCGGCGCCACCCCAAGCAACCGGCTACTCGGGCGCCCAGACAGGCCCCGCCCCACCGCCTCTTTTCCTACGCCTGGCTTCCATGGTAACCACAGCGCGCAGCCCTGGCGTCACGCCCCCCTCCGGCTAAACCATTAGCTTCAGGGATCTTCTTAGGGGGAGATGGAAAGAAATGAATTTGACAGATCGTCTGAGAGCTACTCGGCTTCCATTTTTCTACCTAGTTTGATGCACTTCCTTTTTTTCTTCTCGCCTACTGCCCTTGCGAGGATAAGTCTCGCGTCTCGCCCGCGAGGCTCGAAGGTCTCCCCCATCCCAGGCTCGTTAATGGGCCGGCTCGCCAGGGAGGCTCTCAGTCGGCGCGGGTTGGTGCAGAAGTGGGGGTGCGCGTCCGACGTAGCGCGCGGGGGCGGGGCCTCGCGCTGGGGGAGGGAAGGTGGGCAAAGATGGCGCCCAGCGAGTGATTTCGTTCTGGATTTCGCCAGCAGTCGCTGAGGCACCAGGGCGGGGGGTTCTGCTCGGACGGCCGTCCTTCCTCCTCTCCCCGCGCCCCGGAGACCCCTCCTTCCCTTCCTCCCTCTACCTCAGGGGGTGGGGGGAGGCGGACCTGGTTCTCGGGACACCATGTCGGACTCAGAGGAGGAGAGCCAGGACCGGCAACTGAAAATCGTCGTGCTGGGGGACGGCACCTCCGGGAAGGTCAGTCCTCGAGCGAGCTCGTCGTCCCAAGCCTGCAGGAACCCCGGCGCGGCCCCGGCGCCCCCAGCCTCCTCCCCGCCGCCCGGCGTCGCCTCATTACCCTGAGCTTCGGGGCCTCCGGGCCCGGGCCCGCTTGCTCGTGGCCTGGGGCTGGACACGCAGCAGGCTCTTGGTGAAGGCTGATGAGAACTGTCCAGCTCCCCTTAAATTAAAAAAAAAAAAAAAAAAAAAAAAAAAAAAAGTCACTTCCCACCTCCCTGACTAGATAGCGAACTCGTACTCCTTCAAGACTCGGGCAGCATCGCCTCCTTGGAAAGGTTTCCAGCTTCTCGCCTCTGAGGACTGGCAAGGATCTGCCAAGGTGTCTTATGTGTTTTTACTTTAGTCCGGGTCACACTTTGCTTCCCCTCCCCCGCCCGCCGACCGTTTCTGATGCCTCCACTTCACTGGGCGCTCCCAAGAGCTAATCAGATTCCCGGGGTGAGAACTGGGGCGCCATCACTTACGGGTCGGGTCATCGGAGGGCAAAAAGCTCGCCCGTTTGTGCTGCTCTGTAAGGGGGTATTGATGGGGGTGGCCTCAAAGGTGAAGTGTGCAAATACACACTCAGTGTGAAAATCCACCTAAAGCTTTCAGAACGTGGTGTGCACTCAATAAACGTAAGTTGTTGCTCTTTTATAGCATCATACCTGTCCCTCTCTGTTCCCAGCACAGCACCTGTCAGCACAAGCATTCATTCAACAGATACCTATTGCGATTCTGTTATGGGCTGGATGGTGAGAGTCGAGCTGCTAGCGCGTCAGAGGGGATCCTCGCCTTGGAGTCTGTCTAGCCTCCCGTGACCTTTGGTTAAATGAATGAAAGTGCACGCGAGAGACTCTCCGACAGCCAGTCCCCATAGCTCTTAGGCAGGGGTTTTAACCCAAGGTTGAGGGCTAAGCCTTGCCCAGTACTTGCTCTTTGGAGAGGGTTCGTAGGGTCTCCAAGGGGTCTGACCCACCCCCGAATTAAAGTGAAGGGCCTCTGCCCCGGTGCCTTCACACCTGTCGCTTCTGTCAAAGGCGCCAACACTGTTTCTGGGAATGTTGCTAAAGTTTGTCCCCTTTCTTCTCCGTCTCTCTTTTCCCACCCAGAGTCTTCAGGTTATTACTACCAGTTTCTCATTTTTGGCCTCACGTTTCCGTGTTACAGATGTAGTTTTGGACCTTGGTTCTGCGGTAACGATTGCTCTTTGCATCTTCCCTGGCATTTGGCACTGCACAGCTGCTCCTGTCTTTGGCTCTGAGATTTGAGTTCATTGGGTCCTTGGGAAAGGTGTCATTCATATGCAAAATTTGGAGAATGCTAGTAATTTCTTTCTTGCCTTCCCCTATATTTTGTTACTGATTTTTATTGCTGAGGAAGAACAATATGTTCTGATTACTTTTAAACATTTTGCAGAAGAGAAGAATATGGGATCACTTTTCTTTATAAAGTATTATATGAATTTTTGTACACTTAAAACAACTTTTGAATGAATGGTTTTAAATCAGCATAGTTTCTAGCACCCTTATTCAATAAAAATTTTAAGTTACATTCTATTTCTAGTTTTCTCATCATTCATATTTTCTTTCGAATGCTTTGTAATTTTTCATTTCCTAAATTGTTTTTATAATCAACTCATAACTGAATTTATTTCCTGTTTAAAGTTATGACAATCTATGATACTAATACACTTGTAAAGAGAAACAAAAATTGCCCGTTATCTTACATTCTATCGTAATGCTTTAAACTTTTGTTTATTTTTCTCCCAGTATTTATGTTATCATACGTGTGTTTTACTCAGTTGAAATTTGTTCATAATTTTGTATCTAGGTTTTTCATTTAGCCTGTCATACATGTTTTCCTCTTGTTGCCAATTTAATGTGAATAATTATGTTTTTTTCATCTCTGTCTAAAATTCTCTCTAGGACAAAGCATAATTTCTTCCCTTCTCTATTGTTTAAGGACTCTCATTTCTGCTTCAAAGGATAACAGTGACATTCTTTATGATGTTTTGACTTAGTTTTCATCATCTTGACTCATCTAATTTTAAATATTTCTGCCAGAAATTTTCAGATACATGCATTAGAAACCTAACCTCTTTTCATTATTCATATATCAAACTTTTTTTCCCCTCTATACTCTATTCAGCTCTCAAATTATTGGCTGCTGCCAACATTCCCATTCTATGTACTGTCCTTTTCTTTCATGAATTCAGCCTCTCTTTCATTTTTATTTGTATCCTGATTTAACTCCTGGCCATTTTTTTATAGCATTAATTTTCCCTGCTAGTTCTGACTTAGGGCATTTTTATATATACTGACAGAAGCAACAGATTATTGAGATGACCACTAATAGTTTCTCCAAGAGAAATTTAGCTCCTCCCTCTAGTGACACGTTTCTACTTTCCTGTTTTGATGTATACTTTTGATTTTATTATATATTTTAAAAGATTTTTTTTAAAGCAAAATGTTCTTTACGATGTCTTTTCAGTGTTTGTGAACATAGTATGGTTAAAAATTGTTAGCAAAAGTTCACCGAACAAAAAAATTTAAAGAATGAGATCAACGTGTTTCAGATATGGTAGATGGTTGTTCATAATTGTTTAAGAAGGGTATTTATACATTGACTTGTAAGAAATTATTGGAAATGAAAAATGGCACCAAGACTCGATAATTGGAGAGGACGTGCCTCCCAGTGATTGGGTTGATCCTCTGTTTAATTTTTACAGTAAGGTGTTTGGAGATGACATATTTTTTTAAATATTTTGTGTTCCCAGTGACCAATACTTTTGACAGATTATGCTCCATTTTATTCGAAAACCTAGCTTTATGTTTGCCTCAAAATTGTGAGCCTATGGCTTTCAAAATCTAGAAGCTCTATTTCCAGGAAAAGAACCTTAGAATTTTTCTAACTATTCATTAATATAAAAACATTGAACTTTGATAATCTCCAAAGAAAGTGGGAGATTACCTTAAATGACATTATGCTGATGTTACATATGCCCTGAGTTTCTCTCTGACTTACAGTCATCCATATATTAAACATTTTGAAATATCTATAATAGTTTAAGTGATGATACTTATTTTTCTCTAGAACTCTGTGCATCTTCACAGATGATTTTGTGCTCTAAGTTAAACAAGCTCAATGGCATAAATAAGGCTAAATGAGAAAAGGGTTTTAAAAAGGAGTGCTTACCTTTTAAAATTCTGATTTCTCAGTTTTTTTAGTATTGTTGTATGCTTCAAGAAAGCCAAATAAATTTTCATTTTGGTGTAGTGACTTTATTTCTCGTTGTCTAGCAGAACATCTTTCTTGTAGTGCTCAATAAATATTTGACCAAGTTTCTTAGAAATTTGTTACAGATGCTCAGTATTTAACTATTAAAAGATTGGAGTTGGGGTGTGCAAATTGCCATTTGTGTGAAAAATATAGTTCTTGTGTCAAAAGGAATTTCAAGTCTTTCTGTGTAAAGCAATTGAAATTTGGCCAAGTTTTCTTTTGCACTGCTGTACTTACATCATAATTAATTATAATAAGTGACCTAGGAAATTTTATCTTAATTTTAAGTATTTTAGGAGTTGACATCTAATTTTAACTTAAAATAAAAACGTGTTATTTTTCCGTAACTTTGGGAGTCTGTCTTAAAAGGAATAAAAGCTTCATGAAGCTGCCTTTGTCTTCTTTTGGGGGAAGTTTACAAATAAATAAATAGTACATTTAAAATGTTTAAGAAACTTGTGAGTTATTTCCACAAGTTGTTACCAGAATGATTAATTATTCTTTGGCTTTCATAAAAAATGATACTCTTAATGAAAGCCCCAGAATTTTGAATACAACTTTGTTTTTTAAAAAATTTAGATTATCTGTTCTGGTTATAAAATTCTTGTGACTTTTAAGCTTTATGGTTTTTGCATGGAAAATATTTATTTTTGCTTGCTTAGTATTAATATTAAAAATATCAACTTTTTAATTTAAAAGATACATATTATCAGTCATTCTGTAGACTCATTTTCATCTAACAGCTTTAATATTGAAAAAAAATTAGACCCTTAAAAGATACTCTTCTTATGGGGCAGAGAGGAAAGAAAAGAAGTTCTATAAATAGGCTTTCTCCTCCTTAATCAATACCTCTTGTCATTGGCTGAAGACACAAAGTACTCAGAAATGAAACCTAGAATTCGCTGAAATTTGTATTGAACTGATACATATATGAATATATAAAACTCAGATCTTTAATCATAATTTTTTAGTTTTCTCTGTTGGTAAATCTCAAATTTTAATTTTCAGAAAGGACAAGGAGCTTGACAATCGGGATTTAAAGAGATCTATACTGATTAGTCTGTTGTCCCCCCTGATAGCTGTTGGCAAGTGAAATTTACCTGGTAGAGTATTAAGTGGCTCCTCCCCTTGTAACTGATTAGAGCTGCTTAACAGTTGTTTGTTGGATTAATGGGAGTATGAATAAGATTTAGTAGTGAGTTTATGTTTACATTTATAAAAAAAGACATTAATTTTTATATTATGTGCATCAATTTTTTTAGACTTCCTTAGCTACGTGTTTTGCTCAAGAAACTTTTGGGAAACAGTACAAACAAACTATAGGACTGGATTTCTTTTTGAGAAGGATAACATTGCCAGGTAAGAGACCAAAAGTCTTGACATAGAAAATTGTGCATATCTTACAATAAGAGGCATAGGCAGAAATGTGTAAAATAAGTTTTGGGGCTCCTTCTACATGAAAATATATGTAATCAGTGAATTTATCTTAGGGAGGTTAACTTTCATCAACATCTAACATTAAGACATATTGTCCATGGGAGTGAGAAAGAATATAGAACACACACACACACACACACACACACACACACACACACACACACATATATTCCTATATTCCTCCATTCTCTAGTTTTTGACCACTACGAATTTTTCAAGTATAAACAATAGTTGCTTATAAAATTCTGAAACGTTTTAAGAAAAAGCAAACGCTATACAATTATCAACAGATATTGTATAAACTAAATGGAAAAGACTGGAAAGGATTATTTTTTTAAAATATTATTTTGATTAGCCTCTGCTTCAGTTTTTTGTTTGAGAGAAAGTTGGACCAGAAGTATAATGTAGCTATGGAACTTCTGTGCTCTAATATGTGAATGCTGTTTTATGCAAGGCAGCATGAAATTGCTGGCATTTAATAGACCACTAAAATTTAGGGTCCCTAGGCACTCATAAAAATACAGTTTGAGCATTCAAGATGTTTCAGTTCACCATGCAAAGAAACTATTTAGATGCCAGTTGCAGCACATTTTGTGGGAAATACAGGGAAATAATAACAAAAAAAGAGTGGTTTCTGTTTTAAGTTAGTTTCTGAACAATTGGGGCTTTGAAATGCTCTGTCCATTCACTTGTGATGGTTAAATTATATGTTTAAAGTATTTTATTAAAAGCAGTTTATCTTGATTGACCTTATAAACTAGTCCATCCCTCTCCTCTCTGAGGAAACCCATTTGAATAAAAACGGTTGCAAGTGTAGTGTCAAATTCATATACTAGAATGTGAGTGATATAGTGGAAAGGGGTTTAATAAACTCCAATATTATTGAAATATTTTAATCTCTCAAATACCCCATCTCTCAGACAACTCTCCATGAAAGTTATAGAGCAGCTAATGAAAACTCTTGGTTATTGAAGGTATTCTGCCTATCTCACTAGTAATATACTCATATTTTGTGATGGTCTGTTTTTGGCTACCAGTGAAAAATAAATTAGAAGATATAACATGGGAAAAGAATTCTAATTTTCCGTTACTGAGTTATTGTTCAGCAAGAGGTTTAAATAAGAAACGTGTGTATTTAGTTTAATTTGTATTTTAATGTATTCAAAACTGAAAATCTCATTTTTATTACTCTCTTATGGGTAGATTAATGCTACATTCATAATATTTACAGCAGCCACTCGCAGAATACATGCACAAGTCACATAATACACATGCTGAAAACTTGGTTTTTACAAGTTTTTTCTGAGATGCCAGTTGTACACAGAAAACCTCAGTATATATTTAGTTATTGACTAGTTTCTTTTGATGCTAATTAGCAAAAGCACCAACTTTCTGCATAATTCATATTGTTTAATTTTTGACTTTTTTTTTTTTTCAGTTTAAAGGCTTACATAAAGGAGCAAGCGCCTACTCAAACATTAAAAACATTTTAAGACTCGTTTTGGACATTTTATATATTTGATATATGATGATTTCTGGTCTGTTGCACAATACTACCAATTTTTAAATTTTGATTACTTTCTAAAAAATATTTGGTATTTTTGAAATTCAAGTTTACAGTAAATATTTTAGAGTTGGAAAGTATTTAGGTTAAAAACAACATTAGGAAATGTATATTCAATGAATGTATATTTTAGCTTTCCTGATTAATTTTTTATTTTGATGGGCAGAGTTCCAGAAAAAAATTTCGTTTTTTGAAAAGGCAATTGGTTTTATCCTACTTAATGGACTCAAAATTATGATAGAAATTTCAGTAGGAAAAAATTGTTTTAATGTATCTTGATTTTATATAATTGATAGGTACATTAAGAAATAAGGTGAATAAATTACCAGGTTCATAGTATATCCTTTATATACTTTAACCTTAAGTTTAATTCATTGTAAATGTTAAATGTAGGTTGATTAGTATTTGTATCATTTGCTAAAGCATTGCAAGTAGCATTATTGAATTTATAGTAAAGCAGCGTTGTAGTCGAGTCTGATAATTGTTAGTATTCTAGTAAATCTTATGTTGTTCAGATTGTTAGCCGAATAATAATACCTCCTGTCCATCTAGTCACATCCTCTTCATGCAAGTTTTCAAGGTCATTACTTTGCAAATTCTCATCCATTTTCGTGTATTTCATGATCCGGTATGCTGTATAGTCTGGATGCAACCACTGTGCAGATTTTACTGCTTAAAATAGTGTATCTGTTAGTCAGAGATTCTGCTGATAGAGCTTCTTAAGAGCCTTAGTCAAAATACTTTCAGGAAGCTTGTGGGTACAGTCCAGTAAACAGCGTTCTACTGTGAAAAGGATTTCTAAGTCTTCAGTACAAGAAGTGGGCAGACTTGTGTTTTTAGTTCCATCTTGACTATGCAGCACTTTAAGTAAGGTTAACCGAGGCACCAAGTGTACTTTTACAAGGTCACTGTTGAATCCTCTTTGTGGCTTTGATTCATACCAAAAGCAACTTACCTGTATTTTGTCACCTCATTTATTTTTTTCCCTAGTTATATGTCGTTTCTTACAGAGGAGCAGGAATTTTGTAGCGTTTTGCATTTGGGATTAGATTGCTAACAATTTCCTTAATGTTCTTTATTAGTTAGAAATTTATATTCGATGGATTCTTGATTTTTAAAAATTTTGCAATATTGATTATTTAGATACTCTTATATTGCTTTATAAGTATGTCATTTTGAAAATATACTGGACTTCATATTTATACCTGCAAATCTAAAATGAATATTGATTTGAACTTCATCTTTATGTGATTTAGTTTTTTTTATTTTTATGTGTTAATAAGCCTCAAATTCAAATGTGAAAATTAAAAATAGATTTCTAAATATATGAAATGACTGTAAAGTTAATGTTATTTGTTGAGAGTATAATGATAGTAAATTTTTGTTTGGCTAGCATTGTATATTAATGGGTTGTCAATAATGCATAGCTGTTTTTATTTATGAGGTACTAGAATATGAGAAAACAAGCCAACAACAACAGTGTTTATTTGGAGAGGTATACATTTAAAAAATACCCTCGATACATAAATGTAAACTTCTTAGAAGGGAGACAGTTGAATAAATGATTTAGAGTCTTAAAATGATTGTGGTTAGAATTTGAAAACATTAATGAATATCATGTCCGTAAGTTAATAGATGAGGTGTTCACAACCTAATTCAGATAAGATCTGCATATCAGAACTTAAAGGAAAAAGCTTCATATTTCTTGATATGAAGTTAGTGATAGGGTTTATTTGCCTTGAAGAAAATGGGATTAGGTGCCTTTTATTAAGTGTTGCCTAAAATTTTATTTTAAAAAGTTAGTATTGTTAAACACTTTTTTTGGAAGTAAACAAATGATTGTAAAGGGTTTTGCAGGTAAACTGAATAGAGTTCTGCCTGTGTATCTAGGGAGCTTCTGAAAGTATTTGACAGAATTTTAGTGACGGCTAGCCCTATCTCACTTGCTTAATTTGAGACAGCATTACAGGAGAATGATTTCAGCTTTGAATCTTGAAAAATTTAGATTTTTAAGAAGTTAGGTTTAATCAAGCTAAGCTGTGGGACAAGTCTCGGACTGACATCGTGGTTTTCGTATTCATGGAGCTTTAAGAATGTTTCTGTCATTGCTCTGAGCGTTGGAAGTGTGTGTATGTAGGTATGAAGACGGGTGATGAACTTCAGTAGCTCTCATTAATGCTAATGGAAGTTCCTCATGTAAATCTTCTGCATGTTGGCAGATGGAACAGACCTACATCCAAATAATGGAAAAATTGTAATGCAAACCCAACAAAACTAGAGTTAGGGTAAAACTTGGCTGGTTAGTCCAGTGTCGTACATGCTTTTCAGTTGCAAAGTTAAATGGTGTGACTAATATTCTCTGATTTTAGTGTTTCACATTGTTATAAAAATTCATATGTTTGTAATCCTTTTCTTTTGGTTTTTGAAATGAGACCTTTTTTTTAGTGTCTAAGTTTTTATTTCGAATATTCCTGATTTGTAAATCATTCAAAGAGATACATTTTTAGTGGGGGGAACTCATTTTGAAGGTACTAATTGAGACTGTCTACTATTGGAGAAAATTGCATAATTTTATGAGGAAGAATAATTTGAACTGTCAAACTAAAAAATATATTGGACATGATCTTTTTTTAAGTCATTAACTGCACTGATTATAGAGAGTAGCTTATCTCATAAATTTTTGTATCAACCGAATAGTTTGCAAAATTGACAAAAAAATTGAAAGATTGATTTGTATTTTAGAATGCTTTTATAATGCTTGCAAAGATTTGTTACACTTTTATGAAGTCTTTGAAACACATTGTAATTTGTTTCAATGGAAATGTTTTGAATAGGTATAAATGCATCATAATATTTAATGATGTATGGTGTATGTATCCTACCTCATTTCTGAAGAGGGCTATCAAATGTGTTTATATTTTATAGGTTAAACTTGAAAACATGTAATTTTAAAATTGTTTACTATTACATGTAATTTTTAAATTATGTTTACTATTACATGTAATAGCTGACATTCAAATTTAAAAAATTAATTTAAGTTGAAACTATGGGTCCATTTTTGTAGTCTATTATTATTCTGTGGGCTTTAGAACCTTTAGAGATAGAACTTACAGCAAAATACATTATGTGTAATAGAGTAGGTTAGTATATACAATTCAATTTTTGTTTTTAAAGTATATTTCTTACCCTGTGTGCAAGTGCTTTATTTTTCTATTTTCTGTTTAAGGAAGAGTTTTTTAAAGTTTAAGAAGTTTATGAATTATAGCTTTCTTCATTTTCTTTGTTTTGAAGGTGATTATAAATGTGGGTCCATGGAAATGGGATAAAAATATAAACCTAAATTCCCCACTATGATTTCTTTTGACAACACTATTTCATAGTTTCAGATATCTAGCTAGATGAGCCTGCAGAATGAAAGGCAAATTAGGTTCAGAGTTTATCATTGTGACTTGATGTTCTGTGAAACTGTATTCAATTGTTAGATTGTTACTTTACATTTTTGTATTCTTTTTTTTCATATTCTTTTCTTACATTGTAGGAAACCTGAATGTTACTCTTCAAGTTTGGGATATAGGAGGGCAGACGATAGGAGGCAAGATGTTGGATAAATATATCTATGGAGCACAGGTACGACATGAATTCTCTGATTATGCCAATACTGAAAATACAAACACACACAAGAGGGTACACATGCACGCTCTTTCTAACAGGATTTTCATCTGATATGTAGAGGGAGTAAATTTATATTTGTGCTAATCCTTTGGTTTCATCCTCCTCAAAATACGTTTGGAATGATTTGGGTTAAGGAACCGGTGTGACTCTAACAGCTTTAATATGCTACCTACATTATTCGATGTTACCGTAAGCAGTTGAATAAACGTATCGATAAATGATATCTGATGTTATTAGCTGACCTAGTGATAGTGACTACTTTCAGAATGTATAAGCTGAATGAAAAACATAGAAAGGGAAAATTTATTCCATTTCAAGTTGTAAGGAAAAAAAGCATATTTATATGTCTATATATTTTTGTGTGATGAATTAGTCTATTAAATCTTTATAGTTTTCCTGATTTAATAGATATATCATATATTGTATCGGAAAACTTAGTATGACTAAGTATATGTATGATGCACATACAATATTATAATGTGATAGGATGGCTTTTCAGAAGAAAATATATGTAGAATAAGAAAACCTTGAATATTTAATACAAATTATTTGGCAACATGAGTTTATATACACATAATTTATAAGTTTTTAAATTAAACAAATAGGAAATATGTATGGTAGTAACATACTTTAAAAAGTTAATTATGGATATGTTACTAATTTTTGCTTTTTCTTCCTCTTTTAATTAGTGTGAGCCTTTCACATCATCATGAGGCATTGGGGGGAGTTTGATGTTTTAAGTGGGAGAATCATAACTTGGTTGTGTGGAACTCTGTTGCTCGTAAGAAATGAATCTAGAAGACGAAGACAGAGAATGTTAAGCACGCTTCTTTACGAAAAAGTTGGATGCTTATTAAATACCATTGCCTTAATTTTGGATGGAAAATAGATTCTGGATTATTTTCTAAAATAAATGAGACTCTTATGGTTCTGAGTCATATATAAAGACCCGAGAGTTTTGTTTTTATATTATTGACATATAGATTGAGCTCTTAGAACTGTTTCTTCTTTGCCTTTTTCTTCTACATTGCTGTCTCCTGAATTCTTTCTGCTCATTTAACATTTTCACTAGTGACCATATGACTTGATATTTTATGCACGTTTATTTTTCTCTTAAAAGGTATGTCTCACATTTTTTTCTGGCTTTATTATTGTTAAATTTTTTGTTTCAACGGATTATGTTTAAAGTGGATGTTAAACTAAAGACAAATTGCTGGACAGAGATTTGTAGGAATCAACAGTCCTTGTTTCACTCATCTAGTTGATAAAATAGGATTTGAAAATAATGATCTCTCGATCTCTTTTCTCTTTGCTCTGTTAAAATCAAACTTCAAAAACACATGTTGGATTTATAAAAAAAATGGAAGTTAGATCAGTCAAGCTTCTAATGATATTTGATTCTGAGTATCAAATAGAGTATCTTTTTATGGTTTATAGATATAGCTAGAGTTAGTGGAGAACAGGGAGATTTTATTTACCTCCAGGTTAATATTATAATAATATAAAATTCAATTAATAAATTCACTTAAAATTTAGGGGACTATAAAACTCATGCATTGGATTCTTTTAATTTTATCATACTTCAGATCATTTAAAAAATTTATTTGATATATTTAAATTGATTTAAAGTTTATTATAAAATTATGGTATTATATATAATTAACATTGATGTGAAATTCACATACTATAAAATTAACCATTTTAAAGTACGTAATCAGTGGCATTTAGTACATTCACAATGTTGTGTGACCATCCCTTCAAATAATTTTTTTACAGTGTATGTTTTATGCTGTTACATATCGGCTTAAAATCAGTAGGCATTAATAGGCAAATTTGTAAATTTCCATCTTTCTTAGAGTACTTGAGTGTAGTCAGATGTTTCTGTTCTTTTTAAATGTACTTCATGCCTCATATTCTTTCTTAGAACTTGTCACATTAGATTTCTATTTTGAAGGTACATGTTGACTTTTTTCTCTTTGATGGTGATTTATATTATTTATACTCTACAATTTCTGTGAATGTTATATACCCTGTTTTATTAAACAAGAAGATAGTACAGTACCTCTGAGAAGTTTCATGAATATTTTCATGAAATTGCCCCAGGAAACTAGGAATTCTGAGATAATAAAATGAATTGTCATAAATTAATGATAATTAAATTAATTTTCTTTGCTTTGCAGAGATTCTAAATTAAATACTATGCAAAATATGTAAAGTACATTTACCAGTAGTTTCTTTTGTTAAAATATATGTAAATTTTTTATCCAGGCCAGAGAAGCTCTGACTACAGTTTGCTACTACCATAAATCGGGAGAAATGTTACTTTTCAAAAATAGTGCTTGCAAAAACATTCTAATAGCATTTTAATGTATTTAATAACTTTTTATTACATAATCATAATTTTTTTTCAGAGTGAGCTATGCTGTTTCTAGAGTTGTTATAGATGCTGTATATTGCCCATCTCATATTTACTTTGGATTTTGATGCATGTGGTACAGGATAGAACTCTTTCACAAATAATGTTTGATAAGCTGTTTTGAGGACATCAGTTTAACGGATTATTTCTCTAGCTTATGTATTGTGTATAGAAAGAATTATCTTATACACATCTGGGCTGTTAAGCTAGTGAATGTATCCTTTTTTAAGCTTTTCTGAACTTCAGGAAGAAGATTATTTGTAGTCTGGGAATTAACTTAGGTTCAAATAAAACTGATTATTTTACCCTCTTCACTTTTTTCCCCCTAAACTTTAGCAATAGTCTGTTGAATAATGTTGGTTGAAACAAAATTGAGTTGACACACAAGAAAGAATTCGTGAGATATTTCGACAAGAGCTAGTTCTAAGAATTGTAGTATATCGCAGTTAAATTCCCAGATTTTGAATTCCCTTAACATTTTCTAGGAGTCTTCAGAAAGATGTTATAGGCTATTTTTCCTAGTGGTTACGAGCAAACACACAGTACATAGTGTTTAGTGCCCTGTAACCTGTGGCTAACAGAGGCTAATAACAAACCTCAGAGAAGGACTGGATGTTTCATTTTTGTAGCTCTTTCCATCCTGGAATCTAAGTGGTTTGCAAACACTGCGCTACTGAGCATAAACTCAATGAAGTATAGTCATTTGTGAGGTGGAACATAACTACTGTTATGTGCCAGTGCCCCACACAGATTAACCAGCCTGTGACTCACCAGCATAAGGACTGGGTATCTGCATGACAAGTGGGGAGAGAGCACATGTCAAAGCTGGGCTCCTGAGACCCTCTGCTATCTTTTACTATGAATTTTTTAGTTGGATAGTTGCTAACTTATAACATATTTACAGACCTCTCTTGCATTACTGTTTCTTCTTACAGATTGTACTTACAGAGCAAAGTATATGTTGTTATGACTATTGTATTTGATTTAATTTATTTCTATATATAATTAAAAACTCAAGTAGATTATTTGTCATACAAATCAGGAAGAAAAATTACTTGTGTTTTTGGGAATAGGGAACCTTTCATTTTTGGGAAAGTTAAATTGTGTGTATACTGTGCTTATTAAATTTTAGAAGTAAATCTGTGAGATCTCTTTTAAGACTGTTGAGTATTGCTAACAGTGTTTGTTTCTTCAAGATTGTTACCAGTTATTCCTTTGAAAGTGGTTTCCATTTGATTTACTGGCTTATTATGTTTATTAGATATGGTGATAAGTAAACTAGATAAAAGCACAGTATTATATAAAGTAACTTTATGTAATATTTACTAAAAGTCTTGAGGTTTACAAACAGGAGGGTGTTGGAAGGGGTGTTAGTATCTTCTGGGATTGCAGGGGAAGAAAGTCGTTAATGTATAGAAAATGGAAATTATTGTTGAGGAATTTGAAGATATAAAAGGATTTATTAAATTGAAATCTGATTTCCAAAACTCACGGCAAAGAGATTTAGGAAGAAGAGGAGCAGTTAGAAGGTAATTGGGAAGAGGAAGCGCAGGGCAGTACCAGGATGAAGATACAGGAAAAGGAAGAATGGCAGATTGATGGGTGATAAAAGAGGGTACCAGGGACATGAGACATGCTGATGGGTTTGTATATCCACAAGATTACCAAGAAAATTATTTCCAGCAGTCTTCAGTAGATTTTTCTCAGACTTCAGTTGTTGCCAAGATGTGTTGGATTTCTGAGAGAGTTGTATTTTCTAGTGGCTGAGAAGATTCTGATAGATGTCTGGAAGGAATCAGAAGAGGTCTGGATTGATTGATGTGAGAGACAGGGCTTTGTAGGAGGGGAGTACTTTAGTGACTGGCTTTGCTGTGCTGAAGCTGGTGAGTACAGGCCCTGGGAGGCAGTGGCTGCTTATGTGAGTTTTAGTAGTTTGTGTCTTGCAAATAATTGGTCTATTTCATTTAAGTTGTCAAATTTTAGCTATAGAGTTGTTTATATTATTTCTTTATCATCCTTTTAAAGTCTGTGGGATCAGTGGTGATGAGCTCTTATTATTTGTCTCTTCTGTCTCTTCTTCCCCTTCCTGTCTTTTGGTTAACCTGGCTAGAGAGTTACCAGCTTTTGGTTTTGTTAATTTTATTTATTGTTTTCCTCTTTGCAATTTCATTGATCTCTACTCTAATTTTTATTTATTTTTTCCTTCTTTTCACATTAGGCTTAAATTCCTCTTCCTCCTCAGTTTCCTAAAGTAGAAGTTTAGGTTATTGATACTTCTTTTCCAATACGTACATTCAATGTTATACACTTCTCTCTAAGCACTGATTTTGCTGTGTCCCAAAATTTTTGATAGGTTGTATTTTTATTTAAAATATTTAAAAAATTCGTATGAGATTTCTTTTTTGAGCCATGTGTTATTTTGAAGTATGTTGTTGAATCTTCAGATATTTTGAGTTTTTCTAGGTATGTATTATTGATTTGTTTATTTTCATTGCAATCTACTAACATGCTTTGTATAGTTTCTATTCTTAAAAACCTGTTAAGGTATGTTTTATGACCCAGATTGTAGTCTATCTTGGATTCTGAATGTCTCATGTGAGCATGGGAAGAGTGTAAAATCTAATGTTGTTGGACGGGCTAGTCTATAATTGTCAATTAGATGCATCTGATTGTTAGTGCTGTTCAGGTCAGTTTACTGATTTTCTGCTTGATGTATCAATTAATGAAAACGGGGTGTTGAAGTCTCCAATTATATTAGTGGATCTGTGGATTTGGAATTCTTTATACTTCTGTCAGTTGTTGCCTCACATTTTTTGATACTCTGTTCTTAGTTATATGTACACAAAATATTGTTATGTCTTTTTGGAGAATTGACCCCTTTATTATTATGCCAATCTTTATACTTTAAGTTTTCTTTATTTTGAAGTCTTCTTTGTCTGAAATTAATCTAGCTTTCTTTTTATTAGTGTTAGCATAGCATTTCTGTATCCCCTTACTTTTAATCTGTGTCTTTATATTTAAAGTGAGTTTCCTATAGGCAACATATAGTTGAGTTTTAGTTTTCATGTGCTCTGACAATCTCTGTCTTTTAATTGGTATATTAGACCATTCACATTTAAAGTGATTATTGATATAGTTGGGTTAACATCTATCATGTTCTGTTTCTATTCCTTGTGCTTGTTCTTTTTCTTTTTCGATCTTTTCTGGTTTTATTTGAGGACTTTATTGCCTCTCTTAGCTGATCAATTATACTTAAAACTTTTTTTTTTTTTTTTTTAGCAATTTCTCGAGAATTTGTAATATACAGTTTTAACTAATTTAAGTCACGTTCATATAGCACTATATTGCTTCACATGTAGTTCAGATACTTCATGAAAGAATATTCTTTATTCGTCCCTCCCATTTCTTATGGCATTGCTGTCATCATTTTGCTTGTCCATATGTTAAAAATCACTGAATACTTTATCACTATTATTAATTTAAACAATAAACTTGTTCCTTCTCTGATACTTTTTCTTTCTTTAGAAATTCAGTAGAACTGAATTTCTGACCCATAATGTCATTTTCCGCTCCCTCTTTAACATTTCTTCCAGGGTAGGTCTGCTGGCTATGAATTTCTTCAGTGTTTTCTTTTTCCCTGAGAAAGTCTTTATTTCTCCCTCACTTATGAAGGATAATTTTACGAATAGAATTCTGGATTTTTTTTTTCTTTCTTTCAACACTTTAAACATTTCACTCCATTCTTTTCTTACGTGGTTTCTGATGAGAAATTCTCTGTAATTCTTATCCGTGTTTCTCTCTAAAGTATTCCCCCACCCACCTTCTATCAAGATTTTCTCCTCTTTGTGTTTTGTTTTATGCAGTGTGAATATATGATGTGCCTACATGTAGATTTTTTTTCTTCACCCCTTTTTTTATGTTTTTGTTTTTAACATTTTTTTATTAGTTTCAGTTGCACAAAACAATGTAATAGTTAGACATTTATCATTTATATCCCTCACACAGTGACAATCCCCCTCCCCTATCCACTATCCCTCTGACATCGCACACAGCCATTACATTTCCACTGTCTCTATTCCTAATGCTGTACTCCGCTTCTTGTAACCATATATATATACACACATATATATGTATGTATGTATGTATGTATATATGTATGTATGTGTGTGTGTGTGTGTATATATATATATATATGTAGATTTTTTTTGGCGCTTATTTTGCTTGGTGTTTTCTGAGGTTCGTGCATCTGTGGTTTGGTGTCTTTAATTAATTTTGGCAATTTCTTGGCCATTGTTAGTTCAAATACTTCTTAAGCTTCATTCTCTCTTCTTTGTGATATTCCACTTACATGTAGGATGCACCATTCAGAATTGTCTCAGTTTTTTGATATTCTGTTTTCTTCTTTCTTTTTTCTCTTTGCATTGTAGTTTTAGAAGTTTCTGTGACCTTATCTTCAGGCTCACTGATTCTTTCCTAGGTTGTGTCCAATCTACTGATGAGCCCATCAGTGGCATTCTTCATTTCTGTTACAGTGTTTTTGATATCTAGCATTTTGCAGTGTCCTTTTTGTTATTCTTTAGAGTTGCCATCTCTTTGCTTGCATTACACACTTATTCTTGCATGTCGTCTAACTTTTCCATTAGAACCTTTAATATAGCAGTCATAGTTATTTTAAATCCTTGGTATGATAATTCCAAAATCTGTGTCATATCTGAGTTTAATTCTAATACTTGCCTTTTCTTTTCAAACTGCCTTTTAGTGTTCTTATTTTTTTGTTGAAAACTAGACATGATGTATGAAGTAATAAGAACTCAGGTAAATAGGTCTTTAGTGTTACCTTGGCCAGGAGTTGGTCTGTGTTTAATGTTTGATAAAACTGTAGGTGCCAGAGATAACAAATTCCTCTATCTCCTTGTTTTTTTTCCCTCTCCTTTTTTGGGGCATCTCAAAGAATTCTTCCTTAGTTGAAGTTTGTGTCTTTTTTTTTCAAATTACATTTATGTATTTACTTATTTATTTTTGAAGTTTGTGTCTTACAGCTCTTTCAGCTGTCACCCACTACTATTATACTGGGCCCTGTTAGTGTTGTGGTAAAGTATAGGGGAGGGGAAGCATTCTGTACTCTTATGATTAGGTCAAGGCCTTTCAGTGGCCTGTGTCCCTGGGCTGTAACCTTCACAGGTGTTTCTTAGCTCTTCCCACTTAAGTGAGACAGGATAGCTGGGGGGGCTGCAGTTGGGATCTGCCCTTCCTCCGTGTCATATAAGAGTCTGATTAAGCTTCTTCTCCTGGACAGTTTGCCTTTTTTATAGATAATGCTCTGGGCATAGTTTACAGTGGTTACTGTCTTCCTTCACATGCCAGAGCCATGAGGGTACCTTTCTTGACTCTTCGCCGTGATGCTCCCGTGGGGCTCCTAGAGGTAAAGCCCACTACCCCTAAGACTGTCGCCCGGGAATTTCTCCTTCTCAAGCCAGGCCGCACTCAGCCTCCAGCAGTTCATCAAAATTATCATTTACATGTTCTTATCATTTACTGGCTCAAACAGCTGTTGTACTAGGTAAGCAGGTTTTGGCTCTGACTTTCTGAATTCACCTGTCTCTCCAGATTTCAGGGTGGCGATTTGCCTGGGAAACTCAGCTCTCTGTCATGTCCAAGAAAAGTCATTGATTTTGTTTGTTGAGCTTTTTTCTTATTGTCAGGACAGCCATGACAACCTCCAAGCTCTTTACATGTTGGATTTGAAACCAAAAGCCCTAGATCTTTCTTGTTTTTTAAATTTTATTTTCAAGTATAGTCTATATACAATATTACATTAGTTTCAGGTGTACAGCATAGTGATGAGACATTTATATACCTTACAAAATCATCACCCTGATAGGTCTAGTACCCATGTAGCCTAGAATTTCTTTTGTATGTTAGTGTTTTTGGTTTTCTTATTTTCCCTTCTCAAACTTTCACTGTAGCAGTGAAGGCCAAAACTAGTATACGATTGTCATGTTAGGAGCAAAGATAGTTTTTATAATTAACTGGTACTGAGAATGGGGCATATGAACAGACAGACAGATGTTTGGGTTGGTGGATAGCTAGATTAGTAAAAAGGTGTTATCCTTCTATCTTTCTTAGGAGTCCTGGAAGATTTATAGGTATCGCTGACAGAAAATATATATCAGGACACATTGGTGTAGGTCAGGAATTGGCAAACTTTCCCTTAAAGAGCCAGATGGACAATATCTTAGGATTTGCAGGCCATACTGTCTCTGCTGCAGTTACTCAACTCTGCAGGTGTGGTGCAAGAGCAGTTATTGATAGTACTTAGACTAATAGTGTGACTATGTTTCAATAAAAGCTTATTTAAAACATGGGCTGTGTGTTGGATTTGACCTGTGGGCCATAGAACCCTGGTCTAGATCAATGGTATTTATTTTTATTCCATAGCTCTGTCTAGTACTGATTATTAAGAGATGGTGGCCATGTTTTATTTGCGTATTTTCTATCACATTCAGCTATTGACTCATACTGAAATGAAGATTTTCATGTATTAATTAGAAGGGTTCCAAAAATCTTAAGGTTAAGAGACATGATAGGTCAAGGCTCATTTTAGGAGTGTAAAAACTACCTTAAAATTGCCTTGAAAGTGTGATTTTTATTCACTCAGAATAATAAAAGAAAATTCCCAACGATTGTGTAGTGTGTTAGTTTTTAAGTAAGTCTATTTTCATTACTTAATCACTTAGGCATGGCCAGTGCTATAAAGGCGGAGGACAGCAGCATTGCCCAAGATCAGTAGATGGTAGAGCCAGGGCTGCAACCCTACAGCCATCTGACTTCCAGGGCAGAGCTCTTTCAACAAAGTATGTTGTATCACGCATGTCATGTCACCTGGAGGTTGTATCTTTCCTATCACCTGGAGGTGGAGTCAATAGCTTGAAGATTAGCTTCCTTCAGAGTTCAGTCCTGGGACATCATTCTTAATAAGAAAAGTGGGATTTTGCTCATCATTTCAAATAATTCTGTGTTGGGCATTATTTCAATGCATTTGGGAAGACAGACAGAAATAGATGTCTGAGTTCCCAAAATGAATCGGACAAGTGATTTTTGCATAAAAATTATAGGATATTGAAACTGGAAGGGATCTTAGAGACTGTTTAACTCAATGATCTAATTTTAGAGACAGGCAACCTGAGACCCAGAGAAACTAAGTGACTTGGGGGCCAGTGTAGTTTAACAAAAGAGGATGGTGCTGGCAGGTGTTAGCAGTAGTATGCTAGAGCCTGCTTGCAGATCAGTGGGTAAGTTTTCAGGAGTTTTTTTTCTTTTTTTTGGAGCCAGTTCTTGAATACATTTATGATTAAAAATTATATATAGACTCATAAATTGTATTAAAAACAAAAATATGCTCAAAATTTATCACTTAAGTAATTATTTTTCGATAGAGTTCTGTTATCTATGCTCTTGAGATTGTTTACATTTAGTGTATCTGTGTGGTGGAGATGCTATATAGTGGGGTCCTAGCCAACTTTGTGTTCAGTGAATTGACTTCAATAGCTTGAAAATGGCCACAGAGCAGTATTTACACCATAGAAATTGGCAAACTCCCCGAGTAACACACTCCCCACCCCCACCCCTGCCATGCCCTGAGCCAGTTGATTAATATTTACCAGTATATCACTGGCCATGACTTCTGTGTTATGTACTTGTCTGTTTATGTGCTTGGCTTTGCTGCAGAGCCAACTGTGAGTTCCTTGAGGTTTGGAATTGATATCCCTAGCACCCAGCATAGTGCTTGGCATGTAGTTGGCAGACAAATGTTTGTTGAATGAATGAGTGAAATTTAAATTCACTCAGTCCTTGGTTCAAATCGTGGCTTAGTTACTTAACTCACTGTGTGACCTTGGTTATTTTAACCTCTGTTTATTAGTAAAATGAGGATAGTAACACCAACTTTGCATGATTGCTGTGAGGATTAATGAAACGATCTAGATATCTGTCTGGTACATTGTAGGTGCAAAAAAGTAGTCAACATTTATGATTATAACCTAAGAAGAAGGAGATATAAATGCTATCAGGGTCCAGACTTACATTGTATGCAGAGCTTTGTATTAAGTGTTTGACCACAAACTGGATGAGAGTCAAGAATGTGGCACTGTTATTTTTGTGTGTGTACATACTTCTCCTTCCCACACAAAATAATGGGATATATTAAAAGGAATATGATATATAAGAGGCAGGAAGCAATCCTTCTATTATATTTGGCTTTGTTCGTGCTCTTATTACAGTATCATGTCTAGTTTTACATTGCTTATTTTAAATAGGATGTCAAAAAACTGTATGTAGAGTGTCCTGGGAAGAACCAACAACTATGATTAAAGGGATAGAAAATAGGTCCTTTGAGGCAAGTTTAAGGAATTGAGTTTGTTTATTCTGGAAAGGAGACGGTAAAGGAGTTTCTTAAACTCTCTTCAAGTACGTAAAGGGTTATTATAAGGAGGATACTCTCACGTTGTTCTCCAAATGCACAGAGGACCAAAAGAGGAAATCGACTTATTTCATTTAAAGAAAATTGTGTTAAACACTGAAATTGACTATCAAGGGATGTCATGGAATCTCCATTTTTGAAAATATTTAAAAAGAGCAGCAGCAGATGGTTATTGAGAGGTTTAAATGTTTGACCTCGTGAAAGTAAAAGGCAGGATTATAGACTTTGCAGCTTTTTCCACCTCTGTGATATAATTTTCTTACATTTACTGTAACTTACCAAGCATATCCCAGATATCTTATTGGGAAAACCACTTATAATTAGATGAAATTATTATTTAGCTTGCATTGCATCTGAATTGCTGGATTTATCTTGAATGAAAACATTTGGTATTATTTGCCTGCCAGTAACTAACGAAGTCAGTTTGTGTGTAAAGCAGTCCACATTTGCATGTGTAACAGTCCTAGGCATATCTGAAGCATTATTGCTTAAGAGTATTCAGTAATGATACATTTTTTGAAGTAGTGCCTCACAAATATCCTGTAACTCTTGTGACAGGGCATCCTCTTGGTATATGACATTACGAATTATCAAAGCTTTGAGAATTTAGAAGACTGGTACACTGTGGTGAAGAAAATGAGCGAGGAATCAGAAACTCAGCCGCTGGTTGCCTTGGTGGGCAATAAAAGTAAGTTATTAATGCTTATTTATGTACGGTAAAGTTTGTTTGCGTATCCTATTGTTTTTATTCCTAAAACACATTGATATTTGGAAACGTAAGTAGATACAAGTTTCCTGGAATGAGCAAGTTGCTTGAGAAGAAAATTCCCAAAGATGTGCACAGTCTTTTCAATAACAGTTTTAATGCTTGATCTTCATAATTGCTCTCCTGCTTTGGCCGATTACTAGTAAGGTGAGTTCTGTCCTGACAGTGTGTTTGGCTTCCTGAGTGTAAGGAGGAGCATGCACTAGTAAGAAAAGCAATGCAGCTGCAGAGCATGTGGGACTGCACTGCAGCTTCAGCCATGCCCCAGAGACTCGGGGAGATACATTTCATTAAATGATCCCCTGTTCTAGTGAGGGAAGCAGTGTCTGCGTGGAATTCTGTGTGTGCTGTTCTTGCTCTCATCTCTCATCAAGTTCCTTTTCTGAATTTTTGAGGTTTGTTCTGAAATATAGATAATTTTTTTTTTTTTGGAGAAAGATTATATTATAATAGGGGAGAGTAGTGCTTGATAAACATGATGGATGGGTAATTTTTGACATCTTGTCTTTTGGGCTGTGATTTACAGCATATAAAAATTATAAGACCGAATGCTATACAAAACTGTTACTTGGTACATAATCCTGCAATGCAGTTACTTGGAAAAGGAGTCCTTAATAAGGGTTTTCAGATATAGAAAATATTATGATATGACTTAATGTTTTACAACTATTTGCAGACAGAAAAAGAGAAAATGAATTCAAATTATACCGTGGAGGATTTAGGTCAGAAACTGTTTCCTGACTACAAGCATTGTTAAATCAATACCCAAGTATACTATCAAGAGAATTGTCTCCTCCAAAGGTCTTTAAAAGTATAGTGCATTTTTTTTTTTTGGTCTGTAATTGTTTAGGAAATAGTACTTCCTGAAGGACTAAACCAAGATTTCTTCATTATGTGGTTTTGCACACTTAGATGAACATTGAATAAATCCAAGCCATACTTTAAAATCATTACAAAACATGTATGCGTATCACTTCTCTAAAGAGTTACAAATACAGATTTTATAAAGCTTTTAGGAAACATTATTTCATGTCACAAAATGGATGGCTTGGGTAGAAGATAATAGTTTTTTTAAGTGTCAGTGAAATTTTGTTCATCTAGTTTGTAAATAATTCTAATTGAGTGAATCAGATGCTTTTCAATTCACTGAAATCCCCCTTTACAAATCATAAGTTTTGATGAGCTTAGGCTCTAAGTGGAACTTTTCATTTTAGGAGATCATTTCTTGGTTGTTCTGTTACCAAAGCATTGGCTTATTTTATGGTTAAATTTGTGCTTAATTTGAGGTTTCCCATCACCTTTTGGGAAATTACAGAGTAGGGAAGGCATGGGGGTTGGGATTTGTTTTCATTTCTTTCAGGATATAATCTAACGACCATCTGGAGTAATAGCGTAGAGGCACATAATTATATACATTATGTGTTTATGCTGTCCTGTGAGGCATCCAGCATTGTCACTGTCAAAGACAGGGCAGCAGATGAGACGGGCTGTTGGACTGTGCTGCTTGTGCCATTCCTAGGTTAAAAAAAACATTTATGTAAGTTACATGAATTTATGCAAAAAATTATTGCAGTGTTATTATGTTTGAGATTTAATAGCATAAGAGTCAAAAGAGTTTTTTCATTTTTGGCTTAGCTCTGACACCTTTCTTGTATTTACAATACTCTCAGAGTGAGATCATATAATAGAGTATGCAGTCACACAGAATGTTATATATGTAAAATGAAGAAGTTATACATGAACATTTTCCTGACTCTTTACTGCATGATCTGTCACTGGCCCGATTGCATATGATCATGTAAAGAAGGATCTTACGATTTGTGTTTCCACGTTGATGTTATATTAGTATAGTTGTATGTATATATTTTCTTTTCTGGGGATATAATTATATGAAAAAGCACAGACTTTACATGCTGGTTAAAGACAAAACAAAAGAAACATGATGGGTAGACGTCAGAAATTGGATCACTATGCTCATTATCTCAACAAGCTCATCTTTTGCCTAAATGTGCTTTTAAAAATCCATCATTGTGTCCTATTCTTTGCCACTTGAATAGAAAGCATATGTTAAAAAGAAATATGTGGAGGCTGTGAATATAGTTGTAGCTGTTGTGCGGGAGACCCTGCTCGCTGCGCCATTTGTCAGGCGGGAGACCCTGCTCGCTGAGCCATTTGTCGGGTGGGGCGGCCTGCGGGGTCTCTGCTCCCACTCCCCACACAAGAACGCAGGATATGGTGAGGCCAAAAAGGAACACCCACGGAGCCATAGGTAGGGGAGTCATACCACTACGGTCTCACTGGAGGCTAGGCCCACACTGGACGCGCAACCTGCCATCAGTCTTTCCGCCGACCGACGGACGACTCTCCTCCACTCTCCTCGACTCTGTTCCTCTCTCCTCTGCTCTCCTCCGCTCTGTTCCTCTACTCTCTTCTGCTCTCCTCGGCTCTCCGGCAATCCTCGGCAATCCTCGGCAATCCTCGGCAGTCCTCGGCAGTCCTTGGCTCTCCTCAGCAATCCTCGGCTCTCCTCCTTAGCCGCAGCAGTTATACCAGCGGCCAATCGGCCAACTGGCCACAGCCGAAGGCCAATCATCCACAGCCGACGGCCATCCACCACCCGAGCCAGTACCTTTCCACGTGAGGCCGAGAGCCTGTAAACTACTTTCTGGGGCTCTGTCCCCACAGTAGCATTAGTCAGCTTTTAGCCAAAGTTTAGCACAAGGCTAGAGAGAAAATTTCTATACAAAGTGTGTGTGTGTGTGTGTGTGTGTGTGTGTGTGTGTGTTTGTGTGAATTTATTCTATAGTAAGAGCTTATAATTAGTAAGTTATAAAATCGTTTGCTTTTTATTAAAGTATGGTAAACTGTTAGAAATTTGGGCCAAGGATCGAGGATAGTCGTAGGTAAGGGTGAATGATGGGTTTACTTTTGTAAAAGTATTGAGGTTTTTTTTTTTTTTAAATAACAGGAGTAACTACAGTAGGTTAATGAAGTAGCCAGCAGAGGAAGGGACTTGCTTTAATGACATAGACAAAATTGGTGATTAGTAAATCAATTATTTCAGTATATGATACTTAAAACAAATGTATTAATTTATTTTTTTATATATTTGGAAAGGTCTTAAGAGACTAGGTAGTGTTCTGTATACTAATTAAACTTTAAATGAAGCATTGAGTTGTGTGGTTAAGATCTTAGAACTTTGACTTTAGACAGACTTTGCTTATAAGGCCAATTTTTTCACTTAACAGCATTGTGACGTCAGACAAGCTACTTTAAGCTTCAATTTCCTCATCTGGAAGTAAGGGTAATAGTTCCTGTCTGATAAAGTTGGTTTAAAGATTAAATGAGATATTACATGAAAAGCGCTTAGCATGTGGTCTTATACAATATAAGTGCTCAATAACTATTATTAATCATAGTAGCTTTTTAAAAGCACTGACTATTGCTTCAATTAGAATAATCTCAAGTTATGAATTAGTAGAGCTGAAATAGATGTTTTACAAAAGTGGCCTGGAGGAAATGGTTTCTAGTGAATTCCGTTGTCACCATCTTATTCCTTATTTTGTTCCAGATTGATGGTTCTCACACCATGTGTTGGGTTGGGCAATTCGTTCAGTATTCTTGAGTGCCAGCCGTGTGTATTCAGTGGCCATCATTAATTTGTACAAAGGTAGAGCCAGAGAAACTGCTTAAGGAGTGATGATTGGACCTGCTAACCTAGGTCTTAATTTTTATCTTTTCTCTACTCAAGTTCTCTAAAAATTTCACCGCTTTTTTTTTTTTTTTTTTTTTTGCTGTGTTTGGTTGTTGAGATTAATAAATACCGTTATGTCCCAATCTTCATAGAAGGCCTTTCTTTTCCCTAGTGAGGCAAAAATAAATCCTGCTAGGTAAGTTTCAAAATGAGAAAGAGCTTAAGTCATTTACTTATTCCGTGTATTTTATGGGAAGTTCTGTTGAAGTTTGATGATGTCTACAGCCCCATGTAGAATAAGATGTCTGACAGACTACAGTTTCAGCCATGTGAGTGCGAGGAAACACTTATATTATCATCTATGGTAACTTCTGCAATTCAGGGAGCCACATCCAGCAGCCCTGCTACTTTGTTTCTTGGTCTTGCAGGTAAATTATTGGGACTTAGGTAGAGCCTCGGGATTTTCAATTTTCAATTTATGTCCACTTCTGAGATTAGTACATACAGGTGGACCTGGCCATGGCCTAACACACCACCATCACCTCCCATGTGAACTGTTGCAGTGGCCTCATTACTGTTGTTCCTGCTCCTAGCTTTGCTCTTCTGCAATCCAGTTCCCGGATGGGAACTCACAATGTATGACTGTCCTGCTTAAGACCCTCTAGTGCCTTCTCATCCTACTTAGAATGAAACCCAAACTCCTTTCCCAAGTCTACCAAGTACTGTGTGATCTCACACGTCATCTTCTGTGTGCACCCTGGCCCACTATATGCATGACGCCCAGTTGTCTCTTTTCCGTTCCTAAAACATTCCACGTTAATTTGTACCTTAGGGTTTGCTCTGCTTGAAAGGCTTTTCCTGCTGGTCTTTTCTTGGGTGGTTCAATTTTGTCATTTGGATGTCATCTTAAATGTGATCTCCTCAGAGTTGCTTTCCTCAACCACTCCGTCTAAAGAAGCCAACTAGTTCCTCTCTGCCAGGACATTCTGTTACCTGCATAGTCTCAGTGCCATCTGATACTGTTTCTTGTCTGTCTCCCCCACTAAAATCTAAGCTCTGTGAAAGCTATGGACCTCATCACTTAGAACAGTGCTTGAATGAATGAATACAAGCCTTTTCATGAAGACTGTTGAAATTAGAAGTGTTTACAGTCCGGGATATGTTATTCAGGGAAAATGGTTTTCTTAATGAGGAAAAATATATATGTAGATACAAGGAATCTGTTAGATGGCCTTCAGGCCCAATTGGCATACTGAATTCCATCCTGGTGGATAACATCAGAGAGAGTTTTTTAGGAAATATATTGAAGTTATATTTTATTGGATCATGTTTGAGATAAAACATAGATTTGATGTCATGATTTTAGGGTAAGTAAATATGAAAAAATTAAGAATTTTGCTTTTCCCCCCTAACCTATATAATGGTAGAACCCTATACTTTTGACATTTTGCTTACACATTTAAAAAAAAAATTTTTGTGTTTAATTTCAAAAATCATAATCTGCACTGAAGTACAGTTTTAATTTTTTCCCCAGTGTTTCAGGGAAAGTTCAACTTGAACATTCAGGAATATTAATTTTTTAAAGAGTAATTTAAAATTCAATCTGTGTTTTATAATCACGTGGCATTTTAATTTGTCATTTTGTTATTTTCTATCTTTAAGCTGTTATGTTTTCCTACTATCTGATCCATCAGCCAGTTTCTCCCCTGACTAGCTAACATTCTCAGTTGGATAGATTGTAAACAGAAATTAACAGAGGTTGCATAGGAGCTGCCCTCTTCCTGATTTATAGGTTCTTAGTTAGTGGAGGGGTGGTGGTTATCCGTAACTTGTATTGGGGGTAGGAATTATCATGCTCCAGGATAGAGTGAATGGATGAATGATTCCTACTCTTAACGATATTAACCAGATCCTTTCCCAAATAAAGACTAATAACTCAGATTTTTAAACAATCTTCATGACAGATGAGGGCATAGAGAAGAGTGCATCAACACTAATTAACCATGTTGAGTGTATATTCTTCTTAACAGTGATGGATTCTTCTTGGAGTACTATCTCGGCCCAGGAAGTGATGTTTTACACTGCCAGGTTCAAAGGTTACATTTTAATGTACCTTGTAAGTTGTGTTCTCTGAACTCAGTGGAAATGTATTAGTAAAACAAGTAAATTTCAAGTTGAAAATTTTACTGATGCTCTCAATAAAATTATCACAAGGCTTTTAAAAGACGATTCTTTATTTTCCATAATAGAGTAATATAAGAGATGGTTATACGTCCAGCTTGAAAAACTTCATGGGAATTTACATGAAATGTAAATTGCTATATGGTGACTGTTGAGACCTCAAAAATTGTTACTTTATTTGGAGAGTAGAAATGTGAAACTCAAGTAGGTAATATTTACTTGGATTCCTATTTTGAAGGATTCATATTAACTTCTATAAAATTTATCATCTACAATATTATAACAAAGTGAGCGAGTGAGTCTTTATTATCAGTTTCCATAAGAGAGTTTATAATTTATAAGGCATAAACAGAAACTTTTGAGAATTTGAAAAATTCGTTTTGTTTATATATTTAAATTGAAACATTCTGCCCCGGTGCCCATTTAATACTTTAGTCCTTTTTGTTCTGGGAATGGTAATCCAAAGTATCAGCTCCAAGTGTCTTTTTCAGATGGACCTAATACTTGTTTCGATTGCTTCATATTATTGCTTTTTCCTCTCTTTACATGTAAATTTGTCAAATAGCGCTATGATTATTTACTTACTGGAAGATGCTGATAGCATCTCATTGCGATACTGATAGCATCAGTATTCTCTATACTAAATGAAGGAGTATTTTAATATATACACTTAAAGCTGTTCTCTTATATGATCCTTCACACTCCTACTATACTTTCAGAACAGTTTAGTAGTATTCTAAGTTTCACTGGTTGAGTACTTTCCTCAAATTAAATGCTTAAGCTTGCATTCAGACTGGTGTTGTGACTGATAATTATTGGGGAAGAAAATGTCAAATGACTGCTTTTCCTTAATACTAATCAAAACTGATTTTTCTATTAACAGTTGCCACAGTGATGTTATTATGTAATTTCATAGTTACTTTTTTTTAGATAGTTTACTTCAAACCATTTGAACAGTATTGCACTTTGCTTAGCCTGAGAAATATTAAGGTTTTTGTGGTTTTGTTTTTTGGTTTTTTTTGGGGGGGAATTGTGTGTTTTGGTCATTATAATCTCTTTATATGATTTCTGTCCATCCTCTCATTGTCATGCTAGAGAAAGTTTATTAAATATTAAAGAAAGCGTAATCTACTTTTGTTTCTTTTATGATGAATCTGATTTTAAATTGTAGAAGAAAATTAATTTTTAAATATTAAATTAATATTAAATAAAATATTACAAGAACAGCTATAGGTTTGAAATTTTCATTAATGTAATCTAAGCCCCTTTAATAGTTATATTTTCAGTGATTGTGGAACAAATCCAATATAGATTAAGGGATCAGAAAACTTCAGCTTTTGTCCTGGTGCTGTCATTTTATCTGTCATTGTGACCTTGGGCAATTTACTTAATCACTTAGGATCATCCTCACGTATAAAATGAGGGGCTTGTACTGGGTAGTCAAAAGTACCTTCTATTCCTAAAATACGATGACTTAGACTATGTAGGTATAAGTCTGCTTAATCAGAGATATTTATTGCAATACAATTTAAAGAGAGTTTAATTTTAACTTTATGTGTAGTTTAAACCCTGTCTTATATTTGCAGAGATGATTTCTTAGGCTCATTTTATCATTCAGTTGTTATATTATTTAAAATCCATTTTCAATATACATGGATAGGTGCGTATACGTAATAGCAGCAACAATAGTAAACCTAGCTAAGATTTATTGAATTACTATTTGCCAGGCACACCCTGGAAATACCGCTAACTTTGGAATGATTTGGGGGGGGGGGGGCTCTAAAAGTAGCACTTCTTTTTAACTTAAAATTGTTTTTGTGCTTAGATTGTAATTACTTTTTATTTTCCGTGATAGTTTCTAAAATTTCACATGATGAATGTCTAGTTTTTGCAGTATAAACAAATTGATTCAGCAGGTATTTTCTTGATTTGCTATTGTATATTTTCATTCATTCTTTCATTCATTCATTCAACAAACAGTCCTTGAGTACATCCCAGTCTAGATGTGAGGGACAGAAATGAACGGACAGACAAAAATCCCTGTTCTCATCTTGCTGTGTTTCAGTAGAGGAAGACAGACAATAAATAAGTAAAATATATAATTTGTTAAATGACGATAAGTGTTATATAGATAGGTAAAGTAGGGAAGAGAGAAAAAGGAAGTCTTAGAGGAGAGTGTTAAGATTTTAAATATGGTAGTTAGGGAAGGTCTGAGAAGATGACACTTGAACAAAGACATAAAGGAGCGGGGGGGGGGGGAAGAGAGAGAGAGAGAGAGAGGAGGGGGAGAGGGGGAGAGGGAGACTGACAGGGAGACTGACCCCCATAGATATGTGGTAGAAGAGTTATCCAAGTAGAGGGGAAAAGAAGGTGCAAAGGCCTCAAGGTAGTATTTTTTTTCTTCCCTCCTAGAACTGTGTGTGTGTGTGTGTGTGTGTGTGTGTGTGTGTGTGTGTGTGTGTGTGTCTGTAACTGTGTAAGGAATAGTGAGTGAAAGAAGAGTGTAGGAGATGAAGTTAGATATAAAGATGAAGGATCTAGGAAGAGGACAGGTCAGGAACAACTTTGTAGGCCATTGTAAGGGCTTTGACTTTTCCTTTGTGAGATGGAAAGCCACAGTGGGACTCGATCAGAGTGAAGTGATTTAACTTGGAAGCATCACAATAGTTCTTGTTTTGAGAATATACTATGGTGGTAAGAGTGGATGCAAGGCAAGTAGGTAAGAGGCATGGAGCAGGGTGATAGCAGTGGGAACAGTGAGAAGTGGTTGGCTTCTGGATATATTTTGAAAATAGTGGTGATGGATTTTCTTATAGAATGGTGGTACTAGAGGATTGAAGAGGCAAGAGAATGCCAAGATGTTTTGCCTAAACGTCTTGAATGCTGAAGTTCAATTTACTGACATGAGGAAGAATGCAAGAACAGACTTTGGGTGAGGATCAAAAGTTTGATTTTGGAGATGTTAAACTTGAAGTACTCATTAAGCATCTATATAGAGATGTTTAGTAGGCAGTTGGATATTTGAGTCTAGAGTTCAGGGGCAAGATGAGGTCTAGAGATAAAAGTATGGGAGTCCACAGTATACTGATGACAAATCCTTGAGAGTGGATGAACTTTACATAGCAGCGAGTGTAAAAAGATCACAGTTCCAAAGATTAATCCTTGGGTTACATATTTTAAAGTTTGGGGACGTGAAGAGAGATCAGCAGTGGAATTAAAATGTGGTCAGTGGATGTAGGAGAAAAATCATTAGAGTGATTATGTCCTGGAAGCCAAATGTAAAGATGTTTCAAGGAGAAGGGAGTGATCAACAGAGGAGGACTGAGAATGGTTATTACAATTCTTTGTCCTCCTTTGTCCAACAATGGAGGACAAAGAATTGGTGGTGACCTTGGCAAGCTGGTTCATGGAGTGATGGGGGTCAAAGATGAGGAGAGTGAGAGAGAAGGGAAGAAAGTGAATTATAGACAGCAAAAGGAGGCAACATCTCTATGTAATATGACTGGGCAAGAGAGTCAGCCAATGGGGAAGCAGCCGGAGGGAATGTGGGTCAGAACTCTTCTGGTGGTGTTTGTAGGGATGGGTGGTTTTACAACATGTTTTATGTTCATGGGAAAAGGCAGGCAGACAGATGTGTGTGTGTGTGTGTGTGTGTGTGTGCGCGCGCGTGCGCAAACACCTGGTGTTATAAAATGCATGTCTTTAAATTCTTTGAACTTGTTTTATTTTCGATATAGTTTTGAATAGTCATCTCCATTCCTTACTCTTCATTCCTTACTCTGCATTGATTCTGATTAATTGAAAAGGTAGAATATGAGTGGTCTGTGAGAACTTTCCCAATTCCCAAACTCTTTAGAGAGGGTTGAGGGAAGTGAGCAAATAGAAGAGGACTAGGACAGAATACTAGATAGTGTCTCATTTGATTTTCATAGTTATTAGCTATTTTCCGTTTTTCTTTTCCCCTTCTCCCCCGCCCCCCCATTCAAACCGTTGTTTCTCAGTCTAGTTGTGTAGGACACAGCTCCCTGGCCCGTGCTGGTGTTATGAGCCTTGCGCTCCTCCCGGCTGAGGCTGTTGGTTGCCGTTCGTTGGTGGTCCGCTCTCAGCAGCTCACGGATGGCTGCCGGCCACCATGCTGGCCACCGTGGGGCTCATGGCAGCAAGCACATGGTAGCACACAGCAGCCCATGGCAGCCCATCACGCTGGCTGCCGCCCACTCACAGCGGCACATGGTATCCCGGCAGCAGCACTTGGCAGCCCAGCTCCAGGGAGAGCTGTTGTTCACAATCATTGTTGTAGAGGGCACAGCTCACTGGCCCATGTGGGAATCCAACCGGCGACCTTGGCATTAGGAGCACCGGCCCTATTTTCTGTTTTTTAAACTTTGTGATTCTTCTGAAAAAGTCACCATTTTTAGAGCAAAAATTGTTTTTCCTTTTGGAATTATGCAAATATTCTGTAATTAAAGCTCCACGACGGTGGGGACTGTCTGCCTTATCCACAGCTCTCTCTCCACTGTCTACCTCTCTGGCACACAGAAGGTGCTCAATAAATATTTGTTATCATATGTGACTAAACAATTATCAATTCTTTCCCTCAGGAAAAGATGGAACTATAGACCTTTTCAAATGATGAAGTGCAAACAATGCTGGTTTTTATTCCCCTTAGCTTTTGTAAAACTCTGAGCCCAGGTTTCTTTTTTTACCTGGAAGAGGAGTTTAATAATAGCCTGACTTAGTGCTTGTGAGTCAGTACCATGTAAGATCACATAAAAGCCTTTTACATTGTGCCCGTAGTTCTTTTGAAAACTAAACTCTTAGCCCAAATTAATCTCTTAATTTTCATAAAATTTTAATTTTTAAAAAGATGAGATATTGAATTTTTCCTTATGGATATTTTATAGTATGTTCGTGCACTTTAATATCTTTAATGTAGAGAGACAGCAGTAACAGACTTCTAAGTAAGACTTCTAAGTTAGGTTCAGATATGGGCTCACTTATTGTGTGACCGTGGTAAGGTACCAGTACTTAAACTCTTTTAACTCATCTATAAAGTTAGAATAATAATAGCATCTACCTTATAGGGAGGTTGTTGTAAGAATTAAATATGTATAAACTACTCTTACCATGCCTTGTATGTTATAGGTGTTGTATGTGTTAGTTACTGTGTTTCCCATTCTCTCTTCAAATCCTGTCTTCTAGTTACGGGTAATGGGAAGAGGTATTGCTAAGTCTCTATATATTTTAAGGATTTAAAAAAAAAAAAAAAAATTAAAAATTTTGAAATGTCTTTGAAATACATAAATATTAAATAAAATTTTGGTTAAAATTAATGTTTGGAAGCCAACCTTAAGTTATAGTTTAGAAGTATATTTTTCTGAAAAATTTTTAAATTCAGTTGATGGGGGTGATATGATTTTGATGTCCAGTCTGAATGGTGAAAGCTGGTGTACAGTTGCCATGCATTTTTATCTCAAGTTTATTTTGCTATGCAGACATGTGTCTAACAAAAAAAAAAGATGCTGCATAAACCATCGTTTGAGTTTGAATGTGCTTCTGTTTTTGGTTGAGGTATAAATGTTATTTCTGGCTGTGTCCTTCATACTTAGCTCTTCTTACAACAAATGGAAAGGCCTTAATTGTACCTAAGGGAATAGTTAATCCACAGTGGACATATGGTGGACAAAAGCCGAGTCTAGTAAATGAAATAAAATTATAAATGGTAAACGTGAATGCTTACAAAGTCTGGCAGCTATGAAAGATAGAGGATTGTTTGAGATTAGTAAATTTTGTGTGTAGCATAATAATAATAATTCTTTTCTTGGCATGTTTGTGTTGTATATGTATATATAAATTTGATTAAAAGACATACTCTCAGCTTGTGTGTAAAGCGTGTTTGTCTTTTTTTATTGTTCGTTAAGCTTTGTGATGTGACTTTGATGTCAACAATAGAGGCTGATGATCTCACATTTCTGGAAAGTTACTGCTCTTTTGCTTGGGGGCAGTTAATTAGCATTAACCCAGAACAGCTCTTGGGCTTTATGGATTCAGTCGTTATATGTGGTTGCACTGCACCAGCAAAAGGTTAAGTATTAATGGAAAATGGTCACAGCCCTTTTACTTAAAGAAAACATGTTACTTGTAAGTTTTCTTTTGATTTTACTTTTACAGTTACATTGAATGTCTTCATTCATTTAGCCATCCATAAAGCAAATATTGTTGCATATGCAGTGGATAGTAAGTCTTTTTAGGACTACTTGTGTGGTATGTCACAGATCATTAACTGCAAGTAACCACCTGACTTGAAGGAAGCCTGGAAGCATCATTATAGTGAAATAAGCTTTTATTTAGGTATCACTGTGGCACTTTGATTTATTGAAATGTCACCAATTGCTACTATGAAAATATATTCTCATTATCATTCAGGGAATGGGAGAGATTAACAACTATATACTATAAAAGGGATATTGCTGACAATGGTAAAAATAAAAATAAATGTTATTGTAGTCTGTATTTTATCTAACAAGTAGTTTTAAAGAATTAATTAGGTGATTAATTAGACTAAATTAGGTGATTCTTTAGGATGCTTTCAAATCAGTGTGTGATTCTATATATGTGTTAAATTAAAAGCATGTTGTGAGTTCTCCCTAATTTGAAGTACCTTAAAGTTAAGCAGCATAGAAAGGCAATAGCAAACTTAATACAACTATTTAACATAGTCAATCCATACAGTAGTAAGTTCTTTCTGTGAGCACATGGCTCCTTCCTCGGTACATGTATCATGAATCCAGCCTTCAGGAAACTTTTCTTGTTGTGGAAGTAAGATTAACATAACAGACAAAAAGTACAAAAGTAAGACAACATATAATTTAGTACTATTGTATCCATGGGAGGGAAAAATTGTCAGGTAGGGAAGGATTAAGTGGAATGTGGAACTCAAACTTAGTCTTTGAAAATTAGTAAGGTTTGGATACATAAATGGAAGAAATGAATTTCAGGCAAAATATAACATGTTAAGACAAAGTGTATTTAGAGAGAAGTTGACAAAAATCTTGAATCCTTAAGTATTTGATTCATTAAATAGAGTCTATGCCAGGTATTTACTATTTTTTAAAGCAATATAAACTATTGTGTTAATTTTGATTTTATTTGGGTTTTATTTAAATTATAGTAAAAATTAGACAATAGCACTTGGGCACATTGATGCTACTTCCCCCCCGCCCCCCCCCCCCCCCCAGTAGTGCCTAAGTAGATAGCTTGCTGTTCCTTTTGGGCCAATGCTGAGTTGTTTTAAATATGATGATTAAATGGTGGCCCCTTTTATAAAGCATCTCCTATGTGCCAGGCATCATGCTGTTATCTCCCTTGGCAAGACTGAGGAAACCGAGTCTCAGAGAGTGACTTGTCTATTGTGAAATAGCTAGTAGGAGATGGAGCCAACATTTGAACCCAGCTGTTTATTATAAGTAAGTCTCAAGCCAATTCAGGGATATGGAATTTAATGTCTCTTTTGCTATTAAAAAAACATACAATCGTGTATATACATATACCATAACATAGAAAGCTAGTAGGAAGTTAACTTTTGCTTTACGAGTGTGGAATTGACCAGTCCTAAAGTCCCACTGCACCCAAAATAATTCAGCTTATTGGACAGGAGGTCCAGAGCCCTTTTGCACATTTTTCTTTATCTCATATGAACTCATCTTAGAGTTTCTTGAAATGTGAGTTCCGCTTGTATATTTTGGTGTTTGTATCCGTGCTGAGAGGATCTAAATACCTGCACGATATTGTAGCCTGTATTAGTTTGCCAGGACTGCCATGACAGAGTACTTCAGACTGGGTGGTTTAAACAAGAAAGATTTATTTCCTCATGGTTCTGGAGGTTAACAGTTTGAGATCAAGGATTCTGCAGAGTTGATTTGTAGTGGTAGATAGCTGTCTTCTCTCTGTGTCTTCACATGGTCTTTTCTTTGTGCATGTCTGTGTCCTAATCTCCTCTTAAAAAGACACCAATCATATTGGATTAAGATCTTGATTTTACCTTAGTTGCTTCTTTAAAGGCCCTATCTGCAAATACAGTCACATATTGAGGGACTGGGGGGTTAGAATTTCAACATAGTTTTTTTTGGGGGGGACAGGGGGGTTAGAATTCCAACATACTTTTTTTTGGGGGGACAGGGGTGATGCAATTCAGCCCATAACAGAGCCATTATGATTTCATATGTTAGAAGTAAATCTCAATCATAGAAGTTGAAATGAGAAGAATCTAGGACTCTAATTTTAATATTTTATTTACTAATGAGGAAACCAAAATTAGAGCTCTCTTGAAAACATTATGAAAATCAGTGGGAATTAAATTTATAGACTACCTTTAAATATTTAGTATAGAAAAATGTGGATTATTGTGTGTGATTAATTAGATTTTTGAATAACGTTCCTTTTTGGTATTAGGAGACTCAAATGTGCATACTATGCAAATTGAAGAAGAATGATTCTAAAAGTAAATGGTACCCTTCCTGTTTTTTTTCTGTTCCAGTACTTCTGAAATTAGAAGCCAAATGAGGGGTGAAAAGGAGTTGATTCACAGAATTAACATAGGAGTTGTAGAAGCATATCTAGCATTCAAGAGAACTCTTTTTTTCCCTGAGTATGGAAGGTTTAATGCCAAAAGCTTAGTTATTTTTCTTCTTTTTGAACTAATTTTTTTATTGCTTTTTCTTAGAAACTTAATAAATATGCATATGGTGCTGTCTACTTTTAATCTTTTTAAGATGATGAGTTACAAATGAACTATCCGCGAATCCATTCAGAACATATTAAAAGTAACTGTTTTTAATGAGGAGCTCTACTTAGTATTGTTATAATCCATCAGTCTCTATATCATCAGAGATTTTTTTTTTTGTTAGTTTCTGGTACACAAAACAATGTAATAGTTAGACATTTATCATTTATATCCCTCACACTGTGTCAACCCTCCTTCCCCTATTCAGCTTCAGGTATACAGTGCAGTGATCAGGCATCTACATCATCCCTAGGGTGGTCTCCCTAACGAGACAAGTGTCCATCGCATATCCTACAAAATCTTTACATTATTGATTACATCCCCCAAATTAACTTTCGTGATCCTGTGGCAATCTTGTGGTTACTGACTGTGCTTTCTAATCCCCTCACTTTCCCCCTTATCCCCACCTCCCCTCCCATCTAGCAACCCTCAGTTTTTCCTCTATGTCTCTGAAACTGTTTCTGATTAGTTCATTCCTTTATTCTTTTCTTTAGATTCCACATATAAGTGAGATCATGTGGTATTTGTCTTTCTCTGTCTGACTTATTTCATTTAGCATAATGTTCTCTAGGTCCATCCATGTTTTTGCAAATGGTAAGATTTCTTTCTTTACGGCTGCATAATACTGCATTATATAAATGTACTACAGTTTCTTAATCCAGTTGTCTACTGATGGGCATTTCGATTGTTTCCATGTCTTGGCTATTGTGTATAGTGCTGCAGTAAACATAGGGGTGCATACACTTTTTTGAATTAGAGTTTTGGGTTTCTCCGGATAGATTCCTAGGAGTGGAATTGCTAGATCATAAGGTAGTTCCATTTTCAGATTTTTGAGATACCTCCATACTGTTTTCCATAGTGGCTGCACCAATCTGCAATCCTACCAACAGTGCACAAGGTTTCCCTTTTCTCCACATCCTCGCAAGCACTTGTTGTTTGCTGATTTATTGATGACAGCCATTTTGACTGGGGTGAGGTGGTATCTCATTGTGGTTTTTGTTTGCATTTCTCTGATGGTTAGTGAGGGTGAGCATTTTTTCACAAACACATGCAAAAATGTGAAGCTGGACCACCTCCTTACACCATATACAAAAATAAATTCAAAATGGCTTAGACTTAAATGTAATACCTGAAACCATAAAATTCCTAGAAGAAAATATAGGAAGAAACTTCACAGACATTACCCAGAGTAAGATTTTTACTGATATATCCCCTCGGGCAAGGGAAGTAAGAGAAAAAATAAACATGTGGGATTACATCAAACTAAAAAGTTTTTTCACAGCAAAGGAAACCATCAATGAAACAAAAAGGAATCCTACTGAATGGGAAAAGATATTTGCCAGTGATATATCTGATAAGGGGTTAATATCACAAATTTATAAAAAATTCACTCAACTCAACTCTAAAAAAACAAGCAACCCAATTAAAAAATGGGCAGAGGACATGAAGAGACATTTTTCTAAAAAGGACAAACGGATGACAGACATATCATCAGAGATTTTGATGTTGATTGATACACCTTTTTTTTCCCAAGTAGAATGTCACAGAGAAAACCTTCAGGTGCAACAAGGCAGTCATATCACACTTGATGTGATCAGTTGTGCTCTGTATTACAAATAATTTAATAATAATAAAGTAGATATTATGTGATGTATATTTATATATGTTACTTGTATTTTGATATGCTTTCTCAAGAAAGAGAAATGAGTGGAAATACAGTTATACAGTTAGTACTTTTGGAATTGTACATATATAATTGTGTTTGAGGGCTTTATTCATTGTGTATTGTATTGGAGAAAAAATTAAGTATTAAGAGAGGACTTTGGAGTTTTGTATGCATGATCTAAAGTTTTGTTGTCCATGTATTCAATTGGTAAAATAGGAACTAAAACATTTTCTATCACAAGAGACTATTGACCATATTTTACTTTAAAATTTCTTTGATGTTATAGCTATGGGATCTTTTTTTTTTATTGAGATATAATTCACATACCATAAAAGTCACCATTTTAAAGTATACACTTTTTAGTATATTCACTGGGTTGTGCAACCATAACCATCATCTAATTTTACAATATTTTCATTACCCCCTAAAGAACCCCTACACCCATTAGCAGTCACTGCCCTTTTCTGTTCTTCCCCTCCACTCCTCCTCCCTATTCTCTGGCAAGTACTAATCTACTTTCTGTCTCTGTGGGTTTGCTTCTTCTGGACATTTCATATAAATGGAATCATGAAATATATGGCCTTTTGTGTCTGGCTTCTTTCACTTACAATGATATTTTCAAGATTCATCCATGTTATAACCTGTATCAGTACTTCGTTTACTTTTGTGGCTGAATAATATTCCATTGTATGGATGTACCTTGTCACATTTTGTTTATTCATCAGCTGATGGACATTTGTGTTTCCAGTTTGGGGCTATTATGAATAATGTTACAAACATTTGTGTACCATTTTTTGTGTAGATGTGGATTTTTATTTCCGTTGGGAAGATAACTAGGAATGGAATTGCTGGGTTGTAAGGTAACTGGCTTTTTGAGGAACTGCCAAGCTGTTTTCCAGAGCAGCTGCACCATTTCACATTTCTACCAACAATGTATGAGGGCTGCAAGTTGTCTACGTCATCACCAGCACTTGTTTTACCTTTTAAAAATTATATCCATCCTACTGTATGTGAAGTGATGTCTCATTGTGGTTTTGATTTGCATTTGCCTAACAATTAATGATGTTGAGTATCTTTTCAGTACTTAATGTCTATTTGATTATTTTCTTTGGAGAAATGTATATTCAAATCATTTGCCCATTTTTAAATTGGGTTGTCTTTTCATTGTTGAGTTATAAGTGTTCTTTATAGGATATTATACTCTTAGCAGATAGATGATTTGTAAATGTTTTCTTTGATTCTGTAGTTGCCTTTTCATTTTTCTTGTTAGTAATGTCATTTGATACATAAAAGTTTTTAACTTTGATGAAATCTAATTGTCTGTTTTTTTCTTTGGTTGCTCATGCTTTAGGTGTTTATATCTAAGAAATTGTTGCCTTATCCAGGGTCATAAAGATTTATACCTATGCTTTAAGAATTTTATGGTTTTAGCTCTTATGTTTAGGTCTTCAATTCATTTAGAGTAAATTTTTTAAATGGCATAAAAGTCTAAATTCACTCTTTTGCATGTGGATATCCTGTCCCCTCCCACCCCCAAACACACACACACTTTTTTTGGAAAGACTGTTCTTTTTCCATTGAATGGTCTCGGCACTCTTGTCAAAAATCAGTTGACTTTAGATGTATGTGTTTATTTCCGCACTCTTACTTATATTTCATTGATCTGTATGTCTACTCTTATACCAGTACCATACTTTCTTATTACAGCAGCTTTGTAGTAAGCTTTGAAATCAGGAGCTATGATTCCTGCTTAGTTCTTTTTCCAGATTGTTTTGAGTATACTGTATCCCTTGCATTTCCTTATGCATTTTAGGATCAGTTTGTCATTTCTAGAACGAAGTCAGCTGGGAATTTGATAAGTATTGTGTTGAATCTGTAGATCAATTTGGTGAGTTCTGCCATCTTAACAATATTATATTTTCTAATCCCTAAACATGGGGAGCCTTTCCATTTAATTAGTTTTACTTTAATTTCTTTCATCAATGTTTGTACCTTTCAGAGAATAAAATTTGCATTTCTTTTGTTAAATTTATTCCTAAGCATTTTATCCTTTTTGATACTGTTATAATATTATAAATGGAAATATTTACTTTTTGAAATTTTTATTAAATTTATTGGTGTGACATTGGTTAGTAAAATTACATAGGTTTCAAGTATACAATTCTATAATACATCATATATATATTATTGTATGTGTGTTCACCACCCAAAGTCAATTCTCCTTCTGTCACTACATATTTGACCTGCTTTACCCTCTTTTACAAACCTCCCTACCCCCTTACCCTCAGGTAACCACTAAACTGTTGTCTGTGTATATGAATTTTTGTTTGTCTTGTTCATTTGTTGTTTTCAGTTTTATATGCCATGTATGAATGAAGTCATATGGTGCTCTACTTTTCTTTCTTATTTCACTTAGCATAATCTCAAGATCTATCCATGTTGTCGCAAATGGCAGTATTTCATCTTTTTTATGGCTGAGTAATATTCCATTGTATATATGTACCACATCTTCTTTATTCAGTCATCTATTGCAGGAGACTTTGGTTGTTTCCACGTCTTGAATAATGCTGCAATGAACATAAGGGTACATATATCTTTATGGGTAAATGTTATCAGATTTTTATGGTTATATTCCCAGAAGATGGATTGCTGGATAATATGGTAATTCTAATTCTTAAATTTTTGAGGAACCTCCATACTGTTTTCCATAGTGGCTGTACCAATTTAGATTCCCACCAGCAGTGTATAATGGTTCCTTTTTCTCTACAACCTCTCTAACATTTGTTATTGTCTTATTGACAATAGCCATTCTAACAGGCGTGAGGTGGTATCTCATTATGGTTTTGATTTGCGTTTCCCTAATAGCTAGTGAAGTTGAGCATTTTTTCATATATATGTTGGCTGTATGTACGTCTTCTTGGGAGAAGTTTCTGTTCAGGTCCTCTGCCCATTTTCTAATTGGTTAATTTTTTTTATTGTTGAATTGTATGAGTTTTTTATATATTAGATTATACATCACGATCAAGTGGCGTTCATTTCAGGGGTACGAGGATGGTTCAACATATGCAAATCAATCAATATGATACACCACATAAACAAAATAAAGGATTAAAAAATCATATATTAATAGATGCAGAAAAAACATTTGACAAGATACAACATCTATTTATGATTAAAACATTCAATGAAATGGGTATAGAAGGAAAGTACCTCACATAATAAAGCCCATATATGGCAAACCCTCAGCTAATATCATACTTAATGGTGAAAAACTGAAGCTTCTTTTCTAAGATCAGGAACATGACAATGATGTCCCCTTTCAACATTGTTATTCAACATAGTATTGGAAGCCCTGACCAAAGCAACCTGGCACGGGAGAAAAGGCATCCAAATTAGGAATGAAGAAGTCATTCTTCATTCCTAAAGAAATGATTCTTTATATAGAAAAACTCTAAAGACTCCACCAAAAAAAAAAAAAAAAAAAAGAAACTATTAAAAATGATAAATACAGTAAAGTTGCCAGATACAAAATCAATGTACAAAAATTCATTGCATTTCTATATACTAACAATGAAATTTCAGAAAAAGAAATGAAACAAAAATAGTTCCTTTTGTAATTGCAACAAAAAGAATAAAATGCCTAGGAATAAGCAAAGGATGTGAAGGGCCTATACATTGAAAACTATAAGACATTATTAAAATAAACTGAAGAAGACACAAAGAAATGGAAAGATATTCCATGTTCTCAAAGCAATATACAGATTTAATGCAATCCCCATCAAAGTCCCAAATGGCATTTTTAAGGAAATAGAACAAAAAATCATCAGATTTGTATTGGAATCACGAAAGACCCCGAATAGCCAAGCAATGCTGAAGAACGAGAACAGTGCTGGAGGTATCACACTCCCTGACTTCTATACTACAAAGCGACAATAATCAAAACAGTATGGTATTGGGCCGGCCCGGTGGCTCAGGCGGTTGGAGCTCCATGCTCCTAACTCCGAAGGCTGCCGGTTCGATTCCCACACGGGCCAGTGGGCTCTCAACCACAAGGTTGCCGGTTCAACTCCTCGAGTCCCGTATGGGATGGTGGGCAGCGCCCCTTGCAACTAAGATTGAACACGGGCACCTTGAGCTGAGCTCCCCGATGGCTTAGCCGGATGGCTCAGTTGGTTGGAGCGCGTCCTTTCTTTTGTAAGGGATGGTAGACTGTGCCCCCTGCAGCTAGCAACAGCAACTGGACCTGGAGCTGAGCTAAGTCCATAACTAAGACTCAAAGGACAAGAACTTGAAGCTGAACTGCACCCTCCACAACTAAGATTGAAAGGACAACAACTTGACTTGGCAAAAAGTCCTGGAAGTACACACTGTTCCTCAATAAAGCCCTTCTCCAATAAAATCTTTAAAAAACCCCACAAAAAACAGACAGACAAATAAAACAGTATGGTATTGGCGGAAAAACAGACACATAGACCAATTGGGATCCCAGAAATAAAACCACATATATGTGGGCAGATAATTTTTGACAAAGGAGCCAAAAACATACAATGGAGGAAGAAAGCCTCTTCAATAAATGGTGCTGGGACAATTGGAAAGCCACATGCAAAAGAATGAAGCTAGACTGCTATTTGTCACCATGTACCAAAATTACTCAAAATGGATCAAAGACCCAAATATAAGACCTGAAACAAGTTGCGTAGTAGAAAGCATAGGTACAAAACGTATGGACCTTGGGTTTATGAATTTGACCTCTAAGGCAAGGTAAGTAAGAGCAGAAATAAATGAATGAGACTATATCAAACTAATAAACTTCTGCACAGGAAAAGAAACCATCAGCAAAACTAAGAGGCAATCACCTGGATGGGAGAAGATATTTGTAAACAACACCTCCAATAAGGGACTAACGGAAATGTTTTCTTAACTTCATTTTTGGATTGTTCATTGCTAGTGTATAGAACTGCAAATGATTTTTGTATATCCTGCAACTTTGCTGAACTAGTTTATTAGCTCTGATAGTTTTTTGTTGGATAATTTAAGATTTTCAACATAAGATCATGTCATCTGGAGGTAGAGATAATTTTACTCGTCCTTTCCAATACGGATGCCTTTTAATTCATTTTCTTGTCTAATTGCCTCAGCCACAACTTCCATTGAACAGAATTGATGAAAGCAGATATTCATGTCATATTTTTATCACGAAAGAGTGTTGGATTTTGTCAAATGCGTTTCCTATATCTGTTTTTGTCAGTCATTTGGTTTTTTCCTCTATTCCAGTTGGATTATGAATATTCTCAATTGACCTATCTTCAAGTCAACAAGCTGATTATGCTCTGCTTGTGTTCTTCCTCTCTTTTCTATGGTCTAGAAAGTACCTCCAGGTAGAAAGTCAGAGTGATAATACCACTCATTTTATTTGGTTTTCTTTTCTCAGGGATCATCCTGCCTGATGTTCAATGTCTACTTTATATGTTTTGTCCAGTTTTCTAGTTGTTTATGGTGGGAGGAAAATCTTGTCCTAGTTATTCTGTAATAGCTAGAAGCAGTAGTATTTTATGAAGGCTTTTAAGTCTTTAAGTATTTTATATCATCAAATTTACATATAAGATTAAGTAAAGATTATACTTACCAATGTTTTGGGTTGGCTGTTTTTATGAAGAAGTTTTTAAAAATTAGAAATAATTAGAAAAACTCAATAATAGATCAGGTCATTTCAGAGTATCAGATCTATGGGCAATTCTGATCATTGGGATCGTGAGGCTGAGCCAGTTTCTTGCACCACACATAACTTGATATCATGGAAAGCAAGAAGGAGAAGGATGATTTTATGAAGATTAAAAAGCACACAAATTGAATATTTTTTAGAAGAGTAGACTTGAAAATCCAAATCTGTAAACTACGTGTTGTATCCCCATACAGTGAAAATATTCTCAGTAGTCATAACCTTGAGAGTAAAAGTTACCTTGACTACAACTAATACTAAAATATTTTAAAGGTCAGCCAAATATGTTGACTAACATTATTGAGTAACATGAGTATAATCTCATCAGTGCAAACAAGGTAATATGTTTGTTTATCAAACATCTATTAAGGGCCTGTTTCGTCTATGAATCGTGCTAAGTACTGGGAATACAAAAAGAATATGACATGGTCCCTACCCTTAAAGACCTGAGAAATTTCAAGATATAGTCATAAAATTATGAGGAAAGTTTGATTTACAAGACAAAAAAGGACAGTAGCCAGTTTATGAACAGGCAGGGGAAGATGGGATGTTAAATGGGGATCATGGTAAAGGGTCAGTACTATGTGAAGATGATGGAATAAAAGTGAAAGTTACGGATGTGGAGGAGGCATTGTTTGGGGTCTTATGAAAGGATTTAATTTCTTCCTCATGGTTTCTTATTATATCAGGGTCTCACTTCATGTTCCCCTCCTCAGGGGTTTCATCCTCATTTGTGCACAGATCCCATCAGATTCGATGAGACTAGGTGGTAACCTGAGGCTAAGAAGATGAGTTCTGCTCTGCCTTCTCTTCCCTAGTAAGGCTTTTGCACTGAATCTTTATGAAAGTCTCACAGAATTTTTTCAAGTGTTAGAGGTTCTCTGGGTTGAAACTAAGCAATCAGGCAAATTTTGCCCTCTTCAGTTTGAACATTATCTCATGTTTAAATCTCCAGAGGTAACAAATTCGAAAGTAATGAGATAGATAGTCCTGAAACTCAAGTTAAAGTTATCAGTGTGACATTTTAAATCAAATCTTGCCTTTAACCTAAATTTTAATTTATTTTTCTTTTCTGTTTCACTGATGTAATATAAGCAAGTGTTGAGAGGAAATGGAAAGGGAGAGTAGTGCCTCCAAGTGATACTCCTATGAGGATAATCACTCGTGTATTGTTTAGAGTTAATGCAGCTCCAAAGTGTGACTCCTGTGCTGTCGGATTTTCCTTGCCATAGAATTCTGTATACATGTGTTAAATTAAAAAACAAAACCCAAAGCACTGCCAGGACCTATCAACCTTTGTCAGAGGTTAAGTTTCTAGTCATCCTCCTGTAATGCCAAATTCATCAAGATATTGAAAAAATGTATGTGGACCAAAATTGGCTTTCTCTAAGAATTCCTCCTACTCAGTTGTCTACAGACAGCACTTTAATGTAGGATCCTGAGCGCTTTTCATGAACTAGAGATTGAATTTGCTGATGTTGGAGTTTCTGAAATAGAAAGATTTGCATTAAATTACTGCGAAGGATTTCAGGAAAACAGCATTTGTTGACATAGTTTATATGGCATTCAGTCCTTATTTTTAGTAATATCCAAGGGAGCTTAATTCCTGAATCAGTTGCCTGCTTGCTGATATTCTTCTTCTTCTTCTTTTTCTTAAAGTATATTTTGGTTTAAAACTGAACACCAAAGATGGTGGTACGATTAGGTTTCCATCTTTATCCCAACTTTCCCCCCAAACACTGCCCTTTGTATCCATAGAGTTATAATTTGATAGGCTAATATATTGAGATACGAATTGAATTCTTTGTCAGTAGAGATGAATGTTTTCTAGGTTTTCAATTAAGTTCCCTCTTTCTTTAGGATCTCTTCTGTTTTAAACATTACAGATTATTGATCACTATTCTATATTTTAATAAGAATTGGTGAAAGTTGATTAAATTTTACTTTTAGTCTTAGGTTCAGGAATGAAGTTTTCCTTTCTCAAAAGAAGTTTTCTGTTAGGAATTATCTGTACTTGTGCCTTTTCTTTATAAGTAGATGCATTTTTTTTTTTTTTTTTAAGAAAGCATTTTTTTGACAGTTGTCTTACTATTCTTGGCTTATTGACATATAGGCTATCACCATCTTGTGAGTTTGTTACATTACAGTTTAATATTAAAATTTAAGGGGGTATTTTATAATTAAGCAAATGTGTTGTTTTTATGAGAATTTTTTTATTTTTCTAAAATCAGTTTGGTTAAAATATATTTTGATGACCATAAAAACATGATGATGTGTTAATTTGACTTTGTTCTTACATTCAGTTTTCTCTTATATTGTAAAGTATTCATTCATTTATTCATGTATTCATTCCTTTGTGCCTTTGATGTACAAAGCACAATGGTACGGGAGACAGTATGATGGTGTAGTGGACTGATGCAGAGGGGACCTTCATAGCAAAAGTAAGTACTTAAACAGAACCTTAAGGGATATGGAGACATGTGCCTTACAGAGAAGGGCAAGAAAGAGCAGTTCAGGAAGAAGTAAGAGAATGAATAAAGCCATAGAAGCTAGGAAACAGTCTGAACTATGAGGGGAATTTACAGTGTTTTGTCACAGCTGGAGCATAGGGTGCAAGGCAGCAAGTGTTGAGAAACAGAGACAATGCTTTAAGGAGTCAGCTTTTCTCCACTGAGACCTATAGAAAAGCTGCTAAAGGTTTTTAAGCAGAAGAGTGATTTGAGCAGTAGTACAGAGGAAGGGTCAGCAAACTATGGCTCATGGGCTCTTTTTGTATGGCCTGCTAAGAATGGTTTTTACGTTTTTGTTTTTTTTTAGTTTTTATTGGGGGATATGGGGGAACAGTGTGTTTTTCCAGGGCCCATCAGCTCCAAGTCATTGTCCTTCAATCTAGTTGTGGAGGGCACAGCTCAGCTCCAAGTCCAGTCGCCGTTTTCAATCTTTAGTTGCAGGGGGCACAGCCCACTATCCCATGTGGGAATTGAACCAGCAACCTTGTTGGGAGCTTGAGCTCTAACCTGAGCCATCTGGCCACCCTGGTTTTTACGTTTTTAAATGGTGGGAAGAAAATCAAAAGAAGGATAATAATTCATGATACCTGAAAATTATATGAAAATCAAATTTTAGTGTCTGTAAATAGTTTTATTGGAACCAGATCCACACACATCTGTTTACATCTTGTCTGTGGCTGCTTTTTCACTGCAGTGGCAGAGTTGAGTAGTTGCCATGAAGAACATATGACCCAGAAAGCCTAAAATATTTACTATCTGGCCTTTTACAGAAAAAGTTTGCCAACACCTGGTCTAAATATACCAATTAAAATACAGAGATAGAATTGATAGAAAAGCAAAACCCAACTCTGTGTTGTCTATATCACTTTAAATGTGAATATACAGACAGGTTAAAAGTAAAAAGGATGGAAAAAAATATATTCTACAAATACTAGTAAAGAAAAGGTATAGTCTGCAAATAATGATAAAGGGTAAATTCACAAAAGAAGGTGTCACAATTCTAAATGTATGTAAATTCACCAACAGAACTTCAAAATCCTTCAAGTAAAAACTGATAGAATAGAAAAGAGAAATAGGCAAATGTACCATTGAAGGTGAGACTTCAACACTCCTCTCAATACTGTGAGGACACGTACATGTAGACAAAAACTCAGTAAGGATATAGAACACATGAACAGCACCAACCAGCTGCACCTCATTGACACTTATAGAACATTCCAAGTGACAACAGCAGAATACAGCTTGCTTTCAAGTGCACAGGGAAGAAGACCATATTCTGACCTATAAAAATAACCCTAACAAATTTAAAAGAATCAAATATATTCTCTGACAACAATGGAATTAAACTAGAAATCAATAAAAAGATACTTGTAATATTCCCAAATATTTGAAAAGTAAACAACAGCTAAATAACCTATGGGTCAAAGGAAGTCACAAAAAATTAAATATTTTGAATTGAAAAAAAATGAAAAGAGTGCATATCAGAATGCATGGGATGCAGCTAAAGCAGTGTTTAGAGAGAAATGTTTACCATTAGTTAATGCCTGTATTTGAAAAAAAATTCTCAAAATCAGTGACCTAAGCTTCTACCTTAAAAAAATAGACAATGAAGGACAAATTAAAACTAAAGGAAAAATCCTACAGGATTTACTACAAATCCTGTAGGTATTACAAGGAGAATAAGGGAATATAATGAAAAATTGTGTGAGTCATGTTTTGACAAGGTAGATTAAATGAAAAAATTCCTTTGACGACATATACTACCAGCGTTAACTCAAAAAGAAATAGATAACTCGAATATCGCTATATTTATGAAAAAATTGTATCCATAATTTAAAATGTTTCCACAAAGAAAACTACAGACCTAGATGGTTTTACTGGCGAATTCTAGCAAGCATGTATGGAAGAAATAGTACCAGTTGTATATAAACCCTTCCAGAAAACTGAAGAGGACGCGATACTTCCCACCTCATTTTATAACAGCAGCATTGATCTGATACTAAAACCAGATAAAGACACTGTAAGAAAACTTTAAGCCAGTATCCTTCATGAAGGTAGTCACAAAAAATATCCTTACAAATTGAATTTAATGGTATATAAAAAGGATACAGCATCATGACTAAGTGGAGTTTATGCTAGAAATGCAAGGCTGGTTGATATTCAAAATCAATTAATAGAATTTACTATTGATATATAGGCTAAAGAAGAAAAGCCATATAATGATCTCAATAGATGCAGAAAAGCATTTGATATACTTCAACATCCATTCATGGTAAAAAAAAAAAAAAACCCACAAAAAGACAAAACAAAATTCTCAGCAAACTAGGAATGAGAAAGAACTTTTTGTACCTGACAAATGGCATCTATGAGAGACCTGTAGTTAATATATTTAATAGTGAGAGAGTGACTACTACTAAGATCAGGTACAAGGCAAGGATGTCCACTCTCACCACTCATATTCAACGTCATTCTTGAGGTCCTAGCTATTGTAAAACAGTAAGAAAAAGATATATAAGACATACAGATGAAAAAGGTAGACATAAAAGTACCACATTTTCAAATGATATGATTAGCTACATTGAAAATCCCTGTATTGAGAGAATTATACAATTTTCATATGAGGCATAAATAGAAAACCCAAATAAAAGATAAATATACCATGCTCAAGGATACAAAGACTTAATATCATAAACATGTCAGTTCTTCTTAAATTGACTTACTGAGTCAGCATAATTTCAATAAAAAACCAGTGGTTTTTGTATGTGTGGTGTTTAAGCAAACTGAATCTAAAATGTGTATGGAAGGGTAAAGGGCCAAGAAGAGTCAATATGCTCCTGAATGACAAGGTGAGAAGCATTTGACATGCCAGTGATCAAGACTTTTGATAAATTTTTTGTAATAAAGAAAATGTGGAATTCACTCAAGAAAACAGAATAGAGATGCTGGAAACAAACCCTCACATAAATGGAACTTTGATGTTATAATAGAAGTGGTATTGCAGATCTTTGAGAAAGGAGAGAATGTTTAATAAATAATCATGGGGCAGTTTATTTTCATGGTGAAAAAGAAATTGGATACCTGTTATTATCCCCATACACAAAAATCAGTTTCAAATGGATTAAAGAACACAATGTTAAGGACACACTTTTTAGAAGGAAAATATAAAAGAATATCTTCCCTGCCTTGTGTGTGTGGAAGGATTTCTTAAACAAGAGGCAATTGCTAAATGTAAACACTGAGTATATCAGCCACGTAAGATAAACATGTTTGTTTCTATCAAGTGACACATTAAAGAATTAAAAAATAAAGCCACAAGCTGAGAGAAGGTATGTGTAACACAAATAACTGACAAAAGATTGGTATGCTTTTACAAATCTGTAAGAAAAAGACAGTGCACTCGAAAAATGGACATAAAACTTAAATAGGAATTTAAGTGCAAATTAAGAAGCCTGAGAATAATGAGGGAGAGATATAATGTGAATCTACAGGAATTGATAGTCACCACTGGACGGATCATAAATTGGGACAAATACTTGAAAAATAATTTGGCGTCATTATTCTGTAAAGTTGAACTTTCATAAACTATGATTCAGCAGCTTTACTCTACTATCTTACACAGACTGCCACACATGTATCAGGTGCTGTGTACTAAGAATAGCCATGGAGCTTCGTTGTTGGTAATGGCTAACAGTTGGAAATAATTTGAGTGTCCATCAGTTGGAGAAAAGATGTATAAATTGTGGTATGTTCACTCAAAGGTATGTTATATGTCAGTGAAAGTGAATGAACTATTCTACTTGCTTTGACATGGATGAGAAACAATGTCGTGTTAAGACGATCCCAGAAGACTACAAGTATGAAGAGAAAGCTGTGTGCAAGTTAAAAATGCAGACTCTGGAGCTAGATTGCTTGGGGGTGGAGTTCTGACTCCACTCTTTACTAGAGGTTTGTCCTTATATAAGTCTTTTATCTTCTCTAGTCCTCAGTTTTTTCATCAGTCACATATAGTGGTTATAAGGATTAAATGATTTAGTATATATGAATTACCTATAAAACAGTGTGGTGCTATGTAAATGTTAGCTGTTCCTATCACTTTGAATTCTATTGCTATCGCACAGTTTTCACCTTACTGTTCACTTTTTGTTATTTTAGATCATGTTCTGTCATTCCCCCTCTCGCAATAGAGCTAATATATGGTCATTGTAGGCAGCTGGAAAATAGAGGGAAATATAAAGAAGAATTAAACAACTATAATATAATTGCTAATTAGGTGATTCTTACTATGGCTCCTGTTTTTTGGCAAAAACCCAGACATGCTTATGTCTAGGCAAGACAAATACACTTTCTTTTTTCATGCAAGTTGGTGTCTGAAAGTGAACTTTGACCTTGTTATATTTATCATGCAGAACGCTGTGAACAAACCTATGTGGTACTATGCCAGTATGAAATTCTCTAGTAAGAATTTCTATTGAGAGAACCCAAAACATGAATTAAAGTAAGGAAAGGCAGTTTTTTAATTTTCCAGTTCCTTTGTGCTTTTGACACGTGGGAAATGCTAACCTTCATGATTTATGCACAAATGTTATAGAAAGCAATAAAAGTTGTAGACAGCCATAAATGTAGAAAGATTTACTCTGTAGTCTTCATTTAAACTAATTATTTCATTTCAGCCTGAAGTTAGAGAAGTAGTTATCCATTATCCATGACCAGAGGGAATTTACATAATCTAATTAGTGATACTGAACAAGTTGAGGAAATAATATGAATTATTCCATGTTATAATACTCTCTCCCTGTCCTCTTGATGCAGCTACTGTTGGTGGTGGTCTGGTGACTCTGCAGAGTTAACAATATCTATCATTATTGTTTCAGAATCCTTGTAGGTCAGTTTTGGATATATATGTGACCATACAATAGAAATACAACGCAAAGTGATGAGGCAAATCTTGTAGCATTAAGGAGAATCTGTGTATGTGTTGGAAAATTGCTGAAAGCAGTCCTCGTTAGCAAATGAGGATCTGGCAGAGTCAGATGATAAATAATTGAAGAGAAAATCTACAGGGTGCATGACGTATATAGGTGGTCAAAAGAGTATGATTTGGTAATTAAAGGACTAGTAGAGATCCTTGGGAAAAATTATGAAAACCATGAATATTTTTGCAACAGTGACTTATTTATGATCATATGAAAAAAAAACCATTAGGTTTGAAGAGAAGACCGTCAAATTATTATAATTTTAATAGGACTTTTTAAATATACTGAGCTATAAATACAGAGATTATGTAAAATAAAATATATGTATAAAGAATAGCTGTTCCCGAATGAGAAAATAGAACACTGCCAAATGCCCCCGAGGCTACCAGCTGCCTTTATCGGTTCTCTCTCTACTTTCAGAGGTAACTTATCTTTTGTCTTCATCTTTTCCTTGCTGTTCCTTTTAGTTTCATCATCTGTGTATGTTTCACTAATTACTTTGTCATTTTAAAATTTATGTGTTTCTTTGTGTTTTGTGTCTTATGTTCAACATTTGTTTGTGATATTCTTATTGTGGTGTGAGACTCTGGTTCATTAATAGTTAGTACTGTATTGTTTTCCTATATAATGAAGGAATATGTATTATTTTAGACACAATTGATATTTTTTAATTTTTTTTTAAGAGCCTAAAAATATTTTTCTTTATTCAGCAAATACTTTGTGAATGGCTTTTGCATTACATGCTTTTTTGTTTATCTGTTTTTGTTTTTAGCTACATGTGACAAAAGAACCAAATAAGTAAAGCTTAAACAATGAGCTTAGTAACACAGTGCATTTGATTTCATAAATCTTAATTTCTGTGTCTCTAAGCATCATGAAATAATCTAAAACGAAAATTCTAATCTGAGGGGAATGTTGAGAACAAATAGGGCAAATATCCTTATCATAAAAAGCACTACACATTGATAAGATAAACACTTAAAACAGTAGAAAATGGGAAAAGGAAGGAAGAGACGTTTCACAGAGAAATGTAAAAACCAGTATGCAGGAAAAATGTTAAACTGCATAGATGTTTTAAAATTTGCACTAAAATTAAAGTAGTTTCTTTGATGACACCTTTTTTCTTTGTCTGTGGAACCCAGTGATTTTCAGCCAGTTACATATTGTAAGATTGGTTTAAGAATCTACACAAGGTCAAGTCTGGTAATTTTTAATTTTCTTACATTAGCAATTCTTCTAATACAGTATGATTTACTATGTCATCATAGAAAGACAGCATTAGAGTGTACATGGCAGGGTAAAATTAAACACATGCTCACAATCAAATTAATGTATTTCATCTGTCTTCAACTAATAACAATCTGTCATGTTATCTATCTGAGTAGGGGCATAAACAGTTTATTTTGTGTTTGGAGTAACTTCCTGGAGGTAGTTAATGTGACAAGTAGTTTGTTTGAATTGAGTATAACCAGATCAACACTCTAGATGTTTCCTTGATAACCTAAAAATTACTGTGAAAATATGTACAAGTGCTATATTTGTATTTTGCTTTTACTTTAAGTTAGACAGTGACATATTTTACAGTCATTTCACTGAGCATATTCCGTTCTGACATCACATATGGACTGAGCAAAAATAGTTTATACTTTAATTCTTTTTTCTATTGACAGGGAATAGACAGTAATATAGTTAATTAGTATCATATAATACTTGCCCTTTTAAAAAAATATGAATACATTCTGGTATAAATGAAAAAAGTCATACTCATTATAAAATACATTCTTATTGCATGTTGTAAAATGAATATTTAGGAAGATAGGAATATTGTAAAGTCTTAGGTCAATATAAAAAATAATATAGATAAAATGTTTTTCAGAATTTTAAAATTTTATGTGAAGTTTTACGTTAGTCTGATCAGTAGCCTTGATTATTACACATTCTAGTTTTTAAGCTATTTATTATAGTTGGTACTATATCTTTGAAGACTATGCTGTTCACTCTATGATAGATGCAGTGGAGATCCCGGATAAGGATGCCTGCATGTCAGTACACAAATACAAATAGAACTTAAAAAGAGAAGTTGTCATAGACTTGCCTTATTAGCATAGCATGAGTGTGTGTGTTTTAGAAATCAAAATATATACATAATTTTAAGCACATGTAAATCAAATTTAATAAATTATTAAGGCTATTTTACTTGTCATGTTTGGGTTAATCATGATGGATCATTTTAAAATATGGAATTTCACAATTTGTATGTACAGCTGCAAGTACTTTGTTAAGAACTTTATATAGAATCAAGTGCTAAGGCAAAGGGTATCTTCTTTTATACTGCTGATGGGCTCAGTTTTATGATTTATTGTTATTAATGAATACTTTTAAAATATTAATAAGTAGTAACCAGGTGTATAATTCCCGTTTTTATAAATTCCCCATTTAAAGTTTGTATGACTTTATTGTTTTCATTAAAATTCCTAGGTCTTTCATAGCTACCCTATAAAATTGTCATAATGTTATCCTGATTCCTGTCACTCTCTTACTATCTGCTCACCTTCTCCTTCCCATTTTCAGATTATGATAATTGTTACATTGCCTTGTTTATTTATGCATTTACTTGTCTGTCATTCTTTCTTCCTCGTTAATGTGAGAATAAGGATAGTGTCTATTTTCTGTAATTTATTACTTGTGTTTAATGCAGTATTTGACACATAAGAGTTGCTTATATTTATTTAAGAAATGAATTTTAAGGTTTTTTTTTTTTTTACCTCATTTAAAGAAGTGATGAACTACCTTTTTTTGTAACCTGTGATTTTTTACAACTACAGTAGTCCCCACTTATCTGCAGTTTTGCTTTCCGCGGTCTGTTATCCTGGTTAACCATGGTCTGAAAATATTCAATGGAAAATTCCAGAATTAAACAGTTCATAAATTTTAAATTACGCACTGTTCTGAGGAGCATGATGAAATCTCGCGCCGTCCTGCCCTGGACATGAACCATCCCTTTGTACAGCGTCTCCACGCTGTATATGCTCCCTGCCCCTTAGTCACTTAATAGCTGTCTGAGTTACCACATCAACTGTTGTGGTATCACAGTACTTGTTTTCAAGTAACCTTTATTTTTCTTAATAATGGCCCCAAAGTACAAGAGTAATGATGCTGGCAATTCGGATACGCCAAGAGAAGCCATTACGTGCTTCTTTGAAGTGAAAAGGTGAGTACAGTACAATAAGATAGTTTGAGAGAGAGCCGCAGCACACATTCATGTAACTTTTTAAATAGTATATTGTTACAATTGTTATAAAAATGGTTTTATTTTATTTATTGTTAATCTCTTACTGTAACTAATTTATAAATTAAACTTTATTACAGGTGTGTATATAGAGGAAAAAACATAGTATATTTAGGGTTCTGTATTCTCTGCTGTTTCGCGTAGCCACAGGGGGTCTTGGAACATATCCCCCATGGGTAAAGAGGCCTACTGTGCACAGTTCATTTGAATACTCTTTAAATTGATGAATGTGTAGGACTGTAATGACTTTTGGGAGGAACAATAAATAATTAGCTGCATGTATATAAGTATAAAACTTGCCATCTTCTATTTTTAAAGTTGTGATATAGATAATGGTAACTATTTATGTCTATAAGATGGCTGAACAGAAAACAATGTCATATTCATGAAATCTCTAGGAGTGATTTTTTTTTTATCACTTGTAATTTTCTTTTGAATAGTCTCAGAATTTAGAAACAAAGAGTTGTCACTGTGTACTGAATGGAAGTGCTTTAAATCCAACAGGGGAAAGTTGAAAGTTTTCTAATATATGTCCCCCGTGGGATTTCCTTTCTGTGCTTATATTTTTGCTTAGGAGAATGTGTGAGGTAAGATGAGTGGAAGTGTAGCTGGGTATGTGTTCCCTGCACGTATATGAGCTCCTTAGCATCCCATGCAAGACGCTCATGTCCCAGCTCGGCTGATTTCACCCGCTCTTGGAAGTGTTTCTTTCAGATGCTTTTGCAGATATTCCTTTAGTAAGGAATGTGCATCCCCTCTACCTCTAAGGTGGTCTGCTAATTTGTCCTTATCCATTTGGAGTTATCCTCACCTTGTCTGTGAGATCCTTCCTGTCTCCCTAAGTGGTTTTAGAAATTTCCTCTCTCTACATTCCTGTTGTACCTTGTCCTATGTAGAACACTCTTTGTCTCTTGGTCTCAGAATTTCATTGTATAGTGTCTTTCTACATGTGTTTCTCTTAGCCTTCCCAACACTTAGAAGATGCTAGATAAATAGTTCATGAGTGAATGAATGGATAAACAACCCACAATAACACAGCTAAGAATTGAGTATGTGCTAGTCATTGCTCTGTGATTTATATGTATTTACTTATTAATATTTTATCGATTATAATAACATTTAGACGTAGGTGCTATTATTGCCCCCATTTTATAGATGAGGAAACCGGGGCAAGAGAATTACGTAATTTGCTTAAGGTCCCACAAATAGTAACAGAACAGGGAATCAAACCTGGGCACTTTGGCTCTTTACTATTATGTCCTAATTCCTCTCCAACTGAATCAGTGAATAATTGAAGAACCATAGTTTCTTCTACCTTTGCCTTAATGCAAACAATTGAGAAGTTCAGAAGAGTTATTTCTTATATGAGACTGGTTCTTGTATATAATCCATCACTCCAGATCAGTAAAGTAGAAACAAAGATCACCTGTTGGGGTATGAAAAAATTTTGCTGTGATGACACTTTCTTTATGATTATATTTGACATAATGTGATTTTTATTGGAATTGTTTATTGTTTAGTAGACACCATATACTTCCTGAAGTTATCAAAAGCTGTCTCTGTATCCTAATATACAGGCCACTTTATCCTAGAAGTTATCCAAGTGGATATATTTTGAATCATCACATAAATTTAGGGAGTTTGTGCTCCACTGGAATCAGTAGAGCCAAATGAAGGATGAAAGTGACAGCTTTCGATTCAAAATTCTGATTTGTTGCTTCTAAATGAAAGCTGTGAGCCTTAATAAAATAAAATATTTAAAAAATACTTGATACTAAATTATTGATGAATGACATCATATATAATGTGTTCAATTTGCTTTAAAATTATGAGTGGGGATACGGATGAAACAAGATTGGTCATAACTTGATAATTGTTGAGGCATCTTTCCTTGTATTTTCTAACAAAACGTATTGACAAGGGAAAATGCATTTTTGTTTTCATACTGTTTTCCATGTGTTCTTTGAGCCTTTTAATGGCAGAAGAAAAGACTTTTCTACAGTGGTACATTAAAAAAAATTTTTTCCTAGTAAGTAAAAATGCAAAGAGTCTTCTCAATTTATAATTAAATTTAGTTGTAATTTTTGTGACTATTTGATTGAGTATAATATAACCCAAATCAGAGACAAGTATAATGCTTAGATTTTTATTATCTTGCTAATTGCAGCTTCAGGTTACCATTAGTTAATAACTCAAGACCCGGTATATACACAGGAAGAGGTTCATTGTTAATAAGAGTGAATGTAGATCTGTATTTTAAATAGTTTTCCTACTAGTTAAGGTAATGCTAGATGCTAAACAGTCCCGAAAGTATCAATATCTTAGCACAATAGAAATTTCTTTCTTGTTTACGTAAAGACCAAAACCAGATATTGCTTATAAGTAGTGGCTCATCTGCCTTTTAGGGACCCAAACGTTCTCCATTTTCTGGAACTGCCATTTTCAACAGATAACAGGTCACCATGAAGAAGGAAAGAGCAAGGACTACTATACATGGAAAGCTTTCATGGGCCAAGCCTAGTAGCCATGAACATTAGTCCTTTCTTCATTGCATTGGTCAGAAGTTTGTCTCATGGGCACACCTAACTGCAAGCCAGTCTGGGAAATATAGTGTAGCCAGCCAGTCTGCCCATCTTGCGCTCATCATTATGTGTCTATTTTAAGAACAGTGACCTTGCTCGAAAATAACAAGTTAGCCTGCCGCCACTGCGGGTGCTGGCAGAAGGTATGATCCTCCTGGGTCAGAGGTAAAGGACGTTATTACTCATAGCAAGCAGGGTGTTTGCATTGGTTCTCCATGTCCCCCAAGTTTCGCCAAGGCAGTGTAAGAGGACCTACATAGATGATGTGCATGCGGTGATTTGTATCACAGCTGAGGAACCCTGAACTTAGGGAACCTAAATCTTTTATAATGGGCTGCAAGTTAGCTGCTGACCTTGCTCTGGAGGGAGATATTATCTTTATTATACCAGACAATAAAGAAACTTACAGTTTGGTTCTGAGGGAAACACCAGCTCTATGTAGGCTGCTTGCTATACGAACATCTTTGAAAGGATAGTTCATGATAAAAGCTCTCATTTAAAAATTTTACTTTTCCCAATTTTAATTTTTGAAATTTATTTTAAAAATTCTAGTATATTTTTCCTGTAATTTATGCACACATATGTTTACAAAATAGGGATTTTACAGTATGCATAATTTTATACTCTACTTTTTAACATCCTGTACTATTGTGTATTTCACCTAATGGTCTTTTTTCAGCTTTATTGAGATATAATTGACATATAACATTGTCAAGATATAATTGACAATACAATTTGATGATTTGATACACTGTGTCTTGCAAAATGATCACCCCATAGAGTAAGCTAACATCGGCATCATGTCACAGAATTAGTATTTCTTGTGGTGAGAACATTTAAGATTTACTCTCTTAGCAAGTTTTCAAGTATATAGTACTGTATTATTAACTATGATCTCTATGTTGTATGTTAGATCCCTAGAACTTATTTGTCTTATAGCTGGAAGTTTGTACCCCTTGAGCAATGTTTGCTTCCTCCCCCCCCCCCCCTTCCCTGGTAACACCATTTTAGTCTTTGTTTCTATCAGTTCAGCTTCCACATATAGGTAAGATCACATAGTATTTGTCTTCTCTGATTTATTTCACTTAGCAGAATGCCCTCAAGTTCCATCCATGTTGTTGCAAACAGCAGGATGTCCTTTTTCATAACTGGATAGTATTCGTGTGTGTGTGTGTGTGTGTGTGTGTGTGTGTGTGTGTGTGTGTAATCTTATCCATTCATCCATCCTGTTTTCATTTCCTTTGGATATATACTCAGCAGTGGGATTGCTGGGTCATAAGGTAGTCCTGCTTTTAATTTTTTGAGGAACCTCCATACTGTTTTCCATAGTGGCTGCACCGGTTTACATTCCCACCAGGAGTGTATGAGGGTTCCTTTTCTCCACACCTCCTCGCCAACAGTTGTTATTTCTTGTCTTTTTGATAATAGACATCCTAACAGGTGTGAGGTGATATCTTATTGTGGTTTTGATTTGCGTTTTCCTGATGATCAGTGATGTTGAGAACCTTTTCAGGTACCTTTTGGCCATTTGTATGTCTTCTTTGGAAGAATGTCTATTCAGTTCCTCTGCCCATTTTAAAATCAGATTGTATGTTTTTTTGCTGTTGAATTATAAGAATTTTTTGTATACTTTGGAAGTTAATCTCTTACCAGATATGTGGTTTGCAAATATCTTTTTCCCATTCTATAGGTTGCCTTTTCATTTTGTTAATTTTTTTCCTTTGCTGTGCAGAAGCTTTTTTTTTGATATAATCCCACTTGTTTGTTTTTGTTTTGTTGGCTTTGCTTTTAGTGTCAAATCCAAAAAAATCAGTGCCAAGACCTCACTTAATATTAATAGTCTTTATGTCCATGATTTTTAATGGCCTGAAAGTATTGTATTATGTGGTTGTATCATAATTTAACTGTATCTCTATTTTGGGACATTTATATTACTTCCAGTATTCTTTTTTGTTGTTATTATAAATACTCTGTGGTAAAGATCTTAATTTATAATTCTTATTATATATCCCTGATGTTTTCCTCAAGATAAACTCTTCCAAGTTGTGTTACTTGGTTATAGAATATCAACGTTTGTAAGGCTCAACACACATTTTCAAATTGCTTTTCCAAAAGCCAGTAGTACCAACTCTTATCAACACTGGGTGTTCTTATGTGGTTTTTATTTTGTTTTTGCTTTTAGGTTTTTTTTTTTTTTTCCATTTTTGCTAATTTGAAATGTAAATATCAGTACTTCATTTCTTTTTTTTGATTGCATTTCTTTGTATACTAGTGAGATTAAACAATGTTTTACAGGTTTATATGAAACATTTAAAAAGGCCTTTAAGGCCGCTTAACATTCTATAAAAAATAATGATTAGTTACATTTGTGAGAAAATGTCACTTACTGGATTTTTAATATTCGTGGATTCCTGAAATGTGCTTTTGTTGGTATATCTTTCTTGTTGTATACCTAAAGTATAAAATATGAAATAATGTAATTTTTATTATTAAAATTAAACTAAAAATTGTACATATTAATCCTTCAAACAGTTTGCTAAGTTGTATCAATATTATTCTTGTTAGCCAAAATTGGATTCTATTAAGACTTCTATTTCATGTAACATGTGATGTTAAGAACACAGCAGATAGCTTTCGCATCTTGACTTTTTTTTCTTTCATTTTAATGTCCAAGACAGATAACAGTATGAGTGAGCCACGTGCTTTTCTTACACAGTTGGTTTTGACAGTTAAAAAAAAAAATTGGATTTTCTTTCTCTTTGTAATGCAGTCTTAGAATTTTTTTTATCTTCATGTTTTTCATCCCTGTTTATGTTAGCTACACAAGAAAGCCCAGGACACTGATATCATTGGTTTACCTCCTGCATTCTTATCCAATACAGCTCTGTCCTCCCCTTTTCAGGCCCCAGTTTCTGTTCCTTCTTAATTTCTGAGACCCTTCCACTGGGTCATCAGGAGCTTACAAATAAGACATCAACAAAATTCCTATATTCTCAACATGTTCCTCGAACAAAAGTGTTTTAACTTCTTGTTCTGTCTCTTGGTTTTCCCATAAAGACAGTGCTGCCTTCTTCTGAAGCCCTTTGAAGTATTGATTTTCTCTACTCTATATACCTTATCACTACGACTGGAGGTGGGATAGGTGACCTTCTTGTTCTGTATTGGTCTTTCCAGATCATTCTCTTTTATCTTTTTAAAAGACCCTTAGATTTGACTATCGAGCCATATGATTATACCTCCCTGCCATGCCACTTAACATTTCTTGGAGTTGTCAGCCAATATCATTGCCTATATCACTTATATCATTGCCTTGAATTTCTTAAAGATTTTGCCTCCTTGGTCACAGTCACTCAATTACTGTGCTTTCATGATTCTTAGCAATTTCAGTATTCATACAGATTATCCTTCTAATACCATGGTCTCTCAGTTCCTTGAATTCTTCACTCCAGTCTCCTTTCCTCCGCCCCCAACTATACTAACAGCTATTCTGAAGACCTAGCCAATATCAGTTTCCGTACCCTATTCATAATATCAGTTTCATGCATCTCAATCTCTGTGTATTACCTCCTGTCTTTTCAGCTCACTTTCTTTAGTAACCCAACATAAATAATTTTTAAACCCACACAAGACCTTAAAATAAGTTGATTTACCAATTTTGTATTTTCCTCAACCCTCTTCTTAATCAACTTAGATTCCATGCTCCATAAATATAACCATTACATTGCATTTACTCTCTTCAAGTTACCTGCCCTTCTTTTCAGTTATTGGGTGTGGTTGGGAAAAGCCAGGTCTACCTATATGCAAATCTTTATCCATCCATGGAGCTAAATGAATGTGGCTGGAACAAAAGCTACAGATACACTGTGTCTCATTTTACATCCAGATTAACTATCTTTAAGTGACTTTTCTGTATCTTTCACATCCCATGTGAAATTCATTACCATATCCTATTCACTTTTTAGTCCTAACATATATTGAGGATCTGTCCCACTTTTTACTATATCTATTGCTACCTCTTTTGTTCAAACGACCATACTCTCTTTCCTAGATTAGAGCTCCCTCAATGGCTTCTCTGCTTTACGTTTGACCCTATGCAGTTTATTCTCAATAGAGCAGCGCAAATGAACCTTTTAAAATGTGAGTCAAATTATATCTTTTTTTTAGTTAAAATTTATTGGGGTGACAATGGTCAACAACATTACATAGGTATCAAGTATACAGTTCTATCATACATCATCTATATACCATGTTGCCCCGAAAATAAGACCTTGCCGGACAATCAGCTCTAATGCATCTTTTCGAGCAAAAATTAATATAAGACCCGGTCTTATTTTACCATAATATAAGACCGGGTCTTATCGAACATAAGACCCGGTCTTATATTAATTGTTGCTCTCCAAAAGATGCATTAGAGCTGATTGTCCGGCTAGATCTTATTTTCGGGGAAACGTGGTATTGCACTATATGTTTACCACCCAGAGTCAGTTTTCCTTCCATCACCATATATTTGAACCCCTTTACCCTCTTCTGTCTGCCCTGCCCCCTTACTCTCTGGTAACCACTAAACTGTTGTCCGTATCTGTGACTTTTTTTCTTTGTCTTTTTCCTTTGTTGTCTTCAGATTTATATCCCACATATCAGTGAAGTCATATGGTTCTCAACTTTTTCTGTCTGACTTATTTCACTTAGCATGATAATCTCAACATCCATACATGTTGTTGCAAATGGCACTATTTCATCTTTTCTTATGGCAGAGTAGTATTCCATTGTGTCAAAACCCTCCAGTAACTTCCCATCTCTCTTAGAGTGGCCTACACATTCTGGGTGATCTGGTCCCTGGCTTTTTACACCTCATTTCCAACTGTTTCTCTCTCTTGCCAACTCATTTTAGCTACTTTGGCCTCCTGGCTTTTCTTTGAATATGCTAAGAATAATCTTTTTTTAGAGACTTTGCACTTGCAGTTAGTTCCTTCTGCTGGGAAGGTTTTTCCCCAGATTACCTTGCTCCATAGCCTTCTTAAGGTTTTTCACCTGCTTGTTTAAAATAGTACTGCCTCTCATGTACCCTTCATTTTTCTCCATAAGATCGATCAGCATTTGCCATACTGTATATTTTACTTGTTAGTCCTTTTCCCTTCATTAAAATATTAGCTTGTTGTATCTACAGCATCCATGACAGTGCCTGGTATTCAAATATTTGTTGAATGAATGAGAATGATCAATAAAGTGGTTATCCATGGGGCAGCCGGATGGCTCAGTTGGTTAGAGTGCGAACTCTCAACAACAGGGTTGCCGGTTCAATTCCCCGCATGGGATGGTGGGCTGCGCCGTCTGCAACAAAAGATTGAAAATGGCAACTGGACTTGGAGCTGAGCTGTGTCCTCCACAACTAGATTGAAGGACAACGACTTGAAGCTGATGGGCCCTGGAGAAACATGCTGTTCCCCAATATTCCCCAATAAAATCTATAAAAAATAATAAAGTGGTTATCCATTGAAATTGTTAAGCACATGGGTAAGCAGGGTGTGTATGGTTGAGAACAAAGAAATTGCGTGTATATAATATTGATGCTTTTGTCCTTCAGTTGCTTAGATAGTGGAAGGCTGTACACCAAAATGTTAACAGTAGTTGTCTTTAGTTAATGGTATTTTAAAATTTCATTTTCGTGATTGTTTTTCTGAATATTTGGGAAATGAGCATGTATTACTGTTATTAGGAAATTTTAATTACATTTAAAAAAATAAAGTATAGGACCTAAGGAAAATGATGTGGTTCACTGAAGGACATTAAGGAAGCTAAATAATAGCAGTAAGAGTGTTATATGTATGATAGGTGGGTATTGGATAATAATTTTAAGTGTGCTCTTAAAAATAAAAGAAAAGAATGATTTTACTAGTGTCTCACTTTAACTTTACCTTCACAATTTACGTTTCTGGATTATTTAGAATGATGTACTCTAGTGACTGAGCCTTCTTCAGCATTGCCCACTAAATTCTAATACAACAGAAGAAAATTGTGTAGCGAAATTCTGTGAGGGCCTTTTTTGTATCTGCTGTCTCATTTGTCAGAATCTCAGTTATTTAAAATAACTTGTATCCGTAATGGTCTTTTATGTTTATACTACTGGTGGTGGCTTTTTTGAGGACCTAGATGTATCTTTTTCATCTTTGGGTTCACACTACCTTCCACAGTACTTAGTATATAATAGGTACTCAGTAAATGTTTGTTGAATAGATGCTTTTCTTTTTTGATTGATCAGTGATACACTAGTCTCTCATTGCTACCTTTATTAGGAAAATACTTTTGCTTGGATAGTAAATCCCCCAGTGCTGTAGATACACTTATGTGGTAGTTAGCAAATTGTGGGGAGGAGGGAGGAAAAGAGGAAAAAAGAGAAAGGAAAAAAAACCTGAACAATGATAGATTGTTCCATTAGAAAAGACAAATATACACACAACAAATGGCAAACTTCATTTAAAAAAAAATTGGATAGTGATTTCATTGGGGATTTTTTCTAGTGACATTTGTTCTTACTCTTGTTGAATTAGGAAAGTATTTTAGCTTCAATATTAGGATAAACTAGATGTATAAATGTCAGTGCTAATAGCGTAGTATTTTAGTCTTCTACAAATTGATGCCTGTGGTATCTGGACATTTTTTTGCCTGTTCTTGTAAATAAGGTCTCAGTGGTATTTAAGGAACAGCAACTTGTGGCCAGAAAAGAAAAAAGCTCCATATTATCCAAGCTGAGCAATATAAATGAGACTCAGGAATCCCCCACTAAATCAAAAATCTAGAGAAAGATCTCTTGAGCCTACAAACTAAAGACCTTCAATATAATTTTAAATAGTAAGAGAACATTTTTTAGTTGATAATCAATTGACACCATTATGTAGGCTTACTAGATTTGCAAATTTACAAGTTTTTACAAGTCAGTTGGGTCCCTTCCTCAGGAAATCAGTTTAACTTTTTTTTCCCCTATATTGACTCAAAGAGCCCAGTTGTCCTTAAATCCTGTGAATATATTTGCCTTATAATTTGACGGCATTGAGTCAACACGCTAATAGGGTCTCTAGTGTTATAAAAAGAAAAACTGTTCAATAAAGGATCCCATTTGAGAAAATAGACTGTGCCAGATAAAACCAGTATTGGATAAGAGTACTGTGCTTTATTTTAAAGCACCTACAACTATTCAAGGAAATAAGTGCTTGCCCATGACTTTCAAAATGCATACTGTAGGTTTGGAAAGCAGCTGAGCTGTGTCTTTGTGAAATTAAACCATGGCTGTAAATAAAGTAAGTAAACTATGAAATATTGATATCTTTTAGCAGAAAATGAATTATGTATTTGTGTTAACATTAGTATTTATAAAGTTTGCAGACCTATTCTAATTATTAAAGTAATTATGCTGTTTCAATCAAATATGCTTGGGTAAGTGCATCTCTCAATTAATCACTATGTTTAAACACATCATACTAAGTAAAGCTTTTTTTAGTATCAATGTGCCTAAAGGTATACAGATAATAAGAATGATAGTTTCATTTTTTGAATACTTATCACGGCTGATCATTGTGCATTATATGTGGCTTAAGTCTCAAAGACTCTATATAACATAGGTATATTTGTTAGTCTCAGTTTTAGAGACTGAGGCATAAAGAGGTTACGGAAATTGCCCAAGATTACACAGCTAGGGACTAAGCTGGCATATAATACTGGAAAATAAGTCACACTTAAACATGTTTAAAATATATTGACTAACTCTAATATTAAAATTTTTTCTCTGTTTTTGTTCACCTTTCTAGTTGATTTGGAGCATATGCGAACGGTAAAATCTGAAAAACACTTACGGTTTTGCCAGGAAAATGGTTTTAGTAGCCACTTCGTCTCAGCAAAGACAGGAGACTCTGTAAGTAAAATGAATACTGAATATTGTGAGATTTTACTTTTATTTACTAATATTCATAGGCAATATACTGTCATTACTTAACTTTTGGAACAAATTGAAGACATAAAATAGATTAGATATAACATATTTATTCTGTTTATATTTAATAATTCATTAAACATAATTTTATGGTTATTTTAAAATATGAATTTGAAAAGAGTATAAATCACCTATAATCTCAGCAACTAGAATTGACCATTCATAAACTCATATAATTCCTTCTAGTCTTTTCTGATGCTCATGAATATTAGAGCTACTGCCAGCAGATTGCATTACTGAGTGCTTACTTTGTGGCGGGCGCCATACGACTCGGATGATCTGTCTTTCATAGATGAGTCTTAGGGAGATTATGTAGTGTAGCTAGTACGTGGGGGAGATAGGATTTGTACGCCTAAGCAGTGACACTTCAAGGCTCACTGGATTAACCACACTAAATATTTATTTAAAAAAATGAAGATCATAATATAGAAATAATTTTGTGTTTTAGTTATTTAATATATATATATCTGTAGAAAAATTTGTCATGTCTTTTAATATTACTAAATAGATTTAATAACCCACTAGATTTAATAATCCATGAAATAACTATTCAAAAATTCATTCGACCAAGTTCGTATTGTTGGACATATAGGTTGTTTCCCAGTTTTGACATACGGTAATGTAAAACTTTGTCCACAAGCTTTCATGTTTTGATTATTTCCTTTAAAAAAGAATTTAAAAAAATTTTCAGTTACAATTGACATTCAATATGATATTAGTTTCAGGTGTATAGCATAGAGCAGGGGTGTCCAAACTTTTTTCAACGTTTTTCACCAAGGGCCGTATGCAGTAAAATACACAAACAGCCGGGCCACTCACTCGAGGTGAAGTACATATTGCCTCACCTGGTTTATTTAAGTAAACTAAATATATTTTTGGAATTTGCTGCAGGCCAATAAAAAATGGATTGCGTGCCGCAGTTGGCCCGCGGGCCGCAGTTTGGACACCCTGGCACAGAGGTTGGACATTTATATAAGTATAACTTATGAAGTGATCACTGTGATTACTTTCTTTACATAGATTCCTTGAAAAAGAATTGAAACATATTGACAAATTACCATCAGAAAGGCTAAGTTAATTTATACCACCACCAGCATTGTATACGTGCCATACTACTATATTATTTTTTTTAACATTAGGATTTATTTATTTTTAAATCTTTGTCAATTTGGCAAAAAAAAAAAAGAGAAGTATTTTGCTATTTAAATTTGAAATTTTCTGATTGCTATTGAGGTTGAAAATTTAAAAATTTCATTACCAATTTATTTTTTGCCTATTATTTGTTTGTGATATTATATTACTTTAAAAATTTATGGCCGTTTTTATGTCAGGAATAAAAGCCATTTGTCATAATTTTTGCAAATATTGTCCACTGCCCAGATTTTTGTTTGTTAATCTTCTTGACATTTTCTTTTTTTTTTTAAATTTTATTTTATTAAATTTATTGGGGTGACAATTGTTAGTAAAATCACATAGATTTCAGGTGTACAATTCTGTATTACATCATCTATAAATCCCATTGTGTGTTCATCACCCAGAGTCAGTTCTCCTTCCATCACCATATATTCGATCTCCCTTACCCTCATCTCCCACCCCCCCACCCCCCACCCCCCTTACCCTCTGGTAACCACTAAACTATTGTCTGTGTCTATGAGTTTCTGTTTCTCATTTGTTTGTCTTGTTCTTTTGTTGTTTTTGGTTTATATACCACACATCAGTGAAATCACATGGTTCTCTGCTTTTTCTGTCTGACTTATTTCGCTGAGCATTACTCTCTCAAGATCCATCTATGTTGTCACAAATGTTCCTATATCATCTTTTTTTACCACCGAATAGTATTCCATTGTGTATATATACCACAACTTCTTTATCCGTTAATCTATCAAAGGACATTTTGGTTGTTTCCATGTCTTGGCCACTGTACCTCTGCTTTTCAACATAGTGTTGGAAGTCCTTGCCAGAGCAATCAGGCAAGAGAAAGAAATAAAAGGCATCCAAATTGGGAATGAAGAAGTTAAATTATCACTCTTTGCAGATGACATGATGCTATATATAGAAAACCCTAAAGACATTTTCAACCAAAGAAAGTTTGATTTTTTTTTCCTGTGGTTTAATCTTTTTGATATTATTCCTCTATGATTTCCTTCATGTTTTTTATGCTCAAGATAAATATTAAATAATATAAAGGATGTTTAATCTTTGGGGGGGTATAACTCATTTAAATATTTGACTCCTTGGAACCCTTTCCCCCAGGATAACACAAACATGGGAACATACCCACACAGGTCATTAAAAAAATATAGTATCAACACTCCTTGATAAGTCTATCCATGGATTTGGGCTTCTACCCTCACTAATCTTACTAGAGGTCTTTGCCATTTTAGAATTATTTTAACTTTCAGTATTTTAGCTTGTGTTTAACTACTTAGCATTTTTTGTGTACTTGTGTTGAACCACCATTAAAAATCTTCCTTGTTTTCTTTTTAAATAAAACTTTGAAATGGTTTGTTCTTGTGGGATCACTTTAAGATTGTAGTCATCTCCAAATCCAGGTTACTTCCCCTCATTGCTTGAGCTCCTGGCGTACTGTACTTTCTCTAATATTACCTTTGTCATTGTACTTAGTGATTTCAGTATCTTTGTCCTCCACCCCACCTCAGCCACTCACTCCCACGCATTGTCATTATAAATCACTGCAATTCTTCTTCTCCCTCCTATCTTTATATCAGGCATCCTACTCACCGACCACCATCTGTCTTTCCAGCTGACACCCTTGGATGCCCTAACCCAGTCAATCTGCAACCTCAGCAGGACCTACAAGACGTAAATACTAGCACCTCCTCAATGTCCCTTACCTCCTTGCATGTCCTCATTTTCCTCTCTTTCTAACTTAAATCTCATAACCAATCAAAATCATTGCCATGCATATACCCTTCATTCTCTTTCCCCTCTTTCATTTTATTGAACTCACTTGGCTAAACCTTAACTCTGGTTTAAATCAAGCCCCCACTTTTTTATGGCTGCACCCATATATTTGAACATGATCAGAGAAAAATACAGAGGCATGCTGGGGGTTTCACTTAAAATTCACCATCACTAACCTGCAGTGGGTCTTTAATGCTGCTCAGTAATTATACTCCATGTCCCTAGGCCATTCTCTCCCCCCTCAACTAATGGCTGTTAAAGCTTCTCTGTTCAGATCTACAAAACTTCCTCATCCATTCTCTCCGCTGATGACCTCATTTCCTATTTTATAATAAATTTGAAATAAACAGGGGGCAACTTCCACATACTCCGGCTACCACATTTACGCCCCTTCTCCTTCCCACCCTGCATGGATTCCCATATATTCTGTCTCTGCGGTTACTGTGGGATGGACTGTCTGTGCTTCTAGCAATAACGGACATTGCTTACTGTGTTTCCCTGAAAACAAGACCTAGCCGGACATCAGCTCTAATGCGTCTTTTGGAGAAAAATTAATATAAGACCCGGTCTTATTTTACTATAATATAAGACTGGGTATAATATAGTGTAATATAATACAATGTAGTATAATATAATATAATATAATATAATATAATATAATATAATATAATATAATATAATATAATATAATATAATATAATATAATATAATGATATATAATATAATACCGGGTCTTATATTAATTTTTGCTCCAAAAGACTCATTAAAGCTGATTGTCTGGCTAGGTCTTATTTTCGGGGAAACACTGTAGTATCTCTCTCATTCCTGCATCATCATTTTTAAAAATCTCTACTGGATTTTTCTATCAGCATACAAAATATTATTGCTTATCTTAAAAACAAGAAAACTCTTGATCCTACATCTTTCTTTAGTTATTGCCTTCTTTCCCCCACTTTCCAGTGGAATGTTTTGAAAGAGTTATCTCTAGTTCTCGCCTTTGAATTTCTTTTGAACAGTTCTAGTCAGACTTTTGCCCCTAATATTTCACCCAAAATGCTGTTATCAAGGTCACCAGTGACCTTTTTGCTAAATCCATTGGTCAGTTCTTAGTCCTCATCTTACCTGATCTCGTTTCCCTATGCAAAATAGTTGTTCTCTCTCTCTGTTTTGAAATTCTTTTGTCACTTAGCTTCCAGGATACTAAACCTCTTGTTTCTCCTCCTGCCTTGCTGAGTATTCTCCCTCAGTACTCTCCCTTTGCTGATTCCTTTTTATCTCTCCAACTTCTAAATATTGGAGTACCCTTGAGGCCAGTCCTTGGATATTTCTTTTTCTAAACTTACTCACTTAGTGACTTCATCTAGTCTCATGGCTTTGACCAGACCTATTCCCTGAGCCGCAAGGTATTCAACTGCCCATCCATCCATGCTTAGATGCCTAATAGGCAGCCCCGGTTTAATTCAGGTCCAGAACTGAGCTCTTGATTATCCCCCTCAAATCTCTCACAGTCTTCCCACTTCAATAAATGGCAGCTCTTCTGCCAGTTGTGAAGGCCCAGATTATATTGGAGTCACCCTTGACTTCTCTCCCTCCCTCCTCTTTTCCTCCCTCCCTCTCTCCCCACCCCCAAGTCCTGTTAGCTCTACTTTCAAAATATGTCCAGACTCTGGTGACTGTTTCTTACCATCTCCACAGCTACCAGTTTATTTCATGCCTCCGTTATCTTTTACATTAGTATCTTTACTGGTTTCTCTTTTTGTACTCTTGATCTTCTAGTGAATAGTCAATAAAACAGCTAGATTGAATCTGTTAGAATAGAAGTCACATCCCTCCCATGGCTTCCATTGCACTCAGAGTAAAAGCCAAAGTCCTTCCAGTAGCCTACCAGATCTTACGTGATTTGTACCCCTTCATCTCTTGGCTCATTTCCTTTCACAGTCCCCCTCTTTCCGTTCTACCATACTAGCTTTTCCTGTTTTTCCTTAAACATTGAACATCAGTGAACTATAATATATAATGCTTTTTGGGGTACAGATGACACAAGCCTTTTGGAGTATGTGTCCCTTTGATTAGAAATCAAAATTAAATTAATAAAATTGAGATAAATATTCAGTAAGTAATCATGAGATAAGTAGGGATAAGAAAATAATAGTATGCTTAATGAAACAAAATCAAGTTATATATTGCAGGTAATGTCTGGATCGGAGCTCTAGGAATCGTAGACGACTCAGCATAAGCTAACTATGTATGAAAAGGCTGTTTATAGAAATGTTTCTGTAGCTTTTTTTAATGATAATGTATATTGCTTCTTTACTCGAAACTGATCAAATATAATAAATATTACTAAGTTTTGCTCAAGATATGTGGAGAATTTTTTGAATTGATGAGAGCCACAAAGATTATTAAAGGGTTGGAAAGGAAGAGCTTTTTTAGATAGGCTAAAGCCAGATCAAAAGACCAATATAGAGTTGGTAGTGAAAAACCCAGGTAGTAAAGTATCTAATGTATTCTTGTTTTCTGCAGGACTTATAGGAGTTTGTTCTCCTAGTATTTTTTTTTTAAATATGGTAGTTGTAATTAATCATCTTACACTAAATCTCTAAAAATGTAAGTTTTTAGGGATAAATGTGTATGTTTAGACCAATTTACTGAATTACACAAAATTTCAAAATATGGGTTTAATCATTTAAAAAAATTTTACACTTAAAATTTTGCTAGATTTGAGAAATAAAGCTATTTTTGGAGTAACATATTTTTGCAATTCTTGCTGTTTATCATTGTTTAGAAAGTTCAATTTATTTGAAGGTAACTTAAGCATGCCTGTTTTAAATCATTTAAACCTATTTTTGTTATTAGGTCTTCCTGTGTTTTCAGAAAGTTGCTGCTGAAATCCTTGGAATCAAGTTAAACAAAGCAGAAATAGAACAGTCACAGGTGATTATATTGAACTTCGTATTTTAAAAACTAATTTATTCCTTAAAAGACATTAATTTTCACCACTGAATCCTTTCACATTTATGCATTCTATGTACATATCCCTGAAAGCCTTAGAAATAGATTATATATATGAATCAGTGTTTATTGTAGAAGATGGAGGATGTTAACTTTTTGCCAAATTATGAAATCCTTGAAACTTCAATTTGTCCTTTTTGTTGGAAAAATAAAATTATATAATATAAATTTTATCAGTGGTTAAAAAATGAGTTAAGGGGCTGATCATATTGTTTTGTAATTCTTTAAGTTCTTCCAGGATTACTACACAATATTTAAAAAATAATTTATACAAAAATCCCAACTATTTATCAAAATTTAGTCTTAGAATTAACTCCATTTGGTATCTTCCATGTTTGCATTCATAAAACATTATTTTTTCAATTTTTGTTAAGTCTGTACTCTAGTCTTCTCTAAAACATCCTCCACTATAATGGTATTAATTATTGATGTTCTTTTATTGTTAATTTAATGGTGTTAATTATTGAGAATTTCTGGATTTTTTCACTAGTCCTAGACAATTCTCTGAGACTAAGAAATAAACAAGAATACCAACAGTCAAGCATTTAAAAATACCACTATAATAGCACACCAGTTCACATGTTTGATGGAATGAAAACTCAGCAAGAGCCTGTAGTTTCAAGTTAAGCTTCAGAAGTGATTTGCTTAGAAGCGGTAGACAAAGCATTTTTCCTGAATCCCCTCCACTCCACCCTCACCCCATGCAGCTAAAAAGGTATAATTATCTTTTCCCATCCTTAAATATTTTTTTAATTCTTTTAGAGTTCAGTGTGTTATTTTCATAGTCACTGTGTGTGTGTGTGTGTGTGTGTGTGCGCGCGCGCGCGTGCATGTGTGTGCTTTAAAACAATACAGCTGCAGGGCGGATTTTTGGGCCATCAATGGCCACTCAGTCCTTTATAACACAGCTTGCCTATGAGAATGCTAATTCTGCATGTCAAGCTGCTATTAGACCATTCAAAAAAAAGGGAACCTTATCCGATTATATTCGCTTGATGCTCCAGCTCCCCACACAATTAGGGCAAATATTTATTGAAAATTATTATGCTGATGTGGCTGTTTCTAGGACTTGATTAAAATATTTGGAACTCTGGAAATCTGCTACTTTTATTTCTCATTATTCAAAAGACATTCGTTTTAGCACTTACTATGGCCAGGTGCAGTGTTAAGATATTTTGTACTCCCAGGCACATAAAAATAGTTACTTGGTTTTGGCCTAAGAAGAGGGTTACAAGAAAGAAATCACCATGATTTGCTTGATCATACAGAACTTGGCAGACCCTAGAGGTCAAGTGCATCCTCTGCTCTTTAGCTTTTCTAAGTGATGTTTGGAAAATGATGTCTAGTTAATTAGAAAGTCCACGAATGATTATCAAATAATCATAAATGACTTATTGATCATATATAATGTGGTATAGTGGTGGGACTAACGATTGTTTAAAGGAGTATAAGATGTCGTTCCTGCCTTCAGTGATAAAATTAATATTGTGTCGGGCACTGGGTTACAATCTCATTTAATCCTCATATTAGCTCTGTAGGGCAGGTATCATTTCATTATTTTATGGACAGGAAACTGAGACTGTGGAAAGGTTAAGTAACTTGATCCACTAACCCAGGGGTGTCAAAAGTGCGGCCCGTGGGCCAACTGCGGCCCGCAATCCATTGTTAATTGGCCTGCAGCAAATTCCAAAAATATATTTAGTTTACTTAGATAAATCAGGTGAGGCAATACGTACTTCACCTCGAGTGAGTGGCCCGGCTGTTTGTGTATTTTACCGCATATGGCCCTTGGTGAAAAACGTTGAAGAAAGTTTGGACACCCCTGCACTAACCTGTGCTTAGGCAGTGGTAGAGCCAGGATTTGAACTCAGGCCTGACAGCAGTGCCCCTGGAGTTTCTACTCTGCTGTATTGGAGGAAGGTGTGTTTACTGAGCAGTTTGGAGTGCGGTGGATGGGGGTGGAGAGGAGTCGGGTGGTGGGTGGTGGTGGTGGCGAGAAAATGGCTGAAAGAGAAGCTGACATGAACAAGTTGAAAAGCTTAGGTTGTATTTTGGAAAAAGAGGAATAGTTTGGCTAAAAATAAATGACCATTTGTGTTGGAATGTGAGGGAATTTGAGAAAAGATTATGGAGATTTATGAATGCCAAGGTGAAAAGTTTTATCCAGCATATTGACAGTGGGAAAAATTTTTTTAAGCAGAAGAATAAATGAAAACCGTTTTCAGGTAGGATTAATCTAATTGGATGTTTTTGTGTGTGGTCGAATGGGAAAGAGATGGAAGCAAGGAGAGTAGGTTACTACCCTCAAGGTGATAAGGACCAGAATCAGGGTGGAAGGGAAAGAATGGATGTAAGAGGCATTTCAAAGAAGAATCAGTGGGGCTTATGGACTGACTGGATAAAAGAGAGAAGGAAAAGTCCAAGATCACTTTGGGATTTCCCACCTAAAGGAATGGAGAAAGGGGAACCCCGCTGACTGATGGGCCCGCCCTCCTCAGAGGAGAAAGTGTGCTGGTGCCTGAGCTCTGTGGTGGTGCTCAGGTAGTGACAACTCAGAATAAATAGGTAAGTTGCATACTTTTGAAAGGCAAAAATTTAGGCAAGCCTTATTAATGTTCTTAGTGCATTCTTAGTCAGACTTAACGTCGAGGCATATTTTAACTAAAGAGGTATCAGATGTGTTAAGTACATAACTCTCTAACCTCCCTGTACACCCCAACTTGTTTATTGGTGCACCCTGTCTTGTTTATTATACAATGAGGTTTAATTCAAGCTTTAGTTTGTTGATGGCATTTACTTTGAACCCGTTCATTTGAAGATGAATTCAAGCTACTAGAATCTTTTTCTACTATGTTTATCAGAATCTTTTGTGTAGGAAGCACCAAACCACTTTCCTGAACCCTATGAATTTGGTCCCTTTTCCAATTAAATTATTGATTTCACAGTGGAAACATTTTTGAAAGTTCATTTCTTTAAAAAGTATTTCTAAAACGTACTTGCAAACTGCATTGAGCACAGTGTTCACCTTTTAATTGAAATGTAGTTGACATATAACATGTAAGTTTAAGGTGTACAACATGTTAATTTTGATACATTTATGTATTGTAATATGATTGCTATGGTAGCGATAATTAGCACCTCTGTAACATTACATAATTATCCTCTCTTTTCAGCAGTTGGGATAATGAAGTTCTAGCCTCTTAGCAGGTTTGATGATTATAATGAAATATTGTTGTCTATATTCACTGTGCTGCACATTAGATTTCTAGGCCTCACTTACTACTCCTGGGAAGTCTGTACCCCTAAATAGCATCTGTCCTGCCCCCTAACCCCCATCCCCTAGTAACTACCATTTTATTCTCTAGTTTTACAAGTTTGGCTTTTCAAAATTCCAAGTATACGTGATAACATACAGCATTTGTATTTCTCTTGTGTGACTTATCTCAGCATAATGTGCTCAAGGTCCATCCATGTTTTTGCAAATGGCAGGATGTCCTCCTGTCTCATGGCTGAATGATATTCCAGTGTGCGTGTGCGTGTGTGTGTGTGTGTAGATGTATAATTTTATTTATCCATTCATCTATTGTTGGACACCTAGGTCATTTCCATATCTTGGCTAGTGTAAATAACAGTGCAATGAACGTGGTGATGTATATATCTTTTCTTTTCGAAATAGTGTTTCCATTTTCTTTGGATAAATATCCAGCAGTGGAATTGCTAGATCATGTGGTAGTTCTATACTATTTCGTTTTTTGAGGACCCTCCATACTGTTCTCCATAGTGGCTGCACCATTTTACATTCCCACCAACAGCGCACAAGGGTTCCGTTTTTTTCCACATCTTTATTAACATATCTCTTGGATTTTTGGTGGTAACCATTCTAACAGGTGTGAAGTTGCACAGGTGTGTTGTTAATGTGCATTTCTCTGATGATTTGTGATGCGGAGCATCTTTTTCATGTACCTTTTGGCCATTTGGATGTCTAGGACCAGGAAAAAAAAGACGAAGTTCAGATTTTATATATTTGTGTGTCTGTGTATATATCATATATATGTATATATATGTATGTCATATATATATAATATATATTAAAACATATATATGGAGGAGGTAAGGGAAGGAACAGGAGGAAGGGAGCGGGAGGGAGAGTTTATGCCTTGTTTCTGTGGGTTTTATGCCATTTGAAAGATTCCTGAGGAAATTTGGTATAATGTTTGAAATTGTTTTATTTTGATTTATTTTATAGAGAAGGAGCTAGATGGTAGACTTACCAGTCACATGGAAATTGATGCTACATAAATATTTATAATAAGGCTTTAATTTTAGTTCCATTCACTGATTACTTAAAGAGAGTCTGTTATTTTAGTTCTAACCTAGATCGTTCCTGTTTGGGAGTCATATAAAATGAGTTATCAGCACATTTTGCAAATTTTGTAAGGAAGAAAAAGGGAAAGAGGGAGAAAAGAAAGGGAGCGCAGTTTATGAATACAGCAAACTTTTTTTGAGGTTTTACTTTGTGCCAGAGACCACACTAGAAGGGATACAGAGATGAGTAAGGTAAAGTCCATGTCCTCAAGGAGCCCCCAGAATAAACAGGGCAAATATTTAAACACTTAAGTGAACTCTCGTTGCTTTTCTCACAATTCCCAATTTAGTTAATAGTTTCATTTTCATTGTTGATCTGTTCTCCTCTTTTCTTACCCTTCCCTCAACCTTCTCCGCTAAGATAGTGTAAAAGTTGGGAACAGTTGTTAAAAAATGTCCTAGTTTCCCAGATGGTTCAGATGTTTTTGTTTACAAAGTAGTCAAACCTTTAGGAGAAAAAAATAAATTTACAACTGCTATTCTCTAGGAAGTCCAGCATTCAGCTTTTTAATAATGCAGTAGGTAATTTAAAAAGAAAATGCATAGTCTTGTATCTTTTCTCTTTCAGTGTAAATTGCAAGGAGGTTTTGCCATATATATTTGGTGTTAAGAGTTCTTAATACGTTCTTAATACATGTTTAAGCCCTGATATTTTCAGTTGCCAGTTAACAAACTATGAATTTCTATTTGGTTTGAACAAAGTATGCATTAGTTTCTTCAAAACAAAAATTTCTCTCATGTCTGAGGTACTAAACTTACTAAAAATATATGTTCCTTATGTGACCTCTGAATGTTTTCATGCTCTATATGAAAGTATGTATAGGGCATGGAGTGGGCATGCTCAAGATTTTAATTGTGTCTCACTTAGCACATAACTAGACAACACAAGTGCCTATTTAACCCCTGGTCCTAGGGGCCTTCTCTTCTTTTCTGCTTTATCTGAATACTGACCTTCCTTAGGAGCCATAAGGAACTGAGAGTCTTCTTACCTAGATGTTCATCTTATCATTTTCACCAGTATGTTTACAAAGACTGTGCTGGGATTCCTTTTTTATCCAAAACATCACTTGTCTTCCTTGCAGAACATATTTATCCACTTCGTACACACTATTCTAATCCTGGGATATTGAATATTGCTTAATGGATTTTCATATCGTATCTTTTTCTATTTACTTTTTAAGTTTATTTTTCCATATAGTTTCAAAACTCGATGGGACCTTAAAGGCCATGTAGACAAACCTTGTTTTTCACAGATTAGGAGATTGTGAAGACCAAAGAAGTAGAGTAACTTGCCTAAAGTTACGGATGTTATTGACAGCATATAATGGTACATTATATGGAAGAAAGAGTAACTTTCTTTAAGCTCCTGCTGTGTGCAAAGTACCATAGTTTTAAAGATGCTATATCCATGTTTTAAATAGTAATCTGTAATCTTGTTACATTTTGAACGTACGTCAATCATGATATTCTTTAATAGGTTGCACACCTGTTTTCTTTGCTGGATTCTTACACATCTCTAAAACAGAGATCATGTATTTATTTGACCGTATGCAATACCTAGACTAGTGATCGGCTTTGAATGAATGATAGTGACAAGTGTTTTAGCCGTCAGGGTATGTTTATTCCATATTTTGAGCATGACAACTATGACTTTTGCAATGATAAATACGTTACTATCTGGATTAAGGCACGACTGCAGAATAGCAATTGCAAATTTATCTTCAGTGTCTTCCCAGGGTGCCTCTGTATTCCTTATACTTTACTGCCCCAGCTCCGAGGCTGCTTCCTTGCTTAGCCTCTGGTCAGCTACCACTCCTTTCCAGCATCGACTAGCAATTACTCTCTGACATAATAAGGATTACGCTGCTTTCAACCACAAAGCTTCTTTCCTCTGAGGGCCACTTTATTATTTTCACTCCATTGACTAAAAGCAGAGAATAACTGAATGTACTTTGTGGCTCCAAAAATAAAAGTTGGTGTTTTGTAGGTAACATTTTCTCTGAAAACGTCAATTTACGGCTTGTAAACAGCCAACTACTGTGAAATCACCTACCATGAAGCTTATGGCGTGGAAGTTCTGTTTTTCAAGTTACGGAAGCAAAGTTTTGAATCTGCAGAGCCTTGATTCTGGCTTTCAGTTCAGAAACTTTATACAAAGCCTTATGCCCAACAGCCAAAGTCCCCAGGAAAGATGTTGCCTTTTTAGTTCTTCATTAATTTGATGAAAATTAATGGTGACTATCCAAGTCATTTATGTTAGTCAGTCCTTTGACTAAAATGTCTTGACCAGAGGTCGGTAACCTGGCTGTGTTTATAAGATAGAGTTTAAACCAACATATTGGAGGATTAATGAGTTACTTACTGATTATGAAAATCCCTTCTCCTTATTGTAACCCACAGTTTGTCATGAAACAATTAGGTTTGGGGAGAGCAGATAATGGTGGTCAACGTTTCACTGACGTCCTCCCCTCAGACCTCCTGTGGCAGCTGGTAATGCTTCTGTTGATAGCATCAGCTTGAGTGCGTAGTAAATCATGAGTCTTGTCCAGAAGTCAATACTGCTTGCTAGAGAGCTGGAGTGGAGCCCACCCAAGGCTAATATACCATAGCATCCTGTTCATTTACTCTCAGTTGTTTATTCAATCTTTATAAATGTTATCACAAACAACAGCCCATATTAATGTATTTTTGTATATGTGCTATTTAATAGATGCTGTTATGAAGGAAGAGTTTTTTGAAATAAGATATTTGAAATTGTAAGAAAAAGAAAGTGAGGATAGTTTCTTTTCTTTTCTTTTTCTTCTTTTTTTTTTTTTTTTAGGATAGTTTCAAATTTAAAAGACTTGGAAAGTTATGTTATCTCTGTTACACTTATTTATCATATGTAGTCTTTTCATCCTAAGCGTTATAGCAAACAAAAACCTACCATGTTTCCCCCAAAATAAGACCGGGTCTTATATTAATTTTTGCTCCAAAAGACACAGTAGGGCTTATGTTCAGGGGATGTCACCCTGAAAAATCATGCTAGGGTTTATTTTCCGGTTAGGTCTTATTTTCGGGGAAACAGTAGTTCTGATTCTTCATTTAGCAAAACTTAGATATTTGAAAACAGCACCGGTTGTACTTCAATACTATATGTCAGTATTTTTCTTTCATGACAGAAAAGTGCATTTTGAACTTATCTTTATATGAAATTTGGAAGCCTGGACATTAAGGTTGTGAGAAATGGGGCAGTGAGCATCAAAAAGAAGTCTTCGACAAATAATCAATATTATTAAATGTGAAAATGGTAAATGGCTATGGCTTCCTCTGATATATGCATCCTCTCCCTAGCTTCAAAGAAAATTAATTACTCCTGTTTCTATGTTACTATATAACATAAGTCCACTAGTAAAGCCCTTAAGATAAGTGTAGCTGTGTACGTTTTTCTCTTCCCATTAGGTCCACAGCAACTTCTGGACAGATCCTGTGTAATTTACCTGTACATTTCCAATATAGAATGACTGGCACATAGTAGAGCCTCAGTAATGTTTATTGAAGGAAATGGAATTAATACTTTTACTCCACTTTAGCATGGAAAAGCCCCATAATTCTTGGTTGTCCCCTGAAATATTGGGCATTATGTATATTATGTGTAATAGTGATATCAAAACTGGAACTCAACAATTTGCCTGGGAGGTTCAGTAGACATGTCTATTTCAGTAAGTAAATAGAATTATAAAAAATAATGTTTCTCAGATCTTTGTTTATTTTTCTTCCTTTTATGTTCATATATTCTGCTGTTTCTTTTGTGACATGCTTAAATTTATGTGTGTATTTCTTTTTCTACTTTGATGTTCTCTTCCATTTTCAATCATTGAACATACTTTCCGTTTTCTTTCTTTTTTTTTCTTTCTTCTTCGTGTTGTTTATGTTGTATGTAATTGACAGCATGTTGTCAGGGCAGAAATAATGAAGTACCCGGAAGAAGATTATCAACATACTAACTCGCCTCAGAGTAGAATCTGTTCAGTACAGTAGTGCAGGTATTAACGGATATTATTGCAGTTTTGGGGAGGAGGGTGGTGAGAACTGGTGAATGCTATCTTGTTCTTTTTTCTTTATGAATAGAGAAGTTCAGATGATTATTGTATATTATTGGAATTAATATTGCATACGTCCTGTTTTAGAACTTTGAAAAATTGATCCTTTGCCAGGAGACTTATGAATTAAATAAGGACTTGGGAACAAATTAAAACAACATTTCAGTTACTTTCACACGTATTTGTCTTTATGGTTGTATTTATTACATGTGCAGTGAAGTGGAGAATTGAGGCAGTTATTTCATTATTCATTCCTTACCCTTTTTCCTGAAATAGCCTGGTAATTGAAAGAGTATTTTTAAAATTTGCCTTGAATTACCCTTCTTTGTCTGCTTGTGTGTGCAGACTTGGTAATAGAGTTGAAAACAGTAAAGGATTTGTTTTAATTTAAATTATTACTTCGAGATAAATATTAGGGCATATTGCTAAATGTATCATTTAAGATAATCCTTGAATGTGGGTTAGAGGGAAAGAAGGGTTAAAGTATCTTTTGGTTTAAATTATTTTAAAAACATGAGTATGAGGTAATTTTCTAAATTTCTCATTATTCTATATTTTGTTAGAGTCATTATTCATAACCCATTAGTGAGCTATTTGGAAGTAAGTTAGGGATTTGGGAGGAAAGTTTTAAAAATTGGCAAAGTCTTAAATATCGGATTGCTCAAAACATTTCTTTTTTATATGTGACTCCTTTCACGTTTACACCTCTTCTCACTAACTCACCAGTTGCTGTAAACATTCTAAAAACAGTTGTGGCTGGATATAGTGGTTTATGGAAATATTAATAAATAACGACATTTTTTACTTTCAAATAATGAGGTCATGTCTATCAATTAAAATTTGTGAATGATTGACTTTAATTCCTTTTCTTTAAATTATAACCAGGGTTTAATATTTTGTATTAATTTGTCAGTTTTTTATGAGACTTGTGATAACCTCAAGTTTCTGTCATTGAGCCAGGGAAGACTCAATAAAGGAATTGCTATTGCACACTTAGAAAGAAAAACCAACCACAGCTCCTCCCCCCAATCCCAGCTCTGCTTTAGTTTGTTCTGGGTGATTCTTCTGATATCAGCTACTGCTTCATTTATGATGTCTCTCATCAGGAGTTCACGAAGTTCAGAACATAAAAATATACTTTAAGGAGCTCTTTCTAAATGTCCTGATGTCCTGATAATAACTCTGTTTTCTTTTGTGACAGAGGGTGGTGAAGGCAGATATTGTAAACTACAACCAGGAACAACCTGTGTCAAGAACTGTTAACCCTCCTAGAAGCTCTCTGTGTGCGGTTCAGTGAGCGCCTTTTCTTTGGTCTTGCTAGTCCCAGCTGCCTGGGCTTGTGTGGGCCTGTGGGCCGGAGGATCGCTAGGAACCTGTTTATCTGTGAGCATCTCTGTAGCTCGGTTAACGCTTTCCTCCCAGCTCGCTGCATCGCTGCGTGTTGCCTCACAGCCGCAGGCAGCTCCTTGGACGAAAAGAATTCAGCTTCGGGACCACACACTTTGAATTCAAAATGGAAAGCCCATTCTCTGGAGTTAGACTGCTTCACTGAAAAAGAATAATGTTGGTCCTCTTTATGTCCTCACTTCTTTTTTCCCAGATGTCAATTTTTTTAAAACAAATATGAAAACTATCCTAGTCTTGACCATCAGCCAGCATATTGCCACGGCCCAGCTTCCTTCGCTTATCCGAACTCACACATGACAAGGTCCACGTCAGGGTGCAAGCATTTAAACGAGTCATATGTTTTCTCTGCAGATTCTTAAGGAGGCAATCTTCTGCTTCCTATCATGAGCGAAAATATATAAAGCTGTATCTAACTGAAAATGCTTCAAATAAAGCTGTAATAGAAATATTTTTTTCATTTTATAAAAAAGGACCTAAATTGTTTGTATTGTAGCTGTAGCTCACAAAGCAGTGAGTATTTGATATTGTATTTTTATTACTGCATCACGGTCATTGTATATTGTGTAAAAGTTCGATGGCTTTGTGAGTTTTGATACACATCCAGCTGCTGCTCCACGCGGACTTTCCTGCAAACGGTGTAGGAGTCCTCCCAGAACAGGTGGTGACTGTTGTTGGATCATTGTGGGTCAGACTGGACCTGATGTTCAGAGTTTTTCTCCTGCAAATAAATTTATTTAAATTACTGTTTTGGGGGAATTTTCTTCCAGCCATCTTCCTTTTAGTTACAGGAAAACAGCGTGTTTTGAAATCAGTGATCCTGTGACGTTTAAAAAGCATTCTCTTATTTTGTGGGACCGATGAAAGAGCAGACTCCGTCACCTGGCCTTTCAGGGGCTCCGTGTCGGCTGCGTCCTCCCTCCCGTCCTTCTCCTGTCACCCTGGGCACTGCCAACCTCTGCGCAGAGAAGAGAGCCCTGGGCTCACTCCTGCTTTGTGATGGTACTTGATGCCCGGCCTTCCTGTCTGTGCCGCCCAGAATCCCTCCCCTCTCCACCTGTCTGCCTCCTGCCAGCGCGCCTCAGGCATCCTGAGGGCAGGGCTCTGTCTTGGTCACAGCTGTGCTGTGTTTTTGCGCTCAGGCCCAGTGCCTGGCATGAGGGCTGCTTTGTATTGGCCACATCAAAGCAGAAATGAGTGACGCCCCTCACAACGTCAGTCCTCGTCTCCACTGTTGCAAGGTCCACGTGAGCACCTCGGGTGGCCATTACCCTCCCTGCATTGACTCACCGTGACTCGTGTCCTTGTGTTTATTGTTGAACAGGCCATGAGGTGATTGAAGAGGCCTCCTGAGTGGTGCCAGCACAGGGTGCCTCTCCCTCATGGGAGACGCCCCCAGTGTGTGCAGAAATTTTGGGCACCTAATTTTGCAGGTGTAAGGGATTTTAGAAAACTAGTTTTTTCACATCCTGTGTGGCTCAGGAAACTGAAGTTTGGAGAGAGAAAAGAACTTGCCAGAGGTCATGGAATCACAGAGCCAGACCGCATAGGAAACGCTCTGTCTCCAGGCCAAGGTGACACTTGTCAAGAGTGATTTGAAATTTAAGAAAGTTTAAAAATTGTGACTGCTACCGTGTTTCCCCCAAAATAAGACCTAGCCAGACCGTCAGCTCTAATATGTCTTTTGGAGCAAAAATTAATATAAGACCCGGTCTTATTTTACTATAATATAAGACCGGGTCTTTATAATACTATAATATACTATATAATTAATATAATACTGGGTCTTATATTAATTTTTGCTCCAAAAGACGCATTAGAGCTGATGGTCCGGCAGGTCTTATTTTGGGGGAAACACGGTAGCTCAATAGACAGTGAGTCCAATTTTTGTCTACTTTGGTTTTTACATATTTTTGTTTTGTTGCAATTAAGCATCCTTTTAATAAGCCTTCCCCAGGTGATAAGCCCTTCAAGGTAGTTCAGTTTATCCTTCTTCTAACATCTTCCTAACATATGCTGGTCAGTCTGCTAGGGACATCTTATTTCTCTGTATTCTGTAGGAGACTATAAAGTGGAATAAAAGAGATCTCAACCCTCAAGGTTACCTTACAGTCTAGTAGGAGAGATGTTTGTTGTTGGTGCTGCTCTTTTAAAAGCTGTGATTAGTTGAAGTCTACTATTAAGCTAAACTTGCCCAGGGCTTTACATTCAGTAAGAGGTGAGGCTGTGCTCTTTTGGTCATTTTGTGTTGTTTTCACATGTATGTGAAAACGTGAGGCTTTTCGTCTTTTTTCAGTCCAGTTATTGCAGTAGCTCAAAGGTATGTCAACATGCACATATGATTGTGCACCTAAGGCTACAGGCCTAGAGGAGGCAGGAAGAACTTACAGAAGGTCTCCGATCAGACCCAAGTGCACTGTGTGTTTATAAAGAGAGCACTGAATAGGGCTGAACGGGCAGGGACAGAATGGCCTCCGTAAGATGCTCTGTCCTGGGCATTTCCAGGCACTTGTCACATGAGCTGTGTTTTTTCTGAGACCAATCTATGACGGGGGTATCATCGTCCTTGTTTCACACATGAGGACACCAAGGTGAGAGAGAGTGAGTCCACCAGCTCCCTCCTGGAGTCAGTGGGAGAGCCAGGACCCACACGAACCATTGCTGAGAGGACGGTGAGGCGGGACACCCATTCAGGCTGCCTTCCTTGCGTGAAGACCACACAACTGACCTCCTTCCTGGGAGTTGACGAGGCCTGGGTGCTACGTTGTTCTTTTGAGCAGTGGTGATGGCTAATACTGGTCCATCCACCTTGTTCCACTGACCTAGCCCAGCCGTGTGTGTCTAAAGAGGCTGCTGGCGGTGGTAAGTTTGCCCTCTGATCGCCGCGGTGAGGACAGAAAATTGCCCCCCGCCCCCACCCGCCTTTGGCCTCGTTGCTTTCATGTCTCTCCCAGCTGAACCTGACCGTCACTGAGAGCCTTTGGCCCGAGGACAGCACGCACAGTGAACGTGCAATATGGCACATGGCCAAAGCAGAGTTCTGAATTCCATATAACAATTTTACCCATGCCTCGGGTTTTATTTTTGAAACAAAAACGTAGGATTCATGCTTATTTTATTTCGTTACCTCTCATGTCTCCAGTTTTTAATTTAAAAAATTATAAGTCATTCCATCTAGTTTTAGGCACTTTGTCTCCTGAAGACGCATGCTATAAAGTTTCAAACTCATTGTGGTCACTTCTGCTGCTTATTGAACTTTGGAAAAACACAAAAGTTTTCAGCCAGAACTGGTCATTGGACGTTGCCTTTCCAGTGCACCCTCTATTATGTGTGGCGAACCGCTGTGGAGTGGTTTTTGGAGTGGCCCGAAGAACTCCTATGACTGCTTTATTATTCCAGGAGGAGGTAAGCCAGGGCCTTTTAAAGTCGATCACTGAAACAATGTGATGGAGCATAATAATTTGTGTGTCATTTAAAAATAGAAAAGTTTTTTGGCCATAACCCATGCTAGTGATTGCTGTAATGTTGGACATCCTGAAAAACAGTTGCAAGATTCAAAGGAAATGGAAATGCAGACCATCGAGCACTGTGGTAGACATTTGTCCATGGCCTGCCCAGCATCCAGGTCACCACTTCTCCTAACAACAGTTTCCTGACTTCCTGATGAAGTTCTCCTCCATTTTCAACCACTCACAGCCCTAGGAGTGGATCCTTATTGGCTTAAACCCATTAGGATATTAATCCCTCCCAGTCTCACTGATTGGCTCAGAAGTGAGTGAATAGCTCCATTAAAGCTAATGAAACTAAAGGGAACATTGGCTGAGGTTTCTCAAAAAGAAAAGAAAAAATAGCTATCCCCTGAAGTTTCCAGATGACTCTTTGCCCTCTGGACTTGAAAGAGAAAGACGTAGGTCTGAACAAAACCGGCAGTCTTCGTGAGGACGCACGGGGGGAGCCTGCCCGAATCCATAGCTGAGCCGGGGGAGCAGAGGTGAGAAGTGGAGACAGTGGCAGCCCCTGACACTGAGCCCCAGATCCAGCCATGCCACGAATTGTTTAACAGCACGACTCAACTACTTTTTATCATTTTGGCTAGTGTCACGTTCCTTTGTTGTTACTTCTTACATAAGACTTTTCTGTACCAGGGCTTTGCTTGGCACCAACGGCAGAGATGAACACGATCTGTATTTTGGCCTCGAGAGCTTAGTCTAGGTACACGTATAACTCATTAAAATGCAATCAGACTGTTAAATGCTTCAATAAAATGAATATAGGAAGATGTGGCTTAGCAGGGAGTGTGAAAAAACAGGGATTTCAAGTGACAGGAATGAGGGTCAACAGTGTAACAGAATTGCCTTCAAAAGCTAATGTAATCGTAGGCTACATTCATGCAAAAAGAGTCTGTTCTCTGAGTTGTTTGTGCATATAAATCACCTGGAGAATCTTGATTCAGTTCCGGGTGGGTTTTAAAGTTCTGCATTTATAACAAGCTCCCAAGGGATACAAGCGCCGCTGGCTTTTGGATTGCACTTTTGAGTTGCAAGGGATTAGACCACGCCTGCCGTACTTTTCCCCATATGGGTGCCCTCTTTAAGGGGGTAACAGAGCACATTCTGATTATGGTGAGGGGATCCAGTGTCACATGAAACAGTAGAAGGAAGACTGTGCTTAACATGGAAAAGTTCTAGAAGGCGTCAGAGAGAGACTGATGATGGCCTCCACATAGGTGACAGACCATGCTTTAGAAAAAGATTAAACTTCTACCAGAACCTCTAGGACCCCCAGAAATAGATGGGTAGGTAGAAGCTATAGAAAGGCGATTCCAGTCCAGCCCAAGAAAGAACCTTACAAACATCTGTTTCCAAAAGGAGGAAGAGATTGCTTTCTGCAGTGTTGTGTCACGTTGCAGGGTTGCAGATTCACAGGGCCAGGTAGGTGAATAAAAGGCAGTTCAGAGTAGAAGACGGTATGAGTGGGTGGTAAGCTGGAGAGCATGTGTCCTGTCTGAAGCCATTCCAATCCAGTTTTTAAAGTTATATTGGCCAAATAAAACCTATGTGTGGATAGGGCCACTGCCAGCCCATATAGAACCGTTGTGCCAATTAGAAAAATATGTTACTTTCTCAAGGCACTTTGCTTCCCTGTTTTAGAAAACTGTCACACTGTTTTGTTAGAACAGGCACTTCACTCTCCTAGAAAATGGATGATAAATCCATGATCCCTGTGACGTGAATGGCAGCCCTATCGATGAGCTGAATTCCGCCCTGTGGTAGCCAGATTACAACCCTTGTGACCGTGAACCTTAGCATCTGGATGTAAATTTGATGAAATTAGCAGAGAAAATTATTTGGCAAACTTTTTCCAAGAGCAAAATCAGAGTGTTCATAGGCCCTAGGGACACGTGAAGACTGGGGACGCTGTATCTGCCCTCAGGTTGGCAGGACATAATGGCATCCTAAGTGTCAGGAGAGAACGCATCCAGGGAGAAGGTGTGCGGGCCTCTGACAGCAGGTCAGTTCCACCCAGATGGGGTTGAAGGAGCTCAGAACAGATTTGACGGGCCAGGAGGCTTGGACCGACAGCCTTGCGTGAGACAATCCTCCCGCTCCCAACACCCTCCTGGGAAGGGAAGCTTTCCGTAGAGCAGAACCTTTGGGCCAAACTCAGAACCGCATACCACTCCTTTTGGTCTGGCCCCTCAACACAGTTTTCCACACTGGAGAGCTGGAAACAGGGAAAGGCAGATGATTTGTTAAGCGTTCCGCTTCCAAGTTAGACTGAGTGTTCATAGGCAGCCCACACCAGAATGAAGTAGACTCAGGGCTGGGGGTCAGGCGCAGGGAGGCAGATCCCATGGGTGCTGCTGAGATACCAGCTCCGTCCCCACTCCTCCCTAAGCCTGGTGCCTGGGCCTCCTTAATGAACCCGAATCCAGTTGCCCATAGAAAGGATTCCTAGCCATTGTGTGTCGGGCCCCTTCGGCCTGCTTTCTTCCTCCACAATCTGCTGCACACACAGCTATGAGAATGAACTTGACCCATGGGTTTGAATTAAGTCACCCTTGTTTCAAACCCCTCAGTGGGGGCTCCTGGCCTTTTCCATCAAAGGAAAATGACTTCCTCAGCCTGACATTTAGAATCCTCTAATTGCTTCCCCGTCCTTTCTTCTGAGACATCTGCTCATCTTCAACTCTGGTGACTACTTGGTTCTACCGTGTTTCCCCGGAAATAACGCCTAGCCGGGCAATCAGCTCTAATGCATCTTTTGGAGCAAAAATAAATGTAAGACCTAGTCTTACTTTACTATACTATAAGACCAGGTCTTATATAAGACTGGGTCTTACATTAATTTTTGCTCCAAAAGACGCATTAGAGCTGATGGTCCGGCTAGGTCTTCTTTTCGGGGAAACAGAGTAGCAAGTGGTACCTCGCCTCTGTGTCTCTACTGGGATTTTACCTAGGAAAGGAGGGACCCTGAAGAGGCAAGTTAGAAAACACGCTTCTCTTGGCTCAAAAACCAGTTGGCTGGGTGACTAGTCACTCCACTCAGTGTTCCTGGGCTGTTTCCTGGAGTCATGGAGTGCAGTTGTACATGCCTTTATCATCACTCTGGCTTGTTACGGATGCAGGGCAGGACGCTGAGCTCTGTGGTGTCTCCACGCTTGATGTGTATTGTAGTCAGCCTTCAGGATGGCCCCGTGGTCCCTGCCTCCTGGTAGTCACACCCTGTGCTGTTCTCTCTCCCACTGACCCGTGGCTAACCCGTGGGGCTTGTCTGCAGAAGACTGCAGACAAGATGGGGTGTGATTTCCAAGATGAGGTCTTAAGAGGCATTGCTGCTTCCACGCTGGCCCCTCAAACTCCTCCTGCGGGAAGCCACACACCGTGCCATGTGGACACTCAAACAGCAGTGTGGACAAAGACATCTAAAGAACATTTACCAACAGTCAGCATCGACCTGCCAGCCCTTTGGTGCCGCCCGCTTGGAAGTGAATCCCCAGCTTTCCATGGGATTGCAACCTTACCAGAGACTTTGAGCTAGAAGCACCCAGGTGAAGTGGCCCCGGATTCCTGATCCACGGAAACTATGAGAGATGAGAAGTCTTTGTGTAAGCCATAAGTCTTGGGGTAATTTGCTTCATAGCAATCGGTGACTAATACAGTAGGTATTTGTGTTGTCTCTGACAGATGGGGAAACTGAGGCTCAGGGCAATTTAATAACCTGTCCCAGGTTGTACAATCGGGGAATGACAGGACAGGGGTCTGAATCCAGATCTGTTGACTCAGAAGCAGGGTCACTGACCCGTGTAGTCCCCTACACAGAATTGGTTGGACTGATTTTCATCAACAACCGTGGGCAAAGGCAGATATCTCTGTACGATAGCAAAGGCTTCCGCCTGCAGGGATGTTTTCCTGGTGTGTCTATTTTTGTCTTAACATATTTTGGTAATGTCAGATTGTTTCTTATACACCCAGTAAATAGCCTTAGAAACGTTTCATTCAAAATCGTTTATCCTAACTTGCGTTGTATAAAGTCACAGCACACAAGTGGCTTATTAAAACAAAAGTAACCACATTCCATATAAGGAGCCTTTGTTTTCCTTAATTTTCTCCCTTCCTCTGAAGGCTGAGTCCTCTCCTTCCTCACCCCCAAAACCCCTCCCTTTTGTGTAGAAGTGACTAAGCCCTCTTGTGCCCTTTGCTTGCACATGAAAGTGAATCTCCTGCTTCTCATCTGACCACAGCCTCACTGGAGACCCCTGGCTAGAAGCACTCGGCCAAGCTCAGAGCGTCACCATGCCACCCTGCAGCCATGAGGCTACTTGTTCCACTCCCCTCAGACTAGGAACTCTGTAAGCCCAAGAACCCTGCTGTTTGTATCTGTCTCTCTGGCGCCTGGCACCAAAGAGGCACCCAATAAAAGTTTATTGAATGAATGAAACCTATCTATGTTGTAGGTTGTCATGAATGAATCGTAAACAGCCTGTGGGGTGAGTCGGGAAGACTTCTGCTCTGGAGATTGTCAACCCAGGCACTGACTCTGCCTTAGCCCCTAACAAGCTACGTGACCTTGGGCACGTTCCCTCACCTCTGCCGGGCTCTGCTGCTTGACCTGCAGCGAGTTTGTTAGGTGCTGTCAGTGGTTCCCAAACCTGGTCCATCATCACAGTCACCTGGGAAACTTACAAAAATGCCGATTCTGGGACTGTGCCCTGCATGCAGGGTCCTGGATTCTGTTTGGGGACCACTGGACAAACTCATCTCTCTGTATCTACCTCTCCCTGTGTGACCAAGAATGGACTGCCAGCATTGAAGCTTCAGCTTGCAAATCTGTAAAATGCAGATGATAACATGATAACCATGAAAACTTCACGGGGCTAAGATGAGGCTCTCGTCATGGGTGGGGGGAAGGACCTCAAAAACTACCAACAATTCCAAAGAAGTATGTGAACTATTGATCTTCATTGTCTGCTTTTCTGAGTGTGCCCTGGAGTTGGATTTTGGCTAACCAGCCCTAATAGAGCACTAATGGAGCCCGCTTTGTTGTTATGGGTAGGTCATCCCCTGCTGAGGCCCTGTCTTTTGCTTCTCCCACTAGCAGTCCAGGCCCCTTGAAACCCCTCATTTGTTTCTCACTTGGGGATGGGACATTGTCTCTTTCCAGCTTCCCAAAAACACTTGGCTCTTGTGCCAATTTAACCATTTCCTCTCACCCCACTTCCACCCTCTGTTCTGTCCCTTTTCCCAATCCTCTGACACTTTCTCAAATTTGTCTTCCAAATTGGCAGGTGGCCCACTAACAGATTGGCTCGCTGCCCTGTGTTTGGGTCAGGGTGTAGGGATGATGCTGTAAAAAGCTGACAGAAAGCTGAGTGAAGCAAGAGGTGAGTTCTGTCTCACTACGCCTACAACCCAGTACAGAGGGGCCTAGTCTAGTTTGGTTTTGGTGCTCTCGTTGGAGGCCCAGTCCTGATGGTTATCGATAAGGAACAGAGAGGGAGCAAGGATTTACTGAATAGCTACTTTATACCAGGTACCGTCCTAGGCACTTTGTAAATATTTTTCATAACAGCCAAGCTTTAAAGCACATCTGCCATGCACTAGGCTGTCTAATCTCATCCTCATCGCAGGCCTCAGTAGGAGCTGTGCTTCTCGCTTTCCAGACCAGCAAGCGGAGGCCTGGAGGACGAAAAGGTCCAATAGCACACAGTCAGCAGAATGCAGAACCGGGATGGAACCCTGCTCTTACTGACTCCAGAGTCTGTCCTGCCTGACGGAAACGGTGTTTACTCCCCGTCCATATTTAGCATTTACATTTCCAGGGCAATGCTTGAACCTAGAATGGGATTTCTTTTTAAGTTTCTGGAGCCAAAGTTATTTAAATTTTATGGCTAGGAAAAATGTAAACTTACATTTTCAGCCGACCAGAGATGATAAAGTATGCATTTGTCAAATAAAATTCTTTGCTGTGATAAAGTAAATTATTCCTTGGCCTTGTAAAAAATTAGGCCTCACTTGAACTGTTTTCACTTCAGCCTTTGCTAATATTTCTGTTATCTCCATTAGGGATTACAATGATGAATGCCCTCTATTCGCATCGTTAAGCACTTCAGTGAATGTGTGAACATGTAGAGATCGTAAGTCACAGGGAAATGAAACAACATGGTCTCCTGGAAAGAAGAAACATCTTGAGAGTGTCTGGCAGATTGGGGTTAGCGTCATTCTCTGCCACTCTCTAGCTATGCACGCTTGGTCCAGTTCCTTAGCCTGTCTGGGTCTCAGTTTCCCAATGTGTAAAACGTAGATGATAATGCTTATCTCACTGGGTAATTTTAGGGATGGGATGAGATGCCAGACTTATAGCACTTTGCACCGTTCCTGGCATGAAGCAGTACATAATACATGGTATGGTTATTGCTGAAATAGCTGCCATGGTAACTGGTTATTTAACGGCATGCCCAACGCTCACGTTAGTTATTAGTTCTCTGGGCAGCACAGTGGAGTGTAAGCCTTATTGTCTGGGGGGCCCCACCTGACCGTACTTCTGCCCCTGTTAGAAACAGATCAGGCAGTGGGCAGATGAAGCGCATTTGTGGGTGTATCTGATGAGATCCTCTTGGCTACAAATAACAGAATAGTGTCTTAAACAGTTAAGAATATCGATCAACCAGTATTCTCAGGGGAAGATGATTCCAGGTCTGTTTAACTGAGTTGCTCAAAGATACCACCAAGTTCTCAGATTCTTTCTTTTTCCTTTTGCCATCTTCAGCCTATCAGCTGTTAGGCTGTCTCCCTCATCATCCCAAGATGGCTGCAGTAACTCCAGCCATCACATTTTTACATCACGAAATCCAAAGGTCAGGAAGAGGAAAGAGGGCCTATTCCATCCTCATGCTTCCTTTAAAGAAAGAAGAAAAATTTCCCCAGAGCTCCACTTCCCAGGAGACTTCTCAGCCCTTTTATTAGCCAGAATTTTATGAAGTGCTCATCCCAGACCAGTGGTAAGGGAACTGGTTAGGGCCCGTGATTCTCAACTCTGGCTGAGAATGAATTGGGGAGTCTTTACATACATATCTAGGTTCTACCCTTAGACATTGATTTAATTGGGCTCGCTGGCACCTTGCGCATGCTCGTATGTGTGTATACACGCCAAGGAGCTCTGAGGCATGTCTAGGGTTGAGAACCATTGGTTTAGACTCTTCAAGTTTCAACCCCTGGGAAGGAGAGCGTCTTAGTCTTCACTGAGCATAAAGCCATAGGCACAGGGTATGGGAGCCAGTGAAGTTCTGGAAAGGGGAGTGTGGCTTCTGGACAGACATCCAAAGGAGCTGCCAACACAGGTACAGAGAAGATACCTGGATGAGGCCACACAGCATGGTGCCAAGAACATACGTTAACATTTGAAAGAACTTCAGGTTTACACCTGTAAATTGCATCAGTTTGGTTACATTAATCTTCCCGAGCCTCAGTTTCCTTATACAAGCAATGAAGAGTACCACTTACTTCTTGGAGTAGTTTTGAGGTAAACTGAGATCAAGGAAGTGAGAACAGCTGACACAGGTTAGGGCTCAGTACATGTTAGTTAACATCCAGGAGGTCAGATTTTCCTCCTCCAGATTAGAAAATGTAATCGGACCTGCCCTGGGGTCCCTTTGGCCTGTCCCTTGCTTGTCACCTGAATACTTGAGCAAACAACAACAGCAACGTCCCTCTGTTGTTTGGACAGGAGCCTCGGCACAGAGTGGGTCAGAAAGAGGCCCTGGGCACGGCTGGGGGAAGGTTTTCCATGACCACGTAGGAAAGAGTGAGGTGTGAGTTCTGGCTGCGTTCTAGGGTGTATCAGAGCCTGCAGCGTCCATGCTTAACTGCTTAATGGAAGCTCTGGGCATCGCCGGCCTCCTCCCTGTCACCCCGATGGCCTCTTTATCTGCCTACTGTCCAGAAAGAGAGTTAAGTGTAAACTAACAGTGCATGGAAATGGGTTGTCAGGTCACTGAACCAATATGTTACAGTTAATCTGTGAAAAACAGCAAGGCTCCCCATTTGTAAATGTCTCCCTGATAAGCTCTTGATAGCGTATCCAACCTAGGAAAATGGATGGCATCTCACTAGCTGCCCTGGAATCGCTGTACCCCTGTGCTCGCCCAGGTGACCTCCCAATGCAGCTCAGTCCAACCCAACCCAGCTCTGCCCAACCCAGCCCTACTCGGACCCACCTGAGCAGAGAGCTGTGCTGCTTCTGGGCTGGGACCCAGGGATTCCGAGGAGAAGCAGGTGGGGACCTCCGTCTTGAAAAGGCTCAGGGCCTGAGGAATGAAGTAACTCCGGGCGACAACCTGGCACAGGGGTGTGCTCATGGACTGAAAAGTCAGGCAACCCTGGGCTTCGTTGGATTCTGGTTCTTAGGCTCAAAGCTGCGTGACTTTGAAAGTTAATGAGTCACATCCTATATGTGTTTAACTTCTATAGATTTACTCCGCAAACGTGGTAGAAGTGCATGAGAAGAAGTGAGACTATGAATAGCCTGGGTGGTTTTGCCCGCCAGTCCCTTAGTGAGCACATCCCCCACGGTGATGGGTGGGAGATGTCGATTGGTTGCCTAAGTCCGTTTGGGTTCTGCTCGTCTGTATGCCCTGAGCATCTTGCCGTGTTGGGTGTGATTCAAGCATTTAGGCTCATCGTAGACCTTTTCTGCCCTGCTTGTTGACTTGGGAATCCAAGCCCTGTGTAAAGTGTGATTCCATTCTAGCTACCCAACATGATGGTGGCACCATCGGGCTGTATTAGACCATTTTCTTTTCCAGGGTGGGAGGCTACTTGAGGGAGGAATCCGGTTCTTCTCCAACTGCTCTTCTCTCCTAGAACCTAGTATAGAGTCTTATGGGGACAGAGTCCCAGGGAGCAGTTTCTAGGCTCTCGGCCCCTCGTGGAAAGGTGCTGGCTCGGTTATTAGATGGCTATCAGCTGTTACCAGTTAGCCATTAGCCACTGATATAACTGCCGTGGCTGAGCTAGCAAGGGCGGACTGCAGTTAGCAAGGCGTTGGTTGGCGGGTTGGTTGGTGGGTTGGTTGGCAGAGAAGCGGACGGCAGGTTGCAGATCGTGTGACTCCTACTTCCTGTGTCTCCAACCCAGCTGCCAGCGAGACTATAGTGGTGTGACTCTCCTATCCGTGGCTCCGTGGGTGTTCCTTTTTGGCCTCATCATATCCTGCGTTCTTGTGTGGGGAGCGGGAGCTGAGTCCCTGCATGACACCCTGCATGACAAGCCCTATATTTAGTAAATAGTAAAATTAACACTTGGTGCCTATCTGCTTCCACCTCCTCCTCAAAAGGACGCAGAGGCAGCAACATTCCATTGTGCCTCATCCTCTCTAACCAAGTAGGTCAGCTCAGCGCTGAGTTCCTTATCCAGGACGCTGAATTTTGGAATGGAACAATGGCTTAGAAACAAAAGATGGAGACAGAGTGTATGATGACATTCGAACCCCTGATTATGACATGTCCTGGAGTCCAAATACGTGTCTGTCCTTATAAGAAATTCAGTGTCCTTTTCCAAACCCAGCATCTTATAAGAAACTCACATGCTTACCTAAGCTAGTTCAAGGTAGATTTCAGTCACTTGCAGCCAAAGTAGTCCTGAGCAAACCAATAATTTCCATTAGAAAATGACTCCATGTCATGTGGATCAAAGGTTCAAGATAGGCTCATTGGCAGAGATTCTCACAAGCAATCCTGCCTTAAGAATGAGCCTTGTTGACAGGTAGTGGATTGGCCACAGAGCTGAAGCAGGTAGTTGGCAGTCATAGGCCGGGGCCATCACGGCTTGAGCCAGGCCTGATATAAGTGTACTCTATACAGGTGAATGTCTCTCAGGCCAAGCCATTGGGATGCACTGCTGAGTCCTCAGACAGAACAGGAATCAGATGAAATGGAGAGTCTGTTGGCTCTGCCTTCCCCACGATGACGCTTTCCTCAAGCAATCGCCCTTTGGGGATCTGGTTCAGCTTCAATGCATTGGTTCATTCTAACCTAGGGCATAGCGCTCCCATCCTACTGCTTTTGGTACAATCCTAACACACTATTTTGGGAGGCAGTGTGGGCCTGAGAGTTAGAAGACCTGAATTCCAGTTTGCTATGTGATTATGCACAATTTGTTCCATCTCTCTGGGCCTCCACTGACTGGTTTGTAAAATGACCGTAGTAAATCAGGAATGGAACGGAAGGTTCGTCCTGCCATCTACTTCCACTCTTGTCAGCTATCTCTACTACATTCCCACCCAAATCACTATGGAAATCAGGAGTGCAAGACATATACCTTTACTTTTCCACAATGAACTTACTTTTTGTCTCAACTCCCATTTCCACTTCAGTGGTCCCTCCCATCTTTCCCCAGGGTGACGCACAAGTTCAGGGAGCTTTTTAGAGGCTGATCCATTTGGCCTTTACAATAATCTCCTCACCTGCAGAGACATAGCCGTTGTTATCCTTTCTTGTGCTCAGGCATTGGTGGTTGAGTAAATTGCTCAAGGCCTCACAGAGTTTGTAAATGACCACATCAAAATGCAAACCCAAGCTGTGAAATTATGAAGTCATTATAGATGTAAACATAGATATATAGACATAGATATTGTCATACAGATATAATAAGATATAGACGTATATGTACACATATGTGATGCCTTTTGTAATTCTCGAAAGTCAGTAAAGTAAGTTTCATTGCCCCATTTCACAAATGTAAAGACCAAAACTCCATTTCCATAATTGTGCCCTAACAAGAAGGAGGCTTGGCGATTCTAACCCAGCTGTGTCTCCTTCCAACCCAGGCTTCTCCCCCTAAGATTCCTGTCTCAGTTACATTTTCAGAAGTAGGAGAGACCTTAGGCAGAGTGTCCAGTGCAACATATGCTACTGCAGGGCTGGCTGGCACCTCGGCCACCTACCCGAAGGTGAGGACAGGCGCTGTCCGGGGGGTTGGAAGCCATTCTTTGAACATTCCAAGCCTGTATTCATGCCACTGGCGGCCTTCAGGTTCTTCAGGGAAAGGGCCGTGAAAGAAAAGGTGAGGAGTAAATTATGAGGCAGATGGGATGGTCCCATCATGTGTAACTTGAAGGATGGGGAGATGATTTCTAGCAGAGGGGAATGCTATCTGGAGCTTTGATTCATGGATACGTTAAGGTAGAAAAATGAGAATTATTGCCTATGGAAAAGTTGGCTGTCATCAAATAAGTCCTACTTTAACTTTATTTTTTTCTTTGATTTTCAAAATAAATGTAAGAAACTTATAGAAAATCAAAGACAAAGTACTAAGAAGAATCACCCACAGAATCTCCATATACCTTAACACAAGGCAGTTGGTGTTAATATTCTAAAACTTTTTCTCAAGTTTCTCTTAAAAAAATTGTAACTCTTGAATTGGTAATCACCCATTTTTTTCATTTAGCATCATTTTATGACTGCTTTTTTCATATGGTCACATAGTTTTACAACATTTTTTTTATGAGTGCAAAATATTTCATTGGGTAGATGTGGGGACAGAGCCCCAGAAAGTAGTTTACAGGCTCTCGGCCTCACGTGGAAAGGTGCTGGCTAGGCTGTGGCTGATTGGCTGTCGGCTGTGGCTGATTGGCTGTCGGCTGTGGCTGGTTAGCCGATTGGCCGCCGGTATAACTGCTGCGGCTACGGAGGAGAGCCGAAGACTGCCGAGGACTGCCGAGGAGCCGAGCAGAGCCGAGGAAAGCGGAAGAGAGGAGAGGAACAGAGTCGAGAGAGTGGAGGAGAGTCGTTGGTCGGTCAGTTGGCGGAATGGCGGATGGCAGGTCGCGTGTCCGGTGGGCCCAGCCTCCAGTGAGACCATAGTTGTATGACTCCCCTACCTATGGCTCCGTGGGTGTTCCTTTTTGGCCTCACCATATCCTGCGTTCTTGTGTGGGGAGCAGGAGCAGAGACCCCGCAGGCCACCCCGCCTGAAAAATGGCACGGCGAGCAGACCTCCGTGCACGACAAATGGCGCAGCGAGCAGGGTCTCCCGCACGACAGTAGATATATCATAATTATATACCCATTTACCTATTTTGGGACATAGAGTGTTTCCCCAACCTTTTATCTATAGTAAATGATACACTGTCTCATCTCTGCACTTGCAAAGGCATGTCCATGCCTAGCCTACGTCTTCTCATAGTCTCAGATTGACGCCACATCACACATTCTCTCCACTTTGGTTGCCAGTCTCCTGCTGGAACACCTCCTGTGGGGTCTTATAGAGTAGATGAGCCCGTCTCTAGTCTATATTTTTAACTCTTTAATAAACACTTTCAGCCACATGTAAGGCTCTCTTGTCCTAAAACATGACCCTCTTTGACTGGGGTCCCCCTATTACTCGATCTAGTATCCCTCTCCTCACCCCAATGGTACATCTCGGGGTATCCTGGCTTCTGTCTCCTCCATTCCACTAGAATTGCTCTTGCAAACACCCCCAGCTAGCTCCTGTGGCCCTTCCTCAGGGTGTATCTTTAGGACCTGCTTCTCTAAGTGACTTCCCTGGCCTCTGTGCCGTTGCTGATTTAGTCTCCCTCCAGCGTCTCTGTGCCCTTGGCCTGCATCTTCTTGCAGTGGTTCATCTCACCCATTCCTTGCAGGTTACTGCTGCCAAGGATCTCATCCTTGGTCCTCTTCTCACTCTAGAGACTATTTTTCTCTGGAGTTTCACTCATTCTTAGTTTTAACCACTCTTGGTAAGTTGCTAACCTTCCCCGCATCAAACTTATATTTCTACCTCGAACCCTTCTCCTCAGCTTTACTCAGGCTTCCATTCTTCCAATTCACAAATACTTGTCAGGAGCTTTATGCATGCTGGGAATTGCTCTAGATTGGATTCAAAGGTAAATAAAACATGGTCTTCTCTGAAGAGTCATATGCCCGTTTTCTGTTGGGCATCTCCACGTGGAGGACACACATACCGCTTATATTGCACTGACTCCGTAACTCCTCTCCCACCCAGACCTGGCGCTGTACCTGTGCTTAGGCAATGACTTCACCATCCAGCTAGCTGCCCGAGCCCAAGCGGATCCGAGATCAGCTCCACCCTCAACCCCTTATGTCCTATGACTCTTGCAATGAATATTTCTGAATCTGTCTGCTGACCCTCTCCCTTCCTGCCATCGCGCCATCCTTGCCCGCATGTCCTACCTACTCTTTTGTAATAACCGTTTCATGGATCTCAGGGCCTTTAGGATGGTTTCTAAACACAAACATGGTGATGTCATCCTTCGGTTAGAACATCTGATGGCTTCTCATTGCACATGGGATAAACTCCAGGTACTCGGCTCCTATGTGGCCTGGCTCTTATTACCCCTCTAGCTAGTTTTCTGCCATTCTGCGTCTTCCACTCTGCTTTATAGCACTGAACTGCTTGTAGTTTAACCATCATAGTTGCTTAGTAAGTTCACTATTCCCTCTGCCTGTCGTCTCCTACTCTAATTTCTCACTTATTCAGCTCCATTTTTTTTTTCTTTAAACCTAAGCATCACTATCTCAGAAAGCCTTGCCTGATCTCTCCCTCCCTACCTCGCGGGGCTTCGTCACCCTGGGTTCTGTGCAATCTTAGCAGCCTGCACATGTCCTTTTCAGCATGTAGTGAAACATCACATTGTTTATCTCTTCATACGAGGCCTGACAATTAAGTTTGCGAACTTGTTGCAAAAATGTTACTAACCTTTTTTGATATCAGAGGGGTTATTCGTTATGAATTTGTACCAACTGGACAGTTAACCAAGTTTACTATTTGGAAGTACTGAAAAGGCTGCATGAAAAAATTAGATGACCTGAACTTTTTGCCAGCAATTCATGGCTCTTGCATCAGACAATGCACCAGCTCACAGGGCACTGTCTGTGAGGGAGTTTTTAGCCAGTAAACAAATCACTGTATTGGAACCCCCTCCCTACTCACCTGTTCTGTCTCCCAATGACTTCTTTCTTTACCCCCCCCCCCAAAAAAAAAAAAAGGAAATATTGAAAGGAAGACATTTTGATGACATTCAGGACATCAAGGGTAATACGACAACAGCTCTGATGGCCATTCCAGAAAAAGAGTTCCAAAATTGCTTTGAAGGGTGGACTAGGCTCTGGCGTCAGTGCATAGCTTCCCAAGGGGAGTACTTCGAAGGTGACTGTAGTAATATTCAGCAATGAGTTATGTGGCACTTTTTCTAGGATGAGTTCGCGAACTTAATTATCAGACCTCATATGTCTATCTTCCTTAGGAATTCAAATAAATGTTGAATAAATAAATTTTAAAACTTCTGTGTAAGTCCCTAGCAATTCTATGTGAGTTATTGAAATTTAGAATAATATGTGGGGGTTTCTCATAAAACTAGGGGAGAAATGTGTCCATGGGATTGTCCTAAGTTCTCCAACTGGGTCAAGAATTGGGATTTCACCTTTGACCTCCGAACTTCCCATCCCAGGCATGGACTTTGAGACCACAGCAAAGCTCCCAGAATTTCAAGGCACTGGACAAACTCTCTGCCCCACAGATTAATTTTAGAGTCATTGAAATTCTGCCAACTCTGGGGGAAGTGATTGGGAGCCAGGCTGACAACCAGCAAAGGAGGAAATTACTCTGTGTCTATTTCAAGATGAGAGAGTTGTAACCACGGTCCCTCCCCCAGTGATGCTATTCAAAAAAACATAAATTTAATACTTTCATGAAACTAAATCTCCTAACCATAAATGTTTCAGGGCTCTCTTTGATGTTCAGGAAAAATAGCCTGTTGCCAATGTCTTCTGCACATATGGTGTGAAAGCTGCCTTGCACATGAGCCCAGCATCTTGGGTCCCCAACTATCTAGAAGGAAGAGTTAATATCTGTTTTAATAACTCAGCATGTATTTATCCAGTGCCCGCTATGTTCAAAACACATTGTGTTGTTGGAGAATGAGCACAGATTTCTGGGTGAGACGGAAGGGTGTTCACATCCTATGTTAAACCCTAACTGGTCACAGATCATTGGCAAACCTCTTCTTTCCCTGAGCTTTGGTTAGCTCATGTGTGAACTGGGGTTATCATATTTAGCTTTTGGGGCTACAGGAGGAATTCTGTGTGGCAGAATAAGAAAGAGTTGGCCTAGCACAGTGCCTGGTACCTAAATTTATTTAAAAAAGAAAGTAGAAGAATCCAATTCCCGACAAGTATATTGAGTTGATGATTGTGGCTCTTACCTTACTACAAGTAGCATTAAAAATCATTAGGGATGCATTAATTACAAATGTATTTGGCTGCAGAAACATAAACCAGTGGCAGGTCAGTAAATGATTAGCAGTTGACTCTTTGGGGAAAAATAAAACGCTGATTTGTAGTGTTTGCTGATTTCCATGGTAGAAATACTTCCCCCAGGGCTGATTTGAAGCTATCAGTGTGATGGGACTGAATGTGGAGTTGGGACGATATATCATGTTCACAGACTACGGTCCACAGTGTGGACCTGGGAGGTGAGTGGCAGCCTCTCCATCAGATAGATGTGTATCGCCTGAAGAGCCTAGATAGTAGTAATAGTTGTAAAATATTTAGGAATTATGAGTTTTCAGTATTTATTATTTTTATTTTTAACACAATTTATTCAATTGTGAGATTATATAACTTAATTTTTAATAATGTTCGTGTTTAACAGCTGGCCCATAACGTTTCTAAAAATTTAACAGTTTGCTCTGAGGGGCTAGTTGGGTCAGCTCTGTACAGCATCCTACTAGGGGGACTTAAGCATAGTGCATTTTATTTGTCTCATGGGACAAGAAGTTCAGGGATGGCACCGGGGCTGGTGACTTGGTGAAGCCATTAGGGACCCCGTGCTGCCCTGAGTAAGAGTCCTTTGTTGTCATGGCTACTGCTGCACAGTTACAAGATGGCTGCTTATCCACATTTCCCTCCCGACTCCTTATTCACATTCAACGCAGCAAGAAGCGGGAAGGAGAAAAAGGATGAGTGTGCTTATTTGGGACGAGATAGTGTGTTAGTTTCCAATTGCTGCTGTAACAAATGACCACAGATTTAACACAAAACCCACAGAGGCTAAACCCCACACAGGTTTAATATCTTCCAGTTCTGGAGTTCAGAAGCTTGAAATGATTTTCACTGGACTAAGGGTGAGGTGTCAGCAAGGCCATGTTCCTTTGTGCAGGCTCGAGAGGGGAGTCCAGTCCGTTGCCTTTCCCAGCTTCTAAGGGCCACCGCCTTTCTGGGTTTGTGCAGCCCTTCTGGCCTCAGAGTCAGGAGCGGCTGGTTGGGTCTTCCTCTCATCACATTACTCTGACTTCGATTTTGCCACGTCAGCTTCTCTGACTCTCTGGCCTCCCTCTTTCACTTATAAGGACCCCTGTGGTAACGTTGGGCCTACCTGGATTATCCAGAATAGTCTCCCCATCTTAATCTCCCTTTACCTGAACTCCATCTGCAGAGACCCTTTTGCCAGAGAAGGAAACACCTTCACAAGTGTCAGTGACAAGGACACCACTTTGGGGGCCATCATTCTGTCTACCACAGACTCCTTCCCCAGGTACTATTTCCTACTTCCCATAGACCACAGCTGGACTGTCACAAACCATCCCCAGTTCAGGGCAGGCCAGGAGATCACATTTTAGCTTTTAGAGCAATGTAGAAAATATGGATAAGGTAACAGGGGCTGGGAATGTCAACCTAGCGTCTGCCATACTGGGAAATAACTAATCAATACCCAAGGAGTCCTATCCAGATGGTAACACACCCCACAGTCTGCTAATTAACTCAGTGGAATTATTTTTTAAAAATAGACTACTATCCTAAATCAGTAATTGATGGAGTTACTATGTTAAAGGTCATTATTCAAGCTTGCTTCCTTGTTCTCCCGTGCCCTCCCCTCCCCTCCCCTCCCTCCCCTCCCGTGCCCTCCCCTCCCGTGCCCTCCCCTCCCGTGCCCTCCCCTCCCCTCCCCTCCCCTCTCTCCCCTCCCCTCCCCTCCCCTCCCCTCCCCTCCCCTCCCCTCCCCTCCCGTGCCCTCCCCTCCCCTCCCCTCCCCTCCCCTCCCCTCCCCTCCCCTCCCCTCCCCTCCCCTCCCCTCCCTTCCCCTCCCCTCATTTTCTTCTGTAGGCTTATCTCAGGTTTCTCAGCCTTCTTCTGGCATGCAGTAGACAAAGGAGTTGAGTTCCTGTGCTCATTTTTGTGTCTTACGCAGGGTAGGTGAGAGTTTAACCCCTGTTCCCTTCAAATCAAGGAGGAGGAACTGGGGCACAGCATTGTGGCCAGTTGCCCTCACAGATTTCACCATTAATCATGTTGGAAAATGTATCCAACTTGGCTCTTCTGTCCATTTTTCAATTGTTTAGACATTGTAATGGGAGGGAGAGCTGAGTAAGGGGTTAGGTAGCTGCAGGCATCTCTGATGGTCAGAGAGTTGGCCTAGAGGGTTACCTGTGAGGGGGAAGGATGTCACGGTGCAGGCTGACACAGTAGCTTCCCACTGGCTTTGCCGTGGTGCCGGTGTTTTCCACAGCACAGGAAATATGACATAGAAAAGCTTATAGTGGGAAGACTGTTTGATCCCCAATTTGGCCACTTCAAAGAGAATAGAACCCAAGAGAAAATGGTCCTGTCGTGTGACTCAGATCAATCTCTACTAGGTAAACAGTGAAAATTGGAACACGATAAAGCCACATGACATTTTTCATATTCCATAAAAATGTTGACAGTGTCCCACTATGTCACTCCATATCCCTTTTAGAAGGTGAAAAATTTCAGAAGCTTTGTTTCCCTCAGAAACTTCCAGGCTTCTTCGTTTTGACAAAGACTGCTGGTGTAACAATGCATTTCTCTTTTCTGAAGCTCAGCAACAACAGCTGTGTTGACTTACGGTTTAAGTGTTTTCTTCCTCAGTGCTGGTTATTTCTATTTTGCTAACCTTTCTGTACATATGTGCCTCACCGATCTTTTGGGCAAATTAGAAGTGGAAGTAAATGAAAACTAAAAGAATGGGCACACAAGAGGACAGCTAGAAAGGTAGCTGTGGCTGTGGGAGTCCAAGGGGAGCCAGGACAGCAGAGGGTCAGGGAACTGGGAGGCCACACACAGAAAGAGGCTGAGCCGCAGAAAGCAGGAGGCCATTTGGGTAAACACTTGACGTCTCTATATAGTGCTGAGGTTGGAGGAGGCCCGGAAGGAATTTTCAGGGAAGAGATATTATAGACTAAGAACTTCCTTTTTGAGCCTCTCTAAACAAGGGCTTCATACGCAGATGGAGTGGTGTGGTTTTTTGTTGTTGCTTCTCCTTTTTGTAACCGCATGTGCTGCATAAATGAAGGCAGCATCTCTAACAGAACTTCGCAGGCTGGGAAGTCAGTTGACAAAACATGGCCCCCCCTGGAGTAGGCTCCCTGCCTCTAATGGCTCTTGCAGCCGCTTGAGACGGCAGGGGCTTAACATTTTGACACAGATGTTCAATTTTTCTTTATCCCTTCCTGTTCTCAGCCGCATGGTGGTAGCCTGGGTTGTACAGAATCTTGTGAATCCACTTAGTCATGACTGCAAATGGGAGTCTTTGGAGTGTAAACTTTATTCATCGGGGTGATTTAAGCCACATCTTGGTGACAGGGCATCCATCTTAACAAATGGTGTGGGGCCAGCAGAAACCAAAGTCTCTCAACCTCGATGCATGATCGTTGTCCAAAGACATGTGAAAAGTATGGAAAGCACAGATTCTTTTTTTAAAAAAAATGTGGTAAAATATATATGAACATACAATTAATTGACCATTTTAATGTTTTTAGGCATACAGTTCAGGGGCGTTGAGTACATTCCTATTGTTGTTCAACCATTGCCACTATCCATCTCCAGAACTTTCCCAGCTTCCCAAATGGAAACTCTGTTCCCATTCAACAATAGTTCTCCATTCCCCGCTCCCCCGACCCCGACCCCAGCCTCTGGCAGCCGCCATTCTACACCCTCCTATTTACTGTCCCTAGAAATTGAACCACTCTTAGGACCTCAGATAAGTGGAATTACAGCATATTTGTCCTTTTGTGTTTGGTTTATTTCACTTAACGTAATGTCTATAAGGTTCATCCATGTTGTGGTAAGTGTTGGAATTTCATTCCTTTTTATGGCCACACAATATTCCATTGTGTGTATATCATCTCTTCTGTTTATCCATTTATCTATCGTGAAGTGGTATCTCACTGTGTTTTTTTCTCTCTCTCCAGTAATTTTTTAAAAAAGATTTTTATTAAAAATATAGCTAACATACAATATTATATTAGTTTCAGGGGTACCCCATAATTATTTAACATTTATATCCCTAAAGAAGTGATCACCATGATAAGCCCAGCACCCATCTGACACTGTACCATGCTATTACAATATTATTGACTATATTCCCTATGCTGTACATCACATCCCCATAACTTATTTGTTTTATATCTGGAAATTTGGACCTCTTATTCCCCTTCACCTGCCTCCCCCTTTTAATTTTTCAATTACAGTTGACATTCAGCGTTATTTTATATTAATTTCAGGTGTACAACATAGTGGCTAGAAATTTATGTAATTTAAGAAGTGATCCCCCTGACTAGTCTAGTACCCACCTGTCACTATGCAGAGTTATTACCACATTATTGACTATTTTCCTTATGCTTTGCTTTACATCTCCATGACTATTTTGTAACTACCAATTTGTACTCCTTAATCCTTTCACCTTTTTCACCCTGCCCCCAACCCTCTCCCGTTTATCACCCCAACAAATCTACTATCCATCTAATACCATACAGTTATTACAATATTACTGACTATATTCCTTATGCTGTACCCTACATCCCCATAATTACTTTGTAACAACCAATCTGTACTTCTTAATCCCTTCCCTCTTTTCACCAACACTCCCAACCCCACTACCATCTGGCAACCATCAAAATATTTTCCATATCTATGAGTTTGTTTCTGTTTTGTTTGTTAATTTTGTTCTTTAGATTTCACATATAAGCAAAATGTAACTACCAGTTGGTACTTTATTTATTTATTTTTATTAACATTTATTGGGGTGATAATGGTTAACAAAACTACATAGGTTTCAAATGCACAATTCTATAATACATCCTCTATATATTGAATAATATGTTCACCACCCAGTCAGTTCTCCTTCCGTCATTATATATTTGACCCTCTTTATCCTCTTCTACCATCCCCCCTCTCCCCTTACCCTCTGGTAACCACTGAACTGTTGTCTGTGTCTATGAGTTTTTGTTTCTTTATTTGTTTGTCTTGTTCCTTTGTTGCCTTCGGTTTTATATCCCACATATGAGTGAGGGCATATGGTTCTTGACTCTTTCTGTCTGATTTATTTCACTTACCATAATAATCTCAAGGTCCATCCATGTTGTTGCAAATGGCAGTATTTCATCTTTTCTTATGGCAGAGTAGTATTCCATTGTGTATGCTCGTATATACCATATTTTCTTTATCCAATCATCTATTGAAGGACACTTTGGTTGTTTCCATGCCTTGGCCACCATGAATAACGCTGCAATGAGCATTGGAGTACACCATTTGGTATTAATACTTCTTAATCCCTTCACTTTTTTCACCCTGTCATCCAACCCCCCTCCCATCTATCACCTTGATAAATCTAGCGCCCGTCTGACACCATCCATAGTTATTACAATATTATTGATTATATTCCTTATGCTGTACCCTACATCCCATAACTACTTTATAACAACCAATTTGTTCTTCTTAATCCTTTCCCATTTTTCACCTACCCTTTCAATCCCCCTCCCATCTGGTAACCATCAAAATGTTCTCTGTATTGAAGAGTGTGTCTCTGTTCTGTTTGTTTGTTTTATTTTCTTCTTTATATTCCACATATAAGTGAAATCACATTGCATCTGTCTTTCTCTGTCTGACATACTCCACTCAATAAAATACCCTTCACACTACCTCAGATAGCAAGAACCCATTCCCTTCGATGGCCAAGCAATATTCCATTAAATAATATGTATGACTTCTTCTTTATCCAGTCATCCATCAGTGGACACCAGGCTGCCTCCACATCTTGGCCATTGTAAATAATACTGCAATGAACACATGAATGCCCATGTCTCCTTGAAGTAGCGTTTTGGGTTTCTTTGGATAAATACCCTGAAGTGGGATTACTGGGTCCTTCTTTGTCTCTTGTTTATAGCCTTCATTTTAAAGTCTATTTTGTCTGGTATAATTATTGCTACCCCAGCTTGTTTTGTTTTCCATTTCCATGAAATAACTTTTTCCATCCTTTTACTTTCAGTCTGTGTGTGTCTTTCAATCTGAAGTGAGTCTCTTGTAGTCAACATATGTAAGGGTTTTGTTTTCTTATCCATTCAGCCATCCTATGTTTTTGATTGGAACGCTTAATCCATTTACATAGAAAGTTATGGTTGATAGTTATGTAGTTATTGCCATTTTATTCATATATATATATATTTCCATCTTAAAAAAGTCACTATAACATTCCTGGTAATACTGGTTTGGTGGTGATGAACTCCTTTAGCTTTTTCTTGTCTGGGAAGCTCTTTATCTGTCCTTCGATTTTAAATGAAGTCTTGCTGGGTAGAGTAGTCTTGCTTGTAGGTTCTTGCTTCTCATCACATTTAATATTTCTTGCCACTCCTTTCTGGCCTGCAAAGTTTCTGTTGAGAAGTCAGCTGACAGTCTTATGAGAGTTCCCTGTAATTTACTAGTTGCCTTTCTCTTGCTGCTTTTATGATTCTGTCTTTGTCTTTAACCTTTTCCATTTTTATTATAATATGTCTTGGTGTGGGCCTGTTTGGGTTCATCTTGTTTTGGACTCTCTGTTCTTCCTGGGCTTGTAGGTATATTTCCTTCACCAGGTTAGAGAAGTTTTCAGTCATTATGTCTTCAAATAGGTTCTCAATCCCTTGCTTTCTCTCTTCTCCTGCTGGTACCCCTATGATGCAAATGTTGTTACACTTGATGTTGTCCCAGAGGTCTCTTAAACTATCTTCATTTTTTTTTCTTTTTTCCTTTTGCTGTTCCAGTTGGGTGTTTATTGCTACTTTGTCTTTCAAATCACTGATTTGATCCTCTGCTTCATCTAGGCTGCTGGTGATTCCTTCTAGTGCATTCTTCATTTCAGTTATTGTATTCTTCGTTTCTGACTGGTTCTTTTTTTATGGTTTCTATGTCCCTTTTTTAATACTTGTTATCTCTTTGTTGAACTTCTCACAAAGTTCCTTGAGCATCCTTACAACCAGTGTTTTGAACTCTGTCTCTGGTAGGCTGCTTGCCTCCATTTCATTTAGTTCTTTTTCTGGAGTTTTCTCCTATTTTTTCATTTGGGATGTGTTTCTTTGTTTCCTCATTTTGGCTGCCTCTCTGTGTTTGTTTCTGGGTATTAGGTAGATCTGCAATGTTTCACAGTCTTGCCAGGTATCCTTATGTAGTAGGTGTCCTGTGGGGCTCAGTGGCACAGTCTCCCTGGTTCTGTGCTCTGGGTGCTCCAGGAGTGTCCCTTGCGTGGGTTGTATGTGTCCTCCTGTTATAATTGAACCTTGATTGTTATTGGGACACCAGTGTGTGGGATTGACCCTCAGGCTGATTGGCTGTGGAATTTGGCCACATCCACAGCTACAGGCTGCTGTGTGGGAGGCTTACCCCACTGAGTGGGATTCACCCCAGTGGGCTTTGGTGCCTGTTGAGACTGCCCTTTGAGCGTGCCACTTGTGGGGCTAATTGGGTGGTGCTCTGCTGCTGTCGTCTGAAGCCAACCTCCAAGTATGTTGGTTTTGGGGCCTCTTTGGGAGGGGCTCTGGTGCAGGCCCAGGTCATTCACTGCCTTTGACAAGTTGGGGACTACCTGGTGGGAGCTACAAAGTGATCTGTAGTTGGTCACTGCCTGTGCTGTACCTGGAGGTGCATGGGAGAGGCTGTGCTGTGAACCAAGGACGGCTGCCAAGGGCCGGGCCTGGGGTAGCTCCACAAAAAGCCAGGACACTCTGAGGCCTGCTGTCACCTGCTGTCTCCCTTAAAGTTTAGGCGCTGATAAAGCCTTGTGCAGTTCAGAGTCTCAGTGAGTCAGTGGGGTTGAGCAAGCAGAGTTCACCAGACCAATCAGATTCAGATGTGGCCATAAACATAGAGGGAGAGCTCAACACAGGGAAGATGGTGCTCGCTTGCCGGCTGCAGGAGGACGTCACACAGGGAAAACGGCGACTATCTTTCAGTCCTCACCTTGAAACCACATACCTCGGTCTGTCCCCCGTATGTCTCTGGTGCCTTTCGAGTCACTGTGTCTCCACCAGAGCCCAGATGAGTGCCTGTGAGTGAGTCTGCGTGGCCCTTTAAGAGGACGTCTGGGTTTTCTGTTGCCTTCTGTCCGAGACGGTCGGAATCCCCACTATTTTCCATAGTCAGATGTGGGAGTTCCTCTTCCCAGGCTGGGCAGCTTGGTGTGAAACTGGGGTCCCTTGCTCCTTCGTGGGGGACCTCTGTGGCTGATATATCCCTCCCAATTCACATCTGCCACAGGAGGTTTGGGGCCGGCCCGTTTGCGTCTCTGCCCCTCCTACCATCTAGATGTGGCTTCCTCTTTATATCCGTAGTTAGAAAACTTCTGTTCAGCTGGACTGCAGATGGTTCTACAGGTTGATTGCTCTATAATTTAGTTGTGATTTTGATGTGTTCACGGAATGAGGCAAGCATGTTTACCTAGTCCACCATCTTCCTTACTGTGGTTTTTATTTGTATTTCTCTAATGATTAGTGATGTTGAACATCTTTTCATGTGCTTCTTGGCCATTTGTACATCTTCTTGGAGAAATGTCAATTCATGTCCTTTGCCGCCCCCTTTTAACCAGGTTTTTTATATTTGTTTTTGTGTTGTATATAGGACAGATTCTTGGATAACAGAGCAGGTAACTGTGATAGCAGTGATGACTTTTAGAGTATTCAATCACCAGCAAATAGATTGCCCTCCTTTCTTCATTTCAGGCCTAAGATTTTTTAAGTATCATTTGCATCAATTTGTTTCTAGGATATTCTAGTCTCATATTTCATCACCTTTCAGTTAAAAGGTTTCCATGCAGATAGTATAGCATTGTTATAGAAATAGGAAATCCAGAGAGAGGAGAGTTGGAAATCTGGCAGCTGGTCTCAGTTTGAATCTATAATGTCTACTTGGGCAGAAGGAATGAAATGGTAGCAGCCAACCCAAGATTTCCATGTTCTAATTATCTTCTGGCCACTGTTGGGCAACGCTTCATTTGGCCTATCTTATTGGCACTTCTGCCCAGGCTGTACCATCTTGGGGGAGAAAATATAGTGGCTCTCTGCGTAAAATGCCACGGACTATAAAAGAATAAAGCACCTCTGCCTTACTGCAGGTGGGTGGTGTGGGGAGAAATTCCAGCTTCTAAGCACCCCTCAAAATCTTCCAAATGGTTCTTTGAATCCCAAGAAGTGGGTACATCTTGTGTCTTCTAGGAACCTGCCATTTGGAGGTGTGTGGCTTCAGCTTTGTTCCTCTACCACTCACACTATGTCTTCTGGGCATTGCCTGTCAGAGCTTTCCCAGGGCTGCTTATACTCACCAGTGCCTGGCTCAAGGCCCTGGCCTCAAACACAGCATGTCCAACTGGTATCTTGGCTGTTGGCGGCAAGGTTGTGGGGGTGCACCTTGCACTTGTCCCATTCATCTAATTTATGTTTACTCTTTTATGGCAGCCCCCTTACAACAAGCCAGGTCATCTGCCTGACAGTGTGGGCTGTCCCCAGACCCACCCCAGTGATGCAAACATGTTGCTCTCTGTTCAAACGTGTACAAAGGAACTCACTCTCTTTAGGGTGAGCTTTTCCTGACTAGGATACTCCTCTCTCTCCCTATTGGGTCACCTTTGTGGCTCCATCCTTGCCAGCTGTGAATAAATTTCAGGGTGGGCAGAGATGAGGTTCAGAGGAAGAGCTCATTACCCTATTTTGAATAGAAAAAACTATATTTCAGCTACAGTTTTTCATTTACTCATTTTTCTCTTGAGATAATTCTAGCAGAAAGGTACTTCCTTGACTCAAATTGCAAGATCTAAATTTGATTCCTCCATTGTGAATATTCCCACATATTTTGGCATTTTTTCATATATCTATATATGAAAATCTCCTCCCACTGAGATTTAATTGAGTTTGGAATCTTCCTGGAATTAAAGGATAATGTGATGCATTTATATTTTGCTAGGCTCCTCTGCATAGTATCCTAATAAACAGCTCTGTGCAGAAGAAACCAAAGCTAGTCTGCATAACACTGGGACTCACAGATGGGGGAAGGCCAAGTGCTGTGCTCTTTGAAGAAGTATTTCCTTTTTTGACTTGGCTTTAAATGGTATTATAATCGAAAATGGAGGAAGCATTTGTGGTTCATTTAAGAGATCTGTTAGTGAAAGGACCTCTGGACACATGTTCAAACTTTTCATTATATAAATAGAGAAACTGCTCAGATGGGGAAAATGACTTGCTTGAACTCAAATCCTAAGAGCCAAATGTCACTTGTCCATCACCTGTGGCCAAATAATTCTATGCAAGTACTTGTGAATCATAGTTATTAGCCTTGGACTGTTTGCTAATGGTTGTTACTGACTAGTAATGGCTCATGGTATTTACCTTTCCAGGGTGTAACATTTTAATGTGTAGCAGAAACCTGATGCACAGGAAGATGAAGGTTTTGATGGTAAAATCAGCTTTATGCTAAGACCATTTGGAAAACTGGATGGGCAAGGGCTCTATACTTCAGGTCTTTGGAAGGACTCCAGCCTCTAATATTATATGCAGAAAATCCTTGAAGTTATATGAATTATTTTATGCATGGGTAGGTATGTATGTTTTCTTTAGGGAGCGGATCTGTTTATCCTGGACTGTGTTGGTTGGATAAGACAGAAACCTTGAGCATAAAGGTAATTTATTGGCTTAGTTTCCATGGGCTCCTACCCAGGACGCTAATAGCTTCCAGAATGGCTGAGTAGGGTTGCTCTGTTTCTCTTTTCTCCATCTCTCAGCTCAGCTTGTCTCTCTGCTCATTTTGATTTGGGATTCTTTCTACTTGTTGGATGAAAACGCCACCAGTGACTCCACACTCACACTTCCCAGCTGAGTACCACCAAGTGGTGAGAGAATGACTCAATCCCCTGGGTGAGTCACACAGAAACGCCTTCACCATTCACTGAGACTAGAGTTTTGAGCTCTGATTGATCAGCCTGGGTCACAGCTGCACCCCATGCCCACACACTGATATTGACAGTCTCACAGAACCACGTGGAGTGGCGGAGGAGAGATGGTGGAGCATGCAGCGCAGGTGAAGCGATGGCAAACACAGGCTACTGTTCCAGATTCTCAAAGGGTCTGTGATCAAAGCGGTTCCGAAACTTAGGTGCTCTTAGGGGCATGGGCCATACTATGGACCTCCCACTAGATCACATCAAATACTCTCCTGACCTAACTGAAGAAGAGAGAACATTCCGTTTTTATACAGGAACTCATTTTTTGCTTCATCCACACACGCGTGCTTTGAGCACTCAGTCTGCAGTATAAATGTGTTTGTGATTTCAGGGTTTTTTTAGGAGACGTATTGTGTTTTGGTTCACGTTGCCTGCACAGTCTACTGAGAGGGTCATTGTCAATGTACTTGGAGCAAATGAAAATAATCCTGTTCTTTGTGACGTGTCATTTGCGCACCACGTGGTTGTATCACGGCCTGCCCGTCGGTGACTGTGCGGCCCTGAAGGACCGTCGTGATTTCCACCAATCAGAGCGCAGGAGAGTCGTCATCCAGGGAGACCTCAAATGCACATTTGTCGCTTCCCTTCTTAATCTCAGTGCCTGGGAACCCTACTGTAGTGCACGCACCAGGGGCTCAAAACCTTTACAGAATTACACGAACACTCAACTTGTTTCATCTTCCTTTTGGGAATTAAAAGGAGTGATATTTTAGGTCATTCTAAAGGGGGGAGTAATCTTTCCTGGGATTGATAGAAAATACCTCCCTAGAAGAATGGAAATTAGTTTGGTGTAGACGGGGCCATGGAGGAGAAAAAAATGAGCTGCCGTTGCTGTTATTTAGGGAATTTGTTTTAATGCTCCATTGAAGCCCTTTCTGATGGCATAACAGGGAGTGATATTAAACTCCAAGAGTTTCTGTGTGGGAGGTCAAGTGGATGGCATGGGGTGAGGAGGTGCAAGGATGAGGGGAAAAGGAAGGAGAGAACCTGAATGTCAGGTGTCCTCGTTCTAATTCTGGTCAACTCTCTTGTCTAAGGGAGAATAGTGCTGGACCAATAGCCCACCAGCTGACCACTCCCCCAGGGAGCTCCGTCCTGCCACTGGGAAAATTCTGCCTGCTATTGTCCCTCAGGATAACTGCAAGACTCAGGAAACCCAGGGGTTGAAAGCTATAGTATTCTTCTTGGAATGCTACACTGAGCCTATGGGAGTGCCTACCCTGGGCTGGGATAGTGGGGAAAGGGATACCACTGTTCCATACGTAACATTTATCAATGGAAAAATCATGGTTACTTGACTGTGCAGGGAAGTCTATCGTCAGCATCAGCACCATTCTCACTCATCTAGGGTGAAGCATCCATGCTCCTCCCCAATCACGGGGGCTGGAGCCTGGGGATGACATTTCCCAGAATCCCTTGCAGCAAAGTTCCAGATTAGATTTTGTCAGTGGTTACAGGCACTAAGGTGTGAATTACAAGGTGAACAGAGGTAAAATCAATATTATTGCTCCTCTGGCAGTGGTGGGCAGATGTGCAGGCTTTGACATGTGTGAGGCTTTGCAGCGGCCTCCAGGTTAGACGAATTCCGCCTCTCTTTGCTGCCTGCAGTTATTGTCAGTGGTACTTCTGCGACTCCTTCAACTCTCTGATCCTCTAAAAGCTACTAGTGAATCTGAAAGCTGGTGGGAGCCCTCCCTAGTTCTCTCCTTCAGCTCTCCCAAGGGCTTTGTTAGAAGCTATTTCCCTTCCGGTTTGAAATACATACAGTGTCTCTTTCTGCTTGATGCTTGACTACTGCTAATAAGCGTTTTACATATGCAAAACTGTCTGTGAGTGAGAGAGAATGTGAAAAATCACATTTGTTGAAGAAGACAAAAGCCCAGAGGAGGCTTTGGAAGAATACCACCTGCTCTAATAGGTATTGCTTTCCATAAGGCAGTTATCTGGGGACAGACAGTCTGGACAGTGGCTGTTTCATTTGAAAAGGCATATTTCATATTATAACAATTTTATGTTTGGAATGCTAGACAACCAAACCAAACCACCCAGGATATTGTTTTGTTAATGCAAATAACTGAAAGTAAAGCTTAACAAAATCTTGGTTGCTACGTGGTCCTTGGAAGCCTGAAGTGAGTCTTAAGGATTTGAAGGAGAGAGGGCTGAGCCCCAGAGGGAGGAATTTCAGAATCTCCACAGGGCTTGGGTTGCACCCTTACCTTTTTTGGGTCTGTGCTCAGACGTTATCTTTTCAGTGGGTCCTTTTCTGAATGAACTCTGTTTCCAACTGCACTCACCTCCACCTTCCAAGCCCTCTCTATCCCCACCTCCGTTTTTCTTTTTTTCATGGCACTCATCACCCTCTGATCGGCTGCATATCTCACTTGCTCCACTGTCACTGAATTCCATAGAGGAAGTAGACATGTGTGTCTGTTGTGGTCACTGCTATGTCCTTTGTGCCTGAAATGTGTTTGGCACATTAGAAGGCACTCAGTAGATAGTTGCTGAACAAGTGAATCCCACTGCCCAGACAAAACCACTGGAAATGATTTGTTTCCTTTCCTACTTAACATAGCTCTATACAGAGGATCTTAGATTCTTGTTTGTTTTTTAATTTAAAATTTTTTCACTTGGTTGGAAGGAGTTGTACACCTCAATGGGAAAGGACTAATGCATAGTATCTAGCACTTGGCTAGTCTTCTGGCCATGCCTCCTGCTGGGGACTCATGCTGGCCCCTGAAGAGAGGAAAATACAACAACCAAAATATAGTAAAGACTGCACATTGTTGAAATGTTTCAAAGATGCCATATAATGAGACAAGCCACATAGATGGTAGATGTTTCTTCTACCTTAGTCTTCCCTGGGCTGGGAGGTTGCCACAGGAGTTTCCTGCTTCTGGTCCAGGAGGTGGAAGAGGTGTCACCTGATAAGGCCTGGCAGGAGAGGATAGAATGCCCTGCTCTGTCCCTAGTCTGTTCTCAGGCATAGAAGGTCACTCTGTGGAGACCTTCTGAGTGGGTTGGGAGGAGTGAGGAGCCGGGCTCCTGCAGAGACTGACAATGCTCTTTGCTCACTGTGACGGTGGAGTCTGCTTTGCTGTTGGCCTCAGAAGCCACAGATTATACGTCTGCTGCTTCAGCTCCTGTGCTGCCAATACTGTTACAGCGACAACTCCTGCTGTCACCCACTGCTCTCCTCTTTGCTAATGTGGAAACTTTGAGTCCTGCTACTGCTGGGAATGGATCACGCTAATTAAGTTTGATTTTCTTTTAATGTTAGCCTTTGTCAAAGTGGTATTGTTTAGCTCCAATTCAGTGGTAAAGACAAATCACAATCGGAAGTCTTGATGAAATGCCAATCTAGAGCAGTGCTGTCCGGTAGAACTTTCTACAGTGTCCAGTGTGTAGCTATAAGCCCTTGGGGGTGGCTGGTGTGACTGAAGAACTGAATTTTTAAATTGTTTAAGTCTTACTAATTTGAATTTTAAAATTTAGTAGCCACATATGGCAGTATACATCAAGCATATGCCTATATGCTTTCTTTGTAGACTGTCATCTAAACTAAAATACCAAATTTAAATGAAAATTTAATCCTAGGAGAACAGTGTCTAGGTGACATCTGGATTCAGCCTTTCTGTACCTGTGCTTTCATTTTGCCCATTATGTGATGATTTTGATGACTAATCTTTGATATTTAGGAGTAGGATCCCAGGAAAGGGATAAACTTATATCTACCCACCAGCAAGAGAATGACCCTCTGGGTGTGCTGAGCCAGTTCCTAAATCTCAAAGGCTGAGGAGTAGACCTGGGTAGTCAGACATTCTCAAGGGATAGGCCCCACTGAGGGACACCACTGGCTGGTCACCCTCTGATATCACCTCATCGGCATGGTCCATAACCTTCCTTTCAAAGGTCAGTGGCAGTCACCATAACTAAGAAGGCACAGTATTTTGACTTGTCACTTTGGGCCAGACACCGTGCTAGGTGTTTCACTGTGTGTCATTTCATTCAATTCAACTTTGCGCAAGCAAGCGGTGTTTTCATCCTTACTTTACACGTGAATAGGCTGAGCCACTCTCTTCTCCTCACACAGCTAGAACGGGGCCCTTGGCCTTGAACCCAGGACTCCGGCTCCCACAGACAGTGCTCTGCCTCTGTGCCACCCTGCCACCATAGCTTGGCGAAGCCGCGTGAGGACACGGAATGCAGCTCGACCCACCTGGGCTGAAGTGCGAAGGCTCTTCTTCAGCAGCAGACGTGAACTCAGGTAATTCTTCCAAAGCATGCATCCTCTTGGGCTTTTGGCTTCCGTCTTACAGAACATACATTTAATTAAATGAAATCCTTCTGAGTCCTCTTGTGGAGCACTATTGTCTTTGAGAGATTTGTCAGAAGATGCTTGTTTATACTGGGGTCTTGTCTGCAAAGGAACCCTTTGTTGTTCACACAGCCTCTCCAGGCTCAGCACCCACGCCATGTTCTGGGAGATCTAAGTGAGCAGAAGCGGTTCTCTCCACACGCAGGTCACAGTTGGTCTCAGGATTTGCTCAGCTGTCGGAATACCAGAGCAGTGATGGTGCTTTTTGCAGCTGTCCAATAAAAGAGATACAAGCCAGATATTTGGTTTGACTAGAGATTAGGGAACCAGCGATGGCCATTTTCCCAGCAGTGCCGGCCCCAGGGATTGTGGGTGGATTATTGACCATAAGCAGGGGATGCTGCTGCGAAGAGCCATTTCCAGAGCGTCACACGTGATGTCTTTGCTTTGAAGACATGCACAGGCTGCCTGGGTCTTCAGCCTGGAGGGAAGCCCCGCTTTGATCCTCTGGGGGTGGCTGTGCTCCTTTGCGCGTCCTCGGAACAGACTGTGGGTTGTGCGCTTAGAAGTGGCGCCGTCTCAGGTTTTACTCAGCAGCCACTTGGCATCTGCGAGGAGTTTTCTTTATTTGAGGAGGAGCGCTTTGGAGCGGAGTGGGATGTGGTGGGGAAGGGTGCGGGCCCTGGAGTCGGGCAGACCTGCTGTCCAGCCTGTCAGTGCCTCTGCTTAGCCTCGTCACCCCGGGGAGTCATTTCTGCATGGGCCTTTGTGGCAGAGATTTCCAGAGTCACCCACATCCGGTTCTTGGCTCATGGCAGTGCCACTCCTTGGCATTAGGTGGGCCATGTGATCCGTCCTGGCCAATGGGCTGTGAGCCTGGGAGAGGTGTGCCACCTCCAGGCGAAAGCATTTAACTGCCGCTGCCTCCCCGGGGCCTGTGGAAGCACCTTGAGGAAGGAGGGTTCCTTCCACAGGACGGAGGCAGGATACATCTCCCAGCCTCCGCAGGAGCTGATCTGCCCTGGAGGCATCTGATTCCACAGCGAGCGTTATGGGAAGAAGGAAGAGCTAATGAGATGTGAGGCTGTGTGTTACCAAAGTATGATCTTCCCGTTTCAATGACTATGATGCCATTTTTTTCAGTATTTTCACGAGAATACTGAAAAGGGAGCAGGTGTTGTGTCCACCACAGGCCCAGGCTGGTGCTGTGTTCTGAATGGACGTGCTCTGTTTCAGCCTCAGCATCACTTTGCAAGTCGTAGGTGTTTTCACGTGGAGGAGCTAGTTTGAAGATGAGTTAGGTGATGGTGTGATAGAGATTCTTTACCTGGCATGGCCCACACGCTAGCCCCAGGGGGAGGGGGTAGCTTCTTCAAAATCCCGGGGAAGGCCACTTTGGTAGGAAACAACATTCAGACCACATTTTGGGAGCCACTCTTCAATACTTCAAATCGGTATCTATTATACCTCAGGGCCTTTGCACAGGGTGTTCTCTCTGCCTGCTTCTCTCTCACCCCAGATACCTAACGACACACTCCCTCAGTGCTTTCCAGTCTTTGCTGCGGTTCTTCACGAAGCCTGTCCTGGCTGTCTCATTTAAATCACAATTACTGCCCCAGCCCCACAGACACTCACATTGTTCTTCACCGTGCTTGGTTTTTTCCACAGCAGTTATCACTTTCTAATATTATATTGTTTACTTATTTTCTAATATTATATAATTTACTTATTTACTATCTGACTCTCCCATTAGAACACGAGTCTCATGAAGGGTTATTTTGTTCATAGATATATGTCCAGCACCTAGAACAATATCCAGCATATAGTAGGTGCTCAACAAATATTTCAGGAAGGAATTAAAGGAAGGTACAGAGAGAGAGAGAGAGAGAGAGCACTCCATGGGATTTGCTGTTCTCGCCAGTGTCTAGAAACATGTGAATATTTTGGTGAACGAAGTGGAACTTCAGGCTTTTTCAATTGCCAGAAGCCATGCTTATAACCTCTAGATCTTAGCAGTGATTCAGGGAGAGCTTGCCGGTGACACCTCCTGCCTCACTGGTGGCAGGACACAATAGAAGGGTTTCTGTGTGTCTTATTTTATTTACTTATTGATTTATTAGCAAAGGAAGCATATGGTGAAAGAGATGAAAAACTCCAGCGGATGCAAAGGGCCTGGCCAGTAGCCTGGAGCCCAGCCCCTGTCAGTTCTCTTTTTTCTCCTCCTTTCTCAGTGATTCCAGTGAGAAGAGGACCTGGAACCCAAAGGGGATCAGGCCCCTTTAGAAGATACCGTGTTTCTCTGAAAATAAGACCTCGCTGGACAATCAGCTCTAATGCGTCTTTTGGAGCAAAAATTAATAGAAGACCCGGTCTTATTTTACTATAAGACCTGGCCTTATCTAACATAATAAAATATAAGACCGGGTCTTCTATTAATTTTTGCTCCAAAAGACACATTAGAGCTGACTGTCCGTCTAGGTCTTATTTTTGGGGAAACACGGTATTGCCTCTGAAGGCTGGTTAGTGAGATGAGCCGAGTCCTGGGTATGAAGACCTGCTGCTAAATGCCCATCTCGGGGAAGGACTTGCAGGAGAGGCGCGGCAGGCAGCTGCTGGGAGAGGTGCGGGGTGTGCGCCTGCCTATCAGAGCTGGCTCCCCCGTGACCTCTCTCAGGCTTCATCTCCTGCCACCTCCTGAGGGCAGCTTTGTGCAGATGCCGTTGTCTGCCATCGGGTGTCAGGTGCGCTTGTCAGATGTTGGAAATTACCACGCAGCTGGAGGCGTTGACCTTCGCCTTGCCTTTCTCGTTAGGTGCTAGGAATAAGGACCCTTTGGAAAAAAGCTCGTTTAAATGCCAGTGTCTAAATTAGGTCCTGACTTTGATGATCCTTAGAGTCTTGACATTTATCTTGATTATTTTTGTATATTCTTCCTCTAGAGTCATTCTTGATTTCCCTTCTAAATCCTCATCTTTGCATGAGTTTATTGATTTATTTCCAAAGTCATCCATTAAAAAATAGGCACGTCTACTAGGGGGCAGAAGTTATGCTGGGCACTGTGAGAGGTGCAATGATGGGTGAGACTGGCATCCTTCACCCAAGCAAACGAGAGGCCAGGAGGGAGACGGTGAGACTTGAACCGAAACAAAGATACCAGGTTGGCCTTGCTGCCACTGCCACTAGCCCTGAACGGCAGCTTACTCGGTGCAGGCTTTGGTGGCAAGCTCTGCACACGTTACTATGGCACATTATTACATGATTAATAACTTGTTTAATGCTCACAATAACGCCACCATGGAAATCCTGTTCTTATCTCTATTTTATAGAGGAAGAAACCAAGCACAGACAGGTTAAGTGAGTCGCTCAATGTTACCTAGCTAGTAAGCAGTGGAGAGATTTCTAGCCAGGATCCAGAGCCGGAATGCTTACCTACTCTCTTAGTCTGTCTGGGCTGCTGTAACAGAACACCACAGACTGAGGCTTAAACCACAGACATTCATTTCTCACAGCTCTGGAGGCTGGGACGTCTAAGATCAAAGTGCTGGCAGGTTCGGTGTCTGGTGAAGGCTCATTTCCTGACTTGCTGTTGGCGGTCTTCTCGCTGTGTCCTCACATGGTGCAAGAAATGGGGAGCTTTCTGGGTCTCTATAAGGGCACTGATCCAATTCACAAGGGCTCCACCCTCATGACCTAGTCACCTCCGAAAAACCCCACCTCCAGTTTGGGGTTAGGATTCCAACATATGAATTTTTTGTTTGTTTGTTTTTTTGTTGGGGGAGGCACACACACAGTCATTCTATAGCAACTACCAGGAGAAGAAGAAATGAAAGACTCTGGAAGTTCACCAAGTGGCCATATAACGTTCACATAGAAGATTGTGTCCTGAAAGGGTGAGCGGGCTTGGACAAGTAGAAATGGGAGAGAAAAGCAGACTTCAGGCCGGTGTCATCCAGTAAAACCTTCTGCAGTGTTGGGAATGTCCTGTATCTGCGCCATCCAACGTGGCACAACTGGCCACATGTGCCTCTGGAATACTTGGACTGTGGCTAGTGTGACTGAGGGAAGGAACTTCTCATTTGGTTTAATTTTAATTAGCAGAAATGTAAGTAGCCACATGTGACTAGTGGCAGCCATATTGGTCAGTGGAGCGCTGGAGACTTCCTGCATCGTGGTCACACTTACGAGCGTCACAGGGATTGCGAGGCCTTCATTTTGGGGGGAGAGTGGGCCAAGTGGAAGGGGGCAAAATATCTAAGAGAGGAAGGCTGATGGTTGTCAGACGATGGATGTCAGAAGAGGAACTGAGCTTTTTTTTGAAGGCATTGAAGAACTGATCAAAATTCCGGATCTGAGAAATAACTTGATAAGTGGGGAGAAGCAGGGGACAATATGAGCAGGAGAATGGACAGGTGGGAGCCTGGGAGGTCACTTATTAAGCAACTCCAATCAGAATCCCTCATGAGGAATTTTTGTACAGACCAGGGACTATTGTACAAACCAGGGAAAAAAATAATTTGTAAATAAATTAATTAGTGTCCTATTTTTGATTATCTTGGGCAGCGTAGCTTTATCTGCTTAGCTATAATTATAACCTTTAATTCTTGGTTCAAACTCTTTTTGTTGCAAGTAACCAGCTTGAGCTGGCTTAAGCAAAAATGAGTCATTATAAGTAAGAGACTTAGATGGCTCCTGGGGCTCAAGAGCAGAGAGGCTTCTGGGGGGAGTGGAACCAAGAACTGGAAAAAGAGCATGAACTCGGCCGTCCTTTCCCTGCTCTCATGTCTGCCTCTTTGTACATGTGTCGTTTTCCTCTCTCTGCAGACTGCTCGTTCTCATCATGGGAAATTGGTAACTGCCTTTCAGGTCTTGAGTTTATAGTGCGTCAGTTGCAACCACATGCAAAGAGTCATTGACTATCCCAGAATTCCAGCTCAGAAACAAGGAGCTTGGGTCATGTATCCGCTTTGATTCAAGTAGCCACGTCAGAGATGTAGAGTGAGAAGGGCAACCATGAGAGTCAGGGGCATCCGGGTGGGGAGGGAAATTCCCAGAGAGAGATGGTCCTTGTGACTGCTACAGAAGGACCAAGGGTGGCTGTCACGGTTAACTCGTGCTGCTCTCCTGTGAAATGTGGACTGAGCTTGGGTCCCAGTTGAGAAACGCAGAATGGACAGGCATTAATGACGACAATAAACACAGACAGGAGTTCAAACCGTGATTAGAGCCGACAGAATGTAAACAGAACCCTGACTGGTCAACTTTGCTAATTGTTCTTTCCTGCTGAGCTCATTAGCTTCTCTTAGGCCCACCTCCTGTAACATGTGCTCCAGACTTAGAGACTGGCCATTTCCCCTGGTTAGGGTAAAGACGGCTCTTTTTATTCTGTAAGGTGCGGGGGAAAGTTCAGGGCACTTGATGGTAAAATGCAGTAAGACCTGAGGTGATTGGTTCTTTTTTGCAACATAATTGAAGAAGTGCAAGAATGAATTCCACATGTTAGTAATCACTCCTCATATTCTGGACCACTTTTTTAAAAAGGTGCTGAAAATTAATGATATAGTAATAGTAGTGAATGCAAATACAACTTTTCAGACTGAAGTTTGGCAAGAGAGAAGGCCATTCCTGTGTTAACACAGAAGGTAACTCCATCTCACATTATTTGGGGGGAACTATCACTGTGCCATTTCAGAGATGCCCTAACTCTTTTGGGGTACCATGTGGTCAGAGTGCCACATTTGCCACTCACAGAGTTAGCAATGCTTTTTTTTTTTTTTTTTTTTTTAATTGGAGAATGTAGATTTTGTCAGGATGTGGGCTCTGGAAGAGTGAGGTCAAGATGGGGAGGGAAAAGGAACAAGGGGTTGATGCAAAGGTTAGGGAGCAGCATTTTTGCTCTGTCATATTCAAATCACGGTTATGTATACTTTGCTCAATTCAATTGCCTTCACAACCTTTATTTTTTATTTACTTATTCAGCAAATATTTCCTGAGCATCTACTATGTGTCGTATACTCTTCTAAGTAGTTGTGACATATCATCAGTTAGTAAAACAAAAAGATTCTTACCGCCTTTATATTATGTGATCGTGTGTTTGGGAAAGAGGGACAAGACAGGCAATAAGCGTGATAAATCAGTAAATCGTACGGTGTGTCAAAGGTGATACTCTGGAAAAAGAAAAGAATAGGGCAGGTTAAGGGGATCAGGAATCCTCTGGGTGGAGTGGGGTGAGTGGGTTGCAATTTTAAATACACTCATCAGGATACGACTTATTGAGAAGATGAGAGTTGAGCAAAGACTTAAAAGAGGTGATGACTGGAGTATCTGGGGGAAGAGCATTCCAGGCAGAGGGGCAGCCAGTGCAAAGGCCCTGAGGCAGGAGAGGGACTGCAATCCTCAAGCAACATCAAGGAGGCCAGTGTAGTTGGAGGGAGTGAAAAAGAGTGAGAGTAGAAGTCAGAGAAATAATAACACAGGGGTGGGAGTTGCAGTGTGTGTGTGTGTCATGTAGGGATTCTGAGGTCATGAAAAGTCTTTGATTTCCACTCTGAGCGAAATGAAGAGCCATCGGAAGGCTATAAACAGAAGAGTGATATGATCTGAGCTTCGTAATTTTTGGAGGCATATTTTACACACAGTACAAAGCATAGATCTGAAGAGTATCATTTGATAAGTTTTGAAAAATGTGAAATCTATGAAACCATCCCCCAAATCAGAACATAGAACACTTCCCTCACTCTTGAAATTTCCATCATGATCCTTTATTATTTATTGTATTTATCATTCCCTCCTATTTTATTTGAGTTTCATTTACTTTTCTTTTTCTAATTTCTAGAGGTGGTAGCTTAGATCAGAGGTCAGCAAACATTTTCTGTAAAGGGCTAGATAGTAAACATTTTAAGTTTTGGAGGACATACACTCTTTGTTGCAGTTACTCCATGCTGCCGTTGTAGCACAAAACAGCCACAGGCAGTATGTGGTTGAATAAGCATGGCTGTGTTCCAATAAAGCCATTAACAAAAATCGACAGCAGACTGGATTTGCCCTGTGGGCCATAGTTTGCTGACCCCTGTATTGGATCATTGATTTTGAATCTCCCTTCTTTTTCATTTTTGCTATTGTATTTTTCAGTTATAAAATTTCTGTTTGATTCTTCTTTATTTCTTTGCAGAGACTATTTTTTCATTTGTTTCAAGACTCTGTAATTGCTCATTGAAGCATTTTTATAATGACTGCTTTAAAATCTCGGGCAGATAATTCTATCATCTGTGTCACTGTGGTGTGGTATCTGCTGATTGAATGAGAAAAGACAAGTTGAGATTTTCCTGGTTCTTGGAATAATGAGTGATTTTTAATTGAAACCTGGACAACTTGAGGAATTCTGTTCTGAGTGTTTGGATCTTATTTCAGCCTTCTGCTGTCCTCAGCTTCCTCCAACAGTCCTCTCGTGGGAGAGGAGGGCACCCCACAGGTGAGGTGGCTGTGTAGGTACTCTACTTGGAGCATACCATCAGCGGGTACCATCCTGCCTGAGAGAGGCAGGGGCCCCCATTGACATGGCAGGGAGCAGCCCTGCTACCACCCCGCAGTGGTGGAGGTCCTGCGTCTCCACAAGGTCACCTCTGACGCCAAGTGGCAGGGCTGGGGTGGGGTGGAAGTTCAGGCCCCTGCAGCTCATCATTGCCTAGCAGGGATGAATGTCCCACATCTCCAACTGGCCTTCTCTGACACCACCCTGGTGGAGGCGGTGGGTGTGTTGTGACAGACTGGTGAGGGTGGAAATCTAGACGTCCCATTTGGCTTCCGCTATGGTGGTAGGAGCGGGGCCACAGTGTTTTCTGTTTGGCTAGAGTAGTTAGCATCTAAAAGTTTCTGTCTTGTTAGGCTGTGCCTTACCTGGTCTTTGGCTGGTTGTCTGTCTGCACCTCTTGGAGTTTGGGGTTGGTGGCTTCTCCAGCCCCCACTCTGGAATATCTGAGGCAAATAGAAAACCCAGGGACCTCGCTGCCATATCGCTCCTTGGGGCCTGAAGTCTAGCCAATCTGTCTTCTTCTCTGTTCTTTTAGAGTCTTCGTATGTTTGTTTTACAGATTATGTCCAGTGCCCAGTGTTTTTAGTTGTGCTGGGAGGAGGAATAGGGAAAAGTACATAGGCAGTCTTGACAGAATGCATTTCTCATGTGCATTTAATGCCATAAAATTCCCTGTAGTGAGTGCTTTAGCTGAATCCTACAAATTATCACTCAAATGGAAACATTTCCTCCTTTTACTTTGATTTCTTGTTAAACCTGTGGATTATCTAGAAATATCTGACAAATATTTGGAGGATTTTCTGGATTTATTTCATAATTTATTTCTAATTCAGTCCCAATCAGTACATACTCTGATTTGATTGTTTTACTTTGTTTGAATTTTTGAGACTTGTTTTATGATCTAGTATATGATCTGTTTTAGCGAATGTTCCCTTTGTACTTAAAAGGGAAGTATATTCTGAAGTTATTGGATGTAAAAATGCCAATTAGGTCACGTCAGTTAACAGTATTGTTCGACAAATTGAACGGTTAGGTTGAAATTCCAATCATGTGGATGATAAAATGTTGGTTCTTACCCAGGAGGATTGGGCTACACTGACTGAAGCAGTTTGCACGCTGTTTGCTTGAGGGGTTTCAGGTCTCTTTAGTGCACTTCCCCTGAGTTGCCCGAAGCTCTCTCTAAGAGGGCCCCACTGCTTCACACTCTTCCTCACAGTCCTCATAGATGACGGGCCATCCCCTTAGGTCACCTACATGCCTCCCATGTGGCCACCTTACCTGGGTGTCTACAGCTCTCATTACTGCCCTGCACAGAGACCACGGTCCTGCTCTTTTGAATGACTGTCATGTCTCCATGTTCCTCCTGTGTCGTTCTTCTCCAGGTCTTTGCTTAGGCGATTTTGTCTGCCTACAGGGACTTCCTCACCAGAGGACACCTCATCCTCCCAAAGAGCTTGAGAGGAATCTGTCTAGCAGAGACCTCTGTGACGGCCCCTGTGCAGAATGCATCTCTGTCTTCCTGACACCCCCGTACTTTGTAAATATCCCCGCTATAGAATGTCAGTAGACAAGCCAATGACGTCTCCACTGTGTACGGGCTCCTGTGCCAGGTGGGAGGCCTCCCAGGTGAATAACATTCTGTGTCCTCTGAGAAGCTTGCAGCCTGGTGCTCTGACCACAGTGTACCAAAGCTTGGAGTGTACATGACTGTCTCCTGCCAGCCCTAATGAGGACACATCTGTGTCTTCTCCTGTTTCTGTTCCACAAGTAGCCAGCATCAGACATGACACATAATATGGGCTTAAACACTTGAAAAAAATCAAGTTATGCTAAGAATAGGCCCTTTACTCTTGGGGCTTGTTACCGTCAGTGGATTTGGGATTCCATGGGTACCACGGCTGTGATGAATCCCAGCCACAGTGTTTGTACACTCAGGAATTCAAAGTGGCTCCTCTATGTTCTGCAGTTATACTTAGAATCGCACACTGCAGAACTTATCTCAGAGATCAGTTCATTAATCCAGCATTTCTCCACGTGCGTACATGATGAACTGATGGAACACAAGATGTCTTTTGGTGGTAGATGGGTGAATTTTTACATAGCTATATATTTTGAATGTACATTAGAAAAATATTCGTAGCATACCCATTTATTATTGTTTAACAAGTAAGTCAGTCCAAAGGCAAATATTAGATAATCATGTTTTAAATCATAGAATAGGTAATAGGAAGACGTGGTGAAAATCACAAAGGTGGCACATGAATGAGAACAGTTTGCTTGTTTTCAAGATGACTAAACCACGGCAAGGGAGAGTTTTGCTCAAGGTCCACCAGCTGGAGCGTGGCCGAGCAGGAATGAAGTCTCTGACCACCTTGGTCTCCAGTTGGAGACATTTCTAGGTCATGTTCCTAGCTCCAGGTGTCTGTAGAGAAGGACAGGCTGCAGAGCAGGAATGTGGGCATGGGCACCAGGTGGCCCATTTGGAGCCATAGAAGAGTGTGGGGAAGAAGGAGGAAACCAAAGGGAACAGAGAGGGCTGGAGGGTGATAATCAGCCTTCAGTTTAGTCTGTGCTGCCGACGGGGTGGGTGGCCTCACCCTGGTTACTGCCCCTCTGCGGGGGCGGGGGCGGGGGGGTCAGAGTGGCAGCTTCACTTCAAGAGAGGCTGCTGCCCTCCGCGCGTATTGATGCCAGCGGACCCTGGTACCAGAAAAGGGCCAAGTAAGGGAATTTTTAAAATTCATCTATAGACAGTGTCTCTTTTTATTTTGTTACACCATGAAGTGCTCTTTGGTGCTTTTGGATTAGAGGTATGTTTTCATCCCACTGGGGGAACTTTTCTTTGGGAATTGGATGGAAGGGATAGGAGAAAAGAACCCCACTCTCCCTCCATGTGCTGCTCCCCCGCCCCACCCCTGCCAGAGTGCAAACAACATACTTACTCTACCCAGAGCAAGCGCTGGAGAGGAATCTGACTTTGTCTGCAGAGGGACCTGTGAGCGCTCTGTGCGCTGAAGTTACTGCCTCTGCTTCATGCAAATGTTGTTCTGGATTCCTTGATTTCCTTGAATAGATATCTTCTGGAATGGCTGGATCTTTTAAGGCAGGACTCAAGGCAGGAAAGCCTGACCTCCTGGCTCTCGTTTATTAGAGAGCCTTCCTTATTTTCCCTTTTGTTCAACAGAAATGTATCGGGCACCAACTACATGTCAGATGCTATCTCGGGCCCTAGGGATACGATGGAGGAAAACTAGGCAAGATCCTGCCCTCTTACATCTTAGTGGGGAGACACCAACACATGAATAAAGGTGAGAGTAAAGTCTGCACAGGTTGGGACCAGCACCGTGGAGGAGAGATATTGGAAGTAAGCTGACAGGCCTAGTTCAGAGAGGTGGGCCGGGCAGATCCATGGGAATAAGGAACTGTAGGTTGAGACCCGAAGAATAAGAAGGCAGCCACTGCGTGAAAAGCTGGGCGTGGAGCGCTCTGGGCAGAATGAGCAAGCGGAAGGGGTTGGAGGTGGGAGAAGGCCGATGTGGCTGGAGTGTGGTGGTGCTGAGTGGGTGGGAAGGAGCAGCCTGGCCAGTGGGGAGGGGCCAGACCCTGCTGGCGTGTGCGGCCATGGAGGGGGGCTGCTAAGTCACGGAACAGCTCAGCAGCAGTGGCGAGCCTCAGTGTTCACGGTGAGGGGGCGGCCAAGGCAGCCACTTGGCTGAGCCAAGCCCGAGCATCAGAAAGCTGTCCCGAGGCTGTGTCGTCCTCCCTCTGCGTCCTGCTGGAGTTGGAGCAATACTTCCATTTTTCTAGAGGGACTCACTAAGTCATAGCCTTGCCGACCTCAGTATACACAATGAATCTTGATCAGGATATAAAGCTTTGTTTGAAATAACTCCAGTGAGAAATTGCCTTTGTACTCCAATTCGAGGGGGAAAAATACTATCTTCTCAAGAACAGTATGTGTTTTTTCTTTTCCTCTGACAGAAGGAATTACAGAATGGCCTCTAGTTTCCTTTCACTTTTGGTTGCCAGGACACTTAGGGTAAAAACTGTGGCTTTCAAATAGATTGATGTAGCCTTCATGACCTGACTATTCTGATTTTATTTCCCATTCTGGGTCTTGACTTTCTCCACTTGAAAAAATGTTGCCTTTCAGGTCCTGACTTTCCCCAAATCCTTTTTGTATCGAAGCAGGCATCAATTAAAGAAGACTCACTTCCCGCAAGCATCCTCTTCCTCCACTGCCCTGCTGGGGCCCAGGCAGTGCCCCTCCCTCTCTCTGACTCTCCAAATGCTTCCCAGTTTTCATCCTTTGAGGCCCAGGGCGATGCCACATTCTCCAAGAGCCCCTCTGGGTTGTGACTTTTCTCCAAACCTCTGCAGCTCTGCTGGGGAGCACCGCACTGTTTAGTCTCAAGCTCTGACTCACATTGTTCTTGTGTGTTAGTCTTCTCTTTCTAGTTAGATTATACTTTTAAAGCCAGGGACCAGAATTTAATAAAACTACCATTGATTGAGTGCCTATTAGGAGCTAGGCCTTTACAGAAAATTGCCTCCTAATGCTCCAAATGAACCTCTGGGAGAGGGTTGTTTCATTGTACAGACAAGGAAACAGGAGCTGAGAAGCGGGGTGTACATGTGACCAGAGGGCAAGTGCACAGAGCCAGAAGTCACACCCTGCCTGGCTCTGAAGCCTGTTTCCTTGGGGCCACATGACTCCTTAGGTTTCTGAGCTCGCTGTGGGCTCCTAACAAGAGCTGCCTCTCACACAACATGAGGCCATGTCCACCTGCCCTCTGCCACTCAAAATCCTTCTGGCAGAGCGTTAGTTTCCATTTAGGGCAGGAAACCAGACTTGAATGCAAATAACTTTCCCTAAATCACATTCAGCACTTCAGAGTTGTCAGGGCCTTCTTGGGCTCTGGGCCACACCTCAGATGCTGGGGAGGCCACAGAGGTGTCTGAAGCACTGACCCATGCCATCTGTCCCTAAAGTGCCCACAGCTCAGAACGGATCCTTTCTGGGGCATCTGCTTTGCTGTAGGCGGCAGTGCTTTCCCCCTTGTGAAAGTGGCAGAGAGATGGGGAGGCACAGATGCTGTTCCAGACCTGGGCTAGTCTTTGATTCATTCATTCCAGGCAGCTTTGCTGAGTGCCTGCTGTTTGCCTGGCATTGTCCCTGGCACTGGGCAGTTGTGGGTCCCAGCAGCTGGGAATCAGGAGGGCCTCAGGTTGGAGACAGGAAGCGGCGTTAGGATTTGAGTGCTAGCGTTTTGGAGATTCGCATCACTACTCTGGACTTTACTTTCGTCATCTGTAAAATGGACACGAGAGTATCCTTCCTGGTCGAGGGGAGCAGAGAGGTTAGAAAGGATAAACAGATGCTGAAGTGCTTGAAAGGGGTTGAGCAGTGACAGATGCAAACGGTGTTGTATTTCTCCAACTGGTCACTTAGCAGAGAAGGCACGTGGGGCCAGTTTCAGGCTGTGCGGTGCCTCCCAGCTTCTTCCTCCATTCGAATCACCTACCATAAGAAGTGCAGATTCTGGGACAATTGTAGACCTATAGGATTACAGTTTCTAAAGCTAGGACTCAGGAGTTCACTTTTCTACCTCTCCCTAGTTAATTCTCATGAGAATCATAGATAAAGGGAAACACACCTTCACAAGATGGGTGCACCTTAGTAATGTTATCAAAAGTTTGCATTATCTCAGAATCTGAATGGCTGTTAATCAGGCAGGATGAACCTGAGCATACCAGGAGGGGTGGAAGTGGTGGGAGGAACACAGCATGACCGCGTCCAACTCAAGAAATCCAAATTAAATTGAAAAAGTGAGCATGAGGCGGGAAACTTCAGGGGCAGATATGGAGATGCTACAAGAAAACAAAGTCGGGAGCGAAACGAGCGGGTCTAGATGAGCCCCGAGAGTGGGGCTGGAGGGAGGGCATCTCTGCTGCTGTGCTGGCGTCCACGGACAGGGCACATGCAGCGGGCAGGCTGGTTTAATGGCTGGAGCAGAAGTCTTCTGAAGGCCAAGTTCTGTCTGCAGGGATTATCCCAGGGCCATCAGGCCAGAGGTACAAGTTTGATCCATCTCATTCCTGTCCAGCCCGAGGCGTCGGGAGGAGGCCAGTGGCTGGGCACCCCCGCGCCACCCCCCCCACCCCCAAGATCAGCCTTTCTTTGTTCCCACCAGTCCCTGCTCTGTTGCTTCTGAGTCCTCAGCACCACGTAGGTGGCAATTGATCCATAATGGACATGTTTTTATTAGAGTAATGGTACCACTTTCTGCAGAAAAGAGCAACGCAATTTTGTTAATGAAAGTCATGTGTCGAGACAAGGGTGGATGGGAACTTCTGGGTCTGGCTTGGCCCCGGCTCAAAACCTTCCGGGAAAACACAAACTTTCAGGGCCACACCCAGAAAGTCCCATTTACCTCTGTCAGGCCCATCTGCTTTGCATTAGAGAAATAATAACAGCCCTCTCCCCATGCCCTTTCATAAATATAAAATGTGTAATAAAATGGTTATTAGAAGGTAATCAATGGTGCTTATGTTTTCTTTTGTGAGGATATTGATGGTGAGTTTGCACATAATCCCATGACTGACGGCAAGGGATCCTTTCTGTGTGACTGTCAAAGCCCATTCTGCCCCTTAGCCCTTGAAGGTCACAGGGCAGGACCCCTAAGAATGCCTGCTCTGCCAAGGAAGCACTTCTGTGCATCCTCACCATGGAGAGGAGAGAGAGACTGACTCCAGGATTGGCCCAGGGAAACCCACAACCGCTTAATAGCTTTAAGGCTGGGATTAAACGGCCTCACCCTGATACAGGGTATAAACCCAGGGGCTTCGTGTGGGCAGGGCTTTCGGCCCCTTCCCCCAGCTCCCTATCTTGCCTTGTTTGAATATTTCAGGGTAACTTGTAGACTAGTAAGAAAATGAAGGGCATTATTTAAGAAGGTCAAAACTCTTTCCCATCGAGGAAACCCGCGTGATTTTCCCTGTCCCTCTGAAAGCATTCATTGGCAGCCCCTCACAATTTAGAACTTGATCAAATAAGACAACCTCTGCAAGCTAGCAGGGCCTGACCTCTGTGTTACTTAATAAATTTGTGTTAGATTTTGTTTTAAATTTATTAACTTAAAAAATAATGATATTTTTCTTTATCATCAGATTGCAAAATCCTAGGAAATAAGAACCATCTACCTTTTCCACTTCTGTCTTTTTCAATACCCAGCACAGTACTGGGTACTTATTAGAGATTAATATATTATTTTGATTAGTCAGTGATTGCAACATCCATATTTAATTGTTAATTTACACTTTTTTTTTTTAAATTTAGCAAACCTTTATTGACAGGTACTGTGCTGGGTACAGAGGTACAGGACAAACTAATATAATAAAAGTAATTAACTTCTTTTGAGAACCTACTCTATGCTAGAACAATTCTAAGCACTTGATACTTTTTAATCCTTTAGTCCTCACCACTGTTCTATCAGCAGCTCAGGTTGATAAGATAGGGAATGAAGGCGGTCTGCCTGTGGCATCTGTGCTCCTAACCATTGCAACACAGCTGCCTGATGAATAATTCAGACCTGGTCCCTACTTTCAAAGGGCTTCCCATCAAAGGCAGGTCAGGGTTGAGAGTGGAACAGATAAGTTAGTAAATATGTGACTGTAGAGTGAGGTTCAATGAGAGAGAGGGCTGCAGAAGCAGGCAGGGGCCAGATGCTGAGGGCCCAGACCGCCCAGGGAAAGGTTGGGTCAGCTGGCTTTCTGGACATTCCACAGAATGGGGCCCACACCTACAGAGATCTTATCTCCATTTGCTAAGGATGGACTCCATTCCTCCCTTCCTAAGTCAATCAGCACAGGTGGGGGAGTTGCGTGGGTGCCATGTTGGAATCATAGACTCTCAGAGCTGCGTGCCTTAGAGTTGTGGCTTGGCTCCCTCCCAATGCCCTAGTCCTGGGAGACTGTCACCTGTCTCTGCTTACATGCTCCCAGGGCCCAAGACCTTATTACTTCACCAGACATCGCATTCCATCACTGGGCAGTTCCAGTGTTGAACTCAACCAAATTTCCTCCAACACAGACGTGATGGTGTTCCGCCTTTTTCTGTATGTCAGTCCTTTGCGGGTTCCCTCAGTGGTCTTCTCCAAGCCAACATTTTCAGATTCTTAAGTTGTTTCTCAAAGGACATGATTTCTAGATTTCCTTTATTCATTCATTCAGCAAACCATGGGCTAGCTCCAGGAGATGCAAAGATGGTTCAAACCTTGCCCTCAGAGAGTTTACAGTTTTGAGGAGAAGCAAAGATTTTCGAGGCAGTTTGACGAGAGCTACAATGGCTGCCTGAGCAAGGCTGTAGAGGAGCACAGAGGAGCAAACCCTCTTTCCAGAAGTGTCAGCTTCTGGGCCACTGTCATGAGAGTGTTCCTGGTTCCCTCCCCACCACTGCTCCATTCTTCTCTCTACATCTTCCCTCTGGGTGTTGTCAGATACACCAATGGCTTCCAGAAACACGCATGTGCAATTGAACTCCCAAATCCCTCTCCCTAGCTCACCCCCTCACCCAAGGACCCCACATCTGTGCCTCCTGGACCCCTCTATTAGCAATTCCAAAGTCACTGCCAACTCAACACATCACCAACCAAATTCATGGGCTCTCTCCCAAGACATTCTCAGAAGGCTTGGGGCCACTTGCCTGTCATCACACAGCAAACAAGTGGCAGGGGCCAGATGCAAACCCAGCACAGCCCAAGTCCAACCTTGTCCTGTCACACGCTGCAGTCTGTGGGACAGGCACCTTGGGAAGGAAGGCTTGATGTCTTTCCTCTGTGGGGCCCTCTGCTACCTGCTCCACTTGGGAATCTGGTGCTTCTTTCTAGAAGGTCCTTGTCTCAGGGAAAAAGCCCAATGCTGATGACTTCTTCTTCCCTGAGGCCTTCATGCTGCAAACCTCAGTTCTCATGCATGACTCACGATGGCAGAAAGATTCATTCTCTGGGAGCACAGGCTGGCCCAACCCTTACTATAGATGCAGTTCTATCGTGTAATTTGGGTACCTCCCACCAGAGACGGAATCCGTTTTCTCTCCAGGCCCTAGAGTTGTGACTGGCTTATAGCTGATGCTCAGCATCTGTTCACTGATTGAATGGATACTGTCTGTATCCCAGGCCAGAATATATTTCTTGAAATCGCATACATTTCAAGGTTATCTGAGTTTGAAAGGAAGTCCAATAGCTCAGCATGCAATTAAATTCAGCATCCACTCATTGAGCATCTGTACCATACCAGGCCCTATGCTGGGCACTGGGATTTCAGCCTGGAATGAGACGCAGCCGTGGGCTTCAGGCAGCTCCGAGGGATGGAAAGCAGGAGGCAGGAGCGGTACGAGTGCTGGGACGGGAGCAATGCAATCACTGTACGGCGGTGTTATTGGTACAGGACCTGGGGTGCTGGCATGCGGCAGAGGAGGGAGCAACTAACCCTTGGGTTTGAGAGGGGGTGGGAGCAGGTGATGAGGTTCAGCTCCCCAGACCCCGAGATCCTCAGCTAACTTTCCAGGGACTGAAGATGCCTTTCTTGATCTCTCTTGGGTGGAAGTGAAACTCCTTCCAGCACCTTAAAGAGAAGTAAAATCTAGAACTGCAGTATCTCAGAGCTGAAAGAGGTATTAGCAACATCTAGCCCAGTGGATTTCCAACTTTCTTTTAGTAGCAGAAAGTTCAACTTAAATCTTACCAGGACACCCACTTTGTAAAACGATCCAAATAGAGTCTCTTGATCTAGGCCAAGACTCATTTTTCAGGTTAGGAAACGTAGGCTCCAAGTCCCAGAGCACATGAGTGGCAAAGACGATTGCGGGTCCCAGGTCTCTGCTCTGCCCCAGTCCTGTGCTGGCTCTGTGGGCGGTTCTGTGGGGGCCTGTCGGACAGCCCACCCCGCCTGAGATTAGCCATCCGGTGCGGGAAGCAATTACATTGTGCACAGGCGAGACCCGAGACCCGCTCGTCCCATTCTCCCTCCCTGCAGGCTATGTCAAAACATGCAGGCAGGATCCTGCTTCTTCTCACATTTTAAAAACATACAGTGAACTTGTGTTTACAGTACTGCGAAGGGGTGTGATGCGGCCCAGGAGCGCGCACCCCCCCTGGAAGAGCCACCCTGTCTTCACCGAGGCTCTTCTGTCCCAGACCACAAGCTCTTGAAACGCTCTCCTCTGGGCTCCAATTGTGAGAGTCTTGCCAGGGGATGTCTCCGAGCTTCAGGTCTTAAACAGTGGTCTTCACTGTGTAAACACACAGCACCGACAATAATCTGACCCTTGGATCTGAGCCATGTCTGTCTGGGCCGCTCAGCCTGGGATTCTTGCAGTGGATATGGAGGGAAAAGAGATTAGGCATCAGATTTTCAGATCCAGACCCCATTTTTCTGCTTCTGTGGCACCGTTGGTTGGCTTTTGAGCTCTCTCGGCCTCAGCTTCCTCATCTGAAAAATGGCAGAAGCTTTGAGCTCATTTCCTGGTTTTCTTACGTGTACGTGTGTGTGTGCGTGTGTGCGGGGAGCAGTAGTGAAATTTCTTTTTAAAATGCAATCTTAAAGGCAAATCCAAAACATAAAATAGATGAAAGTCAAGCCCTACTGGTCCAGGAATGAAGAGAGGTCTCAGTTGCCACCATCTCCTCTGTTCTGGGGGGCCCTTGAGATATCTCTGTGTATTCCCAGCGTCCTCTGAATGTGGTTTGATACCAATTGGCTACATGATTTCTCAGGTCTGTTCATGCTCAAACATTTTATGATCCCACAAATATAGTTGTAAATGCTCAGGCACAGTTGTGACTGCAAAAATAATGTATGTATATGTGTATCTGTATGAGAGAGAGGGGGGGGAGAGATTACAACTGGCATTTTATTTTATTTTCATCAAGACATTATTTTTTTTAAATTAAGACTTTATTTTTTTTTAGAGCAGTTTAAGGTTCACAGCCAAATTGAAAGGAAAGTACAGACATTTCCTAGAATTGCCCCACATGTGTAGCCTCCCATTATCAACATTCCCTACCTGAGTGGCACATTTGTTGCGATTGATGACTATAACATTGACAAATCATAATCACCCACCATCCACAGATTACAATATAGTTCACTCTTGGTGTTGTGCATTCTATGGGTTTGGACAACTATATAACGACATAGATCCACAATTATGGAATCACACAGAGTACTTTCACTGTCCTAGAAATCCCCTGTGCTCTGCCCACTCATCCCTTCCATTCATCTCCAAGACATTATATTTTTAAACTTTTTTTCTTGATTGGAAAAGTAAGACATATTCATCTTAGACATTAAATCACTATATAATAAAAAATCATGTGAAATCCTGTTCCTCTGAGCTAAAACTATACTGAAAGATGGCTGTGTCACTTACAGAACATTTCAGGTAGAATGAGCACAGTGCAAAGAGCAAATGGGTAACGTCACTTGGCTTTGCAGGTTGGGTGGTGATTGCAGTCTCTCTAGTGTGTGCATCCCCGTGACAGTGAACAAATCACATCCATGTATTGTGACCCACTAGATCCTCAAACCCCTGGGGAAAGAAAACTGGTAAGAGAGGTGTTTCTCAGAGAAGGAGAGGAGAAGCCTAAGATGGCACGGAGAGGACGGGAGGAACCAGTAGGAGAATCCCTCAAAGTGGCTTTAATATGAGAAAATGAACCCTTCATTCATTGCCACTTTTGATTCTTTTTTTGTTTTTCTTCATCTGGTTTTTGCTTTTGCTGCAACACTGGGCAGGAGCTTTGCGTCCTCATCCTGGCCTCTGATTGCCACTCCCCACCCCAAATCCATCCCTGCACCAATTTCCTCTCCCCTTTCCAGTTTCCCAGCTGACATCTCAGAGCCTCAGAGTCCAGGAGAGTGACTCTGGTAACCTAAGTCACCATAGGGTGAATGATAAATATGGTCATTGACACTCTGCATCAAGACCACCCTCCATCCCTTCTGAAGAGGATAGAAAGCTAAGAGAACTACATCTCCCAGACTCCCTTGCAGCTAGAGCTTTAGATCCAGTTTAGGTTCAGCTAGTTGATGCACTTGCTTAAGATTTGGAGGTGAAAGTGAAGCAACAGCTCCTTGCAGTTGACAGCAAATCAAATAAATAATAAACAACTGTCTACAGCCTTTTAAGGTTTATGAACAGATTCCTTGAGGTCACTTCATTGATCAGCCATCCTCTGCCATACACATACTCTAAGTTTCCTCGTTTTCACTTAGTTTCCAAGCTGTCAAGTAGAAGTGAGAACATCTACTTCCTAGGGGTTGTGAAGATTAAATGAGATGATGCACGGAAAGTATTTAGCATATGCCTGGCACAGTCGGGCTGAGGGCTTTCATTCCTTTTCCATTTCTTTCTCTGCATGAGGCCTTGACTCATCTTACTTGCACTGGGTTCTGGTACCTGCCTTAAAGGAAACTTAGAGCTAACACTAGAACAGTGTTTCCCAAATGGTTCCACAGAACACCTGTAACTATCTCCTCAGATACTGGGGTTCCAAGAACACAGTTTGAGAAACACTACCCTAGAATGTTATTCCTGGAGAACTTAGAGATGTTTGAGTTCACAATCTCCCTGTTGTAGGAAGACTGAGGTCCAAGGAGAGAAAAATGACCTTCCTAAGTTTATATAACAAGTGACTTGCAGGGGAATCCTATTCTCCTAATTTTAGGGTCAGGAAGAAAAGTCACTGAATCTCTCAGCTTCAATTTCCCTATCTGTACAATGGTTATAATAAAGTCTGTTCTTCCTACCTCACGTGGGACAAGTGACAATAAAATATTACTTGTGAAATTGCTTTGGAGAGCTATCTATCTGTCTGTTTGTCTGTCTGTCTATCCTCTCTCTCTCTCTCTCTCTCTCTCTCTCTCTCTCTCTCTGTATCTATCTATCTATCTATCTATCTATCTATCTATCTATCTATCTATCTATGTATCTATCTATCATCTATCTATCCATCCATATATACACATATTTACATTTGGAAAGGCCTTATATGAAGTTAAGGCGTTGTTAATGATCAGAGTTTGTTAATTAATCGATTAACCAAATGTTCATTGAGCACCTGCCTGTTGCTGTTCTCAGTGCTGGGCACACAGGGGAGAGCCAGGCAGCGCTGGTGGCTCCCTCCTGGTGCTCACACTCTGGGTGAGCTGGACGGAAAGTAGAGAGACACAGAGAACAGTGAACAAATGAATAAACAAGACGATGTTGGAAGGTGGTAAGTTCTATGAAGAACTGAAGTAGGGCGCTGTGACCCAGAGCCGTGGGAGGCTGGGTGGTCATGGTGGCTTCTCTGAGCAGGTGGCCTTACCCTGTCCCTAGAGGACCAGAAGGAAGCAGGCAGAGGACCTGGGAGCAGAGCACTTCAGGTGTTGGAAGGCTGGAGCAGAGACCTTAGGGGTGGCAGGGGTGGTGAGGGCTGAGGCCCTATGGGGCCAGCCCACATTATTGGGAGGCCACACGGCCCAGCACAAGCAGGGTGGAAGGAGGGAGAGGGATGTCCATTTGCAGATGGAGTTCTAATCCTGGCTCTGCAACCACCTAGCTGGGTCACCTTGGCCATGTCCTATGATAGCCCTGGCCTCAGTTTCCCTATCTTTCAAGTGGGAGCATAAATCCTGCCCTTACCCAAAGGTGTATTATGATGTTTACAGAGTGACCTGCCCTCAGATGTCCCTGTTTTGAAGTGCAGTCATAGACCCCAACTCTCCCAGGCCCCTCCTGGAGTCGGGGCTGCAGGGATGCAGGGCCCACAGACCATCTGCTCGCATGCACGATGCAAGCCCTGTGCTGGCCCCATGACAACAGGCAGGAAAGAGGGTCTGCTTTTTCTTCTTGTGGACTTGAGCCTTCAAGCCTTTGGACTGAGTGCCAACAATAATTCATCAGGAACGCTTTACAACTTCGCGTTACAAAACCTGTTAGGAGACAGATCGCCCACTGGACAGGCTTGAGAAGGAAGCGTGCTCAGGGCTGGTGACCTCCAGATGATTAATGATTTTTCACAGGGTGAACTCTGTCCTCTGCCTCCCATGTGCTGTGTGCTCACTCGCTCCCTCACCAGCTTGTTTGCAGGGAAGGGGGAGGAGAGTGAAAGGGGGGATGGGGGAGGGGTGGGGATGCTTGAAATCAAAGCCTACAGATCATAAAGAAAATGCAGGAACAAGAGTCCTGTGTTGGAAAGGCAGGGATGTCTTATCGTGATTTCAGTTTTCGTTTTTTTGCAAAAATAGCAATGCAGATTCTATATCTTAAAATATGTGCAATCTGTCTCTGAACTCTAAACGAACTTGTTCCTGTTATGTGTTTTGCACAGTGCCCTGCCCTTCCAGCCGTCCTTCTTATGATTATCACTCCTCCCCTCTGCATGGACCCAAACCCCAACTTTATTGAATAAGGGATGTAGCAGAAAAGGAATCATGATGTTGTTTTTTGATTTTCAAAGTCATATTAACTTGATTTTTACTTTGTTGGATTAAAAAAATATACAACTGTGATATATACTGTTTTAACAAACCTAAAGTACGGAGTGACTGAAAGAAGCACTTCCGGTCTCTTCTGACACCCATCCATCATCCCACACCTCTGGGATCTCAAATGGGTGCAACCCTCAGTGGCAGCTACTTCCCGTTAAACTGCAACAGGGTCTGCAGATGTGCTCCTGCAGGACACAGACATTCAGATGCAAACCGAGAACGATGGCAGGCCTTTCCAATGCTGTGGGAAAAGCAGACTGATGATGAGGAGGATGACAGCTCCTATGTATTGACTACTTAGGTTAAAGGCACTCTTCTGTTGCAGTGCTTTATATGTGTTATTTCATCCTTATGACAACCTCAGGAGGTGCTCACTAGTATTCCCCTTTAGTACAGATGAGGAAACTGAACTGTGGGGTGAGGTTGCAAGTAGGAGAACCAGGACTGGACTCAAGGAGGTCTCATTCTAGTCCCTGACTCTGCTGGATGAACTTTTCTCAGTGCTAAGTCTTTCTCCTATAATAATTCCTAAAACTCTGTTGCCTTCCTTGAATGTCTGGTCGCGAGTTCTTTAGGCAGCAACGTCAATGAGAAGGTAGTAAGTGATAAATAAAGGATGAAGTTTCCAGAACCCTCCATGTTGCAAGTATGTTACAAGTATGCCTCTTCCTTATAGCACTCATGTGACCTTGGGCCTCAGTTTCCTCATCTGCAAATTGGGGATAACAGCACCACTTGTTTTATAGAATTGGAATCAGGACTATTTGAAATAATGGCCAACTAATACATTTATCACAGTGCCGGGCAGATAGTAAGGACTTCATGTGTAGTAGCTGCTATAATGAAAACAATAATTTGTTATATCTGTTCAAATTCTTCCCCTCTTTTTTACGAATTCACTTGGAAGAATAATCATCTGAAATGTATTGATTGTTTCACACTAGATGAGGTTGATATTACATGACCTTTTAAAAGTTTGACAGACTCTTATGAGAGTCATGCATTGTAGAAAAAGAAATGGAAAAAAGAAAACTGGACAACTTATAAAACACATCTTCTGTATAATTTGAAATTGGGCAGTCAGGTGGGTCATTCCCATACATTGAGTAGTTACTGTCAAATAGACCAATCGTGGTGGGAAATGGTTTATCTGTTGGATGACATGTGCTTACTCTTATAAAAAGCCACTAGGCTGGGCCATCCTTTGGAGGATGCAGGAGTCCACCTTAAGTCTCAGACATGGCCACCATGTCTCTCCGGCATAAAGGGCCTGGGATGAATGAGAATCTTAACTAGAGGAAGGTGATACCTAAGCTGATTCCTGAGGAAAAGCAGGCACTCGTGTTCCAGACAAGAGAAGCGTGTATGGAAGGGCCAGAGGCTAAGGCAAGCTTGTGCGTTAGTGAGGCTGAAAGCCCTGAGAGGCTGTAGTTCAGAGTGTACAGTTTTGGAATTGGTAGAGATGGGATGACAGTGGTAAGCCGTATTAAAAAACTTGGATTTCTCCTGTGAGAAACGGGAGCCAATGAAGATTTCTTTTCCTGTTTTCTCCCACGGGGAGAGAAAACAGTGTTTGCAGAAAGCTTTAAAGAACAACAGAAACTAAAGATGATAGAGTATTAAAACAGCAAAAGAAGTTGCGCAATTCTGCATCTAATGTGATCTGATCTATGTAAAAACAAACAAACAAACAAACATGCATGTGAAAAAGCCTAGAAAAAAAAAATAGGGCAAAATGACAGCAGTGGCTGCCTCCGGGTGGTGATATAATGAGTTACTTTTCTTTCTTCATCTTTACTGTGTCTCATACTGTCTAAATTTTCTACTGTGAGCACATATGATTTGAACAATAGAAAAATGCAAACAAACAAACAAACAAAAAAAAAAATAAAAAACCCCTTGAAGTTGAAGAAAGATAAACATTGTTCACATGTTTTGTGGGGCCTCCAGGTGGCCTTGTTTTGGACTTACCCTGAACTGATTTCCCCATGAGGAAGGGGAGCAGGGCCCTTCCCCTAGGGCAGAAGGAGGCTAGGCACGTGCCTTTCCGCCCTCCGGATCTGGGCTGTGGCTAGGCTCCAGCTGAACACAAGCCCTGCCTAAGGAAAACAAGGGAGATTTATGCTGACCCAGGATTTATAGTGAGAAAAGGTCATGGTGAGGGAAGGGCTGAAGTGAAAAGTCATACTGTGGATGAAATCTGTCTTCATGAGCATCATGGAATAAAGCATGGAAGCAGGGAGAGATAGACCCCAATAGAGAGATGTTCAGACAGATGGAGACAGAGACAGAATCATGGGCATGGAAAATACAGAGACAAGACGGGGATGCAGACAGGAACAGAAGAAGGAGAGAAATCGGGAGCAAAAGAGACAGAAAGAGATGGGGAGGCAGTGAGAGATAGAAACAAAGAGGCAGAGATCCCCAGAGGAAGGAAATACAAGGCCACATGTGGGAGGAGGAGAGAAGGGGTGCGAAGACAAAGAACCAAAAGAGGCAGTGAGACAGGAGACAATGGGCACAAAATAGGAATAGAAATGTGCAGAGACACAGACACAGAGAGACATACTTGCAACTGAGAACACAGGATGGAAGATCCAAAAAGAAAGAGATAGAGAGATAATGCAAAGACTCCAAGAGAGAGACAGACGGACAGGCAGAGGATGGAAGGATAGTGAGCAGGCGTGTCCGTGGCCTGCTCATCAGAGGACCTGTGTTTGTCACGTCCAAGTGGCACTGCCGGCTCGGAATGTTTCCCAGACACGCATGGCTGTGCTGAAACTCAGTGCTGTACTACTTACGTTCCCGAAGTGTTAGTAATATTAAAAAAAAAAAGTTTAAAAGAATCATACGAGGTCAGACAATTAAGTTTACGAACTCATCCTAGAAAACTTGCTACATCCCTCACTGCTGAATATCACCATGGTCACCTTCGAAGTACTCCTCTTGGGAAGCTATGCACTGATGTCAGCGCCTAGTCCACTCTTCAAAGCAATTTTGGAACTTTTTCTGGAATGGCCATCAGAGCTGTCATCGTATTACCCTTGATGTCCTGAGTGTCATAAAAATGGCTTCCTTCCAATATTTCCTTTATCTTTGGATAAAGAAAGAAGTCATTGGGGGCCAGATCAGGTGAGTAGGGAAGGTGTTGGAATACAGTTATTTGTTTACTGGCTAAAAACTCCCTCACCGACAGTGCCGTGTGAGCTGGTGCATTGTCGTGATGCAAGAGCCATGAATTGTTGGTGAAAAGTTCAGGTCGTCTAACTTTTTCATGCAGCATTTTCAGCACTTCCAAATAGTAAACTTAGTTGACTGTTTGTCCAGTTGGTACAGATTCATAATGAATAATCCCTCTGATATCAAAATAGGTTAGCAACATCATTGCAACAAGTTCGTGAACTTAACAGTCAGAGCTCATATGCATAGCAATTTATAATTTAGGAATGCATTCTATAGTCATTATTTTCACCATTCCTTCACCCAATCAAGTACCTAATATAATGGTCCTTCAGTTAGATTTTTAATGCCCATTTTACTTACGAGGAATCTGAGGCCCAGAGAGGCTAAGCAAGTGTCTTGTTCTTGTGGCCCAACTGGGAGGCCATTGAGCAGTGCTTAAAACCCAAGCTGTCCAGGCCCCTGGTTCCAGGCCTTGGTCACTATTCCATGCTCCTTCAATGAGCTGCGCTGGGTGTATAAGGAATGTGAAAACAGCTTAATGCATGAACAGGCTTTAAGCACCGGCTGTGTGCAACGATATGGGGGTGGTGACGATATAGTGACAAACAAGACTTGATTTCTACCCTCAAAAAGCTTATACTTTGTTGGGAAGACTAAAGTAACAGAAACACACAAGAGTAATTCAGTTGTTCCTTTGGGTGTTAGGTAGACTGATTTTAAATACCCAGAGCTTCTGTGGTGAGAATCCAGAGCCCTCTGCAGTTCTGCAAATTCTTGATCCTCTTCCCCACGGCCCCTTCTGTTTCACTACTGCAGCTCTGTGCACCATCTTGGATTGGCTCTGGACCAGCTGGGAAACAGACTTGGCGCCTTTGCCATTTTATTTATCCAAAAAAAAATCTAGTATGCAGATTAATGCTGTGAGTTTAGTAACTTTAATCAAGATTAATGGAGAGTAAAGCAGATGAATTCTTTCTCTCAGCGCCCAGCATTTCCCCACCTTGAAGGCTTCCCACCTCAGGCATTATGAGATCCAAATCCCCTAGCTCAGACCTGTCTACATCCCTGCTGTGCACCACACCCCAGGACTCAAAGTTCAAGGTTACTTCCTTTGAGGCTCAGCCTCATCCGGCTGCCTAGCCTTCCCCTAGCCATCCTGGAATTGAGGGTCATGGATTTCTCTGTATGCCCTTAACACAGCAAACAATCCAGTCTCAGTTGTGAAGTCACTGAGGCAGAAGGAAAAGACGAGGGTGGGTGGGAGCTTTCAGGGCAGGAGTGCTGGAAGAGATAGTTCTAGAGATGGGTTTCTGGAAAGCTCCAAAGCTCTGGGAAGGGAGGTAGAGCTTGCTCTTGGAGGTGTGCAGGTTGCCGGGACAACAGCCAACCCATCTGCTTCTCTCTCTGCATCTGCCAGACCCTGGCTGGAGAGTAAGAGCTTACCCTCCTACTTGGCCTTGGCCTAGAGACCTTCCCCTCCCTGAACAGTTGGCTAGAGATGGCAAGGCTGGCATTTGTCTACCTGGAAAGCCTGGGTTCTCTCTTTCAGTGTTCACTTTGTCAGAAGGCAGAACTTGCTGTAACTTTCACTCTCAGGACTAAGAAATCAGCCTCTCCCCAGACTGACAGAGAGGCAAAGGTGTTTGCATGGCATCTGTTTCCAGCTGCCTTCTAGCATAGCTCATTTTTTCACACAAGTGATAGTTTAATGTTTATCAAATGCAGCAGTGCATGCAGCCCTGAGTGGAAACCACAACAGCGCGATTCTGTCTCCTGGGCCTCCTTCCTCGGAGGGTATGATCTCACTCGGGGACCCCTGAAGTCCTTGGGCACGTCTGTCTTCTGTGTGCAGCCCGAGTGAGCTTTTCATTAACATGTGTGAAAAATGTTCCAAAAATATGTCCGGAGGCTTTCCACTGACTTCTGCTAACACAGGTGTTATATCTTCTGGCCTAAGCCAAATTCACCAGTTTACATTCTTATTTTTCAGTCATTCACTTTGATATACACCTAAATATTAACCTGTTACAAGTTAATTTTTCTTTTTAAATAAGAGTCTGGGAAAGAGAGGGAGAAAGTAAGGAAGGACATGTAGGCAAGAGCACTGTGTTAGAGTCTGAAGACCCGGACCCCAGGCTCCCACCTGGGCCTCATCCTACAGAATAACTAGTGCAGTTCCATTTAGAAGAACCTCCATTGCCACATCCATGCCAGGTGGGAAATAATAATCCCCCTTATGGACCTTTCAGGCTTGACATGAGGATCAGATGTACTCATGGACTTGAAAGTGCTTTGGAAGCTGTAATATATGAGACTATTTACTGGGCCGGGCATGGGAGAAAAATTTTGCAGCAATTGTTTAATTGAATCGCCATGACAACCATATGGGACATTATTCCTATTTTGCAGGTGAGAAAATTGAGACTTCATGTAATTCATTACCCAAGATCACACATCTTGTTAAAACAATTTAAGCTTTCTAATCCCTTAGCACAAGGGTTTTTTTTTTAATACATTTTTTATTTTTCAATTGCAGTTGACATTCAATATTATATTAGTTTCAGGTGTACAGCATAGTGATTAGACATTTACATAACTTACAAAGTGATCACCCCGATAAGTCTAGTACCCACCTGGCACCATACATAGTTATGACAATTATTATTGACTATATTCCCTATGCTTCACTTTGCACCCCTGTGACTAATTTGTACTTTTTAATCCTTTCCCTTTTTTCACCCATCCCCAAACCCCTGCCCATCTGCAACCATCAAAATGTTCTGTGGATCTATGAACTCCTTTCTGTTTTGTTTGTTCACTTATTTTGTTTTTGTTTTTTTTAGATTCCACATATAAGTGAAATCATATGGCATTTGTCTTTCTCTGTATGACTTACTTCACTCAGCATAATACCCTCTAGGTCCATCCATATTGTTGCAGATGGCAAGGTTTCATTCTTTTTTATGGTTGAGTAATACTTTATTTTATACACATACCACATACCATATCCAATTGTCTATTGATGGACACTTAGGTTGCTTCCATATCTTGGTAATTATAAATAATTACCTGCAGGGAACATTGGGATGCATGTATCTTTTCAAATTAGTGTTTTGGGTTTCTTTGGATAAATACCCAGAAGTGGAATTACTGGGTCCTTCTTTGTCTCTTGTTATAGTCTTTGTTTTAAAGTCCATCTTTTCTGGTATAAGTTTGGTATATTGCTTTGTCTGGTATATTGCTACCACAGTTTTTTTTTTTTTTTTTTTTTTTTTTTCATGAAATAAATTTTTCCATCCCTTTACTTTCAGTCTGTGTGGGTCTTTCAATCTGAAGTGAGTCTCTTGTCGGCAGCATATATAAGGGTTTTATTTTCTTATCCATTCAGCCACTCTATGTCTTTTGATTGGAACATTTAATCCATTTACATTTAAAGTAATTATTGATAGATATGTAGAGATTGCCATTTTATTATTCATATTTTTGATGTTCCTCTTCCTCTTTTCCTTCCTTTTCTCCTTGTCCTCCACCTCCTCCTTTTCCTTCATCATCATAGTCTCTTTAACATTTCTGGTAATTCTGGTTTGTTGTTGATGAACTCCTTTAGTTTTTTCTTATCTAGGAAGCTCGTTATCTGTCCCTTGATTCTAAATGATAGCTTTGCTGGGTAGAGTAATCTTGGTTGTATGTTCTTGCTTTTCATTATGTTGAGTATTTCCTGCCAATCCCTTCTGGCCTGCAAAGTTTCTGTTGAGAAATCAACTGATATTCTTATGGGAGCTCCCTTGCACGTTACTAACTGCTTTGCTCTTGCTGCTTTCTAGATTCTCTCTTTGTCTTTAACCTTTCGCATTTTAATTATGATGTGTCTTGGTGTGGGCCTGTTTGGGCTCATCTTGTTTGGGCCTCTGCATTTCCTGGGCTTCTGTGTCTATTTCCTTTACCAGGTTAGGAAAATTTTCCATCATTGTTTCTTCAAATAGGTTTTCTTCAAATTTTTTAAAAAATTGGTTTCAGATGTACAAAACAGTGTAATAGTTAGATATTTACTACCCTCACAAAGTGATACCACCCCTGCCCCAATCTACTACCCATCTGACATTGTATATAATTGTTACAATTCCATTGACTATATTCCTTATGCTGTACTCCACATCCCATGACTATATATATATATATATATATATATATATATATATATATATATTTAATTATATATATATATTTAATTATAGTTGACACTCAATATTATTCAACTTCAGCTTTAGGTATATAGTGCAGTGGTCAGACATCTACACAGTCTATGAAATGGTTTCCATAATAAGTCCAATGCCCATCTGTCACCCTACATGGTCTTTACAACATTGTTGATTATATTCTTCAAACCATATTTCATATCCCCATGACAATATTGTGACTACTAATTTGTGAGTTCCTTGCTCTCTCTCTCTTCTCCTTCTGGTACCCCTATAATGTGAATATTGGTATGCTTGGTGTTGTCCCAGAGGCCCCTTAAGCTATTCTCATATTCTGGATTCTTTTTTCTTCTTCCTGTTCTGATTGGGTGTTTTCTGATGGCTTATCTTCCATATCACTGATTCAGTCCTCTGCTTCATCTAATCTACTGTTGTTTTCCTCTAATGTATTTTTCATTTCAGTTATTGTAGTCTTCATTTCTGTCTGGTTCTTTTTTATATTTTCTATCTCTATTTTTATGTTTCCTTTCTCTTTGTTGAAGTTCTCCCTGAAATCATTGAGCATCCTAATAAACAACGTTTGGAACTCTGCATCTGGTGGATTGCTTTTCTCCATTTTGTTTAGTTCTTTTTCTGGAGTTTTGTTCTGTTCTTTCATTTGAGACATGTTTCTTTGTCTCCTCATTTTGGCTGCCTCCCTGTGTTTGTTTCTATGTATTAGGTAGGGCTGCTATGCCTCCCAGTCTTAGTAGAGTGGCCTTATGTAGTAGGTGTGCCGTGGGGCCCAGTGGCACAGTCTCCCATGTCACCTGAGCCACGTGCTCCAGGTGTGTCCCTTGTATGGATTGTGTGTACCCTCTATTGTAGTTGAGCCTTGATTGCTGTTTGCACGTCAGTGGATGGGGTTGACTCTCAGGCTGATTGGTTGTGAGCACTGGCCGTGATTACAGTGGAGGAGCTGTTATGCTGGGGCTGACCCTGTGGAGCAGGATTTGCTTAAACAGGGCTCTGGTGCCTGCCCTGTCTGCCCTTTGGGTGTGTTTTTCGTGGAGGTGGTTGGGTGGTGCTCTGGTGTGGTCTGAAGCTGGTCACTGGTGTATTGGTTCTGGGCCCCCTGGTGCAGGCCAAGGTCAGCCACAGCCTGTACCCTGCCTGGGGTCACTTGGTATAAGCTACAAAGTGGTCTGCATATGGTTGTCACTTGTGCTGGGCTTGGAGGTGCCTGGGAGAGGCTAAGATGTAAACTGAGGCCGGCCGCCACAGGTGCTGGACTTAGGGCTATCTACCGAGAGGTACAGGGCATGTGGAGGCCAGATGCCGCTTGTTTGGGGTTTGTGAACCTTTGAGAGAATTTAGGGAAGTCCAAAGCTTGAGCCAAGACAGGCCGTTTGTATGGAAAAGTCACTGAAAGTGGCTTGGGTGGGCCTGCAAAGGGTTTTTAATCTTTCTTCTTCCTTCTTGTTTTTCTTCTCCTTCTCCTCCTCCTCTTCCTCCTCCACTTCTCCCCCCACCTCCCGCTTCTCTTCTTATAAATTGTATAGGGAAGTGTGGCAGTCATTAGGGTTGTTCACCAAATCCTTCTCCACATGGTAAATTTGTATTTCCTGCCCTTTTTGAAATCCATTACAGCTATCTAACTGGCTATGGTCAATGAAATTTAAACAGCAGAGACATGTGTCTGTTACGGGCAGAAACTGAAAAATCCATGTATGAGTTTTCACATTCCCTTCGCACTTTTGGAAACATGTATCTAATTGAAACATCCATAAACCTGGACTGCTGGGTGATTAGGATTGACAGAGCCCTCTCCCCCACCCCACCCCCACCACATCTACCTGAACTGGAGATGTGCATAAGTGTAAAATATTTGTGTGTTTAGGTTTCTGATATTTGAGTGTTGTTTGTTACAGCAGCATAACTGAGCCCATCCTGACTGATATGGGAAGCAAACCAGTTGGGAAAAGCCTTAACAGGGAAAGAAGCAGATTAAAACAGGAATAACCCTAAGTTGAGTGGGAGTCCTCAAATTTGTGTACTGCAGTCAACTTATGTGGTGAACTGAGGCATCTCAGTTTATTATATTGGAAAACAAGGAAGGTGGAGTCCAATTTCTCCGTCATGCTCAGGAGACAGAGCTCGTGAAAGTGTATGCCTAGCAGGATCCAGTAAACACACATGTGTCACATGAGAAGTAGCTGTTTATAATACTCTGCTAATTCTTGTGCCACCTAAAATGAGAAAAAGACAAGACTCAGGTATACTGAATATTTGAGAAAAATGGTTTTTAGAAAAACTTAAGTTAATTGATTTTCTATACATTTATTTAGTTCCCCTTCACCAAACTATACTACCTACCAACTGCAAAGATTTTAAGACTTTTGGATTTTTTTCACTGAAACACCTTGTGGAGTCCCAAGACACCAGCATTGTATGGGGGCGTGGTTCAAGAATTGTTAGACTACACAATGGCTTCCTGTTTCTCTACTGCTTAATGCTCTTGAATCATGAGTCTGTCAGCAAACCTTCCCTAACCATCCTTTTGGAGCTTCATTTTCACAAAAAATGTCACATGTGGCTCATGAGGTGACAGGTGGCTAAAATAATTAACTCTGGAGGCTTGAAAAGAATTGTAAATAAACAGGGTAAGAAAATCCTATGTGCTTTTAGGCAGAGTGAATGAGATCTATGCAATGAGCTGGAGAGTGGGCACCGCTGGTTCTAGGTCTGTTCTGTGTTTCTCAGATTGGTCCATGTCATGCAGGGTGTCATGCAGGGTCTCTGGTCCCGCTCCCCACATAAGAACGCAGGACATGGTGAGGCCAAAAAGGAACACCCACGGAGCCATAGGTAAGGGAGTCATACCACTATAGTCTCACTGGCGGCTGGTTGGAGACACAGGAAGCAGGAGCCACACTACCCGCCACCTGTTGTCCGCTTCTCTCTGCCAACCCACCTCACTTGCTAACTACAATCCGCTGTGCTAACTGCAATCGGCGCTTGCTACCTCAGGCACCATCTTCTTGCTAGTCCCCATTTGCTGCTAGCGTAGCCACGGCAGTTATATTAGTGTCCAATGGCTCACTGGTTACAGCTGACGGCCAACTAGTCACAGCTGAGGCCATCTAATCACAGTTGATGGCCATTTACTACCTGAGTGAGCATCTTTCCACATGAGGGCAACAGCCTGGAAACTGCACCCCTGGCTCTGTCCCCACACTCCACTTCTGTCTATTACCAGGCATTGTCAATTCTGGTCCCAAATGTTTCAGTAATCTCTCCAAGACTCTCCCTGCCGCCCAGGGCTGGGACCAGGGTGAGGCGTGGGAGGCACACAGCACATAACATTGAAGGAGGCGCTCACTCTCCGGGGATGACTCGACACTTGCACGGCCACGAGTACAAGGGCCTCCTTAAGTGTTTTCTGTTAGGTGCCTCCTTTGTGTCACCCTTTTGCTGGGCCTGCTGCCGCCAGGCTTGCCGCCCTCCCGTCATCGTCCATCGTACAGCCAGAGTGATGATTTAAAATATGAATCTGATTTTGTTACTTCTTTGAGTCAAATCCTCAAAGGGCTGCCATCTACCTCTAGGATGCAAGCACTTTCTTGTTTATTCCCCAGGTCGTTGGGTGTTTGGTTGATTGATTGATTGGTTCCACACGTGTAGAGCCTGGCACTGGGGTAGGTGCTGGGGTTAGCACGGTGAGCAAGAGGGGCAGTGTTCTTGCCCTGCTGCTGACACTCCAGTGAGGAAGACAGGACACTGTGAACAGATAGGAATAGAAACAAACAATACGCTCTGGTAAGTACTGTAAGTGAAACAAACAAGGGCTGAGCTGTCGAATGGGCCAGGGCCGGGCCGACCTTAGGAGGAGTGGACAGTGATGGTCTCCCAGAGGAGGTGACAGTTAGACAGACTGAAAAGTGGAGCAGCCAGGTCTCTGAGCAGGGAGGGGATGGGTTCCAGGTGGAGGGACCAGCACATGTGAAGACCCTGGGGCAGGAGTGGGCGTGGCATGTTCAGGAATGGCATGGAGGCCGGGGCAGTTGGCATGCAGTGCGAAGGGTGGGCCAGATCGCTGGTGCCTTGGAGGCCATAGGAAGGGCCTCAGATGTTACTCAAAGTGTAATGAAAAGACATCGAAGGGTCTTCTGCAGAGAAGTGACATGGCTGGATGAATGTTTTGAAAGTATCATTTTATGTGCTGTGTAGAACATGGCAGGGGCATGGACTGAGCAGAGAGACCAGTGTGGAGGCCATAGCAGCATTTGAGGTGAACGATGCTGGTGGTTTAGCTCTGGGTGCAGGCACTGGAGATGGGAGAGGACATATGCAGTATGTGCTTCGGTGAGTGATGGATGGAAGTTGTTAAACGTCCCTGTATTAAACAGGAGGCGGTGCAGGGCAGTGTCCCTGAGAGTGGGAAACACATGAGGTGAGCTATGGTTTGCCCAGCTTCCTGCCTGGACATTCCCCAAGCAGTGCAGGGAAGGGGAGGCCAGGCAGAGTGTGGCCGTGTCTGTAAGTTGAGATGACAGAGCTGGGCGTCCTGGGAGGCCAAGGTCAATAGAGTTTGTGCTGCAGGGGCAACAGCTGCACAGGGTACGCCCATGACCTGCAGTGGACCCACCTGGCTCCATGGTTGCCTCTGCTCCCAGCTGACCCAGGCCGCAGTTTGAAATCTGCCCTGGCCCTGGGCAGCGATCACAGCTTTCTCAGCCTCCTTTCGTGGGTGGAAGATTCCCTCTCAGCTCCAGGTTTCACGCGTTGAGACTGATGCTGGCCCCCATCACACTCCATGGGCCTCTTTCCATCTCAGTTGTGAACTTCTGGCTGCTCCTACTGGCCTCTGGCCTAGAGTCCGCAGGCTCACTGCCCTTTCCACTTACCGTTGTGCATTTCTCTTCATGTGTGGCCTACAGGGGTATAACCCTTGTTTTAAAATACAGTTATTTTTCTTTAAGTCTTTTATATTATACCTCTTATTGCTGTTTTTAATTTTAGAGATGGGTGAGTGTTTAAGACAACCCCAGTCTCTTTCACAGCAGCATTTGACCCTGTTCCTGGACACATGATCTTCCTTCGACTTTCCTGACCCCACTTCTTCCAGGTTCCTCCTTCCTACCTGGATCTTAGTCTCCCTGTGGAGTGCCCCAGGGATCCACTCTGGGCAGTCGTCGCTCCTCCAATCCCATTGCTGCAGGTGCCCTGTCATTGCCACTGAGTCCAGCCCAGGCCTCTCCCCTTGTATGTCCACTAGGCACTCCCAGCTCAACATGGTCAAGATCAAACCCTATAACTTTCACCCCAAACCTGCTCCACCACCTGTATTATTGAGTGTGGAAAATGGCACACCATAAAGCAACATATTTAAGCCAGTAGCACGAGTGCTATCACAGGTTCCTCTTTTTTTTTTCTTTTAATCTGGCATATCTAATAAACTGCCTTCTCATAAGTCTTGTACCTCGCATATATCTTGGCCTGTTGGCTCTTGCCTTGGAGTTAGACTTGGCTTGTATTCATAGAAAAAAACCCCAGCATTCTGGCAATCAGAAATAAAAATTTAAAACAATTTTAACCTTTACTGAATCCTATAAAGAACTAAAGAAAGGTCCTTTTCATAATACACAGCAAATCTTGAAAACTGCTTTTCTCATTTTTGTCTCTCTTTCTCTATCTTTATCTATAGCTACACCTCTCTAGCTCTTTGTCTGTCTATCTATCTATCTATCTATCTATCTATCTATCTATCTATCTATCTAAACTTTTTTCCTGGAAAGCCCCAAAACTCTTTAAATCCAGCATGCTACTATTCCCAAACCAAAGACTATAATTCCGTTTTCTCTTTCGTTGTTTTATGATTTACTCTGGAGTCTTTCTGATATAAATCAATCCCATAATCATCCTCATCTCTCAGATTTTCCCCTAATTCATACCTCTTGTAGAACCACAAAAGACTAAGAATTGAGTATATTCACAGACATGTCCTTGGAAAGGAGAAAGGGGTATTGAAGAGGGAGAATGTATTATTTCAAACTTAATAGTTTTCTCTCACTGTCAAAATCACTTAAATTTCTTTCATATTCACCCTTTCTGTCCATTCTTGCTGTAACCATTATATTCCAGTGTCAAGAACTATGAAGGCCCTGAGATTGTTCCCTAATTGTAAATGAACAATCAAAACTGCCAGTTTCGTGGAGGCTGGTAGAAGACACAAGTCTCAGGGGTCAAAACAAAGGACGATTTATTGCTCATAGTGGGAGCAGTAGCCAGAGTATCAGCAAGATAATTCAAAGAGAACCAGAAGACATCTGCACACACAATGAGCTGCATTACAGGAGAAGAACCCTGAGTTTAGGGAACCCAAATCTTTTATAATGGACAGTAAGTATGCCCGTTCTTTGCTATGGGAAGGTCAGGGGAGACACGATCGCCATCTTCTAGCTATAAGCAAACTTTTCCTTTGTTCTGGAGGGAATCACTCTCTCTTCCAAGGCCGTTGGATATGCAAAGGTACTTGAAGAGATATTTTGGAAGAGAAGGTAGTCCATGCATCCCTTATAAGACATATGAAGCCATGACTAATTGTGTCCTCTCCCCTTCTCTGGACAATAATCATTTATTTTTGGAACATTACAATATCAGCCCAAATGGCCAAGCTGCACCAACTCTTGCTCTTTTCCAGTCCATCCTCCCTCTGCTGCAAGGGCAATCTTTTGTAATGCAAATAGGGTCATACAACTACCATTGCTTGTAATGATTCAATGACTGCTTGTTTCCTGCAGGATAATTTGCTGACCATAACACATAAAATGTTTTTGTTTTTGTTTTGATTTGACTTCTGTCTACTTTTTCAGCCTTCTCTCCCTAAATATGGTGGGCATTTTAAAAATGAATATAATCTTGCATTTAATATTTTAATACTAAATTTTGGAGCTACCTCTACAAAAAAGCAATTAAGAGGTTAATGGGCTTGAGACAGACTTTATAAACTACCTTATAAACTTATAACCTATTCCTGATGAAGTGCATCTCAAATTCTGTTTGTACTTTTTGTGTGTATGTATGTGAGTGTGTGTGTGTGTGTGTGTGTGTGTGTGTGAATGACTGACAAAGGAAATTTAAAAAGAGAGAATTCTTCTGTAAGTCTAACATATTGAAGTACATGTTCTATTTATTTATATTTTTTTCTGCAAGGATCTAGGCCTTGTGTAGCTCAACTGCAGTTGAACTTGTCTCCTGTCTGGTTCTCACAATGACCTCTGCTCTGATTTGCAACTAGGGTTTAAAATCCCTTCTCTCAAATTCACACAACTGTCCCTTCAGGGGCTTTGCATTTTCTCTGAGTCTGAGCTCTTTTAGACAAATGTCAGTTTTTTGTTGTCATTAGCCTTGTGAGAATTTCTGGAAATAAATAAACAGTTTGGAGAAGGAAACCCACTCTGGGAGTGGAGAATATGAGTCAGTGCCACATTGGGAGGAGGGGTGTGGAGACAATGAACTTTTGCCTCATTTCGTGGGGATCTGACATTGAGACTTGACGTTGGGAGTGGCCTGGGAGCACTGATTTCTGGCATCTACCCCTGGAATCGAAGTCCATGCCCGGAAATTAATGATAAAGCGAAGTTTAGGAGGACCATTTATGATATATTGAAAAGTAGCAATGAGTTTTACAATGACTTGAAATTTTTCAAATTTATAAGGGATTGTAGCATTCCATAACTGTTGCCTCAAGAGAAACCCAGGCCTCCTCTCACCCAGTCCTAACCTCTGCTGCCTCCTATTTCCCATCACAACCCATTCAGGATTTATTATTCTTGCTGCTTGTGACCCTGGCTGAGTCACTGCCTGCGCCTCAGCTTCCTACCCATAAAATAGGAGCAGTGACACAGGGGATTGTAGGAGACTGAAATAACATAAACAAAGTTATCTGGAAGAGCATTTTAAGTGATAAAACTCTATAAAAAAACCCCTCGAAATGTGTATTCTTTGGCTCCTGAAGGCCAAACCTTCCTTCTTATGTGGGTTTGCTTTGACTTCAGGCCCTGGCAGATTTATATGCACAGAGCAAAAGTTATGAATATTTATAAGAAAGTTTTATTTTTGTTAACTGTGTTTGCAAATGGAAACATTTAAAAATACAATTACAATAAAAGTTTTGCTCTTTTTAAAAACTATAGGAAAGTAACTAAAAAAACAAAAGCAAAAAAACAAACACGTGTAGTATTAATTTTAGTCCTTTCCCTGGAATGGTGTGAACTTGGGCCAGTCATTGCCCAGACTTCCCTCTTCACACCACTTTGCTAGACGATGGAGTCCACAGGGGCACTGTAAACTCACCTCAAGTTCAACACCTTGTATGAGTGGGAAGATTGGCAGTAGATGTTCGTTTAAAAAAAATGAGTGGGCCTTGTTTTCTTCTTCTTTAAAGAATGAGAGGAGGAATACATTACGGTTCTTCTAAGTAAGTCCGGTGACTCATTTGTGGGTTTTGAAAGGAATTTCGTAGGCCACGACTACCATTTGGAAATGTAACAGAAGGCAAGAGAGTAAAAACTTACAGTATACCACACACAAAGGTAGATATTGCTTTGTGAAACCTTTGGTTCATTGTGTGTGTGTGTGTTGTGTGTATGCGCATGCTCGCATTAGGTCTAGATGTCAAATATATTTCTTATTGTTCACTGTAGCTGAAAATGTGTCAAATACTGGACTAGTCCTCTCATCTTTAATGTCACATTTCTGCTATTACCATTCTGATAACCACTTAGATTTGATTAATACTTTACATTCTTCAAAGAATGCTTACACCCTCCCCTTCATGTGGTCGTCATCAGAACCTGGGGTAGGGAGGGACATATTATTAGCCTTCCCATTCTTCTTGTGGAGGAGAAGAGTCTTGTTTCTTCAACTCTCCTCTGTGGAAGGGACTGTCTTTGTTTGGGGGAACATTTTGATGAGGCCTGGGAAAGATGGCTGGACCAGAGATGCTCTCAGGAGGAAAGGAGGAGACCCTGTCTCTTACAGGTGGGGGGGTCCTGTCAGGTTGCCTGGGGGAAGGGAAACACTGAGAGAGGGAACCCTCAATGGAAACTTTGGAGAATGTGGGCCCTTTAATGCAATGCTGCTGTGTATTGCATGATCCGACTTTCTTCCCAGGACTCCACCAATCTTCAGATACAGTCACTGAAAAGTCATGAACTTCTTTCTGTGATTGGATTTCTTGTGGAATCTGGCACAGAAGCCAATTTCTACATTGAATTGTAGCCAAAGTCAGAGCAGAAGCAGCAAAGCATGGGTGAAGAACAGGAAGCATCTGGGTTATGTACAGATGAAGAGACTGAGGGTCAGAGAGGCTTTATGACAGCCTATCAAAAAGAGACTAAGTGACTGACTGCAGGCTCTCAGAAAGCTTGAAACTAGATGAGATCGAAGGATGAGACCCAGTTCTGTTTTTCTTTCTTTCTTCTTTCCTTTCTCTTCCTCTTCCTCCTTTTCTTTCTTTCCTTCCTTCCTTTCTTTCTTTCACCTGATATGGTTCTATGTGTTCTGGCCATGACACAGTGTTATCTTGAGGCTCAAGTGTGGTATTGGCTGTGGAGTGGTAGTTGACACATGAGTGAGCTGAAATGGCCAACAAGGAAGAAAGCCACAGGCGACTTCAGGCACAGAAACTCTCTCTCTCTCTCTCTCTCTCTCTCTCTCTCTCTCTCTCTCTCTTTCTCTCTCTCTCTCCCTCTCCAGTGCAGGACATAACATAGTTGTTGATGTATGCCTAGTGAGGCAGAATTTTCTACTCGTGGTGAAAATCAGCGCTATCCATATTATGCCTCCCACTGCTACACCAGAGGGACAGAGAGAAGTCACCCTCCGGTTACAGACTCCTGCAGCAGCACCTTTGTAGTGTGTCTATTGGAAGATAATGGTTGTCCCCAAGTGTTGGCATTACAGGGGGCTGCACTATAGCTGTTAGGAAAGCAACAGTGAGAACCACAAAAATACAGTCAAAAAATTAATTGTAGATGAAGAAACTAGGAATTCTTGTCAATTAGGCATTTCTGTCCCAGAGTGAGGAAACGTCTGTTCCTATGCAGATTGGGTTAAACTCAGATTGTCATGGGACAAGAAGAAGACTAGAGATGGAGTATCATGGTGGCAAAAATGGTCCAGGCACCAGAGGATCCAATGAGAGAGAGGGAGCTAATGGCAACCCTACTCTATCCTGCTGTGACTCCCCGCTTGCGGGATAAGTGTAAGGAGACTTTGTTAAATACTTTCACTGGCTGATTTTAATGAACTTTTCCCTTGTGACATCCCATCCTGAAACTGTGGATAGTCCCAAACTTTATATATATTATGTTTTTTTCCTGTACATAATACACTTTATGGCTTCTCTTTGGCATATCAGAATTTCCAGCATCACTACTCTTGTACTTTGGTGCCTTTATTTAGTTAAATGAGGGTGACAAGGGCACAAGCACTGCAACACTGTGACAGTTGATGTGATAACCTGGACGGCTCCTAAGTGACTAACGGGCGCGAGTGTGTACAGCGTGGAGACGCTGGACAAAGGGAGGTTCATGTCCAGGGAGGACAGAGCTGGCTTTCTCGAGATTTCATCACGCTACTCAGAACAGTGCACAATTGAAAACTTATGAATTGTGTATTTCTGGAATTTTCGGACCATGGTTGACCACAGGTTCCTGAAACTGTGGAAAGTGAAACCGTGGATAAGGGGGAACCCCTGTATTACTGATGAGCCAGTTTTGTTTGTCTGAGAAAGTCAGAAGACTCATGGACAGGGTCTGTAGCATATGCATTGGTTTATATCCCATGTGTAGAGGTCTGCGTATAGTTCTTCTTCCCGTTGTCTGGATCCAGTTATTCTCAATGTCTTCTCAAATTCGGTCAGGTATAAAGATCTTAGCCGAATACTGGAGCTCGGTGTCTCACCTCCAGGGTGGGCAGACCAGGTAAGCAGCCTCCGCACACTGACAGGCCCACCTGAGCAAGGCTAGCTCTGGTCGAGGTGCTCCATGTATTACAAAAACGCCTTTGTAAACCACAACATGCTCTTCAAATGCAAGTGGAAATGATTTCTGCCCTGCCCTAACAGTCTTCTACACTCAATAAGTCACTGCATTCACAGTGGTCTCTTTATGAAATTCCCCTTTCCCCCATTTATAAGTAAGTAACTCAATACAGCTTTTTGGTGCCTTCTTTGTCTGTAGGTAAATAGCTCTGGGGGAAATTACAAATCACCCCCCTCCCCAAGAATCCTTGCTAACCTGTGAGGACTGGAGTGGAGCTTTCACATCTTACTTTGGAAACTCACAGCATCCCCATGTGAGGTATAGGATAATGCCCATTTTACAGATGAAGAAACTGAGGCTCGGAGAGGCCAAGCTTCCTGTCCAAGGGCTTCATCCCAAGGCCCATTGACCCCAAGAATGCCCTCTAACTATTAGACCATCAGTGAGCTCAGGGATGACGTCTGCGTTGTTCACTGCTGCGATTCCAGAACTTAGTGTTTAGAGCTGCTCAGGCATGTCTGCCAAATGGATGAATGAGCGAAGGAACAAATGACTGAGTGGGGATCAGCTGCAGTGTTTGAATTCCCCAGGGCCTACCATGGTGTCTGGCAGGGAGTATTGCTCAGTATATATTTGTGGTGAGGATGAGTGAATGAGTGAGTGAGTGAATGAATGAATGGGTGGCTCTGTGAGGGTCAGACCTGGGGGCCGGGGTACACATACAAAAGTACGTGTCACCTACCTGGGCTCCTCTGCAGTTTCTGGGACAAGGACATTTCTTGGGGTCCTGTCAAACCTTGACAGTTGACAGTTCTAGTGGCAGCCTCTCCAGTGGGCCTGGGATCCTTTATGCGCTCAGCACACAGGGGCTGTCAGAATACACATCTTCCTTCAGAGGCACACTGGCTCTACAGAAAGCAGCGCTGGGATGTGAATTGGGCACATCCAATTCCCAGGAGGACATCATCCCCGCCCCCACTCTCCTTGGGGCCATATATGCGGGCACCTCCTGCCCCACAGGCAACAATAAGGAATGCCCCTCTGAGAAGCAGCATCTGCGTGCCAGTCCCCTCGTCCTGGGCCTTATTATTGCCATCCTGTTTCAGAGCACTCACAAACTGCTCTGCTCCAGGCCTTCAGAGAACTGCTGGTCCTTGATGTACTGTCTCAATTAACCCGCTGCTCTGTGTATTCAGAATGTCACCAGCTCAAGTCTGCACCATTGGATGTTCTCTTTGCCACTTCCAGGCTGAGGAGTGAGAAGGAGATGCAATCTTCCTCTGTCCGGTCTGTTCTCCTGTCTGCAACAAGCACGTTTTGTTCGGATAAGAACAACTGCTGCATTGGGGTCCACACCCACTACCCAGCGCATGGCCTTGGTTCTCCCACTTTCTGTCCAGCTGGTGACTCAGTTTCCCCGACAGTAAAATGAGGACCTAAGACCTGTCCTATCCGGCAGGCTTGATGTCGGTTTCGGCTGAAATTAATGCCACTTTGAGGACAACTTCTGAAAAGGCTTGTTGGGTGAAATACGCTTTTCTTGTCATTTCCCATTTTCTCCCTAAAGCATAGTCCATGTTAATTAAAGGAAAGCCAATAAAAAAAGAGAGCAAAATAATTGATACTAACTGAAGATTAATGTGTACAATAGTCACCCACTGCCTAAATCCAAATTCTTTAAGAAGCCACCCCAAAGGCTCTCTGCTCATTTTTCCTGTGCTGTAACATTGGCCCCATTGTCATGCAGCTAAGAAAACTGAGGCTCCACCAAGCTGGTCAGGGGCCAAATGAATGCTTTTATTCCCTGTGGGAGTGGGGCTGCACCCACATCTCTCTAACTCAAAGGTACTGCTCTTATCTCTGCTTCACCCCTCTTCCCAGAAGGAATTGGTCAATAGAAAACACTTGGATCACCCATCATTGGGAATATCGTGGTCTTGGTGCCTAAGAGATCTTGGATGCAAAACTACCATACAAAGTTTTGAAACAGGATTAGAGTATATGATTTATCGAGTTGCCCCAAAGTAAGAATTTCTCAACGTTTTCAAAGGAGAAGGTGCTAAGAGTGTGTGTCTGTGTGTGAGCTCATGAGTTAGTGGAATTAATAGTTAACAAACATCAACTATGCGTTTGCAATAAGTATCTCATTTAATCCTTTTAAGTAATCTTACCAGATAGATATTCCTTTTTTATGTTTTGATTTATTTCTACTTTTACCATGAAACATTTTCAAATATATAGAAAACTAGAAATAATGTAATACACATCCATATTTTGCTCATCCAGACTAGCAATAGTTATCATTTTTTCACTTTTACTTTCTTTTTCTTCATGCTTAATTATTTTTAAGTATAGACGTCATGACACTTCACCCCTAAATATCCCAGCATGCATCTCTAAGACGTAAGGAATTTTCCAATAGAATTATAATAACATAATAGCACTTAGGAGAAAGTTTTCCATATTAAGATGAGGAAATATGTTCCAAAATGTGTGAAGCTCCAGACAAGTAGACTATACGTGGGCCCTGGGGCATGACCCATTTTTTTCTCATCATGTTATGTGCTGAGTTACAGAGCTTACATTTTGGAGGGTGACTCCCCTAAAGGCCTGTTCAGAGGGGCTGGAGATGGTGTTTGGAGAGACTATGAGCTGACAGCAGCCTGCAGGCAGCACTTGTATTTGGAGCTTCCGTTTTCTATTCCCTTGCAGACACTTTATGCCAGTCAGAGTGCAGACACTACTTTAGCACCCTCCACCCACTGGAGTCTAGGGGGCATAACATGGCATGATCTACTTCAAACTTCAAATTCTTCTGAAGAATCCTGTTTATAATTTAAAAAATGTGCATTCTGCTTTATAATCTTTCCAAGTGTATTTTAATATGTATTCATGAATTTATTTGTTCATTTATGCAATGGATGTCTTTTGAGAAAATACTCTGCCCAAGCACTGGCCACGTGTTAATGAATACGTCAGACCTAAGAGGTGGGCTGTTTTTATCCCCACTTCCCCACTTGACTTTGCGAGTGAAGCTGGCACTTCGTCTGAGTCTCCCTGTTGATCCCATGGCTTCCTGTTTCCCTTTTCTCTTGGGCGCATTTGCTCTGCACGAGTGCCAGGCAAGGTGGCAGGCCCCAAGAAGCGGGAGGTGGCCAAGGCCATCGACAGATGTGGTGTCTGGTGAGGCACGGTGCTTGGCGTTGGCTACTGCTGGTTCACAGTCTGGTTGGTGGAGAATTCAATTCATTAGGCCTGCATTGCACACCTACTGGGTGCTGGGCTTTAGTGGGCCTATAAAGATGACTGATAGGTTCTTGGACTATGGAGTAGGCAGATGGGTATCCAACTAATCGTATCATAATGTTATGGGGATCCTTAGTGTTGATGACCTCTAGCCCTTCACTCTATAAGAATCTGTTATTATTCATCCATTTATTTAACATATATTTATTGAGCACCCTCATTTTAGGTGCGGGAGACCGAGGCCCTATCCTCTTAAAGCTTATTACCTTCTGACATGAGATCATAATCCCTTCCAGAAAACTTATGTTTGCCCAGTGGCTTAGAGTTTCCAACTACTTTTATATACATATCTAATTTTGATACAACATTCCCTTGAATAGGCAAAGTAAGTCTTTTCCCCCCAATTTTATAGGGTAGGAAAATGAAGTGGCTTGTAGATGCAGCAACAGATCTGAAATTTCAGGGTTGTGTGCTTTTCTCCCCATCTCATGAATATAAGTTACTGAGGTACTTGGGCTGTGCTCACGGCACTCAGCTCTGGGGTTAGAAAGACGAGGGCTCCTGCATACATAGATCTAGTCCTGACTCCTGCCCTGAGACCCAGTCTTTTAATAAATCCAACAGAGAACATTTAAATTTCTCCCTGTCCTCTCCATCCATTCCTTCCCCATCTTCCTTTTCTCGGTGAAAAACACCACAATTCACCCTCTTGACCAAACCATTCTCAGGTTAGTCTTGGTTTCTGTCTTCACTACCTCCCTTACCCCCACTCCGATCTTGTCAATTTACCTTCCAAAATACACCCTGAATGTGCTCAGTTCTCTCTATCTCCACCATGACCTTCAAAGTCCAATCACCTTTTTCTGGACCTCTATAATACCTTCAAAGAGATGTCCAATTTCTGTCCTTGCCCTCCAAGGAGCAGACTGAGGAAACACTGAAAAAAAAAAAAAAAGTCATGACACTTTTCAGTTTAGTATCCTCTAATGGACCGAGTTCCTTTTAGAACAAAATCCCGCCTTTTTCTCCCGACCTACAGGAACTGCATGATCTGGTTTGTTCCTTCCTCACACCAATCTCCAGTCAACGTCTCCTCCTCCTAAGACTCAGCTATACTCTCAGGGCAGCCACATGGGTGGCTTTCCATTCCATGAGAACCCCCAGCTCATTTCCATGTTAGAGCCTTTGCTTTTCATCTGGAGTTTTACGTGGGCAAGACCTTTTCACCAGCTAATTCTCAGCTAGATCGTTACTTCTTCAGAAAGGCCTCCTTTGATCAGCCTGTGTAACATAGCTCCCAACACTCTGTCACAATACCCTGTTTTAACGTTCTGTATTACAGCAATCTCTACCTGGTATTGCTTCTTGTCTATTTGCTCATCTACCCATTCCGTGTTCCTCAATAGAAGGTAAGCCCTAGCAGAACAAAAATCTTGTCCATCATCATTATTTCTGTATCCTCAGTGCCCAGAATGATGGCTGGCACATAGTAAGTGCTCAATACATGTTTTTTTTGAGTGAAGGAATTGAAGCCATCAGGGCTATTGCTCTCCAACTTTGAATAAATATTACCAGCTCATTGCTCAAAGCAGTTGGTTGTAGCACTCAACCAGGTAAGGCCCCATGGGCATAAATCTCAGGGCCTGGTGACAGAGCACGGCTGGAGGGCTAAGTGCTAATTCTCAGGGAAGTGAAGTATGAACCCAGTGATTACTCTCTTGGCAAACCTTGTCTTTCAGAGGCTCTTGGGTAATAAATATTCAATGAGGACTCACTTCAGGCTCAGTGTTCTCAAGTCTGCTATCTTACATCCATGCAATACTAACCCCATGCCGTGAAACCACCACTTTCTGGAACAGGTGAGAGAAAGATGCTCAGAGAGTTGACACAACTTGTTCAGGTTACCTGTCTAAGCAGTGCCCGAGCTGCAGTTGAAACCCAGGGCTATCTGAGTCACTGTCTTCCTGCTCTATGGCCCTGAAAGCCAAAGGCACACTCGAGAGCAGGGTCTTTTAAAGATTCAACAAAGGAACATGCAGGTGACTGGGAAAATCGTGACACTTCTGAGTGGTTGATGTTCGGGCTCTTGGTGAGTGGAGGAATGGTCTGAGACAAGCCTCCATTCGAGGGTTGTTTTCTTTAAAAAGAGTGATTTCACGACGGGGTTTGGAAGGCCCTTCCTCAGAGAGCGCCCAATTACAGAGGCGCCACATTCAAAATGCAAGAATGCCTGATTTGTGCTTTTTTAAATTGTAAAAAGACCTCTGAAACACATTAAATTTTTATGAGGTGTGTTGCTGACTAAAAATTTTTTTGAGCAAATAATCATACAAAAAGAGTAAACCACATACTTAAAATTAAAACCTCCAAATAAGAAAAATATTTATTAAATAAACTTACACCAAGCCACAGTGACCCTTCTAATGGGCCTTCTCCCTGAGATATTGAGCCAATTTAATTCTTGGAACAATTTTAATTAACAAATTGATGAGTCATTCTTAGAGAATGGCAATACACGATGTGGACTGTCATAGAGGGAAAGAAGCCTGGGCTAAGAGTGGGAAGATCTAGTCCCATCACTAACTATGTGACCTTGGGAAGTCAGATAAACTCTTTGGGGTACAGTTTCCCCATCTTTAAAATCGACATAGTGGTATATACCTTCTTTGCCTCTTAAAATGATTATGAAAATCAAAGGCCTCGTGGATGTGAAAACACTTTGAGGTGTAACGCAGGTGTAAAACACTGACCGATGATATTAACAGCACTAATTGTCTCAGCGACAATAACAAGTAGACTTATTTGCAGGGTCCAAGAGATGGAGACTTTTTTTTCTGATTAGTTCATTCCTTTATTCTTTTCTTTAGATTCCACATATAAGTGAGATCATATGGTATTTGTCTTTCTCTGACTGACTTATTTCACTTAGCATAATGTTCTCTAGGTCCATCCATGTCAATGCAAATGGTAAGATTTCATTCTTCTTTATGGCTGTGTCATACTCCATTGTATAAATGTACCACAGTTTCTTAATCCAGTCATCTACCGATGGGCATTTCAGTTGTTTCCATGTCTTGGCTATTGTGAATAGTGCTGCAGTAAACATCTGAGTTTAGTGTTTTGGATTAGTGTTTTTACACAGATACCTTACAGTAAAATTGCTGGGTCATAAGGTAGTTCCATTTCCAGTTTTTTGAGGCACCTCCATACTGTTTTCCACAGTGGCTGCACCAATCTGCAATCCCATCAGCAGCGCATGAGGGTTCTCTTTTCTCCACATCCTCGCCAGCACTTGTTGTTTGTTGATTTATTGATGATAGCCATTTTGACTGGGGTGAGGTGGTATCTCATCATGGTTTTTATTTGCATTTCTCTGATGGTTAGTGAGGGTGAGCATTTTTTCGTATGTCTGTTTGCCATCTGTATGTCCTCTTTAGAAAAATGTCTCTTCATGTCCTCTGCCCATTTTTTAATTGGGTTGTTTTGTTTTTTTTTTTTTGGTGTTGAGTTGAATGCATTTTTTACAAATTTTGGATATTAAGCCCGTATCAGATGTATCACTAACAAGTGATGGAGACTTTTATCTTCACACTCTTCTCTGGTCCTTTCCTTGTAGCCCACTCCCAAGAGCTTTCAAGTCTTTCACCCTCGATGTGTCATAATTGTTATTTTTATGGCTTCTGCTACAAATCTTGTCTGTTCCCTTGTGAGACTTCTAAAAATTCCTCTTGCCTTTGGATCCGTTTTCCTCCAGGCCATGGTGTTATCTTCACGTCACTCATTAGAGCAAAAATATTGCATGACACTCCACTGACCTTCAAAAATAACCTTCCTACTATGTGCGTATGAACTTCCCCCTGGATCTCCGCTCTCCATTATTCAGCCTAGGCTGGTTTCAGCCCGATGTATGTCTTCCTTATTATCTGAATGAATGTCTGTTAGATTTTCCCACCTTCTCACCTTCTCATTTACTGCTCCTCTTCCTGGGAATGTGCTCCCTCCCTTCTCCCAAATGTCCAATGCAGGCTGTGTGACTCAGCCTGGGGCTGCATTCTTATTGCAGTTCTTCCATTTTCTAAATTCTTTCATGACTCTTGTCACCTCTGATCTGACACATTTTCCTAGTTGGAACTCATTGATGTAGTTTGTTGAGAGGCTGGCCAATCAGACTCTTCCTCAATGTCTCCCAAATTTATTACTTATGCAGTGTCTGTCTAGTCTTTGACACAGCTGATAGTAAGAAATACATTTTACGCTGAGGCCACACACACACACACACACACACACACACACACACACACGCAAAATGAAAAATTGAAGAAATAATAGTTATCCTTGTATATGTAACACACTGATATTTTCTTCTATTGTAGTCTCATTTAAAAAATCTACTTGCAGTCTATGACGTGGATTTCACAATCCACTAATGTATCACACCCTGCAGTTTGAAAACACTGGCGTATAGTATTAATTTTATGTACAGAATCCTTTGGGGCTTTTGATGTCCCAAGCTAAACTTTTGGAACTAAAACAAAACTTTTCTCTGTCAAATTTTGATCCTGTATTCACAAGCCTTGGCTTTCAAGACTGTTATCTAGGCTACAAATCAATAAAAATTCATTTGGGAATTCTGTTCACTACTGATCACCTTCTGTGAGAATGCAAGCCACTGATTCAGGAAAGTAAAATCTTAGTTATTTTGTTAGAATTTTACCTCGTTGCATGTTCATCATTGCTGCTGGAATTCGAGAAGGTCCCACAAATAATATCCTTCTCCCCTGACCAAAGTAGAAACCGATTGAGAGGTAGAGGCAAGAGTCAGGAAAGATGTTCACAGATCATCTCCCTTCCTGGCGAAGTTGTTGAGGGCATAGTGTGGGTGTGACAGCCAATCAGTTTGCTAAAGTTCACTGTGAATGAAACTTACTTCCCCAGGCACAGACAGACAGCACAGGAAACGCCCAGTCTCAGCTGTTCCCCCAAACCAGGTTCTTGCTCCAGTAAAACTTGACATTTTTAATTGCCTGAATTAACTAACCCCAGAATGCCCCCACTTCTGGGCTTCCTTTATGTGAGATAATAACACATAGTCTTGATTTAAATAAGTGGAATTTGGTGTGTTCTGTTACTTGTAGCCCACGTATCGTAACAGGACACGTTTACTTTAATCTGAGAAACCATTGTGGGCAACTTTTGGCTATTACTTAATGTTATTGTGAATGGAAAATAAAGGGACATTTTTCTTTCTTGATTAACCCAATATAACTTATGTCTGCCTCTGTGAGTTCTGAATAATTTGCTTGTTGCCTTATTTAAAACATATACATACCAAGGGTGCCAAAAAAATGTGTACAAGTGGACACTTTGGTCAATGTTGCTCAAGCAGTAGTTCATGATAATCAGAAGTGTCTGGACGCTGATGGAAACCACTTTGAGCACCTCTTGTAATTGCAGAAATCATGTGACTTGTATTCATCTTTTGTTATCAATATATATAGAGTATTACAATTTTAATACAGTTTTCCTTTCTTAAAATGTGTATGCATTTTTTTGGCACCATATATATGGCATACATGTATATGGCAAAGAGAAGGAAATCTCCCTTGATCTTTGGATGAGAATTCCACTAAAATCACTATGAGAGGATAATTCTCATATGAAAAACCCTCTCTTCACTCTTAACACCTATGATTAGAGCCTCATAACTTCCCTTCCTCTTCATGGACAAATCTCAAAGTTTTATTCTTTTGCTTTCTTGTCTCTTTATTTCTCTTTTATTTTTCAACTCATTTATCAAGCAAATGTCACAAATATTTTTCTGATTTTGAAGTCCAAGGGGCTCTTTCAAAGTCTCATAGTATCTAATCACTCCCTGCCATTAGGTACAATTAATAAGGTACCCTTTATTCTCATCTCCAATGTCTGGGGCACCATGCCAACCTGAGTTTGCATTTTACCTCTTGGGTCACTCCTTCTCATATTTTTTAATGGTTCCTTCTTTTCTGCTTGATGTCCAATGTTGGTGATCCCTTACAGTTTGGCACTTTACCCCATTTTCTCATCCGATTTCAGGTCGTCTCCTTATTCCTAAAATTCTGTAGGCTGATGACTATTAAGTCTGTATTTCTGGCCAAGATCTCAATAAATACTCATTGACTAAATAGAATAAATGAACTAATTTCTGTTCTAAGTCAATCAATCAAACATCAAGATACCTGGATGTTTACTTTGATGTCTCACAGCAGCTCAAATACAACACATCTCAGTAGTTATCCCTATCCTGCTCTTCTGCCTGGGCTGTCAGTCTCAGTGGTTTGCATAAGACTAAGGATTATCCTGAACGAGTCCCCTGACCTCTCATTTAATGGTTTGCCACTTTCTGTCAAATTCTAGCTTTTAAATATCAGCCAGACTTTCTCCTCTTTTCCATATCTATTGCTACTCTCCTAGTTCAAAGCTTTATCATGTGTTGCCTAGAATATATCAATGGTTTCTCACTTGACCCACCAGTCTCTGATATTGTCCCTTTTCCATTGAATCTTCCATGATAAAACTGTTAATTTGTGCATTGTATTATGTCAATACAATATAAACTCTATAAATAGATATACATATTATTGATATGAATCCAGCAAATGTCTTTTAAAAATTTAAAATATTTCTGTTATTGTAAATGGATCTTCTTATATTACATCTTATTAAAACGTTATTATTTTAAATACATAGGAAGAACTATTTTAAAGTACATATTTGTAACCAGTCACATTATTGAACTATTTCAGTAATTCAGAAGTTTTTCATTAAATTTTTTTGGTGCATTTTCTAGGTATACAATAATATACTTTCAAAATAAATAAAGCTTTTTATTTATAAGACATGTATAAGTCTTATTTTTTTAATCTTATTGTATTATCCAGAAGTTACGCAAGAATGGTAAATAAAGTAGAGGTATCTATTTTTCTTGTCTCTCTTGACTTTCATAGGAAATCATCTGATATACCACAGTCAGGCATGATTCTGTCAATTAATTTTAAGACCAACATTCTTTGTCATGTTAAAGAAATAGTCTTCTATTCACTTTTACTAAGATTTAAAATAAACAATAATGGACTTTGAATTTTATTGGAAATTGTTTAAGGATTTATTAAAATGGATATATGGTTTTACTCTATTGGTTCATTGACGTGATGAATTATATTGATAACATCCTGTTGGAAATCATGTATGGATCTGGAGTAAAACTATGGCGATCAATCAGAAGAATCAGGAATAACTGAATCCTATCTCCAATTCTTGTAACCCTTCCTAATGAAGTCCTTAAGGAATAATTACAAATAAGATCACATTCCAATGAAAAGAACTCTAGAAGGCAAGACTGGAGCACATAGAACACCCATTTTTCCTAAGCTAGTATGGCTTCAGACTAAAGTAGGCAAAGGCAACTATCATTTCTATTTCACTATACCCAAACCCAGCCCGAGTCTCAGATCTTTACATTCTGGTCCCATGAAAAGAAGATATAAAATAGAGAGGATGTCTGCTTTTGCTTGCAGAAAGTTCTAAGTTAGCTGTGACATCTGTTGTATGAGTAGAAAGGAATAAGATAGAAATCATGTCTATTTGAAAGATTTCCTAATATAAAGACCGTCTTGCTTCCTGGAATAAACCCATCAACAAATCCCATTGGTTCTTCCAAAATACATTCAGAATCTGATATGTTCTCACCACTTGCATGGCTGTACCATGGTACTGGCCACCATGAGCTCCTGCCTGGATTATAAGAATGGCTTCCAGAATGCTCCTTTGCACTTGCTCCTAAAGTCTATTCACAAAGTTCTAGCGTGATTCTTTCAAATTAAAACATAAGAGATTATGTCACCTCTTTGTTCAAAACCCTCCCATGTCCTCCGTCTTACTTGGAGCAAAACCCAAAGTCCTTCCAGTGGTTTACAAGTCCCTACCTGAGCTGCCCCCACCCCATTACCTCTGTGATTTCATCTCTTATTATTCTCTCCTGGACCATCTTAGCCACATCAGGCTTCTTGCTGTACCTTGAACATTCCAGGCACACTTTCACCACATGTTCTTTTCCCAGCCTTGAGTCATTTCCTCACGTGCATGTGCTGATCAGTACTCGGCTAAATACTTGAGTTGAACCTTTTGAAGATCCCCAGAGTTTCCTCTCTGAACAGCTCTGTCCTCTCTGGTACTCTTTCCCGAAAACTCTAGCTGCCTTGGTCTTCCCAGACTCTCAGCTCCATCTTCTCAAATCAAGGAGTGATGCTGGGCTCTACCTGTGTTCCTCCTCCCTGTAACTGAGCCTGGAAACTGTCCAGGCAGGAAGCCCACGCTTGTCTGTCATTCATCACTTAATATCCAATGACTTGAAAACCATTGTTTTATATATTTTGTCCAGATTTCCTAGTTGTTTTAAGTGGAAGGGTAAATCTGGTTCCTGTTACTCCATCTTGGCTGGAAGCAGAACCTCTCAGCACTTCTTAATTCCCTTTCCTGCTTTAGTTTCCCTCCATAGCACTTACTAACATTTGACACAGTCTATATATTGCCCATTTATTTACTTATTGTCTGACTTCCTTCCCATTAGAATATAATTCTACAAGGGATCTTTATGTGTTCACTCATGTATCTTTTGGCTTGGAGAAGGAGCTGGCACATTGTAGGCACTCAGTAGTTATTTATTAAATAAATTAATGCAGAGAGTGCCAGCATCAGGAAAAATTTTCCTGGACCATCAGGCTGTGGTCTACTTCTACAAGAAATCCTCCATGTCAGCATGGTCTGTGTTTGTGGGCTGGGTACTCAGTTGCAAGAGTCTACCACCTCCTCAGTCAGCACCCTTCTTTGTGGAACACTTTCTCAGTCCTCTTGCCATTTCCCTTAAAGAACTTTGCTTACCCAACACTCCTTAACTGGATCACAACCCTGAGAAGCATGGATGGAGGGTTTTAAGTTTCTTTTTAAAATATAATCATTTTACAACCAAGCATATATGTGTTTCTTCTCTGCATCCAACCCTGAGCAGCTGCTACTTAATCCTCATCTCTTTCTTTGTATAAAACATGAATGTTAAAGGCCCTTTTAGCTCATAAGGGTGGAAGTTCAGGTGGGAATGAATCCAAGGGAAACTTTGGACTCAGTCAGCAGGGGTGGGCCAGCTAAATAACAGCACCTTTCCCACAGACTTCCCCTTGTCATAGCTGTGTGCAAGGATTTCCCATCTGTCAGCTGGTCCATTCAGCAGTTACTCACTTGAGGAACCTCAGTTAAGTATATGCATGTGTGACCATGTGTGTGTGTTCACTGGAACGTGTGAAGGTTTCTGGGACAATTTTTCTCTATTTTAGTTTCTATCTGGGTTTTATTTTGATCTCAGGGCTTCTGCATTGAGAATCTCTTTCCCATCATGCCTTATTGGCTCCTCGTCCTCCTTTAGGTCTCAGCTCGAATACTTCTTTTTTGGAGAGAACTTTTGTCCCAGACTGATTAATGAAGGCTTCTCCTGTTACTGTCACCCCATTTCATCTCTTTATTGCAGATACAACATTCTGTAATTATCCAGCTTATTTATTAACTTACGTGATTATTGTCAGTTTCTTCCTCGCTGTGACATCCAGGGAGAGGAACTCTTGTTCAGATCCTTTTCCCTGTGCCTTCCATCGGGCCTGACATATAGTAGGTGTTTAGAAAATATGTATTGAGTGGATAAATGAATGAATTCACTAGGAGGACAAGGGACAAGAATACTAAAGAGAGAGTGCAGAGCTTGTATGGAATTTCATATTTATGTAAGTATAGAGTGAGAGCTGCAAGGACAGAGTGGAAACTCAGGGTTAAATCAAGAGGCCTTATATGCCCTGACATGGTAATGACTGGACTTTATCCTTGAGGTGATGGGATCTATGATAGGGCTTAAGCAAGGGAAGGCACAGTCAGGTTTATGTTTTAAAATGATCAGTCTAGCTGTGGTGTGGTGAACGGATGAGAAGGAATAAGACTGCTGCAGAGGGACCAGTTTAGACACTGTTGTAGTAAGCTGGGTGCGGGAGGATAAAAATCCTTAGTAAGACCAATGACAGAAGAAGTGAAAGAGTATTTGAAAGACATGAGGTAGGAAAAAAAATGTTTTGATTGAAAGTGGAGAATGAGGAAATTGGAATGGAAAGGAGCAGAGCAGAAACAGAACAGCCAGAAAATGAAATGGGTCAAGCAGAGCAAAGAAACATTGATATAAAATGAGTCTAGGTTGGACCTCAGTAAAAATGATAGAAGATATTTTTTCTCTGAAGATATTTTTCCCCCATGAAAGCAATGAGAACATTGGCAAAAATTGTCAGAATCAACTCTTTTAAAACTGGAAATTAACTAAAGGCATGAAGCAATCCAGGGAGCATTAATTCAAGGAAAACAGCTGAATATTAGTATGAAAAGTTGATATGAACAGTGGAGTTTTAATTTTCTGTATTCCCATCCCCTCATTTCTAGCTCCATGGTAACCTTGAACACCAACAGCCCGTAATCACAGTGAAAACTAGCTGCCGGCCATCCACTAGAGGGAGCAGAACAGGGTCGGAACTCTTTCAAAGCTTTTCTATAGAATTGCCATTATTTAATCTGATGGTTTCCGGGAAGACCCCATTCTCAAGGCTGTCCTTATTTAACTGATTCAGAACTCATCGAGTGTGAAGTCTTTTTCTTAGGGGCACTTGTTGAAAACAATGAAGATCAATTACTTAATATCAGGGCTGCCTGAGAGAGTGGATAACAATCAGGACAAATAATAGTCAAACTAAAAAGCTTAGAAGGAAAAGCTGGGGAATGGCATCTCCATATAGGGCTTTGAAGAACTTTGACATATAACTGAGAGTCTAGAAGCCTTCATGTATGCTCTAGCCTGTGCGAATGCTCAGGAAATAACAGAGAAGGCTCTAACCTCTTATCTGTGGATGACATGGAGGCTCTTCTCAGGGGGAGCTGAAAGCTAAGGCAGAGTTATTAACTGCCTAGCTGAATGTTGAAGGCATGATCAACATTCACACATTACCTCTTGGCAAAGACTGGGAGACTTATTGGTTACAAGAATTTAAGGAATATGGAATTATTAGCTGACCGCTAAGCTAACAAAGCAAAGACTTCAGTGTTGATACATGTCAAAGTACACAGACTTTATAGATTTAGTTCAATAAAGTTACTAAACAAACAACAGCAGCAACAAAAAACAGCAACAACAGCAAATCCTGGTTGGAGGGTAGGGGAGAATCTGATTTCCAGAATGGCCACCTTAATTAAAATGCTCAGTTTTGACAAACATTTATGAGATATTTTGATAAACAAGAAAGTATGGCCCTTACACAGGATAAAAAGCAGTTGCTAAAAACTGAGGAAACCTAGATGTTAGACTTACTAGACAAAGACTTTATTTTATATATTTTTAAAAATATTTTTAAAAATTAGCTAACATACAATATTATATTAGTTTCAGGTGCACACCATAGTTATTCAACATTTACATGTCTAAGGAAGTGATCACCATGATAAATCCAGCAACCATCTGACAGCATACCATACTATCATAATATTATTGACTATATTCCCTATGCTGTGCATTACATCTTCATGAGATGAAGACTTGAAATCATCTATTTTAAATTTGCTCGAAGAGCTAAAGGAAAACATGTTCAATGAACTAAAAGAAAGCAGGAGAATGATGTCTTACTGAATTGATAATAGCAATAAAGAGATAAAAATGATAAAAAGGAACCAAATAGAAATTCTTGAGTTGAAAAGTATAGTAACTGAAATGCAGAATTCACTTTAGTGTATCAACATCAAATTTAAGCAGGCAAGGTAGAAAAATCAGCAAAGTTGAAGACAAGTAATTGAAATTATCCAGTCTTAGGAACAGAAAGAAAAGAGAATGAAGAGAACTGAGCAGAGCCAGAGAGATCTGTAGGACAATATATCAAGCATATCAGCATATACAAAATGGGAGTCTCAAAAGAGTGGGGGTGGAATGGGAAGAAGAGATAGGGAGAAATAATATTTGAAGAAATAATGGCTGGAAACTTCCCAAATATGATGAAAAGCTTTGATGTACTCGTACTCATCTAAGAAGCTTAATGAACTCTAAATATGCTAAACTTGAAGAGATACACACTTTTACATATTATAATCAAAGACAAAGAGATAATCTTGAAAGCAGCAAGAGAAGTGACAGATCATTTACAAGGAATGCTCAATAAGATTAACAGCTGATTTCTCGGAAACCATAGAGCCCAGAAGGTAGTGGAATGATATATTCAAGGTACTAAAAAAAAAGTATCAACCAAGAATTCTTTATCTCATACAACTATCCTTCAACAATGAGGTAAAATTAAGACATTTCAAGATAAACAAAAACAGAAAATTTTTCACCAATTTATCTATTTTATAAAAATACTAAAGGAATACTTTAGGCTGAAATAAAGGATAACTGAAAGTAACTCAGATCTGTATAAGAAATACAGAACATCAGTGAAGGTAACTATATAGGCAAATATAAAACACAGTATAAATGTATTTTTTGTTTGTAACTTTTTTCCTCCTGCCTGATTTAAAAGACAACTGCATAAGCAATAATTATAACTCTGTGTTAATGGGCATACAATGTATGAAAATATAATTTTATAAATTATATAAATATAATATGACAATAACAACACAAAGGAGCGGTGAGGGAATGGTGTTATAAAAGAGCAAAGTTTTGTATACTGTTGAAATTAAGTTGGTTAATCTGAGCTAGATTGTTATAAATTAAAGTATATATTGCAATTCCCAGGAAATCACCAAGAAAATACCTGAAAAATAATAGTTAAAGAAACAAGTGGTCTAAAATATCAGACTAAAAAATACCTATGCAACACAATATAATGTAATGATTTAAGGGTAGAGAAAGAAATAAAGAGGTTAAGACATACAGAAAACAAATAGCAAAATAGCAGACATAAAACTTATCATATCAGTGATTACATTAAATACAAATGTATTAAACACTCCAATTAAAAGACAGAGATGGGCAGAATAGATTTTAAAATTATCCAGTTATTTTGCCATATACAATGCATACTTTTTTGCCCAAATTTGTGAGGGAAAAATAAGGATGCGCATTACACATGGGTAGTACTAATTCCGTATCTATACAAATGTTTTTAATTTTTTATTTATGCTTATGAGGTAAAAGTATAACTCTAGAAATCTATAACCATATCTGTATGCAAAATAATACCCTGGAATACGATAATCGGTTTTGTTGAACTTACGACAAACTTTCAACAAGGAAGAGTTCTTGGCCTTCTATGATGCGTATATATTGTAAATTTTTTACCGGTACATAAAGTTTCTTGTACCTTGTATCTGTTCTTGTGTTTTGTAATTACTCATTACATAAAATTTCTTGTACCACAACATGTTAAAAAATAAATGCTAAAATTCCTTTATAATACAAAAAACAAGTACCTAAATGTAAACAAATAAAAATTTGAATTAAAAAATTAAAATGAAAGATTCTTTCCCTGAAAGTTTGGGCCAAAAGCATGGGTACACATGATACACAGTAGTGCATTATACATGACAAAATATGGTCTATGTTGTATACAAGAGACAGACATACTTGAATTCAAAGACACAAATAGGTTGAAAGTAAAAGGATTAAAAAAGTTATATCATGCAAACAGTATCCAAATATATACTAATATACTAATATCAGACAAAACAGACTTTAAATGCAAAAAATAAAAATTAAAACCAAACAAACAAAAAACCAACCAAACAACAACAACAAAAAACCGTTATAAGAGATAAATAAGGGTATCATATGTAGGTGAAAGGGTCAATTTACCAAGAAGATATAACAATTATAAACCTACAATTAAAATAAACTTAACAACAGAGCCCCAAAATACATGAAGCAAACCCTGAGAGAATTAAAGGACGATAAAGGCAATTGAACAACAATAGTTGGAGACTTTAATACTTCACTTTGAATAATGAATAGAACAACTAAGAAGATGATCAACAAAGAAATAGAAGACTTGAATAAGACTATAAATCAAAAAGATCTGACGGACGTCTACAGAACATTCCACCTAACAACAGCAGAATAAAATAAACCTGAAATATGGAATTGGGTACAAAAGGTGTGAACCACACAGCCTGAGTGCATTTATACTTCAGGGCACATGGAAAAGGCAGAGTGGGTTCACATGTTTATGTCCCAGACCTTAAAGACACTTGAGTTTTCCGACATGAGTCTTTTTCATCAGGATCTACCCTTACTCAGTCATTCAGGTCATGGTCTCTCTCTCCCCCTCACAGGCAAACCTTGGGTTTATTACATTCTGCTATCATCTCCAGCCTTGCCAAAAGATGAGCTTGCCAAAGTGTTCAGACTTTGGAAGTCTAAAGCCAAACAGTTTAGAGGTAGCAGAGATGAAAGAATGCCTGAAGTTACAGGTCAATTCCGAAGAGGATGGTACTTGAACTGGCAGTCAGGGAAGAGTGCCCGCTCAGAAACCTGTCTTATATGAAAAGCATCGGTTCCCTAACCATCAGAAACCACCAGCACAGAGCTAGGTACAGCCCTGTCCCTCACTCCACGTGCTGAGCATTTTGGTACAGCGATGAAGTGTTCTGCTTTGGCTGTAGCATTGGATGGATCTAACTCTGCCACTTACCATGTGTGTCATATCGTACAGCTTAAACTCTTTACGCTTTAGCATCTTTTTTTTAGCGTGAGATAGTAATGATAACAGAATCTATCTCATATAGTTGTTGTGAGGATTAAATGGAATCATAACATTGTCTTCAGTGTTATTGTGAGTCCACCACTTAATAGACGAAATATTTTTACAAAGGGACTGAATCTCAGTAGGCTGGGGTTTAAAGCACTGCCCAGGGGGAAAAAATCACTCTTTTAACTTAGGTAAATTATTTTCTGGAAAGTTATTGCACCAGATCAAGCTATATTAAAAAGGAAACCCCAACAGCTCCCCATGGAATCTCTCCTCCCTGCTAATGTGGTCCGTGGGACAGAGGCATGAAATGGTTAAGCAGGAAGAGCTCCAACCTGCCCCACTTATGGGGAGTGTTTATTAATATTCCACAGGAAATATCAAGTCACCCTGCTTCCAGCCAATGGAGTAAATCCACTTGTATATCGGACCCCCAGCACTGCACCCCATCTAACCTTTTTGTAAAGAGTTGTCAAATATAAAACTGGCCTTTTATTACTATAGCAAAGAAGCTTAAAGAAAAGCACAAGCTGAAGCTGGAAATATGACCTTGACTCAGGAAAGGAAGTGGTGATCACAAGGGACGAGAACCCTGTGGGGCCCTAAGCGGGTTCATAGCCTAGAAGAGGATGAGGACTTCGGAGCAGACACGAGCGGAGTCTCTCCTTGCTCTTTGCAGCTCAGGGCTCTCATTCGTTTCTTAGCAAGGAAGAGCTGGAAGCTGATTAATTTTGTATAAATACGATCTCGGTGTACGACTTGAGAAAAATGTAACTGGCTTTCATTCTAGGGCACAGAGTCTGTTGTCATAAGGTTCTGCGTTAAAGACCCAGGTGTTATTCTGTAGAGATGCCTGAGCTGGGTAAATATAATTGTCTACAAGGACCAGCCAAGATTCCGGTGCCTAGGGTGAGCAAGGACAGGTGGGTAGTGGCGTTCAGAGTGCTTCTTTAGCCAGTTTACTTCTGCCTAACTAACGACAGAGCGACTCATGCCCCTAGTGGCATCCTGCCTTCTCCATTGTAAAGTAAGGACTTCAGATCGATGACTTTTTAACATACCTGGTTCTAGGAGCCTCCGATTCTGGCATAACTCACACAAACCCCCAGTCCTCACCGTAAGGAATCTGAGTAGCAAGAACTGAAATGTGAAGTGTGTTCCTTGGTTGTGGGGGAAGGGAACGCTAACAATTTCCCAGTGACCTCATAGAGCCCAGCCATGGAGAGAAAGAGTAAGGAATAAAAGGTGATAGGAGTAAGATTTATGCTGATGTATTAGGTGAGGGTGATTGGCCACGGCCCACCCTTTCAACAGGGTTCGAAGCTGCTAGAAGGGATTTTACCAGCTCCGACGATATATGTGAGAAGGAGCCTCCTATTGGGAACTTTTCCAAAGTCTAATAAAGCTGTGCTTTGCTCCCTCTGACCTTGGCCCAGCGACAGGTAAGTCCCACAACTTCTACCACCTTATAAACACTGAGATGGGCTGTAAGAAAGGACTATAGAGCCTCTATTTAGAGGCTTAGGTCAGCAAGTAGGCAGAAAAATGTCAAAACCACTAATCTAATTTATTGATGGCTTTAATGGGAGTATATAGGAAAAAAATTCTGCCTTGCACTGCAAATATTGCTCCAGCCCCTTCACCTAGAGAACCCCAAAGGTAAGAAATGGCTCAGTGAATACGAAGTGGAATTGTTACCGTCAGATGCAGGTAGAGGTGGGTTTGGGTTAGTGGCATCTCTGCCTTTCTTTTTTTCTCCCTTTTTCCTTTCCTTTCCTTTCCTTTCCTTTCCTTTCCTTTCCTTTCCTTTCCTTTCCTTTCCTTTCCTTTCCTTTCCTTTCCTTTCCTTTCCTTTCCTTTCCTTTCCTTTCCTTTCCTTTCCTTTCCTTTCCTTTCCTTTCCTTTCCTTTCCTTTCCTTTCCCTCCCTTTCCCTTCCCTCCCTTCCTCTCCCCTCCCCTCCCCTCCCCTCTCTCTCTGTCTCTCTGTTTCTCTCTCTCTCTCTCTCTCTCTCTCTCTCTCTCTCTCTCTCTCACTCTCACTCTTGCTCTCATAACTAGAGTGTTTACTATAGGCCATTGCACTATGTTAGGAATTAGAAAGAGTATTAAAAATGCAAAACTTGATCATTGATTATTAAAATAATTGTATCAAGAACCTCAGTAATGAATAATGGACAACACCTATCCATAAAGAATTCTCAGTTTAGTTTAGCGAACAGTGTACAGTGTGATAATAAATGGGTAAAGTCTTACAGGCATAGAGGAAGTGACAATTCACTTTCTTACGGCAATGGTGAATAGTTAAGTGATGTGGTGACAATTGTATTGGGGGAAGGTGACCTTGAGATTTCCAGGTGGAGGTGTGAGAGAAGACCTTTGGATGTGTGGAATGGCACTTATTCTAACTGGATCGTAGGGCTGGGGGAGGGACGTGGGGATTGTTGGAAGATGAGGCCGGAAAGGTCAGTTGGTGCAGGATCAAGGAAGGTCTCGCCAAAGCAGTTCTTCCAAATTATTTCTAGCTGTAGGAAGCCAGGAGGAGGACGTAAGCAGGTGGGTGGGGCAAGGATCCTGAGTACATTTACATTTGATAAAGATCGTTCCAATGAAGGCGCTGGGTGGCAGCTAAGACAAGAGCCAGGTTAGAAAGCTGTCGCAGTCGTGTGTGAGGAGAGGGCTTGTGAGTGTGGGCCGAGACACTGGTAAGGGCCAGCACTCCAGGTCCAGAGCGGAAGTAGGTATAGACACGATGGACTGCGGTGAGGTTTAGAGAAGCCACGTGTAACTCAAATGACAGCGAGAGGCACAGGCGTCCCTAATACTGAGGTAGTTTTCAAGCCACGCCTGGTCAGCAGATGCCATCTGGATGGAAGAAGCTCAGTGACGACTGCTGAGAAGTCCTAGACAGATCTCAGCATGTAGACGTCCTGGAGTTTCTGAAAAATGTGCAGTGGCTTTGAGTAGCCACCAGGTTAATGGCAAGGATCTCTTTGCTGGCGTGAATGGAGTTGCTGTGGCAACAATGACAGACAACACAAAATAAAATGGATGTTTTCTCCTTGGTGTTGGGGGCGGATGGCAACTTGGAAGAGGATGGAAACTGTATGTCTGAGCTGACCTCCTCGGCTGGCTGTGCTTGTAAGCCTCAGGCCTCAGTTTCCCCAGGAGTGTGAGTGGTCAGCAGTACTAGGTCCTAGTCTAGCTTATGCTATTGAAGTAGTTGTGTGGTCGTGGGTGTTACCTCCCCTCTGCAGGGCCACTGCATAGCACGGAAGCGTTGTAACACGTCCTCTCTTAGCCTTTCTCTGAGACTTCCCTTTTTGTGTTTTTTTAGTTTAAGTATAGTTGGTGTACTATATTATATTAGTTATATTAGTTTCAGGTGTATAATATAGTGATTGGACATTTTTATACCTTACAATGTGATCTCCCCACTGCATCTGTCACCACGTAAACTTATCACAATATTATTGACTTTATTCCCCTTTCCCTTCTTCACCCATCCCTACCCCTTTCCCTCTGGGAACCATCCTTTTGGGCTTTGTTTCTATGAGTCTGTTTTTGTTTGTTCATTTTTTTTTTTATTTTTTTTTAGATTCCACATATAAGTGAAACCATGTAGTATTTGTCTTTGTCTGAGTTATGATACTTAGCGTACTACCCTCTAGGTCCATCAGGGTCACAAATGGGAAGATTTCATTCTTTTTTATTGTTGTGTAATACTCCATTTTTGTGTGTGTATGTGTATATATGTCACATCTTCTCTATCCGTTCTTCTACTGATGGACACCTAGGCTTGTACCGTGGCTTGGCTATCGTAAATAATGCTGCGATGAACATAAGGGTACATATATCTTTTGGAATTAGTGTTTTTGTTTTCTTGGATAAATATTCAAAAGTAGAGTTGCTGGGACATATGGTAGATCTATTTTCAGTTTTTTGAGGAACCTCCATGCTGTTTTCCATAGCGGCTACACCAACTTGCAATCCCACCAACAGTACATGAGGGTTCCCTTTTCTTCACATCCTCTGAAGTTTGTACTCTTTGTCACCCTGGGCCTAGCTTGGCGTACATTGGGAATCCTAGTAAAAGCTTACTGTGTTTCCCTGAAAATAAGACCTAACTGGAAAATAAGCCCTATCATAATTTTTCAGGATTACATCCCCTGAACATAAGCCCTAATGAGTCTTTTGGAGCAAACCTATAAGACACAGTGTTGTTTTTGGGGAAACACGGTATTGAATAAACAAACACATGAATGAATGGATCAAGGGGGATGGGAGGGATTATACGAAAAGTGTTAGGTGCCCCTATCACAAAGCTCTGGGATACCCTTCCTGTTAGCATTCCCTGAGAGTTTAGGGTCTGATTTTAGGGTGAGAGTCTTCTCTTGGGTTGATGGAGAGGAGGAAGTGGAGAGTTCAGTCCTGAATCATGGAAAATGACCATGTCATTTACTGAAATCACATCTGCTCTGTCGGGTGCAGATTTTTTCCTGGGCGTCAGCCTGGAGAGCTGGGTCACCGACCAGCTGCGATGCTGCACAGGTTGTATTTTTCCCGCAAAATTTGATAGAACATTTCAGGCTGGGGTGTGGAGGGGGAGGCTGATGGGAACCAGATGTTTGGGGGCCATCTCTCTGACACAAGCGAGCAATTCGTTTTAAGTGATTATCCATGTGACCAGTCTGGGAGACTCACCTCCCTGGGCCGGGAAGCAGGCTTGGCTGGCTCCTCCCAGAATGGTGAAGACAGGAGAAGCATTAAGGTCTGTGTGCGTCTGTACCTGTGCTGGGAGAGTATTTCCAGAGAACGCTTATGAGTCCCGTAGAAACAGCTGTCTGGGATACCTGCGCAGATGGGTCTAGGGTGATGACTCTAAAGGGTCCTAGAGCCGGCACGGCTAAGCAATTACAAAACGCTGTGTGCACAAGTCACAGACCTCACGGCAAAACATGTGATGGGCCCAGAGTCTTCTGTAGGAACCAAATGCCGAGGGCTGTCCTGGATGCGGGACGTGCCAGTCCAGGGGGTGTGGATAGGTGGCAGATGAAGACCAGCTACCTTGCCATCCTCCCAGCCCCACGTGGCTCCCAATAGCCTTGGTTCTGTGAGACCCCAGGTGGGGAGCGGCGGGAAACCCTGTACTCACTGACATGAGCCTCATGGTGGGAATCGGGGCTCAGAATAGAAATCATATTAAATTCTAGAAAAGAAAGGCACATTTCTTGTATACGTGAGTCCAGGATCCTCATGAGATTTGCACCTGCAACAAAAATGAGTACAATGAAGTGACAAAATTACTGTCACTGGGACGTCAGGGACACTAAAAGCAGGACCAGTGCCTCCTGGGGAGGCAGAAAGGCTTCATAGACAAGACCAGGTCAAAGCCTGAAGATGTCGAGGCCAGCTTCTAACAACAGGCTGGGAAAACCCATCCTCTGCACATCATTTCAAACCCCAGAAGGCTGCAGAGAGATGGCCTTAGACCTCAGTGGCCTCTTTGGCTTCCATGGGAAGGACCACAGGTGTCCCCGAGTCTGCATTCCCTGTGTCCTCGGTGACTCACATGCCGCAGGTCTCCATTTGCCTTGTGCTTCACGAGAGGAAGTGTGAGGCGTTTTGCTTGAGACACACAGCTCCTGAGTGGAGGGCGCTGCTCAGACCGAGTTGTCCCCACTGGCCTCTGTGGGTCTGGCTGCCATCCCTCCCTCTGCACCTGAGATGCAGGGTGCCGAGGTGTGTGGGGAGGGAAGCGGCTGGGACTTTCTTCCTGCAGTCCACGGAGGCAGGGCCCCTCTGTGTCATCATGGAACTGTGTTCCTCTCTCTGCGTAGACCCTGTGCTTGATTCTTAATCCAGGTTAGCTTTTTCATCCTTACCACAACCTCACGCCGAAGACACAGTTACTGCTCACGTCTAACAAGTGAGGAAACTGAGGCACAGGACGTGTAATGGTACATTCTCGAGCACGTACTCTGCATCAGGCTCTGTTCTAGGCACTTTTGGTGGGTTCATTCTTTAGTCCTCACAATAGCTCTAGGAAGTTGTTAAGAAAAATTGTGCAATGCTTGGAAATAAGACAAAGGGAGGATGGCACATCCTCTTGGGTTCACGGTGAGCATTATCTGTCAAGCTGGCTGTGGTCGCTGGAACTGAGGCTCTCCAAAGATATCCACACCCTTATCCCCGGATCCTGGGACTTTGTCGTGTTACACGTTAAAGGAACTTGGCAGAAGTAATTGGGAATTTAAGATAGAATTTAACATAGGGAGATCTTACTGGATGGTCCGGGTGGGCACAGTGTAATCACTGGAGCCCTGGATAAAAGCAGAGAAACTTCTCCAGCTGTTGTCAGTCTGGGAGATGAGCAGAAGGGGCGTCACAGACAGTGGAGGGGTGAGAGGGATTGGACCTGTGTTGCTAGAGAGACCACGTGAAAAGCAGGGAAAAGGAAGGCCAGCAGCTTCTGGGAGCAAGACCAGCCCCACTGACAGCCAGCAAGGAAAGGGACCTCAGACCTACCCTCGGCCTAATGGAGCTTAGAACTTGTCTTCCCACAGCCTCCCAATAAGAGCCCCACTGGCTGACCCCTTGACTTTGGCCCTGGGAAACCTGGGGCAGAGAAACCAGGGGAGCTAAGCCACTTGTGACTGACAGAACCGTGAGGTGATATATTGGTGTGGATTGAAGCCACTACGTCTGTAGTGATTTGTTTCAGTACCCACAGGAAGAAGCTAATACGCCCACTCAGTTGTTCAGGGCAGGTCTGCCCACTAGAGCGTTCGGCTGTGATGGAAATTCTCCCTTCTGCTCTGTCGCAACAGCAGCCACTCGCGACAGCTGGCTACTGAGCACTTCAAATGCGACTGCTGAGAAACTGAATTTTAAATTTCATTGATTTTTAATTAACTTTAACTAACCATATGAGGCAAGTGTCTACCACATTCCATGGTACAATTCTAGGGGGTACCTAAGTTTTACTTACTATTTGTTATTGAATGGGGCCGAGACTCTTCAAGTTACCTGTCAGCGTGTGGGTTTTGCCTGGTAGAGATGCAAATGTTTTCTTCCTAGTGGAAAAGAAAATGCCAAAGTTTATGGATTTATTGCCTGTGGGACAGTAATGAGTTTTATATCTAATCTGACAATCTTATTCTGATATTCTTTCTCTAGTGCCTATAAAAATCTCAGTTCCTCAAACATACTTTGAACCATGTTTACCAACCTGTCGGTCCCCTACTTAATGAGTTAGGAAAAGCTTTGACCGCTGTGTACTCTACATTTCTGTCATGTTTCTTAACTTCTTGACAATGAAGCTATTATGAGATACTGTTATTTTTTCTCATTTTGCTGATGGTGAAATGGAGACACCAAGACATGGGTGAGTCATCCAAGTGAATGCGAGTTATGGAGTTATTGCACAAATATCCATGGGGCACCTGCTGTGTGCTGACTATGGGCCACGGTGTGAGGAACTAGAGATTGAAAATGAAAAAAGATACTGTCATGAGAGTGCAAACGATATGGCCACTTTGGAAGATTGTTGGCAGTTTCTTTCAAAAGGAAACATACGCTTATCGTACAATCCAGCAATAGTACATCTTGGTATTTACCCCAAAGCACTGAAAACTTGTGTCCACCCAAAAACCTGCACGCTAATGTTGATAGCAGCTTTATTTACAGACTAAGCCCAAACTGGGAAGCAACCAAGATGTCATCAATAGGTGAATGGATAAATAAACTCTGGTTCATCCAGACAATGGAATATTATGTAACACTGAAAAAGAAATGAGCTAGCAAGCCATGAAAAGGCATGGAGGAAACTTAAATGAATATTACTAAGTGAAAGAAGTCAGTTTGAAAAGGTTGCATACTGCATGATTCCAACTCTATGACATTGTAGAAAAGCAAAACTGTGGAAACAGTAAAAAAATCAGTGGCTTTCTGGGATGAGAAGGGAAGAAGGGATGAATAGATGGACCACTGGGGATTTTAGGGCAGTGAAACTGCTCTGTATGATAGTAGTGGTATTACACATTTGTCCACACCCATAGAATGTGCAGCACCAAGACTGACCCTAATGTAAGCTGTGGGCTTTGGGTGATAATGGTGATATGTCAATGTAGGTTCATCCATGGTAACCAATGTCCCACTGGAGGAGGGGGTGGGGATAACGGGGGCAGCTGTGCATGTGTGGGGACAGGGACACATAGGAAATCTCTGTACCTTCCTCTCAATTTTGATGTAAACCTAAAACTTCTCAAAAATAAAATAGAGTATTAAAACAAAAACACCTTCATTGCTCCTGAGTAGCTCATGGTCTGACAGTAGGGGAAGGGCTTTTCATATTGAGAGCTTATCAATTCTACTTACCAATGATAAGAACTTGTCACTGATACTAATTCTGATATTACTGTTTATAGATACTGCAAACGACAATTTTCAGTGGGCTGGTATATTGAAGTGATCTCCCTCTGCTAAATTTCATTTACGAGTTTACAATATGTTGATTACATATATGGCTGGTGATTTTTTTTTTTTGAGAGGGGGGAAATACAGACAGGTTTTTCCTTTTCTTACCTATTGAGAGTCTTCACATCTAGTGAAGTTCTGAAGAGGGTTTTATTCACACAGGAAATATTTTAGAACTGCCTAAAGAGATGTGGTATTTTATCCTTGGGCCCAAGAACCACACCACGGAATCTAAGTAATTCTAGAAAGCGTGTGGGTTCTTTATCCCCAGAGCATTCTGGAGCACATCTAAAGGCTTAGCGGGCAAGACACCGGTTCTGGTGTCAGAGACTATGGAGACAGAATCTTGGGTCTGTCATTACTAAACGGGAAGTTAGTACACTTTTCTGAGTTCTCGTCTATGGAATGGTCAGCATACAGAGTGAAGGACAGAGTGTGGAAACGAGCACAGCAACGCACTTAGCACATTGTAAGTGCTCTGTCACCAGTCATGGTGATGACTGTTATTTTTATTATCTCTTCGTTCTTCATCCATAATCTCAGAGTTAACAGTACTTCCCAGACTTGAACACGCCCACAAATCGCCTGGGGATCTAGAAATTTAAGGGCCAATTTTCTGTCAGGTTTGCCTGGCTATATGTTTGACATTTTGCTGTTGGAAATCTTACTCCATTGTGTGGCGTCATCAAAACTTTGGTTTTTCCTCATGTCCCTGTGAGCCATCTCCCACCACCTTTGAGCATCTTAGGTCAGTGGCTTCTGACAGATGTATATTTGACCAATGCAATTAGGACCAATAGGCCACATGTCCAACACCTGGCTGGTACCCATTTCAATCTCAATATACCATTTTTTTTTTTTTTTTGGTAAAAATGCTTTTCTGATGAAAATGAAAATTACAATGGGAAATCATGGCTGGCAAGGGAAAAGAGCCATTTTGGGTAATATCTCTCATAATTGGGGTAATTTTGACAAACTGAGACATTATAGAATTCCCATTCATCTTCCCCACGAACAGGTCAGGAAAGAATATTTTCTACCAGGCAAAAGCCTGAGTGATTTCCCCCTTTCTAGCCAATAGAAATGACGGTGAGTTCACGGCAGTCAAGCTTACTGCTCTCAATAAGTGTGTTTTATTCCACCCCTGGTGAGCGTCATGTTTTACGGCTTAAGCCAGGAGCGGGGCAGAGCTGGGGCTGGGGAGTTGGCCTTGGTATTTAGTCATAACTTTGGTTTTGGTTTGTACATTGATGAAAAATAGGCACTATATTCTTTGTTCCATAGCAAACTGATCAATAACAGGTTTAAAATAGATGTAGCAGATTTCATGTACTCACGTGTTTCATATTGCGGACAGTTACAAAGTGTTTTTTTTTCTTTTAGGATAGTGGGTTTCTTGTGATTACAACATGATTGAGGGTTTGTTCTCTTATAGTGGGGGAGGGCTGGTGTGTGTGTGTGTGTGTGTGTGTGTGTGTGTGTATGTGTACCTACCATGCCTCCATGCTATTCTAGTGGGTCCCTGTGGCTGGCACCCCCCCTTCAGTGATCACAGATCTCAAGGACGCCTGGATGGAGTCTTTTGGAACCAAGGATCATGGGTAGAGTTACTTGTCTCTACAGCAGAATGGGTGGTGTGATGAGGGTTTTCGGACCAAATGAACCTGAGTGTGAATCCCAGGCGTATTACTGCAGTGTTGTGTGAGTCTCCTAGGCAAGGGAGTCTCCTAGGATGTAAATTGAAGGTGACACTCCCACTCAGCTGACAGCCCTGTACTTGTACAACCTTGAGAGTAAATGCCTCCTTAAATTTTGCACATGGGGCCTCTCTTTCCTTACCCTACTCTGGCCCTGGTGTGTCGCTTACCTCTCAGAGTCTGTTCCCTCATCTGTAAATTGGGGCAATAAGAACTACCTCATGGGACTTCCATGAAGATTAAATAGAAGGATGTTTATAACTTCTTGACAGAGTGCCTGGAACTGAAAGCAACAAATGGTAGCTATGTTTACCTCACCCATTAATTGGGCGTCTCAACTCAACTTCCTTTTTGGGGTAGCTAGAGTTAATCCCTTTTGTCCTTTGGAGGAAAAAAGAATCAAGGGATATTTAGAAGTGCCTTCTTTCAGGACATTTCTCTTGAGTCACTCTTTAGGAACTAATTTATTTTAAACCTATTTTTACATACTTTGATTTCTCACAGTTAAAGCATAAAGTGTTACACCAGCAAAACCAGGAACTGAAATATGAGTGTATCTAGTTACATGCAGGGCAGAGCTGGGGGTCTCCCCTGAGAGCGAGCACTTCATTTTGGGGAGGCGGAATGTCTCACCCAGACAGTGAAGCACCCCGTGATTTGGGATGAATACGTGAAGCGCCTGCTCATCCAGCCCCGTGGTCCAGGATGGAGCCTGGAGGCATCACGGCCACGGTCACGGTGCTCTGTCACTGATCGCTCGCAGAGCAGCTGAAACTTCTCCTCGCAGAAGCATGTACGTGTCCTGCTCTTTCATCTCCCTGCGTGTTTCATCTTCTTCCTCTTCTTCTTCTTCTTCTTCTTCTTCTTCTTCTTCTTCTTCTTCTTCTTCTTCTTCTTCTTCTTCTTCCCTCCTCCTCCTCCTCCTCCTCCTCCTCCTCCTCCTCCTCCTCTTTCTCCTCCTTTTTTCTGGTGGGAGGCTCACTACTAAGGTATTCATGGCCAAGATGAAGAGGGGAATCTGTTAGAAGATTGACATGGTAAGGTGAGAAGCTCCAAGGAGCTTGCTTCTCCCAATTGATATTCTTGCAATGTTGCTCTTAAAAAAAACACCAACCTAATAATTTTTTAAACTCCTAAGTGTTTTCATGGTTAACTAGATAAAGACCAGGTACCACTGATTTGACTAGATCTCCCTCCCTTCTTTTGGATATTGTTTCCAACTTGGTTGCTAAGGGGTAATGACAATGCTTGAGTTACTCTTGACTTCTGGCTCCATCTGAATGTCTTTCCACCATCTACTTAAGGTTCTCTAGCTCAGTTTCTTAATCTGTAAAATAGGAGATTTAATTTCTGGACCATCCTTTTGTAGGATGGACTAGTTCTGAGGCGTGTGTGTGTGTGTGTATGTGTATGTGTGTGTGTGTGTGTGTGTGTGTGTGTAGGGGCTGCAAGACTTGGAAGCTATTGTAAGTCTAGACTTATAGTTTGGTTCACAAGCTATGTACTCAGTTCTAGGCTAAACACCACTTAGGGAGCGTCAGGACACGTATAACCACTGAACTTTGCAGCTAAGCCTGGATTCTTGTTACCTTGGGAAACAATTTATTTACTGTTCACCAGTTTATTATAAAGGATGTGATAAGAATACAGATGAATATCCAGATGGAAGAGGTGTGTAGGGCAAGGTATGTGGGAAGGGGTGGAGCTTCCAGGCCTTCTCCGGGTGCCCCTCTCCCAGCCCCTCCACATGTTCACCAACTGGGAAGTTCTCCAAACCTATCCTTTTGGGATTTCATGGAGGCTTCCTCACATATGCGTATGGATCATTAACCCCATTTCTAGTCACTTTCCCCTCTCTGCAGAATGGGGTGGGAGTGGGGAGTTGAAATTTCCAAGCTTCTAATCATGACTTGGTCATTCTGGTGACCAGCCCCCATCCAGGAGCCACCAGAAGCCCACCCAGAGTCGCCTCATCAGAACAGAAGGCAGCCCTGTCACCCAGGTCAGATTTGACCTCCGTTTAACACTGCTATTGGGGAGACATTATGAGTTGACCCTCATTGTACAGACAATTCCTCTGTGCTCAAACAGCTGGTCCCTATGTCTCACAAGTTACCTCGTGGAATGTGGAAAGACAGTTGCCTTTGGTGAGCGGTCCAGTCCAGGCTCATTCATTTTCTTGCCATACTTTGCTGGTATGTAGGTTGGGAATAAAAAGAGAAGAGGGCTGGGAAATAAATGAGAAGTTCAAACTGTTTATGAGCTAAAGCTTCATAACCCAATGTTTCTCTTTGTAACATTCTGTCCTTTTCTGGCTGAGGATTTGCCCTAATTGGGAGCTTTTGTTTTAGAATTTGGCATCTTTGAGCCTTGAGAAATGTGGCTTTTTTATGAAAGAACAGAATATGCCACCGATAGCTCAGGTCAAATGTTTCAGACTTTCTCTTAGGACTCAGGTTGTCGTTGGGGTGTGGATTAATTGTAACAATATTTTATAAATAAATATGACAAACGTCACTCAACACATTGAATGCTTCTATGTTCTAGCTAAAAGCGAAAGTTGTGCAAAGCTTTGCGTGAAGATAGTCCCAACTGAATATGCCTCCCTAACCAAGAAATAGAACAGACTGCTTATTGGGGCCGTTTGAAAAGAGAATATATAATCATTTTCTGATCTCTCTGATACGTATTTCGACAAGTAACACTAGGGACAAGTGAAAACTGTTTTATGGGTCATAAAGAGTCGACTCCATGAAACATGAGTTTCAGACGGGGCTGGCCTACACATGCCCGAATCCCAGGAGAATCTTTAAAAATAAGCATAAGCTTCCCGAGCAATATCAGCGGGCTCTTATCTGCCCTGTGTTCTGTTCCCCTTCCTTTTTCCATCCACTCACAAGACAAAGACGACCAAACAAAACTGAACGGATTCAGCATTGGCTACAATTATTCTTCTTTTCTGATTAAACATATTTTGCTAAGTATTCCCTCTCCTGCTTTGGTTTGGCCAGGACAGACCTCAAATGAACGCGCCAACTCATTTTAAAGGGAAAGTAGGACTGTAAGTGGGAGTGTGGTGTGCTGCAAAGAATAAGAATGGCTTTGTGTTTGTGTCTGGCCCAGAATCCCGGTTCCTCTGTCTATTTACTGTCTGCGGGATCTCTGACATGCTGCTGAGTATCTCTGTGTTGCCATTTCCACATCTGCAAAATGGGAAGGAAACACACGGGTTGGTAGGGTTGTTGTGAGAATTAAAAGATATCATGAGATGTGTAATCATGAATCATGTCTCCCAGTTGCCCCAGCCTGAATGTTTTGAGGGTAATATATGATAAAAAATGGGAAGACGGGGCAAGAGGCATAAATGCTGAAAAATGGGCACATCGTAGGCTTATGCTTTCTGGTCCCCTGTGACTGGGGCAGACTTGCAGTGTGAGTTGGAGACATGTATCCCTTCTGGGCTGGACTATCCGCTTGCTACATTAGACCCTCCCCAGCTCTCTTCCTCTCTCACTTGGAACTGGCTGTCCTTGAGGTGGCGGCCGCTCTGTTTGGCTAGACCCCAGAGTGACTGGGACGAATAAAGCCTGCTGCTGATTCCTGATGGATAGACAGTGCGATCAGAAATCTATATCTTTAAACCACTGCTTTAAACCACCGATATTTTGATGTTAGTTGTTATCACAGCAGAACCTAGCTTGTTCTGACTGCTACAATTCATCTTGAATTTAGATGACTGAATTTCCCTTTTGTGAAATTCCCACACCTTCAACAGCAAGACATTATTCCCCATCTTTCAAGTTTCTGCTTAGGAATGGAGCCATGCTGAAATGATGTGAGTTTGTCTCTTTCCCCCATGAACTCTTGGAGGCAAGAGGTGTCTTTTTATCTGAAGTAAAACAAGAATTCAGTGAATTCAGTCAACAACATTCATTACAGAAATGCCTCAGGCCCTGAGCTAAGGATTAGGTTTAACATGAGTCACGTCTCTGCCTTCCCCTAAGACTAAGGACCCAGTCACGGTTTTCATTTAAGGGGTGCACTTTATGTGCCAGGCACTGTTATAAGCACTTTATGTATATTGCCTCATTTCACCCTCACCCTTGCCCTGTGGTACCTTATGGGATTTTTTTCCAAATATTTCCTGTTCTTTGTTTTCTGGGCACATGGTATCATCACACTCCCCAACCCCCTTATTATTGGGGAAGGGGGACTTGTGATTAGTTCTGGCCAACAAACTTTGAGTGAAAAGGACATGTGCTGCTTCTGGAGTAGGGCACTTAATCGCCATGTATGGGGAGGCTGTCCTGTCCGCCTGGTTCCTGAATGACATGAGAACAAACCAGCCTCCTGACCCCTGATGGACATGTTGTGTAATCAAGAAACACTCCCTTGTTATTTCAGGATATGCTGCATTGGGGATTATGTATTATTGCAGCATAACCTAGCACATTCTAACTGAGAGATGTACCCATTTCACAGATGCTCAGAGGGATGACTGGCCCAGGGTCACTCGGCTAGTAAGTGGGGCCTCAAGACAACACTATTTTTACTATTTATATGATCACACTATTTTTAACAGATACATAACTTAGTACATGCTTTATGAATTGATTTTTGAAGAAATATCATATATGTTTAGTTTCTCTAAATCCCTCTTAATCTGACTCCAAGCCCCCACGTCACATGCTGGTGGGAAATTGAATCTTACTCGGTCATTTTTGTGTTTCTGCTTTTTCTTCCCTAGACTTTAAAAAATGTCTCCAGTGTCATCGTTGGAGCATACAGTTTGGGGGGGCCTAGTTGACCTCATGGTTACCCCTAATGTACGGCATGGTCCCTGAACACCCAGAGGCTTTACTGATTCAGTGGCTTAGATGTAGAAACCAGCTCAGCTCTGGGTGCACCAGTGTCTAGAGACCTACAGCCCTCAAGGTCCTGCCCGAGGGCTGGGAAGGAGGGTCTTCACAGTCTCACTACTCCAGGCATCTTTATGTCTCTCAGTAACTTCCTTCCTTCCTTCCGTTCTTCCTTCCTTCCTTCCAACATTATTGACTATATTCCCTATGCTGCACTTTACATCCCCAACTATTAGGCACGAGCCCCAACTTTTCAAATGTGCTCCCTCCCTTCCCTTCCTCACTCAGGGAAAGCTGGTGGCAGATGTGGGGTGAAGACTGTCCTAGAAGACAGAAGGACCTCAGCACCAGCGAGCACCTTTGGAATTGGCCTGGCCCCTGAAGTTAGGGGCCACAAAGGCTCAACTGACCTTGAAGGGAGAGGGAAATGTACCAAGACCAAAAAACAAATAGTGCTCATTTTTTCTGAATATTTCATGGCAGCAGCAACAAAATGCCAGTCATCTCAATAAATACGAGGTCTGACAATTAAATTCGCAAACTTGTTGCAACAATATTGCTCACCTTTTTTGATATCAGAGGGATTATTCATTAGGAATTTGTACCAACTGGACAAACAGTTAACCAAGTTTACTATTTGGAAGTGCTGAAAAGGCTGCGTGGAAAAGTTAGATGATCTGAACTTTTCGCCAACAATTCATGGCTCTTGCATCACGACAATGCACCAGTTCACACAGCACTGTCTGGGAGGGAGTTTTTAGCCAGGAAACAATAACTGTATTGGAACAGCCTCCCTGCTCACCTGATCTGGCCCCCAATGACTTCTTTCTTTATCCAAAGATAAAGGAAATATTGAAAGGAAGACATTTTGATGACATTCAGGACATCAAGGGTAATACAATGACAGCTGTTATGGCCATTCCAGAAAAAGAGTTCCAAAATTGCTTTGAAAGGTGGACTAGGCACTGGCATCGGTGCATAGCTTCCCAAGGGGAGTACTTCAAAGGTGACCATGCTGATATTGAGCAATGAAGTATGTAGCACTTTTTCTAGGATAAGTTTGCGAACTTATTTGTCAGACCTCGTAGGTGGGAAATGAGCGTCTTCTAGCAATTAAGGTAGAATCTGTGGGGGCAGGAAGAGGCCAAGGTGAAGCATTCCAGAGAGTGTTGCCAGGTAAAATACAAACCATCCAGTTAAATTTGCACTTTAGATAAACAGTGAATAATTTTAAAAAATGAGTGTGTCGCAAATATGTCATGGGACCTACTTATACTAAAAACATTATTCATTGTTTTCTGAAATTCAAATTTCACTGGCCGTCTTTCCTGCTTTTTTATTCGCTAAATCTTGCACTTCTAATCTCAGATGAATTTTGAATGCATCTATGGCTGAAAACCACAGCCTGATTCTTCAAAGATGAGTGTACTCTAGACAAAGAAATGGACAATGTGAGGTTGGTGTCCTTGGTGGCAGAACAGCATATGAACAGGGCAGGGCTTGGAATAGCCTGGCCCTTTTTGTCCTGAGGCAAGGAGGGAATTGCATTAATTGTGGGAAGGCACCTCCCCGAGTGCCCATGTGTAAAATGTACTTGAGAACCATTGGTTTACTTCTCTCTTACCTTCCTTCATGTTGGAGAGAGATCCATCTGCCAACGACCAGAGCTAACATCAATCACGACATAGTTTATTTGTCTTTACATTGCATTTTCAATTTAAAATGATAGTTGGGATATAGTTATGTCATGAAAAAAAAATCATCCCACTGTTTTCTCCTGGGCCCTCAGACGGTATATAATAAATTAAACATTCACCTATGGGTAGTAGCCTTGTTGACACAAAGGGGAACTTTCTGACTCAAAAGACCCCAAACTGAGAAAATGAGACTTCAGATGAACGGTGTCTCCCTCTGTTATCACAGGCAGGGTCTCCTGTGGGTATTTACTGCTGATGGGTGAAAACAGCCATCCTTCAGGCTGGTCACAGTTGTCCACCTACCGGGAAGTCCATCCATAACATCGGTATTTCAGATGTTTCCTGCGTAGAACATTTATCCTCTCAATACTTGACCTACACCACATATGTGGGATGACTCTCATCTATAACATGTTCTGGCATCATGGACTTTTCTTTGCTTCAGTGGAAACTATTTTAATAGACTTTCTTTGGACTCATGAAAATATTCAGAGTTTGAAGGAAAGCCTCTGAAGTGTCCGCCCCCTTAAGTTTTCCACACCACAGGAAATTGGATTTTGCACGTCTTCCAGTTTGCTTAACTCTGGCTGGATAAATATTTATTGAATACCTTCCAGGTGTGAGCCCCTGGCCTTGGGAGAGGGGAGGGGTTTGTGGGAAGGACATGGCATTTGGACTTCACAGATCAGGATTAGAGTTCCCTTTGACACTACCTAGCTTCATGTGTCAAATAGGATGTCAGTCCTAATTGTAAGCCTAATAATGCTAATACTAGTATTAAGCCAATGCCTTGTTAATACTTGTACTGAAACTGTTGCTGATACCAACAGTGACATCAGTTGCAATAACAATACCCATCCTAATACTCTGTGACAGTCCGGGTTCTGCATAAAAGCAGAACCAATACGGTGTGTCTATATAGAGAAATGATTATTTTAAGGAATTGGCTCCAATTATGGACACTGGGAAGTCCAAGGTGCTCAGGGTGGGCAGCAGGCTGGAAACCCAGGGAGCAGCTGATGCTATAGCTCAAGCCTGAAGGCCGTCTGCTGCAGAACCCCTGCTAAGGAGAGGTCAGTTGACTGGATGGGGCAACCCACATTACAAGGGAGCAAATGAAGCATGACATCACTGATACTGCAGAAACATCACTGCTGTTAATATTAAAATGTACTAACATTCTATCAGTCAGGGTTCCACCAGAGAAATCTAACCCGTAGGATATGCACGGTAAGTTCCCACTTACAAACCTATCACTTGACTTTAAGCTTATATTACTTTGCGGGGCAGGCCGTCAGGGAGGACACACAGAAACTCTCAGGCAGAAACTGATGGTGCATTCCTCAGCTGGCATTTCTTCTGGGAAATCTCAGTTCTGCTCTTAAGGTCGTGCAATGGACTGAGTCAGGCCCACCCAGATTATTTAGGCTAACCTCCTTTACTAGGGGCAACGGATTATAGGTGTTAATCATACCTACAAAATACCTTTTCAGCAAAACCTACCTTAGTGTTTGGTCAACTATTTGGGTACTGCAGCCTAGCCAAGTTGGCACGTAAAACTGAACATCCGAAACGTAGAAAGCAACAAGCACACGACTTGGCACGTTTATGTGTCCAGTCATTTTTGCTAGGATGGTGAGAGATGCAGAGGCAGATTCTATATTAACCCTGATGTTCAGAAGTGTGTGATATAACAGAAAAAATATGGTTAGACGCAAGTATTTATATGATAAGGTGATAAACATATCAACGGCTTACATGTATTACATGCGTTAAGAGCTTCACAACCATTTTTACATTTCATTGTCATGCAACTCTGTGAGATAAATATTATGATGTGTATTTTTCAGCAGACGAACCGAGTCTCAGGAAGTTTAAGCTGTTTGTCTAAGATTACACAGCTCATCAGTCCCAGAGCGAGGATACTCACCTGGGATGAGCCAGCGGTGTTGGCTAAGATAGAAGGAATGAAGTTTGGTGGAAGGGAAGCCGAGGAAGCGTTTAGAGGAGCCAGAGACAGAGGGCGTCCTGGGGCCGTGGCGCTGAATGGGCCTGTGGTGGGCAGAAGTGAGAATGAAGGGCTGAAGATGAGCGGGACGCTCTACAAGGAGCTAGAACCTGGAGACAGGACTCTGGTGGCAGTACCGTCATCCGGGGGTGTGAGCGAGGAGACAGGGAGCGCATCACATCTGTCAAACTCATGACGTTTTGGGGTTGAGAAGATTCTCAGGAAAACCACTCAGGTTGCTGACTTAGGTTTCTAGGTTAACAATGGGGCCCCCAGACAAGCATGAGTAGAATCAGGAGCCCAAGAGGCAGAAACCGTAGGTGATGTGGTCAATTCATGTTAATGGTAACAGTGAGGAGAGGAAGAAGGGAAGGAAGAAGAGAAAGTGAGGAAGAAGGAGAGGAAACTCTGAGAAGGTCCCTTTCTTCTCAGAGTCTATCATTTTTGTGGCTCATTTGTAGGCGAGTGAGCTTGCGTGCCATGCTCGTGGAACTTTTTGGGACATGTTCTCATTGTTTTCTTAGACATAAAGAAAATCATGGAAAAATGGAGGCTTTGAATATCTGAAAGCTGCCAGTCCAACTTGGCTGAGGCATTTTTTTTGGGGGGGGTGCAAAATTTATAAAATGCCTTGAAAGTGTTCTTCGTGGCACATTCGGTGACTTCACTCAGCCCTGCTTACACGGTCTGTTTTGGTTGAGTTCATAAAGCCCCTCTCTCTCCCTCTTGTCTGCCTGCTCAGGTTCACATCCAGATAAAACAGCTAACTCAAATATAGTGTAAAAAATATTATACAAGCCCCTTTTAGCCTGGTTTTCATGCTGCGCCCCAAAGGGTGCCGGGGTGTTGAAAGTGCAAAGGGGTGGGGCTGGGGGAGGGTGTTTTTCCAGTCCAGGTTATGAGAGTGGGCACTTTTTGGAGCTTGTAGCGAGAGCAATTGCACCCTTGCGGCCGTGGAAACCATTCAGGACGATCTCGCACACAGTGGTTGGTTGAGAGCTGGAAGGCCTGCCAAAGTCAGCAGCGGGAGTAAGTAGAGTAAATCAAGTTAAGAGGGAACGGGACAAGATTTTGGAAAAGGAAAGAATACATGGGTCAAACCATTAACTAGACCTGCAGGGTTAAGATGATGAGATATAAATTGACTGGTATTTCCTGGGTTTAGAAAAGGAAGTCTGGACGGGATTTATATCTGGTCCTTTGGCCCTCGTGCCTCCCTTCCTCGCCGCCCGCCTGCCCAGTGGGCCTCAGGTGTGGGGCATTTAGAGCCGGATGGGGAGCAAGCCAGAAAGCTCTGGGTTTTGCAACTATAAATACATTTATCCAGCCCGTCATCCTCAATTAGTGCTGGAGTGCCCACAATGCAGTGGTCTTCCTACAGGCTGCACCGAAGACCGCATGGGACTCTCAAACCTCTCTTTTCTCGTCTTTTAAAATCTTTTCTCTCCACATCCTAACAGATATCTGGGACACGACCTTGTCCCCATTGGAGCCATGACAATCAGAAATAATGGCCATGTGGGACTTGGTGAAAAGGATACCTAGTTCCTGTAGGCAAGTCTGGGGTTGGCATGTCTTGGGGCATCCTTTTCCCCTCGCCCTGGCCTGGCTGACTCCTGCTCATGGAGGAGCTATGCTCCAGCCTGTATTGTCTGGAAGGGTGACAAAGCTCTCCTATACCAACCTGTTTTACTTACCTGTCCAACCAGTCATCCTGTGACAGATGTGGTACTGGTTATTTGTTCCATCTTACAGATGAGGAAACTGAGGCTCAGAGTACTTCAGTGGCTTGATCACTCACGGCCACACAGCCATGCACAGCAGAGGCAGGACTAAGAGGCTGATACCTGATCCCCGTTTTATAAAGAGACTGAGGCTCAGCGAGGCTGAAACAGTGATGCAAGGCCACTCGGTGAGTGAGGATTGGAGCTAGGTCTCAAATGCGAGTCTGGTATCACATATCACGTTCTAGTATCGTTTGTAATGTATTTATTTTCTTTCTCTGTCTGTAGAATGAAATCCCATGAGGCTACCACCCTTGTATCTCTTCTTCACTACTGTGTCATCAACACTTAAGCGAGTGTTTGCATGAGGTAGGCACTCAGCAATTATTTGATGAACAAACACGAGGTCTGACAATTAAGTTTGTGACCTTGTTGCAATGATGTTGCTCACCTTCTTTGATATCAGAGGGATGATTCATTATGAATTTGTACCAACTGGACAAACAATTAACCAAGTTTACTATTTGGAAGTGCTGAAAAGGCTGCGTGAAAAAGTTAGACGACCTGAACTTTTCTCCAACAATTCATGGCTCTTGCATCAGACAATGCACCAGCTCACAAGGCACAGTCTGTGAGGGAGTTTTTAGCCAGTAAACAAACAACTGTATTGGAACACCCTCCCTACTCACCTGATCTGGCCCCCAATGACTTCTTTTTTTACCTGAAGATAAAGGAAATATTGAAAGGAATATATTTTGATGACATTCAGGACATAAAGGGTAACACGATGACAGCTCTGATGGCCATTCCAGAAAAAGAGTTCTAAAATTGCTTTGAAGGGTGGACTAGGTGCTGGCATCAGTGCATAGCTTCCCAAGGGGAGTACTTTGAAGGTGACCGTGGTGATATTCAGCAATGAGGTATGTAGCACATTTTCTAAGATGAGTCCGCAAACTTAATTGTCCGACCTCATAAGAGGGATAGATATGATCCCTGCCTTTGTAAGCTTATAATCTTGTTGGGGAGATCAAACACTTTAAGTATTTATTAATATTACCAGATATTGAGTGGCCTGTGCAATTTCAGACTCTCTTCCTAATTATGACCTCTGTTTTCAGCAGCTGCCCTTCAGCTGCATGGTTTGTGCTTGTTCCAGGCACCCTTTTCAGGGGAGAGAGATCAGAGCACAGCTAGGCAACAAATGTTTTCACTGGTCAGTCTTTGAAAAGACTTCCAGGATGATAAAAATTTGAATGAAAGACTTCTGTTATCCCTGCTCTGTAGGAAGTTAAAGACCTGAATCGTGGCGTCTTCTGTGTCTGCACCCGAGTCCTAGCTCTGTTCTCTGGGGTCTCACAGGCTATGCTTGATGTCTTCTCTCCTTTTGAACTAAAATATATTTAGTTCCCAAATTTTGTAACATACAGACAAGTATAGAGAAGACTATGAAATGACCTAAAGCCCATCCATGAGAGTAGAGGCTACTAATACATTGGTATTTTTTTCTTCCTGTAGTTTTGGTATGCACTGTCTAATTCCATCCCTTTCTACCTGTCCGTCTAGAATTGTTCACAAATTTGGGACCATGGAGTCTATACAAAGTGGCATGTTTGTACAATGGGAAGAATCAGTGAGGATAGACTGAGTGAGGGCTGTGAGTGGGCAGGGCCAGGCTCAGGTAAGCCCTGAGAGCCATTGTGACAAGGTCAGCTCTTAGGCGAAGGCAATGGGAAGAAGACACCGGAGATTGTTAAGAAAGGGAGTGCCATGATGCAATTCGTGTTCTGGGTAGCTCACTCCTACACTCTCCCCACACTGGAGGCAGGCAGGAAGTTAGGAGGCTATGGCAGTGGTCCAGGTAAGGGATGGGGAGGATGCAGAATAGGGAGATGGACAGAAGTGGTCAAGTGAGGAGGAGGTGCTATTAGATGGGGTACGTGATGTGAAAGAAAGGGAGGGCTCCTTTGCTGGTGAGCACATGGATACAGGCTTTCATATAATAATGCTCTACGTAGCCTAACTGTTTTAAGAGTTGTCTCGAAGACATTAGGAAGGTTTTTCAAACTTAACAGACAGGGCTGGAAACCGAGCTGCAATAGTATGATATATTGCCATGATTAACTACTCTCATAAGAGATGATGACTATTTGATCACTTCATTTTAAGGAGAGGGAGGGGCCTAGGTGTCAGTAAGTTTCCTTCTGTCCAAACAAGAATGATTAACTTCAATTATGGCTGCCTTTGGAGAACTGTACAGGTCTTTTAGTGTGTTTCAAAGTATTCAATTTAGCCATTTTGGAAAAACATACATCTCTATTCATAGCAATGGTTGCTGTTCTGATTTATAAGTTCTGCTCCACTGTAAATCATTCAAAATTCAAAAATTAAATTTTATGGCATAACGCTTTGATGGCTCTCTGCCTGAGCAAAGGGCGGGAGAATGCAATTTCTCTTACTGCCAGTTATGATTGGGCCTCTTTTGCTTATATCTCTGTTTTTAGTAGAGCAGATGGTTCGAGTCACATATATATATATATATATATATATATATATATATATATATATATATGAGAGAGAGAGAGAGAGAGAGAGAGAGAGAGAGAGAGAGAGCTAATGCTCTGTTAAGAAAAACATTCAAAACTTTCAGAAAACAGTATGCTTTTCATCATTAGTTCAATCTTATGTAGTTGTAGAATTATGAATGCTCAGCACACTAGTAATTTAATACACGTTCCTATGTCTAAAGCACCGATGGATGCCTGTGGATCTTGGCCATTTAATTGCTTTGGGTGCGAACATGAATTACTCAGCTACACCTCCATGAGCAAGCCTGGGTCTTCCTACAAGTCTGCTTGCTCTTTCTGACGCTGCTTGATTCTCTTTGCATGTATTTCCCTCCTCTCTCCTAGGAGGAATGCGGCTCCCTCATTTGGGGGGAGGGAGGAAGCCGCATGTGTTGAGTGATTACTGTGTTAGGGCCCAGAGGCTCTATCTGCGCGTCAACCTTCCCTAAAATCCTAGGAGTCAGACCTTCATATTCCTGGTTTCACAGATGATCAAACTGAGTCAAAGAGGTTCTGAGACAAAGTGTCACACAGATTCCAAATTACGGAATCAGGATTCAGACTGAGATTCAACTAGTGCCACCGTGTGCTGTTGCCTATTCACCTAGGTCAGCAATGACGTGTGGTGCTTGTGGCTGTTGGTGCTCACTCTGAGCTAAAGACAATGCGTGTTCCTGCCTATGGGCCGAACACAAAATATTTGATGATTCTTCCCTTTGAAGTGTTTTAGTGTTATTGGTTATCCAAGTCATTACACGAAAGAAAAGGAAAATAGAAACAAAAAGGTGATTGAATAAGTATTCACTGAGTGCGTTCTGGGCACCGTGCTAATTTCTGGGGGAGGGTTTCTCGGGGTGAGTAACACGGAGCTGGTCAGCGCAGCACTGGTGCCACGGGAAATGCAGTGCTTCTGTGACAGTGGCTGGGAGCCAGGAGAAGACAGCTACTGGGGCAGGGGAAGGAGGCCTTAGGGAGGACGAGCCACTAGGACTGGACTTTGAAGACGCATACTGCTCAGAGAGGCAGAGCAAGGAGGACAAGATTTAAGGTCAGAGACTGGCATGAGGTTGACTCACTCCTGTGTGGTCAGCGGCATGTCTTCATCTGTTCCCTTATTTCCAGCCTCTTGGCCAGGGATGAGGTTCTGGCAAGTCCTTATCTCAGAACAGAAGATGCATCAGCACCTGGGCACTTGGCCTGGGATTCTGTCCAGAGGGAACATGGGTGTCTAGAGGAGCAGGCTCACCTGGTGTCACAAGGGAAGCCTGAGCAGGAACTGCTGGCCTGAGCCCGACAGTCCTGAATGCTGTCAGTTTATTGATCATTTATTGCAGCTTAGAACTACTGTTCGATCTTTTGTGAGAAAAGATTTATATACATCTACATTCCATGTTGATACAAATAGAAGCATTTGCATTAAGCCCATCACCACTGTCATCTTCTTTACGTTGTGCAGCAGTGAACGATTTGCACGTCTGTGCACACGTCAGTCCTTTACAGTCGGGCACGTGTTTATGAAGCCTTCTTCGAGGCAAGCCACGTGCATGTTCCTTTATTCAAGAAGTGGATTTACAAACATTAGATAAGATTGTTAGAGAGAATAAACTTCATACGAAGGGGAAATTTTAGGCAAAAAGAAAGTAACAGTAGGAGAGCAAGATGGCACCACGAATGGGCTTGGAACATGAAGGCCATGCTATGACTTTGAGAGAGAGAGGGTTACAAGTTTGGTTCCAGGTTTTTGGAAGCTGATACCATTTTCTGTGGTTGGTTATCTAGTATGACCCTTACTCTCCACACGAAAGTTATTTTTCATGGCCATCCCCCCTCCTTGACTAGGTATCCCTTGGGGGCAGGGCCCCTGTTGCATTCACTTTTGTACCAGGTGCCTTATACATGAAAGGGATTGAAAGAAATAGTTAACAAGCTGAAGAAAGAAGGGATTTTTTAACAGCACCAATAGTGTGTGTCCCATTTCACAGATGACTAAGGGAAGGGGTGGGTCCAGGGCAGAAGAAATGCCTTTTGACTCCTATTCTACTTCAGTGCTTGATCTCCTGGGTCCTCAGGCGCCTTTTTTGTCCGTGTTCAGCCTTTGCAAATAGGGCAAATGTTGAGCAATGAGGTGTTAACTCAGGCAAGGCTGAGAAGCCCTTCGCCCACCTCTGCTTTGGCTGAAATGTACATCATGGGACACACAGCCCTTTGATACTTTCATTTCCTTTTTGTTGTTCCTTTTCTTAGAACCACGAAGTTGGTTTCTCTCAGCCTTTGTTCTTGGTCCATAATCACGGCACTGCCTAATAGCTTTCCGTTAATCACCGTCACACCAAAGAGCAGCTATTAAGCAGGAAATATCAGTGGATTTGTGAATCATGTGGTATTTATGCAGCGAGTCTTCTAAGAACACATATCACAGAGTTCTGCAAACTATTAAGGCACTCTGGGGTAGTCATTATCCGTTAAGTCAGTCTTTGGAGCCTGCCCTTTCTTCAATGACTAGAAACGCCCTTACACAGTACGTACCTGGACACCATAGCCTGTGGCAGCTGAACTATTGCAAATAGACTCTCAGTCTCCATGTTCAATCTTCCAAGAAAAATCTGGACTCTGGGCTGATGAATCAAGTTATTTTCCATGAGCAGAAAACACGGGGGAACTTTCAACCTTTGCTTTATACATTCCAAGCAAGGAGCATATCCATCTTTTTATATTCTTAATGCAAAGAAAGTACTTTTTAAATGGGGACTATTAAGTAAGTTTCCTATGCAATGTGGCTTCTAGAACACAGGCGATGTATGTTACATAAAACAGACATACTTCCATCCCAGGGGAATCTCTGGTCTTCTCGCTTTTCTTCTCACCTCTCTGAGCTTTGAACTTGATGGAGTGAGGCTTTTGCCTCTAGCTGGAAGATTCATAAATCTGAGGGGAGGAAGAAGTTGGCTTCGTGGCTCTTCTCTCTCTTAGAGACTTGTGCTCAATTTATCAAAGGGCTCCTCTCAAAGAACATGCCTGTAACACCTCAACATTCTTGCAAGGTTTCCGTGAGCTCTTCCCTTCTGCTCTTTGGTTTTTAAAGGCTGATGGAGCTTCTGGTATGTGGGGGGTTTACAAGGTTAATGGGATAGTTCTAGGAGGTTTAAGTTTCTGAGGTGAGAGTAGGGTGTACTTTTGCTACAAGGAGACACTTTAAGCTGAGATGGAACAGGATAATTACCCATGTTTTCTAAATTTGGAGGATTGCTTTCAGACAGTTGCCCAACAGTGCAGCCCTATGACAAGGAACCCAGGGACTTGGACTCTGGAATTTTACCTCTGCGTTTCAAACACGTCTCACAAAGTCCGCTAAAGTTCCAAGCCCTGGAATGCGTAACAAACACGCTAATTTTTGCTGGACTTCCATTTTTACGAGGAGATCAATAAAACTCTCCAGGATCAGACATTGTGCAGAAACATTCCAATTTTCTCCTCCCCCTTGTTTCAATGAACCTCCCCTTCTCCTCAGCCTAGGGTTCATCTGCCTCCATTTGTCTAGTTTTTGTCTCCCTGATTCTGCCGCCGGATGCTTTGGGTTTGGGGAAAGCATGGTATACAGGGAAGAATTTTGAAGCCAGACAATTTTGGTCTCAGCTCTGCTTAGTCATTTTCTAGCTCTGTAGTCCTGAATAAGTTAATCAGTCCTCCAGTTTTCTTATCTGTAAAAGGGGGTTAATAACCTTAACTTTGCTGGGTCACTGTGTGGATTAAGTGACATGGCAAATGAAAGCATCAACACATAGTAGGCACTCCGTGAATGCCACTTCTTTTGGGTCCTAAGACATTGAAGGATGAGTTTGAATCAGAGGCAGGACATTGTCAGGTTTGTGTTTAGAACGATCACTCTGGCTACGGTGTTGAGTGTGCATTGGAGGGGTGTAGTAGTTATCTATTGCTGTGTAACAAATGACCAGGTAGTGGTGTAAAACAACATACATTTATTGCCTTATGGTTTCTATGGGTCGAATCCAGGCATGACCTAGCTAGGTCCTTGGGGTCTCTCACGAGGCTGCAATCAAAGTGTTGGCTGGGGCTGAGGTCTCATCCGAAAGCTCAACTGGGGAAAGATCCACTTCCAAGCTCATATGGTTGTTGGCAGGATTCAGTTCTTTGCTGGTTGTTGGACCTCAATTTCCTGCTGGACTTTCAGCTGGAAGCCACCTTCAGTTCTTTGCCACGTAGGTCTCTCCACAGGGCATCTCATACATGCCAGCTTGCTTCATCAAAATCAGCAAGAGGAGTCTCCTAGCAAGACAGAAGCCAGAACCTTGTATAATCTACTCATAGTAGTGACACCCCATCATATTGGTGTATTAGTCAGTTGAAGTGGAGACGCAGAACCAGTAGCAGGTTTCTAATAAGAGATTGAGTGTAAGGATTCACTTTCATTATTGTGAGGGCTGGCTAGGCAAGTGTGAACTCTGTAGGGTAGCTCGTCAGAATGGGCAGGCTGGAACCCTCAGGCAGGAGCTAATAGTATAGTCCACTGGCAGAATTTCTTCTTCCTCAGGAAAGTCCCAGCTCTGCTCTTAAGGCCTTTCAACTGATTATCTAGAATAATTTCCCTTACTGAAAGTCAAGTGATTATGGATGTTAATCACATCTACAGAATGCCTTTCCAGCAACCCCAAGATTTATGGTTGATGGAATAACGGGACTAGCCTCGCGGTGTTGACACATCAGAAGACTATCATACTGGGTCAACTTCAGGGGGCCTCTGGTTCCTTATCTGTGAAAGTAGACATAGTAACATCTAACTTGCAGAGTTACCAAGAAATAACTGAGATAACCTTCATTCCTCATTCACTTTTTCCATCCTTTCTTGCCTTTAAGCTTTGCTGCTAAGACAAACTTGCCCCATCTCTGCTACACTCTTGTTTTTAGTGGAGTGTCTGATAAATACCTGATGCTAGACTTTAGGTGACAACAAAGTTGTGGAATTGACATTTATGCCGAAAAGGTCCATGGGGCTATTTACTAGCCTCCAAATAATTCCTAATTAGTCAGTTTGTGGGCATCCGGAGGTGGCTATAAATCTAAGTAAATAATAAATGTTACCACAGTTGGTCAGTTCACTGACGGAGATTGACACTTGTGTACACACGTCTCATTATCAGTGACTCAAGTGACTTCAGAAAACATAAGAGGGGTTTTCTCACTATCAGAATCCCCCCCATGCCCTGGGCCCAGGAAGAGGCCCAGGCCGTGGGTGATCACTGAGAGAGCAGAGGAGACTGTGGATTCCAGAATTTGTCCAGGGTTTTACAAATGACCAGGAGAGTCAGGGTGTGGGTGTCTGCGGTGGCGACTCACTTCTTCCCTGTGGGCTGCAGTTTCCTCTTCCGCAAAAATGAGAATGTTGGCTGAGGTGACGAGATACGTTGCTGTTTTATCTGGTGTACTTTTAATGGTGAAAGGAATCATTATTCCAGCACAATAACTCTAAGCTGCGTTTGTCCAGGCCAGTCAGGTCATATGGTCACCCTAATACTGGATAAGCTCTCTGAGTCCAGGAATCTCTAGGGAACATAAATATTTACAGCGGGCCTTCCCTATGCCAGGCCTCTTACTTATCTCATAGATTACATATGACAATATATTAAAACGGGTCTCTGCATCCCCTCAAGGTCCAGGCCATATCGTACTCCTCACAGCGATTGGCCTAGGATAGCTTTTCCATAGATGTGTGCTGACGCCTCTTAATTCTCCCATAAGTATATGGGGCAGGGAGTCGTCCCTCCTCCTCAGGGAAGAGGAAAGAGCAGCTCGTGGGGGTTCCCACCACAGGAGCAGGCATGCCTGCAGTGTTTACCAGGCTGCCGGGCAGAGCTGTGGTTCTGGAGGCCCTGGGCCTGCTCCCCACCTCAGGCCCCAGGCCTGGGCTTTCCCAGGCACATGTTACCTCTGATTGATATTAAAGGTCAGGCAAGGTCCTTTATAGGCCGCGGGAAGTGAAGCTTATTTCTTGCCAGGGGAGTTATTATGGTGGTATCACAGGGTTTACAGGCCCCGGGAACTGTGTCATGGGGCTTTTGAGTTTAAATGGAGGGAGTTCATAGGCTCCAGAAGACCTGTAATGTTTATAAGAATTGCACAGTTTCGTGTAACTCTCAGGTGTCTAAAAGTCAAGCCTTCATTTCTCAGTTGTTGTAAGATTCAGGCTGTCAAAGTGAATATCACGCTCTCATTTCTGGGAGAGACCACAGAACTAAGTAAAATCTTAATATAAATTCAAACACTACTCTCCAGACTACTTTGAAAACATGAAAAATGCCCTTTTTTTCCTAAGGTTATCCTATCTTGTAAATGAAAACAAAGATTTCCGTTGGTACGTAGCAATTACAGTAAAGAACGTATTTTTTGTAGAACAAATGAGACATCACATTTTCAGTAGGAACCAGCCAAAATTGTGTTGTTGAATCTTAATTTTATGTTTATGAAGGCTTAAACCTGTGTACGTGTGTGAGAGTGTGTCTATATGTATGTATGTGTATGTGTTTGCATATTTATGTCCCGTGTGTGATTGTGTATGTGTGTGCATGTGAGTGCGTGTATATGAATCTGGTAAGTGGTGTGAGTGTGTTTGTGTGTCTACTTGCACACTCAGAGAGGGAAGCTTCTCTCTGAGAAACTGACACTCTGAATGAAGAAGACAGCCGTGCAAAGACAGAGCCTATGAGGGTCAGCGTCCTTGAGTTGGAAAGTGTGTTGTGTGCAAGCACCGTCATGAAGGCAGTGAGGTTAGACCCTGGTGTTCCCTGTGGGAGGAGGGAGGTGAACTCGGAGGGATCACACAGGGCCCTGGGGGGCATTGTCAGGACTTCCATTTTGGACCAAGGCTGATGGGCCATCATGGGAGGATTTGGTCAGCAAAATAATAGATTCTGACTTCCCCTTGCAAGTCGCACGTTGGCTTTTGTGGGAAGGCTGGCGAGGAAGCAGGCAGGCCGGCTAGATGAGTGCTGCCGGCGGTCGGCAGGGACCTGGACTGGTGAGTGCTGATGGTGGTGGGGAGTGTTGGGCCTGCTTTATACTTGGGAGGTTGATGACTGTGCTGATGAATCGGATGTGAGTGGCTGGAAGGTGGCAGAAACCAAGGCTTCTTTACCACGTTAACTTTGAGAAGCATATTCTCCTTCCTTTCCCTCCCCTCCCCTGTTTCCTTTTTCTTTTTCTTCTTCCTTACCGTCTTGAAAGAACTAAGCATCATATCAAGTGGTGAGGATACAGAGAGAAAGGTGACAGAATTGTGGCTCTCAAGTAATTCATGCACTAGTGGGAGTGGCTGATGCATAAACGGTTATGAGGTATTGAAGCGAGAGCTCTAATAAAAGTTTGCCCAGTTGCCATAGAAACAGAGTGGAGGACATATCTAGGGCTGGCATTTTCAAGAATCACATGAAAGAGATAACATTTCTTGACTTGTCTGAGCTCCCCTGTTTTGCACCCAAATCCTTATTCTGTTCTCTGGACTCTTAGCATTTAACCTGGCAGCTGGCCATTGATGTTTTGGTTATATGCACACTCATATTTCCTGGATTGAGAGCTGACTTCCTTCCTGGCTACTGTTTCAGCCCTTTGACTTGGTGCATTGATAGATTAGCCTCAGAGCAACAGCAGGCTGGACCTGACCTCTGGTCCCAGTACGTGGTTCTGTGGGTGGCCCCTAATTGATCCTGACCTGATGGGCGGGGCATGCACAGATTCTACCTGGGTTTGCGAAAGGCTTTATGGAAGGGGTGAGTCTAGAAGGAAGGGTAGGAATCAGCCAGAGAAACAAGGCTAAGTTCTCATCGCTGCCTGGCTCCATCTTTGGGTGTAACAAAAGCACATCTCATTTCTCTTCCAGTATAGCTTCTGTCAACTGAGGGGGGGTAACTGAGTAAAGTTGTAAGAAGGTAAGATGGTCTAATCTGTTAGGTTTTAAGCTACATACAACCGGGTGTAACAGAGGTGCATAAGATATTTCCTGTTTGTGAGGGGATCAAAATTAAGTGACAGGAGCAGCCACGTATATCAGTGATCCTGTGACATGTGATACCTGCTGTAATAGAGGTATTAACATGAGGCCTGGAATCACAGAGGAGGGAAGGACTAAGTCCTCTAAGGAAATCTGAGGCTGGTGTCACAGAGGAGCTGATAATCAGATTGGACACTGAAGGCTGAGAAAAAATCTACCAGGTAGAGATGGGAGGAGGGGACTAATTCCAGGCAGAAGAAGGGCAGGTGCAAAGGCCCAGAGCCTGGGAGAGACGCACATTCTAGGTCTGGTGAGGAGCAGTGCTGACAGGCTATGTGGCCAGCAGGGAGATGTAGACAGAACGTAGGATGAGATCCGATTGTGTGACCCTGGATGTCATGCTTGAGAAATGGGGTCTGGGTCCATTTGTACCAAATGGTGAACCTGGTAAGCCTGGAAGCCAGCTGTGGGGACTGTCCCTGGGCTTCTCCCTGCTGGACACCTTGGGAAGGGCTCAGGCAGAAGCTGCTCTCTTACCACCTGGGGACTTGTGTCAAGATGTAGCACTGTTTGTTTAACACATGAATGAATCTACCAATTGACCATTTAACTCCGGCAAAATACAATTTGATTTTTGCTTAGTTTACAGCTTGAAATTGCCTTATAATGTTGTAGATTTGTTTCACGTATGTTCAGTTTTCCTGTTTTGGAAGGTTATTCGTTCCTCCCTTCCCTCTCTCCATTCTTATTTCCTTCTCTCCTTCCTTCTTTCCTTTCTTTATTCTATAAACTTTAATTCAGCATGTATCATGCTTAGTTTCAATGTTACCTAAGTACACATGATATGATGAGAAGGCCATGGGTTTTGGCATCAGATATATCTGGGTTCATATTCCATCTTCTTTACTTTTGAGCTATGATGTAATGAGTGTTAATCTTCTCTTTCTTGATCTTTAACATGTGGATAATAATACTTTATTTTAAGCTTTGTTGGGAAAAGTAAGTCTTACAGATATTTAGTGAAGACTGATTTAATTGGTCAAATAACAAAGAAATGTTTTTCGACCAATAGTTTTGAATTGGAAAGATTGTTTTTCAGGCTTAATTTTGTTTTGGGTATCCCATATGTGGTAAAACATAAGCTGGGATGTTTAAATAATAGTTCAATTAAATAAGATAATAAATGAAAAGAACCTGGAATAGTGCCTGGAACATAGTCTGCACTCATCAGATTCTAACTTTTACTACATAATTATCCATAGCTGCAGAATAGTTTGCTTTTCCGTCTCAGGAAAATTGAAAGTTAGGTAAATGACCTCTTAAAGCCTTGTTTCCTCTCCAAATATGCATTCCAGAAACTGGTCTTATTTGATTTTCCAGTCCATTTAGTGCATATACGTATTGAAGGGCCACGTCAGAAAAGGTAATGGGAGAAGGAAGCTGTATGTGATGGTCTGAATGATTGCAGCATTTACCTTCCCCCCTCCCACTGTGGGCACAGCAGACTTCTTAGGCCCTTTGGTGTTGAGCTAGGCCAGGTGGCATATTTGGATCAATGGAATGCTGGAGGACGGAACATAAGCAGAGAACTTAAATGTGCTTGTGTAGTTTGACTTTGCTCTTGGCTCCAGTAAGCATCACGAGAAGAATGTGTCCCATGAGGCTGAGAGACATGCGGAGGAGGCCTGGATCCTACCTGTGGCTTGTAGCCAAGCCCAACTTACCTGTGGCATGAAGTAGAGTTGCCCCAGCAGACCTGTGGACCCACGAGCATGGGCATACGTGCTTGTTGAGGTAGCCACTTACTTTTGGGCTGGCTTGTTACACGGTGTTACTGAGTAAATAACTGACTGATGCACTGTGCATGCATCCTTCTAATCTGGTGGGTAGGACCATGTACCTCTGCACCCCAGTGTTCTCAGTCAACCCGATATCATGCCATGCCTTTGCTGACCTGTAGACAAACTTTTCTACAGTTTCACGTTGATCTGAGCAGATTGAGCTCTTGTGCTTTGCAGGTAGAAGGTATCCTCAAGTCATTTAGCTCAGTCTCATTATTTTACAGATGAGGAAGTCAAGAGAGAAAGCAGTTTGGCTAAAATCTCACTGTTCTCAGAGAAGCAGAGCGGGAATCCAGGCTGCCTGCCCTGCCCTTCTGTGCAGCTTTTCCTTTTGTCAAATGCCTTTTAGTTCCATGGACTGGATGTTTCAGGATGCTGTAAACCTACTTGAACTCTGGAGAAGGAATTGAGAAGCAGATACGGAGGGAAGGTGAGGGCACCAGGCAGCGGTGCTGAGATCAGAGGTGAAATCAGTGGCTTGGTCAGGCATTTGCCATGGCTAGAAATAAAGGCTTCTGAAGTGTGCAATCACAGGACTTTTTCAAAGCATTTCTCTGGGAAGAAAGGGATAAAATTAAGCCATGGAAAGTTTTGGCCAAGTCATGAAAAAACATTTTCCAAAAGAGCTGTTAATTTGAAGGTGGAATGAGTCACAACCCATGGGCAGGGCTGAAAATCCCATCAGCTGAATTACTCAAAACTTAACTGGACAATAAAAAAACGTATGGTTAAGGCAAACATCCCTGCAGGGTTAGGCCAAAGAGACACTGTGTCCCTGTTTGAACTTTTCCTTTGTATGTTCAGGCCAAATCTACGTGGAAAATTACCTGGTACCTCAAATCATGAGAATAGCGGGGCCAGATGATTTCAATATGGAAGACTCCCCCCATTTCACTTGTCTGCAGGATCGAATTTGTTGAATGGTGACCAAACTTTCAATATTGTTATTGTGGCGGGCCTGGCACTTAGTAGTTGATAGTTGGAAAATGAAGTTTCTAGGTGAACTGAAATCTTGAATTTCCCAATTTATAGAAAAATATGGCACTGTTTCATAACAATGATATTACAATGGTGCTTACTAACTAGACGTGTACAGCCATGTGGTTTAAAAATAGAAACTAGAAACCTGGTTTAAAAACATTCGTTTTAGATATACAGCAGTCCTTCCATCATCCCCTCTAAAGGTTCTGCACCCTGTGCCAATACATGTGTGGGTATTTTCTCACACTACCAAATAATTCTCCCATACCAGCTAGGTGTCGTACAACTCAGCTCAATTCTGACACTGTCTACCCAGAGAGAGCATCAGGTCCCACAGATTAAGGGCTCAGTCCTACAAGACCACCCCCTTCTTCAGATGCCAGCTACAAGTCCAGGTTGTCACCTGTGCTTCTGACTCACTGGCTATAGATCAGAGGTTGCCATGACCCCCTCCTTGGGTTCCATTAATTTGCTAGAGCGGCTCACAGAATGTGGGAAACCCATTTGCTCACTAGATTACTGATTTATCACAAAAGGATTTAAAATATACAAATCAACAACCTGGTGAAGAGATATACAAGGCAAGGTCCCAAACAAAGGAGCTTCTGTCCTCTTGGAGTTTGGGCCTGGCACAGTGGCACGTGGATTTGTTCTCGTTTAACCCGGAAGCTCTCCGTACCCTGTTGTTTTAGATTTTTATAAAGGCTTCATTACATAGGCATAATTGATGAAATCATTGGCCGTTGGTGACTGTGACTGATTCAACCTCCAACCTCTCTCCCCTCCTGGGAGGTCAGAGGTGTGGGAATAAATGTTCCGGCCGTCTAATCACATGGCTGGTTCTCCTGGCAACCTGGGCCCACCCTTAGGTGCTGTCCAGAAGTCACCTCATTAACCAAACAAAAGACCCCTTTATTATTCTCATCACTTAGGAAATTCCCAGGTTTTTAGAAGCTTAGTCTCAGACACGGGACAAAGACCAAATAAATACTTATTACAAATCACAATATCACACTCTCCTTAACTTTTGTTTTAAAGAAAAAAAAGCGGAGCTGTGGTGCACACATTGTGATCAACGCTAAAATGCCTGCGGCCTGCCAGCCAATACCCCTTCACTTCTCAGCTCAATCATGACTCCTCAGGGAAGCCCTTCTTGCACCCTGGTTTCGGACAGGCAGAAAACTCATGGGACCAAATTCATCTTTTCCAGAGCCTTTATGCCAGCCTGTGATTGTGCATTCAGTGGTGTGATTGTTTGCTAACATCTGTCTTCCTCATTAATCTGTAAGCTCTTCACTTAGTGCCTTTGGTTCAGTCAGTGAATCACCAAGTGACCAGACTGAGGATGGACACTTCTGGTTGTTATTTATTCTTTCTCTTTCTTCCTGAGGCATCTGTTCATAGCCCTTCCCATGTCTCTTGTGAAATAGACTCCTCAGTGGCTTGTAGTTATCCTCAGGTTCAATTCAAACTCCCCCTTCGGGCCCTGAAGACTTCTCAACGCTCTTCCTTCCCATCTAGACTCTTTTCCTTCCACACGATTCCTACCTGGAGCTCAACTTTCCAGCTACCACCAAACGCTCTAATTTTTGTACTGGAAAGCTCTGTCTTTTCCATCTTCCTCTATCTTGCCCATGTTTTTCTCTGGATTTGTATTCGTTTTCTATGGAAGCTGTAACAAATTACCACAAACTCGGTCACTCAAAATAATGTGGTCACTCAAAATAACAGAAATTTATTCTCTCAGAGTTCAGAAGCCAGAAGCCTGAAATCAAGGCCTCCATAGGGTCGTATATCCTCTGGAGGCTCAAAGGAATGGTCCATTCCTTGCCCTCTTCTGTTTCTGGTGGGTTTGCATCCCGTGGCTTGTGGCCACATCTTTCTGCTCTATCTTCACGTGCCTCTGTGTATGTGTCTTCTCTTTTCTTATGTGTCTTCTTATAAAGATGCTTGTCACTAGATAAGGACCCACCTGGATAATCCAGGACAATCTTCTCATCTCAAGAGCCTTAATTTAATTATATCTGCAAAGACCGTTTTTCAAAATAAGGTAATATTCATCGGTTCCGGGGATTAGAAAATGGATATTTTTGGATGGAGGAGACCACCATTCAACTCACTACAGGTCTTGATATTTTTTTTCTCATGAATTTATATGGCTTTTACTTTGTTCTCTATAATGGCTAATTACCCTTTGTCATATTTCATAAAGAATATTTATGCCCAGTGGCAGTTTGTCACGTAATTTCCTTATGTCGTATTGACATACAGTCCTGTAGAATCTACGAGAGATTGGATTATTCCTGAGGTACACTGCCATAGACCAAAACTGATTAAAAATTCCAATCCTTATATATATCTCTAGAAGGAATTAAAGGGGACCCTCTACATAATGCTCAGCGCATGTTTTATATTACCTTTTCACAGCTTTCTAGTTTTCTTATATCCCACACTCTTCAAAAGGTCTTTTTCTCCAAAAATATCCCTCTCCCATCAAAGAATTCTTCTTTGCACTTTAGAACAAATAGGGAACTTTGAATATGGATAGGAATTTATATGATACAGGACTTGTTAATTTTGTTATGCATGATAACATGGAGATTATGTTATATCCTTATCGGTAGAGATGCACGCCCCTGTGTTTACAGGTAGAATTACATGGTCTCTGGGATTTGCTTTTAAATCCTTCAGCCCAAATGGGGTAGTGGTGGGAATTACATAAAATAAGACCCATAAAATAGATAATTGTAGTTAGGTGATCAATACATGGGGATCCATTATGCTCTTCTCTCTGCTCTTGAGTGTGTTTGAAGATTTCCCCATCCCCCTGCCAGCCAGTGCCAGCTTTTACCCTGAAGATGGTGCTAACCGCCCCCTCATTCCTCCTCATACTCTGGCCTCCTTCTTCCCCTGTTCTGCACCTACAGCCTGTAGCAGGGCAGGCTGAGCCCATTCCTTCTCAGGACAGGGTGGGGAGTAGAGCACAAAATCAACACAATGGCAGGCAAGGGAAAGCCTGCGAATGCTCTCATATTAATACACTTTTGTCTACAGCCCCACATTTTCAGCTTCACCTAGTCACATCTGCAGATCTTTTGGGCGTTTGGTGATTCCTCTACAGTTTGGCAAGTTGTTTCCTTCACAGTCTGATATTCAATATTTTTTGTATTTAGTTTGGATGATATTCTTTCGCTCTCAGTGATACTTTTCTTTGATATTTTAAAGCCACATATCCAGTCAACACACGATTTGAGGGCCTGCTGTACTTTAGGTGCCATAGTGGGAACGAAGGATACAGAAGTGAAGTCACAGGCCAGCCAGCAAGGATTGTTAATCCACAAGGGCGGGGTGGGGGGGTGGGGGGGTGGGGGTGGGGGCGGGGGGGGGCGGGTAGAGGCAAGAAATAAATAGGAGAGTCTAGCATAGCAAGTGTAGAAGTTTAAGCATGGTCCACGTTTCAGAGTAGGATGGAGGAGAAAAGAATTTATACATTTTTAGTAGCTGAGATTTGAGACCCTGCGATCAGTTTTGTATATGTTTATCACTGCTCATAACAGCCTGTAAAGATAGGTATTATTATTACCATATTGCAGAACTGGAAACTGAGGCTCAGGAAAGTTAACTGAGGCTCGGCTAGTAAGTGGTAAATCTGAGGTTTCTTTCACAGTTTTTCTTTTGAAAATAGTTGAGCTTTCAAATATTTTATTTAATGGATACTTAACTAACTTTCATGAGGCCATTTTAGTTTTTGAAATTGTTCTCTGTAGAGCAGCCTTGCTCTTGGTATAAATCATGTAATTTTTGTCTTTCAGTATTATTTTAAATTTTGATTTATTTATTTATTTTTTGTAGCATGGTAGATTCAAAGAAATGGGCCTTTAAAACCAGTGAAACGGGTTCTCTGGGATGAAAAAGAGGCCTTCCAGCACATCCCACATGGACTATGTATTCATCAATTTATGAAACCTTGAGAAACCTAGAAGGAAATATAGGTGATTCTCTACTCTCCAGACGTGTGATACTTTTCAGAGCAAAAATACAATGGGAGGAATTGCAAATTAAAAGAACGCTAATTTAACAATATTTAAAATTTCTACATGTCAAAAACACATGAGTATGATAAATATAAATGCAAATAATGGAGTGGGAAAAGATTTCAAAAAATGTTACAGAGTTTTAATATCCTTCATAAACAAAGAGTTAATATTGCCCTTTAATGCCTCCTTTCCCACTGTAACTGGGAATGAACAAAGGATTAGTTAAAAAATCCCCTACCTCCTGTTAAATTCAATAGGATGATAAACAGAGGTGGGAAACATCTTTTTTTTTCCTTAAAAGGTGTTGACAAAATTTCTCTGAGGAAAGAGAGCTGTCTTTTGTTGAGAAAACTGTTTACAACCTATGTAGTTCTGAAAAGTTAGATTTTGGCTTCCTTATATTTTTACATATCTGGCATAACAGTAATACTTTTTTTAAACCAAAAGAAAATAAATAAACAGTATGTTTAAAAAGATTCTCCCAGCACTGGATGCTGCCCACCCACGTGTACATATCTGTTGCCTCTCTCTTGACTTCTGTCTCCATCAATGTCTCCTTATCAAATCCTCCCAGAAATGAGGTCAGGTCGGTCTCTGTGAGAACACCATTTGTTATTTCCTACGATTCAGTGAATTGAGTGGGTTCATCTGGGCAGTTCTTCTGTTTCACATGAGATTTCCTGGGGCTGAAGGTAGCTGGTGGCTCCCTTGGTGCTGGAAGCTCCAGGATGAGTGACTCTCAGACTGACAACTGGGCTGGCTGTTGGCTGTGAATGTAACTGGACCGCCTGGTGGGGGTCTCAGCTCTGTGGGGGCCTCTCCATGAAACTGGTTAGGCGTCCTCACATTATGGTGCTGGGGAACAAGAAGGAGCCCCCATGTACATGACCAAAGGTGTTATAGGTCTCTTAATGCTTAGTCTCGTAAGTTACTGTATTAGTCAGGGTTCTCCGGAGAAACAAAACCAACAGGATGTATGTGCGTGTGTTTGTAAAGAGATTTATCATAAGGAATTGGCTCATGCGATTATGGAGGTTGACAAGGTCCAGGGTTAACAGTTGACATATGGAGATCCAGGAGACCAGTGGTGCAGTCGGTGGTGTAGCTTCAGTCTGCAGGCTGGTAGGCTCACGACCCAGGAAGATCCATGTTTCAGTTAGAATCAGAAAAACCCTATGTCCCAGCTTGAAGGCAGTCGGGCAGGAGGAATTCCCTCTTACAGGAGAGGGAGGGTGTCAGCTTTTTTGTTCCATTTAGGCCTTCAACTATTTGGACAAGGCCCACCCACATTACGGACGGCCATCTATTTTACTCAGTTCATAATCTACATGTCAATCTCATCTAGAAACATTCTCACGGACACACCCAGAATAAGTTTTGATCAAATATTTGGGCACCCAGCCGCAGTTAAGTTGACTCATCAAAGTAATAATCACAGTATGTAGAGGCACTTCTACTGTTTTCTATTGGTCAAAGTCCATTATCAGTCAAGATTTAAAGGGAGTAGAAAGAGACTGCACTTCTTGCAGAGTCTGTGTGCTTTTCACAGACGATGTCTCTGTGAAATATGCATGATTGGGTCCCACCTCATATCTATTGATTTTGAATCAAGAATGTGGGGCCCAGGAACATTTTTACAAAGCTTCATCAAAGAGCATGGTTCCGATCATATTTTAAGGACCTACGTCCTGGGCAATGGGAAACCGTCAGTCTATTGGTTTTGGGTTCTTCTCCATCTCTAATTTTTCTGTAGGATTTAGACCATTGTTTCTAGCTGCATAATCTCTGCCCTTATCTTTATTTCCTGCTTTTCTAAGCTTGTCTCATTATTGTCATCTTGAAATGAACCTACCTCATTACATCAAAGAATGGCATCTTCTCTTATTTTTCGTTTGGTCCTTTTCTTTTTAGCCTTGAAATTGTGCTAATTTATTTATTTTTAAGATACACCTTTTACTTTTAAAATAATCTTACATTTATAGGAAAGTTGCAAAGATAGCACAGAGAGTTCCCATATACACTCCTTGGCCGCTTTCCCCATCCCTAACAGGTAAGCGTGGTACATTTTTCAGAAATGAGTAATTCACATTGGTTCAATACTATTCACTAAACTACAGACTTTATTTGAAATTAACTAGTTGTCCCATAGGGTCTTTTTTCAGGCTACAGGATTGAATCCAGGAACCTGATTTTATCTAGTCATTTTGTCTCCTTAGTCTCCTTTGATCTATGACAGTCTCTCACTTTCCTTGATTTCTATGACCTTGACAGCTTTGAAGATTACTGGTCAAGTGTTTTGTAGAATGTCCCTCGATTGGGGTTTGTCTGATGTTTTCCTTTTTGTCCATGATTAGATTAGGATTTTGTGTTTGAGGGAGAATTCTGCAGAGGTTAAGAGCCCATTACCATGTGGTGAGGTAGTGAGCGTAGTATCCACTAGGCTCTTCACTGCAAAGTGACCATTTATCCCTCTCCATATTGTGTCCCTTGGAAGTGAGTCACTAAGTCCGGCCCCTCACAAGGGGAGGGAAGTTAAGCTTCACCTCCTGGAGAGGGAGTATTGACGTACATTCCTGGGAATTCTTCTGTAAGGAGGATTCCAAATATTATGTTTGGTCTTTCACATCCAGGAATTTTCAAAATGGGGACACTGGAGACAATGAATAAGCATCACAGTTGCTCAGGGCAAAATGAAGACTTCCTCCAACGTGTGCCCCGATCATCCATCTTCTTTTCTTCAGCGAGGCCTCCAGCGTGGGTACTAGCTTCAGGATCTATCACCACATCATGTGCTGCCTTGATAAAGATGATTTCCTGAAATTTGAGGGTCACTAAGGCAGCTGCCTAAGCCAGAATTTTAAAAACCAAGTGAAAAAGACCATGCCGTGAAAAGTACAATTGCCAGCGTTCCCATGGAAACTGGAGTACAAAGGGGCTGTTTGCCTAGAGAGGTCTGTTTATTTTATTTTATTTTTTTAAAACTATCAAGAATAACCCTTTGAGATGTGACATTCTGTTTTCACAAGCGCACTCAAGGTGTCAGACAGAGCCCAATTTTATATTCCTTGAAAATAGAGCGCGCTGTAGTGTTTGCCGGACTTTTCAACATGTCACTTTCAACCAATTTTATGTACAAATGGGTTACAGTCCCATGAAAATATTCAGAAGAAGAGGAAACTGTTTCAAAAAGGAGTATTAAGTATTATTACATTGAAAGCCATTCAGAGTGGAAAACCTTCCCACCCAACATCCAGTCTTTCAGAGGAACAAGAAACCAGAGTATTTGTATAAAAAGGGAGAGTCCCATCTTTACCAACTAGAAGTCTGAGGGGAGCTCAGTTAAATCAGCCATTCATCTTCCCTCCGCTAACATCATGTTTGTTTTGGTGATGTGATCTTGGAGTCATTTTCAAAGGCACCCTTGGTTCCCTGCTCTCTGTGGCCCTTGTTTCATTTTCCTTCCAATATGGCTGCAGGACACACGTGCGTACCCCAAGACCAGGTCTTTAGACCTGCGGAGAACGTATTGCATGAGATTTATGGAGAAATGTTGGATTACCGGGTATTCCAGGAGTCATTTTCATCTTTAAAATAATATGCTCATTTAGAGAACCAAGGGCTTGCTTCTTGGATCTGTCATTTGAAAATATGCCCCTCTCACACCCGTGCAGCTTTGATGCAACCACGTCTGAACAGCAGCTTTTCGAGGTTGTGTCAAGACAAGAAGTGGGAATAATTTATGGTGACAGGGCCAATTTTAAAACAGAGGCCCAGTGTTCCTTAGTTTGGGGACTAGGCTAAGACTGAGCTACTTTGTGGCATCTAGAGCTTCTTAGAGAGCGTTTCAAGTTTTACTCTCTACTCCCAGGAAAATGAGGCTTTCTGCCAACAGCACAGATGGAATCTGCCCGGAGCAGATTCCAGAGACTTGAAATTTAGTGATATCAAGTGAATTAGGTGGAGTTTTTGTTGACTCCCCTGAGCTTTTCCCTTGACAGGCTCTTTTAGCATTGTAAATATTTTGTACTCATGTATTATGACCCAGGTGGAGGATTCATTGCTCTTCCCCTATGAATGTTTTCCTCATCTACCTTCCAGGTCCATAGCTCCCCAGTGGAGTGCGTTGCATTGTGTACCCCACAACCCCAAAGCTACGTTCAAGTCCTAATGCCCAGTACCTGTGACTGTGATATATTTGCAGATGTAACTAAATTAAGAGTCTCAAGATGACATCATCCTGGGTTAACCTAAATCCAGGGCCACATGTCCTTATAAGCGACAGAAGAGTAGACACAGACGTGGAGGAGAAGGCCAAGCGCAGACCCATGAAAGCTGGAGGCACAGATTGGAGTTCTGTTTGCACGGCCAAGGGTCACCTGGAGTCAGAAGAGACAAGGAAACATTCTCCTTCAGAGCCTCCAGAAGGAACAAATCCTGCCAACACCTTGATTTCAGACTTCTGGTCTCCAGCACTGTGAGAGAATGCATTTCTGTTGTTTTCAGCCACCTAGTTATGGTGGTTCGTCATGACAGTCACAGGAAGTTAATAGCCTGTGTTCTGTGCATTGTACTTATCACCATTGTCTGAGAGGAAACCGATTTTATTCATTCATCTGGCACTTACCAGATAGTCTAGGTCCCGGGCATGGTGGGAGAGGGAGACAGGCCCCTATGAACCCCAGTCAGCAGTACCTGACACCTGCAGGTCTCCAGTTAACCTGTCCTCACACCTCTGTGCCTTGCCTGTGATGGGGCTTCTCAGCTGCTGCACTACTGGCATTTGGGATGGGTGCATCTGCGTTGGTAGGGTAGCTCTGTGCACTGTAGGATGTGTAAGAGCATCCCTGGCCTCTAGCCAGTAGATGCCAGTAGAAAGTCCATTGTGACAGTAAAAAATGTATCTAAACATTGCCGAATATATATCCCCTGGGGGAGCAAAATTGCTCCCAGTAATGAACCACTGGTGTATGACATATCTCTGCCTGGATCACGGTCACCCTTGCCTGACTGGCAAGCTCGAGACGTCTCTTGATTCTCCAATCTGGGTGCTCCTCCATTATTCCTATAGCACTCGGTACAGACCGTAGTTAAAGCACATGTCGTGCCCGTATGCATTCTCTTGCCTGCACCATTACCTTATTACTAGCAAGGGTTTTGACCCCACCTCTCAGTGAAGCCTCTAGGGAGCTGGATGGGCCTTGTGTGGACCACAAAGGCTTCTTGTGCCCCTGGCCTGAGGCCAGCAATTGGAGCAGTGGGACAGCTTCTGAGGTCCCCTTTCTCCGGGCCACCCCTCAAGCTTGTTCTGTGGATCAGCAGACCCTTGAAATGGTCTTAAAGAAAGGGTCTTGCAGTCATCGAGACACAGGATACCTTGCCTCCTAGTTGTTCCTCTCAGAAATTCACAGTGCACATTAGTAATGATTAAAGATTGAGATGAGAAATTTGTTTCATATTAGTTAAATCACCTTTTTCTAAATTCATAGGTCAATGGAACCTAAAACACTAAGAAATCTGTACCATCATAAAATACATTTTAGTAAAATTACATAGATTTCAGGTGTACAATAAATTTAATAAAATAAAATTTAAAAAAATAAATAAAATACATTTTAGGAAATGCTAACTCAAATTCACACCAAACATCATCTCTGAGGCAGCAGCTGCATATTGCCCCGTGTTGTTCTTCATTTGTCTGTTTTTAGATTTAAATGAACATCTGTAAATCTGGAAGCAGAAACCCTTTAAATTGGTCTGGGAGCTTCCTTAATTTTTCTTTTCCTATTTGGTATGAATTGGCTGGAACTGAATGGTGTATGCGCACTTTAAAGGGGAACATGCTCTCCAGTTCCCCCAAATCCCCACCATTCTCTGCTATCCCCTGAAGGGAGCGGATGGTCAGATGCCTTTTATTATGTGTTTATGCTCTTGCTTGCTCTGTAAGTAGATAACTACTGTTCTCTTGGAAGTGGGGATAAAGAGACATAGGCTCGAAGGCTGTGTTTCAAGAAGAAACGTGGGAGCAGGCATCTTGAGTTTCTTGTACAGCCATCCCTGCTTCTCCATGGGGGCACTTAGGTAGCAAGACCCTCGGTGGATGCGTGAAACCATGGATAGTACCGAACCCTGTATATATTATGCTTTTTTCTATACATGCACACTTATGATACAGTTTAACTTACAAATTGGGCACAATTACAGATTAACCACTAATAATAAAATAGGACAATTATACCCATATACTATAATAAAAGTTATGCGACTGTGGTCTCACTGTGTCTCCCTCTCTCAAAATATCTCGTTATACTGTACATACAGCATGGATACACAGGACAAAAGCATGATTTATGTCCTGGGTGGGACAGAGCAGGACCATGCGAGATTTTATCACTCGACTCACAACAGCATACGATTTAAAACTTATTAATTGTATATTTCTGGAATTTTCCATTTAATATTTTTGGACCATGGTTGACTGTGGGTAACTGAAAGCACCAACAGTGAGACTATGGAGACGGGGGGACCCCTGTATGAGGGCAGTGTCGCCTCTTACGTTGGGATTTGCATGCCTTCCATGGAGAGAAGGCGCCATCAGGCAAAGCTCATCAAAGGAAAGAAAAGACCCTGTCCCTCTAAGGCCTATGATTGCGGTGTCAGTGCTCAGGATTCCCAGTGGAACGGGGTCACTCCTTTAGGGGTGAGACTCTAAAGAAAGTCTCCGCTAAATAAGGAGTCTCCACAGAAATGAGAAATCTTTGGGGTCAGTCCAGTTAGACAGCTGGGTTTGGGGAAGAGGGTTCCTCTCCTGCTGGACAGCATGGTGTGGACACAAGTAAAGACACTGGACGGCATAGGGCGTGTCCACTATGTCCGTGGCAAGACCACTATGAAGACGCTACAGCCATTCTGGGGGAGCTGGAAGCGAGATCTGGCAACAGGCAGAGGGAAGAGAAGCGAGGGACATTGAAAAACTTCTCATGGACTCAGGCTCACTCGGTTTGAAGGATGTTAGCAGACTGTGGTTCTCCCCTCTTGATATTTCAACTTGGACAGATTTAGTCGTATTAAGATGTAATGACAAGTATATAATCCCAATCAGGTGGCATTTTATTTAACAGGTAGGGACGGGGCCCAAAGACTTAAGCCAACGAAAGGGTGTATGATGGAGTGGCAGAAGCCAGGGTGGCCGGGAGGTGATCTGGGAGGGGTGCCCCGAATGCAGACTCAAGCTCTGCGTCCCTCCCAGCTCATCTGGCCCAGGGAGCAAGGGATCGTAGTGACAGGAGGCCAGTGCTGTCGGGCCGGCCAAGTGTTTGGAGCTGGGTTGCACATGGGCAATGATCATGCTGTTTCCTCACTCGGCCTGTCTTTGTGAAACTGCTCACTTTCCTTAACAGAGTTACAGTGGTGCTTCACTGTGACCAGTGCAATGAAAAAGCCATTTAGACACCTGGGGAATAATCTGGTTCCAGATTTTAAAGGGCCTCCAATAAGACCTCATGGGCCCCTCAGGGAATGAGATAACATTGCTATTGGTGTGAAAGGAGGGTGAGGGAGCAGGGGTCAGAGTCTAACCCAGGGAAGATAAATCTTCCTGTGCTAGCAGGGGCCTGGCCATTGCCTTGTGATGTGGATTTTATATACAGGATCTGACTTGTGATTCATTAAACTGTTCCCATTTTAGCCACCAGTGCCCACGAAGGCAGATCTGTGTAATCTCATATTCCAGGAAGTAAATGTAACGACATCACAGGCCAATGAAATTGACGACTCTGACAGGAACACACAAACAACCAGGACGTAAGGCTGCACCCTGCGTCCCCTGCCGTGTTTATTTAGGAGTACAGGTCCATTAAGTGCTCTGCGATGGCCTTCCGATAACATACCCACCTTTGCAGGGCGGCCGGGGCTGGATGTCTGCCCTCAAATGTGACAGCTGACATTTTTGGATACATTTAGAGATGGGCTTGTCCCCCACGGTGCAGAGGACAGAAACCACACATTTTAAAGTTACAGCCTCTCCAACTTGTGCTTGGGAGCAAGTGGTTTTTTTCAGGGCTTTCCGTTTATGTCCAAGGCCTCTTTCCCCCACGGGAATATTGTAAAACCCGGCACTAGAAATTGGGGATCCGTCGTGGGAGGGAACAGCGTTTCAGCAAACATTGATTAGATGCCTAAGGAAAATAATGCTGACATGGTTGCCCTTTATCAGTGGTACACATTTTGAGGGAGATGGAGGTTAGGCAGAGACCTCAAATTCTTTACCATCCTGAACTTTGATTCTCAGGGGCCAAGTGTCTGAAAGTTTAGACAGAGAATTGTAGGTTCAAGGCCACAGCCCCCTGACTGAGTCCTATTTCTGTGAGTCCCCTGCAAGCACCCAAATGCTCTCCCCATCCGAACGTCACCTCTGTGTCTTGTTCATTGCTCGCCATCCCCTGCCCCACGAAAGGGACCTATCTTTGATCTTTCGTTTTCATTGATTCACTGATTTATTGGTTCAGGTATTCATGCCCTTCATTTTAACGGAGGGCCTGACACTGCCTGGTGCAGGGGGCACTGCAGGAAACAACTCAGGAAACACCCTGTCCTTGTGGAGTTGGCATTCTGGGGCAGGCAAGGGGAGCGCCAGATAATAAATCGGTAAATCAGTTCATGAAGATGACACATTCCGAGAGTGGTCAGTGCTATGAAGGAAGTGAAACAGGGTGATGGGAAAGAGTGTGGTGGTGGGAGGGGGCCTGATCTCAGCTGGTGGTCAGGGAGGGCCTTGCAGAGGAAGGGGCCCTGAGCTGAGATAGTTAGGGCTCAGGGGCTTGGAAGGCACATTCCCCAGTTGGAGAGACAGCCAAGGGCAGGATCGGGTTTGGACTGGCTGAGAAACAACAGGTGGCCTGGGAGGCAGGAAGGGTGTGCACCAAGGGGGCATATTGGAGATATAGTCCAAGAACTAGGGAGGGCCAAGAGTGTGCAGGGCTCTGAAGGTCAAGGTCAAGGGACTGTGTTTAATTCAAGGTAGGAGGGGAAGCCAAAAGTGTGTGTAAACAATGGTGTGATGTGATCAGATGTATATGGAATCAGTGTTGGGTCCCTTACCTTTTCAGGGCCCGTGCAGAGGTAGCCTGTGCTGTGACACTGCAGCAGAATGAATCTCTCGTGGGGTCCTAGCCTGCAAGTGTGACTGTATGCTGATGAAGAGCCATGCTCTGCCTTCCACTGCCCTTGGGTTCCGCGAGGCCAGGAATCCTGCCTGGTCGGCCCTGCCTGTGCCCAGTGCACGCACACAGTGACTGGTCATTGCACATCTACTGCACTGACCTGAAATATGGCTCTTGGAGCTCAGTCACTTCTGCCCAGTTGGTTTTGTAAAATTCCAAAGGGCCCTTAAGAAAAGTTCTTTGATGATGAGTTGGGCTCTTGAAGCAGTGGTTTTAATGGACCATCCCACAGACGGGGCTCTACAAGTTGCGAGCAAATGAGGGTTAACTCGCCCAAATGAATTTATTCAGATTACTTCTCTCGGTCAGTTAGTTTCCTTTTCCTGCAGATGATTTTTAGCATGTTTCTTAAACGTGTCAGTGTTCAGGCAATGAAATCAAGATTAAAAGCCCAGACTCCGTGTTGCAAGTCCCAGAAAAAACGTATATTTTAACGGCTGCTCCCCCAACTTCAAAATTAAACATATTACATTCTTGGGAGTACGATTTCAGCTTCTTTGCATTTATGACACGAATGGAACCATTCGCCCTCACTTCAGTCTATAAAGGCAAGACTCATTAGAAGGAGGAAATTTCCTTTATCATTAATAGGCCACACTCACATGATAAAAACCGTCTCCACCCTCCCACCTCCTTCCCCAAAACTCCGATTCTCATTTTAAGCAGTTCCCACATAGACTATTTATCTTCCACATTTTCCCAACTCTCAATGGCACCATTATATCCTTTATTTGGAATCATAAAACTTTGAGAATAAAAAAGAAGCAAATTAATCCTCCTTGGGGAGAAAAGGAAGACAGATCCTGCCAGCTTTTAAATTGTAGGATTGGACTGGCCTCCAAACACAGTTTTCTTTTTTCAACAACTTAGCCGGTGGGGGGAAATGAATGGTTATGACAGCGAATCCTGAAATAAAATGCAGAATTATGCAAACGCGTTAAAAACTGACATCTTGAAATAAAAACTGTTGAAAGCCCGAGGAATAAACAATGCGGACTGGAAGGGGGACATTTGGAAGCGACGAATGGGTTACTCTGCTTTTATTATTCACAGCGGAAAAATAACCTCGATCATGATGTGAAAACCACAGTTTCCTTTATTTGTGGATCATGCCAGATTAAAAAGCATTCAGAGAAGAAGTGCGGCTGGGAGGACTGAACGCCATCAGAAGAGACCAGGGCTCCGCGTCCAGAACCCTGTCGCGGATGCTGGCTCGCTGGCTCGCTCTGTCCAATTGCATAAGTCACTTAACCTCCTGGTGACTCCTTTCCCATCACCGGGCTGGAATTGAGGAGTCGGCCCTTCCTCTCCATCTGAGATCTGGATTTCCTAACTGCCAATGGGATAATATGCTTTGCCCTTGCAGTTTGCTCTAAGGGGTCTCAAGGCTGTTGTGAAAACAAGCAGTACAAGTCAGTTAACAAGGCTGCTGCCACCAGAACAGCCAGTGAGGAAACCTAAGGCCACAGAGTGCCTCAAGGTGAATCTCCGCGTTTGGAGTTCTGGAAACAGATTCTACAGCTAGTAAAGCCTTTATTTTAAAATTTTATTTTATTTTTATTACTTTTTTAAATTGCGAGGTAGCGTCCCTCGATAATTTCAGAATATTGTGTTCTCATAAAGTCCAATGAAAGTCATTGATTTGAGAAACAGTATACAAACAGAAGATTCTGGTTTCAAAGGATTTTAGAGATAATCTGGTCTGGCACTTTCATTCTGCAGAGGCAGAACTTGTCCATGCAGAAAGTTTAAATGACCTGCACAAGCTCATGGGACCATAGAGCTGGCGGTTGCTGCTGACTTTGAAACATGATTTTGATGGTTAATCCAATCATTTGAACAGGAATCTTTGAAGAAGGCTGATAATACCAGAAGTTTCTGCATGAACATCAATTTGGTGATAGACCAGACAGAGCCTGAGGCAATGTTGAAAATCTCTTTTATTATGAAAGAAGTCATTTGAATATTAATGGAGGCACCTTTTACAAAAACCGATGGAGGCTGTTGATTGCAATGCTTAAATTGCAATAATCTTTAAGTTTAGTTGAAAATTTTCCTCCCTCCCTCCTCTTTCCCTCCCTCCCTCCCTTCCTCCCTCCCTCCCTCCCTCCCTGCCTTCTTTCCTTCCTTCCTTCCTTCCTTCCTTCCTTCCTTCCTTCCTTCCTTCCTTCCTTCCTTCCTTCCTTCCTTCTTCGTACCTTTCTTTCTGTCTTTCTCTACCTCTCCCTTCTATAATTTAAATTTTTTTTTTTCAAATTTGAAGAGAATTTCTGGAGAAAAACGAAAGCAAATCTAGGCCTTGATGCCCTAGTGTTGAAAGAAGCACCAAGAAAGAGGAGGGAGCTGCTTCACATGGTAAAGAGGGAAAAGCTCCCTGTGATTTACTCTGACTTGCTAATTTTCGGAAGGAAATTAATAAAATTGATTCCAGCAAAAACTCTAAGTGGACAAATAGAAGAAAAACAGATCGAGAATTGTGCATATTTAGGGCAGAGAGAAAGTTCTTAGAGAAATGTTTCCCTCAGGGAGAAATAAATATTTAGGAGAAATCACTAACTCTAAGGGTCGTTAAAGCAAAGACCACTCATAGGATGGAAGCAAACCCTCCCACTAACTATTAATTCCAATCTCTAGACTTGGTGGCAGTAACATGATTAGTTATTGTGGGTTCTGGAAGAAAGCGGGACCTTTGGCAATAAAGCCCTGGAAATATGTATTTTTAAGTACTATAAAAGATGTGGAAAGCAACTTTGCTTTTCATCCTGGGGACTAGAAATAATACACCTGCAAGGACAGATGAATGGCACAATGTTGGCATTCAATGGGGCATTAAACATTTTGCGCCACGTTTATGGGGTTTTCCTGTCATTAATTCTAGGTAAAATAAACTTTTAAAAAATGTTTTGTTGTGTTTTTGGACGGCGTTTATTTTTCACCAACTTGCTTTTCTTTGCCATTTTTTTTTTTTTTTTCTGCCAGGTTTTCGTGTCTATTATGTTTGCTTGTGTCCGTCATACTCTTGGCTGATTTCCTAACCGGCCGCCCTCTGCTCTGGGGCTTTCCTTGTTCCTTCCCCGACCCCCTTGGTGTTCTTTCTTTCAGTCCGGCTGCACGTGTTCGGACCCATGTCAGGCCGGATGTGGTCGGTTCTGCTGGCTGCAGCCGCTGTGGTTTGCCTGTGGCGCCCTGGGATTGGCAAGGTCTTGGACAGACTGTCCAGGAGTTGCAAAGATTGGGGCCACCTGAGTCTCTATGTTAACAGGGCGTCCATTCTACAATTGGTTGTGATGGCAAAGCCTTGCATTTCTTCCTCGTTCCACTTGTGGCCTTCCTCCTTAATTTTGTCTGGCTCCGTTAAAAAACCTCCCTTTCCTATTAGTAGCACACAGGCCTTTCTTTTTAAATTTGGTCAGATCTGCAGCTAAGGGAGAAAGGATGGTGTGTTGGGTGGAACAATGCAGCAGGGGTCAGGAAACCTGGAAACTTTGTCCCAGCTGCCACTCACATAGTCCTGTGAGATGGTGGGCAAACTGCTCACCTCTCTACTGTGCAGCTTTCTGAGAGGTGTGGATAAGATCAGTGTACCATCTTCTCCTGGAATCTACGATGTAGCTAAATGCTCCTCTGGGGCTCCAGGCATGGTAGAGGCAGAGAGCAAGATGGGAGTGGAGCAGAATGTACTGTCTGGATGAAGTGAAACGGAGAGACTCGGAGGGGTGAAATTTGTCTTGACGATCTAAGGCTGGCTGCTTACAAAGAAGGGTTCAGGGACTAGCCTTGTGTGACTCCGTGGAGCTCTTGTGAAAAATGGATTCACTTACTCAATAAATAATTATGGAAAGTTTACTGTGTGCCAAGCTTTGTTCTAGGTGCTTGGCACGTCACAGTGGATAGAAAAGCCAGGTCCTTGGGGCTTCAGCACCATGGAGCATACCCATCGTTGGTATTTGAGCTGGTAGTAATAGTGCTAGGAAGAAAGTGTGGCATGCTAAGGGGAGGATGAAGGTTTGCTGTTCCATACAAGGTGGTCCCAGAAGGCTGCTCAGAGGAGGCAGCATTGGAGCAGCATCCAGGCTGCAGTGAAGGAGGGAACCATGCAGATGTGTAGGGAAAGAGCCTTTCAGGTGGGCCCCCGGCTGGTGCAAAGGCCTGGAGGTGGGAAGTATGTTGGGGGCAAAGCAAAGGAGTCGGGGAGCTGATGCAGACGGAGGGTGCTGTCTTGGGCTCTGGCAGGTCTAACTGTGCCCACAGGCCTGGAGTTGGGTGAGAGTCTGATGCTAAGCAGCTGCCCCGGGAGTTTCTTAGGCTCATTCCCCATTTGCCCCTAAGGTCTGTCTCGTGACCAGAGGATAGGTGAGGGATATTCTAGCTTTGGATCCTCACTGCTTTAGGCCAGTCCTTGAGCGTTCCACGGAAGACTGCTCATCAGTGACCTTAAGAGTCTGGAACCTGCTTTGGTAGCTTGGGAACAATCGTCCCACGAATTCCAGAGAATTCACCATCATCACAGTTGGATAATCATTTGGTGCCTGTCACGATGGGTCATTTCCTTTGTCTAAGATCTCTTTTGATCAGTACTAAGGATGCAGGGCAGTGCAGACAGGTTCCCTCCTGGTGCTCAGAGGGGACTCTCAGGCTGGATGTGAGGAATTACCCCGTAGTCATTTAGACGCTCAAACCCACTTAGAAACAAGAGTCACAATTATTTAACTGAATCGATCCGGTCTGGTAGAGCGAAAGCCTCTGCTGGCTTCAGACCCTGGTAACTGACTGGCCCTTATCCAGCTGGGAAGGAAGTTGAATATCTCTGTGCCTTACCCCATTTCGCAAAGGACTCGGAGGGTGTGGCGGTTTATCCCCATATCTTTGTAAGACCCTTCCCTGACTCAGGGGAATCCCTTTTAGCTCCTGGGCCCGAGCAGCCAGGCTTTGGGGAAAAAGTGTATTTATTGTATTAAGAACATTAAGCTTAGAATTTAATAGGCTCCTCTCTGGCTGGTTAAAGATACAGTCAGCCTTGCTGCCTTTGCCAGGAGAAACTTCTGGAAAAGAAATGTCCACTTCACCTGAGTGACCTTGTTCTCACGGACCCCTGTCACAGTGGCTAGACTGCTCGGGGAACAAACAAATGTCTCATGGGTCCTCACGCAGAAAATATTCCCCAGGTGCACCCACCACCCTCTGCTCACTGAACTGGCTTCCACGGCTGTGCTGTCAGCTTCCGGCTTTGATTCACAAGGCATCTTAGCCAGAAGTCGCCACCTCTCTGCTTCTCCCCAAATCCCACCGTTCCTCAGGCCCAGCTCAAACCACACACCTTCCGTGGAGATGCTCTGGATCTCTCCATTCTCTGCCCCTTCTGAAGCCCTAGGACATCCTGGCTGCCCTCACCACTTCCAAACCATGGTCCTTTTAACACTCATCTCCCCATTTTGGGTAGAAGTATCTTGTAGTTGGAATTCAGAGTTTATCTTACAGGGCCAACCGTCAGACCCGTTTCTGTAGTCGCTGGGGTTCTTGAAGCCATGTCTTTTTCATGTGGGTGTCCCCAGTTCCACCACGGTGACACATCACGTGTGATCATCAAGTGTTTATTGACAAAATGAGTATAATTAGCTGAATGAATTTACGTCTAACACAGGCAGTCTGCCCAGCACAGCATTTACACTATGTTTGAAGAACTACTACCAATGGATAAAAATGCAATCCGGATACCAAGAGGTGCACATATAAAAGACGAGATGAAAAAATTAACAGCAGGTAGAGTAGTGGACTATGTTTCGCTTCCCTGGTTATAAGAAAGAGAAAAGCTTTCACTTATGGGTGCTATGACTTGGGGTTATGTGTGCATTGCTGGCAGCAGTATTCATTGGTGCCCACCTCTGCATGTTGATAATGGATATTATGAGTCCTGAAATGTATGCTCTTGGGAATTTATTATAAGGACATAATCCAAATAAGGGAAAAAAATCTACAATTTTTTCATGGTTAAGTCCCTTATAATTTTCAAAACAAAGCTGCAAACTCCATATCCAGTAATAAGAGTTAAATAAAACTTGATACTGGGGGTGCCAAAAAAATGTGTACAAGTGGACACTTCGGTCAACATTGCTCAAGCAGTAGTTCGCCATCATCAGAAGTGTCTGGACGCTGATGGGAACCACTTTGAGCACCTCTTGTAACTGCAGAAGTCAAACGTGACTTGTATTCATCTTTTATTATTGGTACATATTTAGTATTACAATTTTAATACAGTGTTTTCCTTTCTTAAAGTGTGTATACATTTTTTTTGGCACCCTCTCTCTATATAGTCTGTGAAATACTCTACAGCTATTATAAAAATCACTTATAGAGGTTTTGTACAAATTGAGCTACTGTTTTAAATATGATGTGTAATGAGAAAGCAGAACATTATCATTCGGTGCTACATTGAATAGGGGCCGGGGGCTGAGTTAGAATTAGGAGAGCTGGAATTCAAGGGGGCATTTATTTGGCTTATATTTTACCTTTTCTGAGTCTTAGACTCTTCCTCTACAAAATGGGCACAAAAATTTTTACCTCTTAAGATGAGATGCAATGGGTGCAAAATCGAGGGTCTCAGCATAAAGGACGTGCTCAGTGAACGTGGATATTATATTATTATTATTATTATTCTTGGCAAAATTTATTGCACCTATAACCTACACCAAGGAACCAAGATATGACATATAGTTAAGGATGAAAGGGAAAACAAAAACGGGCTTTGTTGTTGCTCCCTACTGAAGTGGGAATTTCGGGAGGACCGGATTGCTGAGAAGGTGAGGCAGGACTCTGAAGGATTTTAAAGGATGGGGAGATGGGGTGGGAGAGCATTGTCAGAGTCTGGAAAGATAAAGATGGGGCAGTGGGGTGGGCGTCTGCATGGGTTATGGGGAAAGGCAGGCTGGTCTGACTAATTGAGAGCTGCATTTATGTGGGGGAGTGCTGGGATACGTGCTATGGACAAGATTCTACAGATCTGTCAGCATCCATTTTTGAAAGAAAGCTTCCTCAAGTGACAGCGCACATGATAATGGTAAGGGAAGGTTTCGTGGAAGAATGGAGCTTCTGAAGCGCCTTACTGAAGGGTTGGAAGGAGTTAACAAACTCAGACTTCAGTCTCTGCCTCCCTTCCTATCCCAACAACTTGTCAGGAAATGATCAAGGATTAATCATTTACATTTCAGTATGAATTCGTGTCTGCTTGTTCCTATTTTCAACAATCAATCATAAATTCATTGAAGAATTCTTTTAAGTATTTGCCCTTTAAATCTTATTCTTTGCTGTAGAATGAAATACATTGCTCAAATGCAAGTCCAGTCTTTGGAGACCGTGGAGAGAGGCACGTGTTTAGTGCTGACATTCAACATGTAAATTGTCAATAACTCTGTCTACATATAATGCCACTCCTACCATAAAGTTATTACCTTGCTTATTTGTTCATTAGTTTATTCAATCATTTGTCTGTCCATCCATCCATCCATCCATCCATCCATCCATCCATCCATCCATCCATCCATCTAACAATCTTTCATCAAGCATGTATCTTATGCAGGCAGAATGCTAGGCATTGGGATTATACAAGTAAATATGACATAGTCCCAGTTCTTGAGGGTCTTGGAAGATTATGTTTGAACAAAAGACCTCTTCAAATACTTTGCAAACTACTTCCTGTGTAGAATTAGTTAACTCGATGAGAGAGAGCAAAACAATAGAAATATTCACAGGTATCTCTTGTCTGGAGGCTTTGGACACTGTGGGCCTCCAGTGTAATGTCCAAGTGGGGTGTCCTGGAAAGCACCCCCAAACACCCCCAACCTCATTTCTGCTCCTCCCCACCACCCTCACCCACATTCCAGCCTCCCTGCACCAGCTCTCGCTAGCTCGCCCTGAGCGAGAGCATGCCAAACCTTTTTACATCTCTGTGCTTTTGTGAGCAGGCGATTTATCTTCTCAGTCTGGAACATTTCCTCTTCAGTGTCTCCCTGTCTTACTACTCCTGCCCATCCCCATCCCCATGCATTTTCTCTCTGAAGCCTTCCTGGTCCTCCCCAGGTAGAGCAAACCTCTGTCTCATTTGTGCCCAAGCACTTTAGAAATGCCTGTGACCCTGGTGAGACTTGTACAGCACCAAGCATCTGGGTCAAGTGGGAAGTGTGTGTGATTCCAAGAGGGGTGGAGTTGACCATGAATTCTGGCTCCAACCCTCACAACCTTCTTGACCTTGATCTGGTTATCCCATATCTCTTCTTTTTTTTAAGTTTTTTTTTTTTTTTTTTTCCTTAGATTTTATTGGGGAAGGGGAACAGGACTTTATTGGGGAACAGTGTATACTTCCAGGACTTTTTTTCCAAGTCAAGTTGTTGTCCTTTCAGTCTTAGTTGTGGAGGGTGCCGTTTAGCTTCAAGTTGTTGTCCTTTCAATCTTAGTTGTGGAGGGTGCAGCTCAGCTCCAGGTCCAGTTGCTGTTGCTAGTTGCAGGGGGCGCAGCCCACCATCCCTTGTGGGAGTCGAACCAGCAACCTTGTGGTTGAGAGGACGCGGTCCAACCAACTGAGCCATCTGGGAGCTCAGCGGCCGCTCAGCTCAAGGTGCCATGTTCAATCTTAGTTGCAGGGGGCGGAGCCCACCATCCCTTGCGGGACTCAAAGAGTTGAACCGGCAACCTTGTGGTTGAGAGCCCACTGGCCCATGTGGGAATCGAACCGGCAGCCTTCAGAGTTAGGAGCATGGAGCTTTAACTGCCTGAGCCACTGGGCCGGTCCCATCCCATATCTCTAAATTCCTGACTTTCTCATGTTCCCATTGTAAATAATAACCCCTCACTGAGTTTTTGTGGGATAATTGAGATGTGTGAGGAGAGCACTTGAACTCGGTAAGTGCTAAGTGTTTGCTCAACTTGCATCCCCTTATTGTCATCCTTGGTGTATCAGGCCCTGTCAGGACACTTGAAGATCAGAGACCACTGATTACTTGTGTATGCCCCTCTCACAACATCCAGAGAATACTTGCTTCTCAGAAGCGATATAGCACGGAAGCTGTGAGCAGGGACTTTGGCACAAAACCCCCTGGGAGAAGCCTGATGCCACCCCTTCCTAGCTGTGTGGCCATGGGTAATTGCTTGTGCTCTCTGTGACTCAGTTTTCTCATCTGTTAAATGGGGATAATACTAGTTCCTGCCTCAAAGGGATGTTATAAAGTTTACACAGGAGCCTGGCCATGGTAAGCCTCATTAAAGTTGGTTATTATTAGTAGGTGCTCAAGGACTGTTTATTGAAAGCCCAATGAATAGATTTTAGTGTGTGATAGTCTCAGGAAGACTGGCTAACATGAAGGTGTTTATTTGGTTAGTAATATCTATTTCTTGACCTACCTATAATTAGTTTCTATTACTAGGTTACTATTAAGTTGAGAGAAATTACTTTCCTATGATGGTCAATGTCCTGAAATATTGCAGGGTAAATGTTTCTAACATCCAAGTGGAAATGATTTTGTTGGTTTTAGTAATATGGATGAGTTCTAAGGTGAGTAGCTGGTCAGAAGTAGAGGTTTTCCTGTAAAGCAGTGACCAGAAATATCTGAGCCGTGGCCTCTGAGAATGTTTGGAAATAGTCCCTTCCAGTCTTAATTTTCCCACCCTAAAAGAATCCATGTTGTTGGCCTTTTGTGGGGGAAATTAAACTAGATGATAAACCTCTGAGGAAAGAGGCCTGTTTTATTCTTTGTATCTCATTCAGCTTCTGGAACAATCCTGGACCCAGAACATTGCCCACTAAAGATCTGTACGTTCATTAGGAAAACTGTGAATTTTTTTTCCCCCAACTAGAGCTCACACTCTGACATTTCCACATGATCACACTGGACCCCAAGGAAAGCCTTAGCGTTAGTTTCTGTATACGTTTTATTTCTGATTATGAGAGTTATAAAACATGTGAAAGGATTGGCTTAGGGAGCCCTGTGGCTGAGTGTCACCTCTGCCTTCAGTTAGCGGAGTGACCTTAGTCACATCTCTAACCGCCCTGCACTCGCCCCTGCCTCACCTGAACACAAAGCAGTGAGATGGAGAACGGTTTTGGCTGCTGGCCGTGCGATAACACGGTGCTAAGTGCCTTAGAAGTGTCCTCGCATTCATTTCCATAGCAATCCTGAACTGTAGCTCCTTCTGCCCTCCTCCTGTTACGCTGAGGAACCTGAGCTTAGGGGACTGCAGCCATTTGCCGAAGGTGTAAATAACAAGCTCAGGACTTGAGCCTTGGCTTGTGCACATGTCACAAATCTATGAATAATCGTTGATTTGTGACAAAGAGCGTTAACATAAATGGGGTTTTTCAGGAAGGATTAAGAGGTGACTTTCCCAGTCTATGAAAAAGCACGCCTGCCCCTCCCTCCCTGCCTCCCTCTCTCCTGCCTCCCCACGCTCCTTCCCAACACTTCTTCAATCAAATCTCTGGCCCACCTCACAGAGCGGTAAGGTCCCTGATTACTCTGTCTCTGTGGTGCTCGGCACTTCTCTTTCCATGTGTGCGTTATAATTGCTGTCAAATAATGAATTATCCTCTTCGTTGTTCAATGTCTGTCCCTGGCTGTAACATAAGCCCCACAGTGACAGGGCTGCCTCTGTGTATTCAGCCTGAATGCAGTTTGCCTGGCTCAGTAAACAAGGCCAACAGGAAATGTTTATTAAGAGGAGGAAAGAAAGAGCACCTAGTATGTGCTGCACTGTGGGGAAGGTCAGACCAAGCAAAGCTGGGTGGGTGGCAAGCCCTGGTAACATCTCTATTCAATGCCAGGGCTGCCTATCTAATTATAAGCTTCTCCAACGTGGTCAGTAGACAGCTGGCGAGCTCGCTCCACTCAGCATCAAGTGGCCATCCTTCCGGAGTGCTCTAAGGAAACACTCTGCATTGGATGGGAGGTCTTGTCAGATAACTCTTCAGGTCCCTCACAATGGGAACATTTGTTTCTTAGTTCACTTGCTCACACATTCAGCCAGTCACTCTGGTAAGCAATTGTCACTGCCACAAACATTCATTGAGCACCATGCTAGTTGCTGATGACATAATTATGAACAAGAGCTTACTGTCTAGCAAAAAAAAAAAAAAAAAAAAAAAAAAAATACCAGCTGCCATTTTCTGAGTACCTCCCGTGAGTCAGATAGTATATATGCATTATCTGTCATCTTCACAATGACTCTACAGGTTATTATAATTATGTTGTGAATAAGGAAATAGTCTTGGGGGTGGGGGGAAGGTGAAGTGGCCCAGCTAAGGCCACACAAATAGGAAGTGGCAGAGCAAGGAAGCGAACTCAGGATTCATAAGATTCTAGAATTCTATTCCATGAGATAAAAGAAAATGTGCCTGCACAGTGGGCAGCATAGTCGTGAAAACTTTGAGTGTTATTGAAGAAACTCATTCAGTTATTTGGGCAATACTTGCTCACACACGTGCTGCAATGACACACGGAAGCCCAATTCTCCACTTAAGAGGGTCACAGGGTAGAAAGGGACAAATGCAGGCAACCACATAATTGGGGGACTATAAGGAGTACTACCACCAGGGCGTGTCCCTCAGGTGGCTTCCTGGGGAAGGTCACATGGAAATAGTTTGAAATGAAACAAAAGCCTCTCTGATGCTTGGGTATTCAGCCTTCCAGATCCAGAGAAATTTCTTAGCTAAAACTTCTATTTTTTTATTTGGAAGGGAAGGGGTTGCATGTTCGTTACTTTTATAGGAGGCTGTAGTGAAAGTTTACCATGTTCTTCCTTGTTCCCCGTTTGGTGCCATATTGAACGATGCTTTCCCCTCCAGCTGCAAATGAAGATCTCAGTGGAAGAGAGTAAAATGCTTTCAGACAACTGTTACTGGTGATGATTGAAAACAGAACAAACAAAATTGGCCAGCTAGGAGAGAATTTTGTCACCTCTGAAGCTGAGGTCATGTCATGTGATGGCCTGAGCATGGGTTGAGGGTAGGGAGCTCTGGTGGCAGAGCTTGCTAGCTTTGGGACCTTGGCCACGCTCCCTGTCCCTATGTGTTTATCTGTGTTCTTTATCCTTAAAGGAAATGGGCAGTGTAGACCAGCTCAGATGATTTCAACTTTACTCTGAGGAGCTACAGAGATGCTGGGACAATATTTTGGGGGCAATGTGGGGTCATTGGGGGCACGAAGGTAGAGAAGATCTGAGACCCCACTCCTGCTTCAGTCACAGCAGTTCTGCTCTTATGTGCCTCCTCCACTGGAGATTTCATTGGGACAAAATTTCCTCTGCTCTAAAGGAGGTGCACTGAGCTCCCATCACTGCAGCACCTCCCCGGCTCTTCCACGGGGGTCCCTGGCTAAGGCCTTTGTGCGACCCTGGGTGCTGCAGTTCCTTTGGCGAGACACACGTCTGCTCCCGAGGGCTGAGAACCGGGATCTGGCTTTGGGTCAGGAATCCTGGTGCTATCAGTGTGGGCTGCAGGCTGGAGCACAGGCCCTTGCAGAGAGAGCGACTTTCTGGAGGATGCGAGGAAATTTAGCAAGTCATTAAGGAAACGACTGGTGAGCAGCTCGTGATCTGCGCCAGCATCAGCTTATTTACTTGGCTGATGGCTGAAACAGGATCCTACCTGTCGCTTCCCCTCCAGTGGCTGGAAGCCAGCCCCTCCGCAGTCTGTTGTGTCTCAAAATCTTCTAGGTCTCTGTGCACTCAGCATTGCTGGGACAACAACAAATCAGGGGGGCCAGAGACAGAGGACAGCAAAGAAAAATGGACAGAGGCAAAGAAAGATGTCCAGTGTGGCTTCCCTCTCTGACAGGAGAAGCCTGGGAAGTGCTATTTGAAAACGGTATTCCGATACCATGTAAAGAGGTATTGTAGAATAGAGGTCCGTGGTGGGGCCGTGTGACACTGGGAAATTGACTTAACTCCTCTGAGTCCCAGGTTCTTCACCTGTAAAACGGGGATAATAAATGTATATACTTCACAAGATTGTTGTAAGTTTTCCATAGAATACCTGCACAGCACTTAGCACGGAGCTTATCATGGAGAAAAAGTTATTCTTTTCATTTATTATATGGTTCTCTGGAACTCCACTATTTCTGCAATTCAAATGATGATGAAATAAAGCTAATGGGTGACTATGGCACTAACCTTCTTGCCTGGGGGACAATGGCTATATGAAAGTATGCACGTATGTTGGTGCATGTACAATATGCTTAGATATTGCATAGAAATCATTTGAATTTGGGCCCTATAGTGTTGTGTCTCTTCTAACCATGCGTAAGAGGTAGGGAAAGCCTTTCAGCTATTAACACACGCAGTTATTCTGACTAATACCAAGCTCTGCTGATTTATTGATTGATTGACTTAAAGAACACTCGCTGAGTGTCTTCAGCCCAGGTTAGGCGTTCTTGTAGAGGCTGAGATTCCCAGCGTGGGATTCCCAACTCAGTGGAGTTTGCTGTGACGACTAGATAGGCACTCATTCATTCAACAAATACTGGGCCAGTGTCTATTTTGTGTTTGGCATTGTTCTAGACATTGTTCGAGATACAACGAGAAAGAACATGGGGTCTTTGCCCTCCATACACTTATTGCCTGACAAGAGGAGGCACAATCTGCAGCAGCAGCAGTTACACCACTGCCAGCGGCATTCTAAGCACCCGTCCTGCAGGCTCCTTCTGCTCTTCATCTATAGGACACCTCGGGGCCCCACGGTGTTCCTTCCTGGATAAAAAAGCCGGTTCCCAGGGTCATTTGACAGCTCTAATGTCAGAAATATCAAATGGGGAATCACTCTCATTCCAATTGTTTTCAATAAATGAAAAAAAAAGTCAATTTTGACAAGCCCTCTAGTCACCCGCATGTCTTATCTGACTTAACTTCCAGTTTCATGAAATGGAAATGACTGTCCTCATTATAGAATGAAGGGTCTGAAGTTCACAGGGAGTGTATGTCCCTTGCCTCTGGTGGCACTGAGCTTCCTCGGCAGGACAGAGGATCGAGGCAGCGTCACAGGCGGCAGCACATCAGGGGGTCCCAGGAGCCTGGCCTTCCTTCTAGAAAACGATACTCCCTGACTGATTGTATTCTTCTTCCTGCTTCCATCTGAAGCAGCAATTTTGAATCCCTCTCGTGTCATTGCTCGTTGGTGGCCAATAACCTTTCCTCTGGTGGCTGTTTCCCAGTCTCAGTCACCTCCATCCCAGCTGTGGCTCAATAGATCCTATCTCCTCCGGCCTCATCCGTTTAGAGAGAGTCTTTCTATCCCACTGTGTCTATTTTTTATTTTCCAAAACCCCCGTGTGCTAGAATTTTAATACTGGGGTCTGTTTCCTGGTTGGGTCTTGTGTCTGTTAGCCAATGATATCATGTTTCTTTTAACACATGGCCAGTGGTTTCATTCTCTGCCACATTTGGATGCTGTTTATGGCTTCTGTGAGAGAAAGGTTAATTTCCCTTTTTGGTGTCTGATTTTATTCCTTTAAGACATAAACAGCAGACTCGGTTTTAGTTGGAGTCAGAGATCTTTGTGTTGACCTGAATCTCTCAGAGCTTCTGAATAAAGCTCAACAGCGCTTGACCAATAATGCGGTAAGCATGCTTTGCAACAATTACCCATATTTATTTGACTTTCAAGTCCTGTTGTGTCTGCCTCTGTGAAAATCATTCCTGTCTGCTCTATTTTCCCCTTCCCAGTATTCTCTTCCCCACTTAGGCTTCTGAGCCTCTCTCTTGGGCAACCACAGTGGCCTTGTATGTGGTCTCCTTGCTACAGTTCTTTCCCTGTGTCCCTCTCACCCACTTCTGCCAGGCAAATCTTCCAGAGCACAACTCCGATCCTATCTCACATCTGCTCAACACCCACCCATGATTTCCCATTCCTTACAAGTCCAAACTCTTACATGGATTAGTTCTCAAGGCTCTCAGTTCAGCCCTGAGGTTTCTATGAGATTTTATAAGATTCTAAACCAAGCAGAATGTCTGGGAACTTCAAGTCCTCTAAGAAGTACTTCCTTAACTGGTAGCTCCCGGACCATGTGCTGACAGCATTCACTCTGCCCCGAACCTTCCCACGCCTTTCATTTCTACGCAGCCAGGATCCCCTTCAAGGCTCAGATCAGACGCATCGCCTCCAGCAGCCTTCCCACGTTGTCCAGGTCACCCTCAGGTCTCTCGATGCCTTTCTTGTTTGAATTCTCAGTGTGGTGATCGCAGCAATGGTTACCAGTTACACATTTTGTGGCTCATCAGAGCTCATGCACGAGCCGCAAAATGTACTGAATACTCTCCAGTTAGTCCAACTGTCAAAGTTGAATTCAGATTATATACTGGTTGGTTTATACCTGAAGTTGACACTTGTACTCCCCTCACTCCCTGAGATCTTTGTAGTCTGGAGACCAGTAAAAGGTTTTGGTGGGTGACGTAATCGTGCAAGTGACTCAGGAAGTTTTAAGTCCAATGGCCTAAGCCTGAGCGAGGGATGCCTCTGCATCCATATGGGGTCAGGTCCTCACCTGTCTCCAACAACTTTTCCCAAACTGCAGCTCCTAACAGGGTCCGGGGCTATACAGTCCCCTCTCTACTGTTCAGGCCGAACTGGGCATTTGGAAACGATTTCTGTTTCTTTGTGCACCTTCTGATTCACCGGGACCTTCCATGGCCCTGTCACATAACTGACATCGGCTCCCCTCCTGGACACACTGCTTCACTTCACACAAGGTGGCCTCTGTCTCCAACCCCTTCACTTTCCAAGCACGGGCACTCTTCTGGAGGTTTCTGTGCTGACATGAGCATCAGCCCCGCATTCGTCTCATTTCTAGTGGCTTCCCCTCCAAGCCGCTCCATTCACCCACTTTTGTGGCTGCACCCTGGACTTGGTCATTTTTCTGGAATGGCTCCACTTCGGAAGTCACAACATTTATACCTCCCACTCTCTCACCACAACCTTCCTGTACTTCTAAGTCCCTCATTCATTTACTCTCAACTCTCTGATTCTTCAGTTGGTACCTCTAATTTATTGACCGTCTTCCATCCTACACTGCTGCTTGCTCTTGTCTTTATGCTGATCCCTGTTACACAGTTTCATTCCACTGTTCTTCGCTTCAACAACTCTTTTAACTTTAACCCCATAGCTCTACTGTCTTTTTGTCACATGTCACAAACTGACCCTGGGTGGTTCCAATCACCTGCTCTATCTGCACCGCTAGTCTGGCTGCTGAATCTTTCTATTTTCTATCGTGAAACCTCAAAACTGGCAGGCATCCTTGCCTTTCCTCTTTAGAGTTTTCTCACCAGGCTCTGCCGGCTCTCTCAGAACCTTTCTGTTTCACTTATTCCTCTTCTGATGCTTTTTTCAGCATCTCTTCTTTTTGGCAGGTACTTCTTCTCAGTATTTAAACATATTTATTTCTTTACCATCGTTAAAAAAGAAAACAACTAGTTCTTTAACCCTTTGTTACACTCTACCAATAACCCATCCCGTTCTTCCAGAGGAATAGAAGTAGAAACTGCCTGTCTTGAGGCGCTGGGAGACGTTCACTATAATGTGAGCGTGTGATGTTGTGCTGTGCAGCGAGGGAGAGGAGGCTGGAGCTTGATGCTTCACAAATATTGATGAAACTGAGTCGAAGGAACAGCGGTTTATCGGGTGCCGACATGTTGTGAAGTAAGTACACCAAGGATTTAGTGGCTATACAGAAATAGGACACAGAGCCCTTGCCTTCCAGGAACTTACGATCTAGTTGGAGAAAGAAGTAAGTAGCCCTAGAAGAGGTGGTTGCACAGGGTAGACGCTAACTGGCCTGGCTCCATCTTCAATCTGTGTCCTAAATCTGATGCCTTCTGACTTCCTCGCCCTTATTACGATGGTCTAAGTCGATACCATTTCATTCCTGGATTACTCATTAGCTTCCTAGATGATCTCCCTGCTGATACTCTTGCTTCACTTGGGCCAATTCTTACAGCAAAAGTGTGCCTTTTAAAATACATCATATCCTGTGTCTTCTGGGCTCCAAACCCTCCCTCTGGATGCCAGTCTTCATTAGAGTTCAGGAAAAATCCTCCTCACTGTCTGCACCAAGCAGGGACACTCTGATATCACCATCTATGGGTCCCCACCTTGCTCATGGGGCTCCCACCACGCAGACCTCCATGCTGTTTCTTAAATGCACCAAGTGGACTCTCGCCTCAGGGACTTTGTATTTACTACCATTTCCACCCACACGTGATTTTCTCAAATATTTCCTTGGCTGTCCCTTTACTTCTTTTAGGTCTGTGCTCCAATATCTTCCTATTAACAAGTTCTCCCATGATCACACTGTGTGTAAAACGGTGCCTTGGCCCTTCCTAACTCCCTATCTCCTTACCCTCCTTTATTTTTCCTCCAGTACTTATCACCATAAGCAAGTTATGGCCCTTTCATTCATATACAGAGGATGCCAAAAAATGTGTACATATTTTAAGAAAGGAAAACTGTATTAAAATTGTAATACTCAATATATACCTATAACAACAGATGAATACAAGTCACGTTTGACTTCTGCATTTACAAGAGGTGCTCAAAGAGGTTCCCATCGGCGTCCAGACACTGCTGATGACGGCGAATGACTGCTTGAGCACCGTTGATCAGTGTTCACTTGTATACATCTGTTTTCTCTCCCCCCCACCCCCGGATTTTCTGTGTCTTCCTGTTAGAATGTAACCTCTATAATGGTAAGGTCTTGGTCTGGTTTTTCCTCTAATATGTGTCTAGGTTCTTGTATATAATCACTCGATAAATCTGAGTGAGTGAATAGTGAATGATGAAAAAGAACCTACTCCCAACTTGCTCCGTGTGTTCATTTATTAGTTCAATGAATATTTATTAAGCAGCTACTATGTGTTAGTAGATGCTTACTCACGTCTTTGACAGGCTGGTGCTATGTGGTGAATAAGTCCGCTAATTGGTGAACAATCTGCGTGTTTCAATGACAACCACGGCAGACTGAGATGACCCAGATATCTGTGGTTCAAAATCCGTGTCTTGGTGTTCCCATTCCGGAGCCCAAATCCCAGCGCTGGTTAAAAGCTAAGTTACTTCTGAGCTGCAGGTCTTGAAACAAGCAGGCATTCACATCTCCTTGTTCTGCTGGTGTCAAAAAGCGTTTTCCAGCATCCACAGGCTGGAAAAGACATTAAAACAACCTAGACCTAGGTCTTCATTTTACAAATGGAGAAACTGAGGCCCAAGAAGGTGGCAGCTGCCTCAAATCAGAAAGTGAGTTAGCTGCCGAATTCAGCAAGAATCACTGGGCCCTGCTCCGTGGGTTGGGGATCTCTCCACTATCCCACACCACCTCTCCTCACCACTCCTTCCTCTAATCCCCTCCTTACAATGTCCTCCTTTTCTTCTTGACAGTCAGAACCTTGTTAGGGAGCCGGGGGATGTGTGTTATGAAAAGCAACTTTATAGCTCTGTGCTGTTATGATCATATTTGGGGGTGGGGTGGCGAGAGCAGGCGGGAAGGAGCCAAGTAGCCTGGCCTGCATGACTGCTCTGTATTTTAATGGGATCCCCGCTGGTCACACCCTCTCCTGAGCTCCCTCACCCCGAGGGCCACATCGCGGTCACCAAGCAGTTGGGGAAACGAAAACAGTAATCTTAGAGTCTGGAGTGGAGCTGAAGGCCAGACCCCTACCCGAGGCTTAGAGCTCAGACAAGGCAGCAAAGGAAAGGAAGAAAGCAAGAGCAAAAGCAGCAGGGACCCTCCTAGAGAAGAAAGGGAGGAATTTGTTTTTCATGGAGGGTCTGGGGGCTGCCACCCACACGTGGCTGATGTTAGCTGCTGCTCTTTGGCTAAGTTGCAAAGCACAGTAGGACAAGCAGACTGAAAAATAACCTATTATGTGGCAATCCCAGCTTATCTACTTATAAAATGTTTCTCCTGAAAACTTGTGTTACAGGAAACAAATTGATGAGTACTTAATGAAAAAATATAATTATAGAGCTCGGAAATAAAACATAATATCAATAACTAGCAGGTATTGAGCTCCTACTATGTGTTAGGCAGTGCGGTAATGTCTTGCACACATTATTGAATTTCATTCTCCAACCCTATAAAGGAGGTACTATTACTCACCTTGTATCGTACGTAAGGAAACTGAAGTATAGATAAGTAGTAGTTTGCCTCAGGTCACACAGCTAGTGAAGGGTGGCAACAGGAGGAAGTCCAATACAGAGTGGTGACTTTAGATGTTGTCCTATGTTCTTTAACATCCTTGTCATACTCGTATTTCTAACTGCTGTGCTGGGCACGGCGATAAAGGAATCAGAGCAGACAAGACTAACACAGTTCCCATTCTCCAATGTGCAAACACTCCGCCAATGTAGCCAGCTGGTAAGTGGCAGAGCTGAAGCTTAAAATAAAGGCAGTTTGACTCCAATGCTGGTGCATTCCCTGTTGTGCCCAGATTACTTCTGCCTCCACAGACCTGCTTGTCGACCCAGGCACACGCTGGTCAGACTGGCCCCCAACCGCTTCGCAAACAAGCCCAGCATGTCTGTGTGCTTGCACGCTCTCTTCCCTCTACTGACAAACCCTCCCCTTCTTCCCATCCTGCCTCCTGGAGGGAAAGTTCTAGGACCATTAGAGTCCTGTGTGACTGTCCCGAGCTTAGCTTAACCTTAGCTAGGAGCAAGGACTAGGCATTCTTATAAACAACTATGGCAGAATATTTGGGTAAATATACCAGCAGCTTGGTGGACCAGGACGAGATATGTGGAAGTTCTTTTTGATTATGTTTCTTTTCTCAGTGAGATAAGACATAGATGTTATGGACGGAATATTTGTGTTTCTCCACCCTCCCCCACCCCCCATCCATATGTTGAAGCTGTAACTCCCAATGTGATGTTATTTGGAGGTGGGGCCTTTGGAAGTTCCTTAGGTTTACATGAGGTCATGAGAGTTGAATTAGTGCCCTCAAAAGAAGAGGAAGACAGATTCTCCCTCCGTTGTGTACACACCAGAAACAGCAAGGAGGTGGCTATCTACAAGCCCAGAAAAGAGCCCTCACCAAGAACTGAATCTGCCAGTACCTTGATTTTAGATTTCCTGGCCTCCGGAACTGTGCGAAATAAATGTCTGTGGTTTAAGCCACTCAGTCCATGGTGTTTGTGATAGCAGCCTGAGCTAAGACAGTAATTGGTACCAAGATGTGGGTGCTGCTGTAATAAATACCTAAAAATGTGGATATGGCTTTGGAACTGGGTGACGAGTAGAGGCTGAAAAAGTTTTGAGGTGCATGCTAGGAAAAGCAAGGTTGTCCTGAAGGGGTTGTTAAAGGGGATTCTGGGGAGAGCTCAGAAAAGAAAGAGGAAAGCAGTAGAGAAAGCTTCCATCTTCTTAAAGAATGCGTAAGTGATCGTGAACAGAATGTTGGTAGATGTGGATGGTAAAGGCCATTCTGGGGACATCTTAGTGGGGAATGAGGAACATGTTATTGGATAATGAAGAAAAAAGCGTTCCTTGTTAGAAAGTGACAAGTAACTTGGCTGTATTGTGCTTATGCTCTCACGTTTTGCGGAAGGTAGAACTTACAGGAGATAAAATTGGATATTTAGCTGAAGAGGTTCCTATGCAGAGTGTTGAAAGAGCGGCTTGGCTCCTCCTGACTGCTGCGGCAAAATGTGAGGTGAGGGAAATGAATTGAAGAAGGAATTGTTAAGCAGAAGGGATGCAGAACTTAAAGATTTGGAAAAGTCTCAGCCTATCTATGTTTCAGAGAACACCGAGGATGTGGCAGAACGGTGGGCATCTGATAAGGAGGTTACTATGGGTGTGAACGGTGGAGCTATTTAACTGCCTCAGCAGAAACAATGCCAGTTGGAACCAAACAGGATGGAGACAGAATAAAATGAAGGAAGGCTATTAGACATCTTAGATTATACACGACAGCACCATAGCTAGAGCTGTCTACCTGCAAACATGCCCTAGTCTTCAATACAAAGCAAGGTGCCCCTATCAGTGATTCAGAGATTATCAGGGCTGCCTGGAGCTGTGGGGGTGTGACCCCGGCCTAACAGCTGCAGGGGTGTGACCCCTGCCTAACAGCCGCAGGGGTGGGATCACTGCCCAACTGGGTCCAGAAGGCAGAGCATTGAGCCAAAGAGGATTATTCGCAAGATTTAAGGTCTAATGGCATTTGTCTTTACTAGGTTTGCAACTTGCTTGGAACCTGTCATCCCTTTTTCCTTCCAATTTCTCCCTTTTGGAATGGGGATATCGCTCCCACGCCTGCCCTCCTGCTGTATTTGGGAAGGATATAACTTACCTGGTTCACAGATTCATAGCTGGAGAGGAATTTTGCCTCAGGATGACTCTTACCTCCGGTCTCACCCATATCTGATTCACAAGATACCCATCTGAGAGAGAGTTCGGGGGTTTCAGAAGCAAGGAGGAGGTGTAGTAGGTTGTTCAGAGGAGTGGGAAACAGATGTCCGAGGGAAATGCCATGGGCTTGCCAGGCAGGTTTAAAGACATGTTTGAGAATGGCTATCAGACATTTATTGTGAAACCCACCACTATAGTTCATGTTCCTAGCACAATCAACTGCCCGGGTGCAGAAGCAGAATTCAATCTCATTGGGGTTTGAGATTTTCTAGGTGAGCGCAATAAAGGAGTAGAAGTGAAGAGGTTGTGGGCTTCTGTGAGCGCCCGGGAATCTGAGTCAGGTGGGGATGTAACTGAGGAAACTGAGAGGAATCACCAGAGGAAGGTACTAGAAAAAGTGAGCTGAGGGCTGGGATAGGCAGAGGCTTGACTTTGAGATTGGGTGGGGCGTATACAGTAATTGGTTCTTATGCGTTTTCAGGGCTGACTGAGCTAGGTGAATACAAGATCACTGGAGGAGAAGAGGCCAGGGGAGTGAGAGGCCAGATTATCTGAAGGATTATTTGTGGGGGTAACTGCTGGAACAGAGGCAGTAAGTAGTCCAGAAGCTATTATCACGAAGGAAGGAGGAAGTCATCCCAGGGGTCTCCAAATGACTGCTCTGAGGGAGAGTTGAGTGGTGTGGGCTGGTGACGTGCATTTCCAGGGAGCAGAGGGATTTCAGGGAGGAGGAAAAACTAGGACACCTACCCCCCTCCAGCCCTAGAGGGCTTGGTAGAGAAACAGGCACCATTGAGGAGGTTATAAGAAACCGTATCCTCAGGGTTCGCCAGGTCTTAGTCAGAACAAAAGACGGATGTGATGTGCAGAGAAGGAGCTCAGTTATAGGTGATCTTAACTGATGACAAACTGCTTGTCCCGGACTTCGTAGACCTAAGTCCTACTACAGTGTCTCACCTGGGCTGGGACGAAGTCATGGTGGCAGGAAGAATGGCAGTGATTGTTCTGATCTCTTGAGCCTTCCTGGTCTTCACACCTGTGGCGTCCAGGTCATGGCTTACTGAATGGAGAAGTGAATACATGAGTGAACGGATGCCTATGAGCTGGCTCAGAACTGGATAGAACCAAAGATACGTGCTCGCCTGTCTGCTCCTACTGAAGTTTGGGTCGACAAACACAACTTTCTCTACCTGACTTCAAGGCCCTTCACATTCTAGCCCATTCCAACCTATCCCGTCTTGTTTCCTACTGTTCCCAAACTCAGACTCTCTACCTGACAGTTTGGGCTCCGAGCTGTCCTGTCAAAACACCGCACTCATTCCTGACTCTTGGCCTTAGCTCAGGAATTTCCTCCTGCTAGAATGGCCTATTGTAATCTTGTTTCCCCAGCCAGTTCTTTCCTGTCCTCCAAGGCCAAGGCCACTCACACTCACCCAGGAACCTCTGATTTTCTATGGCTCTTATGAAATGCACTACACACCGTAGAGTGAGTTGTATCTTGCCTTTTATTATTTGCTATTAAAAAAAATGATGAACCATGCTTTTCGAGACAAATACTGAGTTTCTTAAGGGAAGGAGCGTGTTTTCTGGTTGGTGTGCTCCCTTTCTCGCAGTCTGTCGCCCTTTGCCAAGCTTGGTATCCTGCAGGCTCTCTCTGCAGGAGGTTTCAGTTGCTTCTGTTAGCCCTTGTCTTTCTCCTTTGATTTTCCTGAATTTGCTGGTTTCCTCTCCTCCCGGGCTTCCCTCCCACTCCAGTGTGCTGATTCTCCTGCCTTTTGTTGTCTGGCTTGCCTTCCATCTTCTTGAGTGTACCGCTTACACAATCCAGTGCAGGACCCTCTTCCTTTCTGTCTCTGCACCTTCCACAAGGGGTCTTAGCCATTCTCAAATCTTTACCGGTCACTTTCATGCAGCAACTTCAAAATTCATCCTTCAAGCTGCTACTTCCCCACAGACTGGAGCTACTGCCATAACTACAGACTGAACATTTCCACATGGATGACCTGATGTCCCCTCCAACTCAACTTGTTAGAAATCAAAACCAACATCTCCTTTTGATATTAGTTCTGCATTGAAGGCCCTGCTTAGAACTAGCTTCTATTGGCTTCTTTGTGGCCAGTCGGGTAAAGTTGAAACTGTTTGCCATGATGCACAAGGACCTTCACAATTTGGTCTCCACTGACCTCTCCAGCTGCATTTTCCTGACCATACAACCAAAAATCCAACTATCCTGAACTTCTCCACGTTTCCCCCAAATAACATTCAAGTATATGCTTCTATGTTCTTGTATATGCTGTTCCTTCCTTCTCTATCCAGGCAAACCTTTAGATCCAGCTCCAATCTCCTCTTTCTCTATTTAGGCAAACTTTTAGATTCAGGTCCAACAGCAGCTTACCTTTTTTGGGGGAGGTTGTCCTGACTTTCCAGAGTTCAACACTGTCACATTTGTATTCCCTTTTTATGCTACGATGTATACCTTGATTATAAGATATATCATGTTGTATTTATTTAATTGCATGCCCACCAGACTATATAGAATGTGAGCTCTTCTTTGTTTATATTCTGTAGCACAGTATCAGGCAATAATAGGTTCTCATTAAATGTATTTCGAATTAATAAATAAATGAGCCAATGAATGAATTTTCCCAACCCCCCCCCAGGCCTCAAATTTCAAATTCAGTTTTGACTTTCCTTTGTCCTTTGCCTTCTGTTGCTTCTTGTTCTCTTATATTTAATCATATTGAAAATGCCTCTGTCCAGTTCTTGCTGTCGTGTCTACATGACGGCAATAAAACACCTGTGTCTCTACTTCCACTTCACACCCTTCTTTCCTTTCTGTACAGAGCAAACTTCTGCGGTAATACCATCTTCGATAATACAACTCACTGCCAAATGAAAAAATCATCCATGGCTCCTCTTTGCGTTCTGAGCAAAGTCCACAGTTTAGCCTTTAAGATCGTCTGTGACCTTGAAACAAGCTCTTACTGCCACTTCATCTCTTCATTGTCTGGAACTCTGAATAGGACTCGTGTCTCAGTTACCAAACACACTTTCCTTTATCCCTACAGCATTTATTTCCTTTTCTGAAAAAAAAAAAAAAAAAAGAAAAAAAGAAAAAAAAAAATTAGATATTTATTGTGCACCTACTATGGCAGCTTTCACTGTATCATTTTTTTCTTAATCCTCAAAACAACCTATTGAACTTTGAATTGAGCAGTACTCTCCCCATTTTTACATGAGGAATCTAATTCTCAGAGAAGTGAAGTAACTTGTCCTAGCTTATACACATTTTACAGGTTTTATGTTTTCTGACGGATACCTTTTTGGAAGGATCGATTTTTCTTTTGCTGACATCCTACTTCCCCACCTTCATATCAGTTCTTTGCATATGGGCGTCATTATTAGCTGACCCAATCCTACTGATTTATGGAAGAAAGACTAGGAGCCCACTATGGACACAGGGAGTAAGAGGAGCTGGCAGACGTCTCCTGAGGGAGTGAACAGCAAGTTCAAAATGAACATGTTGGAAACAATCTCTAGAACTCTATTCAAAATCAAGTAAGAAGAGGTTGCAAAACAACTGACATCTACATTAAGGTGGCTGGGCCAGCTCGTTACCCACCATTAATTGCTCATCCTTTCCCACGCTCTTGGGCTTTTATATACTTTCTCAGGTGGTGCAATCAAAGATTTATCAACTCGATTATCCCTCTTAACATTAGAGATTTATTAGGTGCAGGCCAGTCTTTCAGCTGCACTTTAATTGTGTTAACTGCAAATGCAATTAATTGTGTCACCTTTGGGGAAGAATTTCACAGCTACATTTGGGGGAGGGTGGTAAGTCCCTTATTAAAGTAGTACGTGTTGAAATTCTCAAGAGAAAGCCCAGAATCTATGATTTTTGTGAGGCTTGACTGTATCAATTTTTCCCCCCTCTGATTGCTGTTCATCAAGACAACTTGTAGCTGCTTGCTTGTTGCAATTCAATTTGGGGGATATTAGCAAATGAGAGTCATTTTGCTTTCTGTAATACCGGCTGTCAAAGTGAATGCCCCATGCCTCCTACAGGACGTTGGGTACCTGTTGTCCGGACTTGATTTGCTTGTGTCTGAGCTCTTCACCCTCTCTTTTCAGGCTCCCTGCCACAGGCTGGGTTCCCTGGGAAGGGCTCAAATGCCCTTTCCTGCTTCTAGCATTAGCCTGACTCCTGCCTGTACTCACTCTGGGTCCTCACATAATAAATCACTTTAACCTGTTTCTAAAACAAGGTCAGATTGTGCTGCGATTCTTAAACAGGGATGTAAAAATCTCTGTTTAGAGGCAGTTCTCACGGTAGACGTTTTGGCCAAAGAAAGGACAGTAAGAGGGTCTGTGGTGAGAGGTGCGTGTGTGTGCGGGGGTGGGGGGAGCTCAAGCAGGAGAGGGTCCTCTTGCTTTGGCCAAAGAATCTGCGCAATGTTTCAATGGGCTTCCATGCCGTCAACATGGAGGGCATTTAACACATCAAACGCAAATAAAAATGACACGAGATGGCTCACTTCTGAGGCCGCCTTGTGCAGTTCTGGGACTCCTCCATCTCTGTGGTTTTCCGAAATATCCTAAGTATCTCTTCGCGGTCAGGCTCACTGCGTTCTTCTCCACTGCTTTCCAGCTTGAAGCCGTCTGGGACCGGCCTGAAGACTCAGGTCCTATCAGCAAAATCAAAGGGCGGCCCCCGGCTCGAGTCATTCAGGATTTTCTGTGGTGCAGTGAAGTGCGTGCAGCACACCACAGCCACAGAGGCGCTGTTTATGCACTGAAAGTGCTCTGTAATTTATTTAAAATAATCCATCTTTCCCAAATAAAGGGGCCATTGACGGCCCCCCCTGCAGGCCTCTGCTGAAAGGCCCCTCTCGATGGTCTGTTTTGCTGGTCACAGCTAAATACCTGACAAAAGTGACTCAGCCTCCCCCTTCCCCCTACTTAGTTTTCTCCCACTTTTCTAAAAAATGAGATTTTACTAAACCTGCTTGTTTTCTTTTACACCAGTAACCAGACGAGGCTCCCCCCACCATTTTTTTTTTCTTAAAAACAACCCACAAAAAACAAAAAAACCCCCACAGATTGGCCATTAAAAATGATTAATGCCAGCCAATTTGATAATCGCCGAGCGGGAGGTGCCAGCCATTTTGGGATTTAGTGCAGCCTCAGAACCAGCTTCTTTATGGTCCTCGGCTAATGAGGAATCACATTAGGCTTTTTACTGTATATGAATTGATTAGCTGAAAATGAGATTACGTCCATGGTGCAACACCAGAGACAAAGAGCCCTTTCTTTTCAAACACTTGCCAGTGCCAGGATGCTGCTTAAACTTGAAAATGTTCTCTTCTTCTGGTTTTCCAGGAAAATATTGGATGAGCCCAGGTGTGACTTTTGCAGAAATAGGCTTATCTATGTAAATCCATAACCAAACAAACAAACACGGATGCAGAGGCAGGAGGACACTTGCCTGTGGGGCTGTGTCTTTGATAGGTTCCGAGGACACAGGTAAAGGTGGAAGGGACCTGCTTCTCAGTTAACTTCGCCTGAGTGGGGAGCTGGTCTCGGCCACTGTTTTCCTCTGTGACTTGGGGCCAACCATTTAACTTCTCTGAGCTTCACTTTCCTCACTTACGCAGTGCAATAGTAACACATATTTTATAGGATTAAATGGGATAATATGTATAAGATTAGCACAGGACCTACAATACAGTTGGGCTTTAAAAATCTACTTCCTCCTTTCTCCCTCCTTCTTTTCTTTTTCCTCCCTTCTTGCTTACTTCTAAATGAATAGTAGTTATTACAGTTGCTTATTAAACTTACTTAGAAAGGGACTGCGCCTGGAACTGGTGGAGGCAATGGCAGGATTCTTTCCAGGAAATAACCACTCAGCAGGCTGGTTAATACAAGACAGGCCCTGGAGTTATGCTGCAGAGACTGGCAAACTTTGGGTGGGGGGTGAAGGTCGCCCCCTGACTGTGTTCACATGGTCCATGAGCTAATGATGGTTTTTACATTTTTAAATGGCTGCAAAAGTCCATCAAAAGAAGAATACATTTTCAAAGATGGAATCCGTCAAATGTCAGATGGACCAGCATTCACAGATCTTGATGACACAGTTTTTTTTTGGTTTTAATTTTATTGGGGAATATTGGGGAACAATGTGTTTCTCCAGGGCCCATCAGCTCCAAGTCATTGAGAGCTCGGGCTCTAACTGACAGAGAGATCCGGCCACCCCTCCAGAAGCTCAGCGGCAGCTCGTTGTCTTCAATATAGTTGTGGAGTTGCAGCTCACTGGCCCATGTGGGAATCAAACAGGCAACCCTGGTGTGCGTGTTCTAACCAACTGAGCCATCCAGCCGCTCCCACAGTTGGTTTAGATGATAAGAAATGTTAGTCCTCAAAAAAATTATATTTTTTTCGTAAAATATTCTGAATTTATGACATTTTAAAATTTTATCAGTAAAAAAATTAGGGGAAGTTTATTTCCTCTCTTGTGATATACGTGCTTCCACAATAGCTGCGATTTTGCCCCTTGGTCCACAAGCCTAAAATATTTACTATCTGAACCATTACAGAGAAATTTTCTGACCCCAGCTACAGTGGTGTCCCTGGTCTGGTTAACAGACAGGCATTTCCTGTTGAGGGAATTAGTTGTTATTATGCGTGATGGAGATGGGGGAAGGGCGGGTTGTAGGGTTCCAAAGTCAACTACAACATTGAAAGAGATATTTCTATGCTGAGTGTATTGGCTTCTGCCATTACTTTATATTCTTCTCGTTGTCCTAGACGTGTATCTAAAGTGATTCTAGCTTCCTTAATAGGGGGAGGAAATCAAGACCTGGGAGGGAACATAATGAGAGGAAACAGTAATTATTCCTGTGCTGATTCCTTGACCTTCCTCCAATGGTGACATTTATTGGCATTGATTATATGCTCAGAGTACTAGCTGGTTACATGCATTTCCCTCTGGGGGGTAAGCTCTACAAGGCCAGGGCTTGCATCTGTCCTGCTCACATCTGTATTCTTGGAATCTGGTGTCCTTCCCAGCACTGCAGCAGACATGTGATTAAACATATGTTGGATTATCTCACTTATTCCCATCTCTCCCACCCTCCCCCATTTCCAGTTTAGGACACTGAGGCTCACTTAGCCTTGCCAATTTGTTGGCACTGAGGAAGAGGAGGGGCCAGGATTTGAAGTGGGGTTGCCTTCCCTCCCTCCCCCCACTCAGAGAAGTGAACTGACCTTGGGGATTGGGGCTTTGCCAATACCCTGGTTTCTTGATCATTCGTGATGGGCAGCAAGAAAAGGAACTGAAGAAGGGGAAGGGTGACACTGTCTCACTGAGGCTTGCTACACACCCACCCCTGTGAAAGAGGCATTATCATATGAGCTGTAAGTGCAACTAAGCTCTGTTCAGGGTAGAGCTGGGTTGGAATTCTGATCTGATCCCTTTAAGCACTTAAGCAACATACCTGCCACTTAGTAAAGATCAGTGGCCCTTTGAGTTGGTGACTGCACGTGTGTTCTCCCTGGCCTCTTTGCCTCCCTCTGTCTGCTTCATCACTTCCAATACCCCATTTTGGGAGTGGGGCCTCCCCAACTTCTCAGATTCCAGCTCTGGGGAAAGTACTGTGGAAAGATCTTGGAATAAGGTGCTGGAAGGCACCTGCAGTGGTAGCTCTGATACGTCCTCCATCAGGGAGACCTTGGGTGGCTCCCTCCACCTAAGTCAACCTCTGTTCACGCCTGAAATTGACATAATTCCTGCTTTGGCCCCTCCCAGCTTGCAAGGCCCAGGCAGATATTGGATGTGGCTGTTCTTTACACACACACACACACACACACACACACACACACACACACACACGACCATGTGTGCACGAGGTACTGGCTATTGTTACCAAAATTCAGATCCTTCCAGTTTCCCTATTGTTATGGACTGAATGTTTGTATCCCTCCAAATTCATTTAAAGCTCTACCTCCCAGTGTGATGGTATTAGGAGGTGGGGCCTTTGGGAGGTGATTGGGATGAGATGAGGTCCTGAGAATGGGGCTCCGGGATGGGATTAGAGCCCTGGTAAGAGTCAGGGAGGGCTCCCTTCCTGGACCTGCTCTGCCCTCCTATGAAGGTACAGAGGGAAGGTGGCAGTCTACAACTAGAAAGCCAGTCCTCACCAGACACGGAATCTGCTGGCACAGTGACGGGACTTCCAGCCTCCAGAGCTGGGAGAAATAGACTTGTGTTGTTATAGCAGCTGGCACGGACAGAGACCCCCACAGAGGTGGCCCTGGGCTCTGTGACGCAGTGGACAACAATCACATTTACTACTTGAGAGCCTGTCCGCTGTGCCTGACCCTTCACACACAGGACACACGAGTCTCACAGTGACCCTGAGAGGGAGCCCTCACCCGCCACGAGGTACAGGTGAAGCTGCTGAGACTCCGGAAGGTAAGCGACCTGCCTAGGTCACACAGCTGGTGAATGGAGATGTCAGGGTTTGGACTCAGGTCTGTCTGACCCCAAAACTGACCTTCTTCCCGGGGCCTCACACCACACTGTCCTCCCCTGGGGTCCCTGCTCTGACACCACGCTGTCAAGGACCCCAGCCCAGGATTGTGCAGCTGTTCTGCATCCATGCCGCCAACATCTGGCTTGCTGCTGCGTGGGAGCTGAGTAGTCAGAGATGTGAGTCAGTGCTAATGGATTCTGTGCTTCCCCAAACTGCCAGTTGATAAGAAACACCAGGTTTGCTTGTTGAAATACGAACTTCCACACCACATTATTCAGAAGAGCACAGTACGAGATTTGATGCCCTTTTTTTTTGCAATTAACTTGTTATTCACGTTATCTCAGACAATTTCTTAACTTCTCTAAGAACCCACGTTTCTTCATCTACAAAATGGAGCTAATAATACATAAGGCTGCAAGTGGGTGTGAAACCTAATGTAGCAATATGGGTGAGGGAGCTGAGCAGTGAGGAAATGCTCAGAAAGTCTTGCTGGCGACAGAAGCCGTCCACAGAGACTTCTGCTTCTGCCCATCTCACCTGTAAAGAAAGTACCATTGCTTCCTCTTCAAGGTTCTCTTGCATTCTTGCCTCTGTCCCTCACTCATCAGAGCCTCTTTTATTAGAACAATACTTGTCTACCTTATCTCTCTATTTTCAGGTGGAACATGCTCTCTTTCTGTTACTCTTCACTCTAGAGTGTTCCCTTCTATTCTAAGACTCTTAGTCTGATAATAGAACTCTCTGGCCATGGACTGGCCTCTCTCCTTATACTCACCTTGGCCCTCCCTTAACCTTGTGGACCTTACAAAACAGACGCTGGACCTTTGGGAGACTGACATGTTAAGAGAGAGGCTAACTGTCCTGGCTTTGTGGTTAACTCTTGGGATTCAAAGGCTTAGCTGTTCTATTTCACATGTTTGTAGCTCAGTTTCCCTATATGTTATTTGCGTTGTTGGGACAATAAATGAGACCATACACAAGTAAACCTATTAATACAGTACTGGCATAGAGAAAGCACTCACTAAGTTGTGGCTGTTATAGTTACATTGCTGTGGTCAGCAGGTCTTCGAACACCAGAACACCATCATTTAGTTACAACGTTTATGAGACATCTAGGCACTTAGCTCTTGTTTGTATCAGTTAGCCTGTGGGAAAACTCATTTTGTTCCATTGTTTTGCTTAAAGTCACAGAACCTATTGATGACATTGAGTGAGGACTTATGTATGGTAAGGTCCCAAGTGTTCTGGAAGGAAATTTGAAACCCTGGGGTGGTGACATTGGGAACCAGAGGGTCTAGTGAGTGGATATTGAATGTAAGAGCAAGGGATCAGGTGCTTTCACCCAAGTTATTTATTTACTGACATCCTACTATGTGTCAGGCATTATGATGGCTAATTTTGTCTCAACTTGACTGAGCCATGGAATGCCCAGATATTTGTTTAAGCGGTATTCTGGGTGTGTCTGGGAAGGTGGTTCAGGATGAAATGAACATTTGAATGAGCGACTGAGTGAAGCAAAGTGCCTTCCCCAGTGTGTGTGTGTCACATCCTATCCACTGAGGGCCTGCACAGAAAAGGCAGAGTAAGGTAGCGTTCTCAACACTCTGACTGTTTTTGAGCTGAGACATCACTGTTCTCCTGCCTTTGGACTTGGCCCTGGCCTGGAACTTACAGCATCACTTCTTCTGGTTCTCAGGCCTTCAGACGTGTACTGGAGCTAGACCACTGACTCTTGTGGGTCGGGGCTTCTCAGACCCCAGAATGATTTGAGCCAATTCCTTACAATAAGTCTCTGAAGAACACTGACTCATACAGATTTTGGTATAAGGAACGGAATGTTAAGGATGGATTTTCTGAATTGGTTCTGTAGTTTCTGGAATTGGCTCCTTACTCTGATTAGATTTAACGATGCTAATGACTATTTCCAGAAGACACTCCAGGGCATGATCGGGCAATAGAGAGATGCAAAATACGAGCGCTGGTTCCTCCTTATCACCCACTTATGAGAAGCAGGGATCTGGGTGACTGTGCATGTGATATGTTCAAACACTTTTAGAAAACTAACAGGTATAAGGGAGTTGGCTTGTTGCTCCTAATGGTGCTGGACAAAGTGATGAAAGGAAAGAAGGAGGCCAGGGATTTGGATTTCCAGGTCAAGTTTCATGTAAGTTACCTGAGAAATTCTATGTGTGCCGTGAAGGACACCGTTTTCTCCTGTGGCCACAAGGTTGAGATTTATGAAAATTAAATGGGGAATCGCTTTCTGCAATAGGCTGAATTAAAGTTCAATTCTCAGCTGCACAGGGTGTCTACTTTTAAAACAAGACATGGACGGAGGAAGAATGGGATCTGGTAAGTTGTGACGGGGATGTGTGTAGAGACCCCAGTGAAGCCGGGGACATGAAGTTTCTAAATTCTGATGGGTCTTTTTTGCCAGTGGAAGAGCCATCCCCATCCCAGTGGAAGTGCCTTCCCTGTTCCCTGTGGGAGAGGCCTCTTCATTCTCACCTGAGGCCATTAACCTGAACTGCCTGAGGCCCCTGCTGGGCCAGTTGCTTTGCACACAATGCTGTTCTCCTTAGGACCCACCCCACCACCCTCTTTGCTTCTAGGTATATAGCTAGATTCAGGTCCCAGCAGGCCCCTAATAAGGCAGTATAAAGTGTTATCCATAGGAGGTGTGATGCATTCCTAAAGAATGACTTGAGTTTTCTAATTTGTACAGACAGAAACCAGGGAATGTGTGTGGGAATGGAGGTTAAGAGCATGGGGTAATGCGGAAGGAACATAAAGTTGGACTTCTGCGGAAGGACTTACTGGCATGGGCTCACGGAGCAGAGACTCTGCATTTCCTATTGCAGCTTGGGGAGGTAGGAAGGGCTCTCACAGTTTGGTTGGTTGGCTGAAACATGGACATGAAAAAGGTGGCCCCCACTGAGGAAGCTGGAAATGCTGGACCTCCCTTGGTTTCATGGAGACGGAGGGCTCAAAGACATAGAGAGATTAGAATATTAGAGTAGATTTGCCATCGAAGACCTATTTATCCTCACTAGGAGGGTCCAGGAGACGCAGCTTTGGCCAATAGCATTGAAAAATACATTTGTGAAGGGACCACTGGCATCCTTGAAGAGCTCCGTGATCACTCCTCTTCGTGGGCTGGACCTCACTGGGGGCTGCATGCACTGCATTGGGAGAGCTAAATGCAGTGGGAGTAATTGGGTCCCAGAGTGGCAGGGGCCAAGAGGCGGTATTTAACCACCAAAGGCCAGGTAGATGTGCTTACTGTGATGGGCACAGAGTGAAAGAAGAAGTCAGAACAGTCTGACTCTCGCAGACCTATGGCACTGACTCGTTGGAAATGCTCCTGGAAGTGAAAGAGGTAGGAAGCCTACTCAGTTCTGACTTGATCTGTATAAGCAGAGAAGTTCTAGGTCAAGTGAAGAGAAGTCTAACTTGGATCATAAAAACAGAAAGTCACAGCCCCACAATCAATTCTCAGACTTGAGTGAGTTTGCAGACCCAGAACCCTTTGAATGAAAGGGTGATGAGTCTCCTTGCAGAAGTATCCCAGTATACTGCCCAAAATTTATACCATTAATCTTTGTCTCAGCCTTCCCCAAAGGGACCTATGACCTTTTACCAGGGAAAAGGGAATAATCAGAACTTTCAGGAACTGCTGGACACTCGCTGTGAACTGACACTAATTCCAAGAAAACCAAAACATCACTGGGGTCCACCAGGTAGAGGAGGGGCTTATGGAGGTCGGGCGATCAATGGAGTTTTAGCTCAGGTCCATGTCACAGTGTGGCCAGTGGGGCCTCTGGTTATTGCCCAATTCCAAGTGCATCATTGGCCTAGAAAGATGCAGCAGCTGACAGAATCCCCCATTGCCTGACCTGGGGAATGAAGGCTATTATGGTGGGAAGTGGAAGGTGTTAAAACTGCCCCTACCTAGGAAAACAGAACCGGAAGCAATCCTGCATTCCTGCAGGGGCTGCAGAGATTGATGCTGCTATCAAGGATGAGAGAGTTGCAGTGTGGGGACTCCCTCCCCCCCCCATCCGGCCTGGGCAGAGGGCAGATGGACCTTGGAGGATGATAGTGGACCATCCTGAGCTTAGCTGGGTGGTGATGCCAACTGCAGCTGCTGTACCAGATGTGGTTTCCTTGCTCGAGCAAATTAACACATGCCCTGATGTCTGGTATGCAGCTCCTGATCTGGAAAGTGCTTTTTTCTCAATACCTGTTAATGAAGACTACCCAAAGCAGATTGCTCTCAGCTGTCAAGGCCAGCAGTACACCTTCACTGCCCTGCCTCAGGGGTACATCATCTCTCCAGCTGTGTCATCATTTAGTTCACAATGACCTTGATCTCCTTTCCTTTCTACAAGTTGTCACAGTGACCCCTTACACGGATGACATTGTATTGACTGAACCTAGTGAGCAAGAAGTAGCAGTTACTCTGGACTTATTGGTAAGACCTTCGCATGTCAGAGGGTGGGAAATAGATCTGACAAAAATTCTGGGGTCTTCTACCCCAGCAAAATTTCTAGATGTCTGATGGTGTGAGACATGTCAAGATATGCCCTCTGAGGTACAGGATAAGTTGTTGCATCTGACCCACTGTCCGATAACCAAAATGCCTTGTGAGTCACTTCGCAATTTGGATGCAGTGTATTCCTCCCTTGGGTGTGTTACTCTGATCTATTTACCGAGCAGCATGAGAAGCTGCTAGTTTCGAGTGGGGCCCAGAACAGGAGAGGCCTCTGCTTGGTCCATCGGATGCGGCAGCTCCCACGGTGGCGACAGGGACGCTGCTCAGAACCTTTGGAGGCCCCTCTAGGTGGATCACAGAATAAGCCCTTCGGGTTTTGGAGCAAAGCTCTGCCATTCTCCACAGATAACTACTCTCCTTTTAACAAATAGCTCTTGGCTTGTTCTGGACCGTAGTGGAGGCTGAACGTTTAACCACAGACCACCCAATTACCATGCAACCTGAGCTGCCAGTCATGAGCTGGGATCATCTGTCCCACTAAGCCATAAAATTGAGTGTCACACACAACACTCCATCATCGACTGACAGTGGTATACGTGTGACTGGACCTAAGCAGGCCCTTGAAAGCACAAGCAAGTGGCATGGTGGAGTGGCCCAAACGCCCATGGTCCCCATTCCTGCTACACGGCCTTCTCTCATCCCACCTACGCCTATGGCCTCATGGGGGTTTCCCTATGGTCAGCTGACAGAGGAGGAAAAGATTTGGTTTACAGATGGTTCTACATGATATGCAAGCCCCTGAAAGCAGATAGTTGCAGCCCTCCAGGCTTTTTCTGGGACATTCCTGACAGGGAGTGGTGAAGGGACATCCTTCCAGGGGGCAGAAGTTTGAGCAGCGTACATTCTTGTTCCCTTTGCTTGGGAGGAGAAACAGCCAGATGTGCTATTATACACTGACTCATGGGCTGTAGCCAGTGGTTTGGCAGGATGGTCAGGGACTTGGAAGCATCATGATTAAGGAGTTGATGAGGAATTTGGAGAAGACATATATGGAAACACCTCTCCAAATAGGCAAAACATGTAAAGATGTTTGTGTACTGTACGTGTCCCCTAAAAGTGACGTCAGCAGAGGAGGATTTTAACAACCAAGGATATCCTGTTCTGGGGATATCAGTCAGCCTCTCCCCTCACTCACTCCTGTTATCTTCCAGTGGACTCAGGAACGAAGTGGCCATGGTGACAGAGGTGGAGGTTATGCGTGGGCTCAGTCACCATGGCTGGCCTGGCTGCGATCACCACTACGTGCCCAATGTGTAAGTAGTGGAGACCAACACAGAGCCCCCAGGATGGTACCACTCCCCAGGGTGATCAGCCAGCTTCCTGATGGCAGGTTGGTTACCTTGGGCCACTTCCGTCATGGAAAGGGCAGCATTTTGTTCTTACTGGAGCAGACGCTTACTCTGGATATAGATCTGCCTTCTCTGCACTCAGTGCTTCAGCCAAAACGACCAGAATGCCTTAGTCACCACTGTAGAAACTCCACACAGCACTGCTTCTGGTCAAGGAACTCACTTCAGGGCGAAAGAAATGGGGTCGTGGGCACGTGATCATGGAAATCCCTGGCCTTACCGTGCGCCCCACCATCCCACATCACCTGGTTTGACAGAACAGTGGAATGAAATTTCAAAGACACAGTTACATGCCAGTTAGGTGGCAATATCTTTCAAGGCTTTGAAAGGCTCTGCAGAAATCTATGGCGCTGTTTCTCCCATAGGCAGTATTCACAGGTCCAGGAATCAGGGGTCAAAATGGGAGTGGCACCACTCACTGTTGCCCCTGGTGACCCACTAGCAAACATTTTGCTTCCTCTTCCCATGACCTTATGGTCTGCTGGCCTAGACATCTTCGTTCCAGAGGGAGGAGGGCTTCCACCAGGAGACGCAAGGATGATGCCACTGAAACAGGAGCTAAGCCTGTTGTGGCCACTTTGGGCTCCTCATGACTGAATCAACAGGCAAAAGGGGAGTTACTGTGCTGGCTGGGGTGATGGATCCTGACTCCCAGGGGGAAATTGCATGGCTACGCCACAGGGGAGGTAAGGAAGAATGTGTCCAGTGTACAGGACAACCCTTAGGGTGTCTCTTGGTATTGTCACGCCCTGTGATTAAGGCCCATGAGAAACTATAGCAATGCAGGCAGGACAACTAATGGCCTAGACATTTCAGGAACTCCAGGTAGAGAACCATGTCCAGCTGCGGGGCTTGCTGAGGACAAAGGGAAATGGCATGGGTTGTGCAACAGGTAGTTATAAATACCAGCTATGATCACATGGCCGGTTATAGAAACAACTGATTGTCGTGAGTATTTCCTCCTTATTGTTTTATGACTATATATGTATATTATGTATCTCTTTTTTTCCTTCTCATTTCTATTTTCTTATCATGTAACATAAGATGTATTGACTTTATATCATAGTATTTATTGTTAATTTTACCTCATAGTGTTTAAGTTATGAGATATGAAGGAAAAAAGCTAAACAGCACAATAACCAACAACCTTATTTCCTATCATGACATGTCTTACTTAAAAACAATCTTATTGAGGGGCCATAGGTTGTAGTCACAAAGCTTGGACTCTGCATTCGGTCAAAGCTGGTTTTATTTTCTTCACTACCCCACATGAGTTGGGGAGCCGTGGAAAGTGACTTGCCTCCCTGCCCCTCACTTTCCTCATCTATACAGTAGGGATACTGATGCCTTTCACAGTGTTGTCAGAATGACAGATGAGTTAGGTACATAGACAATCCTTCCCAGCTGCTTGCCACAGAATGAGTATGGACCATTGTGGACTTCTTCTTTCCATGGACGTTTTCCTCTGTCCACGTCCATCACCTTCTTTTCCTCTGCATGCGATACCATAATGGAGTAAGCACTTGTGAATTCTGCCGGCTAATTAGTTTCATGCAGTGTTGCTGGGTGGCTTAATCTCCTTTCCTAGTACTCCTGGGACTATATGAAATACAAGACGAGCGTTCTTACCAGAAGTTTATATCGAGGCATTTAATGAGCAGAAAACACCGTATACCACCTGTATCAAAATTAAGCATGTAGCTTGTGTGTAGACACAGAATTCCTGGGCGGCCTCATTTTGTAGAACCTGTCTGCTCGGCCTGCCCACAGTTCTGGGAAGTGAGAGACATCTCCTGATGCTGGTTTGGTGGCTTCCCTGGTGTCAGAGAACGTCACTGAGTGAAGGGACTGTGGTCTCCCCAGAACACACACGTGTAGTGGCTGAAACTCAGGGGTTTAGACCGACTGCCTGAATTCCAGCACCAGCTCCAGAAGCAGCTAGGGTGAGTTCCTACTAGTGTGCCTCAGTGTTCCCCTCTGTACGATGGGTGCACGAGCCCGGGTAGTCAATGCCCGTTGCGGTAACACAGCAGCTCTCGGTGGGTTCACACACTTACATACTTTCTTTCTCACTTTGCTGTTGGATGAAGGAAAGTATGGAAGGTTGTGAATGATGGTCGTTGAGGAGACACACCCAGAAGTAAGTGCACCCCTTTTACCTACATCCTGTTAACCAGAATTCAGGCATAGGGTCCATTTGGCATCAAAGGGAGTGGTGGTGGGCACCGTGGCCTTCCTGTGTGTCGGGGGAAAATGCAGCAGTGAGGTGAACTGCTGGCATGGTCTCTGCCACAACGGGGAGCAGGGACAGTCCCCTCCAGTGCCCCTCCCAGGGTGCTGTGCTGACTGCATCTGTTAATCCACGTTGACCAGTTAGAGCCCCTGCTGCACACAGCAGCCCTCACTGTGTAACCTCTTTCCCTACATGCCCTGTCCTCATCAGAACACCCTCAGGCTGTCTCGTGGTCCGTCCCCACGCACACTGGTCTCAGGGCACCTAGGAGAGTTTGGACTGGACTCACTTTTCACGGAGCCACAGCCACGGCCTGCTGCCAGATCCTCAACAGGGAACGGGCTAAAACCTGCCCAAGCCGCCACCTTTGGTGATTGGTGCCTCTTGCCATGGACTTGGGCTGCCCCATTGGCTTCAGGTGACTGGCAGTTCCAGGTTCACTTCTTGCTGACTTCAGAGGACAAAGGGAAACTTGATTAGCTTTGGGGGAAGAGTGGTCACCAGTGTCGACCTTTCCCATCCCTTCCCTTTGCCTAAGGGGTATTTCCCATCCCCACTGGGTTCTTCTCCACTCCACTTAGTCTGCCAAGGAGGTTTAGGCTACTCAGGATCTTTATCCATTCACTCATTCCTTCATTCATTCATTGAAAAAACATGGAGTGTCACTTATGCACTAGGCATTGCTGGGAAATATATCACTAAACAAAAGGTACAGAAATCTCCATCCTCATGAATACTGCATTCGAATGTCAGGAATGGGCTGAGGACCAATGAACATAAACCTAATGATGCTATATCAGGTAGTTATGAGTGCCATGAACAAAACAAAAATAAACATTGTGGGGAAGGTAAGGGTTATGGCCTGAATGTCTGTGTGCCCCGCGAATTCACATGTTGAAATCTACCCCCCAATGTGATGGCATAGCAGATGGGGCCTTTGGAAGATAATTAGGTCATGAGAGTGGAGCTTGGATAATGGGATTGATGACCCTAAAAGAAGAGACCAAACAGGGAGCTGGGTGAGGATACAGAGAAAAGTCAGAGGAGGGCGCACACCAGACCCAGACCAAGCCGCCCTGATCTTGGATTTCCCAGCCTCCAGAACTGTGAGGAATAAACGTTTGTCGTGTAAGCCACCCAGCCTGTGATAATTTGTCATATTGGCCTGAACTACTGAGACAAGATCTGTTGTTAAGTGTACCAGAGATGGGGAGTTGGTTGTTTTCTTTTTTAATTTGTTGACTATTTTTAGGGAAGTTTTAAGTTTACAGATAAACTGAGCAGAAAGTACAGCCAGCCCCCATTACCTGTTCTACCCTCTACAGTGCACCCTTGGTTAACATGTTGCGTTCGTGTGCTACCTGTGTTCCAGCTGATGAACCTATATTGATATATTATCAGTCACGAGAGCCCATGATTGAAGCTAGGCTTCGCTGTGTTGCACGGTTCTACCTGTAGTTTTCAAAAGAGTGGAGGAACAGCCTGTCTGGTGCGTGCTGGACTCCTTCCAGCTCGGCTTTTTTTCCGCCCTGATGGAGCCACGGCTTGTCTATCTGCTTTCTGGGGACATCTGCTGGACATCACTTGGCCGTTCTAATGAAGGCTCATGCAGGCCTGGATGTGCAAGCCAGTCACTGGAACACCTTGGACCAGTGGAGGGTGAAGGCCGGTAAACTGCGGCCTCAAACCGTTGACTACAAGGGTGGGATGGATCTCATGTTCTCACTGGACATATGGTGATCTAGACTGAGTGGCTGAGAGAGTTCTCAAAGACATGCAGCTCTTCAGGGGCTGTCCTGGGGGTGAGAGCCTTGGCTTCTGGGCTCCCAGCACAATGCTCTGGCAGGACGGGGAGTGAAGAAAGAGGGCCTGCTGTCATGCTCTGACCAAAGATAAGCATCCTGCTGTCCAATTCTCTCGCCTCAGTTTACATCACTGTTATTTTTTCCCTTGTTATTATTACTAAGCAATGTATTCAAACTTTTATAAAAGAAAAATAAATACATGCTTTTTAAAGAGCAGTTTCCAGTGACTCATTTAGGAGGAAATCTCCTTATGAACTAGGATATTGGAAGACTGAGTAATCTGAACTCCGTTTGTTTTTCTGTCCCAGACTGAGATCCTGTGAAGGTTTCCGCATCGATAGCTCAGGAGGCTGAAACAACGTTTTCGTCCCTGTTCCATGCCCCAGGGAAGGTTGCCCAGGCCGGCCTTCCATCACCCCGGGATGCCACAGCACGGCTTGAAGGTGACCCAGACTGACCACATCTCGGGTTTTTTTTAAGCCGTTCAGTTTCTATATTCATTTAGTCACTGGGCTTTTTATGTGTGATTTTTGGTGACCATGTAATTGGGAGATGAAGAGGGCTGGAAGCTGCCAGAAGCTGTGAGGCCAACGCTCCGTGTGAGTTCCTCTGGCTCTGCCAGCGCCCTTTTTCCCCCGGCTGTGGCTCTCCTCCCATTCCTGTCCTCAGTCTTCCCAGCTGCACCGGCAACACTCAGCGGGCCTAATTGATCAACAAAGTCCAGGAATCACAGGGTTTAGGGATTAGGCAGGACAACTGCCCCTCGTGTGCCCAGGAGGAAGTGTGAGGTTTTTTTTTTTGGCTTTTGTTTATTGCTCTCTTATTCTGAAATACAGCAAAGAGATAGAAAGAGTTAATAGCATGAAGTCCAGAAATCAATTTTTAAATTCTTATAACATAATACTAACTAATCTTTGTATAGGGCTTACTCTGGGCCAGGTCCTCTTGTAAACACTTCACATTGGACATGCCATTGAATGCTCACTATGACCCTATGAGACAGCATCGATGATGGTGATGATGATGGTCATTACTATTCAACAGACAAAGGAAGGGCTGGGACTTACGCCCCAATCAGTCTGGCTTTAGAGCTCAATCTCTAAATCACTACATTGAAGATTAGAAAGGAAGGGAATTGTCGTAGCCAACCTCTTACTCGTGTGGAAATTGACTTATGTAGCACAGAGAGGGGCATTGCCTCTACGGAAGTCACACAGCAAGTTAGTGACTGCTCAGATCCAGTCTGAAGTTCTTTTCCTTCCTTTAGAGTGAATCTCTGACCCTGAGGTTTAGGCAGAAAGTATTAGGTCGCGGGCACTGAAGTAGGTATTGAATGACTTTATTCGGGGCTGAGCAACCTGACTGGAAAGACAAGGAGGAGGTGGGGGAGCAAGTGGGGAGCATGTGTGTGGGGGGACGGAGGATGCTGAATTTAGAAATCATGCTGCATTAGCTCTGGCCAAGCTCCAACGATTTTTATTCGTTATTATTATTTTTATGGGAAAAGGAACCTGCAACAGTTTAGGCTCAGCTATTTGCCTTCAGGCACTGGTTTGTCAAATTTGGATCCAATGCCAGTTCACCACAGTGGGTGTTCATGGGTGGCATGTGTGTGTGTGCGTGTGTGTGTGTGTGTGCGCGCACGTGTGCTCAGGTGGTTGCATGTGCCCTTCTCGGTGTGTGTCCCTGGTGTTGGCATGAAAGGCAGTCCATCCTAGGTCTTACTCGCTACTTCTTACCTCCAACACACCTCTCTAATGTGTCAAGAATTATAAATTAATCACCTGGCTGGTTTGCACTGAACTTACTAGTGTTTATGAAAGGGAATTCATTGGATATGCCTGTTAATGGAACACGTGTAATAATACTAAAGCCTGTGATTAAAAAGAAATTTAAAGCCCATGAGTTTTTAATAGAAAAACATGTCATTTGAGTGTTTATTTGCTTGTGTAAAATGGCTGAGATTTTTAAGGGGCGGGGTGCCTATTTTAATTTTAGAAGGACCATGGCGTTCACCCTGAAAGTGAGCAGTGCTTTTGCAGAAGCCCTGTTAGATTGTGTTTAGCAGAGGAATCTCTTGAAAAAGCAGAAGCTATTTCCTGCTTCATGCTTTGATTGAAAAATATACCGCAGAGTAGTTCTACTCATGGTTTCATTCATTCATTCATTCATTCATCAAAAATGCATTGCATATCTATCATTTGTCAAGCATGGGCCTAAGCTGGGACTCAATGATGAAAACCCTTGGTCCTTGCCCTTAGATGGCCTCCAGTTTGATGGAGGGCAGACAAGTGAAGAAAAAAAATCCCAATACTTGTTCTCATGGAGGTGTTAAAAGGGCAGGAAGGGTACCCCAGGAGTCAGAGGCTGCCCAAAGAGGGGGGGTTGAAGCTGAGACTTACTCAGTTAATCAAGATGGGCGGAGGCCATTCCAAAGACAGGACTGCAGATTCATGGGGTCTTGGGAGCAAATTCAGTCGGGAAAAATAGAAGTTGTTTCTACTTTTCAGTGTAAGTGCCAGTTATCTAAAAATAATTATTGCTTAAATTCTCTCCTTCATCCATTTATTTGGTTGCATTAAGATGCTGTTCTGGTTTATGTGTGTGTAGACGTACATATACACATACATATATGCACGTATATATGCATGTACATATTAATATTACTTGGTGAAGTGTGGTACTTTGATTTTCTTAAGTTTCAGAGAGATTTAATCATTCACATTATTTTATAGTGAGGTGTAGAAAGTTCTGCATGTAAAATGAAGCTAGTTGATTTTGGCTTTTCAGAAGTTTGCCTGTGGGTTTTTTAGAAATCTTTTTATTTTCCAGGAAAGTTTGCATAATTTCTCCACAAATCTTATTTATGTTTCGAAATGGCAAGGAGAACAAACTGATTTGGGTTTCACAGAGCTCGAAGACTACAAAATCTCTGCACGTTTTCAGGACATCTGAGTATAGGTTTAGGAGTTTGGGATGTCTTTAAGAGAAAAGTTATTTTAGTTTCACTTTTTATTTTTAGCCTGGCTAGTAGGTTTTAGAAAAGTCAAAATAACACCCTGTGCTTTTGGATTTTCTTAAAGTCAAAGAAATATGCATCCATTAATTGCTCACTCACTAAATGTTGATCAAGCACTCATAACAAAATTTAAGAGGGGATGAGAGATGTAACCAACCCAACCTCTGTTCTCAAGAAGTTCTCAATTTCTTGAGAATGAGGGGCAAATAAAGGGGTTGGAAGAAATGATGGAGGTTGTTATGGAAAAATTTTTAACAAAGAAGAGGCATGAGCTGAGTCATAAAGAACTGATATAGCAGAGGCAGGGATGTGCGTTCCATGCAGAGGAGTAATTGTGGACCCTGACAGGGATGTAATACTGAGCAATCACGTGATTTTTGAATGATGGGTAACATGGCAGAATGAGATTGTAAGTATATGTTTTGAGGCCACTCAACTCTGCTGCTTTCCAGACATAGAAATGATAGATAATAACAGAAAAAAAACCCCAGAAAACTCCACAATTGTTCAAAACTAGGATACACATCTCTGTGGTTCAGAAAAATGGAAAGAAATAAGGAGCTAAGAGCTGTGAGGGAGCCCTCATGGTCTCTGGGGTCCCCAGGAAGCAAAGGAGGCTTGAATTTTAAATGCTATGGCATATTTGGGACAAAGCTACCCTGATGCTCCACAGATCATGGGTTCTCAGCAGTGCTGGGGTGTAGTTCTCCCTGCTGGTGTGAAGTTGCTGCTCTTTAGTTTGTATGAAGTTGTGCACATTTCAGTTATGGGTCAAGAGAATCTCCTGGCTCAGTGACTATTTGTGAGTGCTTCTAGGGGCAAGAACTCCTAGCTTCTCAGATAAGACCTAGTTCTGGCCAAGAGCTGTAGGGGGGTCGAGGTGAATGCAGAAAAATCTAGATATGGAGGAGTAAATGCAGACAAATCTATTCACCCTGACCCTCAGAGAGAAAAACAATAATACTTCCATTTAAAATGTGACTATAAACCAAAGTTATAAAACATATTAAAAGGAGGTCAACAAAACCCACGATTGGATGTGTCATGGCACACGAAATAGAATTAATAAACAGTCTGAAAAAGTCTTGCCAGTGTAGGAGGGGTGATCAGGGATACATAAAGGAAAATATGAACAAAAAAAGGCTATTTGTGAACCAAGAACATGTATATATTTAAAATTTCCAAAATATAGATTGGGAATTAAAAATATATAAATCGCTCAATAAATGGAGTAAACTCTAGACTGGACAAGGCTGAAAAACAATTAATACATTGAAAGATAGTACTAAGTAGTTTATCTAAAATATACAAGGAAGTATAAAGAAAGAAAAATTACGAAAATGGTAGAAAAGAGAGTTTTGAGTATCCAATGGCTATGGTTTTCCAAAGTTGAAGAAAAGACAGGAGAACTGAATAGGGTAAATAAAAATAAATCTAAACCTAAACGGTCATAGTAAGATTGTGGAACATTAAATTTAGAAAGATAAATCTCAAAGGTAAGAGAGAAGAGGAAAATTAATAACAAAATAATTACCAATACTCTGACAGTGATTTCTCCTTATTGGAATAGATGCCAGAGGCAATGGAATATCTTCAAGGTGATAAGAGAAAATAACTGTCAATTTATAATTTTATACCCAAATAAACTATCATTAAAGAGGGAGGCTTAAGTTAAAACAAAAACAAAAACTATTGATAAACTTAAAAAAAAATTAGAAAAAGAAAAAATCAGATAAAGATTAAGAAAAGATTAAGATAGTTTACCATTCAGAGTTCTTACTAGAAGAACCAATGGAGGATATACTTAAAAATTGAAGGAAAGTAAATCCGGAAGGTAGAAATAGATACAAGTAAAAATAGTGAACACAGAAATTAACAAAATATCTTAGTGTATTTAATGAAGGTAAAAAAATAACTTAAAAAAGAAAAATATGAAACTAAATGTCTAGATAGTACAGAAAAGAAGATAGATACTGGGCTTTAAAAGGATAGTTTAAAACATGATATAAAGTCCTTGATTTGTTTGTAGGAGGACAAAAATTATAAATAATTTTAGACTTGTTAGAAAATTATGAACGTTCAATGTTAAATACTAAAATAGAACAAAATTTATTTATTGCAAACCAGCAGTGAAAAAAGCAAGGAATGTAGACATCTCAGAGAATGTAAAAAATGAGAACAAAAAAAGTAAAGAAATAGAATGATGTGATGGTGAATTTTGTGTATTAACTTGACTGAGCTAAGGAATGCCCAGATAGCTAGTAAAACATTATTTCTGACGGTGTTTCCAGAATCAATAAGCATTTGAATTGGTAAACAGAGTAAAGCAGATGGTCCTCCCCAATGTGGTTGGACAACATCCAAACTGTTGAGAGCTGAAATGGAACAAAAAGGTGGAGGAAGGGCGATTTCTCTCTCTTTGCTTAAGCCTGTTCACCCATCTTCTCCTGTCCTCAGCCATGGGTGCTTCTGGTCCTTCAGACTCCGATTGGGACCGTCATCGTCAGCTCCTCAGTTCTCAGGCCTTCAGCCCCTGACTGAATTATACCACCACCTTCCCTGGTTCTCCAGTTTGCAGATGGCAGATCGAGGGACTTCGTCGTCATGTAAGCCAATTCCTATAATACATCTCCTATAGCTATCTTTATGTATTTCCCATTGGTTCTGTTTCTCTGGAGAACCCTAATACAAATGATAAATGGAAAACATTAAAAAAACAGGAGATAGTATTTGGAATAACATTAAAAAATCCTGAAAGATTAATTTTAAATACAAAAAAGGTCAGTTGTAGAATGAATCATGCAGTGTGATAATATTACTTTAAATTTTACAAACTATGCAAAACAATGGTATTTTAAAATTAATAACTACATATCTTATATGTATAATTTTTTTTTTTAAATGAAGAAGAAGGACCAAGATCAACATCAGGATAGTGGTTGTATCTGGAGTAGAGAGGAGGAGAAGAGTTGATAAGGAAGGAACATAAAGGGAGTGTCAATTCTATCTGCAATGTTTTCTTCTTTACAATAGTAAATGAAGCATATTTTAAGGTGTGTTCAACTGGGTGATGGGTATAAAGGTACCATTATTTTCTGTAGTTTTCTGTTTGTTTAAATATTTCATACAGAATTTCATGTGAGGGCCATGTGGGAAGTGTCTCTTTGTTTTTACTCATCTCTGGCAGTGATTTTAAGCCATGGTGGGATTTTCATGGAATCCTTCAACTATGTCACTCTCCTTCATCTACTTGTCTGTAAGGTCTTAGTCACCTAAGAGAAAAAAAAAAAATTAAAACTGTTCTTTTAATGATTGAATCAACCAACTTCTCAGGAAGGCCTTCATTTGTATGCAATCTAAAGAAAACCTCAGGCACTGAATATTGTCCTCGGTACCCATCATAAACTCCGAGAAGGCTGAGATTCCATCAGGCTTGTTTAACCCTGCACATTCGGTGCCTGTGCCTTGGCATAAATACTGGTTTAATAAATGCATGGGCAGGAGGCAGGGCTGCTGGATTTCCCAGCAACCAGTACCCCGCTCTTCCGTACGCCTGACGCTTCCATACCTCTGCGCCTTTGTACAAGTTGTCCCTCCCACCCCTTTAGGAAAGACCTTCGCCTGCGAGTCAGCTGTGAGAATTCTTCTTTTATTCTTTGTTTCCCTGTAGATGGATGCTTCCTTAGGGTGGAGATCTGGTCTGTCTCCTTCAATGCTGTTGTCATAAATGCATTCTTATGTCTGAGTCCAGAGTTGATGTTACCTCTCCTTGAAGCCTTTCTTGACATAGCTCCCGAACCCCCACAACTTCTACTCCAGATAGAATTAATCATGACCACTTTTAAAATGACACTACCTAGTACATATATTTCCATGGCTGCAATTAGTATATTGTATAGTAAGGAATTGACTTGTGTAGAACAAAGCAGCTTTTCCGTATGTACTTGTTGACTTAGATCTGTTTGCAGGTAGTGTTTTGTGTGTTTCCTGCAAGCACTCAGCATGGTTCTGGCGGTGCCTCCCTTCTGTGGAGCACAGCTGCATGGCCCCAGCACACAGTTAAATCCTTGGTCCCTTCTGGGGGAGCCTAAACTCAGTTGCTTAAGATGGATGCCTAGGAAAGGTTAAGATAATGTGAAAAGTGGGGAGACGAATTGGTAGTTAACCTTATCCTACCTACCCAGGCCTGTGACCAATGAGTCGCCTGGGGTTCGGCACAAGCCCTCCAGCAGGGCAGACTCTTTTGCTCTCTCAGTCCCCCACTGCTGCCATCTGTTGATAATTACTGTCCGGTCTCTGCTGAGAATGTGTGATATTTAATATTTCCTCACCACTTGAACAAACATGCGGCAATAACAGAAAGGTACTTGGCCACAGGAGTAGAAAGATGTATTTGCATGAAAGAGTCAGTGTACACCTTGGGCCAGGCCAACAACTGCCTTCTCTTTGCAAAGTTACGAGAAGTACCCATGGTTCAGAACCGGGAGAATAGGTACATTGACTTCGGCTATATTTTTGGAAGAAAACTCTTAAAAATCCAAAATATCAAGAAGATTGGAAAACAAAACATAACCACCTCTTTTTACAACTGATGTGTTTTTCTCTTAATGAGCAATCGTGAAATTTTCCCAGGTAATTTTCAGCATTTTTAGGGCAAGCTGATGCTCTTGCCAAGTACTAAGAAAGAAGAAAAGTATTTTGTATATTTGAAAGTTCTCCCAATTGAAAGCCTTTTTTTTTTCAGTCCTTTTGGGGGTGGGGAGAAGAGGTTTCCAGTTTCATTTGCAGGTGGGGAAGTTCAACTTCCTGTTTCAAGAATAACAAGAAGATTCAACAGGGACAAGCCTTCTGCCCTGCTTTGCACATGGAATAAGCTCTGCATTACTGCTGTGATCGGACATGGGCTGTTTTGATGCATTAAGCATTTGGATCTGAAACAGAGAAAGGTGGGACCGCCAATGGCAAGTAGATATGCATGGTTCATTGGCCATCTTCAATGGGGTGACAGCTAGGTTGTGGAATGAGGCAGGAATGGGCATCATTTCTAGTCCTTGAGGAGAAAACGAATCATTCCCTGATCTTCATCATCATTCATTTCCATTTGGGAGCCATCAATATTTATCATACGCATAAATGTTTTTTAAAAATCCCCGACGTCTATTACGAAAATTTGCAGGCATATTGAAAAGTTGAAAGAATTTCACAGTGAATACCAATATACCTACCATCTATACTCTAGCATTATCAATTTATTCTGCTGGCTTTATCATATCTCTATTTATTTATCTCTCCTTCTATCCATCACTCAATACATATTATTATTTTTTGATGCATTTTAAAGTATGTTGCAGGCAGTCGTGAATGCTTTTACTGTCCATTGTCATTCAAGATCAAAGCCTGTTATTTTAGACACCGTTTCCTTTACCCCTAGGCCTGCCCCAGTGATCAATGTGCTGGGCACTGGATAGTCTGGGCACAGAAACAGAATTTACTGGCCGCTGGGAGGTAGAAGGTAAACGACAATAAAGACAAATAAATACCAAATCACACACAGTGACCACAGTCATAAAAGGAAACAGAGGTGGAACAAAATGTCATCTCTAAGACAGACTCCTTCCCTTTAATCTACCATCCTGCTGCTGAAATCGCATCCTAGAACACCGCTTGGATCATGCTACTGACTTCCCACAGCCCACGGGACAAAGCCCAAAGCCCCTAGCTGGACACTGCTGTACTTTCAGGACATGGCTAGACAAAGTTCATTTCCACTGGAGAAGTATTTATTGGCTCCCTACTGTGTGCTGGGTGTATTGGTATTAGAAGCTGTGAATATTAGAATAAGCTCCTTTTGGTTTCTAGCCTTGAAAAGTTTATGGCCACGTTGAGGAAACAGGTAATTTCCATGTGATGTTTAAAATGCTATGCGATCATAGAGGGGTGCAATGGAAGGGTTAAGGAGGTCTTCCCAAGAGAAAAATGGGTGCTCTTAATTTTGAAGAATAAAGATGTATCCAGGTGAAGAAGGATGGGAAGGTATTCCAGCAAAGAAAAGAGAATGTTTGGGCAAAAAGCCTGTAGGATAGAGAACTCACAAATGACGAAGTCCAGTGGGTAGTGATGAGGCTTGGCATCTGGCCCACAGAGGCCTCAATAATGGGCGAGGAGTGTGAGAACCTTTCACTGGAGGGAAGAAGGAACCACTGAAGAGTTAGAAATGCAGTGCAAAGGATGGGTAGAGGGTAGAGGGGTGGGCAACACTGTAAGCGAAAGACACGTTAGCAGTGTGCTGCAGTAATCCAGGTGCGACGACCTGGGAGCAAAGGTACAGAAAGGGGGACTGGTGTAGAGAAGGCTTAAGAGGTCAAGTCATGAGCATTTAAAGAATGGAATGAGTGAGCACAGAGGTGAGAGGAAGGGGAAGGTCAAGAATGAACCCTGATTTTGACTTGGATGGGTGAGTGAATGGTGCACCCCATAATTCAGATTGCAAACATTAAGGAAGAGAGGAAAATAACAAATTTAATTCTGGAGGTTAACTCTGAAGTACCTGGGAGAATCCAGGTGGAAGCACCTGTCCATGTCACGGTGGACATACAACTTTGAAGCTCAGGAGAGAACTTTGGACAGCTAGGCGGATGCTGGTTGACAAGAATAGAAAGTCGATGTGACCCCCTCAGATGTATCTCACCCGAGGGATGAGGGAGCTGAAGCATTTTTGCACCATCTGTCATCAGTCATCGATTGAAAGCTTCGGGGTGGAGTGTGTCACAAACATCTGGCCTGTCTTTATAGTTAGATGTCAACAAGAAAATAAGTTCAAATTCCTTGACTTTACTGAGTTGAGTTGGCTAGCACCCAGATCTCCTGATTTCTATTTCAGTTTGATCTTTCTTCTGCGTTCGTCTCCACTCCGTTCTTCATGGTGTGCTACCCATTTATTTGTTCATCCAGTCATTTGTTCATAACCTTGACAAGCACTTATGAGGCCGCTCCTACGGTGTGTGCTACGCAACGCTAACTGCTGCCTCTGAAGGTTCAGGGCACAGAAACTTCCACGCAGGAAGAACTCAACTTCACTCGCTTCCAACTGTTTTCACTTCCTGAAAGGGGTGTTGTGTTTAGACTTGGAGAAAGACCTGAGGACAGGAAAGTCAGAAGGACATCTCCTGAGAGCCCTGGGAACTTGAAGTACTCGCTGTCGAGGTGACGTGGAAAATGATTGCTCTCCAAGAGAGCACACACTATCTCAGTTTATGAAAAACTGGAACGTACTCCCTGTCTGCATTTACAAAAGGAAAACTCATGTTTCCTATGGCCTTTAACTCCTAATCTTTACTGGTTACAAGAGGGTATTCCAGGCAGTAGAGTGCTTAATAAATATTATACTGTTTGCTAATGGCCATGCTATTTGGGGGTGATATTTCCTTCTGAATGTGCTAGCGTGGTTTAACGAATCTGCTGTGTGCAGTTTCATTTTTCATTGTGTTGGTTGAGATGTCTCAGGGGCACCTTCAGCCGGGGCCAGGGAACAGCTCAGAAACGCACAAGAAGTGAGTCTGCCGGATGCATAACAGTTTTTGTCTGCGTCGACTTCCTCTTTGTTGTAGGAATGTAACCTACAGCAAGGGGCTTGGCTACATTAAGTAAATGTGTACCCTGTCTCTGTGAGGAAGTGAGATGCCTGAAGGACTGGCAGGAACATTTCCCTGCACATTTGTCTTGTTTTAACACCCTTTCGTGCTTGTATGCACTGATGGTCTGTTCTGACCTAACCTCTCTCATCTGAGTCCAGCTGTTTAGAAATGATTCAGTTTGATGACTGACAAATGGCATGGATATCTTTTTCTAATTTTCCCTTCCTCCCGAAAGAATTGAATGCCAGTTCTGGGTAATTGTTACCTGTGAAGTACAAGGGCCTGGAGTTCATAAGCATGGATTCCAACAGATTGGATTTTTAATCTAGTTTCTGCTACTAGCTATTCTCTCTTTACGAGCTTTCACACACATCTAAAAAGAGCATGTGTGACCCAGAATATTTTGTTTATTCCATTATCGCCCAATTTCTTAAAGAGTTACCCGCACTCGGTATCGATAGCACCCTGTTTCCTACATATTCTTTAGCCTTGTGCAGCCTGGCTCCAGTCTCGGTTGTTTCACTAAAAATGTTCTTCTCAGGGTGAAAACATTTCCTAGAGGTCGGTTAACTCTCATGTTGCATTCACCGAGGCCCCTCTGTGTTGACAGCATTTTCTGTTCTTTATAGGTTTGTGTTTGCTAGTCCCTTCAAGAGAAAACTGACTTTTTGCTAGACATTTTGCATATAATTTGGATAAACTTTTTTGTCTTAGATGGACCACTAGTTATTGTTCTGTAATATGAATCCCTGGGAGTATGAGAATCTTGGTCAATGGGGAGATAAGTAAGACTGATTCCACACTCAACTGTGCGTTTTCTTAAAAAAAAAAAAAAAAAAAGATTAAAGGAGCTAAGCACAGAAATTATAACATTAGTACAAATAATATACTTAAATAGGACAACAAAGTTAAAATAAAATATACAGGAAAACACACTTGTGTAAAATTATGACTTGTTTTTATTGACACTTTAGCATTCCCCATCAATGTTTAGTCTAGCTCAGGTTTTCATTTTGACTTAATTATTAACTATGCATATTTCCTCTGACCATCCTAAACTATTCATACTCCTTGGTGAAAGTTCTTCTTGTGTATATATAAACATGTGCCCCCCCGCCACAGGCAAAGCGCTTTTTGAGTGCATAAGAAGGGGCCCTGAGAAGGAATTGTTGCAAACTCACCTAGTGAGTCTCTGGCTAGTTTCTGGATTTATCAGTTTTAGGCCTTACTGACTGATTTCCTTCGATGGAAGACAGGATGCAGTTCTCTTTCATGCCCACCCCTGGCCAGCATGTACGCTTGTCACCATCCCTCACCTACACATTTCCAATGTGGTTGAGTCCTATGAAATTGCCATGGTTCTTGGTCAAAAATGTTTGAATATTGGCAATAATTTTAGTTAAAATGGACTGCAGTGTTTAAAATAGCTGAGCAATGTGGCATATTGTAAATATATTGACTATCACAGAACATTTAAGTTTGTTTGTTAATATATTTTATTACTGACTCTTCCCCAAGTTCTCTCTCAATTTGTTGAAGCTCTTCTCAATACAATCAAATAAATGTAGCGTTTGGTTCTTATCACATGGGAGACTGCTCTCTTAGAGAGCCTTTTGGTTTAATTAGTGAACTAGTTACTTTCTAGAACTGCCACTAGTATCCTCCTAAACCATCCTTCTGGGAATGCCCTTGCCTCTTGTGTTGGAATCTCTGTTTCCCATACCTAAGACTTCTGCATTTTTGGTCCACTCTCCTTGGTAGAAATCCTGCTTTTCTAGTTTTCTGAGAAAGGGAGGAAAAGAGTTAATATTTGTTTGGTGTCTGACATGCCATCATTTTCTGTTCTCACTGACTTGATATTTCACTGCCTAAGTTGTATTAATCAGAGTTCTCTAGAGAACAAGAAACAATAAGATGTGGAGATAGATAGATAGACAGACAGACGATAGATTTATTATAAGGAATTGGCTCACTCATTTTGGAGGTTGGCAAGTCCCAAGATCTGCATGGTGAGGTGGCGAACTGGAGACTTAGGAAAGCAAATAGTTTAGCTCTAGTTCAAGTCCAGAGGCCTGAGAACCAGAAGAGCTAATGGAGTAGTTCTTAGGCCTCACTGTCTGAAGTTCATTAGGCTCAAGGCTCAGGAAGAGCCCATGTTTCAATTTGAGCCTGAAGGCAGGAAAAAAGCCACTGTCCAAATTTGAAGGCAGGGCAAACTCTCTCTTACTTGAGAGGGTCAGCCGTTTTGCTCTCTTCTGGCCTTCAACTGATTAAATGAGGCCCTCCCACATTAGAAGAGCAATAGACTTTATTCAATCTACAGATTGCAATGTTAATCTCATCCAAAAATGCCCTTACAGAAACACCCAGAACAATATTAGACCAAAAATATGGACACCCCATGGCTCAATCAAATTAACACAGAAAATCATCACAGATGTCCATCGCTTTCCCTGAGTAACATGAAGGCATTTCTCTGTTGTGTTCCAACGTCAAGAGTCCTTCTTAAGAAGGCGGACTCTTCCTTTTTGGAATCAGACTGAGGCATACAGCTGGGCTGTTTGGCTCTGATCTTTAGTATCAAGTGCCATAGCCGGACTTTTCATAGGGGGATCCCTGATGTGATTACCTTTATATAATTTTTCTCGGGCTGGTCAGATTTCCTGGAGAATAATCTTTTAGTGTCCTGACTAAAGAATAAAAAGCCTGGCTTGTACAGACCTGAGAGCCTAGGAATTATCAATAAATAGAACGTGAACTTTCACAGAATCTCCTGGTTTCCAGTGCATCAAACTTAAACTGTGTGTGGTGTCCCGTGATCCCCAGATATACCTTCTGTTTTACCATCCCTCGAGAATAAACCTGCATTTACTGCAAAGTGGGACTGGTGGGGGGGACCTGGAGATCCAATGGCTTTGTAAAGAGACTTTCATCCTACCTACCCATTTTCACTTCCACATCTACACCCATCTCCATGGGGTGCGGAGGACGCTAATTTTTGAACATTACAGAGGTGCCATGGTGCAAGGTAGCCACCTTTCACCAACCTGGTGTCTTCTGGGTCAATTATTAGTCATTCTTCTGTTTCCTAGCTCCCCAAACTCTATGGCTACTGTTTCCTTTACAAGTATCTTTGTCCTTGGTGTTACACACCTTAAAACGTTCCTTTACTGTTACTTGGGCGAGGTTGTCAAGTAGTGATGCTAAATGTGTGTTTGGTTTGCAATCTTCGCTCGACAGCTAGATCTGCTGCTTTTCTCACTCTCTGGCCAAAGGTGGGAGGGGGGTGCGGAGGGATTATATGGTATTGTGATGTTGCTAAAATTTTGGGTAATTATCTTCTTCTCATCAAAATGAGTAATTTTTGCTTTTAATCATTAGATTAAGTTGCTTCATCTTAATCTTAACATCTTCAGCTTAAAATTGAGCTGGAGATTTATGAAAACAAAACAAAACAAAACAAAAAACAACTCCATGTTTACTTATTAAATTATGAACTCTACAATCTAACTAGAACTTTTATAAGTAATCTAAAAATATTTCCTAAACATTCATCATGTACAAAACCTTGTTATCTAGCTATGTTCTCAAACATTTTATGATCTGGTGTGAAAAATTGGTCTGTAAAGTAAAAAGAAGTAATGAATCAAGATAATAATACAAGCAGTTTTATTTATTTCTACATTACTATATTCCATATACCCAGATACTAACAAATCATCGTTCATGTGACTGTATGATAACCTCCTCAGTTTCTGATTCTTTGGAATCTGTGAAGAAAGCACACTTTATGATGATACAGTGCCTTACCTAGCAGGTATTTTTGATTTCCACCTCTTTGGAGGTTTTTAAATTAAAGCCGTGTCATCTCTCAAAGGTTAATTGTGGCCCAATCTGGAAATAATGGGATTTTTAGTGACTGCTTTTATTATGACTAGGTTCATCTACATATGATAGATTACCTTAAGTTTCATAAACACAGTGATTTTATGAAGGTAGAGCAGTCTTTCTTTCAAAGGTAACAGAGTCCTGGGTCCAGGGCTTGAGTCAGCATAATTACTGGACCAAGACTCTGTCTTGCTGCCCAGAATGGCAGCATCTTCTTGTCCAGGATGGCAACATCAGCTCCAGCCACCATTTTCTCTTTCCAACCAACAGGAAAAGGACAGCCAAAAACAGCCATCTCTGCACCTTGGGAACACTTCCGGGAAGCTACGCACATTCCGTTGGTCAAAACTGGTCACATGGCCACAGTTAGCGGCAAGAAGTGGTGGAAAATGCAACTATTCCACGCAGCCTTATGTACTGTGACTTCAGGATTTCTATTTCTAAGGAAGAAAAGGAGAACAGATATAGGAGAGAAACAGCATCTCTTTCCCTGGAGCACTCTCATAATTCCCACTTGCAATTCTACACTTGTTGTAATCTGGTAAACACTGAGGAGACAAGAGGTAGTGATAAGTGACCTGGGTGATGGGCACTGTGTCAATGGCAGGACCAATAGTCAGATATCTGTTTTATGGCTACTGATCCTACGCTGGGATCCTGAATGGAAGTGAATGAATACTCTTAGAAATTATATATTTTAATTATAAAATATCTCAAACACACAGAGAAATCTGACACCCATTATCCACCACTCAAATTTAACAGATTTTTTGTCACATTTACTTTAGCTATCTCTTGTCATTATAAGAAACAGAAGTGTCACCACCTCATCCATCTTTTTCCCTTTCTGAGTGCTGAATCTTTACCAGTGATGTGGGCTATTTGCATTGGAATAGAGCTTATTTTGCTCATAACTTTTTGTAGGTGCCATGTGGTGATTAGAGGTAGCATGTAATAGGTGATTGAAAAGCAATATTTTCTCAGGTGTGATTTCTGATCTTAACAAGACACAATCCAGTTAATGATGCTTGTTTCTATAAAAAATATCTTTCCAGCTTAAAAAATTAGAATACTATTTGCACACATATTTGAAGGATAGAACATGATATAATTTAAAGAAAAATTAACATCTATAATATATATGTACACATGAGGTCAGACAATTAAGTTTGCAAATTTGTTGTAATGATGTTGCAAAACTTTTTTGATATCAGAGGGATTATTCATTATGAATTTGTACCAACTGGGCAGTTAATAAAGTTTATTATGTATTTGGAAGTGCTGAAAAGGCTGCGTGAAAAAGTTAGATAACCTGAACTTTTCGCCAGTTCATGGCTCTTGCATCATGACAATGCACCAGCTCACACGGCACAGTCTGTGAGGGAGTTTTTAGCCAGTAAACAAATAAGTGTATTGGAACACCCTCCCTACTCACCTGATCTGGCCCTCATTGACTTCTTTCTTTACCCAAAGATAAAGGAAATATTGAAAGGAAGACATTTGGATGACATTCAGGACATCAAGGGTAATACGACGACAGCTCTGATGGCCATTCCAGAAAAAGAGTTCCAAAATTGCTTTGAAGGGTGGACTAGGTGCTGGCATTGGTGCATAGCTTCCCAAGGGGAGTACTTCAAAGGTGACTATAGTGATATTCAGCAATGAGGTGTATAACCCTTTTTCTAGGATGAGTTTGCGAACTTAATTGTCAGACCTCGCATATAGACAGATGTATATTAAGTAATCTACTTGACTACATTTTTAGCTACAAACTACCGTATGTTGTATTTTTAAAAATTATTTTCTACTTAAGAATGGTCCGTTAATGACAGATCTTACAGTTTTAAGCGATACGGCTGCACCCACCTGTCTTAGGTGGGGTTCTCTGAAATAGGCTCTGAGACTGGTTTGCATGCAGGAGTGTGAGGAAGTGGGGGAGGAGAGACTGAGCAGGAGAAGCTGGGTTGAGATGAAGTTGCAGCAAAGGTCTGAGCTGATCCCACAGGAGCTCTGCAGCCGGGCTGGCCCTGTAGAGTTGTCTGGTTGAGGTCACTGTGCTTTGCCCAGGCCAGTGACTGGACAGGAGCTGTATCTGCAGAAGGGGTGTGATCTTGGGCAAGGTGCCTTCTTTTACCAACGACTGACTGTAAAACCTCGGAGCCAGCCCTCCTCTGACCTGAGAGGGTGGCTGGGGGCACAGCACCTCCCTCCACTTCTGGGCAGGGCACTTTCCCAGTTCTTGTGTCTTAACCAGTCATCCCTTTCTTGTAGTTTGCTGTATTGTTGGCCAATTCCAAGTCAACCTAAGGATTCTAAAAGGATTGTTCACTTCATTTTCATCAAGAACACTGGATGTTGGAGTTTGGTGCAGTATTGTTCAAACTTCTTTGAAGTGAAATCTGATGAGGAATCTCAATTAAAAAATAGATAAAAGAGTTGTGCTATTTGTGACAGAACTTTTTTTTTTTTTTTTTTTTCATCTCAACTAAGGTTTTATTTTTTTTTTATTTTTATTTTTTTTAAATTAAATTTATTGGGGTGACAATTGTTAGTAAAATTACATAGATTTCAGGTGTACAATTCTGTATTACATCATCTATAAATCCCATTGTGTGTTCATCACCCAGAGTCAGTTCTTCCATCACCATATATTCGATCCCCCTTACCCTCACCTCCCCCCCCCAGCGGTACTTATATGACAGAACTTTTTGAAAAATTATTTAAACGTTTTTAATAAGAAATCTTTTTCTTTTTTTGGTGTAGAATACATTATAGTTTCTGGAATCCCTGGAGCATCTTTAAGGAGGTGAGGTTCTGAGACTCTGGTCTATTGGAAAGAGCTGCTTTTGGAAACAGATGTACCTGAGTTTGACTCCAGGCACGTAGTTCCTGGCTGTGTGACTTTGGCAAGTCACACAACCTCTCTGTGCTCCAATTTTTTAAACAAAGCAAAGCACTTCTTCCACCTGGGTCCCTTTGGACTCTGAGATGCCCTGATTTATGAGGGAAAGCAGCCAGCGCCTCCAGTGGAGTAAATCTAAGAACTGCTGTAGCCCTGACCAATTTCCAGGCTGTCTGTCAATAGAATTAAGTTATCGAAGGTTCCTTGGAGAGGCACCTCTCACACCAGGAGTGTCCTGGGAAGGATGTGGAACGTGACTTCATGTCAGGGCCTCCCACTGCCCAGTCTGCCATAGGACCAGCTTCATTCTTTGGCTCCGCCTGCTGCAGGAAGAGAGGGGGACCCAAGCGGAGCCAGGCAGGTGCCAGCAGCAGGACGGAGCAGCTTCAGAGCCTGGGCCGGATCACATTTCAAGCTCAGGGGTTCCTGTAATTGGATTGCCGTTCGCCCCGCGCACACCCACCCCGGCCGTGTCTAATGAGTGGCCCCCTCGCTTCGTCAGTATGGGAACATAGGAAACTTTAATTAAGATGGAGGGGCTGCCCATGGGGAAGGGGTTGGAGTCTGTTCAGCTCCTGAGCTCAATAAGCGTGACTCATCCCCCGAGCTGGGGGCCGGCACTTGGAGACTTGAGGCCCTGCCATCAGGTTCCCTCACACATATGCACCACTTTCTTTCCATTTCTAATTGAGAGAAGATATGCTTTATTTGAAGTGAGAATCCCCCTGTGTCCATGAATGTCCTCCACTCCCGCAAATCACCGCAAAGGGAATAATAATTCAAGTAGTGCAGACAGAAGGCCGTTTAGTGATCTCATAGAGGAGTCGCCCGGCAAAGCAGGGGGCAGGCAGATTAGGGGAACTTGGCTGCTGAATGCCTGTTCTGAGCTGCGTAAGCTTTCTGCTCGGCGCTCTGAGTGAGAAGGGCAGAGCAGCCCTCGCCACCTCCTGGGCAGCGGGTCAGGCACATGGCACGAGAGATAGGAAGGGGGCTCAGTCCATGGAAATCCAGATCAATCAACCTGTCAACAAAATCCACGGGATATTTATGAAACATCTGATATACGAGTGACGGAACCCAATATACATTATAATTCATTATTTGAAAATACTCTTTAAAGCATTCTGAGGAAGAAAAAGAATTTGGCCCCTTTAAAAACTGAAAGTAACTTTCTGGCATCGGTGAAAATATGAAACTGGTGGAAGCCTGCTCATGAGCAGAGTGGTAAAGAGATAACTTAGGTCTTTCTTCCTTCCTTCCTTCCTTCCTTCCTTTCTTCCTTCCTTCCTTCCTTCCTTCCTTCCTTCCTTCCTTCCTTCCTTCCTTCCTTCCTTCCTTCCTTCCTTTCTTCCTTCCTTCCTTTTTTTTTTTCTTTCCTCCTTTTTCTCTCCCTAAAGTGGCGTTTTCATTTATTCATCCAGGTATTTGAGTAATGACTGGGTTGGGTCCTCCCCTCAAGCCTCACCCTACTCGGGGCCCTGCTTCCACCCAAACCCCCACATTTGTCCTTTGAGACAAGACACAGGCTGGCGGGTGGGCATTTCTCATCCTGCAAACCATGGCCACCAATCTTTTTGTCCTTCCCATCTTAGAGTAAAAGTGTGCTTCCTGCTGACCAAGGCTAATGCCTTCACTCAGGGCTGGCAACAGACTTTGCAGAGCCCAGAGCAAAATGAAAACATGGGACCAGGAAGTCACTGTCCCCCTCCTGTGGCCCACTGCCTCAATCCGCAATGGACAGGTGACCCCCAAATGATTGTCACCTCCACAGTGGATGCACTCAGTGCTTGGGTCAGGGGTGGACAAGAGGCCTTCTCTGCATTGTGCACTGAGTACACCCTGGTATTGCCAGCCCAGGTCAGAGCTGGCCACGGCCTGGCCCCAAGATGCTGTGGGGCAGGTGCCTCTTGGGACAAGAGGGGGATGGCAGGTGATCAGGGCTTTCCCCCACCAACAACACATCTCTGCCTTGTGCAGAGAGTGGGAGTGGCTGAGGATGGGTGAGCGGACACCAGGAGGCCCTCTAGACCCCGGGGGCAGCTAAGAATCCATCCAGGGGGATTGGACAGCTTGTTTGCCAAGGCTCTATGCCCTCAGCACAAGCTCCACTTGCAAAACAGAAACTCAAGGGTAAAATGATTAAGAATTGTAAGACAGCAACCCCAGCGCGTTGGACAAAGTGCAGGTCTGTCTGAACTGCACCGGTCATGTGCTCACAAACTCAGACCTGACTCAGCTCTCGGCTGCAGACTGTCCTCGTGCATCTTCCCCTTAGAGTACTGGGGCAGCAATGCCTTCTCCTCCTGTAGCTCCCTCCATTTCCTTCCACTGAATTTTTACCCTTAGAATATATGTTCAAATTCCACCTGTTTTTTTAGATGCCTACGCACTTTTCTCTCTATTTTCTTGTTGACTGCCTCATCTCTCCCTCTTCACAGGGAGACTCTTCAAAGAGGAGACAGCATTTATTGAGTGTCTCTACTGTGTCATGTCTCATTCATCCTCAGTCTTCCAATGAGGCAGATTCTTTTTTCACCCCACTAAAACTCCCCTGTCAAAGGTCATCGCCAAACTCCTAATCACTCCATCCAAAGGTCAGATTTTTAAGTTTTTCATCTTCTCTGACTGAAGGGATATTTGACAATGTTGATAATTCCTCCTCTTAGTATCTATCCATGGCAAAATCTCTTCTGGCTCCTTCTCTTCAGTTAATTCTCTTCCAGTTCTGGAAGCCAAAATTTGAAATGAAGGTGTGGGCAGTCATGCTCCCTCCAAAGCCTCTAGGGGAAGATCCTTCCTTGCCTCTTCCAGCTTCTGATGGCCCCAGCCATTCCTTGGCATGTGGTTGCATCACTCCAATCTCTGCCTCCATCCTCACAAGGCCATCTTCTTCTTGAGTGTCCCTGTTTGTCCGCATGACATTCTTTTTATAAAGAGACCCGCCATATTGGATTAGGCACCCACCCTACTCTAGAATTACCTCATCATAACTAATTACATCTGTAATGGTTCTATTTCCAAATAACGTCACATTCTGAGATACTGGGGGTTAGGACCTCAACATGTCTTTTTTTGGAGGACACAATTCAAGCCATAAAATTTTAAAAATCAAATTAATAAAAAAACGCATGCCATTTAGTTTCTCCAGCTTCAGTTTATTCATCTACACAATGAATATAAGAACACTTGCTCTGCCTATCTGTGTATTAAAGATCAAATTCAATAGTGAATATGGGAGCCTTGCACACTTTGCAAGTATTTGTATTCTTTTGTGATTGCTGGGTTGTGTATTCTCAGATGCACTGTTCTTTCCACTCTTGGTGTGGAAGGTCCTGACGAGGGACTGTAGCACACCCTGGGGCTTTGTTTTTTCCAGAGGTCCTGGAAACCCCATGTTTCTTAACTTCTGCCCCTTAGGTTCTGCTGGGCTGTGAGATGGGTTGAGATTTTATGCCAAATGGAAGGACAGGCACGTTGGAGGAACAGTGGGGAAGGTGAGCAGAGGATCTAGGACTTTCAGATTTAGGGAGCACAGGAGCCAGGGCCCATGACAAAACACAGTGCTTGCCTGGCACCCTGACCCCACTCACCTCCTGCTGTCACAGCTGGAGCCACTTGACCAGCAGCGCCGGTTCCAGTTTTTGGAAGCATCAGGCCCTTGGACAGTTGCATTTGAGGTGCTGTAGGAGCCACATCAAGACAGCCTTTCTGACTTTGCCAGGAATAAGCCCAGCCTCATGGCTGTTGTAATAAGAGCACTTTCTAGGCTCTCAGTAACTGGTCTTTTGCCCCCAGTGCCCTTTCACTGTACTCCTTTCTAAACTCACTTCCCCGTTGGCCCTGCTGTGAGGCACACACTTGGTGGAAGGCACGGAATGCCTTGTTAAATAGCAAGCCAGAGGGAGACATGCTTTATCAGCCACGGAGCCTATAGCTTGCTCCCTTCAGCTCCGGATTAGGCAGAGTCTGCAAAGTACAGCAGTTCCTGTGCAGACTCCATGCAGCAGTGATCTAAGATGCTCTGTGGGAAAGGCTCTCTGGGCGAGAACCGGGTGGGGGAGCAGAGCTTCCGATCTTGGCTGTATCACTTATTCACCGAGTCACCTTGGCTTTTGTCTTGGTTCCCTCATCTGTAACATTGAGATTTTCTGGCTTGAGAAGAGCTCAAGGAGCAGTGAAAGGGATCAATGAGTTTAAGTGCACAGGTACTTGTAGAGTGTCTGGCACATTTGTGCACCCACGCACACATACCGGGTCAATAGTCTGTGGAATGGCAGGTGAAATGCAATGTCTCAATCGTTTTTAATAAAAACAGTATAGTCTTCTGTTCTAAATTCTAACTCTTGAATCCTCACCCTTTTAGACATCACTCTGCACCCTCAAACACATTGGCTCTCTGGTACAATTGGGTTTTAGTTGGCTTAGGACAAGGAAGACCTTCCTGTGGCCAGTGCTGCTTGGAGATGGAGCAGAACACCTCACAAGATGCCCACTGTCATAGGGATGTGTAAGCAAAAGCCTGGATGACCACAGCAGAAATGCCCATCTTTCATTTTATTTGACAAATATTTATGATATACTCACTTTGTATTGGGCTTTGCTAAGCACTGTAGGAAAAATAAAACTGTGGCTCCAAACCTTCAGCTGGGACTTTAGGCTGCAACTATGCTAGCTGCTCAGTGGACACCATGCTGTTCTCAGTGCTGGGACTCTTGTCATGCTCTGCCCACCTTACTCTCTTTGCAGCTTCGGGTAGGCATCCCTCCTTCTAGACAATTATGTCTAAATTGCATTGGTTTGGGTTCAGTCCCCTTCATGTTTTCCTACATTATTTGGCTGTATCACTGTATGCCACGATCCTTGACATGCTATGGACACTTTGAGGTCCATTGCGTAAATGGACCTCATTTAATTTGGACCTCATTTAATGGATCTCATAAGATTTATTACTCTTGGTATCTCAGCAGCCAGCACAGTGCTTGGCAAAGGTAGCTGTACAAATCCTATTTGGTGATTGCATATGAAGTGATAACATACCTACCCAGACGATGACCAGATTAGGGAGGTTATTTTCTTTTTTCTACATGGCATCCCACTTTTTTCTCTTAAGTAATTTTTGAAAATCAATTATAAAATCAATACAGGTTTCTTAGAGAAGATTTAAAAAATCTGAAATAAACAGAGGATTAAAATAAAAATATACTTGCAATCCAACCACCCAATCACACTGATAACATAGCCTTCTGTGTATATCTTAAAGTATTAGGTTGGTGCAAAAGTAATTGTGGTTTCTACAATTATTTATAACCATTTAAACCACAATTACTTTTGCACCAACCTAATAGTTTTTATACATGCATTTAAAAAATGGCTGTATACTAGTTAATGCATTGTTATGTGCAGTAATAGAGAACCCTCCAAATATCAATAGATTAACACAATGAAATTTTATTTTTCCCTCATGTGAAGTTCAAATGGGTAGTTCTGACTGAAGGGTGTTTCTCCTCCCAGTGATAATTCAGAGCCCCAGGCTCCTGCCATCTTGTGGCTCTGCCATCTTTGATTCAGAGCTTCCAAGAGTGTTGGCTTGGGGAAAAAGGGCTGGAGGGTCTTCAAGGGAACTTTCTATAGGAAGACCTGGAAGTAGCCATGGCACTTTCCTTCACAGTTTATTGTCTACAACTTAGTTGTAATTTAGTATTATGTGAAGTAATAAGTTAGTAAAATGGTTGCAACCAAGTCTAAGAAAGGCTGAAATGTGTCAAATGGTTGAGAATCCAGAAAGAATAGGACACGGGTTTGATGAACTTCTAGCAGTCCTTTTACAAATTCAAATACTTCTCTAAGTATATATTTTATTGAATATATTTACTAAAAATAAGCCTTTTCTCATATTATTACATAGTCCTTCTAAACAGTGGACAAATATTATATTCCTGATTTGTAGTTGAGTGCTGTGACAGGTGAGGTGACTTTCCTGAGGCCCCTCAGCCAGTGTGTGGTAGAGCTGGTCCTCAACACTTTACCTCCAGATTTCTTTTACAGTGTTTGTGATGCTGTGCATTCAGCACTGCAAAGGGAAGAAGGGACAATTAAACTGTTGTCATGATGGACACCAGGAAGATAATCTACTGAGTACCTTGAAGCTTGACTGAGTAAAAAGATCACTGCTCAGATGTTTCAAACCTGATGCCTCTCTATCTCTGTCTCTATCTCTGTCTCTGCCTCTCTCTATTTCTATCTCTATCTCTATCTATCTGTATGACAGAAAAAAATAACCCCGAAACGCAACAAAACGCAGAATGGGTGAAGCATGGTGGGTTGCAAGTGTTTGGAGTGGTCATGACTTAAAGTAAGTGGTTGGTTTGGCCCATGGCCACTGTTCTTTGAGTTAGCTTTAACTCTTGACAACTTAGTTAACTGATTGGCTAGCATGCAAGGCCATTCCACCCCCGCCTGAGATTTCCAAGAGAAGTGGGACTGGCCTCGCCTGTTTGTGAATGACAACATTGACTCCTATAACCCAGAAAATGTTTTGTTAGGCTGACTATTTCTTTTCTGCACAATATCCCATTGAGGGTCATGGGTTCTTGAGGTGTGAAAATAACTGGGAAAATTCAGAATTCAGCGAATGCCTGTTTGCTGGATTCTGAGCATACAGGCGGCTTGTAGAAGCCAAGAGCATGTTTATCAACTCACAGAACAAACTTTCCTTCCTCCTGTAAAATGACCTCTCAATGTGATATATGCATATCGAGTGCCCTGCTGTGACTAAGAGCTATCTAAAAAAGAAAAAAATATAGTCCCCTCCTGAAGCATGTATAAATTGCTTTTTTAGACCCTATAAAATTTTAGCTAGCACCAAACATAGAACTTCATTCATCATCCTACAAGTGAGGACTGCCAAGGGAAGCCGGCTCTTCCTGAGCCGAAAGTGGCAACACTCCAGGATTGGCAGAAATCAAATGAATCATTTCCTGCTTTTAGTTTTAGATAAATAATCAGAAAAGATTGTCTAGATTATGATCCAAAAGTCATTTTTCATAGCTCTGAGGACCCAGAATCCTTAAGAACTTCAGGTGGAAGCCCCCCTTTTTCTAATTATTTTATTGTACAATATTGAAGAGATGGTAGATAAAGCCACCAAGCCCAAACTAAATTGTTAACATAGTGAAGACTCGTAGTCTTAGGGTGGTGAGTGTATTAAGTGTGTCCTTTTATTTCCACATGTTGATGCTTTGACGTCTGGGGCCTTGCTGACCCTAGAGGGACTGCCCCTCCCAGGGTTAACTAACTCCTAGAGGTAGTAAACCACTCATGGGAGCACACCTGCTGTACTCAGCCTGACCAGCCCCAAGCCCACACCCCCAACCAGCTCCTCTAGTTGGCTGTCACACTCTGGGCCACATCCACCTGCCCTAATCACCTCAGGGCCAGGTACCAGACAACTAGGGACCACCTCTTTGCCCAGGCGCCCACTGAAATTACCCAAACTAGCCAGCCCTAAGCCTGCGTACTCTGTCTCTGCCTTCTGGCTGACCCTGGTGCTTCTCCAGGGGCCCCCCACACCATGGCATGCCCCCACCTTTGCATCTGTGATGAGAACAAACTGTCTTTTCAATGGCAGTTGTCTCCACGTCTGTTGGCCTTGCCATAGCTGTACAATAATAAAACCTACGTTTTGAAACAATGAAGTGAAAGAGCACAAAAGTAAGAATGAAGGACGTGCGTTCCAGTCCCGATTCTGTCACTACTTTTCTGGGAGACCTTCAGCAAGTCTCCTACTTTCTCTGGGCCTCAGTTTTCTTGTCTCTGAAAAGATGTAGCTAGATGATGAATGCTCAGATTTCTAGGAATGCTAAAATTTCTTCAAATGCTTAAATTCTAGGAGTTTATTTCTTTAGCATGTGATAGGCTATTTTCTATACAGATGTCCAAATGATGTGGTTTCTTCATCAAGCATTTACTGAGCATCTGCTATTTGGTAAGCACGAAACTAGGCACTAAGAAAACAAAGATAAAAAAATTATTGCTTTCAAATGCATAATACTACTTTCACATCTATGGTGATATCTGTGGAGGTTTAAGAAACATCCTTGCTGGCTCTCTGATGAAGGCTGACTATGCCCCCAAAGCACCAGAAAACACTCATGTGAAAAGATTAAACACAGACTGGGAAAATACAGAATGAACACTGCATATATAGACTAGATATGATGATGAAATGCACACACCATTGCATGTGTGCAGACATTCATGAAGTGCATATTCGAGCAAGAGGGGAAGTGTCATTTGGTTCCAGAGGTTTCTGTATCTCTAACCTTCTCTCTGATCTCGGAAGTTTCTTAATTATTGATCCTCTAGAATAGTACTCATTGCTCAAGCACTCAAGGCTCTTTGGAGGAAATGCTTTTTATACTAATAGCACCTTCTGCCCTACTGTATCCGTGAAGTGTCACAGGCTCCCTCAACACTGTAAAAGAGGAGATTTTTCTGGAATTTCTGGTCTCTGTTTTTCTGGTTTTATTTATTTATTTTTGCGAGGGGGAGGTTCTCAAGAAGAGGACAAATTCCGTTCTGAGATCTGCTTTTCAGAGTTTTCCATTACATTTACCTCCTCCTGATTCCATATTTTATCTTCTGTGGCCACCCGTCGCGATTAGCAACAGTTCAAACTTTCTCTTGTGCCTCTCTGGGATTTTGCTGTTCCCCTTTTCAGATATACTCTCCTGTGTCTGTAGCAGGGATAATATTTTCAAAAAATATTAAAACAAGGTATTTTTCCTTTCCTATAAACTATGTTGCCTAGTAATGCCCTCCATGCAATGAATCAGTGTCATTCATTGCGGCTACCAACTAGAACAAAGAATTCATTGCTCAATTTTGAATTTCATACGAGATTTTGAAAAACTGCATAGATAATAGTCTTGACAGCCAACTTTTCATGGAGAGAGAAGAGAGATTTTTCTTTAAATTGCTCAAATTTCCATTTACTTTTAAATACCAACCCTGAGCCTGTAGCCTTCGTGTAGAGAATACGAGAAAGAATATGTCAATGTTTAAAAGGGAAGGGAAAGCCTATGCTGCTGGGGGGGTTAGAGGCAGGAGGAGAGTGTAAAGCTGGTACACAGGGCTTGCTGAGAGTGACCCTCGGTCTTCACTTTCTGAGTCTCCACGCATGTTGGGGAGCATGTGGGACGTCTCATGGATGGGCAAGGGAGAAGCTGAAATGGGGAGGCTTGCTTCAATTTCCTCTTGAAATTCTAGAAGAAGAATGGTTGAATGTTCAACATGGACAAAAAGAGCCACAGTGGGGTTTGGCTGAGGCTGGAGAGCGGCCCACAACGGCACCTGCAGTCTTTGAGGAAAATTCAGGAGCTCTGTGGGGTGTCTTTTATAAAAGCACTGACGCCTCATGACCTAAGCACCTCCCAAAGGCCCCACCTCCTAAAACCATCATGGTGGGCATTAGGATTTCAACACATGAATTTTTTGCGGGTAGGGGGACAAACATCATAGCTGATAGTCTCAGTAAGGGGGTGTTATTGGAAGAAGATGAGGAATGAGCCATGCAGACATGGAGGCAATGAGCTTATCAGCAAGAGGGACCAGCAAATGCAAATTTGCTGTGCTATGAATGCGTTGAGTGTATTTGAGATGCTACAAGCAGGCCGGGGGCCGGGTGGCAGAACAAAGAGGACAGAGTTAGGATAAGGCACAGAAATGACAGAGGCATGATCCTGCAGGCCTTGTAGCCGACAGGAAGGACTTCGGCATGTACTGAGTGACTTGGGGCCCTGGAGGGTTCTGAGCACAGGTGGACATGTTGTAGCTACCGTGCTGAGCAGAAACCATTGTGAAAATCCAGGTGACAGGTGATGGTGTCAGTGGAGGAGGAGAGGAGAAGGGATCAGATTCTGAATATTTAGCGTCACCTTGTGGTATGACTATTCAGTTTACACCTTTCCATAAAAGCTCTTGATAAAGAATTACACTTTTTGTGACACCCCACCGCGCTTTTTTTTTTTATATAACTTTTTTCACTTAAAAACAAACAATATAAACATGTTATAGGCAGTGATAGTGCCACATTACATTGCAGGCAAAGGCATGCTCAACACTTTGCTCAACCCAGCAGTCTCTGGTTAGAGACTATCAGATGGGAAAATTAAAACTGCACTTTATGTTTGCAGGAACTGAAAAGCTTTTGCGAATGGGACAGAGAGGTCGTACCTTCTACAACTCCTGAGTCTGGTGTGCACACTCTGTTTCCAAGTGTTTCTAAGAAACTTTACATTTATCCTTTATTTTGCCCTAAAGATGGTCTTCTGTTCTATACGTTTATTTTTAAGAGCAGTTTGAGTGCCAGACCGCCAAAAGGTTGAAAACTGAATAAATAAAATAATACCCCAGAAGAGCGACCTTTCCAGAGGATGGGACCAGCTTCCACACACACTGTCACAACTTCCCTTCTCCTTGGGCAAATTCCATAAGCCATCCTTGCTTCACGTTTCATCTACAACTATATTTATTTACTTTCTAATTACTATTTTTAGCTATAAGTTCTTTTCGTTGATTTATTTCTTGATCTGTAAAAATTGTTTGGGCATCTTGGGTTGGGATAGAATGTATCATAACTTACCCATGAAAATGAACAGACATTAAAAAACCTTTAGCAGCAACATCTTCCATTATAAACTGAAGTCATTATTTCTATTGTTTAGAGCACCCAGTCTGCGGTATTTTGTTCTGGCAGCTGGGGCTGACTAAGACATCCCCCCTTCTATTTACCAAACATGCCAACTTCTCACCACGCTTGTATGTGTTGCTCCTTTGCTGAGAGGGCTTTCTATTTCAGTTACATGCATTCCCTTTGTGTGCTCAAATGTCATATTTTCAATTGGGTTTTCTCTTGTCACCCATTTAAATTTTCAGTCTCCTCCCTGTAGCATACCCCTGTGTCCACTGTATCCCTTACTCCTTTAGTTTTCTCCTCACATGTAAACGTTCTAACATTCTGTATATCTTATTTATTTATTTATTTATTTATTTATTTATTTATTTATTTATTTATTTATTTAAAATTATCTATATCTCTTCCCATTAGATTTCAGGCTTCATGAAGGCAGGGATTTGGAGCTTTGGCTCACTGCTACGTCTATAACATCTGTGACAGTGTTTGCCATATAACAGGCACTCAGTAAATATTTGTTGAGTCAATGAATGAAGTCAGCACAATTTTACAATTTGACGTTATGTCTAAATTAGAAATCAACCTTCAAACGTTCCACACTGTTGTTGGTGCTCTCCTGAAATTTATTTTTTCCTGAAGCGTTCCTTGCCTGTGAGGCGAACGCCTCCTAGGTATGATTTTAGGTCCAGCCCACCTCTCTTCTGAAGGCTGTGTATTGAGACAGTATAATATGTGGTTTTTGTACAGAGCTTTAGAGGGAGTATCCAGGGTTCACCTGATTCCAATTCCATTTTCATCTGTGGTTCTTTCTTGCAGTTCCAAACCCGAGGTTGACTTTGGAACATCATCTTTCTTGAGTTCCCACAATATTTGCTCTAGGCTAATGAAAAAATGAATGATCATAAATATAATTACTCTGAAGGCCTGAGGATATTTTTGGGATACTTGGAAGGACGATGGAATTGAAAGAAAAGCAATTGATACCAGAGGGCTTTAGGTATTTTTCTTTGTTGGCGCTCATGGACACCAAAAATAAATAGCATTTCTTATGCCCATTTAGGTTTGGAACAAATGAAGAAATTAAAAAAAAAAAGGAATATGATATATATAGTTCAAAATATTACCTTAATTACCGTTAAACGTTGAAGAAATAGCTTAGCATGAGGGCCAAAGCGGCCTGCGTCCAGGACCAGCTAGACGTTACCACGCTGCCACTGTAGTGGACACAGCTGGTCTCCACCTGGCCAGCAGGGGCGGGATTCCCCTGCTGACAGCAGAAGCCGCTGGCTTCCCATAGTCAGCTGGCTCCAAAGAGGACGTATAAGGTAGGCCACCACTATACTCAGGGAGCTCTCATGACCTTTTCTTCCAGGGAGGGAGCATTTTCCCAAACTTAGCTGTTCACGGAAACTTTTTATCATGTAGAGTCTTGGGCAACTGGTGAAGCAAGGAGATGCTGGTATGGGTAATTGAGGTGCCTTCCATCTCTACTATTCCATGAGATGGCGCAGGCATGAGTTGTCTCTGTGAAGTTCTGGTGATTCCTCCCATTGGCAAACATTTAACAAAGCCCTATAATGTGCCAGGCATGGGGCCAGTAAAGAGAGGAGAAAGGAAGACACAAAGACAAGTCAGACAAGCTCTGGCTTTCAAAGAATCTATACCCTTAAGTGGGTGAGATGGATACATAAACTCTTCAGCCCACTTATGGGCGCAGTTGGAAGAGTGCTGCGCGGTGCTGTGAAGCATGGCTTTGTGTCACAGGCTCGAGGACTGGAACAAGGGGAGAAAAATGTCTTGAGTTTGTTTCTTGATATGATCTTGACTCTAAAAGTGGGAAGTAACATTGGAAAAATTCAGTCATTTAGCTGTACCAGTGAATTGAATTTTACTTATTGAAGATTTTTACCAGACTGAAAAAATAATTGGATGGAAACACCAAATCACACATGGGCTCAATCTCTTGCAACCTGTGGGCCAAAGTAATGGGGTGCAAACAAAGGAATCTGAATTCAAATCCCAGTTTCACTAATAACTGGCTGTGTGATTTTAGACAAATCACTTAACTGCTCCCCAATCTTTGCTTGTCTATCTGTGAGATGGGGGTAATTATGACAAGATCCTTCTTACCTCCCAGCATCCTGAAGGGCAGGTAAGAGAAAGAATGTCAAATCCACCTGTGAACTGCAATATGCTGAACTGAAGCAGCTACGGTATTACATGCTTGTGCAGTTTTCTGGGACTACGAAGCAAGTGTCCACGGCCTTATTTCACATCCTTTTTCTGAATTTTAATACAAATCTGGAAATATACAGACACTGCTCATCTCAACCATGTTTCATTTTCTCTCCTAAATTTTGGAGTAAACGTTATGATTTTTTATGAGATGCCTTTAATATGTGGATTATTTTAAAAGCACAGTGAAGGGTCACACTAAAATCCTATGAGAAAGATCTTTGTTTTATGCCCAATTTTGCAAAGTCAATTTTTCTTTACATGCATCAATACTAAAAAACAAGCCACTAAAAAAAGGCTTCTGAGAGGAGAGATATTTTACCCAAAATATCAGCATGAAGAGATTTTTATGACTGGTTTAAAAACCCCTTTAAATTAGGGGGTTGTAATGGAAAGTCTGACGGGCTCAAATAAGGCAGTTCAAAAATATACTCTTAACACTTAACACATACTGTACATGAAATGTATTTTTAACATGCTATATGTTTATTACAGATTAAATACTTAAAAATGGAAAAACAGCCCAAATGTTTCTTAAATATTTGCTTAATATAGTCAGAACACATTGCGAATTGTAACCATGAAGAGTACATGTTAAGTGTTTAACTAACATCAAATGCAATAAAATGTTACATTTGAAATGTTAAGCAGGCGATAAAAATGTCAGGTGAGGCAACAGATTACAGTCTCACCCAAAATTCTTTCTAATTAAGGTGAAACTATGGAAAGACACTTGAAATCCTGAAATTGAGAATATCGCGGTCTGATTTGTGTCTCGATCTGTTTTCCCTCCGAAGGGCCTGTTGGTTGATGTCTGAAACAGATGCCCAAACACCCTGAAAGAGAAGCAAGGTGTTGCCTCCTCTTCGAAGCCCCTCCTGACTGCTTCAGGAGGGTTTAGGCACACCTTTCCTGTACCTTATGTCAACCTCCGTGACATTATTTTATCACATGAAGCTGAACAGAGAGTGCTACCTCTATGTTTACTAGTTGTGTGACCTTGGGCAAGTTATTTAACCTCTCTGTGCGTCAGTTTCTTCTCTTGTAACATGGATTTGATCATAAGAACTAGTTCATGGGGTTGTTGTGAGGGTGAAATGAATTGAAATGTGCAATGTGCTTAGAACAGGTCCCAGCACACAATACTAGTTCAACACTTAACATGTACTCATTGTAAAATTTGCAATGTATTTTGGGTATAGTGAGCAAATAGTTAAGAAATGTTTGGGGTTCCCCCCATTTTAAAGTACTCAATATGTAATAAACATATAACATTTGAAAATACTTTTCATATACATGTTAGGTTAGTTTTTTATTTTTAGTAGTTTGGGATTATCTGTTCATTACAAGTTCATGTTCATTATAAACTCAGTTTATCTCTCCCACTGGACTGTCATTTTCATCACATTTTCTGTCTATTTCTGTTGGTGTATGTTGTAGGGTCTCAATAATTGTTTAATGAATAAATAGCTGCACGAATGAATGTAGACAACCCACTCAATACCTGTTTGCCTAATCAATTTAATTAGTTTTCTTTTGCAGTTTCTAGAGCTTCAGAGATTCCTCATTAAATAGCATTAATTATAAAAACTGTTTCTAAATTGCAAAAGGCTTGCCTTTTGAACCAAAAATCCCGTTGCAATTAATGTGTCTATAAATTAATGTCTTAAGCAAGGCAAATGGAAATGACTTTGGCAACTGTTGCAGACATTGCAAAAACACTTCCTAAGTCTGTGACCTTGGCCAGTTATATAAACTTGCTGTGCCTTAATTTCCTTATCTGCACAGTGAGCATAATAAAATATCTACTTCACAGGCTAAATGAGTTAACATTTAGAAAGTGCTTAGAACAGTGCCAAGCACACAGTAAGTGCTCAATAAACGTAGGTTAGTTATTAGAATTATTACAATAATTACATAAGGAATAATTATACGAATTATAATCTAGTAAATGATTACTATATAGTGCTGTTACTATTAGCATACTGAAGATATTCTACTTTGGTTTTGCTCTTGTATATTTTCATTCTTGTTTTCATTTATGTCTTTGCCAATAAGCTCCTGGAAGCAGAGGAATTGTGTACTTTATTCCATTTTAACTCCCCAAAGATCTTGAAAGATGGTCTATTTCCCATCTCCTCCACCGCCACACAAATACGGCCTCGGATCCAGGGTAGAACCCTACTGCAAGTGAGAACAGTCATTACCAGGCAGGCAAAATGTCAACTTCTTAGCTGCAGAAAACTTCTTAAGATAACTGGTCAAAATTCTGTCTCCCATTTTTTAAAAGAAAATATTGGCGGCATAAAAAAAATTAAAACGAAACAAGTAATTGAGTCCAGCTGGCTCAGCTGCCAACAAAAGTCTGTCTGAGCGTCAGCAGGCCTCAGAGCACTTGGAAATTAATGCTGTGGAATTAATTTGAAGTTTACAGCAATTTTGCACACAAGTGCTTTTAACACTAATCTCAGATTTGGAGATTGTTGGCATTGGCTCTGATCTCATCCTTTTATCTCTGCATCACTAATAGGCTCATTACTTTATTTAGAAAATTTTCAGGATTTACCCCCATTCTTGATAAATTCTCCCAGTTCATAACTGACTTCTTTCTTTTCTCAAATTTCTGTGTTGCTGTTGTTTAACTTTAAGAAGACTTCCTGTGCCTTTATTTCTTTATCTTAAACGAGTGATTTTTAGGACTTTTGGGCAAAAAGTCAAACAGTTTCTGAAATCCAGTTAATAATTCCTCCAACTAGTCTGCTTTTAAGGCAAGTGCAAGGCAGTGAGCTTATTGAATTTTAGGCACTTTACCTAACATACACTTGACACAACTAATGAAAGATCTTTGGAAACTGTGGAACATATACATGGCACAGATTTTTAAAAAATAACAGCTCTATTGAGATATAATCAAATACCATAATATTCATCCTTTTAAAGTATACAATTCAGTGGTTTTTAGTCTCTTCACAGAGTTATGCAACCATCACCACTATCTAATTTCAGAACATTTTCAACACACAAAATAAACCTCATGTCCATTAGCAGTCACTTTCCATTTGCCTCTCCCCCAGCCCCTGGCAACCACTAATTTAATTTCCATTTCTATGGATTCGCCTATTCTGAGCATATCATATAAATGGAATCATACAATATGTAGCCTTTTGTGTCTGGCTTCTTTCACTGAGCATGACGTTTTCTAAGTTTGTCCATGTTGTAGCGTGTTATCAGTAATCCAATCCCTTTTATTGCTGACTAATACTCTTTTATGGATTGACCACGTTTTATTTACCCATTCGTCAGTTGATGGACATCCGAATTGCTTCCGCTTTTTTTTTTTCTCTTTCTTTCTTTCTTTCTTTCTTTCTTTCTTTCTTTCTTTCTTTCTTTCTTTCTTTCTTTCTTTCTTTCTTTTATTCTTTCTTTCTTTCTTTTTTTGGCCATTATAAATAATTCTGCTATAAACATTTGTGTACACGTTTTTGTATGGATTTTAGTCTAATTTCTTTGGGGTAAATATTTAGGAGAAGAATTGCTGAGTCATACGTGAGAGACTGAATCTACAAATGGAAAATGTCCACACCATATGTAGAAATAGAACTCGGACCCTTAACGGGCAGCAACCTGCCCAGGGATCCAATCTCCTTTTCTGCAGCCACCAGCTCGGGAGCCAGCCTGCTGTAAGTCAAGACTTGCAGGAAGCCAGATTGCTATCTTTAGTAACAATCCAGAGAGTTAATAATAATTTCTATAATAATAGAAGGACTTGATTAATAACTGATAATTTCCCTAATTTTTGTCTCGGTTCCCAACGTAGGACCAATTAGAAAAGGCCAAATATGCACCCAACCCGTCACATAAAATGTCCCAGCTTCCAGTTATCCTGCCTCCAGCTTCCCTGTGCCCACAGCTCCACTCAGGGCACACCTGAGGCCTTCCCTTTTTTTACTATAAAGCTTTCTCACTCCCCTGCTTGCCTTTGAGTCTCTGTCAAAACCCAAGTGACAGTGGCTGACTCTCTTGCCGTAGCAAGCTCTGAATAAACGGCCTTTGCTTTTCTCGTTTGCTTGGTCTTCTTTTACCCTCACATATGTTAACTCTGTGTTTAACATTTTGAGAAACTGCCAAGCTGTTTTCCAAAGTGGCTCACGTGTCACAGATTTTAATTCTCCTTTGTGATTGGTGCCAGCTAGGGGCAAAAGAGGAAGAATGCAGAGCAGACTGAGTTTGCTGGAACAAATGGTTTCATCGTGGTGTTTCATGCACATGGTGGATTATATGAAAGGAAGACCTCGCTTCAAAGGCGGGTGAGACACTTTGATTTGGAGAGTGGTCACAGTTGGGTCCTTGGGGCACTTTAGGTTGAAGTGTTTAGGAGTTAGTTGAAACTTTAGTATTGGAGTTTAGGAAAATAGTTCAGTCTGGAAAGACTTGTTACCCGCTATTGCTTCCTTAAATTCACATTTACTTTTTCAAATTTCTTCCCTGTGTCTCTCACACCTCCACTTTGAGATTCTTTCTCATTGAGAGTCATTGTTTGAATCAAGGTTCTCCATCATTATAACTTTCTCTTGGCTCATTAAGAAATGTGTAAGTCTTCTTTTTCCCTTCATAGCTGAGTACTGGGCCAGTGATTTGCAACTTTTGTCAGGGAAGGGCTGGGAGGCCAGACAATAAGCCAACGAGGTACCGTGAAAATCCAGACACACTGGTACTGGCTTGACTTCTTCTGTAGAATAAGCTCATTACCTCCTTTGAAAAAATTGGTGGCTTTTTGTTTTGTTTCATTTTGTTTTTATATGGTTATTAAGAGCTAACAACATGACGGGTGTTTCAAAACTATCTCTCCATTTAAGCCTCGTGATAACGCTGAGATGTCAGTATTTTCACTCCTACTTTATAGAAGTGATTTCGGCCCTTTCATATCTATTGATATATTGCAAGTGATTAAACAGTGTCTGACACACAGTTGGTGCTCAAAAATTTCTTGTCGAAAGAGAACACAGACTCTCTTTTGTCCACATCAGACAGTAGCTCCGAGGTAACTGAGTGGAATCCAGTGTCAAGTCATTTATTGTGAAAGGTTGTGTGTGTTGCTCTGTCCTACATTATCTTTGGTTTCACTGTCACTCTGAGGAGAATATGCCAGATCAGTTTCCCAAACTGGCGTTCTACCTGCAGAACTTGATTCATCCGTGTGTTCATTGATGTTTTGCTCAAATGAGTTGAGAAATGCTGAGTGACGAAAGTTACACCAGGTTCTCAACTTTGGGACTTCATATGTTAAGGCACATTGTGAATTACCATGGGAAAAGTAGTACATTTGTCTCTAGGGTTCTCCCACACCTCTAACTGTGTGTATGTGTGTATGTGTGTGTGTGTGTGTGTGTGTGTGTGTGTAGCATATATTAATATCTAAGAATGCAGTTTCAGAGTACGTGGTCTCAATTTCTTGAGCTCCGTTTGATTGGTTCCTCCTATGTATAATTGGTTGACTTGAATTATGGTAAAAGAACAAATTAAGGTCAAATCTTATTATAGAAAATGTAGTTAGAAAAATACTTCTATAACAAAAATATTTTAAAGACCTGGCCATAGGCCTACAGTAATAGGGGTCTGTTGATTTCTTTAGAGTAAAATTCATGCTACAAATAATTTAGTACAATAAATGCTTTTTTCCTGCCTTATTTTTACAATAGAGGGAAAAAACTAGTATCTTCTTGCATGCTATGTATTCTTCCAGCACACACTTACTGAATACCTCCCAAGTGTTGCGTGCCATTTGGGGGACACCGGGGCAGGCCCCACACAGGACTTCAGCCCTCCAGGCCTTCTTAATTTGTCAGAGTGATGAGAAGTATGTGGGGTCAAAGAGTTAGCAGCAGAGCAAGGAGTAAAATTCCCTCTATACCAGACACACCATGAAAAATTTAAGAAATTATTCAAGACAACAATTTAAAAGATACGATACGATTGCTTGGGCTTGAAGACCACACAGACTAGGTTGTAAGCTTTCTGAGGGCAGCACCGAGGTGGCTGCTGTGTCCCTCTGTGGCTGACCTGGGGACTGGCAGAGAGTGAGATGGAAGGAGAAACACTGCCTGTCGTCGCTGCCCCTCCCCTCGCTCTGCCCTCTCTTCGGTCCAGGGTGCTTCATGGCTGAGTCCACCCATGGGCTGCCATTGAGGACGCAGATGGCTTCCGGGGCTGAACCAGGTATCTCCACCTTGCCACCTCGCCTCCCTGGCCCCAAGGCTTAAGGGAAGTGAAGGGTGTTAGCCATATATATGTAATGTATATGTGATATCATATATATGATTTATATAACACACATAGTATATATCAGAAACCTGTATATAATACTTTAAAGTTTTATGGCAATGACTAAATGAGATGGTGCATGGAAAACTCCAGGTTCAATGCCTGTCAATCAGTGACTGTTGTTTTTACTATTGGGTTAGACCTTTAGGTTCCACCATGGTTGTGGGCTCCCCTCAGGCTCAGTCCCCTCTCTAGCCTACATGCTGTCGCAAAGCAAAAGTCTGAGACATGGCCCCTGAATCATAGCTCTTCTTCTGCTTCTGGTTGTGTCATGCTGTGAAACCAGACTTCTGCCTGCTTTTTATCTTTGTAGTTATCATGAGAGTATCCCAGCCCCTCCAGGCAAGCACTGTCTGCCAAGTGTGGTTAGAGCTTTTCTATCAGGCAGGGCTCTTTTGGTTGCAAGAAACAGCGACTCAAATTAGTTTAAACAAACAGTAATTATAGTGATGATGATGATGATGATGATGATGATGATGATGATGATGGGAAATGATCAGTTCATAAAACTGAGAAATCATGGCTGCATTGGGAGAGCAAATTAGATTAGGAAGATTGTCCGTCCATCTTTTCGCTCTGCTTTTCTTCTGTGTTGGCGTCATGCTTAGACTCACTCTTTCCCCCCATGGCAGCAAAGACCATTTTTGATGGATCCCACTTATATCATTTCAACTAATGGTAATCCCAGAGAAAAGAAAGTGGTTCTCTCTTCACCTCATCTATATCGATCCCCTAAAGCTAGCCCACCTGGCCCAACTTGGATCTCCTGGATCCATCATTATTCCCAGCATTAGCCAACCTTTCCTTGCCTCCCACAGCTGGAAAGGTGAAGTCACATGACTGACAGCCCCATCAGAATCCCGCTGAGCAGGGAAAGAGCAATTCCCCAAAGAAAGGGAAGCAGGCCAAAAAAAAACCCCCCCAAAAAAAAACCCCACAAAAAACAAAAACACAATAGGTAGCCATGATAGGACACACATTTCTGGCTTCTGCACCGACTTGAAGTTTAGACTTTGGGTTTCTGGTGATGAGAATGGTCTGAATCCTATAATGGTCAACCAAGCTCTTTGGACATCATGTTTGGGCCTGCCTGGCTAGCCTCACCAGGTTTGCATGTGTATCTTTCTGGGAAGAAGCTCCCCCGTAGCTTTCATTAGATCCTCACGCGTGTCCAGAACCCAACACATCTAATAGACACTGCCCTGGAGAGTAGATCTACATGAATCCACAAGTACCATGTGCCAAGTTTGTCCCTGGGCACTGGGACGCCACACTGTAAGACAGCACTTACGGGCCATCAGCCGGTGGGACTCTCCCCTCCCTGCTGGCCCCTGTGCTGATTTCTGGCTAGCAGAGGACTTGAAGTGAAAGTTGGCTTTAAGGAGGCAGAAGGGAATTTGCCTCAAAGTTAGAAGCTACAGCAGGAGTTTGTGGCAAAAGGAGACAGTCAGTGAAACAAATCCAGGGGTGGGGTCAGGGAGGGGGAGGGCCTCCACATGGTGCTGGAGTGAGGGGCAGGTAAACTGTGGTCTTACTGTGGGGAGACCTGAATGCAGGCAAAGAGCCCCTAAGTCCCAGGATGTCAGTGCTGTGAAGGTTCCTGGACATCTCACAGCGAAAGAAACTGAGGTACAAAAAGGTGAAATGACTGACTCTAGGCCCCAGGGGGCCAGGAATGCAGAAGCCAGACCGGAATTCTTGTCTCCTTAAGGCCTAGCGCTCTTTCTGCTGTATGATGCTGCGTTGGGACCTTCTGTCCAAGGTTCTCAGGAGCCCAGGTGCCAGGCACAGGCCCAGTATTTCAGCCCTCCCTCTCTGTGGCCAACTCTAGGACAGTGGGTGGATGCAGTCGAAAGAAATGACCCAGGAATGAAATATGTAGACATCACTGAGAAACTGACCAGGAAACCCCAAGCTCAGTGAGCCTGGACCACCATCTCCTGGCTTCTCTCACAGGCCCTCCATCTGGCAAACCTGCCTGGGGCCCCTCCCGTCAAGCAGAACCCTCTCTAGGCACGTTTCCTCCAGGGTCCTCTGAGGGATTCAGAAAGAAACAGCGTGCACTTTTGATAGTCCTGGGCTTGTTCCAAATGAGAACGCCTGCTGTTGAGAAATGCAGATGCCTTCTGCCTATTTGTGCCAAAAAGGCACGCCCTACCTACAAAATTACAGAATTATTAGTTCTTGAAAATGCACGACTTCTACCCTTTCCATTGAAATTCAATCCAATTCAATGAAAACACTGTGGCAGCCTCCACGAGGGCACAGATGCCCTAGAAAGTGATTGTGGGGGTGTTTTCCCTGGCTGTGAATAATCCTTCAACGTGGAGACGACCACACACGTGCTGAAAAATGAAAACAGTCGTGATGGCAATGGAGCAATTCAATAACACTAACTTGCATTTTGAGAGCGACTTTCTTGTAAGGTTACATTTTGGTTAGGTTGATGGTGAGCAGATACAACCTGGGCTTTGTTTCAGCTCTGAGTTCTTTCTTTGTCTTTGCTTACTCCTCTCCCCCTAAAGCCTTTCCTCTGCTCTTTGACTTGGTTTCTCTCTTGTTCCTTAAAACCAGCCTGCTGGTTATTCACAAATAAGCCACTCGGTGGCCAACTCACTGATGCTGTATGAATTCTCCATCCAGGCTGTAGACCGCGTTGGTGACCTCTTACTCGTGTCTACACCAAGTCACATTGGGTTAAGGTTCTGTGTCCTTAGAGACTGACCTGGTTATCACAGAGCAGAGTGCTATTCCTTAGCTTGGACCTTCACCCATCACCCTTCGTATGTCCCACCATTTCAGCCAAGCCTGGCCTTTTCCTCCTCTGCCTTGGATTCAGAGACAAGGTGACCCCATGAGCTCCTCTCCATCCATGAAAATCCTTCCCATTGACCATGGCCAGATGCAGTCTCCTTGTTCTCATCCCAAAGCCCTTTCTGAAGTTTCTACAATTCCTCGCTATCTATTATCCACGGCTGTGTACGACCGGCTTTGTTGTACTGTGTTAGAGAGTATGACTTGCTTCCAGCTGAGTGTAAGATCCTTGAGTCAGGGGCAGCTTATTACATAACCTGGTACTCTTCTCACTTATGTCTTGTGTACAGTAGGTGTTCAATGGCCATTTGTCGATTCACAGATTTTTATGAACTGAAACTGTCACTTTAGTAAGCAGAGCTTTTTAGATGTAGATTTAGGACCATGCGGATTTGTGTGACTTGATCAGAGACCCACAAAACCAAAAACCCACTTGGAAAGCCATATAAAGGCATGGGCCCTGCAGTCTGTAGGTCTGGCTTGTCGCTGGGCTCTGACATAAAGAAGCCATGGTAGACTGGCAAAAGCACTGCTCTTTGAACCTATGTTTTCACTTGTAGAATGGGAGAATAACAATAGCAACAACAATGAAACACCTATCTCAGGTTGATGGTTAGGATTTAATGAAACCATAAAACAGCATTCTCAAGACAGCATGAAGTCTGGAGTTAAACTGCCTGGGATCTGCTCTGTTATTTCCGAGCTGTGTGACCTTCGGTAAGTTACTTAACCTCTCTGTGTCATAGTTTCTTCATCTGCAAAAGAGGGATAAAAGTAATAATAATAATAACTCCTCTTAGAGTTTTTATGAAGATTGAATGGCAGTGATTTGTAAGATAATTAGAACAATGGTTGGCATATAGCTTGTTAAATAAACTAAATAATAATGCCTCTTATGACATGCAGGCATACAGATCAGTGCTCAGTTACTGTTGGGCTCTGTTACTTCTACAGGCAAAGCCGCTATTGCCACTGACATTGTTACATCCTCTGCTAACAGCAAACCTTTGAGTCAGCTTGTGTAGCCACCACACTCAAATCCCACTTTCAATTTCTAGATTTTCATATGATAAAATGTATGTTTTCAGTTTTCCTGTACTTTTAAAATTGATTCAGCTCTTTAATAATTTCTATCTTTATTTTATTGTGGGTTTTCCTCCCATTTTACTCATTGGCCCTCTCGACTGTGTTTTGGTAATCTAGATCCAATCATATAAGAAACTTGGTATACTATGAATGGAAATTCAATGGTGGAGTCTTTCAACTTCTTGCTACCTGGTATTGCAAGTCTCCATGTACTTGCAATGCCATTTCTTTTCCAGAAAAGTAATTTCTGTCCCTTGTCTGCTGACAGAATTCCACTTGTGCTTCGAGACAGCTAAAGTATCTTGTCAATTATTCCTTTCTTCCACTCCTTGCTGAATAATTTCTCCCTTATGTGCCTGTTGTTGTATGAAGTTTTTATATGGCATTGGCTGAAAATCTGAGAGTAGTAGGACCATCACACTCTCTGCATCCACAGAGATATTTGCATAAAGTTGACACATGTATTAGTCAGAAGAGACTAGGATATGCTGAGTAACAAACACCCCCTAATTTCAGTGACTTAACACGACAGTCTATTTCCTCTCTTTGCTCATGTACTGTGAGTGAAAGCAGGGGATGCTTCTCCACACAGTCACTTAGGGGCCAGGGCTGAAGGAGGCTTGAATATCTAGTTGTAGGATGTGGCCTTCATAATCTCCTCTGGGCTATGTCATGGGAGAAAGGCTCAAGATTTATGAATTTCTTTTCATGGTTCCAACTTGGAAGTGATACATGTAACTTCCATTCATATTTCATTGGTCGTAACGAGCCTTATCACTACACCTAACTGTGCAAGGAGAAAAAGACATGGAGAAGATTTAATATGTGGTGAATAGTACTGTCCCTGCTGCAGAAGTCAGCACAGATTTGTTGTCTATATGAAGGGGGGCATTGTGGCCCATGGAAAGTGTGCCTGCCTGGTGTCAGACAACAAGACTAGACTAGACAGTACAGACTTGAAACAGCCAGTTAGTCTCCTGGAGTCTCCACTTCCTCTTATGAGAAGTGTGGAAAAACATCTACGTACCTTACTCTCAGTTTTGTTTTGACTATAAGACATGATTTATGCCAAGCAATTAGCACAAGCACTGATATATAGTAAAATGACTGTGGTTTGTTTGTTCCTTGTGCCAGTTATTCACCATTCCTCTTACCTGTATACACTCGCCCCTCTTTCCCTCTTCTCTGCCCCAGCAGAAGTTTGGCTCTAAGAGCTGTTCCACCCAGGCTCCTTTGCTTTCTGCCTTCCGGTTGAGAGCAGCCAGTGGAAGCAGAGAAAACACTGGACAGAAAGAGGAGATGGAGGTTGATGCCTGTGTTTCTCTCACTCCTGTCCTGATTCAGGATGCTTCATGCAATGTCAGACCACCCCTTTCTCAGTACTCTGGTCTCAGCTGGGCTCACTCCGGTATTTCTGTTTCCTCCCTTGCCCCTTCAGGCTAGTTGTGGGTAAGGGTTCTTGCTGCTGCTAGGCTCTGGGTGCTTCAGCACTGCCTTTGGTTTCTTTAGCTCTGCCCACACCACTGTAAATAGTTCTTTAAAGTCTACGCTCAAATCCTACTGAGCGTGCTGTCTGCTTCCTGCTCTGATCTTGGCTGATGTTTACCCATCTAGACTCTGAACTCCTTGGGAGCACAGGCAATGCCTCATTTTGCTTTATCATTCTCAAACCCAGCACAGTGTTCAAGATAGAGGATACATTCATTTTTTAAAAAAGGAAGCTATTGAATATAAAATTAATGAATACTAGCACTAGCTAATATCTATTGAGTGATTTCTATGTCCCAGGCATTATACAATATCACCTACAATTTCAGCCATCTGTAAGGCAGCTACGACCATTGCCCTCTGATATCATCTGATGATATTGACATCCAGGCATCGTCTAACTAGAAAGTAGTGAATCTGGGACTTGAACCCCAGATGCCTGGTTATGTGTTTCCTGCTCGTAACCCATATGCCAAATCAGTTGCTAGCTCTTAAATGGAGTCTAAAAGGTTAGGGTGACATCTTTAGGTTTCCAAGATCTTCTGGGCAGACAGTACAAAGACTTCCATTGACATTCCTTCTGAAAGCATAGAAAATAAGGCTGCCTTTGTTCCTTGTGGGGTTCTAGGTCTATGGTTTAATTGATGTACAAATAAAATTTCAGTGAAAGCACAGGACAAGTTTGCCTGAGGCTTTTCATTTGCCTTCTCCAAGGTGCTGCCTGGTTAATGAGGCCATTGAAAGAAAGTTAGGCTCTAAGTCTGTGGGTGGGATTTGGGGGTACCGGTGATAGCCCATAATGGACGTCTGTGTCTGAAGTTTTCATGGGTTGGGGCTGAGGGTGGAGGGTGGTCATTTCAGCCAAGATGGGAGAGCTAATGAGAGGAGAGCTACCTGCATGGCTTAGGCATATAGATGCCACTTGGATCCTAAGAAAATGCTTTGAAACCCTGCTTTGAGAATCTCCCTCTCCATACCAACCTAGGCATACCCTCCACCTCCCCAAACAAATGAATGCTGAAACATATCAATACAAGTACGCTGCTAGGTCGTCTCACTGGAGGATCATTCATTCATTCATTCATTCATTCATTCAATAAATATGTATTGAATATCCACCTGTGTCAAGTGTCACAGGGCATTTGGAGAAACATCTATAAATAACATACTCAATAGTCCACATTTTAGTTGACAGTAACCCCGAAAAATATTTGAATCTGATATTATATCAGAAGGTGATGTTGGTATGGGCTACAGAGAGAGTGAAGTGGACAACAGGGATACGATGTGCTGAGAGGGTGTGGTTTGCCATAGATTGGACAGGCAGGCCACAGTGGAAAGGTGACGCTGAGAAGGCATGGTGAGGGAGTGAGCCGTGGGATAGCTGAGGGAAGGGCCAGAAGGAAGTGCAAGTGCAAAGGCCCGGAGGCCAGAGCTTGTCTGGTGTGTTCGCAGATCAGCCAGGGGCCCAGGTGGGCTGAGTGGAGTGCTTGAAGGTCACAGTGGTAGGAGCTCAGGTGGGAGAAGATTGGATGGTGCATTTGTCAGCCCCGGAAAGGGTTTCGACTTTTATTGAAATTGAGATGGGGCTATTAGAAGGTTGATAACTGAAGAGGAGATGATCTGGGTCAGTGTCAACAGAATCTCTCTGGCTGTAGCACTGAGCAAGGGTGGGGACAGAGGGAAGGGTTCAGCTCTGCTTTTGCGTTAGTTCTGGAGACCTATGATGAGAGCTTGGAGGAGGGTAGTGAAGGTGCAGGTGGTATGAAGGGGGTGGAATATGGGGAGATTTTTTTCAGAACAGAGGGAATTGTCTTTCAGGGGGCCCTAGAGCTCTGTCCTTAGCCCTCTCCTCACTAGCATTTGCGTCAACAGCAGGAAATGTGCTAAACACACAGGTTCACAAGGTCTGAATGATGGCATATCCTAAGTTAGGAGGCTGGATGACAGAATGGGAATCCAGGATTAGTAACACCAACTAGATCAGTGAACTCAAGATGAATTATTCTGTGGTAAATGGTTTGCTTCTCCAAACCAACCATTTAGATAAACACGTCATGCCATCACATTCACACTCCTAGGATGTCAATTGATGTAACTCTACCCGTATGACGTGGCTCTCAAAACACTGAATGTTGTATCACTAAAATATAGTATTCAGGAAAAGAGAAGTGAGAGCCCAGGTCTTCTCCGCTCAAATTAAACCACATCTGATACATCGGCATTGTTGACTACTCTCAACAGGACAGAATTAAGAGAAAAGTGAACAGAATAATTATGAAGACACACAACTACGTAGCATTACAATGATTCAAAGAGTTGGAGATATCATGTATGAAAAAGAAGAATTGTACAGGGGTGGAGAGGTGATAAACAGTTTTAAATAATTGATGCTCAACATGACTAATAGAGAATACTCATGGGATTCCAGTGTAAACCTATTGGCAAAAGCCCCAAGTGGACATATTTCAATTTTATGTAAAACATGCCCTGCATCCAGAGATGTTCAAAGATGAAATGATTAGAACTAAAAAGTCATGAGTCCTCTGTCACTGGAGCTGCTCCAGCAGAGGCAAGAAAGCTGCTAGACTAGATGGTCCTTCAGAAACCTTTGGCTCAGAGACCCTCATCATCTGTGAGTCCAGATTTGCTGGAGCTATAGCGCTTGTATCATAATTCTTGTGCTGGGCTGTAAACTCCATAAAGACAATGCACATTATTCATCTTCATTTTCCCCACAGCAATTTGAACAATGTTTTATTTTCAATGTTAAAATAACTCTTGGAGGAAGAACAAGCATTTGGTTTGTGAAACGATTATAGAGTTGATTTCAACCCTATTTTCGATCCACACTCGATTTTGTAATAGGAGTAGTATCTAGAAACATACTACTTCTGTTTTTGACTGAAATATACTTGGAAGGGGAAAGAAAGTTCATTTTTAATTTTAATCTCATCGTTGAATTTTTTAAGCCTCCTCTGGCTTTCCTCTTAACTGCAGCCCTGCTTCCGAGGGTCTGCCCAGTGGAGAGCCAGATGGGCCGAGGAGCCAGCGTAAGTGTGTGGTGGTCTTCGTGAGGCAGCCAGGAGTGGGAGCGGGGCAGGAACAGTGCTCTGGCTGCAATCCTGAAGACCCGCAGAGGGACGGAGTGCATGAAGTGCGTCCAGGGCTCAATCCATGGAGCTGGAACAAGGGCCCCGCTAGCACATGGGCTCTCAGATGATGTACCCGGTGGATCCGGCTCAGAAAGGCAATGAGCTGAAGGGGGGATCTACGATTGCTGAGGACAGCTGTCAGTGGTGCATGGGGACCATGGCTTAGGAGTCATCTTTGTGAGTGTCCTTCTATCCTATGCTCTCATACATGAGCTGCTCTGTCTGGTCCACTCAGGGCCACAGGCCCGAAATGAACTGGCAGTACTCAGACCGGGGCACAAGTCTTGTTCTGCGCGCTCTCCATCTGGCTGTTTCTTCCCAGAGTCAACAAAAGACGACCAGGCTGCAACTGTATTTTCTTTATGAATTCATTCTGGTTTCGAGAGAAGACAGATGCAATGCAGGATCCAAGAGCCAAAAGAATGTCCCTTTGAACTTCTTTCTCCTTTTGTTTACGAGCATAATGAGAATCAGGACCAGCGGGACGATGGTCTTCTTGGTTCTGTCGCCAGGGGCTTGGACACAAGCTTGTATGCGCATCAAGCTTCAGGCACGCCATCTTTTAGGATTTCCCTTCTCTTGACAAGCACATGTTATTTAAATGAGCATCTCCAGCATTTTGGGGCCTCACAGTCATGACCTTCTCAGCCCTCATGGGATGCCTGGAAAAGAACCATTTCTGGGTCAGTCTCGTCACAAGCCTGGGGCCTGAAGGTCGGAGCCAAGCGTTCAGAGCTCGTTATCACCACAGACCGTGTCTGCCAACAGGGAATGTTCTGTTTATTTTCCGCTGAGTAGGCTTGAACGATTCCCTTCTGCTGTTGCACCATTTCCCTGAAGTTGAGTGATGGACCCGAGAAGGACTACTATTCACCCAACATCTGTTTCTCCAATTTCCCAGGCTCCTTGTTGTTTTGAAGTGTTCAGAATCAGTGTTTTAAGTGCATGCGGGCATAATATTCAGTATATTAATACACACTGGAGACAGTTCTGCCTACTGGAAAACCAGGTACTACAGGGTTATAAAAGTCATTTGATACCTTGTAAAGCCCAAGACACCTCACCAATGCCCAGGCCCCGTTACTTGATGTAGTCAGGTGATAACACGTGCACACTTGTACAGCCTTCTCCAGCAAGTGCCAAGAGTTCATGCTAAGTACTACATAAATTATCACCTAATTAAGCACTGTTATGGTTTGGATCGGGGGAAGTGTAAACTCGATTCTCCTTGGAGAGCAATATGCAGAAATATGATGTGGAATTAATTGTATGGGTCTAGGTCAAAGATCAAAGTACAAGTGGAATTGCCTTTGCACGAGGAGAATTTGAAAAGCATTTTTGTTGGCATCTCAATAATTTCATTTCTCATTACCAGGTTGCTGCCAGCGTATAACCCCACTCCGCTGCTCCTGGCTTCCTCGGTTCTCTGTAAATGGGTTCACTAGGTATCCTCTCCCTTCCCGTCCGCAGTCTGTCTACCCTAGTTCTTTGGGCAATCCAAACGGAGGTCAGAAGGACTTAAGCTTAATTAGAAGACCTTGGGTTTGAATGTTGGTGCTCCTACTTGATGGCTGGCCTCAGGCAAGTTACCTAACTCTGGGAGCCTTAGTTTTCTCATTTGTAAAATGGGGATAATGACAGTTCCCATGTCATTAGGTCATTCTGGAATAAATGAGGTAATCCCCATAATGCACTTACATGATGCTACAAGGGCTCAGCACATAGTAGCGGCTCCCCAGCCTCTTCTCTTCCTTCTTAGGCTGACAGGGGCACAGAGCCCTTTGCTGAAGGAGTGTGATCCCTCTTAGTTTTGAGGTTGCCGCTTATTCTCCACCCCAGATAGTCTTCTACTTAAAGGGCCCATTCATCCATTTATTAATTCAATAGGTTAATTTATTAAACACTTTATGTGTATCAGGTACTGTGCTCTTTGTTACTTCCTGAGGATGCAAATTTTCTAAGCTTGAATCTCTTCCATGATCCTGTTCTTGGAGCCAGGTATTTACCTTGGTCCTCTGGGAAGCTGTTCCTCCCACCCTCCATCCCACCGTCTCGGTTAATGTTCCCGTTGAACTCCACTATTTATCTATGAGTTACTGTGTGGCAGAATGGATAAGAACTTGGGCTCTGGAGTTCAAGTCTTATGGTCTTGGGCAGGTTATTTTATTCCACTGTGACTCAGTTTCCTTATCTGTGTCATGAAGCTTACCATAGCACCCACCTCGTTGGTTTTATGCTGGTCTCTTGCCAGTTTGTTCTCATATCCATTTTTCACTTTTCCTCTGAAAACTTATTTTTCAGACTCTCTTGCCTTCCAGATTTGTTCAGTCAATGGGAGGCACTGCCAAGAGATTTATACATTTATGGTAGGAGGTTGTATCAATTTTTTAGAAGGCGTTTCAAGAGTATTGCTTTCAAAAGGGCAATTATTTTACCAGAAAAACTCAGTTAATAAGATTATCCCATTTTCCAAAGTATTCTGATAATTCAAGTTTCAATTATCAGTGGTTATCCTGGTCTCCATTTTTTTTATGTATCTTGGTATTATTTTATGAATGCTAATCATCTGTCCCAACAAAAGGATAGTCTTGTAGGTCAGTAGCTAAATCTCCTTTCTCCTGTATCTTCCCAAACTATTTTATGTGGCATTTTGAATACTAAATTGTGTCAACTGTTTGACAGAGGATAAGCTAATGTGTATGGTTCTCTCTCGTCATGCAAGTTTCTTATATTTCCTCAAATGTAACTTAATGCCTTGTAATTTAAAGCCTCTGTGCCTCACACATGTCCTTTTCTCAAACAGGAACCTCCCTTTCTCCGTCTTTGACTGGTAACCCCCTGGGCATTTTTAATGTTTAATTCAAAGGTCTTCCCACCTGAAAGTCATGTCCTTAGCTTTAGGTCTGGGTTAGATGCTGTCTTTCCATCCCCAGCACACTCTTTTCTATCATGTATTACATGTTCAACTAAATATTATCATTTATTATATATTATCATCTACTCACTGATTTACTTATCTATACTATAAACTCTTTGGAAGAAAGACTTTTGTATTCTTGGTACTCACTACACTCCTTGGCACACTCTAAAAATTTGTGGAATGAATGAATGAATGAATGAATGAATGAAGTTAGATCCAGGGGCCATGCTGAGTACAGATAAAATTCATTTCTCAGTCTGAATCTTTCTATGAACAGAATTCATCTGGTTGCATTGTAGTACATTAAAAAAAATTTTTAAATTCAGCTCTATTAAAAAATTTATGTCTATACGAGGGTGCCAAAAAAAATGTATACATATGACTTGTATTCTTTTGTTATCGGTATATATTGAGTATTACAATTTTAATAGTTTTTCCTTTCTTAACACGTGCATACATTTTTTTTTTTGGCACCCTCTGTATATGTCAATCTGACCCACCCTGTTGGCTGTCATGGCGTCAGGGACAATGGTAGAAATAGTTCACTAACTGTGGCAGAGCAAGAAGAATGAGGTTGGAGAACACATCAAACATGAGCAGCTCAACTGAGGGGGCTGGAGCCTTTATGTCCAATCCAAGAATGGGGTATGTTCTCGGGGTGGGAAGGACAGAATGTAATAATCTCGTGTGAGACTCTCAGCTGGCAACACGAATTCAAGACCGCCTTGCTCAGGTTTGAGTGGCGCGAGCTCAGAAAGACCCTGGGAGGCTGAGTCTGTTAAATGTGTCCCTGCTTGAATCATCTGGGTACCAGCTCCTCCACACTCCCAGTGCCTTGGATGGTTTCCTCTCTTTGGAATGAAGTGTGTATGTTGGCCAGGGAAGGCTGGGCAAGGCAGTGCTGGCTTAGCTGATTCCTGCAGGAATGTTATAGTCAACTGGCTAAGAACGTTCGAAGGAAATGACTCAGAAGAACAACAAGACTGTGCCTTCAAACAAGTTACCTTCTCATGAAGTTACCTTCATATACCTAGAAGCCATCTTTTGGCTTCTAAACATTGAAAGAACTTTGGACTGGGACATGCAATCCAGAAGAAATCTCAGAGCCTATTCCAGAATAATGAAAGCGGGGAAGGCGTATTGGGTTTCAAGAGCTGGGAGGAGCAATAAATGCTATTCCCTCCCTTCTCTGCTCTGCTTTCAATGTCTGAGTTGAAAAACAGGACAAAAAAGTAAGGCAAATAGGGGTCAAAATACCACCTTTTGATTGTTAGTAGCAAGGTTAGCTCGGAGGACATAGCTTAGAGAGATAGCCAAACAGACTGCCTAACTTACAGGCAGTGCTGGGTCACAAAACCTACGTATAGGACAAAGAGGAGAACAAATGTACCTTCTGGGCAACTTGCTCCCAGAAGAAAGGAAAGAAGGAGCATGCCTGGTCTAGGCATGCTCCCTTTATTTTGTCGCAAACTCACCCATTGGCCATGTCTTTCCTCTTCTACTAGGATGTACTGACTGAGGGGGCAGAGAGACCTAGAGCACTATGTTACTGGACCTCCTTCTCTGTGGAAGGAAAGATTGGGAATAGGAAAGACGCACCCTCCCCTTATCCCACTGAAGCATCAGGCAACCGCCATGCATTGCACACATTGCTTTCATGATCCAACATGACTCTCACTACAATTCCATATGTGCCAGGTACCATTCATATCCTGAGATTAGGGCACAAATCCATATTCCAATTATCTGGGTTTGTAAGTGAGCTCCACCATCGGTTAGCTTTTGACTGTAGGCAAATGATATAGTTCTGTGACCGAGTTTCTTAAGGTGCAAAATGGAAATCATAAATAGCATTACCTCCCTCACAGAGTATTATGAGGATTAATTAGAACATGCAATAGAGAACATAGTTTATCACTTACACTGCACCCAACAAGCAGTATAAGTGTGAATGCGTTATTTTCACTGATTAAAAACAACAACAAAGCTCAGAGGAGTTGAGTAATTTGCTGACAGTGCCATAAGTAATAAATGTCACCATAGAGGGTATTGGAATTTCGATCCATCTGACCCCGATGCCCCTTCTTTTTCTGCTTCATTATGAATCTCTCCAAATGTTTCAAAGTGACTGTAAAGTGTGAAGCAATAGTGAGGTCCAAGTGGTTGTCAAAGTATGAAGCAAGAGTGATGTCCAAAGTGGGACAGATATGCTAATATTTAACGGACAGATGAAATTGATCGCTCATCCCCCATCCATGGTGAGCAATGTCACCCTCTAGTTACAGCTGGGCTGGTGCTCTTGTTTCCCCCGCTGCTGGTGGCAACTCTGCAAGGTGAGAATGACTTGTTCCCGACTCTGGGTCCCGCTTCACTGCCTGGACGCTGGAGCATCACCCTGAGATCTCATAAAGCCCCCCTAAACAGCTTCCTAGCTGTCTGACTTTGGCTGCCTTTTTCATAGGTATTATGATTCAGTTAATTGAGTTGATTGGAAACAGACATTTTTTTTTGCATTCTGGGCACCTAATTTCAATGTTTGAAGTCCCCCCTCCCACACTACCAAGCAATTCTTGGGACACCAAATGGGTGTCCCACAATTCAACTCAATTCTGACACTATCCACCCAGAGAGAGCATCAGATTCCACAGGTTGAAGGCTCAGGCCTACAAGACCCCCTTCCCACCACACACACACACACACACACACACACACACACACACACACCTTCAGATGTCAGTCCCAAGCCTAGGCTGTTACCTGCATTTCTGACCCATCAGCTCCCATCTGGAGACTCCCGCAATCCCCTTCTTGAACCTCAGATACCAGTCACAAGTCCAGGTTGCCATCTGTACTTCTCACCAACTATCTGTAAAACAGAGGTTCACATGACCCCCACCTTCCTTGGGTTTAATTGATTTGCTAGAGCGGTTCGTAGAACTCAGGACACATTTTGCTTACTAGATTACTGGTTTATTATAAAAGCATGTCAAGAGCCAAATGGAAGAGATGCATAAGGCTGGATGTGAGGAAAGCGCACAGAGCTTCCTTGCTCAATCCAAGCATAACTTTCCCCAAATCTCTATGTGTTCACCGACCTGGAAGCTTCTTGGAGCCCTGTCGTTATGGGTGTTTATGGAGGTTTATTACATAGGTGTGCTTGATTAAATCATTGGCCATGGGCAATTGATTCAACCTCCAGCCCCTCTTCCCTCTCTGGGGGTCAGAGGGTGGGATGGAAAGTTTCAACCCTCTAATCACAGGGTTGTTTCTCCTGGCAACCAGCCCCCATCCTTAGGTGGGGGTCCAAAAGTCACTTCATTAACATAACAAAAGACACTTTTATTACTCCCATCACTTCGGAAATTCCAAGCGTTTTAGGAGCTGTGAGCCAGAAAACATGGATGAAGACCAAATATATATTTCTTAAAAATCACACGGTTGCAACAGACTTTCATGCTTTCCATTATTCTCAACTCCTACCACCCACCTCTCTCAGGACCCATGGTCAAATTCTTTTTCTTCAGAAAAACCTCAGTAATGATGACAGTTAATGTTTAGTGAGTGATAACTATGCACCAGATATTTTTCTAAGTGTTTTACGTATATTAAGGCATATTATCCTCACAGTAACCACTTGAGGTAAGTAATCTTGTTTCCTGTTAAACCTAGGCACTTCAGCGTCAGGATCTTTACTAGCTACATTGCCTCTCATGCATTACTAACTTGAGTCATGCCAGGAAATTCCTGGGCCCCAAGTAACCACCCTCCTGGGGATGCTTTTGGACTCAAATGGCACAATGGGATGTGGACCTCATCCCTGAGGAATCTCAGGTCAGGAGAACAGCCAGCTGAAGGAGAGACATTGCCCATGTCACAGGAGTTAGGGTTGGAGGTGCCAGCAGAGAAGCTTCCGAACAATGTTTAAAGCATCCACAAGGGAAGAGGTACTGCCACCCATTTGCCAGGCCCAGAGAGCCTGAAGCCATCTACTCCAGCAAAACTGCCCTTTCTGTTCCTCTTCTCCTGGGCCACCCCTTCTCTTTGACTTTTATGAGGGGTGGAGCAGCCGTAGCGAGTGCAGGAGGAAAAGTAAGAGGAGGGCAGAAGCCGAGGTGCCCTTCTCTCAGGAGAGCTGCCCACCTAGCATTACGCAGGGGTGGGGTGGGAGAAGTCCTCCCTTGAATGGAGAGTGAATGTGAGCAGTGCTTGGGGTAGACACTTTCAATAAATGAATTGAGATCGTGTTTTGTGACTTCATATGGCTGTAGAGCTACATGAGTGAAATGAAATGTTGCAGTTTCTGACAATTTTTCATCTTCCTCCTCTGACTAAATTTGAAAAATGACCACAAGAGATAAAAATTTAATGTTTTATTACATCCAATGAGTTGTGCTTATCTGATCAACTGGCTGCACTTTGAAAATTGTCTTCAACTACTGACAACAATTTCATGTATTTCTTCTCCAGCCCTCAAACCAGATGAGATCCGTTAATCCACCAATTGTCCACCAGATTTAAAGCCCATTGCACTTATAAGGTCCAGGATATTACAATCTGTTTGCCAGGGTTGTCACAGGACTCAAGTTTGAGTGTTAAGGAATCTGGTATCATGAAATCCATTTCTCTGCTCAAAGTCCTTTGTCAGAGATGTGGGGGTGGGGATTGCTGTGTTTGGCAGGGAGGGAGGGTGTCAAGTAAATGACTTGGAAGTTTTCTTTTAATGTTGATTTTATTCCCCAAGGACAGGGATGAAGAAAGGGGCAGTAACTTCAAAGCCCACTGATGATGGACAGGCAGGCACGAGGGCTATGCCAGAAGCTACTCTGGTGACCCAGTGGTACAAACTGTCTCTCTTGGCTGTTTCTCGGGTAAATCTCCCCAGTTAGTTTCACCTGGAAAGATAAACAGCATTAGAACTAAAGCAAGTGCCACAGCTCACTCTATGGCATTAGAATTATCACCCAGCAAAACTGCTGTCTGCAGCCAAAGGATACATTGTCACTGTGTCAGAGCAAGCATGGCCGAAGGCATCTGGGGAAAAAGAGAGGCCTGTCTAGACAGATTGGAACGTCTCGCGTGCCTAATTAAACAGTCCCTCTTAGAGCCGGTCCTGTGTAAAAAGCTTGCTTATTTATTAATTACTTGGGAAACACACCTTTAATGGGGTGCCATGTGCTTCATCCTCTTCCATGGATTCATGGGGGTTGGGGGCCTGAAAGGGCATTAGGGATCAAATAATCCAATTCCTGTAAGTTTCCAAATGAGAAATCTGAAGATCAGAGATCAGAGAGGATGGCAAGGCTGAGCAGCGACGAAGTAGCAACGGCACTAGGATCCAGGTTTCCGACATCTGGTGCTGTGCTCTTTCTGCCATGCCAGCCTGTCTGTCATGTAGACAGATGATGTGGCCACCCCAAAGATTCTGCTGGGAAAGCTCCTGTGGCAATTTATTTCCCCACATGGCTATCTGATTTATTAAAATTCCCTCATCACTGGTCTCGCTTTTGGCTGTCAGGCTGCCTATCTACTTTAAAAATAGAAACACCCCTGAAACAGAAGGTAGGCATGATTCTCCTAGAAGCAGTCCCTGAGACAAGGATTTGAGTAGTTTATTTTGGAGATGCTTCTGGGAGCACTGGTGTAGGTGTGGGGAGGACTCAGGGGAGGCAAGGAAACTCAAAGAGGTAGGCTGTTGAAAAGGTGACTGTTTCGGAAAACCCAGGCTGAAGCCCTCTGGGCAATTCAGGGATGGAATGTCAAATATACTTCAGAGTTGTCGCATCAGAGGGGCAGGGAAATCAGGGTCGTTATCCTCTCACTCCCATCTGTCATTGGCTGACAGCTACTTCCAGGGGCCATGGATACTTTCTTTCCTGTCTGTCATGCCTGGGCCAGGCACTAAGGCAGAGAATCACCAGTGTTTGTAGTAGGTCACATCCTGGGCACGGGATACACGTAAGGCACTGACAGCATCCATGGTGTCAGAGTTGCTGTCTATCAGTCCTTCCCAGCTTAGTATAAACTAGACTGCCTGACTGCTTGCCACCATGATATGTAACAACAGAGCAGTGAGGAAAATGGTAGATTTGTTGGGGATGGGGAGAAGTTGTGGTAAGCAAAACACTGCCCAAAGAGTAACAGGCCCATATGGTTTAAGATGAGTTTACAATGCAGGGTTCTGGAGGGTTCTGGAGGTCTGACCTTTGTATAACATGTTAATGCATGACACATGTTAATGCATGACAACCAGCAATTTAGTCACCAGTCTGTCCATGATCTTCCTCCACACTTCTACTCTTCGCCCCAATCTTAGACAACATGTAGAGAATCAGGGAGTAAAAGATGCCATCAAATTCAATTTAATTTAAATGATCTCAATCTGTTTTAATTCAAGCCAAACATTTCCATTTCATTTTATTTGTGATTCAATTCAATGAGATCAAACATTTATTGATTATCTTATATGTGTTCAATAAATGTGCCTCTTATGACCTTTCTTTGAGTAAGTCACCTTAAGGTCGGTTTGTTAAAAGATTGGGGCATTTTGTGTCTATCTGCTGAGCTCAGTCTCCAAAGATGCTCCTCCCTTGCTTATCAGTCAACTGGTGTAGCTTAGGGGCAAGAAGGTGGGTTTGAAATCAGACTTAGTTCCCAGGCATTACTTGGTGCCTATTTAGTTAGCAAATGCTTGGGAATTCCATATCACTAGGCCTTTCTTCCTGAAAAATGAAGTGGTTATAACTGGTCTCCATACCTCTCTGGATTCTGTGAGGTTATGTGGAATAACAGACAGGAAAACACTTTGTTGCCTGTAACACACTTCTTTTTTGTTGTTGTTGTTCCTGACATTCAATATTATTTTATATTAAATTCAGGTATGCAGCACAGTGATTAGACATTTATATAATTTACAAAATGATCCCCCTGACTAGTCTAGTACCCACCTAGCATAGTTATTACCATATCATTAACTGTATTCTTTATGCTGTACTTTACATCCCCAGTATTACTTTGTAACAACCAATTTGTACTGCTTAATTCCTTCCCCTTCTTTCACCCACAACCCCAACCCTCCTCCCATCTGGCAACCATAAAAATGCATTCTGTTTCTATAAGTTTGTTTCTGTTTGTTAATTTTGTTCTTAGATTCCACATACAAGCAAAATCTCATTGCTTCTGTCTTTCTCTGTCTGACATACTCCACTCAGCACAACACCCTCCAGGTCCATCCATGACACTGCAGATCACAGGAACCCATTTCCTTCCATGGCCAAGCAACATTCCATCGTATATATGTACCACCTCCTCTTTATCCATTCATCCATTGACAGACACCCAGGCTGCCTCCACAACTTTGTCACTGTAAACAATGCTGCCATAAACATATGGACACACATATCCCTTTGAAGTAGCTTGGTTTCTTTGGATAAATACCCTTAAATGGGGTTACTGGGTCCTTCATGGTCTCTTCTTATAGCCTTTGTTTTAAAGTCTGTTTTGTCTGGTATAAGTATTGCTACCCCAGATTTTAAAATTTTTTTCATTTCCATTTTCATGAAATATTTTTTTTCCATCCCTTTGCTTTCTGTTTGCATGTGTCTTTCAATCTGAAGTGATTCTCTTGAAGGCAGCATACGTAAGGGTCTTGTTTTATTTTCCACTCAGTCCTCCTATGTCTTTTGATTGGAGCATTCAATCAATTTATATTGAAAGTAATTGTTGATAGATATGTAGCTATTGCCACTTTATTATTCATAATTTTGATTTTTTTTTTCCATCTTAAAGAAGTCCCTCTAACACTCCTTGTAATACTGGTTTGGTGGTGATGAACTCCTTTAGCTTTTTCTTGTCTGGGTAGCTCTGTATCTGTATTCTTTGATTTTAAATAAAAGCTTTGCTGGGTAGAGTAGTCTTGCTTATAGGTCCTTGCTTCTCATTACGTTGAATATTTTGTGCCAATCCTTTAGGACCTGTAAAGTTTCTGTTGAGATATCAGCTGACAGTCTTATGGGAGTTCCCTTGTAAGTTACTAGTTGGCTTTCTCTTGCTGCTTTTAGGATTCTCTTTGCCTTTAACCTTTGCCATTTTAATTATGATGTGTCTAGGTGTGGGCCTGTTTGGGTTCATCCTGTTTAGGACTCTCTGCATTTCCTGGGCTTGTGTATCTATTGCCCTCACCAGATTAGGAAAGATTTCAGTCATAGGAAAGTCTTCAAATAGGTTCTCAGTCCCTTACTTTCTCTCTTCTTATTCTGGCACCCCTATGATGCAAATATTGTTATGCTTGATGTTGTCCCAGAGGTCTCTTAAACTATCCTTATTGTTTTGGATTCTTTATTCGTTTTGCTGTTTTGATTAGGTGTTTTCTGCTATTTTGTCTTCCAAATCACTGATTCTATCTTGTGCTTCATCTAATCTGCTAGTGGTTCCTTCTAGTGCATTCTTAATTTCAGCTGTTATATTTACTACCAACTGGTTTTTTTTTATGGTTTCTGTGTCCTTTTTTATGCTCGTTCTCTCTTTCTTGAAGTTCTCACTAAGTTCCTTGTACATACTTATAACCACTGTTTTGAACTCTGCCTCTGGTAGGTTGCTTGCCTCAATTTCATTTAGTTCTTTTTCTGCAGTTTTTTCCTGTTCTTTCATTTGGGTTGTGTTTCTTTGTTTCCTCATTTTGGTGGCATCTCTGTGTCTGTTTCTATGTATTAGGTAGCTCTGCTATGTCTCCCAGTCTTGGCTGGGTAGGCCAAGATATTTCAAGATATTTCATGAAAATGGAAATGAAAAATATATAAAAAGCTGGGGTAGCAATACTTATACCAGACAAAATAGACTTTAAAACAAAGGCTATAAGAAGAGACCATGAAAGACCTAGTAACCCAATTTCAGGGTATTTATCCAAAGAAACCAAGATACTTCAAAGGGATATGTGTGTCCATATGTTTATGGCAGCATTGTTTACAATGGCGAAATGTGGAGGCAGTCTGGGTGTCTGTCGATGGATGAATGGATAAAGAGGAGGTGGTACATATATACGATGCAATGTTGCTTGGCCATGGAAGGAAATGGGTTCCTGCTGTCTGCAGTGTCATGGATGGACCTGGAGGGTGTTGTGCTGAGTGGAGTATGTCAGACAGAGAAAGACAGAAGCAATGAGATTTTGCTTGTATGTAGAATCTAAGAAAAAAAATTAACAAACAGAAACAAACTTATAGAAACAGAAAACATTTTTATGTAATAGGTGTCCTGTGGGGCCCAGTGGCACAGTCTCTCTTGTCACCTGCTCTGGGTGCTCCAGGTGTGTCCCTTGTGTGGTTTGTGTGTGTCCTCCTGTTGTAGTTGATACTTGATTACTATTGGCATGTCAGTGCATGGTATTGTCCCTCAGGCTGACTAGGTGTGGAGTTTGGCCATGTCCACAGCTTATAGGCTGCTGAGCAGGAGGCTTACCCTATTGAGTGGGATTCACCCCAGTGGGCTCTGGTACCTGTTGAGACTTCCCTTTGTGTGTGCTGCTTGTGGGGCTAATTGGTGGTGCTCTGCTATGGTCTGAACCCAACCTCCAATTATATTGGTTCTGGTGCCTCTTGTGAGGGGCATTCATGCAGACCCAGGTCAGCCACTGCCCGTGACTTGCTGAGGACTACCTGGTAGGAGCTACAAAGTGATCTGCAGTTGTTCACTGCCTGTCCTAAACCTGAAGGCATGTGGGAGAGACCACACTGTGATTTGAGGACGGCTGCCACCAGTACCAGGCCTGGGATAACTCCACAAAAAGCTAGAATACCCAGAGGCCTGCTGGCACCTGTCAGTTCCCTTAAGTTTCAGCCCCTGATAAAGTCTCGTGTGGTATGTGGGTTGGGTGAGGCAGGGAGTCAAGGAGTCACTAGAGTGGGAAGAGTTGTGGTCACCAGGTTAATGTAGACTCTGGTTTGGTGCCAGGGCTGACCCTGGAGCTACTCAGCAAAAGTCTCAACACATTGAGACCAGTTGCCACTCACCTGGAGCCTGTGGACTCAGATAGTTTTCTAAGAAAGAATGTAATGCGGCCAGGGCTGGCTGTTCTCAGAGAAAGTACCTTTGGTGATGTGTGAGTTGAGTGAGGTGGGGTTCCAGCTGAGTTAGTAGGGTGGATCAGCAGAGTTCACGAGACCAATCAGATTCAGATTTGGCCTGTGGGTGCGGTCTCAACATAGGAAAGACAGCGCCCACCTGCGTGCTGCATGGGTGCAGAAAGTGTAGATCGTCCTCCAGTCCTCTCTATGAAGCCATACACCTCAGTCCACCCTCCATATGTCTCCAAGGCCCCCAGTATCACTGTCCCTCTCCTGGAGCCCAAGATGAGTGCCTGCGAGCGAGTGAGTCTGTGTGTGGGTCATTTCAAAGGCCCTCTGGGTTTCCTGCATCTTTCTGTCCCACCCAAACAGTCAGAATCTCCAGTTTTTCACAGCCAGATGTTGTGAGGGGTCCTCTTCCAGACACCAGTATTCCAGACTGGGGAGCCTTGTGTGGGGGCCTGGGGTCCCTCCCTTTTCTGGGGGTACCCTCCACAGCTGAGATATTCCTCCTGATTCTCAACAGCCACACAGAGTTTTGGGGCCCATTTTACATCTCCACCCCTCCTACCAGTCTCCACGTGGCTTCTTATTTATATTTTTGGTTATAGGACTTCTGTTCAGGAAGACTTCAGATGGTTCTCCCGGTTGATTGTTATATAATTTAGTTGTAATTTTAATGTGTACGTGGAAGGAAGCATGCACAGTTTTTATCTACTCCACCATCTTGGATCTCCTGTAACATACTTCTTATATTTATTTTGCAAACATTATCTCAGTGCCTACTCTATACTAGGCACTGTCATAATTGTTGGATATATGGTGATGGAAAACACTGATCCTCACTTTCTTGGAATTTCATTGAAGTCTAGAGATAATCAGTGGTATTGGGACTATTTACAGAACAGTGTAGGAGGCACACATAGATATAACATACCATCTCTGTTTTTAGGAAGTTTAGGATGTAAGGAAGATAGGGGAAAGTTAATGAAAACTAGCAAGATAGCATGTGTGGTTCGAGAGTAGTACTGAGGCATGTAGAGAAATAATTATTTAAATGTAGGTAGAATTTCAGTAAATAAAGTGGGAGAGCTAGGGGTGTAGCAGGGACTATTGTGGCTCCACCCAGATCTCTGTGGAGCCCCGTTACTGGGTCTTTGCTCCTCTCTCCCATATTCCATGCTATTTTGTCTCCAAAGCCTGCACCTGTGTGTCTTCTTTGGAGACCTGACCTTGGCTCTCCCCACACTTGCAGACAGCTGGGTGTCCCTGGGCATTTACATCCCTGGGGCCGCCCTTAGTTGAGGACTAATTAGTATGAGAGTCTGAAAACTCAACTCTGTTGCCTAGGAGTGGGACAAACTCGGAGGCATAATTTATACTGAAGAGCTCCTCAACGGGATTTTGCTGAAGTTATTTATTCTTCCTGGGACTTTGCCTGAAATCACACCCTTGTCTTGGCTTCTTCCCCTTCCCTGTCACGATTCCCCTACTCTTATTGGTTTCTCTTAGGCACAATTCCTTAATACATGACTTGCACACAAATTCTTGTCTCACAGTGTGTTTCTGGGGAATGCACCCTTAGATACAGGGCACTCCAGTCTGGGGAGCTGGGGAATGGCCCTGGGGAAGAGTGAGTGCAGGATGGTGGAAGGTATGGTTAGAGAATATCATGATTTCTGGCTTGTGGCTGGAGACTGAATTTGACATTCAACCATGTATAATTTATTTATTTGTGAAACATTTATTGGGCAATTCCTGTGAGCCCAGCACTGTTTTTAGCCCTTGAGATACATGGGTGGAAAAAAAAAGGTGAAACCTCTGAACTTGTGGAGCTGATAGTCTAATGGGAGAGAAAGAAAATAAAAAATAAACACAATAAGTCAGTCAATTTTATATGTAGTGTATTAGAGGATAAAGGCTGCATGAAGACTATGGAGGTTGATTGATTTCATATAACTTTGGGGAAGATTTTGCCGATGAGTCATGGTGAGGGGACTTGTGATCTTCGGTTTTCAATTGTTCTTTATCAATGATTTATTTGAACAGTTTAGAATTTTGGAATATATCTCAGCAGTGATGTATGGAGAAACTATCTCAAGGTTGCGAAGAAGATTATTATTTGTGTGTTGTTGTATAACAAATTATCCCCAAATTTAGCAGCTTAAAAGATTTATTATCTCTCAGGTTTTGTGGGAGAGTGCATTGGGTGAGGCGTAGCTGGCTTAGAGTTTCTCACAGGCAGCCCTCCAGAGGCTGGCTGGGGCTGCAGTCACCTCAAGGCTTGACTGGTAGAGGATTAGAGGATTTCCGTCCAAGCTCACAGTCCTTGTGACATGGCTCTATCTGTAGTGGTCCTCATAACATGGCAGCTTATATCTTCTAGAGTGGACTCTAAGGCAGAGAGAGAGAGGGGGGGAGAGAGAGAGAGAGAGAGAGAGAGAGAGAGAGAGAGAGAGAGAGAACCTGCAAGTCACAAAAGGGGGGAGCAAGCTGGAAGTTACAGTCTTTTTGTATCTTAATCTGCGAGGTGACATCCCATCACTTCTGTTATATGCTATTTGGTAGCAGCAGGTCACTAGATGCAGCCATACCCAAAGGCTAACACAGGAGGATGAGTACCAGGCGACAGGCATGTCTGGGGACCATTTTGTAGGCTGCCTGCCACGAGCATACTTTGCTTATATTCTGAACACAGAGCATTCACTAGAATGTTCTTTGCTTTCTGAGAAATGAAGACATAATGTCTGGTATCTCCAGTGGGTCACTGGACTGATTTTTGCACAAAAGTTTTGAGGCAAGCTATCACAATTCAGATTCTTGATCTTATAATGTGACAATACTTGATTGCGGAAAACCTATTTTGTTCTCTAAAATGTGTTTATCATACAGAAAGGCCTTTACATTTGAGTATGAAAAGTTGACTATTTAATATAAAATTTTTAAAAAGTCCTAAATTCTTTCAGGAAATCCTGCAGTGTGGGCTGCACTGACTGTGCTTCTCAAAATCAGAGAATAATCAAGTTTAGGACCAAAGGGGATGTTTTCTTTCTGGATGAATATTGCCATTCTTCCCCAGGGTGTCCCATCCCAGCATTGGAATGAGGTCAGCTACTGCTCCATTCTCTGCCTCCTCTGGATTGTTAGTTTTGATAATGAACTTGGTGTGGCCTTTAGCATCAGCGCTGGCATTGGTTTCAACTAGTAGGTGGTTGTGAAAGATGAACTTGAGTCATTTCTAAAGAGGTCTTTTCATCAATGAAAATAATTTTAAAAGCTAGGAGTTGAAAGAGATCGCATTGAAAATCAGGAGTTCCTGAAAACCCAAAATCTTGCTTTGAGGCTAACAAAGGTTTCAAGATGAATGTCATGTGAACAATAAAGTTGTTTAAAAAATATGTATTATCTCAGCCTCGCCACCCAAGCAAACTAGCCTGGCCTAGTTACGTTTACTTTGGAAATGTCCCCTCTTTTCCCACATTTACACAGATAAAAATAACTTCAAATTGTGGGGCAGCTTTGAGGCACAGACTTCGGGAGGAAGAATTGAGACTGGGGATTATTTTCCAGCCTAACCTTTCTCTTAGTGAATACACATTTGAAACTAGTGACCAATGGAAGGGTCATGTAAACAAAAGGGAAATATCAGGGTAGTCAAGGAAAACACTGCATCGCAGAGTAGAAAGACAGGGAGCATTTCTGAAGCAAGAATAAATCAAGGGCTTGTTTTTTGCCTTTTATGAGAGGCCACCCGGCTGGTCAGCGTGCAGAAGCAGGCCGGTGATGTTGTGAGAAGTAACAATGGGCCCTGCAGGATGTCATAATACAAACAGGAGGAGGGCCACCTAGCAGCGCAGTCTGTCCACACATCCTGCTCTCCCTCTGCCCTGGGTCCTCACTGTTCCCCCCCGACCCCCAAGCCCCTGGTCTGCCCGTTTCTTCACATGCTCCTGGTTGGGTCTGGATGGCCCTCAAACACCTGGTTGAACAATAAACACGAATGACCGTGGTGGTCCTGTCAGCCCCAGCTCTTTGGGAAACAATCGCTCATCTCCAGCCCTGGCTGGAATTGACTTCCCAGACTACCCCCCACTTTTGCATTGGAAGGACTGATATTCTGTCCTTGCCCCCATGATTGTAAGGTCTCAAGGAGCCAGGACTTGTGAGGGACACATCTCTGCGTTGTCCCTGGAGTCAGTTACAAATCAAACACTGTGCTTACAAACTCTTACATTTTGAAAAGAACACTTTGCAGTGATTAAATATTTATGCGTGGCACACACTTGAAACTTTGATGATTTATTCAGACTTTATAACTTAGAGTAAAATATAAATTCTTGTTCAGCGTCACACATACACACACATATATGAAAGATTTCTTTTCCTTGCATATGGGGCGTCCAAGATGCTGGATGAAAAAATGCATCTTTTCCTGTGTGTTTGCTTTCCTCCTTCTTTCTTTCTTTTCTTTTCTTTCTTTCTTCTTCTTCTTTTTTTTTTAATGGTCTCCATAAATCCAGGGAACTCCTTGGACCACTAGCCTCTTTCAATAGAAGCATGTTTTCACTGGGATTTCCACGTTCATAATTATTCCTCTCATTTCTCTGCCGTGAGAAGACAAGCTGGTATTTCATTGCTTTGGGGAAGTTAATAATATGGTAGGCAAAACATCAGGAAAAATTATAATGAATGAAGCTATACAAATCGGAGGGAAACACATGTCGCTGTTCTAAAACGTTCCTGTCATAAATCCTGGAAATTTCACTATAGTCCCAAGCAAATAACTCTTTAACGCATAAACACTCAATTAATTAAATGTAATATGCTGTATAAGTTTGAATCAGTTCTAAATAGAGAAATGGTCACATAATGGTCCCTGAAACCATGGGCTAATAGAGGTTCATCTCTTATTCTAAACTTCTCAACTGGACTGAAAGCCTTCCACAGACGTTTTTAAAAGGACTACATACATAGTTTATAAATATAGTATTACTGACTCCTTATTCAGTACACAGGGATCAAGCCTCACACCCAGACTTAAAAAAACAACAAATTTTGCTCGTCTTAAATTTCTATCTCTTGGGATGTCTCCAGAGCAGTTGTTTGAAGAGTTCTGTTTTCTCCATTATTTCCAATTTATGGAAGCACGGGTTTTATTATCCTCCCGACCCTCTTAAGTTTCTTGAACCATTTTTATATGCTGCTTAAAGGGACACATCTCACCTGACTGATATTCTGTAATCCCTAAATAGCTACTTCTCAAATGTGACTCTGAAAATTGTCCTAATAGAGCGGCAAACATTTTGAGAAGCGAGAAGCCTTTTCTGATACTGGGCTGAGTTAGATGGCTATTTTGTGAGCTTTTATTAATATATCATCTCCCGCCTGCCATTGTAGGCCCAGTATTTCACTGAAGGTCATGTTTAGTGTATCTCTGCCCTGTTTGGGACTGTGTCTTTTTCATCTTGTGACCTTAGTGGCCAGCACTTTGCCTAGCACAGAGTAATATTCAATATATGATTCATTCATTCATTCACTCAGTCAATATCTCATACATGTGTGGTACTGGAGACAGTGTGGTACCAGACACTGGAGAGCTATGGTGAACCAATCATGAAAAACTCCTCTGGGTCTTAGGGGCCACCATGTTTTTTATCAGTATTGGTAAACTGAAATAAAATAATTTTATAAAAGGAAATGACCTTGGAGACTTGCTCTGCAACTCCTTCATTGTATAACAGGAGAACTTGACATGAGTAAGACTGGATGTTCTTTTGAATGTCAGAAGTGACTGGGCCCAGAATCCGTTTTTTTTTTTTTTTCCAGTGTGTTTCCCTCAAACTATCTGGTCTCTACTCATGATCTTCTAATTGTGCAACAAACACTTATAAAAACTATGTAACTGTCATGGGACAGCTGAGAGCAAGAGCAATTTTCTTTTTACAGAAACTACTTTTCTTTTTACAGAAACCAGGAAAATCAAATTCGTTGATACAGAGGCACTGACTCAGCCTTAAATTAAACAAACAGAAACCAACTAATTATAGAAGTGATAGCTCTTAGTATTAAGCTTAATGCATAACATAGTATTAAAGTTTTAGAACTATAAAGTATTTTTCTATGAGATACAGAGAACAAAGGAATTATAATTTGTATGATTCAGTTTTGCTGCATGAACAACAACAAAATAACCCCAAATCTCAAAGGCTGTAGCAAAACATTCATTTCTCACATGTTGTTGAATGTGGGTCAGCTACCATTCAGGAACCAGGATGAAGGGGCAGCTCTCAGTGGGGACCTGCTGTGTTCATGGCAGAGAGAAATGAGCAGGACAGGATAGAGCCTACAGAAATGCATGGCATGGATTTGAAATCTTCTGCAGGGATGGTGCACATATCAGGTCAACCTGCAAGGAACCCAGCATCCATGCGGATGGGGTACGTGTGCCACCTACAGGGATGGAGGGACATAAAGTCAGCAGCAGAGGAGAAGATGGTTGTGATCTGGGCTGATGGAATTCCTGGCCCCTGTTGCCCTTTGCCTGCCCTCAAGAGCTGTGGCCCCTTCTCCTCGGTGGATCCCTGCTCACCTTTAGGACAAAGATGGATAACCGAGGAAGCAGGACTAGTCTCTCATGCCTCCGAGGACTCAGGGTCCAGACCGCTCGTGAAATGTATCACTCTATTGTGTTTCACTCATTTTTCCTAAGAGCCTAACACTATCTCAAATATAATGTGGGCTCCTCAGAAATTCTTGTGTAGAGTATGGCTGGAATGTTTGTGACCAGGAAATGGTTTAAAAGTAAGCATATTGTGGTTGTAGGGAATTGAAACAATGTTTACAGGTGATTTCAGAAACCAAGACCCATATTTTTAAATTCTCTGCACTAAGAAACGGTTTCCTGTGTGACTGTCTTCCTGTAATTCCTCTTTGACTAGAAACGCAAGCACTACAGAAGCAGGAATTTCCTTTATATATATTTCTGTGGTGTCAAGTTAATCTCTAAATACCTTCAGGTGCCCAGAGAAAAATATGATCACATTTAATTGTGCTGCCTTGCACATAGCAGTTTCTTCATAGATTTTTTTTTAAAAAAACTAATTTGCATGTAATAATAAAAGAAAAGGAGAGACATGGGGACTTTTGTAATAAATCCAGTAAATTAGTCTGAGATACTTCTCAGCAAGAGGTGCTAAGACACAATCAGCATTTCTGAGGCTAATTCCTCTTAAAAAATTAAAAAGAAGCAGAAGAAACATAAGGAGAAGGAGGAGAAATAAAGAAGGAAGATATTGCAGGGCAAAAGTCGGAATATTTGTAACTAACTGATCACTGAGGCGTGGATATTAAGCGTGTTCTGAACATCTGAGTGACTCGTAATATGAAAACACAGGGATTCCGAGATTCACCTTCCCAGTTCTCCGACATCTACAGAATCATTCCAGAAGTCTCCGGAATGCACAATACTGCAAGTGATGTCTGCTATTGGCCTTGTGCTCTGTGACTGAATTCTCCATCCCATCTCTTGTTGAGAGTCCTTGAAAACCAATAATCTCTTTGGGCTGACATTCTTTCTCTTGTCACAACTGCTTCGCAGTTTAAAAGAGTGCTGTCTTAGGAAGAAGAAAGAAAGCATGAAAGAAAGAGAAAAGTGAGAAAAGTAGATGAGGAGATGGGGGGGGGGAGAGAGAGAGAGAGAGAGAGAGAGAGAGAGAGAGAGAGAGAGAGAGGGATAAAGAGGAAAGAAAAAGAGTGGGGATGCTGGTTTTGAATTTAATGAAATGAAGTTCTAAAAGAATTGTACACAAGGAGTGATCAAAATATACAGTAAATGTTTAAATAAAAAAATTATTACGGTAAAAGACACTTTGCCATGAATGCGTCTCAAAATACTCCCCCTCACTTCGAACACACTTATCCCATCGTTCTTGCCACTTTCTGAAGCAGTTCTGGAAGTCCTCTTTCATGAGTGTCTTTTAGTTGCACTGTCGTGGCTGCCTTGATGTCCTGAATTGATTCAAAACGTTTACCTTTCATGGTCATTTTGACTTTGGGGAAGAGCCAGAAGTCACACGGTGCCAGATCCAGTGAATAAGGTGGATGAGGACATGTTTTTATTTGACAGAAATTGCTATTCCAGAAGTGATGTGTGACATGGAGTTTTGTCATGATGGAGGATGAAGTAAAGACACTCACGAAGGAGGACTTCTAGAACGGCTTCAGAAAGTGGCAAGAATGATGGGACAAGTGTATTCAAAGTGAGGGGGAGTATTTTGAGGGGGATTAATAGCAATGTGTCTTTCACGTAATATTTTTTTTTAAATTTAAACATTCACTGTGTTTTGTGATCATACCTCGTATATCTATTGTGTATTGAAATGGGAGGAAGGAGAGAGAGAGACAGAGAAAGAGAGAGAGCGAGAGAATATAAGCAGCTCTTCCTCTGGTAACTTGCCCTTCCTCAGGTGTTAGAACAATGAAAGAAGCTCTTATTTCTTGAAGACTTTGTTCTTGTTAAGAACTTACTCCATATTTTACATTTATTATCTTCCAGAGTTTCTATTTTTTGATGTAAGTCTTACAGCCTTATGAGGAAACTGTGGCACAGGAAGTGAGTGACCAGATCCAGAGGGTTAGTCAATGGGGCAGGTCTGCACTGCCGTGGGGCTTAAATCCAACTGCAGGTCAATGTCCCGATTAAACAGCCAGGGCACAATTATCGAAATCTGTACATGCACCTGAAATGCAGGGAAGAGACCCTCCTTGCAGACTTCAAGGAGCCTGTAGGATGATATTGGGCCCAGAGTTGGGGGCTATAAGAGAAGACTGCTAGAGCTAACCAGGTTTAGCACAGCGGGTCTCAAATTTTGGGGGGAGACACTGATGAATGATGTGAGAAGAAGGTAACCTGTGCTCAAGTAGACTTGGCAAATGCTGAGTTCATCTGCAGGGCGTCTCAGAGCTTTCAGCTGCTAACATCACCAGGGCTTTCTAAAAGGAGGGGCAGCCTGCAGAGCTTCTCAGATGGTTCTTACTCCAGCCCCTTTCTCTACATCTTTTGAGATGGTTCCACAAAAACATACATTGGTTTGGAGTCCCTGACTTAGGCTCCCAGTGAAAATGTGTCAAAGCAGGTGCCCAGGACACCCAGTTCCTTCCTGTCCCTAAGTCTTAACCTCTCCACATAGTGTCCTCAAGAGACTCCAAGTTCATGTCACGTGGCCCTGTGCCTTTGCAACATCAATTGTTCCAAGGGGGAGCTCCTGGCCAAATGTCAGCCATTCTGGGGGCTTTTCCAGGATTTTTAGAATCAAAACTGAGTCTGGAATCTCTGTAGGTGCCTGGAAGCAAGAGCAGGAAAAGGAAGCCGCCCCACGTGGGTCCCACCAGCCAAGGACGAAGCAGAAGCTCGGGAGAAGAGGGGTCCTGAGGCAGGTGGCTCTCCAGCCCTGCGCCCTCCGCATTCCCATAACCCTGCTCCCGAGTCCTGGCAGAAGCCGACGTCTGTCCATGGAATCCCCATGGTGGTTTGAACGATTAGCTTGGTGCAATTATGTTTGCACTAACCTAATAGTTTCTTCAAGATTTCCATTCTCCAAGTCACCAAGTAATACAGTGAATCAAAATGAACACCGTGTAATCAAACAAAAACATATGCAGAATATTTAAAATAAATAGGATGCCAGGTTTGGTTGCACAGAAGGAAAAACTTGAGATAAGGAAAGAGAGACACAGAACCGTAACAGGAGGGAGTAAGTGAGAGGGGAAAGAAAGCCGTTAGTAAGCCAAGTTCAAAGAATTTAATGGGAGCAGGTTGCCTTTCCACCTACAGACTGAAAGATTCTTTGTATTATCTGAAAATATCGTTGCACTTATTCATTCATAAATGCATCCATTTTTTTTCAATTTGTTTATTTTCCTTGTCCACAAAGATGCACATGAAGACGTTATCCTTGGGCATACAGGTGTTTCAGACGTGGTCTCTGCCTGAAGAGGCCTCACTGTTCACGGGTGTAAATCATTAAAAATACACAAATGTACAATGTGTGCTTTTTCTGCTTGTTTGCCTTCAGATCTGTTCCACACCCTTCTCCTACCCTGCTTTGTATCACAAGCAGTGACCTGTGCAAACGGCATCGCCAGTTTCCCTCATCAGCTGTCCAGCAGAGGCCCTTTCGGGAGACTGGCCAGTCGGGGAAGGGGGTATGTCATTTTCCGCCCTCCTCCATGCTTCAGGAAACATCGCTGGCAGGAGTCGTGGCTCCCTTATTGTTCCAGCTCCTGCAGGCAGCCCCCCGTTTCAGGGTGGATGGTGTCACCTCTGGTGATACAACCTCCACCATTTGACCTTCAGGCCCAGCAGGGAAAGTGGCTTCCTTACATTGCCAACCTCTGGATGGCCTCACCATCTCCTGTTGGCCCTTTTAACTCTGCCAATGCTATTGTTATGAGTCCCACATATTAAATGACCCCACTCTACTCTCTGGCATGGCTCCCCTATTCTGACTGGACCCAGATCTACACGCCATCTGAACTAAGTGTCCTAAGAGAAGAAACCAACCCTGGGGACAGGTGAGAAAAACCTTCACAGCAGAGGTGACTATGAACCAGCTTTTGAACAATTAGTAGGCATTGCGCACACAAAGTAAAACAGGGTATTCTAAGGAAAACTATAAGCAAGTGTACTTCACCTTGACTTTAGGGTTCACTGGGTAGAATTGTTTGTGTGCGAAAGCTGGGGCCAGGCTGCGAGGCTCTGTGCATCTGATATATGTCCAATTATAGTTTGGATGCACTCTAGGTACAGTGAGAGAGCCAAAATATCAGGGAAGCAGGGAAAGGTGAACTCAAGGGAAATAAACAAATGTGTCTGATTGGAGCAAAGAGAACAGCTGGAAACAGAACAGGCATATAAGTGAAAAAGACTTTCGAAGGCCAGAGACAATAATATTCTGTTTGTACTGCATTGCTCTGCTATTACTTTCAGACAGTTTACCCTCTGCTATCATGTGTAATGTGCTTGTTCCTTTATTTATTCTTTTATTTAGCCAGCACTTGCTGAGTCGATGTCCTACGTCAGGCTCCGTGCTTGGCGTGGGGCACACAGAGACACAGCAGACTGGTCCCTGCCCCAGCAGTGCTTGGAGCCTTGTGGTGGAGGTAGGGAGGTGAAGCGGAGTGAAACACAGGCCATCATTCTACCAGGACACAAATGTGCCAGGGAAAGGGGGTTTGGCCCGCGAAGGTTTGATGGCTTGCAAATGGAATTGGCAAAACTTAGTGACAAGTTTTGGGTTCATGGGGGAGAAGAACTAAGGATCGACTTTCAGAGTTGCAGGATTGCTACACGCTGGGAGGACGGCTGTGGCATGTGTATGACAGACAGGACTCAGGGTGATGAGTAAACCCTGGAGCTGACCGGTTGTGGTAGCCACTGAGTGACTGAGGCAAAGGTGGAATTCAAACTGAGAGGCCCTTGATTGGTAGTTGTTTTTGTGTTCATCTTACAGATTTTCAGGGGTTTGCAGGAGGGACGGAGACCCACTGCCATAGGACTTGTAAAAATGCATGTTCTGGTTTGAAAGGGCAAGAGCTTTAGTGTCTTACTTCATTGGGGTTAAGTTCCATCATTATGTGGCTTTGAGCAAATTTCTTCTCAGTTCCAGTTCCCTCACCTCTAAAGGGCGCTATTCCTGGATAAGATGGGTAGTAGCACCGCTCTCCCAGTGCTATTTGGATCATCGAGATATCGGCATAGAAAGTGACTCACCAGGCACATCTCGGCGTTCCCTAAATGTGATTCCCACTGACTTTTTAATCCTTGATGTAAAAATGTTGTATTTTAAACATCAAGGAACATAGATACAGAGAAAAAAGTGATGGTTGCCAGAGAGGAGGGGGGTTGGGGAGCTGAGTGAAAAAGGTGAAGGGATTAACAAATACAAATTACTAGTTACCAAATAGAGAAATGTAAAATGCAACATAAAGAATATAGTCAATAATATTGGAAAAACTATGTATAGTGCCAGGTGGGTACTAGACTTATTGGGGGGATCACTTCATAAATTATATAAATGTCTAACCACTATGCTGTACACCTGAAACTAATATAAAATAATATTGAATGTCAGCTGTAACTGAAAAAAAATATGTCAACGGAATAAACTATCCTTGTTTTTTAGAAGATGCACAGCTATCCTCTTCATGAATAGGTCCGTTAGGGAGGATCTCAATGGAATTTCCAGGTTTTGAATGAAGAAAACTAAAGATATTAGGTGTGTCCCAGATACCGAGGTACAACTGAAAAATAATAACATTAAAAAAAAAAGAACAAAAAAAATGCTCAATTGGCTCCTCAAACACTTGGAGGTATTTTCAGGTATTTGGGGTTCTTCCATGTATGAAATACACAATGTTTTTGTCATACTGGCAGTCTGGTGACAGATACTGCTGAAGTGCCATGTAATGCAGTATGTAACAACAAGGAAGCAATTAAGGCATTTTTAGTTCCCTCTGAGGCTTGCAAAAATTGCTTAAATATAGCTCTCCAAAACAACATCCATTTTTTTTTTTTTTTTTTTTATCAAAGCCAAATTTAAATGTTATTTAATGCACGACCTTTTTGGCCAGGAATAGATGTCAAGTTTTTCTTTTTATTGTTATTTTTAATTTAAACCAATGGTACCTTGGACTGCTTTCCCTTTAGTAGGATATTTGTGAGTCTCCGAGGAAACTCCAAGTGTGTTTTTTTACTTGCTCTAACATTTACAAAGGATGCTGCTTCTCTCCTTGAAGGGGAACGCTGCAAATGTCAAATGTAAACCATAGCAAGTGACTGGGTCATTTCCCACTTTCTTCTCATTTCTGTCTCGGCCTTTTGGAATCCAGTGCACCTCCCAGCTCAATTTGCTTGTAGTGGGAAAAGCCTAGATTTTGCTGTCGGGGGAAAATCGTAATAGTGATGCGATTGGACTCTAAACTCAGGCAAGTTCTCCATTCAAATCCCTTGGGCTGCTTGCTTAAACTTGCTGAGCCTCATTCTTCCCTTCCATCAAATGGGAATCATCATACTAACTCGTATGGTGGCTGAGAGGAGAAAAAATGTAATAGTCAGCTATTGCTACTGCTGCCTGATATCCATCTCCTCTTCTTTTGATAATAACACTCCAATGGTACTTTGGATATCTCCATGAAGAGACTGTCAAGCAAACTGACCTGCCTCTCCTAGCCACGAGGTGGCCATGTGACCAAAGTGAGACCAGTCAGTCAGAGGTTCTTCCTCTGGAATTTGAGTCTTGAGGGAAAGGACACTAAGACACGAAGTCCCAGGAACTCTTCCTCTGAATGGCTGTGACTTTAAGTCATTACTGCTCCCTTGCTGGAGCTCCAGAAACCACTCTGGCTCCAGCTTTTTTGTGAAATCTGTTTTTTGTTTTTTTTTCCCCTTCAATTTTGGGTAGTGCTCCCTCCCTGCATTTCCAGTATTTTTTTTTTTTTTTCTCAAGTTAAACGTAATTTATTTCTGTTGTGGATAATCAAAGAACTGCCAATAAACATTAGCTCCTGGGCCCCATTTCCCACCAACCAAAACTCATAGTGCTCCTCTCAAATGAATTAGCATGCGTACTCCTCCAGGGCAGTGCTGTTTGTGCCACGATTAATGATGCTCAGCCCATCGTGGTATACCTTGTAGTGGCGTTAGCTTGTGGCCCTGGTTCCTTCTTGGACCCCATTTCTCGAGGGCAGGAAATCTGTATATGATCTCAGGACGCTGTGTCTAGTGGAGTCTGCCTCGCTCACTTGCTCCTACTCACAGGTGTGTGACCCTGCGGGAGGGTCATGGCCTTAGGGCTAGTTCCCCAACAAAATGGCATGTAGGCCATGTGTTTTGGAGAAAGGCTGCACTCTGCAGACCCCTGAGCTGAGAAATCCCATGAAAAAAGAAATCAAATAAAAGTAAAACAAAATCTTTGCAACTTAGTATTTTCTGAACTAATTTGACCATAGTAATCATCCCTACGTTGACTGTTTCTTTGGGTAGGGCTGCAGTAGAGATGCCAGGAGAATGGGTCTGCTGAGAGCACACAGCCACAGCTGTGGCATTCTCAGGTCTAGAATCGGGTCTATAATCCCAGTGTTTTGGGATCACCCTGGGTGTCTCAGTAGAATCCAATTTGATTCATTACCATTTGAACCAAATACCTGTTTTTTTTTTTTTTTTTTTTTAACAAATATGTATTGAGGGTCACTTTACTCAACAGCTAAGCAACTGCTCTTATATTATTAGGCCCTGTGCCTGGGTCTCAGGATGCAAGGATGAAGAAAACGCAGTTTCTGTTCTTTAGGGGCTGGAACAGAGGGCTGAGTCCAACACAACGGTGGTGATTTCAACAGAGTGAGGCAAGTGCTGGCGTATAGCAGGCGTGGGGCCACATGGGAGTGCAGAAGGAGGAGTGTCGTACCTGGCAGGGCGGGATACACCTGGGAAGGCGCAGTGGATGACAGTGTACCTGAGCTGATCCTTGAGAGACAAATAGGAGTTCTTCATATTCGCTAATGATGTCATAGTCCTGGCTACTATGTGCAAAGTGTTTACACTCAGGCCTTTCATCGGTTTTTAAATTTAATCTTTACAACAACCTCACCACTAGGAACTGTGGGAATCCCCCATTTTACTCATGTGGAAACTGAGGTTCAGAGAGAAATTTGTACCTGAGCCCCATGCCCCCAGGTCCAAGAAAGGTGAAGTATTTTCTCTTTCAGGGAACCTCACAGCCCCCTTTCTCATGGGTCTTACTCCATGGTTCTAAGTGTTATCATCTAGCGAGACTAGAGAGATCGTTCTTCCAAAGGGTCACCCCTTTTTTTTTCAGTATTTGCAGCAGTAGGGAGCATGCTGGGGACTTCGTCAGAGTTTTTTCGTGATTACTTGTTTAATTATTTTCAACCTTGTAAAAACTGGTTTTATAGCAGTTTATAGGCTTCCGTGTTTTAGTTCCTGAGTCAGGATAGATTTTCCATATTTGAATACGTTATTTGAATAATATTTAGCCAAACTTCAGGCCAAATATATAAAAATATGTATATTTATATGTATAAATATTTGTTGGCATAAATATTTGTTGGGTGAGTCTGATTTGATAAGGAAATCTGGATGCGCCTCATATGCAGAGACAACAGGGGCCTTGTTTCCAAAGCAGAGAGAAAAGGATATGAGTTTCTAGGGCCATGGTGGCACTAAAGCCCATATGACTGCTGTCACAGTCATTTCTGAGGCGGAGACAGACCCAGCATGGCCTTTGTCAGTTGTGAGAGGATTTGGGGGTCTAATTTTAATGCTTTCACTGCAGATGGTGGCATTTTTCTTGCATTTGAGGTTGCCATCTGAACTGTTTTTCTTCTAGTACATCTAAGGACCTGTACGCTAATAAAATTGTGGGTTTCCACTAATTAGATTGCTTAATTGGGGACACTGAGATTCAGCAAAACAAATTGACTTCCTTGATCGAATGTTGGGATATGCCGATTTGGAATACCTTCTCTTTCCTACAACCAGTATCGACGCTATGCAGCTCTTACCTGATCTATTCTAGAAAACTGTAACCAGAGGAGAAGAAGGAGGAGGAGGAGGAGGAGAAGCAGCAGCATCGGGGGAGGGGAGGGAGATGGGGAGGGAGAGGGAGGGGGAGGGGAGGGGGAGGGGGAGGGGGAGGGGGAGGGGGAGGGCAATGGAGGACATGCCGTTGCAGCTGAGCTTCAGCAAGAACAAGTTGGGAATGGATTCTCCATCTTCCATGCTGACCTCCTTTGATGTCACAGCAAGTTGGACATTAAGACACTCAACTCTTAAATTATATAACTTAAAAAAAAAGAAACATATTCTTTATTCCCCTCCAGTGTTTTAGGTTTGTAGTGTTTATAATGCACTACAGTCTTGGATTGTAATTACCAAGATAAATGATGAACATATTTTTAAAAATATGTTCCCTGGCAGAGGCAGCCTGACAGGCTGCTTTGGTCTGTTTCCATGTGTCCTCAATGAGGTGCGTTGGCAGGAGCCTCTGAAGAAATTTCATCTCTCTTGAGCCCAGATCTTAATTTTCTGCAAAATGCCTCCACATTTTCCATATGGATTTTTCACATGTTCCATATCTTCGTGGGCCGAAGAGGTCCAAGTTTAAAACCTAGATTAGCATTTCTACCTGAGAGGCGACCGCCGCCATCACTGGGTTCATTACTTTCTCCTTGCCCTTGGCTTCTATCTGACCTGTTTTACCCAGGATCATTTTTCTATTAGTTGATATTTAAAACACACACACACACACACACACACACACACACACACACACACCCTTAAGAATGTAGTGAACCTAGAAAGTCTGCAAATGAAGTCAAGTTTAATGTGCAGATTCCGAGAGTTGTAGAAACACGTGCGTGAGCAGCAACGTGATCTTTGTCCATTTCATCCACTGGGTGACCCAAGAAGAGACTTTGCCGACACATGTTTGAGGTGACAAAGACTGATCTTGAAACAAGGTGCACCTGCCCTTTCCTCCAGGTGTCCCCCTGTCACATTTTCCAGGTCACAGGGAACGAATCTATAGGAGAGGGTCCTGGACTAGGAGTCAGGAAACCCGAGCCCACGACTCAGCTGGTACGCTGCTGCCCAAAGCACTCTGTGGAGCCTGGCCCAGTCTCTTCACCTCCATTTAAGTTTCTTCAACTTGCAAACCACCCTTGTTCTACCTGATTCACAAGCTGTAGCATTAAAAATGCATATTTACTTGGGATATGTCAAATATTGCACAGTAACCCTTATTTTTACCTCACTCTGAACACGTAATCATTTAAACTTCAAAAGTTTTGTTGTTTATCAAAAATTAAAATTCTCTTCTTTTGATTGTATTCTGTCCACTGATCAGGAAACATACATTTTTTTAGACGGTGCAGCAGACCCAAGCTGATGAGAAACAGCTTAGTTTGATTTTTCTTTAAGTGAACTGTGCTACCTTCGCCTTTATCCTTTTTGGTGAGTTTAGTGTTTGATTAGTTAATCTTCACAGACTTAAATATGTTCTTGATGTCACACGGTACATGAGAGAGCGGCCTGGGTGGGTAATGTTTCCTTACTGAGCGCCCGGTTTGGTTTGGCTAGACTGGCTGATGGTGGGGATGCTGGCTTTACTGAGATAGGAACATGCCTCATAGAAGAACTTTCTAAATCAGTCAAATGCATATGAATGTAGCATGTCCTCCAGTGGCCAAGACCTCACATGTGATTGCTTTTTGCTTAGAGTTGTAAACTCTAATCTACATTGGTGTTCCTCCAAGAACAATTTTCTTTTGGAACAACCCCAATCTGGTAGCAGTTTGAACAGTAGTGTTTGCTTTGGGTTAAATTGTGTCTCCCCCAAATTTGTATGTTAATATGTAACCCCTAAGTTATAAAATGTGCCCTTATCCAAATAAGATAGTTTTCTTTTTTTTTTTTACAGAGATAGCAAGTTAAAAAAAAAAATAGGTCATTAGGGTGGTGAGCCATAATCTAATATGACTGATGTCCTTATAAAAAGGGGAAATTTGAACACAAGATACCCACAGATGGAAGATGATGTAAAGAGACATAAGGAAAAATCACCATCTACAAAGTAAGGAGAGAAGCCAGGGACAGGTCCCTCCCTCACACCCCACAGAAAAGACCAACCCTGATGACACCTTATTTTGGACTTCCAGCCTCCAGAACTGGGAGATGATAAGCTTCTATTGTTTAAGTCTCCCAGTTTATGGTACTTTATTGCCGAAGCCCTAGTGAACTACTGCAGTGTTAAGAACACTGTAATGAATAGTAATGATTAATTCTAGCTAATACGTGTTCAGTGCTTCTTACTATGTTTCAGATCTGCCTATGGCACTGATGTCTTGTTCCCCAGAGTAGTCTGAGGAAATCTCCATCATGGGACGGCTTTGGAGGTAAATTATAAAAAGTAAAAAGGAGCTAAATTTCTAGATTATGGAGTCAAAGAGAATAGTAAATGCAAAGGCTTTGATGGGACATGTAGCTTGACCTATTAAAGAAACAGAAAGACTAGTGTGGTTAGATTAAAATGACTGAAAAGGAGACTGATGCCAGAGAGATCAGGGAAATAAACCTGTGCAAAAATCATGTGGGCATGTCCAGGTGTTCTAAAATATAGTTTAACTTACTGGTATCAGCTTACATACAGAAGACCTTGTCCTATATTTCTCATGTCAACACATTTCTACAAAACATTGTGTATAGATCTAGAGTAAAAAACAAAACAAAACAAAAAAACAACGTATACTTTTTTGAAGCCTCCCTTATATCTAGTACCTCAAGGACTTCTTTCCCAAACCCTGTGGCAGGTCAGAGGTAAGTGAAGCAAAGGTTCAAGAGGAAAGGGATGATTCTTATTTCAAATGAGAAGACTGAGGCCCAGAAAATGTAGATGCACACTTAGAGAGAGAATGAGTCGGTTGTGGAGCCCAGAAATCCTGGCCCTCGAATCGGCGTGACTGTTCTTCCTTACACTGTGTATAAATATGCACAACATTGGGCATTGGTCGCAAGGTGACCTGCACTGGAAATGTCCAGCAGTGGAAATCCTGTTTATTCTTCGAGGTCTCTGCATAAGTGCTACGTCATCCAGGAAGCCTTCCTTGTTTTACTACTGAATCTGATGTTGCCCTCCTCCAGAAATCCCCCTCTCTCGGACATCGCTTTACATCTTTCCATGTGCATGTCTTACTTCCCCACAAGAGAGTCAACTTCATTCATGTAATGTCCACCCACAGGGCATGGTTTACTGGTATTGATGTATGGTCAAAGAATTAATTTGTGTGGAAGGATTGAATAAAAGTATTAGATCAGAAATTCTGCTCCTAGGTATCTACCCAAGAGAAATGTCCGCATACAGATTTGCATGCAAATGTTCATAGCAACTTTATTCATAATAGCCCCCAAACGAGAAGCAACTTAATAACCATCAACCAGAGAATAAATAGACAAGATATGGTCCCTCCATACAGTGAAGTGGAAGGAATGGACTATGGAGGCATGTTGTGTTATGGGTGAACCTCAGAAACGTTATGCTAAGTGAAGGAAGCCAGATACAAGGGAACGCATATCATATGATTCTATTTAGAGGAAGTGTCCACAAAAGGAGACTTTATTCAGACATAAAATACATTAGTGGTTGCCTTGGCTAGCGATGGGGATGAGGATTGCTATAACTGAGAAGGAGGGATCTTATAGGGAGAGAAAATGTTATAAACTGATTTATGGTAATGGCTGTACCACTTGGTGAATTAACTAGAAATCATTGAATTATACACATAAAGGGGGTGGATTTTATGATCTGTGAAATATACCTCAATAAAACTGTTTAAAAAAAGAATAAAAATAGTATCCAAGACTCGAGGGGGAATAGGATAAAGATGAAGATGGAGGAGAACGTCACTCCGCTCCCCTCTTCAATATACCCACGTCCTATGACGATCCTAACACAACACCCCATAGTCTAGAGTTTAAAAAATTTACAGAACAGTCTGCCAGCTCATATAATCATCCGTAGTACCTGAAATCAGGTTTACAAATCGTGAATCCATAGTCCTTCTATTTTGTCTGCAGTGGGATTCTATTCATATTTCCTCTTAATATAAAGAATAAAGACTTGTCACACCACATCCAAGGGACCGCTTGTCTCCCCTGAACTATTTTTTCATTTTACCTAAATATATGAATAGAAGAACAATCAATGAGCCCTGCTTGCACTTTAAAAAATGAAAGATTAATTCTACCAATGAGAAGGCCCACGGAGAAGATGGTGTTGGAGCTGGCATCCTCGCCCTACATTTATTCACTGAGTGTTTTCATAGAGAAGACTGTCTGCGGCAGGCCCTGTCTAGAAAGAGCTCATTAAGCCTTTTGCATAATGGACGGTGAAGTAGTTTGCAAAGGAAAACATAATTAGTCACGCTACCACGTCCTTCAACCTGAATGACAGGACCACTTCTTAGAAAACAAGGCCATTTAAAATAGCATTAGGTGTGCCTTTTTCCAGGGGAAGGAGACTGGATCTTTTCACTGTAGTACATTTCAACTATCCAAGGCGACCTTCTCTTATAGTCCAAGAATTGCCCCCCGAATCTACAAACTGTATATCATGTTAGGTTTTGAGCTATTTAGAAAAGGAAACACTTGCAGCCAACTGGAAGAAAGTATTCACTGCTATCAGGTAGAGGCACTTATTATTTTTGGGAGTATCAGCAGTGATCTCTGCCATGGGTCACCAGCCAACTTCCCCATGTCATTGAAAGGAAGCTCTGGGGAAGTGCCCAAGTCTCTGGCACCCTTTACCCCAGCCACTTTCATTTTCAATATTGGGTGAGAGTCTAGGAATTATGAGTATTTTCTGGCCAAGATATTATATTTTCCCCCTACGTTTCTTTTGGTATCATAAGATCAACTACTTCCAAAATAGTTTCTAATAATCTTTTGGATAATCTGAAATTTACAAGGTACATATATATTTCTACCTAGCCTGGTAACTGGGTTAGGCATTCTGACATCCTGATTATGAAATAACCAGGATGGAGCCGATATCAACGAGATATGGAAGTCTTGGAAGGTAAGAGCTGGTTAGGGTTTTAGAGGTAAGTCTAACGCCTTCATATTGGGAAGAGAAACTTGAAGCCTGGAGAATTGATTGCTTTCCTGAGGTCACACACATCACATTAGTAGCAAAGCTAGGACTACATTGAAATTGTCCAGACCCTTCCAGTCCAGTCCTTTTCTCACCACACCAAGCACCCTGCAGGCCAAATCCCTCCCTTTCTTCCCACTGCACTTCCTCTAGAAGATGTGGCAGCGACTTCTAATGAAATCTGTACACACGCCCCCACGAATCCATCCCTTTATGTAAGCAAAGAAGATGTATTTAATGATGGCTGTGAGTCCGATGCAGTGTTGGGGTCAATTCATAGACACTTTATACTGACAGTAAAGGTAAGCATTTTTCCCTCGCCAACTAACTTGTCAGAACGAGTCATTTGAACTGTTTATTTTGTCTGTGAATCTCACTAATAGTTCTTATGGATTCAGCACAAACTCACCCATCATTAAAGAATCCCAATATTTTTTTTCAGGAAAATTTAGAAAAAATTACCTAGAAAATATTGTTTTTTGTTTTGCAAAGATTCGCCCAGTGGTGCATGAATCCCCATCTGAAGCATCCCTCTCAACAACACTTAAAAAAAAAAAGATTTTTATTAAAAATATAGCTAACATACAATATTATATTAGTTTCAGGGGTGCACCATAGTTAGTCGACATTTATAGACCTAAAGATGTGATCACCATGATAAGTCCAGACCCATCTGACACCGTGCCACGCTGTCACAATATTATTGACTATATTCCCTATGCTGTATATTACGTCCCCATGACCTACTTGTTTTATACCTGGACATGTTAATTTTGTATTCCCCCTCACATTTTTTGTCCCCTTTTCAAATTTTTCAATTACAGCTGACATTCAATATTATTTTATATTAATTTCAGGTGTACAGCATTGAGGTTAGACATTTATATAATTTAAGAAGTGATCCCCTGACTAGTTTAGTACCCACGTGGCATTACACATAGTTATTACGATATTATTGACTATATTCCCTATGCTTTACTTTACATCTCCATGACTACTTTGTAACTACCAATTTAAACTTCTTAATCCCTTAAACTTTTCACCCTGCCCCCAAACCCCACCCATCTATCACCCCAATAAATCTAATATCCATCTGACACCACACATAATTATTATAATATTATTGACTATATTCCTTATGTTATACCTTACATTCCCATAACTGCTTTGTAACAACAAATTTGTACTTCTTAATTAATCCCTTCCCCTTTTACACTCATCCCCACCAACCCCCTCCCATCTGGCAACCATCAAAATGTTTTCTGTATCTGAGTTTGTTTGTTTATTTTGGTCTTTAGATTCCACATATAAGCGAAATCACATTGCATCTGTCTGTCTTTGTCTGACGTACTCCACTCAGCCCAATACCCTCCGGGTGCATCCATGCAGCCACAGATGGCAAGAATCTGTTCCCTTCTATGACCGAGCAATATTCCACTGTACATATGTACCACCTCCTCTTTGTCCATTCTTCCATCGACGGACACCCAGACTGCCTCCACAACTTTGTCACTGTAAACAATGCTGCCATAAACATATGGATGCACATATCCCTTTGAAGTAGCTTGGGTTTCTTTGAATAAATACCCTGAAATGGGGTTACTGGGTCCTTCATGGTCTCTTCTTATAGCCTTTGTTTTAAAGTCTATTTTGTCTGGTATAATAAGTATTGCTACCCAAGCTTTTCTTTTTTTTCTTCCATTTTCATGAAATATCTTTTTCCATCCCTTTGCTTTTTGTTTGTGTGTCTTTCAGTCTGAAGTGAGTCTCTTGTACGTAGCATATGTAAGTGTTTTGTTTTCTTATCTATTCAGCCCTCCTATGTCTTTTTATTATTATTTTAATTTCAGGTGTACAAAACAATGTAATGGTTAGACCTTTATACCCCTCACAAAGTGATAACCCCCCTTCCCCCATCCACTACCCCTCTGACATCGCATACAGCCGTTACATTTCCACTGTTTCTATTCCTTATGCGGTGCTCCACTTCTTGTGAATATATATATATATATATATCATATATATATATATGATATATATATATATCATATATATATATCATATATATATATATATATATAAAACATATATATATATATATATATTATAGTTGACATTCATTATTATTCAGCTTTAGCTTCAGGTATAGCTTCAGGTATAATATATATATATATATATATATATATATATATATATATATATGTATATATAATAGTTGACATTCATTATTATTCAGCTTTAGCTTCAGGTATACAGTGCAGTGATCAGGCATCTCCACCTCCTATGTCTTTTGATTGGAGCATTTAATCCATTTACATTGAAAGTAATTGTTTAATTGTTGATAGATATGTAGCTATTGCCATTTTATTGTTCATGTTTTTAATTTTGTTTATTTTCTTTCATTTTAAAGAACTCCCTCTAACATTCCTTATAATACTGGATTGGTGGTAATGAACTTCTTTAAGTTTTTCTTGTCTGGGAAACATTTATCTGCCCTTTGATTTTAAATGATAGCTTTGCTGGGTAGAGTATTCTTGGTTGTAGGTTCTTGTTTTTCATCACTTTGAATATTTTGTGCCAATCCCTTCTGCAAAGTTTTGGTTGAGAAATCACCTGACAATATAATGGGAGCTCCCTTATAAGTTACTAGTTGCCTTTCTCTTGCTGCCTTTAGGATTCTCTTTGTATTTAACCTTTGCCATTTTGATTATGTGTCTTGGTGTGGGACTGTTTGGATTCATCCTGTTTGGCACTCTCTTCATTTCCTGGACTTGTATGTTTATTTCCTTCCCCAGGTTAGGGAAGTTTTCAGTCATTATTTCTTTAAATAGGTTCTTAATCACTTGCTTTTTGTCTTCTCTGGTACCCATCTAATGAAAGCATTGTTATGCTTGATGTCGTCCCAGAGGTCTCTTAAACTATCTTCACTTTTTTGGATTTTTTTTTTTTTTTTTTTTTTTTTTTTTTGCTGTTCTGATTGGGTGCTTTCTGTTACCTTGTCTTGCAAATTGATGATTCAATCCTCTGCTTCATCTAGTCTGCTGGTGATTCCTTCTAGTACATTCTTCATTTCAGTTATTGTTTTCTTTACTTCTGACTGTTTCCTTTTTATGATTTCTGTGTCCTTTTTTATGCTTGCCATCTCTTTGTTGAAGTTCACACTAAGTTCCTTGAGCATCCTTATAACCATTATTTTGAACTCTGTCTCTGGTAGGTTGCTTGCCTCCATTTCATTTAGTTCTTTTTCTGGAGTTTTCTCTTGTTCTTACATTTAGGATGTATTTCCTTGTTTCCTCATTTTGGCTGCCTCTCTGTGTTTGTTTCTATGTATTAGGTAGATCTGCTATGTCTCCCAGTCTTGGCTAGGTGGTCTTATGCAGTAGGTGTTCTGTAGGGCCCAGTGGAACAGTCTCCCTGGTTGCCTGAGCTGGGTGTTCCAGGTGTGTCCCTTGTGTGGATTGTGTGTGCCCTCTTGTTGCAATTGACCCTTGATTGCTATTGGCATGTCAGTGGGTGGTATTGTCCCTCAGGCTGACTGGCTGTGGGGTTTGGCTGTGTCTACAGATTATGGGCTGCTGTACAGGGGGATTACCTCACTGAGTGAGATTCACCCCAGTGGGCTCTGGTACCTGTTGTGACCACCCTTTGTGTGTGCTGCTTGTGGGGCTAATTGGCTGGTGTGCTGCTGTGGTCTGAAGGCAACCTCCAAGTATGTTGGTACTGGGGCCTCTTATGAAGGGCTCTAGTGCAGGACCAGGTCAGCCACTGCCTGTGACTGGCTGGGGACTACATGGTAGGAGCTAGAAAGTGATCTGCAGTAGTTCATTGCCTGTGGTAAACCTAGAGGTATGTGGAAGAGGCCACATTACAAACCAAGGATGGCTGCCACCAATACTGGGCCTGGGGTAGTTTTTAAAAAATCTAGGACATCCCAAGGTCTGCTGCCACCTGCCACCTCACTTAAGGTTCAGCCGCTGAGAAAACCTTTTGCTGTATACAAATTGGGTGAGGGAGTCACTGGAGTGGGAAACAATTGTGGTCACCAGGTTAATGTAGATTCTGGTTTGGTGCCAGTGCTGAGCTTAGAGCTACTCAGCAAGTCTCAGAGCACACCAAGGCCAGATGCTGTCCACCTGGGGCCCTCCGTAGGGCTGGCTGCTGGCAGAGAAAGTGCCTCAGGTGTTGGAGGAGTTGGGTGGGGTAGGGACCCAGATGCATCAATAGGGCAGAGCAGTGGAGCTCACCAGACCAATCAAATTCAGATTTGGCCTGTTGGAGGGTGGGCTCAACACAGGAAATGTGCCTGTTGCCAGCTGCTTGGGAGAACTCCACACAGGGACAATTACGATTGTCCTCCAGCTCTCTCCTCAAAGACACACATCTCAGTCTGCCTCTTGTATGCCTCCTATGCCTCCTAAGTCACCGTCCCTCCGCTGGAGCCCAAGGTGAGTGCCTGTAAGCGAGCGAGTTTGTGCATGGGCCGTTTAAGAGGTCATCTGGGATTCCCGCTGCCTTCCATCCCACCTGGATGGTCAGAATCCCCACTGTTTTCCACAGCCCGATGTTGTGGGGGCTCCTTTCTCTGGCACCAGTACTCTGGGCTGTGGAGCCTGGCTGAAGTATCCCTGCCAATTCTCAACCACCACACGGAGGTTTTGGACCCGGCCTGTTCCACATCTCCGCCCTTCCTACCAGTCTCAATGTAGCTTCTTCTTTATATCCTTAGTTATAAAACTTCTTTTCAACTAGACTTCAGATGGTTATCCAGGTTGATTGTTCTATAATATAGTTGTAATTTTAATGTGTTCATGAGATGAGGCAGGCTTGTGTTTATCTGCTCCACCACCTTGGATCTCTCCAGCACTTTTTAATTATAGCTTTTGTTACTGAGTAGCACAGGGAAAATGGAAGCAGGTAACTGTGAGAGGCCTGGAGCACTACTGATTACGAACATATTAACAAGCCAAGGCTATTCCTCCTGAGTCCTCCACCCTTAGAGTGCTAGGTTCTCAACACATGGCTGTTCGGTAGAATCCAGAGAGGTAAAGATGATTTCTGTAAGAGATTCCCTGATATTGCTGTTCAGTAGATTAGCCCATAATTTAGCAGGAATTGGCATGGAGCAAATATTTGGAGGAAGGAGAACGTGTATAGGCTTTTAAAAGCATGCTAGAGGTGTCTCTTTATAGAATGGCTTATTCGAGGACATTTTGTTTTCATTTTCAATCTTTTTTAAATACTTGTCATTTTTTACTGTCATCAGAATAAATTAAGGGCGAAAACATAATATTTTGGATTTATTTATACAACAAATATCTTGTAATGCACTGAATGGGTCATTGTGATAGAATGTAGGGACACCAGGGAGAAAGGAAGGTAACCTGGTCCCTACCCACCAGGTCCTTAGCTTGTGGAGTTTACTGGAGGAGAATAACCACACAAGTAACTGGAACACTGCAACTGTGGGACATTCCCTAAGCAGGGTTCAGGCTGCTCAGCTTCTCTGAAAGGTATGAGGTGCTACAAGAGCTGATGATGAGGGATATCACCTGGTCGTGGAGGTGAGAGGTATTTCCCCTTATTAGGTCGACATGACTGGGCTGAGAAGTGGGAGTTAACATCGTTTGCAAAAGTCCTGTTGTGACTAACGCAGGAGTTCTTGGGCATGAAGAAGAGGGTGATATGGGACAAAGCCCAGAACATTGTAGCACTTTTGCTTTAGTCCAAGAATGATGGAAAAAGATTGGAGGATTTTAGCCATGAGAATGGAACAATTCAAGTTGACTTCTTCCTGAAGAATGGATTGCAGGAGTCCAACAGTGACAGCAGGTAGATAAGTTGGGCACTTTTCATAGCTTGGGCTTCAGGGTGGTATATATGGAGAAGTTTGGACAGAGAAAATAACTGTTTAAGAGTGCTTACAATAGGGGCGAGTAATGGTGAGGTATGACTGGTGATGGAGAGTGAAGCCCAAGATTTTTGGCTTACTCAGTGGGTTAGAGTTTAGTATTTATTGCGACAATGAACACTGGCAAATGACGATGTTTGGGGCAAAGAGTGTGAGTCTGGCTTTGGACATATTGAGTTGTGGTAGCTTGCAGATGTCTAACAGGTGCTAGCAATTAGACAATTAGACATAGAGGATTCTAGATGTAGACTGGCTTTCTTCCCAAAGTGGGCCACTGATGGCCTGCCTCTGAAATTTACATCTTACATCATTTGCCCAGAAGAGACACTAATCTTGATGTTCCTTCACCGAAAGTCCTGGTTTCAGTCAGGAGTCCACACTTGGTCAAAATAATTGTAGCAGGAAATAGGTATAGATGGGGCCATGGAATATTTGGTAGCTTCTATGAGACGGACAGGTCCGGAAAGGGGCAGTTACCAAGAGGATGGGAAGGAGGGGGACAGATAATATAAAGTTCCACTCTAATAGTGCCAGGCTAATTAGACGTATGAAACTCGTTTCGGAGTGGATCTACATTTTCAGCATTTTGGATATTCTTGGAGCTCTGGGATGTGGGGAGTAGGAGAACAGAGGGCTAAAAAGGCAATAACAGCAGCCTAGGGAAATATACAAAGGAATGCCCTGCTATGAGTATTATATTACACGGTATTATCATTATATATTTATGTGCCTGTCTGCTTTAACAGACTGCAAAATTCCTGAAGGTTGGGATCATTTCTTATTTATCCCTGTGTTTCCAGTAACTAGAAAAATACCTGCTCAAAAATTCTTTATACTTAGGTACCAAATGAACACATTAATAAAAGCATGTGCAAAAAATTGAGGGTAGCATGATTTTGAACAAGAGCCTTAACCTTTCTAGACTTTAGTTTTACCTCTGTGTAATGGACTTCTTCATTTGACCTATATGCCATAGTTCTAAAATTCTGTGAGTTCTATTAGAACATATTTTTGCCAAGTATTTATTTTTTGATGGTCTCTCTAGATCTTGTCCAAGTAGTTGATAATTTCAAATTTCGTGTTAGTTTTCTACTCTCCAACCTATTGAAACCTGAGGTAGGTGGAGAAGGCACATCTGCTTTGCATCAAACGCATTCATATTCAAATTATAGCTCTGCCCTCACTAGGTCTGTACCTCTACATAATTCAGTTAATATTATAAACTTCACTTATTTTAATTTCTAAAATAAGAATGATAATGTGTAAGTTGCAAGGCTTTTGTGATGGTTGGAAAGAATGGATTTATTGCAGCATAGGAGGCCCCAGTTACATTTTTCTCACCTTTATGCCTTGGTGTGGGTGGCCATTGAGTTTGAGTTGTAATAAGAACATATTTGTCTGTTTTTGTTAGTTGATCACACTTCACCCTCTTATCTGCTCAAAGTGGTTTTGGGTAGTTTAATTCAATTGGTCTCAATCAATATGTCCACAGAATATCAATATTCCACATGCTAGAGTGATAGTATCAAATAATACTGATCTTTTCCCAATTATCAGGAAGATAATTAAAATGTTTTATAAATTTCAAGTTTACTTTATGTATTTTTCTTTAAAAAATTTGAGACTTCTTCTGCCTGCTAACACAACCCAAAATCTCCTTGTGGATTTCTGTTGTGTTCTAAAAGATTTCTGAGTACCTACAATACAGTGTCACTGTGCTATGTTGCTGTAGCTACAAATACACATAAGACTCGGGTCCTTCCTTCCTGGATCTTATTGCTAAGTGTACAGAGGAGCAGTGACGAGAGGATTTTTTTTAAGTGACAAGGGACACACTTGTATCAAGCTTTGAATGCAAAATCTAAGGTAGATAGATGGAGAAAGGTGCAAGGTCTGCCAGGAAAATGGCCAAGCAAGAGCAGGTAGGAAGAATGAGTCACTCTTTTTAGTCACAGCACAAGCTTTGGTTATAAACATGTAGTCATTTGTTGCCAATAAAATTATGGTATTACCGGCTTTAAGAACGGATTAACTAGACAATGGCATTCCTAAAGGAGACTAGGAGATCAAGAGAGAAACACAGGTTAAATCCTATCACTCCTGGGTACGCTTATGAAAATCTCGTTTGTGATGTGCCTAATGCTCTGGTGTCTTGTTTCAGAGCTGTGCCTTTCTACAGTTTCAGACGGCTGCTTTGATGCACATGACGTCATCTTGATGTATTATCCTTGGCTATCTGTATGCCTTTGGTTACAATGAGCATTCATAAGTTAATACTAAGATTTCTATGATCCTCACTTTCTTTTAATAATCCCAAATGAGAGAAAACATATGGGAACTCATGATAATGGCAGAGTGCCAAAACTGGATTGAAAACACAAACAAAGGGGAGCTATATTAGAGAAAGGGTATAAACACGAAACTTACAATGAAAATACTTATTGGTAGTCACTCTGTGCCAGGCCTTGTATCATTTAAGTCTCATCTTAACTCTGTGTGATGAGTACCAGTACTCTTCTCCTTTTATAGATGAGAAATTGAAGCACAGAGAGGTTAAGTAATTTGCCCTAGGTAGCACAGCTAATAAGTGGTGGAGCTTGGATTTGAACCCAGGCAACCAGGCTCTGGAGCCAATTCTTATAACCCCTATTTTTATACAGGATCATTTTATTTGAGGGTAATACCACTTTCTACTGTCACAGCATGAGTTTTTGTTAACAAATTAATTAACTGGATCATTGGTTCAGCGTTTCCCTGACCACTGTTCACGTGTCAGTCCCTGAGTTATATGTTGGGGTGGCAATCAAGAATGACACATGCTCTCTAGTCTCAAGGAGCCCATTTTGGTTGGGAGAGTTTATGAGCCCATGTGACATTGCTTGAACTGCACAGATGGTCAGAAGGATGATGTCCAGCCATTAGTGTCAGGGTTTGGGTTCAAACCCAGGTTTTCTGAACAGTAACCAATTTTCGTGGACACTTCCAACAAATAAACGGGTAGTGTGTCTCACCACTGAGCAGCAGGATGACTGTGAGTCAGTGACTTACCGTTTTGGAATCTCAGTCTTCCCATCTATAAAATGAGAGACTTCCTGAGATGTCGTAAGGTCCATTTCTGTTCTGACATGTTATAATTACAATCATGGAACTATTAATTATTCAAGATGGGGACACTGGTGATTTAATATGAGATTTGAAATGTTACATTACAGTTTTCCAATTCAGTGCCCCTTAGGTGAAGTCCATGAGGGGTGGGAAAAGAGAGGTGAGTAACTCTGGTTACAAGGATCTTAGAGTCTCACTCACGGCCCTGAGAGATGCAGAATTGCTAACTGTACCTGGGGTCCCGGTTGGAGTCCACATTTTGAGTATTCCTAGAAATCAAAACCTGGCCATGAGGGAGCTAGTTGTCTTCTAGAGGAGGTATTATGCTTCCCAGAGAAAATTTTGGCTTGAGGACAGCCCCACCAATCTGTGTCTAATGAGATCCTGCCAATTGGTTTGCCCGTGGCTTATGTCTGAGTCCCAGGGAGACAGAACTAGGAAAGACAAAGATGCATTCTCCTCTAGAGCTTCTAGAAGGAATGCAGCCTGCCAACACCTTGATTTTAGACTTCTACCCTCCAAAACTGTGTGAGAATAACTATCTGCTCTTTTAAGTGTCCCCGTTTATAGTAATTTATTACAGCAGCTACAGGAAACCAATATAGACATTGAGGCCTTGGGAAAACATGGTGTCTGACAGACATGGTAGGAACCAGTAGAAGTGAAAGTGGTACCTATTCAAGGAGGCTGTGGTCCCCTAAATGATGCCTTGTCTGCAGGATCTCCCATGGTAACTGTAAATAGGAAACACTCCTTGGAGGCACAAGCACAACTTGATGAGGGGTATTTATTTATTTATTTAGAAGACTTTGAACGAGACCCCAATCATACTCAGTGTCTGGTAAAGGCTAGGAAACAATGGAAAACCTCTCTAGAACACAAAGGAAGGTGAACTCTGTGATCTAAGAGAAAGACACAGATAATATACACAGAAGACTGTGGCAAACAACATCTGCATACTTAATATTATAATATTTAATCTCCCATTGGCACAAAATTCTATGATATGGCTCTACTGTATCTTGTACAGTGTCATTTGGTATATATTTTCTAGGGTCTTTGTAGCTGGAGAAGAGAGAGATGAGGGACATATTGCCTCTCAATTTCCTTTAACTGGAAGTAATACGTACACTTCTAACTATAGTCCGTTGACCAGAACTGGTCAGTGGCCCCAAACTAACTACAAGGGAGGCTGGGAAATATACACAGTTAGAGAAACCATGTATATTTGGCAGCAGTAATGGTCTTTGCCACATGCAAGAATAAATTATAATCTTGATGAGCTTAATTTCCACTGAGATTTGGGCTATTGTTGGGCATACAGTGACCTTAATCTGCAATTACTGCTTGAGCTAATTGGTTCACTTTGTTTAATATTAAAGTTGTACTACGGTCTCTGAGTTCCGCTGAATAAAATTCTAACAGGAAGCGTTTACTTTTCTCAAAATCTATTATAATTAAGCAAGAAAAATAATCAATAAACCGTTTAGGATGAAAAATAAAATGAGAAAAATTCTAATAGTCTTAATGAATTTTAGAAATTACTAGAGTTTGTAGTTAAGGTGTCATTTAGGCAGTCCTGATCACCTTGAGGTAATTTAGAAAGAAAGCATTATCAGGGGTTTTAGGAACAGCAATGCTAGAAAAAAATGTAGCTTTCTCCTCAGTTTCAGCACATTTCACACAGGCGCCTAAGGGCTGGTCCAGTGGAAACTAAGAAATGAAGGTTTTCTGTCCATTACAAAGGAGAAAGAGGAAGAGACTACCATTTCCCTGTCACCTACTGTTGGATAGGACTGTTGCGAGGTGCTTTGTGTTTAATTGTCTCATTTCACGGTCACACCAACCACCTTTAGTAACATCATTCTCCCAAAGTTACTGTTGAAGGAATTGAGGGACAGAGCTTTCAAATGATCGAGGTCACACATAAGTAGAAGAGCAAGCCATCAAACTGGGTCCCTCTGTGTTGATTTTCTCATTCTTTCCTCCTATAGCACACTGCGTTCCTTGTGAGAAAACCAATCTCTTGGACTTCGTTGGCAATGGGTGCTGCTGGGAGAGTGGGGTTGCTATTGTTTAAGCACTTGGTGACTACAAAAATGGGACTCAGATCATGAGTTACAGAAAAAATCCGCTCCCCTTTGGAGGGTCTTTTACAAATAAGCTATTTGTTTTTGTCAAGGACAGTGTTTGGTTTCATGGGATACGACTTTGTTTTCAACGACTCATTAAAGAAAGATGACTTACTGCCCTGTTTTCTAAATCTAGTCACAGACCACAATCACTTGCAGGAAATGGAATGTTTACTTGAGTTTATTATACAAGGCTCTGGATATGAGCTGTGGGATTTTTACACCTCATAGCAACGGTATTACAATTTATTTACAACTTCATGTTGGCAGCTGCACAAACTCTTATGAGAAAGGACAATCACACCTTGGGGACCAGTAATTATAGGCAAAGGTATAAATTGGGCAAAGCAGTGTAAGCATTTGGCACTTAAGTTGAAGAGAATAGAAATGGCTCTGGCAATTGGACAGAAAGCCAGTCTCTTGTTCGTTATGAGGCCATGAACTAATTAAACTGAACTTGTCAGAATAGACGGATGAATAGATTGAACTGGATTTTGGCACTGACTGGTCCCACGCTCATGAAAACCAAGTTGTTTTAGTGATGTCATCATTTGGAACTTCTAACTATGATATCACTTTTGACAGAATTAATGTGGAATTAATACCATATGTACAAGCATTAATAGGTATTGACTTTGAACACTCAATGATCATTTGAGGTTGGTTTCCAAAGGAAAACTATGAGATATGTCTTCCTAGCATCTCTAGTTATCAGATGTCAAACCCAGATTAGACATGGACTTCAACATGCTCATTAGAATTCCTCGGAGACGAATCCATATGTGTGTTTCTAAAAAAATATTTGCCTAGGAACATGGTTTAAAGTATGTTTTATTTGCATAATATTGAACTAGGGGATAAGAGGATTTCAAATTAAATACACAGTTAACTTAAAAGAAATTGCCGAGAGGGGTTTTTTTTTTTTTTTAATCAAATGATTGGATTTTTTTTCTTTTTAAAGCTAAGACATGAGATGCTCTTATTATTTAAAATAGTTGTGCTTTGCAATTTTCTGGAGTAAATAGATTCTCTCTTCCTTTTCTCACCTAATGGGTGAAATCTATCTTTTGTATGCTCATCAGGATAGGTTCTTTTGAATCTTGGGAGAAGGGTGTGTATAGTACTTTTTATTAGCTATGCAAATGTTTATTTAATGCCTTCTTTGTTTGGGGAATTTTTACATCTCTTTAGGTTCCTTAGAATTAATTCCTTGCTTTTGCATAGAAATGGAAATCTAGAAGTGTAATTGAACTCATGACACATAAAACCTGGGTATACATGACTTAACAGATAAGCAAAGGAAAGTGAAATGAACACAATGTAGCACCTTGAGTAGCTGGTGAGGCTAGAACCAAGCCAGGTATTGTTTTGAATGGTGCAATGCAATTTATTTAGCTGGATTGTCTGTGGGACACTTTTTATAGTTTATCTTATTACTCCTCACAAGAGTCCACTTTACAGTTCAACAGTGGGAAAGTATTGCTCAAGGTAACAGAATTGAACTCACATCTGTCCAACTCCAAAGGTTGTGCTTTATCTAATAAGGTACCCTGAGTGCTCAGTACTTTTCCTGTTTCCCAGGTAAGAAGCAGATATGTCAGGTGCAGAGAAAGCAGGTATTCATGATAGGGAATCAACATGGTGGCATAGGAGCCCTTGGTTCCAGTGCTGTCTCTGCCACATGCCCATTGCCTCACTTTGGCAAATCCCACCACTTCTTTGTGTGGGTTCCTCCTCTGGGATTCCACCATCACCTCACAGGGGTTCCTGTGCAAACCCAAGCCAACACCAGTAAGTACCATGAAGTGCTGTTCAAGTCTTTGTTATTATTATTGAAGTGCGTCTCTCACTGGGGCAGGTCAGCCGCCTTTGTTCATGTGAATGAGTATTGTACAAAACATGCTTGGTTTCTGAGCAAGTGTAGCTGCCCAGTGCAATCTAGTACAACAAGGGCTATCCTTTCTCTTCAGAGGGATCAGAAAGGTGGAAAATGGAACCCACAATGTCCTCCAGCATTGACTTTGAAATAAGGTTGTTCCATCAACTTTGTCAGTCATTAGCTGTGGTTCCCTGAGCAAGACAATCAAATTTTCTGAGCATAAGTTTCCATAAAGCATGAATAATAATACCTCCCTCTGTGGATTGTTGTGTTACTTTGCTGGGGCTGCCATAACAAAGTACCACAAACTGGGGGGGGGGGGGGGTTTAGCCAACAGTAATTTATTGTCTCACAGTTCTGGAAGCCAGACGTCTAAGATCAAGGTGTTGGCTGGGTTGCAGGTGTTCTTCTGACAGCTGTGAGGAAAAATCTGTTCTCTGCCTTTCTTCTATCTTCTGGTGGTTTGCTGGTGATCTTTGGGGTTCCTTGGCTTGTAGAATCATCACCCTGATCTCTGCATTCATCTTCACATGATGTTCTTCCTGGGTACATGTCTGTGTCCAAATTTCATCTTTCAGAGAGGACATCAGTCATACTGGATTTGAGCCCATCCTAATGACCTCATCTTAACTAATTATGTCTGCACAGACCCTAGACCCAAATAAGATCTCATTCTGCGTTACCGAGGGTTAGGGCGGCAGCACATGAAATTTAACCCGTAACAGTTGTTGTGGGGCTAAAAAATGAAATAATGCACATAAAATGCCTAGTGCATCCGACTTCGGGTTGATGTTCTGTGCTTAGCAAAGCTCCATTCCTGTTAGTTAGTGATGCTTCAGAGTTAGAGGGAGATTTATAATGTGGGATTGATCTCTTTATGGCTCTGCACAGACACTTTACCGTGAGGACTAGAAGCAGTATTTGTAGTCATTCATTATTGTTTTTTCACAGTTCCCTTGGACTTTTTTCCTTAGTTTGTGAGCTTTTGAAGGAAGTCCAGCCCTTCACACAGACCAGTATGTCCTGCCCAGCCACCTGCTTTGGAGTCAAGTCTTTTCTTCCAGATAATTCCCAGGGGTTTTGCAACAGATGTGTAAAATGTTACAGGCTACCTTTTCATCATTTATATTAAAATGAAAAAAAACACTTTAGAAGAAAATTTATTCCTAATGCATTCTATACAAAGAGCATATTAGCGTTTTATTAGAAAGAGCAGACTAAGTTTTACAAAGAAATTAATAAATAGATATAAATGATAACAAAAAGTAACCTTTTATTGGACAACTGATCTCATCTACATATACCAACATATGCATAACAACTGGGAAGGCAGATGTTATCATTTCTATTTTATAGACGAGGAAACGAGACCTAGATTAAATATACCATTGGAGGTCAATAGCTGACAACTGGATTGAGCCGACCTCACCGGGCAGTTGTGTTTGCTCAGTCAATGCATATTCCACGATCCAACAGGGAAAAGAATGGTGGGAATATCTGCAGGGTGAGAGAAGGCCTCCCTGTTTCCTGGGACTGCACTTTCTGCCTCTGTCATCTAGCCTCTTTGAGTCTCAATTTCCTCATCAGAAAAATGGAAACAATAATACCGTTTGCACAGTGGGGAGGGTGGTTTAGAAGGATTGGATGTGAGAGCCTATGATGTAGGATCTAGCTGATGTTGCAGTCTCAAAACATTTTGTTAAAGAAATAAGACAGTGAGCAAGTAAATGAGTGGGTGAGTGAGAAAATGCATCGAAAGGCATTTGAGGACTAAAGGTGAATTTATAACCAAATATCAGGCCATGTGACTGAGCAGAGCTGCTAGGGTTAATTTTATTTTAGTTTTGAAGAGATATAAAAGGCAGAATCGATTACAAAAGAAACCAGTTCCAATTTGGAAGCACTTTATAGCACTCTGTGGGTGAGGCAGAGTAAAGTGTTGTATGTGGGGTCTTCCTTACTCCTCACAGTGACCCCATGACGTAGAGGTCACATTCACTACCAATTTACAGGTGACTCACAGAGAAGTTGAGCAATTCTCTGAAGGTTACCCTGCTTGTACATTTCATAGAACCAGACTTTGAACATGGGCAGGGGCTGACTCCAGAGATGGCTGTCACCTACAATGTTCACAGCCTCTCTAGTGGAAAGATCCACTAGATCCAAGGGAGAACAAGAGATTAGGCTTAGACCCTTGGGTTTGCTTCTTACCAGTGCAGCAGCATTGAGCAATGTGCTTATACTCTCTGGCCTCAGTTTCCTCTATAAACTGGAGATTACCATCTACCTCATTGGGCTGGAATGAAGATTGAAGTGAATTAATTCTCATTAAATGCTTAGAACAGTTCCTGGAACCTACAAGGTGCCTAATAAATGCTAACTGCTGAATAGTAATTATGACTGTTGTGCTATTTGGCGGGGTTAAAGTCACAATGGGACATTAGATAAAGACCTCTAGCCTACTTTCTGCTAGAAAGCTGAGACTCTCTAGTAATATTCACACATTTCAGTCTCACTACAGCCAGGCTTGACTCAGAATCTTAGTAACTGGTAACCTGAAAAATTGTCTTCTGAAAAGAAACAGGACTGGAGATTTTCCTGGTAAATCACTTAAGCTCTCCTATAGAAACACATTTTTATTGCTTCATAGGGTTTTAGGCTGAGTGATTCTCATTAAAAAAATATTTTTGATAATATTACAATATTAATAAACATGTATTAACATTTACTTCATTCTAGGCACTGTTCTAAGCACTTTTCATATATTATCTTATTTAATTCTTAAAGCAAGTCTGTGAAATAATATTCTTATATTCTCCATTGTATGGATGAAGAAACTAAGACACAGAGATTCTCCTCTTCCCCGACTCTCAGAGTTTTTGTTTCTTGCTCAAAGATACAGAATGACCCAGCAGTTCCACTCCTAAGCATGTGGGGAAAAGACATGAAAATATATATCTACACAAAAACTGTCACACAAATATTTATAACAACTTTATAATAACCAAAATGTGGAAACAACCTAATTGTACATCGATTGATGAATAAACAAAATATGTTCTATACATATAATTAGATATTCTTCAGCAATAAGAAGGAATGAAGTACTGATAAATGGTAAAACATGGATGAACCTTGAGAGCAAGACCACCACTGTGTGCTTCCATTTATGTGAAATGTCCAGAACAGGCAAATCTATAGAGACCAAAAGTATAGTTGTGGTTTCCAGGGGCTGGCAGGAGGGAGTGTGAGGAAGGATGACTGCTAATGGGTACTACGCTTCTTTTGGGGATGATAAAAAGGTTTTCAGCTTCAGTTGTGGTAGTCACTGCACAACAATGTGAATATACTAAAAATCACTGAAGTACACACTTTAAAAGCGTGAATTGTATAGTATGTGAATAACATCTCAATAAAGATGTTAAGAACAAAGATAAGGGAGGCAGGTATTTATACTCTAAGCCGTAGGTACATGTTTTGTTCGATTGGTGTATTAGTCAGGGTTCTTTAGAGAAACAGAACCAATGGTAATATATACCGGGGGTGCCAAAAAAAGTATACAAGTGGACACTTTGGTCAACGTTGCTCAAGCAGTAGTTCACCGTAATGAGAAGTGTCTGGACACTGATGGGAACCACTTTGAGCACCTCTTGTAATTGCAGAAGTCAAACGTGACTTGTATTCATCTTTTGTTATCGATATATATTGAGTATTACAATTTTAATAGTTTCTTCCTTTTTAAAAATGTATATAGGTTTTTTAGCTCCCTCTGTATATTTTGTTATACACAATATGTACTATATAGTATGTAATATATTATATAATTGGGTAAATACTATATATGTAATATATAACCAATTACAACCCCCCACACACACATTTCTGTATCTCCTAAATACTTAACTAATGTTTGCTCCTTTCCCTAGCACAGAACAGAGCAATTTAAGCAAGTGATTTCCTGAAACACATGACCCTGGAAAGCCCAGTGCTGTAGTTAAGAAAAAAAAAAAATCCATATTATAGAAATATCATCCTTGGTAGTTCTGACATGAGTTTTGCAATTAAATACCAATTTTCAGTGTGAAAAGATGATGCCTTGTTCAAATTAGGGTAACCTCCAACTAGGTCTAAAATACATGAAAATCATGTAATCCAAGATTTTACTCACCTGAGGGAACAAAATATTTTTGCTGGCCCTAGTTCACCTTCTTTCACACATTTTACAATGTGTGGTATTTTAATCAATGTCAACCTGCTGCTTTGGAAATAGAGACTTTGGAAGTGCCCTGACAGCACTTAACTCCACGAGAAGATATATATTCCTTCCTTCAGTATATGCCACACAGTAAATTAAACACTCATTAAAAGGTTCATGAAAATTTAGACCTGCACGTAATGCATGCAAATCCAAAAATCAAGGGAGGAGATTCTTCCATTTAAAACAAAAAGGCATGGCTATACTTTGCACGGATATAAAATTGATTATGAAAAGAATAGAAGAAATTACTTAGTTCAAAGTGCTGTGTAGGTAAGAAGAGTGGAAATATATAGTTATCAGGGCTTAGGGGAGAGAAAGGGAGAGAAGAGAAAATGCCTGCAGCAATGGAAAATCTGGGAGATCTTGCAGCCTGGGGTTGTTCTGAGCCTTCTTCTCAACCAAACTCGTTGGTCATTTTGATTTTGGATCACCCATTGACTCTCATTTTTAAGGTCAACCTTCCTCAGGAGTGAGAAGTGAACACTCCAGCTGCTCGAGCCGGTGCTCTGCCCATTGCCAACTCCTCTGAGGACTAAGACCTTACAGTAGGAATGCTTCCCCCACTTTGCACGTGTCCTTTCATGGGGGGAGCCCTCTGTGAGGGTGACACTTCTGGCCTCTTGTGTTGCCTCCCTCAGTCCTGAGGCTTTTTCCGATTATTGAAAGAGAAACTAGACATGCATAGCCCAGTCCCATCCTTTCCCCTTCTACTCTCGGAATCTCGAAACCAGATTCCCACCTGGAGAACTTGCTTTTTCTGCTGCTCCAAGTGAGACTGCTTCTGTAGAGATTTTCCTCCTATGTGTCCAGCGTGGTCTGTGGCTGGGTGAGTAAGGTTGTATACTACTGGGATTTATTGTGAAGTCCAGTTTCTCATAGACCTAGCCTTTGCTAGTAATAAAGCTGATATTTCATCTCCTATCTTCCAATGTCTTCATTTTATGTGCAGTTGCTTCAGAAGGTGGGTGGGAAAGAGATGTGTAATTTGTTAGCAGCCCTGGAGGACGTCTTCCCCACTCCCCGAACTGGCCTCCCTCGTGTCTGTAACCTGGCTATGGATCTGGTCTCCACAGTTTACCTCAGTGTTTCTTCCTCGTATGGAACTCTACGGAATTGGATGATGTGCATGTTTTGAAAGAAACGTCTAATAGGCGTGTGATCATGGCACTTTTGTTCATTTTCATTCATTTTTATATTTAAAAATCAAGATTTAAAAGGGAGAATTGTTCTAATAAGAATTTAAATTTGGGAAAGGTATTCATTAATCCAGTTGGTTATTCTATGAATCTATCATCTATCTATCTATCTATCTATCTATCTATCTATCAATCAATCATCTATCAATCTATCTATTATCATCATCTATCTATTTTGGGGGGGGGGTCAAACCATTTTATCGAGGGGCTTCAGGGGAGGGCTGAAGGGCTGGGAAGATGAGATCTGATGCTCTCAGCCTAGCCAGGTCTCCCTAGCTTCACAGTTGCCGAAAGCTGGGTATTTATTGCGCACCTGCGACCTGCCATGAGTTGAGAATGGAATGTTCTCCTTGTCATCATAGTTCTGCTCTTCTAATGGGAGATGATTATGCCAGGGTCATAAGCCCAGTGATAGATACATGGAGAACATGCTGTCAAAGTGGCTTGGTCAAAATGATATAACAAAGTGCTTTTGTTGCAGTTGAAGGCATATTTGACCTAAATAAATATGTTACTTCCTACCGTAAGTCAGAGCAGCCTAATTTCTGAATTATAAAATATCATCAGAACTAAGATGGTGGAAGGCTCTTCAAGATAAGGATTTTTAAAAAATTATTTCTCTATCCGCTAAGATTAGAAGCATATCTGGAACACAGTGGGTATTCAATTTTGTATATTATCTGTTTCATTCACTCATCATCCACCCATCTACCCATCTTTCGATTCCACAAATATCTGACCATATCCTGAGAAGTGCTGAGTATATGGTTATAAATGAAAGTGACAGGCTATCTTGTCTGATGGAGTTTATAATCTATTAATGCTAGACTTCTAGAAATCCTTTTATTTAAATGCAGTCACATTTTAATGCATGTCTGAATACTTACCATTATAAATCATTTACAATACACTTCTATGTTATAAATATCATGTACTGTTTATGTGACCTTCCATATGATATTTACATGTCCCTTATAAACCATTATTTTTATTTCTGATTTCTTTGATGTAGGATTATAAATACAAGGAGAACGATACAAGCAGGATATTAAAGGTCTAGTCTCTACTCCTGGGCCCAAACTAAGGAAAGCCAATTTAAATGCAATTTAAAGAAAGCTCTAGAAGTATACTTAACATTTTTGAAAAGAAATTTAAATTTCAATAGCAAAAAATATATGTAAATCCATTTAATCTTATTGTTTAGATTGTTTTAGACTAAGAGTCAACAACAATTATCAGGAAAGAGCTCTGGAGGGGCAAAACCCCTTTTACTGTGTTGAATCTCTAGATGGTAATTGCGGGTGCAGGAGGTTTGAGTCCCTGGGCAACTTCACTGCCATGTTGGGGGCTTTGTCTTCTGTCATAGCCTAGGCTGATGGGTGTCAGCATGTTCCTGCGCAGCTTGGGACAGTTTTAGAGGGAGGACTCTGTTCTTCCTTCCATGCCACGTTTCACTACGGACATTCCACATCTGTGTCCCCAGATACAGCGCTTTGTACTCAGTCCGCCTATGGGGCCACCTCCCACAGTGTGGGCCTCCTCCAGGAGAATTGGTCAAGATCAGTTCTGGGATGTTTACCCCTCTTATTGCCCCACTCTGGGGACTTCCAGAGGATGGACAATTTTCTTTAAAATTCCCCACACAAAATGGGTGTTACAGACAATTAATTCCGGACAATGAGGTCTCCTCTTAAATCTGCCTCTCTAAGAAAAGTCACCCTTAAATATGTTAAGGTGCATTAACCCTTCTGAGGGATGAAATGTGGATGGAATGATGTCAGGTTGGAAGCTGGAAGGAAGGGAAGTGGGACAGAGAAGGTAGGGGTAATGTTAGCTCACAGGGGGGACATGCCTTTATCTGAGACAAAGGGAAGATGAAAGACCGGCGAAGATCTAGAAATCTGAGGCAGAGACACAAGTTGGAGATTACCTTTTGATATAGACTAAAGAAATTGTGAAGTACTTAGGTTCAGATTTGTATCAGCTGCTAAAATAATGCCGTGTAACAAGTTGTCCTCAAACTCAGTGATGCACAATAGTACATATTTATTTCTAGCTCATCAGCAGGGATCAGGTTTCCTTGCAGGGGCTTGGCAGGCTTGGCTGGGCTTGCTCATGTGTCTGCAGATACCCTCTGCTCCACATGTCTCTCATCCTTTCTGGGGCTGGTGGGCTAGCCTGGCCATGTTTTTGGCATGGCTAGAGCAGAAGGCAAGAGAAGCAACGCCAATAGTACAAGAGGTTTTTTTGTTTTTTGTTTTTATTTTTGAGTCTGCCTGTCTCATGCTCACCCACATAACATTACTCCAAAGCAAGGCCATTAGTGGGACACACTATGAAGTTACATGGCATGGATATGGGGTGGGGAGAATTGGGACCATCATGCTACTCTATTAAAAAGAAAGATTGTTTATTCTTATCAAACTTCCGTCCCATCTCCAAAAAGTCTTAGGGATTTTGACACTTAAAAAAAATAGCAAAGTAGCTATATCTTAGTGCTATTAATTCTTAGGGCTTGAAAATTCTCAGAATACTCTTCTAGCTACTAATCACACAGGAAAGCAAAGAATGTTAGATTAAAGATGACCTTAGAGCCTATTGCTTTCCTTCTGTTTGTGTCACGGAAGGAGAAACCTAAGACAGGAGCGGTGGTTAGTGGAAAAGCTGGTATTAGAATATGAATTCCAGTCCATTACAGTTTCCACTTTGTTTTGAACTATATGCTGCTCTGCAGTGGCAGAAAGAAATTAAGACAACTTTTTACAGATTGTTAACTAAGGGATGAAGTTACATCCTTGAGGTCAGGGAGCCATTCGGGACTGCTCTAGTCTGTGGGCCAGGGGCACATTCCGGCTCCACTTCTCACCTTAGGGCACTCAGCTCCTTTTGAAAGAGGGAGAAGTGACTGTTCACTTGGAAGCCACGATGCTGTGAAACCGAGGTGTGACATAGAACTTACAAATTAGATATTAGCTTGTAATGCGATCTGGAGGAGAGGAAAACCGACCCTGCTGGGGCCGGCCTGTGCGAGGAGTCAAGCTTCAGGAAGGGGAATAATCCCCTTTATATGGCACTGGTGAGACTGCACCTGGAAAACAGGCCCCTGTTCCAAGCCTCGGTACCCAGGCCATGTGGATGGGGAGAAGGGAAACATATGATTCACTCGTAGCCAGAGGAAATGACCTAGGTGGGAAAGATTAAAGGGCTTAACGGGCTGGCCCTCCTCCCCCAGCAAGGGACCCCTGACAGCTGAGAGGCCCACTCTCTGGGCCCTTGAAGTCGGAGGCACTACACTATCTGGCTCTATCATTCCAGTCCCATCTCAGGTCCTTTGTCCCCTCTTCTGGATGCTTCTTTCACCTCTCTGGACTCAGCTTCTCAGAGTTTCCAAAATCTTTCTTACCTCTGGGCTTTGGCACCCATACCTCCTTCTGCCTGACTGACTTCCTGCAACCACTTTTAGATACCGGCCACAATGTCACCTTCTCATTGGCATTCCCTGGACTCCATGGCTGGGTGAAGTCCTCCTGTTACCTGATGCCCTACCACCTGTATCGCTCCTTGCCTCTCTCATCTCAGCTGGACTGGCTTGCTCAGTGCAGCTCTCTGTGCCACTAAAAGCTGTCTATTTTGTCCACTGCTGTATTATATCCCTGGCACATGGCAGGGCCAGTAAATCTCTGCCAAGGGCAGGAAGAGCAATCGGCAGTTATGCATGGCACCAGTGCGGTGGCCTGGGCTCGTCCTGGGCCACCTGCCTGCATACTCTACTGCTCCTCTTGACCCGTCCAGAGGCAGAAAGAACAACACTGGATGAGGATACCGGAATTGTGATTCCAGTTGTGGCTGCCCTGCTCTCAGCCACATGACTGGAGGGAAATTATTGACCCTCTGCCTGCCCAGGTCTCTTGGTCTATCAAGTATGGCTAGCTGGGAGGTGGTGAGGATTAAATGCAAAATTCCTTCATAACCATTGCATGTTCACAAATACAAGGTCAGGCTTACCTTTAGTCTCACCTTTGTTCCTTATCACTCATGACACAATTTCTCTGGACATTCAGTTCATTTCCTCAGATATAGACTAATCATATGTGTCCCACAACCAGAGCTGTGTGGGTTGGGGGGAAGTGGGAGAGATGGGAGGTGGTGGCAAGGACGTGGCCAGCATGGGCCAGGGTGCTCACACCCTCCCCACCCAGCTCCGTGGACGGACATGACCACTAAGGTACAGAGGTCCCTACGTGTTCATGCATACAGAACTGCTGAATGCACTTAAACTTGAATCTCTTTAATAGGGTGTGTGAGGGCTGGCAGCGTTCAGAGTCAGTGGTTTTCATCACTTCTGCAGCTGCTGGTTACTCACATGCCTGGTAACCACCCCCCGGGTGGCAGTGCCTTGCACATCATAACTGTCATCTGTATTTGGCAACACGAAAGAAAGAATTGCCATTTAAAACAAAAACTGATTCTAGCCTCATTCTGTCCCCACAGGGAGTGTTCAAATTAATGCAAGCTCAGGAATATGATTATTTTACTTAGGAAGGCACATAGATGGGTGGGCCAGGCTGAGAGACAGACCGGTGGGTGGACTTGCTCTGCATCCAGGGATACAGCCGAGAGCGTGACCCCGAGTCACACGGCTGGGGGTGGGATGCCGGCGCCACCCCAGAGCAGCAAGTCACATTAGGCTCTGTCTGTAGTTTCCTTATCTGTGACATTGGGGCCATGCCCCCCTGAGTGGATTCTTGTGAGGATTAACTGGGGTCCTAGAAAGTGTAGTACAGAGTGGGCATGTGGTGATTTCAACAACAGATATGGGCTTGTTTCATTTTTTTGTCATTACAATTGATGCTCGTTATTCAAATTCCATATTTTCTAATTGACCTACATGCTGAACTTTACTGTAACACCAGAATCAATACTCACAGTGCGGTCCGGTCATTTGTGAGTGTGCGCAGTGGTGAAACACTGGGGCCACCTGTTACGCACGCTTCCAGTGGGATGGAACCAGGCCACGCTCTGCCCTCCTGCTTCAGCTCTCACTGTGAACAAATGCTGTATTCGTGGTTTACTTCAGTGCTATGTTTTATGCACTTTTGTGCCTTTTGTTTGTGCTGTTTTAGCTGTTTCAGTGGTCCCCAACCAGAGTGCTCAAGTGCTGTCTAGGGTTCCTAGAAGAAGACAACTGTGTCTTACAGAGAAAATACATGTATTAGATAAGCTTCCTTCAGGCATGAGTTATTGTTGGCTATGAGTTCAATGTTAATGAATCAACAGTATAGATTAATCAAATAATGCATCTTTCAACAGAGACACGTGTACAACAAGATTATGTATTGAACGTTTGCTGAAAATATGTGATCATAGGCTCACAGGAACCTAACCCCGTATTTCCCCTAGGAGCAGTGTCTCAGTAGTCACTAATTAAGTTTTTGTGGTGACTCTAGAGAAGAAAACTAAAGCAAATAATGAGAATCCACTGTGGTTTGATATTCACTCTTCCAAGAAAAAGATTGCATGGTTGGGGTTTGGAAGAACGAGGAAGACGTAAGTGTGATTTCTCTGTCTCTGTCTCTCTGTCTCTGTCTCTGTCTCTCTCTCTGTCTCTCTGTCTATCTCTCTCTCAAAACATCAATAGACATAGGTCCCAAGAACTGATGGGAGGCCACAGAGGCCCATGGAATGATGCAGACTCTGCATGTTCCCTCTGGCTGGTAATCGCCCATACCTGAAGAAAGTATCATTACCTTGGTGAGACTGATTGATGAATTCTGACCACCAGCAGGGGTTCCTCTCGGCTCTCACATGTAGTCAAAACTCAGCTCATTTCTCTTAGAAAGTAAATGCGTCAAGTAGGTTTGTGTGTTTCATGCAGATCTTGTGTCCTACTGTTTTTCTGCTATTAATGTAGGGTGATACACATACATAGGTTGTGTTAGAGAATTAGGGGAAATGAAAGCAGGTTTTTGTCTGCATACTCTTAAATTCACTTTAGCACCAAAGAGGTGGAATGATTATGTTCATGCTAATAATTCGTCACTTCTAATCAGGCGACCTGAGGAAAACAATGATTTTATGTTTCTGCTAAGTCCCTTCACTTAAACTAAAGAACAGACCTACTTCCTGTTTCTGCTCAGCACCATAGCACGGAGTTGTTTTTTTCACACTGGTGAACCTCTGGCAATTTCTCTCTAGGGACTCTACTGTCTGATGCAAACTCAAAAGTGTTTTAGGACTCTTTAAAAAGAAAGTGTGATCCTGGAAGCCAAGACTGCCTGGGGACGTCCTTACTGGTCCCTCGTATTGGAGCCATTTTGGTTGCATATACTATTTCGTATAATACAAATAATTATTATTTTTGGATTTGAGGCCAGCAACAGAAATAGAAATACTAGGCTCCTAAATTAATCTTAGTTCACAGTCCCCCTTAATCAGCCCTCTTCTCTCTTCCCCTTGGTGCCCATCCCAGCCTGTACTTCATTTATTCATTTCCTCTCACCTCTGTTGAGCATTTATTACACAGAAGGGGCTCTAAACTGCTAGGCGCTGAGGGGACAAAATCCCACCTTATAGAGACAATTTTATTCAGTGCACTTATTTTCTCTTGGGTCTACTAGAAGTTTTCTCTACTTCTTCATCCACCCTGCATTCTTTCCTTCTTATGTCATTTAACAACTATTTTTCAAGTGTCTGTATGGCCAGAGAGTGGAGGATTACAGAACTGAAAGTCAATAATGACAGTCTCTGCCTTAAGTAATTCATAGTCTAGTGAGTTTACATCTTTTTTCCTTCAGAGGACATCTTAGTCTCTGTGCTTTAATCTTCTTAAGTCTTCATCTTCGTGTGTGAGCATCGTCAGATTTTTGCCATTATCTCTCATCTCATTTCCTCTGCACTCTGTCTAAGCAATTTAATTCCACTTCCATGGCTTGCGTTATCAGCTCTTTAATCACCACCAAATGCACCCCTTTAATCCTGACCTCTCTGTCTCTGCCAAGGTCTGGACCTGTATTTCCATCTCTGTTGTGCATTTTTTCCTTGGTTACGACAAACAAATTACCACATGCTGCTCTGCTTTTGAAGAGCGGGCTTAGGTAGGAGCCTATTAATTGAATGACAAACCAAGTTCATGATACATGACTTTAGGGAACCATAGGAATCTTACCAATCAGAGAACTCTTGTGTTTTTTTTTTTTTTTTTTTTTTAATAAAATATTTTTGTAATGTAAGCCCTTGAGAAGACACTGGAAAACATGAATTAAAATAATATTTTTATGACAAACAATGGAAACGTTGATGGTATTTTGGCTTTAATAAACATAATTTCTTTAAGTCAAAGAAGATATATTTGAGAACAAACAAAAACTTTGAACAGAAAATTCCTTCCAAAATAAAAATACAAATTTCAAAGTGAGTACACTAAAGCCTTCCATTGTGTATTAAGTGTATTTCTATAATCCCACTATCAGAGAGCTTATAGTAAATGCTTGTGTTGGATTTAAAGATTTCAAATAAAAGACTCAAGTTTAAACTGAAATCTTTATTCTCCCCCTTCACACACACCTGTTCTTCCTCTTCTTCTCCAGTCTCAGTTGGCTGCACCATAAAAGTAATATGTGCATATTCTTTGAGAAATCAAATGTCACTATTAAGTTAAAAAAAAGAATTAACATTTTCTCATTTCCCATTCCTGCCCTCTTTCCTGAGTCCCACTCCTAATAATTTTAGTTATAATTATTGTTAAAATACTATTAGATAATTTATTGCTACATACCCTATATCCCGAAAATAAGACCTAGCCGGTCAATCAGCTCTAATGTGTTTTGGAGCAAAAATTAATATAAGACCTGATATTATATTATATATCATATCATATATCATATCATATCATACTATATTAAAGACCCGGTCTTATATTATAGTAAAATAAGACGGGGTCTTATATTAGTTTTTGCTCCAAAAGATGCATTAGAGCTGATTGACCGGCTAGGTATTATTTTCGGGGAAACATGGTAGTTCTCTGTTGAGTCTTTGCTGTGAAAAATTAGGACTTGGGCTCACATACACCACATTCCAGTTTTGTTGTTATAATTAAAACTGTGTTTCTTGTTCCCCCAAATTTAGAGAGTATTTCTTGATGTCCCACCATTTACAATGAAGAAATTATAGCGTCAACACACATTTGACCTCCCCTGCTCCTTGTGTCTTCAAGTTGTGTCAGCTGTACAATTACTTACCCAATGTCAGATTTTTAACCTTACATCCTGTTTTAAGGGTTTTATTATGATGATGTCAATATAATAACAGTAACTGTGCTGTAAGTCATATGGTCGAGGTGGACTCAGAGTGAAGGAAATATAATCTTACGTTTTTTAGGAGTGACAAAGAATGCTAAGTTCAAATAGCATTCAATGTTAGGTTCAAATAGACTGTATTCTAATTGCTCAGTATAATGCCACAATTTACTTCACTTTATTCTCAAATCATGATGTTCTTATACATTCATTGCTCTTTCCTGGAGTTTCTAATCACTTTCTTTTACTTACTGACAGGAGAACCATATACTTTCTTTACCACGTCCTTCGAATTTCCTGGCTTTTTAATCATATCCTTTGTTCAATAAAATCTACTTTCTTCTTAAAGATAAAACTACTAATATTTAGGGTGCTCTGAATCCATTCAAATTTGGATTTAGTGCTTTATCAGCCTGTTGCAGAGCAATTTTTCCAGAATTTATTCCCATTATATTCCTGCATTAATCAGGCTAGGGCTAAGTGCTATAACATCTCCGAATTTCAGAGGCTTAATTTTATAGAAGTCTATTTTTCACTCATCCTGGTCTGACTAGGATGACAACGGAGCTCTGCTTCTTGTGGACATTCTGGAAGCAGACATTTTCATCAGGTATCTCAGCCATCTTCTTGGTCCTCGATCTCCTCGGATCAGCTAGTGTCCAGGCCAAGAGAGGTGAGGGGAAAGCACATGTACTTCTAACGTCTTTGGGTTGGAAGTGGTGTGTGTGACATCTGATCATATTCCATTCACAAGGATGGTTACATGGCCTACCTAGATGGAGGAATACCAGGAAATAGATCTACTACCGTGTTTCCCCGAAAATTGTTCCCCAGTAAAGATTGTCAGCCAGACGGACGCATTTGGTACGTTATGATGATGTTCCAGAAGAAGATGACATGACTGTATTTGAATAAATGTAGATTGTTGTACATGAAAAAATAAGACATCCCCTGAAAATACGCCCTAATGCGTCTTTTGGAGCAAAAATTAATATGAGACCTGGTCTTATTTTCAGGGAAACATGGTATTTGCATAGAAAGAGGTGGAGAACACAGTCTCTACCAACACTTCTGAATTAGTCCCACAGGTCCCTCTTGTCATATCTTCTTTTGTTTTGTTGGATACATAGTCAAGATTTTTTCTCCCCCAAGACTACAAGAATACAAATGTTCTCAGTCCTTGTATGTCTAGACATTTCTTTATTTTATTCTCACACTTTGTGTTATGAGTAGGTATGGAATCCTGGGTTCAGAATAACAATTGTCTTTAAAACTTTATGATCATTGCCCTACTGCTTTGTAGCAATTTTTGATTTTTTAAATTCTCCTTTGTACTCTCTCTTCTCTTCTAGAACTTTTTTGGATAGAGGATGACACTTCTGCGTTGATTCTTTAAGACTTTACTTTTATTTTATATTATTTTCCTTTTCTTTGTTTCTATTTTGTGATCTGGGGTATTTTCCACAGACCATACTTTTATTATTACTGTTTTTAAAAAACTTTCAGCCATTATATTTAAAATTTTTATGAATACTTCCCTATCTTTAGATTAACCCTTTTATTAATATATCAACCTATGCTTACCTTATTGATGTGATATTTTCTCAAATGTCTCTGAGAGTCCTCATAGAATTATTTTGAAACTTCTCATATTCTGTGGATCATCTCTGTTTATTCCAGTATTCTTTCCATCATCTTGATTTTTTCATTCTATGCTTTTTCTTCTCTTCACATGTTCAGAAACTCTTTCTGGTTTAAAATAAGTAGCTGAAGCAGGTTTCTTTCATAGTTCAGGTCTGTTTCTCCTATTCATTGAATGTCTCTCATATAATTCTGTGTATAAGAGAGATGTTTTTCAATAGGAAGACTTCTTTTAGAGTATAGCTGCCCTGGTATAATAAAAAAAATATATGTGTCTTTGTCCCATGCTTGTCCTTTGGATGCTAATGAGATGACTCATTGGTTGCAAAAAAGGAGGAGGGTGCTCCAAAACTTCAGAATGAGGGCTGGTTGCCATGAAAACCAAGCAAGTGATTAAAGGGTTAGAACTTTCAGGCCACCTCCAACCTCAGGGAGGTGAGAGGGACTGGAACTTGAATTCAGTCACCGGTAGGCAATGATTTAATCACTCATGACCTCAATAAAAATCCCTAAACAATGACATTTCAACATTGAATTCATGATTTTCCCTGGAATCTCACCATTCCTGCCTCACCCAGCTATGGCTACAGTAATGCTATGTAACAAACCAACCACAAACTTAGTACCAACACACAATTATTATAAGCAACATAATAGTTACACCCCTCACAAAGTGATAACCCATCTTCCCCAAAGGACTGATTTTTATTCAGGCTGCAGGCCAATAATCTAGTCTACCTGCCTCCCCAGGAGTTTTCCCATCCCGGAAAATGCCTTCACCACTCAACTTGTTGCTCATCCACAAAGGAGAGTGCTGATTTTCACTTGTCCCTGTCTCTCCACCCTTGCTTCCCACCTGTCCATTCTACTGATAAGTCCTTTATTTTCTGCCTTCAAGTAAATCTCAATCTGCATATTTCTCACTCCCTGTTTCCACCACTATACCCAAGTTACTGTAATTTTGGGGTGGAGTATAACAACCTTCCTTCCTTCCTCAGTCAATACATATTTATTAATAGGGCTCCTCGTTATTGCCCCACAGGGCTTTGTTTATTGATCCGGAGTATGGCTCTGCCTTTATTCTGCATATAAACTGATTCACGAACTTCACGGCACAACTCTCGTTCTCAGCACCAGAGCAGTATTCATGAATAAACCCAGACACGATTCTTTGCTCTCATGGGCTCACAACCCAGGGAGGAGAGCAGACTTTTTATCTGGTTTTTCTGCTTCCTCCCATGCCTTCTACCACTCTAGCCACCTCACGGAAGCCGGAGTAATTTTGTGAGTGAGAGAAATGACATCAGCCTCTCGCTTAGCAGCTCCAGCGGCTTTACATTATGGACCGACCACCATGCAGTTGCCTTACTGTGGCCGACTCAGCCCCTTGTGACCTCTCCTCTGTGACCTTCAGCTCTCATCTCAGCTCCTTTCCAGCTCACCTGCTGTGCTCCATTCACAAAAATCTCCTTTGTTTTTCCTCTTTTTTTTTAAATTTAAGTATAGTTGGTATACAGTATTATATTAGCTATCTTGTTTCCGGTGTATAATATAGTGATTTGACATTTTTATTTCTTACAATGTAACCACCCCACCAATTCTAGTAATCATCTATGCAAACTTATCATAATATTATTGACTACATTTCCCTTCGTCTTATTCACCCTTCTCCCCACCTCCTCCCCCTGGCAATCATCTCTTTGATTTCTTTCTGTGACTTGGTTTTGGGGAGCTCATACAACTCAATAAGAAAAAAATAAACAATCTGATCAAAACTGGGGCAGTGGACATGAAAAGACATTTCTCCTTTCCTTTTCAATTCCAGGCCACATCCAGCTCCTTTCTAGCTTAGAGGCTGGCATGACCATCTCCTACCTAGAACAATACGTTCCTGGGTCTTCACAGTACCCCGTCTCAGAATCACCTTGTCAGTGGCTTTGCTCACATAACTGAGATTCAGACTTCTAATCTTTCCCAGCACTGTGTCTGCTAACGTACAGGGGACTCTCAGTTTGCGTGTTTGGATATGTGTGTTTACCTGTTTAATTCACTTTCTTCTAAGTAGACTGTGTATAGATTCCACGTTTGTTTTCCTCACCCTTATATGCCTAGGGCTTGGTACAGTGTCTGGGTTAAAGCGAGCACTCAAATCACGTTTTTAGATGAACTATTTGGTGGTATTTCAGGCACTGGTGAAAATGTGTCATGGGGGGCTGTGACGATACTGGAGTTGGGTCTAGAGTCTCAGGTGTGCCTTCTTGGCAACCCTCAAACTACAAAATGCAGGCTTACGGGCCTTGTTAGAAGAAATTATTTTGTAATAAGGTAGAACTAGAGCAAGGCAGGGCGAATGACTGGTGTAGGGTAATATAGGAAAATCCCTGTGGAGCTGGGAGAGCCAGGTCCACAGCTCAGGCCTATGTATTGGAGGCCAGGTCGTCACATGCAGTTCCCAATATAGGCCCCAGAGGGCCCGGAAAGGGAGAGGCTCCTGCCAAGTTTGAGAGTTTCCAGGCCACTTTGCTTATGGTTTGGCTTGGGGTTCCTGCTTCCCTTCCCCATTGCCCCTTGGGCTCCTGACCTTAAATCAAGCTCTCAATCTTTTCTCCTGTTCAAAATGAACCAGTGACTTTTAATTGTATTTTTCCATTCAGGATCTTTGAAATCTTCGTTGCTTTGCTTTTTTTGTGGGTTTAGCTTGACCTTTAATGTTCTCTTGGCAGATTTCTGTTATTGGAGGGGATGGGATTTTTGATTTGTTAGAGAGAATGGAGTCTCAGGTTTGGACTTCAGACCCTTAAGCTTTTTGTGAAAAACAGAAAAATGACTAATAACTATTTAGTGTGTAATGATGGCTTAGCAGTATTTACCACTGATTTAGGTTCTCTGGCTCCATTACCTAGGATATTTCCTGACTTAAACATTTCTCAGTTCTTTAGCCAACAGCTGTCCACATTTTTTTTAAGTCCCCAAACCTCCAGAAATTATGATTTCACATTTGTAACAGGCTTCTTTCACTGTTCAATCAAAAAGGCCTCTTGTGCCTTGTAGCATGTGTCCCCAAACAAATTTAATACAAATCACAAGTGGAGAAAACAAGCAAGGGATAAAACCCAGCTCTTCCCTAACGGGGCCAACCCCTGCCTCTCAGCTGGGTCTGAAGCAGGTGTGTGAAGGAACAGGACTAAAGACACAGGGGGAGGAAACACACCAGACACATATGCTTGAAGGGACAGGAATGTGTGATTCAACCTTCCTCAACTTTTGGAGTCTTCCTGGTGGGAAGAGAGAAGAGACCACATAAGCACACAAGGTAATCTATAGATGATGTATTATATTATAGAAATGTACACTTGAAACCTGTGTAATTTTACTAACCATTGTCACCTCAGTAAATGTAATTAAAAGGAAAAATAACTCAAAGGTAATAATTCCCTTAGGCGAATACTTCAAACGAATGCCTCAGCTTGGCAATCACTCATTCATTGTGACATTCAAGAAATATCAATTGGTTTGGGGGTACGAGGTCAACAGAGACACAGTCTGTAGTCTAGTTTCTAGTCTATTCTCTAGTCTCAGTGGCTATATATATATATATATATATATATATATATATATATATATATACACACATATATACATATATATATGTATATATATATATGTTTTAAGTTATCGTAGGAGAGATTGTAAGGAGTGGAGAAAGCACTGGTGGTTTAGAATCATGGGTTTATAATAACAATCAGAATGATAATTTGATGACTCATGCCACTCAGAGAGGTTTCCATGAGATAGGGACCGTGGTGACTGCTTTACAGCACAAAGCCGTTTAGTTTAATTCTCTTTATAAGCAGAAGAGGTAGGGGATTGTCTGACCCCTGTGATACAGGTAAGAAAACTAGCTCAGCAGGATGTTTTCACTTTCTTGTGGTCACAAAGCCCCCACATTGATGCCTCCTAACCCAGCTCTTTCTTACCTCCCATCCTATGCTTTTCACTACAGTATTAGTGAAAGTTTCCAGGGGGTGGAGGTCGGGATTTCCAGCGACATTTCCAGCTTGGTTACCCTATAACTCTGCAATAGACGCAACTCGGGAGTATCAGTAGAGACTGAGAGGTGACACATGTTCTGAGCATTAGGCCTATGGGCTGCATGGAGGGGAAGTCAGGGCTCTGAGCTTGAGGTCAACAGGCTGTGACTTTGGTCCTTATTCCGTTTCTTACTGACTTCAAGTCCTTGGTTTCTTTTTCTTTAAAGTGGGAGTTATCATACCAAATCTCACTACTTCTGAGCCCTGGGGAGTGGGAGGAATGAACTAGTGGGTAAGAAAATATTTTGTAAGCTCTGTTGGGCTTTGATGTTGTAAGGAAGTACCATGATTCCATTCATATCGTAAGACACTACTAGATGTGGCTTCTGGTTTTAGGAACTAATAAAGTAATGACAGCAGTCACCCACTGACTGCCTATTATGTGGTAAGTGATGTGTTCAGTACTCAGTGTTCTAATTTAATCCTGGGAAGAAATTCTTCAAGGTACATATTATCACTCCCCGTTTTATAGAAACACACCATCTCATAGAGGCTAAGAAACTAGGGTTTTGAAATGAGGCAGTGGATGAGTTGGGATTCAAACTTGGGTCAGTACGATTTCACAGTTCCTACACATGCTACTATGTTGTTAGTTTAGAAAAATACTACTGAATGATGGAACTAGAAGCTGTTTTGGAGATCATCAAATTTGCCAAATCTGTTGCAATTTTTTAGTAAGCAAATGCAAGCCACAATGCTGGCATTCAATGCATACATCATGGATCTCCTGGTGAAGTGGTAAAACCCTATGGAAGCTGCTTGAACAGAAGGGCCCTCGCTGGCTTGCATGAATGAAGGGGCACTGTCAGGTGTGGCTGGAGCACAGGGTTCAGGCAGTACCATTAGGATTCACTTCCTTCACCTCTGAGCTCTGCTCTCCTTTGTTTGGACTTTTATTTTTTTCCAATGTTGCATGCGATAGCTCACGACAGCCCCAGGCTTCCGTCATCCTTGCTGTGGGTTGTCCTAGGAGAAGAAGTCTCTCTTCAGTCTTAACCTCATTCTTACCAGCCTCAGATAGGTCATGTACCCATCACTGAAACAGTTCCTGTGTCAGGGGACAGACCATGTGCTTGGTTGAGGCCTGGCTCCTACGTCCACGCCAACACTATATGTACTGAGTGTAGGAGAGAAATCCTTCATGGAGAAAAAAATCAGGGTGCTTTTATGCAGAAGAGGGAAGGCAAAAGCAACAGATACCCCATGTCTGTGAAGGCCCAGACCTACTTGGGGAAGTCATTCGAGTTGCTTTCTTGCATGTCCCCTATCTTGAAATTCCCCCTTGGCATCTCAGAGGTAGATTCCATGTCTCCTGTTTGCATCATGCCCTATGATACCTCCCCTCTCACACACAGTGTCATAGCTGGGGATGTTGGCGTGCAAAGCATAAGAGACATCCCTAGTAGGCAGGTTAGTTAGTGGGCAGGCATGCATGACACACATGTGGGATTGGCAGAAACACCAAGCACCAGTGTACTTTTACTGGCATTGGTGGACGATGGCAATCACACACACACAAGTGACATAGAGACTGAGGGAGAGAGAAGAGTGTCTGTCCACTCAGACCACTTCTACATCTCCCCAGGTAAGAAGCATTGACCCCATTTTCTGTCTTCAAGAAGCTTATTGATATGAAACTCTCAAGCTGTGAAGCTGGAACAGCCCTTTAGAGAAATCTAGCCCAACTTCTTTTCTGGGGCTTTTGGCTAAATGGAAACGGAGTGACTTCAGTGGCTTTCTTAACACTGTATGACTACTAAGAAACACAGCTTAGCCCACAACCACAAACTCTTGACTTGACATGCCCCCGCAGGACAGCTGGATAATGTAGGGCTTCTGAAGTAAATGCTTTATGAATAAGCGAAAACCTGGCATCCAGCAAGAATGGCAGTGTCTGCTGAGAACTCAAACATTCTTGGCCTTGAATGTTCCCGTAAACATCTCAGCGCTAGAGGAATGGTTACTGACCCAGACCTTCAGGTTTGTGCTCCTGTTCTGTGTTAGATTAAGTTAAATATTGTTTGTAGATGATACAGATAAATCGGCTCAACCATGAGCCTGTCTGGATGGTTAAAAGGATGCTGTTTATTTCTCTAAGAGGTCGCCCAGCTGGGTAAGAGGGCTGTTGGATTATTGCCTCATTTCACACACAGCCTTCCTATTTATTTCAGGACTTGCCTTCAGAGAATGCACTTAACTAATTTGCCTGGTTGTCATTTGTCATGCATCTATTGGGTTCAAGTGTCTCAGTAGCAGTGAACTTGTCATCTCCCTCCCTCCTGACCCCCCAGTGCCAAGGACAGTGCCAGCAATCTGTGGTCACTCATATCAATGGAAACTGAATTCAGTGTACAAAAGAGTGATTGATTAATTAGAAAATTAGAAGAGGTTTTCAGGCTTCACGTGTATAAAAGTGTAATAGATGACAGACAAGGAACAGTTGGTCCCTGTGTCTACCAGGCAAAGAAAACAATGAAAAGAAATTTCTATAAAGCTGTTGGATTGTAGCTTAGCCATTAGGAAGGACAAGCTGGCCATGGTTGTGAAACTCATTGCAATGATTTTGGACATTGGATTTAAGAATCTTCTTGGTCATTTATTATCTTGTGACATTGGAAATGATCATTGATCATTTCACCTTTTCCTCTGTAAAGCGGTCTCAGGTGACAACTGAAGTCAGCAGGTTGTTGGGAGAAGACGAATTAGGTGATGCATGAAAACCTCAGCACAAAGTTGATATGTAGCAGTTCCTTTGCGTGCTGGCTCTCATCTTTCTCTCTTTTTTTTCACCTTAATATTTAATCATTTCTTTTTCTTCACATAATTAAAATGGGCTTCTACAATCAGAAAATAAGAAAAGATGAAGCCTTGAACTAAGGCAGTATAAATGGAGAAAGGAGAAGGAGAAGGTTTGCGAATATGAAGAACAGTGGGGTGGACGGGATTTGGTGTGTGCATGGATGTGGACCTTAAGCGAGAAGAAAGACAGCGCTATGCCCGAGAAGGGACGCACTGGCGGGGAATGGTGCATTACACTGTCCAGGTAGATCGACAGGTTGATAACTGTCTAGTCAGATAAAGAAGCTGTCTTCCCAGGAATGCGCTCAGAAATGACTCCTCTTAGAGTGATTTTTGCATATTGTGGCACCTAAACCTGAAGTGAAAATGTTTTCCTGTTCTCCCCCTAATCCCATGAAGCTCCATGGCAATGAATTAACAACTGGCTTTGCTCCAGAATCACCTGAAGTGCTTCTTCAATATAGAGTTTCCTGGGCTTGACCCCAGAGATTCTGATTCATTGGTTGGGGGTAGGGCCCTTGGCATCTGCACTTACAGACGAGCTCCAGAGGTGATCATAATGCACAGCCAGACGGAAGATTAAAACAGAAAGACAGGGCTCACTGTCAATGTCCTATCAGTCCAAGACATGTTTTCAAAGCCTGTCACCTGAGGGACACACTAGGGCACTCTGAGAGAGCGAACGCCCTGGATTTTGCACCTGTCCTCCTGTGCCTTTTTATTACCTGGCGCTGGGTCAAATCACTTTTCCATTTTCTTCTAGTGCCCAGTCTCAAGGTCTGGATCCCCTTGTTCCCCTGGGTTGGAGCATCCCTGGTCCAGAGAATGAGAGGCACTCGTCCAGTGTGGGGCTCTTTAGAGCTGGCACAGAAGCTAGGGGTATCTCTTTTGAGAACAAGTGAATGTCCACAATTGTACTTTTAGTACAGCACTTAAAAAACACCTTTTGGTTTATTTATAAAGTAAGTATAATTGTACCTGTTTCACAGATGAGTAAACTGAGCCTCAGAGAGTTCAGTAACTTTCCTAAGGTAATCCAACAAGGAAAAGTCAGAGTTTGGATTCATACCTGAATTCCTTTCCTCTCCTCTCTTGACCTCTTCTTCTCCCTCCCTGTTCCTATTTTTCTTTTCTTACCATAGCATCTGCCTGCTTCTTGCACTACATTATAAGCTTTTTGAGGAGCGGGCTCATATATTCAGCTATGTTTTCCTTTTATGTCTATCTCAGTATTTTGCATATAGTAGATGTTTTTCAAATGTCTGGTGAATAAATGAATACTGCATTTTGTTTTCTTAACAGCCTCATTGGTTATTTTACTAATAGAGCAAAAGTTCCAAGAGCCAAATAACGGTGTGGTATCCCTGGTTTCACCAGTGTGTGCACCGTGAACAAGAGTGCAATTAGCACGAAATGCTCACGAAATACTTGTGAAATGAATGTAAGCTGAGTGTCTGGGAGAAAGGGCAAGCATTAGTTCCTACGCCCTCATTAGGCCCTCACCCTAATGCTCTAGTGGCTTACCGCAAATGCTAAGGGCTGGGGGTCTGAGATCCACGATGACTGAGTGTGGACAATTGCCAGGACCCTCAAGGTTTCCTTTCCTGCTTAGAGGCAAAGACGGCAGCCACAGAAGTCAGTCCCAATCCAAAGGCTGACCTTGGACCTTGGACTACAGACTGTCCTCAGTCTGGTTTCTTGCTCCAAAAAGTCACAATCCCTCCACAGGCTTCTGAGCACGTGCCCGGCACCTGCCCGGGGAACGATGGACCAGGGCAGGTGGCTGCAGCTTGCTCTCTGCCTAGATGGAGCCCAGATGGAGACGATGGCCTGGACTTAGCTCAAGGCCACGTCAGCCTGGGTGACATCTTTCTGGGTGCAGACCTCGAGTTACGACTTTAATAACCGTACCAATCCCAGCTCTATGTACAAAAGATGCTTGGGGAGACTAATTTTTTTCTTTGAATTGGGGGACAGTGTGTTTTTTCCAGGATGCATCAACACGAAGTCAAGTTGTTGTCCTTCAATCTAGCTGTGGAGGGCGCAGCTCAGCTCCAAGCCCAGTCGCCGTTTTCAATCTTTGGTTGCAGGGGGCGCAGCCCACCATCCCATGCAGGAACCGAACTGGCAACCTTGTTCAGAGATCACACTCTAACCAACTGAGCCATCTGGCCGCTCCTTGGGGAATCTAATTTAATATTAAGCACACATGTTTTCTTGGGTTTTGGTTCTACCACTCTCTATAGTGTACCTTCTTCAATCAAATGTGACCCAACATTGATCTTCAAAATACTTTTTGAGGTATTGACACCCTGTTAGAATGGACCTGGCCCCTGAGATTTTCATAGGCAGGCTCCTTCCTTCACACTAGCTCCTGTGTTTCCTACTTGCAGATAACTTTGCCATAGACTACCCAGCAGTACTCAGGCCCATGTCTCAGACACTACAAATGGTGATTTATAAACTGTCAAGTGACCACAACCACATTTTACAAAATGATAGATTATTATTCTCATTAACATTTTGATAAAACATATTATTAAACATGCATTTAGAGAGCAAACATTGAGTGTGCACTCTGGAATCACATTCTCTGGGTTTGAGTTCTCAATCTGCCTCTGACTGGCTCGCGGTGTCTCCGCATTTTGGGCCATATAATCAATCCTTTGTGGGAAGGGGAGGTCTGTCCTACACACTGTAGGATGTTCAGTGGTATTCCTGGACTCTGTCTATGGCATGTGAATAGAACTTTCCCAGTTATGACAATTAAAATGTCTCCAGACATTGCCAAATGGCTTGGGGGTGAGGTGCGGTGGGAAAGGGGGCAATTGCCTTCAGTGATGACCTCAGGAAATGTTTAAACCTCTCTGGGATTTGACTCTTTTAACTGTAAGATATGTACAATAAAACCCAAGCTATCCTGTTGTGAAGAGATATAACAGCGATATTCAGGAGCATACACTTGGTAGGGAGTAAGAACACTGTCAATATTAGTTCTAATATCAGCTATTTATCATTGTTTACTTATCCAAGTTACACAGTTTAGTTAGACTATACAGGCAGGCCATGCTAACAGTGGGAAAAGTGAAATAAAAAGTATAAGTTGTTTTCCTTAAATTTGTGTAGGAAGTTTGAATCCTAGTTAGATATGGAATGATCAGATCTCAATATTCCAGGGTGTTCATTTGAATGACATTGCCAAGGTCCGATTCTACTAATGCTTGAGGTAAATTTCTGACTTTTAACCCTTAAACCAAAGAATTTGTTCATGTAGAACTTGATAAAGCCTTAATACGAGTGTAAAACAACAAAAACTTGATTCTTTAAAAAAATATTGAATTTCAATTAATTAACTTTAATTCAGCTTAGCCCTTAAATATGGAACCCCCTCAGGAACTGCCTGACTTGCTTTGGAAACCACCAGGGCCCGAGGACATGGCACAAGGGGACCTAAGAATGTACTTGACAAGGTATATACATCTCCTGAAATTATTTACCTGAGAAATCCTGAGTGTGTGAGCATTTTTTTCTAGATTCCATAATATTAGTCCAGTTCTCAAAGGGCTTCATCACGCCTTACAGGTAAATAACCACTGTTCCTTTTATTGAGTTAGAATGAGGGTCAGTCTGATTGTCTTCAGAACTCTACCAGTGACCTTTTGTGTGCTGATCTGTGTTCCCTGGGCTTCAGTAGTCCCACCTGTGAAATGGGCATGGTTGAACTAAGTGATCTCTAAAATCCCATTTTATTCTAACATTCTATAATTGAAACATATAGCCCTTCAAATGTGTAGCCCTTACTCCATTTACAAGACTATATTCTCAACCTTCCCAAAGGTACTATCTAGCTAAATCTTCTCTAGACACATTTGCTTCTCAGAATTCTCAGATTTATCACAGTGATCATGATTTCCCTCTTTTTCTGTTTTTGCTACATACAGAAAATATACATTCAAGAGCTAGGTTTATGATGTGTTCTACCAGGTGACAGATACCATAAGTGGCAGGAAAGTCAAAACAGCATAAAGAGACTTGTCTGGCTTGGTGCCCAAGCCCTATGTGCCGCTAGGATCCCAGCATTGGTCTTTGCAGGAAAAAAAGCTATGGAGTGGATGTGCTTTTCATTAAAACATTTCTTTTGCCCCTGAAAGCACCACTAGGAAAGTACCCAGTGGAACTGAAAGGATGATGTTGACCATAACCCTGTTGCTTTGATTTGGGGGAAAACTCATAAAACATGAATTTCCTGGTTTTGGTGGTCCCTCAGTACCCAATAATGTAAAGACTCCTTTTTTCCCCAAGGAGTAAGTGGTGTACTCATAATAAAAAATAAAAAAAAGAAAGAAAGAAAAAGGGAGTTCAACTCTCAGAGGCACATTAAACTCAACGCTGAAAACTTAGAAGACAATAAGAGCACGCAGTGAGGAAATAACTAATTTCTGTTTCAGCATCAATTGCAATTACTAAATTATCTTCACCCATGATAGATTACAATAGGAGTATATTTATTGCTACTGTCATGAAACTATCATAAAACTCAATTTGGGGAACCAGGAAAACAATTTCAAAAGGCTGACACTATAGCCTTATAAAAAGAATACTTCACTTAGGTGATATACATTGTTGCTAGTGTCTGTCAAACCCAAAGATTAAAAGTTTAGATCTATGATCTATTGATCCTATGGTTTATGGTAGGGAAATGCTGGAAAGTGCAGTTTTAATGCAGGCTTTAGCAGCTAGAGAAAACCAGAGACAATCTATATGTCTGCAATAAATAAGTTTTGGGTGAATAATAGACACTTAAGAGGGGAAAACAAAGAAACTAGACAGAAATTATAGCAAGTCAGGGTTTATTCCAATTTAAAGTGGGTTTTAGTCATTTCCACTATTCAACAATGGTGGGGTGACAAACCATCCCAGTTTGGTCAGGACTGAGGGGGTTCCCAGGAGGTGGAGACTTTCGGTTTTAAAACCAGAAAAACTCTGGGAAAACCAGGAAGAGTTAGTCACCCTGACAACAGGTTGCGAAAGCTTTTGAAGCAGTGAAAGCTTCATCATTAGAGGCAGTGAAGTAGAGGCTGACAGACCAATTCTCAGGGATGTGTCAGAGCAGCTATTGTTTTTGGGAAGGAGGATGAGCTCAGTAACCTCTGTGGGAGCCATCCACGTCTGGGGCACGGAGAGACTCTACCGAGAAAAATAATCTGTGGTAGAACTAACCTAGTTGCTAAATCTTTTGACATGATAAACCCTTCCATATTTAGATTTTATATTTAGAATCCAAGTGAATTGAATTTTCTAAAATGATCCCTAATCCTTGGGGAAATTTTTTGCAATTAAGCTATCAATCAGGAAAATGTTTTAGGTAGAGGCAGACATTCCACCTATTTAAAACGACAAAAATAAAGGATTCAGAATCAAAAGAGTTATACGTTAGCTCTAACTGTAGCACTCAGTAGATTTGGACAATTTGTTTAATCTCCTTGATCTTTGATTTTCTCATCTCTGCAATGAGGATAATAATATCTGCTCTGCTTGTCTTATGGGGTTGTGGGGAGGAACATACAAGCTAGTGAATGTGAACAGATTAGGAGCCGCAAAGTACATGCATTTTCATGGTACATTTTTAAAAAACATATGATTCTCCCTGTCATCCTGAGATGTTGATAAGGCTGGTATCGTATCGTTGGGCTTGTAAGCCAAGTTGCATTATTTAATGTAGGCTACACTGGGGTAACAAAAATGACATATACCAGAGCAATCTCTATGTAAAGTTATTTCTGGTTGGTGTTGATTGTTCACCTCAGTAATTTATAGACTGAGACACCTTACAACTTGTGGCTCTGGCACTCCCTAGAGTTTCACTGCCATCTTCATCCAGCTGGTAGGACAGTGAAAAGGGAATACGGACATGGCACACTTGCTTCTTAAAAGCTATGCCTGGAAATGGCACCCATTGAGTCTACTTCTATTCTACTGGCTAAAACTCAGTCATATGGCCAAACCATGCCAGGGAGTCTGAAAATTGCAGGCTACGGTGGGCCCAGGACTGTTGGAAGGATTTGTCAAATCGTGAGCTGTGATGTTCGTATATATACACACACACACACACACACATACATACATATACATATATATCTTATATATATGTTTCATATATATATTTCATATATATATATATATATATATATATATATATATATATATTTCAGATTTATTCAGTGCTTTTCTTACTGCCATCTTGGGAAACTGAATATGAACTTTAATTTTAATGAATATGCAGTCATTAGTCCCTGCCTCAAAATTCCTGTGATTGTGCTACATTGGCAGCTAATGTTTAACGAGTTCTTGTGTTTGGACTTTGCTGCTGTGACCAGCCGAGCCTCATCTACTCAAATCTGCCGTAAGCACCCGGGAAATGCTGTCTCTTCGAGGTAACCGTCTAGGAGCCCTTCATTCCTTTGGAACCCAGACTGTTTGTACTAGATCTTATCTCCCTACTTACAAACTCTTGACCCCACAGACTATGTCTTTGGCCCTACCTTCAGATCCTTGAAAATTGGACATAAGTTCTAATTCTACTTCTTGGCTCTTCGCATAAGATTTCTTTTAATATGCTTAGCATGCAATTGTCTTTCTTTCCCTCACCATCTCCCTAAGACAAAGTGTCTTCTGTTATTGATAAGAACTGATGGCTTCCATCACTTCTTTTTCTAATGTCATGGCTGGTTCTTTGTCACAACTGATCTGGTTCCCCTCTGGACCATGGCAAAAGGGTTTGGACACTGGCAAAGATTTTCTAAGGACTGATTCTAGAAGATCCCTCAACACAGCTGTGAGGCTCTCTTAAATCTTTGTACTGCTTGCAGCAATTCTTTTTTTCTCGTTTTGAAATTTTTCAATCATAGTTGACATTCAATATTGTTTTATATTAGTTTCAGGTGAATAGCATAGTGGTTAAGACATTTATATGATTTATGAAGTGATCCCCTGACTAGTCTAGTACCCACCTGGCACTATACATAGTTCTTTTCATTGCATTGACTATATTCCCCTTGCTGTGCTTTACATCCCTGTGACCATTTTGTATCTACCAATCTTGTTTCAATGTCACCTGTGATTCTCCAGGTGCCCAGCTCTTTGTCTTCTACTGGGAAGATATCTACTTAAAAACGCCAACCTCTTATGTTTCAAAGGCTGAATGCAATTAATTTACTGGCTGAAATCTGTTCTATGACTACACTTGTCTCTTTAAATATGGTAAATATCTTGAACCACAGAATCTGTGGAATGCTTGTCTCTTGAGACATATAAAATTGACCTAAACCTGGTCCTCACACAAGATGATTGTTGTCTTGGCAAGGGTACGGATGAGATGACCTGGAAGGTCTACTCCAGCTCCAATTTTGATGATGTGATTCTAACCAGATGGAGCCAATGGCATATTAGGCGGCTATTGATGCTACCTCTGTGCTTTTCATCCTGGGTTTATTCTTCTAGTAACTGTATATTTTCTTTGGCCTGGGCTCTCCATTTGTGATGCACAGCATGTACGTCACAAAAGCCCTTTGTTTCTCACACAGAGCAGGCTGCAAAGGGTTAGTGACGGAACTGAGCAAATCAGATGTCTGCATCTACATTTTCATTTTCTTACAGAAACCCTGCGATCCTTCACAGATTGTGGCTTTTAGTGTATTTTATTTATTTGAATATGGTCAAAGACATGGCTTCTTAATGTTATGGTGTCATGTCTGTGTCTGAAGAAAAATAATAAACCATAGTACAAGATCACACCATGTATGGCTTTTCCTTAATAAGAGAGCAGGATGGTTATTAAACAGTAATTTAAAGATAGTTGAGTAGTCGTTAGATAAATATAACTTGCCTAGAGACCAGATCTTTTACGACTTTAGCAATCATATATTAGGCATTACATATTACTTGGAAATATGCACTGTTTATACTTCCGGAGCTTTCTTTTTCATCTACTATTGCTACACTGGGAAAAGAAGTGAAAAACAAGATGGAATCTATTGGTAATAAGAGATGAGGGATTTCTTTGTAGCTCATTTGGAAGCTCGTGAACACATGACTGTATATCATCATGGGCCCGGCCTTGAACTGCCTGTGAGAGCTGCCTATGGAGGTAAATAGTTAGAACTGTGCCAGCGCAGCATGGACGTCTTCTGTGGGACACATTTGACTTCCCTATTTCTTTTCCATACTGAGAAGCAACCCATGGTACTTACTGGTCTGACCATCTTCTTAGGCTGGAGCCTGATGGCTCCCCATTGCTTGTAGGATAAAATCCAAGTTCCTTAGCCTAACATATGACATTATTCCTAAACAGACTTCAAGGTATCTTTTCTAGTCTCATTACACCTTGACATTTCTTCACGAATGTTAACCTAAAAACCCCGAAACCACGTGTCATTCCCTAATAGCCATGTTCTAGCCCATCTCCAAGCTTTGGCCTACTCTCCCTTTGTCTAGGTATCCCACTCCACTCGCCTACTCCTGGGGAACCCCTGGTCCTCTTTCAAAATAACTCAAACCCCACTCCTTTTTACTTATCAGGCATCTCCTACCCAAACGCAGAATGTCAGGGTCTGATCAGGTGGGAAAGAGACAAAAGGCAACCAGGAATTATAGCCGCATGCATTTTATGGTAGGTCTTGTCCAGGATGTCTGAGATGATACAACAATTTTAATAGGATTTTTAAAAATGTTGTCTTGACCTGGTTGTGAGACCCTGGCTAGAGGCCAGTCCATTCCCCTTCTGGAGAAGCTGTGAAGGCCACACCCCCAACCACCTTAGCTCCTGGGCTCTCACTCTCTGGCCACTATACATGTGCCCTCATTCCTCAGAGCAGGAAGCACACAATGAAGGACAACCCCTGTGGCCCCGAGCCTGCTGAAGTTGTTCAAAGTAGCCAGTCCTAAGCCTGCTTACCTCAGTGCCTGTTTGTTCCCACAGAAACCACAGCACAGACTTGTGCAATTCCCCTCCCGCCTCCCTCAAGACTGACCTCGGAGCTTCCCCATGTGGCTGCAGGGCATGGTCTGTCTTCCCCAGGGAACTGTGAATGACAAAACTGTAAAACCCTTTCCAGTTTCTCTCTCGATCTGCATTTGGCCTCACCATACCTAACCAAGTTAACACGGTTAAGATAAGCAGGGTACCTACTGCAAATTGGAGAGGTCACAGGTGGAGACCTGGCTTGAAAGATGAGTAAGAATTAACCAGGTGAGGGATGTCTGTGGGAGGGGGATGAGTGATGGGGGCGGCAGGGGACCTGGGACGTGTAAAGAGAATTAGGTGTGAAGGCTCAAAAGAAAGTCTGCATGAGACATTCAGGAACTGCGAACATGCCATTGTGGCTGGGTGTGGGGTTCATGAGAGAGAGAAGAGAGCAGAAGATAGAGAGGAAAGTGGAATCCAGCCGTGGAGGCAGTTGGTGGTGCTCATGGACCAATGTAGCCCTTGGTTTAAGTGTCTCACAATATTTTGCACTGTTCCCTGTTTCTCCGTTTCTGTGTTAACATTTTATCTCCTTCCCTAGACTTGAATTCCTTGAAGGAAGGAACCATGTCTCATTCATCTTGGTATCTCTGAAACTTGACAAATATGTTTTTGGAATGCGAGTTGAAGACTTTGTTGAATTAAGTTCAAACAGACTGACAGTGTCCCCATTGATGATATCGGATAAAGCATGCAGAAAAAGCAGAAGTCAGAATGCAGTTTCCAAACCTTGGTATGGACTGGCCTTAGCCTTGCAATGTGAAGTTTTGGTAGGAATTTAGACGGCTCTAATTCTTACTCAGGTACTCACTAGTATATGGTTTCAGGCATGCGATATAAATAATCCACACAGCTTTAGTTTCCTCAGCCATAAAATTGATATAATAATACTTAGCTCAGTGTGATTTTCCTTTTGGTGAAATTAGATATCGAATGCAAAACACCAAGTACAATAATGACTAGTACTATTAAGTGCTTAAAAGTATTAGTTCCCATCCCTTTCTCCTTCCCCCTCACCTAGAATGCTGATTAAAGGTGTTTTAAAGCTGTGTTGAATTGCAGTGAAGATTAGAACAAACCCTCATACTGATGATATAGTTGCTCACAAATCTTTAGGAATTATTGACTTAGAACTATAAGGGGACACAAAGAACTCTTTGCCCAAATCCTATAATACTTACAGGAGAATATTGAATGCAGTCAAGAGGACAAAACTTTTTCTATTAAAGTTACCATCAAAGGCCTGAATCCTTGGTTTATTTGTCTTGCCTGCTAGATTGCAAACTCCTTCGGTCAGAAACTACATTATTCATTTTTGTCTCTGGCACCTCACAGAGTCTGGCACACAGTAGGTGCTCAATAAATATCAAATAGTGACAAGGTAATAGGGTAAGTGAATGAATATCATGAGATTACACAAATTTTTGTTTTTGGCTTTTGATAGTTATTTCATGTCCAGTTCTGTACCACATTGATTTTCTCAATTATATGAAATTTAATATAAAATACTAATCCTTTCTTCAAGTCGAAATCATTTCCACACAACCAGTAATTACTCCTCAAGAATAATGTCCGTACAGCATTTCTTTTTCTCTGGATCCGGAAAATGGAAATTTGATAATTTCCATGTTAATAAACTAAGAAATTACTGCATGTTTTTCTTTTAACTGAATGAGATTTCCAGCAGATGTTTGAACGATTAACTGTTCTCTCCATGAGCATCATCAAACCTGACGATAATCAGTATATAAGAATTTATCACCTGTTTCTTTTCTCTGGAGAAGGGATGCAGTATGTCTTCAGTTGTTCCCCTTCACTTTGCTTTGTACCTACCAACATAATTTTATGTCTAACCATGGAATGGCATTTTTTGGGAAGTAGTAAGGTCTGTTACTGAACATTTGAAGCAGGATTTGGTTCATTTCTAACAGGGTATCTTTCATTAGCAGGAAGGCTGAAATAACACTCCTGTAATGTTCTTTCTAGCTATAAAACTTAAACAATTCTCAATACTTTGAGGAGGGTGAACGTTTCTCAAAATTCTATTAGTCAAACGCTATTTGAATAAGCCCCGATATTGGCATTCTGGGAAATATTTAAATGATTTCCTTGGAGTTATTTTAGCAATAATGGAATTCAGCTCAGGAAGTTTATATTAAATCCAATCTCACTGGACTTTCAGTGAGCTTTTCACCTTGACTGATGGACGATAAAGAGTCAAGGCCTCTTCTTAGCTGAAGTGTGACTCTTTTATTACCCCCTCCCATGCTGGCTAGAGAGCGCATTTCATGTAAATGAAAGTTTTATTTCACACACATCCCAATCCAATTTGGATTCTTTGTTATCAGATTGGACTACTCAGAATAAAAAATACAGTTGCTAATATGTACAAATACTGACTTCAGTCTAGCCCTCTGGAACTTAAAAAAATAGTCTCTTGATTTTTCCACGATAACGCAGGAGGAGGTGGTTCGGTTGGGCAGTGCACAGTTCAATATTTATCCTCTGAAAGCTGGTTTGTGGGGAAGTGCACAAATATTACTAGTCAAATTATCATTAGCATTTTTGTAATACTGCACGAGTTTTACTAGTGACACCAGCTGCAGAAGCGCGCAAGAATTGAGCTGCCAATCAAAGTTTTGCACTCACAATAATGAATTCCATTCAGCCATAATTTACTTAAATATGTCTTATACTTATGAAGCTAGCAAAGATATTGCTGGGTGTAGAAGAAATATGGGAGAGTAGAAAGAGAGTAGGATGAGCTGTGTGATTCTGGGAACGTCTGTTAGTCTGGCTGTTCCTCATTTTTTCTGTTCAATGAGAAAAACAATGTTCACTTTGTTAGTTGTATAAAGTTAAATGAGGATCAGATATGACAGGGTATGTGGAAGAACATGTAATCTGGAGAGTAACGTAGGCTCAACTACTCTATCTGAAGCTGAGAGAAAGAGGCGTGAGAACTAGGTCTGAGCCCACGTGATGCCTGTATTCCAGCTGACTGGTCAATAGATTGGGGACCTTCTTTTAATACTCAGCGTCAGGGGATGTACAGACACATACCGTGCTTGGGACTTTTCTTCCCATTTCCTATTTAAGAAATTCCCACCTTGGGTCACATGGTCTTGGGAATGATAACTGATCTAGTAAACTTATTTAGGCTGAGGCCTTCATGCTGGTGGTAGATAAATGCCACATGTCTTTATCTGTACACGGGATGGCAAAGCCTTTAGAGAAGAATAAACACACACACACACACACACACATACACACACACACACACACAGTGCCAAAAAATGTATACACATTTTGAGAAAGGAAAACACTATATTAAAATTGTAATACTCAACAAAGACCCATAACAAAAGATGAATACAAGTCATGTTTGACTTCTGCAATTACAAGAGGTGCTCAAAGTGGTTACCATCAGTGTAATTTTAATACAGTTTTTTCCTTCTTAAAAATGTGTATACATTTTTTGTCACCCTCTGTATATGTGGAGATTTAATTTTATTCAAAGATACTGAAAAAAAGAAGTTTTGCCATTAAAGCAAATGTGGATATATTTTAAATTAGAAAGCCAAGTCCACATGCAATGGTACGAAAAGTAGGAAACCTTAAGTGACTTTCCTGCTTTTTGTAGGATCTTATGGTTTTTGCTTCTACAGCTCCCAGGGCCGTAAGTGACTTTCCTCTGTCCTTACGGACACTTTAAGGGAAATGTTTCCCCAACAGTGGCTTAATGGTTGACGCCTTCAAAATAATCTATTTAGAAAGCGACCTACAAACCTCACCTTAATCCATGAGCACTTCAGAGCTTAGTGGCAAGCTATCCATATTCACAGGTTATCCACACACATTAGAGAAACAGAGATGCAGAAGCAGAGAGACAAAAAGACAGGTGGGGAAGAAGAGTTAGGAAAGAGAACTCTCAGGTCCCTTCAAACTACATTAACGTGGACAATCGTTTGACTCAGAATTTCTAGAGTGACATTGAGCAACCTAAGCGCTCTCTAGAGTGGACCTCGGAATTTTTGAATAGGGGAGCCTTGAGGGCCGGGGATCTATTAAAAGAGGAGTTTTAAGCTGAGACGACATGTCATGAATACATTTTTATTGTTCATAAAATGAAATAGATAAAAGAATGAGTGGGAGGGGGATGACAGAGATTACGGTGGAGATATGTAAAGCCTTTTTGCCCCTGAACTGTCTTGGGCTATTCTGACATTCTGGGGTATTTTGACACCTTAGATATCTCTGGTGCAGCAGAGGATTCAAACCTGGCTTGGGTATAAAAACAAGCTGTGTGATTCTAAAATTTCACATACTTAAGCCCTACACCAAACGTAACCAGTCCAGATTTCCAGGTGGAGGCCTGAAAACATGTATTTTCATCAAAGTTCCAGGTGAGTCTTTGACTCAGAAATACATAGGAAATATGTATTTAGTGGAAAGATGTAGAAATTCTGAGCCAGGAAGATCTAAGTCAGCATGTCAGCCACTTTCTGGCCACGTGACTATGAGCACATCAGCTTTCATATCTCCAGAGTGGGAATCCTAAGGATGTCTTACAGGATTGAACCAAACCCTAGAGCACCATCCTGGCCATAACACCTGGCACAAAGTAGGCACACAGTATACATGCATGTCCCTCCCATTCTTCCCCATCCAGGAACCCAGTATTTGCTCTCTATGCTCCATCCTTTGCTAGCTGCTGAGAGCTACCCTATAACTTAATAGGGAGACTCTGCTCTTTTCCTTCAGTGGACATGGAGGCTGAGGCAGCACCAGTACAAATAGGAGTGAAGCAGAGATTCTCTGAGCCCCATCAGAATTCTGTTATTGGCCAAATATCTTTGCTTCTTTGGTCCTTTGCATCCCAACTACTATGGAGTGCTTGTTTTGATAACTAACACATATTTAGTGTTCAAATCTTGAGTAGTCCTCTCAAAATAAAACAAACTAAAAAAACCCAAACTCCAAAGAAAAACTTCCACCCCACCCCAATCACTAAACCTTATTTCCTCATTCCTTTACAAAAGGTTCAAACTCAGAGGAGAACTATGAGCCCTGGAGCAAGGGATGAACATTTACACGGTAATACAATAAAGCAGATATAGTCATTGCATTGGCAAGGTAATTTCTTAAGCAAAAAGATCAGTTGTGTATTCAGTGTCTTTCCATAAACATCTATTGAGCACCATCCCTGCTAGATGTTAGCAATAGATTATTCAGACATAGAACTTGCCTTCAAGGATTTCACAAACTAGCAGAGGAGACATATGTATAAAGATAAACGTATGGTAGGAATATATTGGTGACATGGGCAGTTTAACAATTCTTTACTTCCATGGGTTTATACTAACTCATGTTAGCTTCCAGACAACTTCAGAATCAAACCTCTTTGGCCAAGATACATTGCAAATGTAATGAATAATATTTTCATTCCATCTCAACAATACCACTGGAGCTAAGTTACAATCCATATTGTTAATCTTCCACGTGAAACACTTAACCTACTCTGCCAGTGTTAGTATCAGCCTCTGATACTAACTCACTACTTTTAGCACTTATTAAATACTCGTTCACTAATAGATTGCCCTGGTTTTCCATCCCCCAAAGAAAACAGAGGGGATTAATATTTATTAAACATCAGCTAGGTGCCAAGTTCATTACACTCGTTTTCCATACTCAGGGCTACAGCAAGTTGTCTTCTAAGGACTTGGGAACAAGAAAAATAAGATTACACTCTGGAGGCTAAACTACAAAGTCAGCACATGGTAGAGGAAATTAGCCCTAAAAGAAGCGGCCTAAAATAACAGTGGAAGTGGGTCAAGAGGTTATCCCAATATGGAGGCAGCTAGGAAAGTCCAGGCTATGGGAACACGATAAGGGTTAGTCATCGACAACGGTATTAATAAAATGAAGAAAGGGAGAAAGTGCCAGTTGAAGTCAATGAGAATAGTACATCTGAGAGAAGGAGGCACATAAAGACATGGTCAACATAGTCCAGCACTGCCTGGAGGAGAGAGCGTCTTGGTCAACCGAAGTTGGGTGAGCCATTCTTAATTGCCAAGGTTATCCCTACTTTGTAAACATGTAAGCTATCTTAGAGGAGAACTTTCCTTAGAGGAGAACTTTCCTTAGAGGAGAACTTTCTTTAGAGGAGAACTTTCCTCAAGATGAACACATTCCTTTCTACAGATCTAAGTAAACTTCTAATGAAGACTCAGGTTCTTAAGGAGAGTGACGGCAGAGGGGGCATCCAACCATCATGAAGATTTCAAATAATCTCATTTCTGAGATATATTTTTTTCTTATTACAATGTCACATGTACCTATACCCCTTAAATTCTAGGTGAGATTATCTCAATCTCCCATTCCATATCTTGTGGAAAATTTAATACTCTCCTTAATATTTCCGACAGGTCTCTGTGGTGGGTAAAAGGGGTCATGCTTACATTCTCAGGGTCATCTTTGGCTCTATTTTGCTATCTTGGCTCATTTCGTGTCTTGTCATGGGTTCCTTTATTTTTTCTGTGCCATAGATCCAGGAAACTCAACTTATTTTCTTCATAACCACAAAAAATATATAACATACACAAGGTCAGAATAGACATGGAAACTTTCCCTTTGAGATAATGGGTAAGTTTTGAGGTAATAACATTTTAGGTCAGTGCAAATAACTTGAAGTTGAACATTACATACCCTTGTCTTCTTCCACCATCCTAGTCATTTCTCTTTCTGCATCCCACTCCCCCATCCTCTACTGATTCCTTCTCAGAACTACCTACGTACCTACCTGGACTCTCACTCTCTCTCTCTCTCTCTCTCTCTCTCTCTCTCTCTCTCTCTCTCTCTCTCATTTTCTTTTGAAAACACCTTAGCTTTCTATAGTTCCTACCCACAATTCAACTGAAGTTTTGAAATAACTGCCAGTGGGGACCTACTTACATGTTTAGACAAGTTGCTATGTTTCTTCCCAACTCAGTTTTGAGATAGGGTTCAAGTTCAGATTTCTAGCTATAATAGCATTCTGTTACCTACCTCCATATTCTGTGCATTTTGATTAGTTTCTCTGAAATTGATCGCCTCTGGGACTGTCATGACTAGGTCACTGGGCTTTTAGAGCAGGGATCTAGCTAGACTGAGGCATTGAGGTCCTACTCAGCTTTAGCTGGACTGTCTGCCATCACAGTACAGGCATTCTCTCTGTTATAGTTCCTTATATTTATATCTTCAGTCATTTCTAGGGCTCTAGTTTCCAAGGCAAGTAGCATAGATAATGTATTTTAATGATTATAGCTCCTCCAGGCATTAAAAGTTATTACTATTCTCATTTTACAGCTAAAATAACTGAGGTTTAGTGGAGGTTAAGGTATTTGCTCAGAGTTTCACAGCATGTAACAGAGCTGGAGTTTATCTTCAGGTCGAACTCCATCTTTGTGCTTTCTGCAACACCAACAAAGCTTATATTTTGCTAAGAGTCTATTTATATGTCTAGCTGGTGCAAATATTCCTTAAAATAAAATACAAAACTTCTTTCACAAAATCCTTTCTGTGGCTCTGATACGATATCACTCTACTATGGGATCTTTAAAATTGTTATTCTTCAGGAGTACGAAGAGTCATCCTTTGTCAAGGATTGACAAAACAGCCCTGTCTCATCTATTTCACTTATGCAAATACACTGAGCCCAGTTGTCTCATTTTCCCCAAACGGCCATGAGGTTAGGTATGTGTGGCAATTTGGAGTGAACGTGTCATAAACTAGAACATAATAGTTATGTGCACACGTATACATCTCAGCCCCAAAGGAGCCACTGTCACTGAACTTACGCTTTCAAGAGCAGTGGGAGAAAACAGAACTCAAGCTAGGAATGAGGGTGCCTGGGTCTTTGGCTGCTGTTTAATATGCTTCAAGTTGCTGTATTCAGTCATCTCTGTGGCTCTGGTTCCAAATGCAAATTACCTTGAGAAGTACCCATGCTGCATTTGGGTCACAGGAATAATTGCACATATTTAGGGCCGTGGTCAGTGTACACTACACCTTCAGAGGGTTAGCTCTCTCTAAGTCAGTTTGGCACCGAGTCTGAGGTCAATAACTTTTGGAAGAATGAGATTTCAGTTGGAAATGTGGGGGAAGGCTTACTCATTGTAGGAAAAGGAGGAAATGCATTTTCTATCCCCATTCCATAGAAGTAGAGAGATGCTAAAAATAAAGATCCATTTGGAATGGGGCTCAATGAAGCCTTCACTTATTTTACGTACCTTCCCTCTCTAAATCATGATGTTGCCTTTTGGAGGTGACTCTTGAAGAAACCTGAGTTATTGCGCAGAACGGACAGAGGAAAGGGGAACATGGGAAGTAAAATATGTAGGTGGCAAGATCAGAAACATGTGATTACAGGAGGGGATGCCTCCTTTGAGGAGCTGTGAGGAATTCAGTGTGGAAAAGAGTATATCACTGAGAGAACAATGAGAGAGAGTGAGAAGGGATAGATTGGAGAGGTACACAAAAATGAGAAAATGGAGGCCTGAATGCTACGCTAAAGGCCATAGGTCTTACCCTGGAGGTAAGTATTCAGTTGGTGCAAAAGTAATTGAGGTTTTTACAATTATTTTTAACCTTTTAAACTGCAGTTACTTTTGCACCAACCTAATAACATCTGGTGGTGAACTAGGCAGAGTTCCTTTTGATGGAATTTTCCTTCTAATCGGAGAGGAGGGATAAACACATAATCAGCAATGATCAGGTAGGCACACACAAATAAAATAGGTCAAGGTTGAAAGACCATGGTTGTTAAAGTCAGAAAGGCTTCAGTCAGATCCCAAGTCAACTGCTTGTCAAGGGTGTGAGCCTGGACAAAGCATTGGTTTCTTCTGATAACAACAACTACAATTCCAGGGCTGCTTGTGAGACACAGACAGCGGATCCCCCAAGTCCTTGTTTTTTGCATGACATATTGTAGTTGCCTAAAGTGGCATCTATCAAAGGATCTGGATGGTAATGCCCAGGATAAGAACCACAAGTGGGCAGTCTAGGTAGTTGCTTTGATGGGACAACAACAACTAATAATACTAGCGAATATATATTTGCACACTTCACACATGCAGAAACTATTCTAGAAGCACTTTACATGCACCAATAGTCCTATGAACTACATAGTACTGTCATCCCCCTTTTCAGGGGAGAAAACTACAGCACATAGAGGTTAAGTAATTTGGCCAGAATCATGCACCAAACAAGTGGCAGACCCAGGATTCTAGGCTGTCTGCCTCCAGACTTACACTCTGAATCACAGCTTTATACAGCTTTACATTTGGGTAGTATGTTATAGCTGATCAGCTTCTAGCAAAGCATGTGACATGTAGAAATTATACTGTTAATATTTATTTAATATGTAGACCCAGGATCTAAATTGAACTTTATCTCTTGGATAAGCACACATCACTTTATTTTATGGCTGGATACACTGGATACCCCGTTTGGCTAAATGAAATTCAAAGACCACCAAGCCAGTAAGTAGTAGAGCCAGGTCAGGAAACTAGGTCTTCTGAACTCCAATCTAGAACTCCGTTCCTCTTGCTTAGGATAGGAGGGCAGCTGAGAACTTGTTCTCTACAAAAGGGGTAAACTTCTTTGGTCCTTGGCCTGTTGTGGCTTCTAATAATTCCCATCATCAAAAACATTCATTTTGGACACTTGAGATTTCTAAGGTACTGCCTTCAATTATAATCGCAAAAACGTGATTACATAGCTTTAATTTTTCATAATACCTTTATATTTATTACATTTGAGTGACACTATATAGTTCACAAAACTGTTTTTGCGAATATTCTTGTGTAATCCTTATAATTATCTGCACTGAACCTAGACTTTAAAACTGGGTTAATTCTTCCAGAAACACACTCCTATACACAAACATCCGGTATAAACAAATACCCAATGCTACTAAATAGCTGTAGTTCCAGGCAATCACTTAGGTTCATCCTTTCCCTTCCCACTTCATCATGTTATCTTTGGTTGGATTTCACCTTCTTAGTGTTACTTTTATCTGCATCTTCATTCATCCAAAAAAGCCTCTTTTCCTGACTCTGCACTTGGCACTGAGCCCTCCACTCTCCTGCCTGGGTTCTTGTGTAACTCATACTTTGTGTCTTGGGAGCTCACATATCATAAGAATAAAGTCCCTGGTCCAGGCGTCATCTGCCCCAAAGCTGATGGTCAGTGACCAGTCAGAGGCTTCAGCCTTGCTCAAGGACCAGCCTGTGAAGTAAAGGTTTATGTATTTCTCAGATGAAGAAACAGGCGCAGGGAGTCCATGTAACTTGCTTGAGGTTGTAGCAGAGACTGCTGATTCTCCCTCAAAATCCATTTTGTTATTATTCTTTATTAATATAACTTGTGATTTTTAGTTGGAAACATGGTATGAAATAAGACTACATTTCCCAGCCTCCCTTGTGGTTAGTTGTGATCACATGACCACATTCTAACCAATGGGATGTAAGTGGAAGGTGACTGTGGCAGCCTGGAGGAGAGATGTACTGTACCCCCTGTTCCCTTTCTTCTTCATTCTCTCTCCCTTTCTCGTGGTTGGAATGTGGACAAGATGGGTAAAGTAAGCAGCTGTCTTAAGGCATGTGAAAGCCGCATGTTAAGGATGTTGGAGCAATAAAGTATAAGGTGTCACCCTACCAACCTTGGATTGCTTACTTCTGGATTCTGTTATATGAGAGATAAATAGACCTTTATCTTTTCTGAGCCACTATTATTTTAGATTGTTGCCTCTGAGAGTTGACATGAATCTGACTGATAAAAGATCACAGAGCTAGTGACTAGTACAGCTGAACTTTTAAGCTCAGTTCTTTTGACTCCAAATTTAGTCAGTTTTATTTTGTAACTGGAACCTTCACTTTCAGGGCTCCTGTGAAGATGAAATGAGGAAACGAGCAAGAGAACATTTTGTAAACTGTTAAGGCCTCGTTTACATGTGAGCAGAAGCAGTGTTTTGCATTTGTGGAGAGCCATGGAAAAATACTTAATGTCTTAGTTTGCTTGTTGGTTGAACAGGTAGGGTGAAAAAAAAAATAAAAGCAAAAAGCCATGTTGTGTTAGAGACCTGGATTCCAAATGAACCAGGAACTCCTTTGGCTAATTCTTGGGCCAAAAGATGTTTTTCAAGTGGGGAAAGATGAGTTAGTCCTGAGGCCCAGGACCACTCTGGCTAGCTGTGGTTTGATGCTGCCCAAACTTTTGTGTAAATACACCTACAGCTTAAGTAAAATAGGAAGGATTGGGGATTTGAATTTCCCTCATTGGGATATTCTGTGTCCAACATTTCTTCATGAAGGAAATTGTATTAATAATAAGTCAAATTCCTAGTGTTGGACTTTGAGTTGCTTCGGGAGCAAGTAGCCAGGTTTTCAGAGGCTTATTTGCTTTATGAAGAGTATTGGGGTCAGTCTTTGCTGGCCAGAGGTGTCTTACCAGAGACACGTTTTCACACAGGCTTTTCATATTTTCTGCTTTTAGCCAGGGTCAAGTACCAAGAAGTGTCTCCTGGATATTTTTGTAAGTTTGCTCTTTTTCGTTTTATATCAAGCAAAGAACAGCAAAAGCTGATGCTTAGAAGGTATGCATATGCCCTGACTACTTTGTTCAGGGTCCTTTGAAAGGTGTTGGGTTGTATCCCAAAGCAAACATTGTTTTGGAGGATTCTGGAGTTGTTTTTAGCCGTCGGAGCATAATTTAAAGTTGATCATCCTCCTGATAAATCCAGTGCCATCTGGCACCTACATAATCTTTGCAACATGATTGATTATATTCCCCATTGTAACTAATAAAATAGAGTAGGTAATTCAAATCAGCAGTACATAAAGATGATAATAAATCTTGACCAAATGGGGCTTATCTGGGAAATGAAAGGTTGGTTTAATAATTGAAATTTAGTGTGTAATTAGTCACATTAACTATGGTGACTAAGAAAGTAAGCCAATAGAACTTTCTCAATAGATATTTTTGAAAAATCATAAAATTAAATAATTCTTTATGATTTAAAATAAAGTCTCAGCAAATTAGTAATCAAGGGGAATTTCCTGAAACTTATAAAGGGAATCTATTTTTAAAAAGAAAGAAATAAAAGCCTCTGGCTAAAAACAAGACAAGAAAAAAAAAAAGATTGATGATACCCTCTTGTGAAAAGATAGGGCAGAATATAATCATTGCTTAAAAGGCAGGTCAAAGAATAGTGACTGTTAGGAGTAGGGTGAGAAAATCATAATTACAATGATGTCTAACACTCACTGAGCATATTTATACACCTGGCACTATGCTAGCCCTTGACATATGTTGTATTCCTTAATCCTCCTAACAATCCTATGTGCCAGAATGATTAAAAATATTTAACAGTAAGTATAGCACACATTGGTAGGTGAGAACAGATGTCCCTTTACTGCTGGTGCTGAGTCCTGGAAGCTCCTTGCCTCCCCAGGTATTAACCCTTTAGTTTCTGGATCATGGGGGAGGGTTAGGGGAACAACCGTCATATCCTTTCCCTTTCTGTTCCATCCCCTTCCCTTCCCTCTCCTCTTCTCCCTTCTCTTCCCTTTCCTCCCCTCCGCTCCCCTTGTAATTAAGCATTCTGGAGCGATTCTCCCACAGATGGACTGTATTAGCAGGGGCCTAGAGTTATGATTTTGAAAGAAAGAATGTGAAACTGAATTAAAAGCAAGTCGAATTCAAAGAGAAAGGAAAGGAGTAAAGAAAGGTTATCAGTGATTGCTTAGATCAATAGTTCTCAAACTTTTTGACCTCAGAATCTCTTTTAGTGTTAAAAATATTGAGAACCCCAAAGAGATGTTAATTGTTTGTATTTATTATGTGTATGTATACATAAACTGAAAAAATATTTATTAATTTATTTAAAAATAATAAATGATCAAATGCTGACATTCTTGCTTTTATGAAAACAAAAAGCACTATATGTGAAAACAAAATCTATTTAGTGAGAACAATGCATTGTTTTACACTTTTGCAAACTTTTTTAATGTTTGGTTTTAATAGAAGACAGCTCCTCTCCTATCTACTTCTGCATTCAGTCATTGTTATTTTGGTTGAAATATATGTAGAAAATCCAGGTTCACACAGGTATATAGGTGGAAAAAAGACCAATGTAATCAGATTGTCAAATAATTGTGGATGTTCTTTACTACTTCAATAAGACTTACCTAGTGGTAATTTCTAAAAGGTCAGTTGCAATGTGTAATCTGAAACCATATTGATAAACTTTCAGTTTGCTGTTACACTAAAATCCATTGGTCTGTCTTGACCTTTGAATGCATCTTTTACCCATATATGATTTTGTAACCTTGTGTAATGGTTATTTGAAACAACATTAGGTCATTGTATTATTCAGTTATTCTAAATTAATTTAAGATTTGTGTTGTTTAATATCACCACCAGTGTCACCAGAAAAGTACAAGTATTAAGAAGCTGTCAGTTTCAAAGTGGAGGATACAGGGTCTCCAAATTCCTGATTTTCACTTAAGCTTGGATTTTATCATTGGAAACAAATACTGCCAATTTTTTTCCTATTGACTAGACTGCCTCATTTCATTCACCTTCAAGAAAACGCTTGTGAAAAAAACAAGATTGAATAAACATAGTTTGTCAGCCATTCTTTCAAATAAAAATGGTATTTCATGTAAAAAACACAAAGCAAAACAGTAGTTCAGCAATTCAAGCAAATGTGCCAGTGTTTGTCTGGAGACAGCCCTCAACTTAGTTGTGCAGGAGAACTGCCTTCTGCAGCAAACATGGCCTGTGATCAAGAGTTGAGATTTAATAAAGTCAATAACTTTCAATGCTTTATTATGATCATTCTTAAGTGAGACTGGCTGTTTTATCTCCACTTTAAAAAATTACCTGCAAATGTAAAATGGGTGAAAAATAGCTAAAGTTCAATTCTGCAGGTGAAATGTGAAGTCAGTCTTCACATCTGCAATGTCTTCAATTTGAAAAGTTACTGTCATGGGAAAGTGGCAGAACTGCAAAGTCTTTTACTGACTTCTCGTTAGACAGCATTCAGCAGTGTCAACTCTGCAAAGGTTTTAATCTCTTAGCTATTGAGTGGCCTTATTTAGCCAATGCAGCACCATACTTAACCCTTATAAGATGCTTCAAGGGCTTTTTCATTTTACTTGATACTTCTCATTGTGTTTTTATGTAGGTACAAGAAAAATTTTCAAACAAATTTGTACAATAATGGATTATGGAAGTTATAACAGATATACCCAAAGAAAGCTAATTATAGCACAGTAGAAGATCAAAGAATAAACCTGAGTTAATATCTGAAAATGCATGTTTTATTTTCTCTAAAACTACATTAGAAAATTCTAGAAAACACTATAATACACAAACATATTTTCAATAGCCATCAGTGATGACATCATCAACTATCATAAAGAACTTGGAAAAGTCCACTGGACAGTCATAAAGAAATAAGAGTAAAAAGGCAAATGACTCAATATTAATATGAAAATAGCTTTTACCTTATAGATCCTTTTAAAGGGTCTTGCAGGCTGTGAGACCACAGTTTGAGAACAGCTGGTTATGAGCATTTAAGGCTGAAGTATTTTTATAGACTAGAAGTCGCATGATATATGCATAGATTAGTGTAGTAAGTTGAATTATATCCCCCCAAAAGATATATTGAAGTCCTAACCCCTAGTATCACAGAATGTAACCTTATTTGAAAATAGGGTCATGGCAGTAGTAATTAGTTAAGAAGAGATCATACTGGAGTAGGGCGAGCGTTTCATCCAATATGATTGGTGTTCTCATAAGAAGAGGACAGAGCCACACAGGGTGAAGATGGCCATGTGATGGCAGAGGCAAAGTCTGGACTGCTTTAGCTGCAAGGCAATGGCTGCCAAGGGTTGCTCACCATCACCAGAAGCTCGGAGACAGTCATGGAACAGATTCTGTGGTTTTAAGCCACCTAGTCTGTTGTACTTTGTTACAGCAATAAGAAACTAAGATAACTAGCTTGTTCTAAAGGGCCATAGATGACAGAGACATACATTTCTATTGTAAATCCTGTAAAGGTGATTCTTTTATAATTCAAACAACTTCCTGCTAAACAAAACCTCTCCTGGCCCATTACATTTAGAGATGTAGGTGTTTATTCCCCTCAATCAGGAGCTCTTCTTCAGAATCTGCACTAGCAGATGTTAGGATTGCCAGGCCCTAGTAAATAGTTTCACCCAGTGGAGTGCTGGGGTGGTCTCAAAGAAGACAAAGCCTCCATAAAGTGAATGAATGAATGAATGAATGAATGAATAAATAAATAAATAAATACAGTAAAATAAAATAAGACAAAGCCCTCTCTCGCTTATGGAAACCTAAGCCAGTGCACTGATGTCGCCATGTTTGTCTGGGTGATATGGACGAAGGCATTGGGACCCGGCATGTTTTGTTTCTCACCCAGCTTGAAAGGGGACATCCTGAATCATGCTTAGTGTAGAAAGAAAAAAATAAATCACACTCACCTTCATCCTTAACACTTGCTTCATCCTGAACTCGGATGCATTTGTCTTAGGACAGCTCTGTTCAGGTTCTCCTTAGAAGCATGTCATATCCCAGGACATCCAGTTGGACATTTTGGGGTTTGGTTTTCTCCCCTCTGTCCAACATTTGTTGATTATATCAAACTTCCACTGATACTACTCATCACTAAAGGGGAAAGTGAAGGCAAATTACTCTTAGAAACGATGGGCTGCAGACGATCACAAGTTGGCTCTGTTTAGCAGATAAGAAAATTCAGATGACAAAGAAAGACAATTACATTGATTGATACTGGAGCACAAAGACAAAGAAATATTAACCAGAATTCCTTTGACTTGCAATCCCCGATGCTTGAACAGGCAGCCCCCCTTCTCCCCAGCCTCATTTCTATGAAGCGGTCTTCAACACCAGACCTCCCAATGGTTTTACCTTTTTTGCTCTGGAGCTTTCTCCCCCTTGTTTAACTAATTCATGGTCGCTCCATGTGGGTCACTCTGGGTTTACCCTTTCCGTACAGACACAAACTGTTTTGCCACAATTAATGTTTTGGTCAACAATGTGCAGACTTAAAGCCCTGAGTTATATGACTAAGCAAATAAAACCAGACCACAAAATTTGGTCTACTCTGGTTGGCTATGATTCACCCACATGGGCAAGCCAGCAGCCTTGCTGCTTTCCCCAAACCCTAGGAAAAGCAGACTTTGAGATTATACTTCCTTGTCCCTTTATACAAATGCAGAGTCAGTTGGTCGAAATTGTGGGGCTTACATATTTAATTTGTGTAATGCAGTGGAACAATTTCAACAGGTAAAGATTAGTCAAATAACAAACTGAAAAAACATTCACACATCACTCAGAGAAGTGTGAGGTTCTGGCCATTATCTCAGGAAATGGTGGGTGTGGGTGGGGGGTTCATGAAATTTACAGATTCCAGGAAATTAAATATAATAGGTCTTTTTTTTATGGAGGAGCTCAAACTAAAAAATAAAAATTGATTTTAATGAATAAATATATTTTTCTTAAATGATTTAGAAAGCTCTGTTTATTCATTTACCGACAGTGTTTAGGATATATAGTAGCCAGTGAGTCTGCAGATATATTTATGTTGGACTGTTTGGCTTGGCTTCACCTCTATAATAATTTATAACAGTTTCAATGTAAACTTACCACTGAACAGGTCATAAAGGTCCTGGGTTTTAACCATCACCGTTGCAGATAAAGCCACAGCACTGGTTCCCACCACAGACCTCCCGCTCATCCCTATCAAGCCTGTGGAAATTTTTCACTTAGGAAAGTTTAAATGCTAAAGAATTTTAATTTATTTTCTTGTATCTTAGTTTCTGTTCCTTCTTCAAAGAAGATCTTACTTATTTTTAAGAAATAAATCTTTAGAGGCAATTACTGAGTTAAAACTACATTCGCTTATAGTTTTATAAATTGGTGAAAACTATCCATGTAATTGACAGCTACTGGCATAAAAATGAGGAAATCATCTGATTCTCAGGTATTTTCTTAATATATATCGATTTCAATCAGCTGGTGAGTGGCATGAGGGTTTTGGCTGTAGTTTTGCTTTCAGATTATCCTAGATTTCCTAGATAGTTCTCAGATATTTCAGATTGGGTTTAGATATCTTTCTAGGTCTTCTATTGACAGACTCCTAATATCAAAACTCCTTTATTGTTAATGTATTATATTTCTGTTCTGAAATCAATAAAATACTTTTAATACAATTTCAGAAAGTTAGTTTTGACTGCACATATATTATATTCATTATTTTGGCTAGTAGAAGAAACAATTTTTTTCTCAAGAAAAAAATAACTTTAAAAGTGTTTACAATATGCACTTGAGAAAGAATGAACATTGTGGGGGGAGATCCAACTGATAGAGGAAATGCCACTTAGTGCTGCGTAAAATGTATACAGTCCTGTGTCTTATGAAAAATCCCTGCAAAGGGTGTTGCATAATTAGGAACTCTTACTCTACTAGTTTGTTGACAAAACTGGTCATCATACTACAGCTAACATTTATTGTCCCTACGTTCATTCATTTGTTTATCAAATAAATATTTGCTAAGCACCTACTGGGGGCCATGCTCTTAGCAGTGTTGTCTTTACATCGCATGATTTTGCAGACTGGGTGTAGTTACAAGGTAAAGAAGTAACGATCTGAAAGATTACTTAAATTACTCAGAATCCGCAGAGCTAGCCCAGCAGAGTCAAGATCTCAACCCTTTCTGTCCGTTTCCAGAACAGTGTTGGGTGGTTGTGAAGCTAGTTCTGGAATAAAACAGATCAACGTAAGAACCTTGATGAGACTTCTCACCAGTTGTGTGACCTCGTTCAAGTTGCTTCACCACTTACGACTTCAGTTTCTTTTTGTTCACATTGCTGGCATTTTTGTTTCCCCACCAGCTGGTTAAGATCCAGGAGCGATACTCAGGAAGTGGGGCTGCGTGTTAGAAACCTCTTTCCCTGGACATTAGACGGAGCAAAAGGAGGTTCGTGTTTACTGACTCATTCTCCAAGGAGAGATACTCCTTAGGAATCTGAAAGTTAGAAACAAAAATTATACGGCTTTGATACATAAAGTAGATTTGTAATGCTTTATAAAAATCAACTAAAAGAGAAAAATATAAAGACAGCAAGACCCTCTATATGACGTTCTTCACTAACTACTGCTAATATTTTCTTTAATATCTATCTATCTGTCATTTCTCTGTCTGTCTGTCTGTCTGTCTGTCTGTCTGTCTGTCTGTCTATCTATCTATCTATCTATCTATCTATCTATCTATCTATCATCTATCTGATCTATCTATCTAGAAGTGTGTGTGTGTACATGTAGGATCATACTGCATTTACACAAGTAGGATCATACTGCAAATTTTTAATAAAAAACTTTGATATAAACATAGTCTTTCCAAGTGCATAATTAAATGGTTATATAATATTGGCTATGTGGGTGCAGCACTATTCGCTTCACTAGTCTCATGTTGGTAAGTATTTAGCTGCGAGAAGCATCTTTGCACATATGTGATAAGCATAATAGGAATAAATCCTAGACATGAGATTGCTGAATCAAAGTGTTTCCTCTTTTAACTGTGAGATAATACAAACTGCTCTCTAGAAAAGTTGTATGAATTTACATTTCTGGAATGTGAATATACATTTTCTAATCAACTTTTCAAAAAACATTTTCCAGTATATGTAAAAATTTTTACTTTTTAAAAATTATTCGTTTATTGCAATGAGATTGAAGTTTTTAAAAACTTGCCTTTTCTTTTAGAACAGTTCTAGATTTACAGAAAAAATGCAAAGATGGTAGTGTTCCCATAGACACGTCTTCCCTATTATTAATACATGACATTAATAGGGTATGTTTGTTAAAGTTAATGAATCACTATTTATATATCGTTATTAACATATCATTAATATTTTTCCTGCCCAGAATGAACATATTTTAATATGTGACTCTGGTCTTATTGTGTATACCTTTGAGAATTTTCCACTTATGTTCTTTGTTCTTTTTTTTTTCACTAAGGTATTTGTCTGTTTAGTAATTAATTTAAAAAATTAGGATTTTTAAGGAAATTAAATGGCACTGGAAAAGATGCAATTTAATTGTTAAACTCCCACACTGAGATAGTAATGAGGTAGAGAGAGAGAGAGAGAGAGAGAGAGAGAGAGAGAGAGAGAGAGAGAGCATTTCTGCCTTAAACTACCAATCATTAGGCTATTTCCTGCTTTTGTCATCCAACACAATTTATTGCTGGTTTTCTGCATTATGACACCTGACTCCTGTTACAGCACTAAGAAGATGTTTTATTTATTCTCCATTGGTGTAACGGAGACCCTGCATTAACAGCCATCATTTATTGGAACATCTACTCTTTACTAAATACTGTGCTTGCCTTTTTACATGTATTATTTGTAAAACTAATAAAAAAAAAACAAACCCTGAAGTATATGTATACAGTTAGCTTTGTTATATAAATAAGAAAACCGGGTCTTTAAGAGGTTGCACTGCCCAAGGTCAAGCTCCTAGGAAGTTTGGAATATAAGCCAATGACTCTGAGTTCAGTACCCATGGCTCTTTGCTCTTTTCTATGCTCATCAGTTATCAGAAGATATTTTTCTATTTTGAATAGGAAACTTTCTGCTTCAATGTTAGGAAGTCATCAGACAACTGTCAGTTCCTTTGTGTATATAATGGAGGAATTTTCTTTTTAATCATGCATTACCTGATCAGAAAAACAAAATCCATAAGAATGGTCCAGAATATGAGCTTTATGAGCACCGTGCCTGTCTTGCTTTGCAGTCTTTGGAACAGAAACTGTGAGACAATTCCTCAATATCTGTTTTCTCTTTCACCTATACAAGTGAGCCTTGATTTTGTTCAGAGAAATAATGTTTCCAGCTATAAAAAAAAAAAATAAAAAATCCCAGCCTCCTTTGCAGTGGCTGGGATTGTCAATCAATGGTGATGAAAATGAATTCTGGTTAATGAAATGTAACCAAAATTCAGTGTCTGAAACTTCAAGGAGAGCTCTTTACAAGGGGGGGCAGACTCAGATGTCACATGCCTTTTGCTCTTTTCCTTTCTTATTCCTGCCTGGAACACTGATGCGATGTTGGAGGGGAAGCAGCCATTTTCAGTACTTCTGCAACCGAAAGCATAAGAACAAAAGCCACACTCAAGGATGGTTAAGCAGAAAGGCACTGAATGAGCCAATCAGTTATAGGAGGCCTATCGTCTTTTCTTTTTTATTTTTCTTTTGTCCATAAGTTAAAACCTGTGCTTAGCTAAGTGCTTGTGCTTTTTGTTTGTTTGTTTTTACTGTAACTTATCGTTTGCCCCATATCTCATTGACACACCATTGTAAATAAGAAAGAAACAAAACTGATATGGATGACTAAGTCGAGAAGATTTGAACTTTGGTGGACCATAGAATGCTTCTATACAGAGAAGGGTTGGAAGGGGGTAGTCTAGCTTCAGAGACAAAATTGCAGAAGATTTTCTCTAGGTCAGCTTGACCAAAGAAGGAAGTAGTGAAGATAAGGTTGGAATGCTACAACAGAGAAAACTATTAGAGAACTTTAACAAAAATTTTGGAATGAGAAAATCAGGCATTTTAAGTTTGCGTAGATTACCTTTGGTAATGGGGTATTCATTTGATTGGGCAGGTTTGCCACTGTCCAATATGGAGGCCCTCATTGGGATGATATCGGCACCAAGCCATTTTAGTTAGAACTGACCTCTGTCTTGTCTGTCTTGTCTTGTCTGCTCTCGTTAGTTCACTTCCTACTTCATTCACTTGTGCACATGGTGGCAGAGCTGTTTTCCTCAACAAGTGACATAAGCCTTAAAACTTGTGAAAGAATTCGTGAAGCGTATTCTCTTAGAAAATGGGATCCTCAGGCGTGGTAATCTCCCGAGGCCCCATAGGCTCCTCCTGGGGCTGGTCAAGTACAAGTGTGCTCTAAGGCTGAGAGTGGAGAGTCAACAGAGAGGGAGAGAGTGCTGTCAAAAGATGGGGATGACTGAGAACAAGGGCCCAGAGGAGGCAGGAAGTGCTGAGGCCAAGATCTCAGGTGAGTAGGGTGGCTGGAGCACACTTCTAGAGGACAGTGCAGATGGCTTGGAAGCTGCCTCTGAGGTGGCCCCAATGATCCCCACCTCCTGCGATTTGTACCCCAGTGCCATCCCCATTTACATTATACCAGGGTTGATCTTTGCAGCCAGTAACATATTGAAGAAATGATGGTATGTTGCTTCAGTGATGGTTTAATAAAAGACTATGGCTTCTGTTCCAGTTGTGCTCCCTTTCTCTCTCTCTGATCATTTATTTTGGAAAAAGCCAATTGCCACATCCCAAGGACACTCAGGAAAATTATAGAGAGGCCTATGTGATGAAAATCAGCCCTCCAGCTTGGAAGTAGCTCCCCCCAGGCCTCACCCAGTGGCTGTCCCATTTGACAGTGTGACTGCAAACACTGTGACAGACCCTGACACAGTTAAGACAAACACTCACGAATCCCTGACCTTCTGAAACTCTGTGGGACACTGCATGTCGTTTTGAGCTGCTAAGTTGTGGAGGTAATTTGTTGCATGGCAATAGTTAATGAACCCAGGTGGGTATAGACAAAAATGAATATAGAGATAAAAATAATGTTGGTTAAGGGCTATTGGCCCCAAATTTGCTGCAAGAGGTTAGTAGAAGTGTTTCAGTTGAGTTAGCGCAATGAAAAAGAGCAGGAAGAACTGCAAAAGATCCCTGAGGGTCTAGCTGAGGTAGGACCATGTATCTGAGGTATCCAGCCACCTGGATGGTGGGGTTCTGCTTTGCACGTCTGGTAGAAGGCAGAGGGTACAAAGCAATTGAGGATACCTGGGAGCAAGGGTACTTCAGACAAGTCACCACAGATGCCTCGCATAACTTTTGTTAAAGCTGTCTCTGTAGCTGGCCATGGGTTTATCTTGTGCACTCCTGTTTCACGGTGACGCAAGGGTCTGGACACATCCGGATTCTTGTCCCACCCTGCGGAAACCATCTCACTTTTTGGTCTGGTCCCTACCATCCTTGACTTATCACTCTTTCCTGAACTCCCATTCTAACAGCTCTCGACAACCCTGTGAGGTCTTCTAGTCACAGGTTGTTTTCCTGAAGTCCAGGAAAGTTAAGTGATTCATACAGAGTCCCACAGCTAACCAGTGACAGAGCCAGGCCCGGACTTGGAACTCCTGGCTCTCTGTCTTATGCCAATGGGCTTTTTAAATTTTTTTTTTTAATTTTTAAGGTTTTCCTCATTATGACTATGGCAGACCAGACTCAACAGGTATATTGGGGGCAGGCCACTGAAGGATGAGCAAATTGAGGCACATTTAGGGTTTGTGCATCCTAACATCTTAAAATGTTTTTCTAACATTTTGGGTTTGGCATAGCAAAGTGTACCAAGGTTCCTTTCCTTTCATTTTTAAACCCACATGTGTTTTCAGGGAAATTAAGCTCATATGTTTCTGATTCATTTACTGTATAACTCATCAAAATATTGTTTTATAACAGTTCTTGGCAGTCCATGAAACCTTTTTAAAATATGGACTTTTCCCCTCTTGCTACCAAGGAAGCCATGTTTTACCAAGAGTACAGCACCAGTTAACTCCGAAGGGTTTTCTGAATAAGTTCACATGAATGCTAAAGACTTTAATGGGTGCTCTGTGATCAGCAAGAATGCAAGTCAACAAATTCCCATTGAACATGAACTATGCATTGGTGTGTTACATATAGACTTACAAGAATAACGATAAATGAGAAGTGGCTTCCAGGTTTCCAATAGGTGTCATGATGGAGATAGGTAATAGTGACAGCCAAAACATTTGTTGAGCACTTTGAATGTGTCTGCTACTGGTGAAGACTTCTATAAACATCATCTCGTGTCATCTTCTCAACCACTGTATGTGTTGCTGTCCTTATTTTATATATAAGAACTGAGGCTCAGAGAGTTTACTAAGTCAAGTCATACAGCTTGTTGGCAGTAGATCCAGGAGACAACCTCAGACAGCCTGATTGCAGAGCCCAGGCTTATAAGCTATTACATAGACTTGGAAATTAAGATACACTGAGGCTAAGCTAATGTCCAGCTTGTTGGAAGTAGAGATGGAACCTTGCTGATGGCGTATAATTTATTTCTGTTTAAACTTTAATTCCGACCACAAAACTATTTTCTTCTGGCTTCTTTGCTTGCATTTTGGACATTTTTTGTTAAAGATCGTGATCAGGAAACAGAAAGTCTTGGTAATGGCTTTTGGGTAGTTCACCTGAGATGTCACCTTCATGACCACTTGAGTGGGTGTTCCTTCTCATATAATGGGGCCTTTTCAGAAGGTCTCTGTCATGTCTACACTATACATGACACTCTCCACACTATGCTTTCTTTAATTTTTGTATGAGAATACCATTATTTATATTGATAATATAATAAGAAGAGCTACCATTTTTAAATGTTTCTTATGCCAAACATTGCTAAACACTTTCCTTAAATTACCTGATTTTATCCTCACAAAATCCACATGAGGTATGCATTATCAGCTCTTCATTTTTCAGACAAAGAAACTGAGGCATGGAGCAGTTATATACTAATCACTAACGGACAACAGTCTCTCACATTCAGTGATGTGGAATTTGAAAATATAACTAATGATAAGTGATGATCAGAAAGAACACAGCTTCAGAATATTCAAGTTCTGTAGAATAATGAGATATCTGGGAGGCAAAAGACCTACCTTATAGAGCCAATGTTTCTCTATACTGCAGGACTGGCTGTATAAAAATAGTAAAATAATCATACATATATAGTGAAATTTGTATATGTGTATGTGTAATTATGAAGCATAACAATTAAATGACCAACCATTCATCCACCATCCAACTCAAGAGCTTGTGCATTAGCAATCCATTGCATTTACCTATGTTACTCTCCTCCAGGTGATTACTGTGTTTATCCTTCCTTGTCTCGCTTTTTAAATAATTTTATGATATATAACAATATGTTGTTTGTTTATACATTATGTATATTCTATATATTCTTTTGTGACTTTTAAATTTTGGATTATATTTCCAGTATTAATCCATGTTTTGTGTGGTGAGTTGTGTTTCAGTCATTTTCTCTGCCATATAATATTCCAGTTAGAGAAAAATATATGGTAATTTATCATCCATACTATTGTTAATAGTCATTTGGGAGCATTCCCTTTCCTTCCCTTCCCACTTTCTCTTTTTCTTCTTTCCTTCCTTCCTTCCTTCCTTCCTTCCTTCCTTCCTTCCTTCCTTCCTTTCTTTCTTTCTTTCTTTCTTTCTTTCTTTCTTTTATTGCTAACAATTTTTTTTTTAACATGGCAATTCTTGGACAAGCATTTGTTGCTGAAGAACACGAGTTCCCATAATTATTAGGAGTCAGAAGTGCTGGGTATGCAAATGTCTACAAATGTAAGATAATGTTAAATTGTTTTCAAGTTCAATTTGCCATTTCAATTTACATTCCCAGCAGGAGTGTATAAGGGTTTCTAAAAAATTCTATGCCTGTGCACTACTTTTTACTTATTGTCAATTTGGTTGGCATACTGTCTTAATTGTCACTTCTTCCTAATCCTATTGAATTTGAACATCTTTTCAATCTTATTGGCCTTTGTGCTTTAGTCAGGGTCTAAAGAAGAATGCAAAAACAACTTCAAGATTTTAAACATGTTTATTGCAGGGCTCTGTTTACACTGGTGATGGAGTTGCCAAGAGTTGAACAGGGGTTACTCAGATACTGATAACATCACAAAGCACTATCACCCCTGTGCTGGTGTACAAAGGGAAGTCATGTTACTAGTCTCAGTGACCTGGGACCACTTTAGTCCCTTTGATAATCTCTGGCTTAATGTGGAATCTCAGATTCAGCTTCCTCACTTGTCCTGAAGATAGGAAAAAAACTAGGGTCCAATGAGAAAATAGTGAGATTAACAGATTGGAGGTCTTGTGGGGCTAAACTCATAGGAGGGTCACTACTGTGAGTGAGCCCCAGAATGGGAGATGAGGACCAGAGAACTGCATATTTAAATTTTAGATTTTGGTGGTGACGATGTAGTAGTTACAGGCAAGTGGAAAGACAAGTCATTGGAGGTTAGGAAAATGAGAAGTGGAGAGGCTAACAAGGCTACTCCATTACACAGTGTTTAGGGACCCCATTCACATAGTCAGCTGTGACACTGCTTAGGCTAAGGATTAAGTGATTCACCCACATAGACACCCTCTCTCACACTCACATTATTATATAAGAGTAGGAGCCTTCTCCTGTCTTAACCCTGTATCCCTAGTAACACGGGTGGCAATAGGTGCTCAGAGAATATTTGTTGGATGAATGAATGAGTGCTGATGTCACTGAATATGAGAAGAAAAGTAAAGCTGTGGAGGAAGACTGAGTTAACAGCTAAGGGCTTCAATTAATGGGGAGAAGTGACTCGGAGGTTAGTAGATGACAGCAACAAGTTGGTAAGGATGGAGATAAAACAGGATGGCATCGCCCTTTTAAGCTAGAAGGGTTCCTTTGCTTTTGGTGTGTGTGGGGGGTTCGATAGATAATGGCCTGGAGGCTGTGATGAGAGTCAGCCCTGCTTCTGAGACTCATGAGGTGTGTGATAAAAGATCCTTCACTTGAAAAGTGAACTTGGAAACAGTCAGCTAGGTTTCTCCATAAGGTGGTAGAGGAGACATTCTGTAAAGATGTGAGGGATCGAGGAGCTGTTCCTTATTACAGACGGGGAGTTCCAAGGCACGGGGTTGCAATGGAGGGAGAACATGTTGATCAGCGTCCTAACAGAAAAATGGTGTCTACTTTGGAGACTTAAATGAAAGAGAGTCATTTACCAAGGTATAGACAGGGGTAAAGGACCCAACAAGGGAAGTAAAGGCACCCAAGGGCTAGGAATGGTGGGCAAATACTAGTATCCCTCAGTCTAAAGGAACAAGGGGAGCTCAGTGAGAGCCAGACCATAATGAAAGAAATGCCTATGGGAACTGTGGTCCAGAGGACTAGAGCCTCTGCCAGAACCACCTCAGCAAGTCAGGGAGGGAGCAGGAGGAAAGACATACCCTCACCACTCTCTCCATTTATCCTCTGACTGTCTGCTTGGCCCTCCCAATGGCTGAACCCAACAGGAAGTCAGAAGGCAGGGGAGCCTGGAAGCTGCCATATATAGGAGCTTCATTCTAAGGCAAAAGTGGGGCAGAAAAGGGCAAACCATCTATTTATGGTGGTGGTAGTGGTGGCTGAGTGTAGGCTAGCGAGTCGAGAAGAAAAAGGAGGAGGACTTTGCCAGAGAAGGGATTCACAGAGAAGTCTGGGAGTCCTGGTCTGGATGATAATGAAGTTAAGACTGGATGACAGACATGTGGTTTATAGTTTATACCAAATGTCCTAGAGAAGGTGTGAACATTCTCCTCCTTGCCTCAGTGAAATCTGGCTTGCATTTTGGAGACTACATTTTGATTAAGTGTCTTTGTAATACATTCGCTGGGTGTTCACCAGAAATATGTGCTACTGTGGAGGCTTTGGAGATGGGACATGGTCATTAGCTGTCACTTGTGTACAAGGGAAAAATGAAACATGATGGGCCAAGCTGGTTGGAGACGGATGTCTGCAATCGCTCAGCGTAACTGAGGGCTCTGCAGAGACCATAACATACTCTCCTTGGAAATAACTTGTACCCTTTGGTGCAGGTAAACACCAGCTAAGCTCCATCACTTCTTGAGGGCTTTCCAATGTCAAAGACTTTGCTTTGTTCTCCATCACAATGCCTTTTCCAATCTGTCACTTCCCCCTCTTAAATTAAATTTCAAATATTAAATTAATGTTGAATATAAAATGAATGTGCACCAGATCACCACCTATTTCATAAAGCCTTTCCTGTTCAGACTCCTGAACAGAAATGAACCAAGGGTTGGTTTGTTTTTATTAGGATCTTGTCTTTAATCAATTAAGTAGAAAATTAAGTTCGGCAGATTATTTGAGTATCCATCATAAGAAGAATGCTCTGGAGAATGTAGAAGAATCACATCCTGCTCTAGGGAAAAATGGTCTACATGTATGTCCACAAAATGACTCTAGAGTTTATGGGCTTGGCAGGAAGAGAAATATCAAGCCAATTAGGACAATAGTATCATTGGATTAAGAGAATAACATTTAGTATCATTCACTGAGAGGTTTTATTCCGAAGGTATGAACTTGAATGTAGAGTTTCCTCCTCTGTAAAATGAGAGTAATGTATCTGTAATTATTAGGATTATATTTCCCCTTCCTCTAAGCAGTGGCTCTCAACTGTGGGCAGTACTGCCCCCTGAGGGCACATTTGAAAATGTATTGGGTGTTTTTGTCTGTATCAATGGCAGGGGATGCTACTGCATTAAGTGTCCGTAGAATATATTAGGCAACATCCTGCAATGGGGGGACAGTCCTGCCCAGTGAAGAACTACCCCATCCCCAAAGGCCAATAGTGCTCCTACTGGAGGAAAAGACATGGGATATATGTGAAAAAGAGATTTTTCTCAATCCTGGTTCTGTGTTTTCCATCTTGCAGCAGCTTCTCCACATCTCTTGCTTTGCCCCATCACCCTCAGTTCTCCCGAGGGTCACTGGTCACTCTGCGAATGCTTACAGTCCATACTGAGTGTATGCTGGAAACAGGATGGCTTTAGGCGTTGTGTCTATTGCAGTAAAATCTTTAGTTCCACTACTCTTTAGCTATATGCTCTTGAGAAAGTTATCGAGCTACTCTGAGTTTTAAATTAACTCATTCAGAGAATACATCTAATGGCATCTTCATCTTTGTTTTGAATCTTTTTTGGACTCCAGCAAAGTATACTAATATTTAAAATATTCCCTGCTTCCCAGAGTACTTCTGTAATTTAAAAGAGATCGTGTCTGCACAATGCTTTATATAGAATATGACACATTGGAAGCATTTGATAAATGGTAGTTAAGACATTGCCTTTCTGTAGAGTGAACATATTTGATATTTCATGAAAAACTGAGACACTGGATGGTTCGTTCTCAGAATATCTAGCAGATCCCAGCAATGGTTTGCAAATGTCTGGCAGCTACAGGAGGCAAATAAGTTAAAGTTTATAAATCTAAATAATGAAATCATTTGAGAGGCGGCTGAAGGTTAAGAGACTGAGTGGGGGAGGAAATGTTATTCTATCTGAACGCGTTCACCTAATCATGCTCACTTTAGGGTAATACCAGGCTGTGGTCTCCTGAATAGATGATTTCATGCCCAATTTCCACCACTGCTCCCAGAGAATGGCTTCCTATGTAACAACTGTGCTGTCCAATCCTTGCCGAGAGCTGTAAGGAGGTAGTATTCAGCCTTCATTTTGGACTTCCTAGAGTGGGCAAGCTTGCCAAGCCCAAAATATTGCTGTCGCATATTTGACTGTGGCATTCAACAAAGTACGACTCTTCTGAAATAATTGACCAGCACTCAAATGTCCAATCTCTGAGTTAGACTTTTGTCATTCCTGAATCAGGAAATGGTTCTCTGCAAATATTTAGAAATGCTGTGGAAACTCTGAGGTTCACCTCCATGGCAACCCCTCGGGCTGTAAAAGACATCATGCCTTCTTTAACAGAATTATTTCATTCCTAAATATTTGTCATCAGTGAGAAGATGGAGGCTGACACGGAAGAGGCAAGCTCTTCCAGTCCATTTTAAGAAGGCCCTGGTTGACATCTGACCCCCACGGTCCTATTAACAGCAGCAGAAATGCCCTTTCCACTTAATCTGCATCTGCTGGGCAAGGTTTCAATAAAGCAGTGATTCATGAAAGGTTTCCCCTTATTGCAAGTGTTAGAGTTCCCCTTGTTTAAGCTAACTGCCGGCAAAGTGTGCCTGGCCTTGGCTGTGAACTTTGCCCTTTTGCCTCCCCTTTCCTTGACAGAAACAGACTTCACAACTAATTGTAGTATCTATTAAAGCTCTATAATTTATATGAAGGTGATATGAAATGGAATGGAATGAGAATATATATTGTATCTGTCACTGACATTAATCTCATCACATACTAGTAAATGTTCTCTGAAAGTCCTTGAAAAGTTGTTTTTGCATATATTTACCTGAGTAAATACGCAAAGGTAAATACACATAAATAAATATACAAAGAAAAGCCATTTGGTTTGGAAGCAGGGCTCTTGGATTTAAAAATCCACCTTTGCTTCCTTACTTGCTGGAAAAACATGGATAAATGACTTAGGCCAAGGACAACTCCTAGGTTTTTTCACTGTGTCATTGAGGGGACAGCTGGTAGGGGCATTTACTAAGTTGGGGAATACAGGAGGAAGAGGGCAAGAATACGGAAGAGGAGGAACTCATTTTTGTGAGAAAGGCAATTATTTTAGTTTTGCACTTACTGAGTTTGAGACAACTGTAGTGTGTGTGTGTGTGTGTGTGTGTGTGTGAAGGTGGATGTGGTCATGTGACGCTCAAACAGGAAGTGAAGTTTGGGTACCATCACTGTTTAGATGAGAGTAGAGCCATAGGCATGAATGAATTCACTGAGGGCCAGTTCGTAAAGCGAGGAGAAAAGAAGGTTGAAGCTGCAACGCAGAGGAATGTCCACACTTAATGGGTGATTAAATCAAGAGAAGAACAGTGAAGCAGGGTGACTAACAATACACAGCTTGTGGGTAGAAAACTGGGAAAGGCTTGTGTCAAGAGCAATACTCCAAGAAGGCCGTAATTATGTCTTTCCGATGCATCTGAGGAGTTCAGAAGTGTAAGAACTAAACCCTGTTCACAGGGTTCATTATTTGGAAGTGCACTGGTGACCACATTGAGCAGATTCAGTGAAGATGGACCCCAGACTGGAGCAAGGTGAGGAATGGAGTTACTTAGCACACAGAGAAGAAGAATTATGGATGTCGGACTCCTGTCTTCAAGTAGTTGAAGAGATCTTATGGAAACTAGGGATAAATTCCCATCTATTATTTTTCCACTGGGCAAAACAATGAATGATGTGAGGTCGCTTTGGGTTATGTGTTAGTAGATATGCCTAGCACTTAAAATTAGTAAACAAGTGGAGTGACAGCTTTAGAAAGTGGCAAGGGCCCATTACTGGAGTCGCTCACCAGTGGATAGAACCACCAGTTCAAGGGAACATAGAGATGGTTCATTTCCTTCCACCTCTTCGATTCTGTGAGTCTATTCTGAGACCATCTAGTGCAGGGCTTGTTGTCCCTGCAACCTTGGGGAGACAGCAGCTCGCAACCTTGGGGAGACAGCAGCTCACACCCTTGTACATCCTTCCCAGGCCACCGGGCCAGTTAGACTGGTTATTATCTTTTCTGGTAATGTCCAATATCAATGAGACAGAGTTCCCTGGGAAGGCCTCATGGTAAGCTGTTGAGTGTTGAGCTCAGAGTTGAGAAAGCCCAGGACTGTCTCGGACTTTACAGGGCCTCACCAGGGGATCCACCTGGCTTCTCTAACCTCCCTCTGCTGGTGTTTTGGGAGAGGACCCTCGGCATTTCTCTATGTCTGTGTTGCTTCACTAATTGATTAAAGGAAAAATAAACACATCTAGGGTGGAGGTCTGCCTCTTCCTTGGGATCAGACTACCTCTAGCTTCTGGGTTTCTCAGTGGGTATCTCAAAGGTATCTAATGGCCATGTTTGCACAGAGATTTTCCAGGCCATGAAAACTGGTCTCAGTAGGCATCACAAGAGTCCAGATTAGGTGCTTTGGTAGCAAAAAGAGCCCAAACACTTCAATTCAAAGGGTAAAGGAAGCAGGAGCTAGTGAAAAAAAGACCATGGAGGGAGGGCCAGCATAAGAACTTCTTGGGGGGGTGGGGGGGGCCCCAAGCACCGAAACATTATGGGGCCCCATTCCCTTCCTTCCATATGTAACTTAGGAAAAAACCCTCAAAGCCATGTGAGACATTTAAGAATTTCAAAAAATGTTCTTGTTTTTCCAATGATAATTATGCTGCTGCATGTTAAAGAATTTTGAAAATCTTTAAATAATGCAGCACCTATGCCCAAAGCAGCCCATTATTGGATGTGCCTATGTACACTTAGGACCGCATTGTAAGCTTCGAGACCAAAAACATAGGAGCAGCTCGGACAGCAAGGATGGTGTGTCTTCCACAAGTAATTGGTTGGTGGATAATTTAATCATTCATTAAGTAATTATTAAGCAGCTTTTATACACCAAGTACTGGATGAAGGGATGAGAGGTGAACAAAACAGTCAACTTCACTGCTTCAAATGGCCCCTAGTTACTTTAAGGGTCTTTTATTTCTTAAAGTACAACAGATGAGATCTCCATTTCTGGCCTTCTTGAGTTTCTGTGAGTCTCACCTATTCTTTTAACAGAATTTTAAAATATTAAATTGGGAGGATATTATGATATTTCTGGTGGCTGTTTCAAATACAGCCAACTCATGGATGTACAAACAAATCAGGCAGGTAAAGAGCTTCAGAAAGCAGCTTATTTAATACCATAAAACTTGATATGCATGTATGATAAATACTCAATTTTCCATGAATCTCCAAGTTTGCCAGTGTTACCATAGCTCATAGTATCAACGACGACATTTAGTAAAAATAAATATATAAATAGAAGAGAAAAATATATATGTTTATATGCCTACATATCATATATATGTACATGTGTGTATGCATGTGTACAGGAAGAAACTTCTTTGGAAAACTGAAAATCTCAGCTAAACTGTGGACATCAGTCACTCCTTTTAATTCCTCTGCTATGGACTGATTATGTTCCCCCCAAATTCGCATATTCAAGCTCTAATCCCCAATGGGATGGTATTAGGAGGTGTAGCTTTTGGGAGGCTATTAGGTCCTGAGGCTGCAGCCCTCACGAATGGGATCAATGCCCTTTTAGGAAGAGACACAGAGAGATGATCTCTCTGTGCCACATGCAAATACAGAAACAAGGCGAGTATCTGTAAACCAGGAAGAGAACTCTCATGAGACATGTTATCTGCTGGCACCCTGATCTCAGACTTTGCAGTTTCCAGAGCTGTGAGAAATAAACGTTTGCTGGTTAAGCCCAGTCTTTGTCACACTAGACAATAATTGGTGCTGAGAGTGGGGTGTTGCTATAACAAATAGCTAAAGGTGTGGAAGCACCTTTGGGACTGAGTAATGGGTAAAGGCTGGAAGAGTTTTGAGGTGCCTGCTAGAAAAAGCCGATATTGTCGTGAAGGAACATTTAAAGGTGATTCTAGAACTCAGAAAGGAAAGGGGAGAGCCGTAGAGACAGCTTCTGTCTTCCTAAGACAGTGATGTTTTCTCTGTTTATGACAATACGTACATAATCATGAGCAGAATGTTGGTAGAATATGGATGGAAAGGCCCTTCTGATGAGGTCGCGGATGTAAATGAAGAACGTGTTGTTGGACAATGGAGAAAAGGAGATGCTTGTTATGAAGTGGCCCAGTTTTTGGCTGAATCGTATTTACGTTCTAGTGCTTTGTAGAAGGTAGAACTCGAGGTTGATAAAATTAGATACTTAACTGAGGGGATTTCTGAGCACAATGTTTGAAGGAGTGGCTTGTTCCTCTTGACAGCTGATGGTAAAATTCAAAAAGAGAGAAATGAATTGAACATGGAACTTTTAAGCAAAAAAGAACCAGAATTCAAAGATTTGGAAAATTCTCCGGCTGTCCATATTCCCAAAACTGCGATAGCGTTTGGAAAAGAACACTAAGGATGTGGTGGGCCAGTCATTTGATAAGGAGATCAGTTTGGGTGTGAACTGGGGACCTCAGCCATCCCAGCAGGAACAATGCCTGTGTCAGCTGAAGGGGACGCAGGAAGGAAGAATGGAATTGAGGATGGCTGTTGGTCTTCTGGGATTTTACGGACAGCCCCACAGTGTTATTTGATTATGAACGTATCTCATTCTTCAAGACACTGGGAGAATGACCCCAAAGGCAATTCACACATCACTGGGGGGCCTGCCTCGCAGTTTCAAAAGGGGGAGTCATCACCTTGATTTCAACATGCCAGAGGCTGCCTGGGGCTGTGGAGCGGGACCACCATCTGACTGAGCTGCAGGGGCAGGATCTCTACCCCCACAGGTCTGCCCTCGGGGCAGAGCACTGAGCCAAAGAGGATTCTTCTTGAGCCTTCAGATCTCACGGAGTTCTCCGTGCTAGGTTTTGAGACCTGTCACCCTCTTTTTCCATCCAACTTCTCCCTTCAGAACAGAAATGCCTGTCCTGTGCTTGTGTGTTGCATTTTGGAAGCACATAACTTATTTGGTTTCACGGATTCACGGGAAGCTGCAGAGGAATTTTGCCTCTGGATGAATAGAGCCTTGAGTCTCATCCATATCTGATTAAGATGATATTTAGAATTCAGATGAGACTTTGAACTTTAGACTTCATGCTAGAACAAGTTAAGACTTTTGGGATTGTAGGGTTGACGTGAATGCAGTTTGCATATGAAAAGGACATAAATTTTGGGGTGCCAGAGGCAGAATACTATAAAGTCATAATTCCCAATGTAATGGTATTGGGAGATGGGGCCTTTTGGAAGTAATTCGATCATGAAGTCGGGCTCTCATAAATGGGATTAGTGCCTTTAGAAGGGGATGAAGAGACCAGAGCTCTCTGCTCTCGGCTGGCCACGTAAGGATGCAAGGAGCAGACTGACATGTGCAAACCAGGAAGCAGCCTCTCCCCAGACACCGGATCTGTGGGAGCCTTGATCTTCAACTTCCAGCGTCCAGGACTGTGAGAAATAATTGTTTGTTATTTAAGCCTCCCAGTTCATGGTAATTTGTTATAGCAGCTAGAACTGACTGAGACAAGTGTGTAAGAACACTATGTGCAAAAGTTTGAATATGATAAAAAAAAAAAAAAGCAGGAAATAAGAGGAGAACAGAAACAAATTCAATTTGGCTGGAATATAAAAACAAGGTAGGGTACCCTTGACTCTTCCCACGTCTTTCCTGATACCACCCCACTGAGTTTTAAACTAAATTTCTTGGACTCCATCAGGGTATAGACAGGAAAGAATATATGATTTAAGAAAGGCTTTTTTTTTTTTTTTTAATATAGCCGAGTAAATTTTAAAAAATGTCATCACTGATAGCATGCCTGCTGGGGTCATTTTGAAATTCATACCTGACTTTCTGAAGACAGGGCAAAGAAGAACACAAGGCAACTCAAGGGGACAAAACAAAAAGGGATCCAACCTGGTTTCATGAACATTGGTCCATTCAGCCTAATAGCCGCGTATTAGGAAATACTTAAGCTCTCTCTTTTCACTTCCCTTTTCTCTGTGTCCTGAAGACTCAACAGCCCCAGCTAGCTGATAGTGTCATGGAGGTGCTGACAGGCTCCCAACTGGGGTGTGATTATCTCAGCGTGCTGCTGCAATTAGCCTACCAAAGTCCTCTGGGGACTCGCATTTCTCCAGGGGTCACGAGGCAAAAATGACCTGGCCTGTCAGTCCTTGTCTGGCGGGGGCCCAGTGCTGGCCAGGGGGATGTCACAACGCAAATGGTCACTGTGTCTTTAAGCGACGAGAGTAAACAGATCTCTGCTTGTGAAACTGAGTACATATTAAGCTAAGCTGTCCAGTACTTGACTTGGAGCATGGCTCCCTTTCCTGTGTACATTCATTTTATTTTATGGCCACGTAAAAGCAACTCTGTGGCGCTGGCTGCAGTGGGAAAATCAACAACACTATAGAACAACCCACCACCAAATGCAACCCCAAAAGAAAACATCAGGAGAAAAATATGGAGGCACATCCTCCAATCACCTCGGCAAGCAAGGGCCATGTCAAAAGTGAGAATAATTGATTTTGACAGAGAGGAAAGTAGTAATTGGAATGAAACTTGTTTGAATAACAGCTTAAATGTTTCTTTCCTTGCTTTCCAGATTACATGCACTGTAAAGCTGGATTTCTTTCTCCTGGCTAGTTCACAGAGGACATTCTGTGTCCAAGGGGCTTGTGAAAGGAGGAGAAAAAAAAAATAAAACAACTTGTGAATTCGCCTCTTTCTGGATGACTGTGGAGCCTGGATTCCCGGCTCACATAGACAATTAATTGATACTTTACCCGAAACCTTGTCTGCTGTGAACATCCCTTACATGCCACTGTTAAGAGGCTGAATAGTGTCTGAGTGAGCGTGCTTTGTCGACTCAACTGCTTAACACAACTGAAATTAAAACTTTTTCCCAATCGTGTTCTTTTCACCAATTCCCAATTATAGCGAGTGCAGTGGACTGAATGTTTGTCCCCATTAAATTCTTATGCTGTAATCCTAACCCCCAAGGTGATGGCATTAAGAGGTGGGTTCTTTGGGAGGTGAGTAGGTCTTGAGAGTAGAACTCTCATGAACGAGATTAATGATCTCATTATAGTCACCCTAGAGAGATCGCTCACCCCTCTACCATGTGAAGTTACAGTGAGAAGACTGTCACCTATGAAGAGGGGGTCCTCAGCAAACACTGCATGTGCTGACGTCTTGATCTTGGACATTCCAGCCTCTTGAACTGGGAAAACAATATCTGTTGCTTATAAGCCATCCAGTCAATCGTATTTTGTTATAATAGACCAAGTGCAGTGAGTGACCATCGTAATTCTGTACTGGGGCTTCCTTGGCCCTTGATGGTCTGTCTTACTGACTACTCTACTGCTCCAGCATCTCCACTCTGTGCCCCACCATGTCAAATATTGGTACTGGCCACTTCCTATTTCCCTGGTCCTTTCTCCTTCCATGCTGCCCTCTGCCCACAAGCTCCAGCCACGTGGGCCTTCGACCTATTTCTTGAACCTTCCAAGTTGGTTCTGGTCTCTGAGCCTTTGCCTTTGTCGCTCCCTTTTCCCGGAGGGTTCTTCTCTCTCATCTTTACATGCCTGAATCCTTCTTAATGTTTGAGTTCGACTTTCATGACCAAAAGACATTTTCCCTGATACCCTGTCCAAATAAAACAGGTCTCCTGCAATCAGCCCATTAGCCCATTTTATTTTCTAGGCTCTATGAGTTGGTCTCTAAAATACCTTCGTCATTTATTTGTTCACTTGTTTATTGTCTGCACTTCTCCTCGTCAATAACCACAATGGAATCTTTATAAGAGCAGAGGTTTTTCTCTATTATTCACTCTTTTTATATTCCCAAATATGGTAGGAGCTTCATGGACATATAAATAAGTGGTTTTCAGGACATGACGTGTCCCGCCATGCTTCCGTTCCTTTGGCCACGTCAGTGTCTCTCCCGCCAGTTAGTCAGTGTTCTCAGTCAGGCCTTTCTCCTGCTTCAAAGACTCAGTTCACATGTTCTGTCTTTGTGGAATCTTCCTTTACCTCCTGGGGGATGACAAGATTTTCTTCTGTATTTGCCTGGTTCCTGGCATGTCCGTTCTTTACAGCACTTGCTATGTTGTTTTCCAGTGTGAGTTTATGGAGATAGCCTGGCCTGAAAGTGCAAGGTTTTTCTGTGTGTGCGTGGTGTTTTTTTTAATATAGGGATTGTGTCTGTATCTATAAATCAACAAGTCTGATGTAGTCAATGGATGTAATAGGTGCTTTAAAAATGTTTGAGTAAATGAATAGTCATTGCTTCAGTCGTCCAGGCTTCCAAAACGTGGCATCTCTTTGCGGCTCTGCTGTGGGTGTTCTGAGGCTCCATGTTTCTGTTTTTCTCTCACATTATCTCTCAGATATACCCCCGTCATTGATAGCATCTTCATGCTTTGGAAGCCCTTACATCTGGCAAATCACAACAGCTTTTTAACTCATTCCATGCCTCCTAACTTCATCCCTCTAACACCCAAAGGAAGGAAAAACCTTAGCTGATTTTTCTATCATTGGTGTTCTTCTTTAAGTCTCAGATGGACAGGGAAAAACCATTAATCTGACTGGTTGGATTAGCAAAAAGTCTTTTAGGCTTCGTCTACTACCTCTCAAATTTCGCTGCCACTCTTTCTCACTCTGTTTCTCTGTCTGTCTCACTTTGGCATTCTCTCTGTTTCTCTGAAACTGAGTAAATGGACTCTGGAGCTTCCACAGATTCTTCTCTTCTTGCTGGGGGTCAAAGGTGGTGCCTATGCCAAGGTTTAGCTCTCTTGGGGCCTGGGTCATCAGAGGATGATGTTAGCCTTGTGCTTCCGTGGCAGGCTCTGAAAGAAACTTCAACAGGGTTCTGCAATGAGCTGTCAGCTGCTGCCTTTGCTATTCAGAAAGCAGTAGCTCAACACCCATTTTGTTATTGACCCTTGTGTGTAATAAATGACTGGTGTGTCTCGTCTATGCATTCCTGAAGGGAGGCGCTCCTATTATCGTCACCTTCATTTCTAGCAGATTCCACACGTTCATTGGATTTGACCAGGGAGAAGTAAGTTACATTTTCCCCCTCTTAGAGCAGAGTGATGGCCATCTAATAGATGCTGAACAAGTATCAATTGAGTAAATGGATGGATTACTCAATAACTTCTCACTCTTTTTGAGTTGCTAACTCAGCTCCACCTCCGTCTTGCTCCAGGGAGCAGTCTGCTCTGGAGAACTGTGGCCTCTGCAGATACACTCTTTAGCCTTTACCAGACAGTCCCAGACCCTTGCTATGAATATTAAGAATCTACTTGGATCTCATTTCATTGAGTTTCTGTATTGCCTTCAATCTGGCTCATCTGAAATTGAAGGCATCTGGCTTCGCATCTAGTATCAGAAAGTTTAGGGAAAGTTTTTGAGTTTATATTGCATTCAACCAAAGCAGTATTTTAAACTTCCGCTTAAGAGTGGATTGTGATTGGCCAAAAATTAAGAGATGCTCAGTGCAAACAAGGTGGATTAAGCAGAATCACTTGTGATGTATCCCAGACACCCAGCCAGCAGGAGGGGTGTTAGAGGAGATGACGAATGATTTCAACACTAACTGACACCACGTTCTGGCGTGTCATGGTAACGTCCAGAAGATACCGTGCTTGCCTTTTAACATACCTTGTTAAGAAATAAAAACGCAGGATGGGCGCAGTGATTTTTCTACAACGTATGCGATCTCGCTTGCCCTTTAGAAGTTCGTTCAAATTGTGTTTTGAGAAAGTACCTGGTCTAATCAAAGTGCTTACAGGCCTAGAATTTCAGAGTTGAAGTGAAAATAAAACTAACTTTTATTTGGACACTTCAATGTGCCCGGTCTTTTCATGTTCGTTATCGCAAACTGTTCTCACAGCCACATTGTGATTTCAATATATATTAGCTACATTTTACAAAAGAGTAGGTCAGCTCAGAGGAGCTAAGGGACATTCCTGACATCACATAGCTAGACAGTGACAGGCAGGGCTTGGATTCAGGGTTTTTTGCCCAACGTTCAATGCTCTTATCACCATAACACGTCACCTTAGAGGTCATCCTTTCCAGCCCACCCTTTAGTAGATAAAAAAATGAAGGTACATGGAGGCCACCTACCTCCCTAATGGCCCTACAGGTGGCGGGCACACTGGCTCCCTAGATGGTTCACTTGCAAACTTCAAAGAACAGTTCAGTTCCTATTAACAAAATACTTGCTGATGGGCTTGAGGGCTCCTCTGAAAAGGCAGAACTTCAAAAAAATGAGGAAGAAGCTCAAAATTGTGACTCACTTGTCTTGGAATGTGGGCCGAATACTTCCTGAAGGTAAGGGGCAGACGATAATACGATGTGTTTTTGTTACCTGACACATAAAAGGACCTTAAGTGATTCCGTACACTGTGATTATAAGCATGATACACTCATTCTATTAGTTTGCTGGGGCTGCCGCAACAAGGCGCCACAGAACAGGTGGCTTAATCAGAACATTTCAGTTTCTCATAGTTTCGGCGGCTAGCAGTCCAAGATCCAGATGTTGGCAGGGTTGGTTCCTCCTGGGGGTGGTGAGGGAAGGGTCTATTCTGGGCTTCTCTGCTTGCCTTGTAGATGGCTATCTTCTCTCTGTTACATCACTTTGCCTCTTTTTGGGTCTCTACTAATTTCCTGTTCTTAAGGACACGAATCATACTGGCTTAGGGACCACCCCAGTGACACATTTTAATTTAGTTATCTCTTTAAAGAAGCTCTCTCCAAATATGGTGAAATTCTGGGGTCCTGTGGGTTAGGATTTAAATACAGGAATTTTTGGAGGACATAATTTACCTTATAACACACACACACACACACACACACACACACACACACACACACACACACATATATAGTTAAGCCTCTGTAGGGAGATGGTTCTGAGCTTATTGTTTAGGAAGTATAAATTGATTTTCTTGAGCACAATATGAGCTTTTGGAGATTTTTGAACTCTTTTTGTAAGGGTTCTTTTCATGAGCCACGATTTTACAAACAAAAGTAGGAGGAAAGAGAAAATGGCGTAAATGTTTCAGAAACTGTAGACGTCCTTTTACACTTGCCAGCCTGCCGCCAGGGGGAGCCCTGGGCATGGGATCCCAAGGCCTGTGGTTGTCGGGCTCCATCGCTTATCAGTTGAGATCCTGACCCGCGCTCAAGGTTGCCATTTTTTCTTTCATCTGTAAAATAATATTTAATTCCAACATCACATAATTGTTGTGAGGATTAAGTGAGATAAGAGGCATAAAAGCACTTGCAAAAAAATTAAATATTTTTTTAATGGGCACCTTTCCTGAATGGCCATCTTAAAGTAGAAACCTAATATTTAAAAGAAGTGAAAGCAAACCCACTTAGCTTGAAAAGAGAGTGAGGAGTTGGTTGGGAGATGGAGTTGAAATCCGTCACCAAGTGCCATCCCCACCAGTTGAAGTTCTGCTGAATCTTGCAGGCAATTACTGAGCACATTTTAAAAATTACTAGGTACACTTAGGACCTATGCACATGTTACTTATTGCCTTATTATTATTTTTTTGTATTGTGTCATCAGCACTGTAAGGTAGAATGACATTTAGTTTTGTTTTTAAGTGTGAGGAAGTTAAAAATCTAAGCAGAATGCTTAAGTTAATTGCCTGATCTCCCGGAGCCCAATATTTCTCAAAGAGCTGTAGGAAATAATTTATTTCTTTTCCATTGGTTATGGATGCTTTTGTAAAATAAAATAAATGTAAATTACTAAAAAACACCCAAAAATTAAAAAATAAGGAAAGCTTACACACTATAAGCTTTATTTATTTATTTTATATTTACTTCAATAGACATAAACTAATTCTGCTAAATTGCAATAAATGTTTCTATAAGTCTCCTCTCCTTGCCTATGGGGTAGAGCCTTGTGGCCCACACTTTGGGCAGGGCTGCCATCCACAAAGTGACAATGGGCCAGTGCTGGAAGACATGCTTTGTGATGCGAACTGTAGTGTTCCTTCTATACCTCAATGCTTTTCTGATACAATATCTCTGAGCCCTCATTTCCTTATCTATAAAATGCACATATTAACCTTGCCCCTGTTTACCTCATAGGATTGTTATGACATTCGGAAGACACAAAGTGGAAATTTGAAAGCTGTAAAAAACAAAACACTAATACTTTTAGCATGAAAAACCTTAAAGCAGATAAAACCAGTCTTACTAAAGAACACTTAGATCCTACACACTGTGGTGTCCTGGTGAAGTAGTTGCAAACTAGTTGCATAATGCACCCTGAGGAGAGAAATACGATGCCTGCCTGTATTTTGAGTTTTTAGTTATATCCAGGATGACCTAGGTCTGGTTTGCCTGAGGAAGACTTGGTGTATGCCTGTTGTCCCAGCTAATTATAAAGAATATTTCTTTTTCTCTTAAAAGTGTCTTGTTTCTTTATTTGTTTGTCTTGTTCCTTTGTTGCATTCAGTTTATATCCCAAATGAGTGAAATCATGTTGTTCTTGACTTTTTCTGTCTGACTTATTTCACTTAACATAATAATCCCAAGATCCGTCCATGTTGTCGCAAAAAAATTATTTCATCTTTTCTTATGGCAGAATAGTATTCCATTGTGTATATACACTACATCTTCTTTATCCAATCATCTAGCGAAGGACAGTTTGGTTGTTTCCATATCTTGGCCACTGTAAGTAAAGCTGCAATGAACATCGGAGCAAACTTATCTTTACGGATAAATGTTTTCAGATTTTTTGGGTAGATACCCAGGAGAGGGATTGCTGGGTCATACAGTCCAGTCAGATGGTAGATTCTGCAAAAAATGATGTTAGTGGTGATAGAATAGATGGTGTTTAGCCATTGTTTCTGGTAATAATTAGATGTCAAACATTGTTTTCATACTGAGGTAGTATCAAATTCAAAACAAACAAACAAAATGGTTTATACTAGTTTTGTATGAAATTAGAATCTGATTAAAGAAACAAACTTTTAGACAAAGCAGATTAATAGAAGGAAAGGATGGGGAAAGGACCTAAGAATTCAAAAGGTGGAGGAGGTGGGATCTCAGAGAGCTTGAGACAAGTGGGCTGACTTTGGTCAGATCAGAAATCTGCACTTGGGTGTTTTTGTCTATTCCCTTCCATTTCATGTCTCTTCACTTTTCAGATAAACCCAACCTGTCTCAGCTGGGAGAAAAGGAATACTTTTGGGTTGTTTCATGCTTGGGAAAAGGGTGAAAAAGGAGAGCTGGTATTGGCCCAGAGACCAGCTGAGTCCAGTCTTATAGAAGAAATGCAGAGAGAGAGAGAGAGATGTGAGGAGAAAGTCCAGCCTAAGTGGGCTGCGTCAGGGCACTTACCATCTGTTGCCTAGTGATGCAATGACTTCCGTGCTGTCATCCAGCTTCCATTCTTCTTCCTTGGAATCCATTAGCTTTGAATCACTTGAGGGGTCTATCTGGTCATATCTGTCCCCTGCTTAAAACTCATCAATAACTACCAATATTTTTATAGTTCTATCCAGATACCTTAACTGCTAAGTAAGTGCAAACTTGATCAGTTTCTTCCTTTCTAACCTTAAGAGCTCTTCCTTTCCTGATTTCCTCTCCATGGTCTAGCAAACTCTCCATGTAAATTGATCAAAGGCACTCAAATCGCAGCAGCATCTCATATAGTTCAGCCTATGTGGGGAGATAGAATGGCTTGCAGTTTTGCAAAAGTACATGAGTTAGGTCCCCCTGCACCTGCACACGCGTTTCCTGCAGCAGTTGTTCACCCCACAGATACGTATGCGTATTACGTGCCCGGAATGTTCCAGAGTCTCTCCTAAGAGTGGAGGAGGCAGTGGTGACTAAATTACAGAGCCCCTGCCTTTTTGCATTCTAGTGGATGAGGTAGTCAATAAGTATATATGTATACACTGTACTATCAGGTAAGTGCTAAGGGCTACTAAGAGAGAAAAGCAGAGTGCCAGGCTAGAGAATGGTGGAAGAGGGAGTACAGGTTACAGTTCTGTGTCTGGAAATCCCGTGCGCCCCACATCCACGCCCCGACTTTCTTAATTCTTCAACGTCCTGCTATAGCTTTACCTCTTTCAGGGGGTGGGTACAACCCCCTCCACTAGACACCACCCAAACACAACGGCATTTATTAATCTCACGAAGGAGATCGTGGACTCCTTCTGGAAGCTAATGTTATGAGTTCCTCTAGCCCCTAAATGTGGTGCCATCAAAAGAAAGTGGATTTGAATTCGGACATACGAGTATGCTGAGCCCAAGTCCCTCATTTGATCAGAGTCTTGATTTGCTCTGTATAAAACCTATGTGTTCCCATTTAAGGGCGTGAATATTCTTCTTGCTACGCGAGGTTTCTGCACGTCTCAAACGAGTGAAAGCACTTTGAGAATTGAAAAATGACACTGCTAATTCTAAAGTGCTATACAAATTCAACTGCCTATTATTATTATCTCACTACCAAGGTCAACTGATGATTCTCTCAACAGAAACAAGACCATCTCAACTGTGAAAACAGCCTTGAACTAAATGAGTTACTCATTTGTTCAAAAAGAACTAATTGCCCAGTGCTGCATTGCAGGCATTGTTGTGGGTGTGGGCATAATAATACGTCTCCTTCTCAGAGTTTGCTTACACTTTATTTGGGGAAAAGTAATCTGGAAAAAAATGCAGACTGTTATAGCAGGTATTGCTAAACATCACGGCACGATAATTTCTAAACTTAATTTGGCTTTCCCTAAGCCGTCCTCTTACGTTAGCAATAACATATAGGGTTTTCCACCAATTAAATCTTTCTGAAATCACCAAGTATTAAATTATATGGCCTCAGGAGGTATAAACATAGTAGTTTAATACAAAAAAAAAAAAAAGCATGGTAAAAAATAACAAAGAATTATTCCCAGTGGTGGTGTCAACTTTTCTACAAGGTTAATTAATCACTGCAAATGAGTGTAACTGGAACAGGCTACAGATTGATGTTGACTGTAAAGTTACAACTTTGAAAATCCCAGACAAATAACATAATTTATTGGTCATAATCATAACATACTCATAATTAATAAAGCTTTAAGAGTACATACAAATTGAAAAAAAGGAAAACATAATAAACACCTAATATATACGGTGAAAATCTTTGTTATCTGAACGTATTACTCCATGTTGAATCAAATTTGCTGAATTAAATAATATATTTTAAAACAGTTTCAGCATGGAGATTTTTATTTTCTAGTTCAGAAAAGTCATGGGAAAATGTGTATCAAATTTTGTGGCCCCAACTCCAGCTCAATTTTTTAATTAAGCACAAAGGCTTAAACCAAGGGATTGCCCCTTTTATTCTGAAACACTAGGGAAATAAAATTGATTATTGAAATGGAAACACATATGGACTAATAATTGGTAATATTTCCCAGTACTGACGTATATTTCTTCAATAGTCCTACCTAATCAAACATTAATAAAACTTACCTACTAACATCCATAAACATGTGGCTTTAACAACAAGGAATGGGCATTCTATTGCTATATCTAACACCTCTGAAAAATTTATTAAATAAATCAGATATTTGTTTCTAGACTCAATGGAAACAACTCAACTCAGTCAATTCTCTATTTATTATGTGCCTGATTATGCAGTGGTAAGAATAAGATATTTAAAATGAAAGATGGGTTGTGAGTCCCTAACATGTACCATTCAATATCTGTAAAATATAAATGATGAGGATGGTGATTATCGTCATTTATGCTTTTCTGACCTGACAGGGATGCTTATTTGTCCTTACACAGAATACTTTTTACCACCAAAAATATGGTGACACCCCTATTATACGCTGGATCTTGTGATGGGAATGCAAAAAATGAATAAAATGTAGTCATTGAACTCAGCAAGTTTATGGACAGGTGGGAAAGTCAGATAAAGAGAATTATGGCAGAGGTGAGTAAGAGCTTGCTGGAGTTCTAAAGGAACCCATTGAGAGGCACTTACAAATCAAATTGAGGGATGGAGGCATTATGGGTGTTCTCCACGGGCTTTAGACTTTCCCCTGGAAACTAGACTGTCTGTTTGACACGTCCGCTTTATCAACTAATGGGCAACGGAAAGTTAACATGCGCAAAAAAGACTCCTCGACTAACCCATCCTTCAGTCTTCTCCATCTTACTAAGTAAAACCTACACGTTTCCAGTTACTCTAGCTGAAACAAGCAAAATGCGTCATTTTCTTCTATTTCCCTTCCATTTTGTATTCAATTCAATAAAATGCAGTAGCTCTAAGACATATTCTGAATGTGGCCACGCCTTAGTATCTCCAAAGCTCCAACCCCAGAGCAAGACGCCCTACTCTCTGTCCCAACTGACCGCAGGAGCAGCATAACCAGTCTTCCTATTACCATTTTCCAGTAGTTCTTTCTTTACATAACTGACAGACTGCTCTTTTAAAGGAACACGTCACCCTTCTCTCTTTTTAAAAGGTTTTTATTAAAATATAGCTAAGATACAATATTATATTGGTTTCAGGGGTACACCATAGTTATTCAACATTTATTTACCTACAGAAGTGATCACCACGATAAGCCCAGCAACCATCTGTCACCGTACCACGTTATCACAATATTAACGACTATATTCCCTATGCTGTGCACTACATCTTCATGACTTATTTGTTTTATACCTGGAAATTTGGACCTCTTATTCCCCTTCACCTTTTCCCCCTTTTTAACATTTTCAGTTACAGTTGATATTCAGTATTTTTTTATATTAATTTCAGGTGTACAGCATAGTGACTAGGCATTTATGTAATTTAAGAAGTGATCCCCCTGACTAGTCTCGTACCCACCTGGCACTATACATAGTTATTGCCATGTCATTGACTATATTCCCTATGCTTTACTTTGTATCCCCATGACTATTTTATAACCACCAATTTGTACTTCTTAATCCGGTCATCTTTTTTACCCTGCCCCCCCGACCCCTTTCCCATGGTCCTTTTCATGCTAAGTAAAATAAACAAAACAATCTATAATCTAAACTTACATGTTAAGCCCCTGAACAGCTCTCCCAGGAAGACTTCTCTGAAGGCCATCAAGAAAACTGGGGTGGGTACCCCCTCCCTAATCCCCTGCTCCCACAATGTTGTATGCACGCTGCTCTCACTGCGCTTTCCACACTGCACTGCAGTGGTCCGTGTGTATTACAGGCTGAGAGTTCCTCGTGGATCTGATATGCTTGGAGATCCGTGAGGGCAGATTCCACACTATTTCTTTCATATTCCTACTGCCAGCATATATATTTGTGAGTGTTTTAAATTATGTCAGAGGGGATAATACTTAACTAAAAAAAGAAATAGGTGGCAATATATGTTCAAAACTAAAGACTGAGACATGTCCTTCTTCTAGAGGCATCGTTATGGCAAGTCCCAACATACAAAGAGTCTCTGTTGAAGGTTTCCTCTAGTTTCTGACCTTTTGAATTTTTGTCCCTTCCAGACACTGCCTTCATTTTTGGTTCCCCCCAAAGCACAGCCTGATCCAGGGATTTGAGTGCAGGTAGTTTATTTGGGAAGTAATCCCAGGGAGCAGGAATGAGGATGTGGGGAGACCGAGAAGAAGAGCTGACAGGGACTGTACTTCTGCTACGGGCAACAGGAGCTCGGTTCTGTGGGGATGTGTGGAGAGTCAATGTGTGCCGAAACTTCTGCCCAAAGGACAGCTCATTTATCGTTTGCTCCTGTCTTGAGCTGTTTGAGGGTTACCTCTGGGGCATTAACTACTCTTTCCTTCTGGGTTGTATTTTCACACATGTTTACTGGTACACAGCTTCAGCAAAGGCCCTTTTCTGAGGCAGAAAGTGACAAAATTGACATTAGAAATGGGACTTCGTCATATGAGTGTAAGCTGACGTAGAATAGTCCACCACTGTGGATGAACTCAGTGGTGAGCTGGAGGGGCATGCTGCAGAGCACCAAACATATCTGCTACAGGAGGCAATCCCTTCCTTTGTATGCTACCAAACCCCTCTTCTAGGTTCCAGCCCTAAGGACTCCCTGGCACCTGGGCAGTTCAGAAAGACATTCTACCTTTCCCACATGTGGCACCATCAAACTTCAAAATGCCTTTCTCTTAATACTGATGTCCTCTGCAAGGGAGATGCAGTTGGCAATTAAATATCAGCAGGTCTGGACACAGAGACACTAAAGCAAGTTGGGGACTGGAGTCTCCCCTCTGTCTCCCTTTCTGTCCCAGAGAGCTCCTTCTTTCGTCATAAATATCATATGCCCAGAACGACCCCTGTGACAGAGGCCATGTGAAGTGGCCTTATTAAATCCTTGCAAAAGCCTTTACAGGATGGTTATCATGGTCTCCATTTTTTAGCTAAGGAAACTGAATATCAGAAAGAAACTGTGCAAATTAGTAGGTGGCAGAGTTAAAGTTTGAACCCAGTTCATGAAAACTCCCCAAACCACGGTCTCCACAACTAAACCTTCCTGACTGTGTTTATCTCCACCCCACCACCGGTCACCCCAGCCTGCCTTCACTCTGGACCTTAGATTGGGCTCTGCTATTAAAGGTGAGCGCCAGTTACTGAGGTCATTGAGGTCCATTGGAATTTAGCTCCTCACTTTCCCACTGGAATGCCCTCCCCTGTGACAGATGTGTATCTGCTTTCTGCCTTAAATGTCCCCAATTAGAGTGATTTCCTGGCTTCTCTTAGCAGCCTGTTCCATTGCCTAACGGCTCCCAGTGGTCTAACATTTTCCCTGATATTTAGCTTCGATATTCCGCACTGCAGCTTACAGCTTGTTAATTCCCATTCTGCCCTTGTTGATTAATAAGAAGACTGGTCCCTGCCCTTCTCACAATATCTTTTTATGAATGTGTCCGCAGAATGACGGCTCCCATCAGCGGCCCTTCCTCAAGCCCAAGCTGTTCCAGCACTATTAACCTCCCCACAGAGGTCTCACTCTCCAAGCCTGGGACTATTTGTGTCCCTCTCCTCTCAACTGTGTCAATTAGCCTATGTCCTTGGATAATTTATAGTGTCCAAAAGGGAGCTCAAGCCTGGAGAGGCAGCCAACTCCAGGCAGAGACAGGCACGATGCTGTTGAAATTCACTTACTCCTTTTGCAAAGTGATATCTTAATTATTTTTTCCCCGAGGCAGACAGCCAAGATTTCTCCCTCTCAATGTCCTTTTTATGAACTTGGAATTATAGACTGTTGGAGCTAATTTAGACTCTCTGGATCATCTCCCTTATTTGGAAGTGAAAAAATTGTAGTGTAGAGGAAAAGAGGAGAGCGCCCCAAGCTACTCAGAGTCTCGGCGATCGAGGAAGAATAAGGACCAGCTCTGTAGTCTTCCAGGTCAATATGCCTTTCAGTGCGGCCTTAGGACTGGGAGTGGGAAAATATGAAATGCCAGGCTCTGCCAAAAGGAGAATCCGGAAGTGTGGTGTCGCTGCAACGGAGCGGAGAGGTGCATGGAGGAAAGGCATGCCCACCACCGAGGGTCGAGAAAGGGGAGGGCTGCCACGTGACTGACGGAGCTGTCAGTGTAGGTCACGTGACGGCCTGACGAGCACTGCTCATGGAGAAATTGGGAAAATGAGCAAATGGCGTTGATTTGAGAAGATAAGCACTACTGATACAAAGTTATGCAAGCTTCAGATAGGGCTTTTTGAGAAAACATTTTAAGATGGTGATGTAATATAATGGTTAAGAAAACAGACTTTGGAATAGACAGACCATGATTTGAGTCCATGGTCTGCCATTTACTAGATACGTATGCCTGGTCCATTTACCTGAGCTATCTGAGCCTGTTTTTTCATCTGTAAAACAAAAACAAAGTAAAAGTAACCACTTACGTAATATATCATATATAATACAACATATGTCTATGTATTATACATTTAGATTACCATACAACCATATCCATCCCTAATGGGTATGTTGTTTTTTAAAAATTCTTTTCACTTCACAATTAAAAAAAAAAAGTTTAGTTAAATATATGTATAGTAGCAAGAACACCTACTGACATGAGCACATAAAACTGCTAAGCACTATGGTAGACATCAGACATACGTGATCTCATTTGATCCTCAGAATGGCAAGGACCATTTTGTGGTTAAAGGAAATGACTAGTAAGTCATGTTACTAACATATGGTGGACCAACAGTTAAACAGGTTTGTCTGATTCTAAATCCTGAGTTCTCCTTGTGTCTAATGTACTGTTCTCTATAAGCTTTGGTATTAGGGCCTTTTGAGGTTTGAAATATGTTGTCCACTTAAAAAAACAAAACAAAACAAAGAAGGCTTAGAAGTTTCAGTCTCAAGAATGATGAACATTTTTTATTTAGCTTTTTTCAACAATGGCTGCGCTGTCATTCATCCTTGGCAGTTTGTTACACATGTGTGGTCATGGGTGTGCTTTCAGCTGACCACATTGGTCATTGGGGTGTGACCACACAATTCACAAGTGGAGTTGGAAGCTCAAAGAAGGCTTCATACATACAGGACCTTCTCAGAAATATTCTCAGTTACCACACCCTACCTATCTCCCAAGGTTTGATGAGCTGCGTTTAGGAAATATCTTGGTCTGGCTCTAGCCTTCCATTCCTGCTTAATCATCCACTTTTCTGTCCTACTTGTCCTGAAAAACAGGACACATGGCATGGCTATGTCCAGACAGAAAGGTAAAACATGTTTATATTTAAATGAAACACAGGTAGAAAGCTGTAAGAGTGCCAAGAGAGGTGAGGTGAAGAGCTGGGGTATACAGAAGAAGCAAATGAGATTTTCAGTTCTTTGGGTAGGTTTCAGAAGGAGGTGGTGATTTTTATTGTCCTCTAAATATAAGTACGATTTGGCTGCACAAGGATGGCAAGATACGGGGAAAGAAAACAACGCTTTGGCTAGGTTGAAGGGCAAGAATATGCAGTATCTTAATAAGAAGACAAGTGATTTCATTTGACTTGAGTAAAATGTCAGGAAGAAAAGAAGGGAGAGTTAAATTTAGATGTGTGGGTTCAGGATTGTCAGGTTGTTTTTTGGATTTTGAGCTTCATTCTGTTTAAAATGTGGACTCATTTAAGGATTTGGGGCAGAGTGGCCACATCGTCAAGGATAGGAGCACGATAATAATCTGACAATTGTTGGTGGAATGGATTAGGCAGGAAGAGACTGCAAGCAATGAGACAGGTTAGAAAGCCGAGATGTAATGATGACTTAAGCTAAGGCAGTAATAGAATGGGGAGAGGCAAGGAAGTGAAGACCAAAACTACTGTATAAATAAAACCCATAGGATATGGCGACTGATGAATTACGCGGATTAAGGAAAGGAACATGAGTCCAGAGTTCTAGTTTTGCTGTGTGGAGGTACAGGCACACCAGCTAAGGTTCTTTGCAAGTGATAAGACTTCCACTGGCTCACTTCAACAAAATGTCTTTTTAAAAGCTATTTATTTAAAGGATGTGAAGATGACTCATAGATTGAAAGGACGTGTTAAAATGAGGCCTTTGAAAGGACAGGAATGAGAAAACTCTAGGAATTAAAGTTCAGCCTCCTGAGACCACACCCTTCAGGGTGAATCAGTTGGAACCATTTAGTACAGTTAGTCGTTCCATTAAAAATCCAAATTCCACAGAATTGGGGGAAATAGAAAGACACGGAAGGAAAGTCTGATTGGCTGGGTTCATGCCTGCTTCCTGGCCAGGAAGAGGGCAGGACAGCTTGATTGATAGGCCCATCAAGACTGCATGTACTAAGAGAAAGGTAGTTTCTCAAAAGAGCCTTGAAGTATTGCTGCTAGAAGTAGAGAAGGACGCTGACAAGTTGAAAAACAAGGATGTACATTTCTGAGCACTAAGAATCTCATAGAAACTCAGGCTTGGGAGTCAGAATGTATGAAAATCACTAAAGTTCTCATTGTGTGCATTATTAAAAACAAATGCACGTAATAATGGTGGAACTATGGTTTATTTCTTGTTCGATTTTAAGAGAGATGCCTCTATTGGTTGGGGTAAATTGTATTCAGGAAGCATCCTTTTATTTCTAGTTGACTATAAGTTGTTTTCTGGAATGGTCACGAAATACTGCCAAATATCTACTTGACAAGGTAGTATTACTTTCTTATTATGTGGTGGCCTAAATTGACTGGAACTTTCTAAGGATTTGGCATCACATTTATACGTGACAATATCTATACTTCAGTTTTTTCCATTCTAATTATAGGTTTATTTTATTCTGTTTTCATATCATGGTTATTCTGGTTTAGCTTAATAAATTTAGCAATGCTTTTCTTTATAGTCTCTGAACCAGTTAGATGATGTATAAATAATCTGTAACTATACCTTGAAAGCCCAGGGACATAAAACTATATGAAATGTGAGACTTTTTGGATGTAATTTGTTTTATGCTCTTTTCTCTTATTCCATGGTTATTGGGCACGTTAGGCTTTCTAAGTCATCTTGTATAAGTTTTGCTAATTAACATTTTTCTCAAGGAAAGCATGCATTTTATCAAGGTGTACAAACTACAGGTAACCCCCGTATCACACGGCACTTATATAACACGGTTTCGCTCTAACACAGTTTGAAAATTAGAGAAATCCCCAAACAGCTCGGAGTGTAATAAGAGCTTTTAAGAGCAAAAAATATCTCATTGGAAATTAGGGAAATCCCCAAACAACGTGGAATGTAATAAGAGCTTAGTAGTGATGATGAAGAAAACATTATTTAATACATATTAATATATTATACTTTTGGTGGAAATTGCTTTAATAAAGCTATTTCTCTTAATTATAAAAATGTAGTATGTTTTTTTTTTTTTTTACTTTTTATTGGGGAATATTGGGGAATAGTGTGTTTCTCCAGGGCCCATCAGCTCCAAGTCATTGTCCTTCAATCTAGTTGTGGAGGGTACAGCTCAGCTCCAAGTCCAGTGGCTGTTTTCAATCTTTAGTTGCAGGGGGCACAGCCCACCGCCCCATGAATTGAATTGGCAACCTTGTTGTTGAGAGCTCGCGCTCTAACCAGCTCAGCCATCTGGCCTTCCCTCTGGAAGCTCAGTTATCTTCAAGCTAGTTGTGGAGGGAGCAGCTCACTGGCCCATGTGGGAATCAAACCGACAACCCTGTTGTTCAGAGCTCGCACTCTAACCAACTGAGCCGTCTGGCTGCCCTAGTATGTTTTTTTAATTTTTGAAACCTAACCCCCATTTTTGTACTAGTTCTTTGTTTTGTATAACATGGACTTGCATAACACAGCATTTTTTAGGAATCTACCCTGTTTCCCTGAAAATAGGACCATCAGCTCTAACGTGTCTTTTGGAGCAAAAATTAATATAAAACCCGGTCTTATATTATATAAGACCCCGTTTTATAGTAAAATGAGACCGGGTCTTATATTAATTTTCCTTCAAAAGACACGTTAGAGCTGATAGTCTGGCTAGGTCTTATTTCCAGGGAAACACGGTAACAACCATATTATACTGGGGTTACCTGTACTAACAGAGTGGTTAAGACATAAAATGAGAAGAGTATTTGAGAGACTTGAAAAATGTATAATATTTGGGGGAATGTGTCAAATTTTTAGAGTTTGGATGAGATTGGGAAGGTCAGGAGTGAAAAGGCAGGTAAAGGAGGGTAATTAAGTTAAGTTAGGAAGTTCCAGTATTTTGGGCTGATGCACAAGACCTGACACGTTGCTTGGGATCAGAAGAGCTAGCGATAGAATCAGAGTGATAGTCACGGAGAAACACAAAGCACAGCGCCAGAAATAGACAGCTGAATATCGGCATGAAATACAAGCAAGGAGATCAGAATCCAGGAAAGTAGAACTGAGTCTCGATGTGATGCGCAGAATGACAGGTGAGCAAGATCTTGCATGGTGGGAGGGTTCTGGAGGTATATTTCAGCGTCCTGTTGTTCTGTAAGATAGAGAGTATTTCAGTTATGATTATTTTGACTCATAAAACATACACAAACCTGCCAAGTTTGCCAAAGAAAATGGATTGGTTCATGTCATTCAAAGGTATTTAAGGGTTAAGCCTACCTGGGGCAAAACGCTTTTTTGCTCTTTCTTCATCTCTTGTCTCTGCTCTGCACTGTGTTGGCTACCTTTTCAGGCAAGCTGTCTGCATGTGGTCTTGAAGACAGCTCTGGGAGTTCCATACTTTCTTGAAACTTTGTGTCTACGTAAGATCAGAGGTTATAATGATGCCTTTTCCAGATTGTTGCACAATATTTTCAAGGCAGATTTTGATTGGCTCTGCTTTGAATCAATGCTGTGACCAAGGAGCTGGGTGTACTCTGATTGGCCAGGCCTGATTCACATGTCCATATTTCAAGTGGAGAATGACTAACTCCATAATGAGTGGGAGAAGTGGGCCTTTTAAAGAGATGAACAGACCCTCCAAATAATTTTAATTTTATGTATATGTAATTATATATACATGTATATTCATATATCAGTGGGATGAGAGAATGGATGGAATAGATAAAACTCTAGGGAAATTCTGTGAATTGATTAGTTGAGAGTTTGACTGGAACAAAGTAATTCATGATTAAGAAATTAAACCCTATCACTGGATTTCTTGAATGTCTGGCAAAGGAGTTCAGTGTTCTTATTTAAGCAATAAAGAACCATTGAAGATATTTGAATGAGCAAATGTCTAAAAAGATGGCCATCAGTGATTTCTGCCATTCCAGGATGTGCTTGCTGCTCCTCCCATGAGAACTTAGAGTCTTCTTCCACGTCACTGAATCCATCTGACCTTGTGATTTGCTTTAATCAATATACTGTGGTAGAAATGAAGCTCTGGGACTTCTAAGCATAGGTCATAGCAGAACTTACATTTTTCAGTTTTTCTTAGAGGGACACCCACGTAAAGCAGTCTGGCTATTCTGCTGGGGAGAAAGACAGACCAGAAGGCAAGGAACCAAGGCATTTCTGCTGACATCTAGCACCAGCACCAGAACTACAGACGCAAGGGCATCTGTCTTGGATCTTCCAGCTCCAGGCTGGTTACTCAAGGTGACACCTTGAAAAGAGAGAGACCCAATTTTCCCAGGCAGTCCCAAGACATTGAGCCATACCAGCTGAAGGCCCCATCTTCATGGAGCAGAGATGAGCCTGTCTGAATTCCTGATTCACAGTAGTGAACAAATTAAATGGCTATTGTTTCAAGCCACTACGTTGAGAGGTAGTTTTGTTATTCAGTGATAGATGAATGATACATCATGTGAACAAAAACAACCTGGTTCATTCATTAGAAGACAACCTAATTCATTAATTCAAAGGGGAAAGAATGAAGGCAGGAAAATAGGAGATTTTACTGTCATAGCCCAATTTAACGTGATAAAATCTTGAACTGGGGCAATGTCTTGAACTGGAAAAGTAAACTAAATGGTCTTAGTTCTTCTCCTTTTCTGTCTTGCTTGTGAGCCTTAAGCTAGGTTGTCTTATCCATCTGTGGATTTCTAACACCACATCGTGTTGTCGGCAGATAGTAGGTGACCCATATAGTTGAACAAATTAAGTGATGAAATTTGTTTTATCTTTGTCTGTCTATTTTAGCATCCTCTAATAGCTGAGATCATAGAAACAAAAGTTAAACACAAATGCATGTACACATACATTCACATTTGCTGTTTAAGAATAGTAAGTATTCTTGTAGATGTTTTAGTAGAACTAGGTTAAATTTTATGACAAAAATAACTATAGTATTTGTGGTCTATTTATGGCCAAATTGGATCTTGTTTCTGCGAGGCATGGTGCACTAAAGGGTCGTTGGTGGAAGATTTCAATCTGAGTGCATACTTCTACTCTCTCACTAACTAGCTGTGTGACTTCAGACAAGTCACTTAACCTCTCTGTGCCTCATAGGTATGATGATTCTCTGTTTTGTGGGATTGTTGAGAGAATTAATTAATGCATTGGTAAATACAACTGGAGCTGCCTGGCACGTTACTGGCACCTGAAACATATTTGTAGAATGAAATGGGGATTTAAAGATATTTTGTGATTTTAAAATTGTAAGTCCCTGCTTTAGTAATTACATTGCCAATATATTCTTTCATTTAACCTTTTTATTTTTTAACTAGCTTTTTTCCTTTATTAAGAAGTAGAGAAACCCATTTTTAATTAATTCTCTGACTACATTTCCATGGTTACCTTAAGTAGTCAAGTAGAATCTTAGACATATGAAATAATGACCCAATTTAAGTTGCTGTATTTTTGTAAAGCACTGGAAAAGAGGAAAGCACTTCAAAGTAATTAACATGAACATGCTCAATTACGTTTCTGTCTAGCATGCCAACATCGCTGCCTGGAAATTCTGAAATTAAGAATCTCATAATCCCCAACTGCTAGCACAATGCATTCCTCAGGTATCCCCATCTCTTCTCTCAAGATGGTCTTTTAGAGAATTATTAAGTATTAAAAGGTTAAAAACTAAGAAAACAGTAGCAAAGAGGGGTAAAAAAGTTCTCCCATCAGGCCAATGGGTGGAAGGGCAGGGTCACTGAATGTAGCCTTATTTCTGCTGGCCATGTTTCTTTCCTACCCAAGCTCCAAAGTAAGCGGACTGTGTAAGCGGGAATGAAATACACAACCCCCTTGTGACTGTGAGCAGCAAAGCATTCTCCGTTTGTGGTTTTCTTCAAATGAGGCTGCTTGGAATATGTGTTTGAAAACACTGAGACTCTTTATTAATCAAGCACTTCACTCGCTCTGCCAGCATAACGTTTCATTGATGTCAAAACTCCCTTAAAAATGGTTTTGGAGCCACTTCTTGTACACAGACTTCAACAGAAGAAATATTTTTGGAATTGTAAATAGAATAATTGAGGCAAATATTTGCCCATTTGGGAAGCTTCTGTAATGGCTTTAATTTTCAGTTGCATTTTAAATATCTATACCTGGGCATTGGTGGTAGGTATAAGCAGCAAAAAAGAAGCACCCTCCAAGATCTGTACGTCCTTCACACAGTAGTTGTAAAATGGAGAGACAAATGGGTCAGAGGAGAGATTTGAAAGATGGTTTTGAAAACACAGATTAGACCCCAGGTGGGTACAAAGGGATTGATCTATTCAAAAAAAGAATATGCTAATCAGAAAGGGGCGGGCTTAGCAGAAGCCAAGGGAAATGAATGTCATAGAGACAAGCATTGATGATGCCCTTCCAAGAGATACACTGAAGAGGATGCCCAGGTACCAAGGCACAATCTACCCGGATAAAGGAACAGGTCCATTCTGATTATACAGATGGTCACATCACAGAACTGCTGTCATACAAACTGAAAGATTAGAATTATATAGGAAACACCCCTATTCTGATGCCTTGTACTTGACAATCTGTTTTTCCATGTAAGTCTTCTTATCAGGAGGCAATATGCATTCAGGGTACTTAGAAATTCTGGTATGAATTATGGTGGGACATCTGGTAGGTGAGTAGATAGGTATCTTGATTTGCATCAGTCTCTGTGAGCTCATAAGTGTGAGTCTACCCAAAGACATGGATTTACTCTCTCTGTGTTGGCAGATTAGGATTCTGGGCCTTCAGGTTGAGGGCTTGAACTTAGGCAGTGGTAGATTTTTCCAGGTAGTGGGCTGTCTGCGGGGCCTCCTGGAAAAAAGGAGGTGGGGTTTGATTTTCATGGCTTTTGCTCCAGAAAGTGTAATCTTGAGCAAGTTAACCTCTCCGAGCCTTATTTTTTCATTCTGTGGGGAAGAGGCACTCACTTTGCAAAGTCTTCATAAGTTTTTGAGATGTTATTGATGGCTGGTATGCTCCTGAATTGCCTTTCTGCTCTGAAATAATATCGTGCTCTGTGTGAGCATCTTTGAGATGTCTACCAGCCTATAATCATCCTCTGGCGCTGCCCCTCTCATCTGCAGGGCTGATTCCTGCAGCCATGTTGGCATTCTTTGACTCCTTTTCTCTACAGATGAGGACACCTGTTTCAGGGGAAATAACACTGGGTCCGTGTTTCTTTCAGCCATAAATGCTGTGTGGATCACAGTGGCTCTAGCTGACCTCTACGGGATATCTTAACTGGTGGAATGTGTAGGCTGGGGTGCCTTCTTCATGGTTATGTGTCAGCCACAGGGAAAGAGAAATGAGTAGATCAAGAAGCACAGATTTAAAAAAACACAAACAACAACAGCAACAGACTATGCGATGGCAGAATGAGGGTGGTAGAGAGAGTAGGGTTCCTGATCTTAAAAATGTTCCTTTATTGTCCTCAGTGGCTTACGAGACCCAGTTACAGTCTCTGCCGTTATTTTCCATAAGATGTTGCTGTTACTTTTTCAATAATCCCAACAACCTCCCAACCCCCATGAAGTAAATCTAGTTTGGGTGGGGTCTTTTTCATGACAACCAACAGATTTCTGTTCTTTAATCTCTGATTTGAAACCACAGAGACAAGGCAAGGATCTTACTCTCTGCGTGGAAACTTGTGGAGGGAGGACGGGATAATCACCTTGTGAAAAGAGCTGATAAACAATCTCTCCTTCTTGGGAAGGCTGACAACTTGCTTCTAGACACTGCCTTCTCAGAAGCCATCTCTTTTCAAACATTTCTGAGGGGCTGTTGAAAAACCCAAGAGCTGGGCTATGGGTGCCTTTGAAAAAGGCCAGTGTTGCTGTAACAGGTACAGCTGAAGTTTGCCTCCTCATGGCAGACACATTTGTTATTTTTCTTCCCTCAAACACTTCACACCAGGGTGGGGAGAGGTGGTCTCCTTCTCCTGATGCTTGTTCAGGTGTGTTTTTACAGAAGTAGACACTCTCAACCTGGCTGTGGCCTGATGACGTGATGACACCAGATCCCCTCAATTGTCAGGGCCCTCAGACCAGGAGCTCTATGTGGAAAGGGCTGTGCTGATGGCAGGAAATGTGTGGAGTCCTATACCCATCACTGTCGCCTCTCGTGCAGCAGTCATTTGTGAGAGCAATAAGTTCTGTCTGTCCAGGCTTTCCCCAACTAACTTGGTGAGGACTCTGTTCAAGTTCAGACATCTCTGTAAAGAGACAACATGGCGCAGTGGAATGAGGGCTGGGAGGAGATCTGGGAAGAAGAGTGGGGTCCATAACTTCTGGGGAATCTGGTCATGGACAAGTTGATTAACACCCTTCAGCTTCAAGAGCCTCATCTATAAAATAGGAGCATGTGGTAAAGATTAATTAAGATAATGGAAAGAGTAGTTTCCAATTTCCATTTATAAGATAAATAAGTACCACTAGGCATGGAATATACAACATGACAACTACAGTTAATGCTGCTGTACGATATATAGGAAAGGTGTTAAGAAAGTAGATCCTTAAGGAGTCTCTTCTCAAGGAAATTTTTTCCTTTTCTTTTTATTGTATCTATTTATTGAGATGATGGATGTTAACTAAACTACTGTGGGAATCATGTCACAATATATGTCAATCAAACATCATGCTGTACACCTTAAACTTATACAATGATGTATGTCAATTATGTCTCAGTAAAACAGGAAAAAAAGAACAAAACAAAAGAAAACAAAAACTTAAGCCAGGATTTCTCAACTACAAGGGTACAATTCACTTCACTGCTGCCTCAAATGTAATTTGTCATTATGGGGGTATTGGATACATTAATTAATGTTAGAGAAACATTCCCTTTGGGAATCGGGGTGGGAGGAGTTAGGAGAAAAAAGTGTTGTTGAATGGGCTCAGAAATTGGGTGCTTTTGCAAAAGCAGCCGTGCAGTAGGGTTTAAGCACTGAGTCCAAATGCTGTCCCAAGCTCAGAGGGGGCTAGTGAGGGTAGGGGTCTAACAATGGATAGATCATCTCAGCAATCCTGGTTGTCAGTGGTTAATGTAACAAGGGAGAGCCATGTTGGGGTACTGAGAATTGCGTCCTAGTAGGACACTACCAGGCAGCTAGGCACATGAAGACCACCAATTAGTTCCTTGAGGAGGTAATAGGTCGGGCAACAACAAGGAGCTGATGGTTATGAAAGTCTCATATAGTATCAGGACACTGGGTCCTTGGCAGAGGAATGGAATAGATTATAGGGCACCTGGACCTATTGGCTCCATAAGAACTCTACCCTTGGGAGATGTCTTACCACCATTGCTTCCTGCCAGTAGATGATGACTTTTCCACCACCATTCCTTCTGACTCAGAGTAAGATGGAGTTGGGTGGAAAGTTTAGTTCAGTTCAGTACAACAAATATTTATGGAGCACCCCTCTGAGACAGGCACCATGCTAGGCACAGGGATACAAAGATGAATAAAACACAGTCCTTACCAGAAATGGCAAGTACATGGCACATGTGCTGCTACTTCCTCCTTCTTCACCTAGGCAGACATCATTAATCAATCACCACTCTCCTCCCTGCTGAGTCTGCACCTGGCCTCGACTCCTCCTCAACAGACAGCTACTATCCATCAATAGAAGATGCCAAGTGGGTTGAAATGAATTGGCATTCCTGCTTCAAGACGTGTTTTGTCTTGGGAAGGGAGAGAGGCTGAGATGTTTCCTTTATGTATATTAGATTGCATGGTTCAAATTCAAGGTAATAGAGAAGAAACTTGAGGAAGCCTGGGGTCTTAAAAATGTTCATGTTTCCTTGACATGTCTTATTGTAATTATTTTAAAGGGGAGAGGGGATTCCTGTTAATAAAGACATGGCATCTTTAGGAAAACATTTTTCCCTAAAGGCAGACTTCTTCTCATCAGAGAGGACTTCTTTTAACATACAGCTCGAGGCAAAATTAAAATCCAGAAACACAGTTAAAGAGAGTATAAACACTTGCTAGAACTGCAATGTATCTACCCTCGGGGTCATAAGAATGTGCTAACCCCTCACTGCCAGTTCTTCTGTAGCCAAAAAAATCAAGCAACTAAGAACTCCTTGGGGAAGGAAGGGTAGTGAATGGGGACCTATTATAAAATACACACCTTCAAGAGAACGAGAATTACAGGTAACTTCCCTCTTCTCTAAAGCGACTGGTCGTAATAGAACTCCTCTCTGTGGACACTAAGAAGGTCTTGCTTGTTCTGTGGCTTTGGCCATTTATACTTAATTTATGTTTTAATTTTCTGGAAAGAGCCCAGAAGAGCCCACTGCACGATACAGCTTTGGTAAACACAAATTAAAATAAAATAAAAATGCTCTAGTGCCTCTGGACACATCCAAAAACAGAATTAAGAGACTCTAAATCCCAGGGTAAGAATAATCCTTCAATTCATCTTAAAAGGCAATGTGTAAGGGAAGAAAGGTGGGTAAAGGAAGAAATGACAGGAGGGCATTAAAATGGCAGGATATAACATTAGGCATGGTTGAACTAGACTTACATGTTGGCTCTGCCAGCCTTCCTGAAAAGGGAACATTATAGCCATGCAAAATCTGGATTTCACAGTGAGAAGGAATCAAACATAACACTTCTCACTCTGAATCACTTTACCCAGAAGAGGGTTTTGAATTGAGACCTTCATTACTGCCAATAACTGAGTTTACCTAAATAATCTCTAGCACTTCAGAAAGAAGGTAAAACTAGTGCTGTTTGGTGGATTTAAAAAAAAAAAAAAAGAAAGAAAGAAAAAAGAAAAGCAGGAATGGTGTCCTAGAGAAACCTTTACTTCCCTTGACCTTTTTCAAAATTTTCTCCTACTTCAGCCTCTCATCTCTTTAAGAATCCACCATGCAAATGATAGAATATGGAACCGTGAAAATGTTGGCTGATTAACAGTGTATTTTTTACTTGGCATTGACCACGCAGAAAATGCAGGCTTCTATTCTTGGAAAGGGAAAGGAGAGATACTTAAACGTACTCTATTCCAGGTAATAACCGTAGAGCTATCCCAGACCCTCAAGAATCTTGCATCTGTATTCAAAGACTTGAATTTAAACAGAGGATTGTTAGAATTCCATTTGAGTGACTCCACATTTAGTGAGCAGCTGCTAAGAGCAAAGCGTTATGCTTGATCTACTGGGAGATTTAGTAAGACTGGAAGTATTCTGAGAAGGTCCGAGTCCATGGGGGCCATTCTTCTAATTAGAATTTTGTGTGGGCTCCCAAATTGATGCTTTTGCTCTGGTTGTACAGTAGACTTACACAGTCTGCCACAAGTAGTATTAAACAGCCTCTCAGTGCATTTGTCTGTATATAATTCTAATGATTACCATAAAAGCAAACACTTAAAAATTCCCACTGTGTTCCAGTCTCTGTCCTGCATATTGCACTTGCATTAACTAATTTAATCTTCACAACCATCTCACATGGTTATTGTATTAGTTTCCTAGTACAAATGAACACAAACTGGGCACCTTAAAACAACAGAAATGTATTCTTTCACTCTCTGGAGTCCAGAAGTCCAAGGTATCAGTAGTGTTGTTTCCTTCTGGAGGCTCACAGGGAGGATCTGGTCCATGCGTCTCTCCTAGCTTCTGGAGGCTGCCAGCAATCCTTGGCATTCCTTGTGGCTGGGCTCCAATCTCTGCATCTGTCTTCACATGGGCTTTCCTTCCATGTGTCTCAGGGTCTTCTTCCTTTTCTGTGTCTTAAAGGATAGTCGTTATTGGATTATAATCCTAATCCAGGATTCTCTCATCTGGAGAACCTTTTCTTAATTGCATTTGAAAGATGCTCGTTCCAAGTAAGGTGACATTCTCAGACTCCACATATTATATCTTCTCAGGACACATATTTTGGGAGCCCACTATGTAACTCACCACAGTTAATGTCCTCATTCCAGAAATGAGAAAACAAAGTCTGTGTAAGTAGGTCATATAGGTTACAGAGCAGGTAAGAGAAAATCAAGTTTGGAGGCCAAAGTATCTGAAACCAGAGACACTGATCTTCAGGACCGTAATCTCACACCACTCTGTTAGGCAATACTCTTTTTCTCCTCTTTGTTTCACGGTGGGGGAACGTGTCACCAGATATGGTGTCCAACCAAATTCTGCAGTTTGCTGCAGTGTGTTGAAAGGAACTTAATGTGAGGATTAAATGAATCTGGATTCTGCAAGAGGTAGACTGTAACAGGTGCTGTTGGCGCTCTACCAGTTATCGTAGAATCCTTTGAGCCAGGTTGCTCAGTGTGCTCATGCTCCAGATGCTGTAGGTGCTTCAGCTCATGGCGCACCCCTACAACTATCTCTGGGAGATTGCTCTTCAATGATTGAAGACATCTTGCCTGAACCAGTCTGGATGTCAAACCAAGGAGTCTGGTTGTTAAGTTCATCTTGCCCACCATCCAATGGACACTGACTGGTTGGGGCAGTGGTACAAAAGCCCCACTCTCTTACCTCCATGAAGGACAGACTCTGTAGCACAATTTACATTTTCAAAGCTCCCCTGGGATCCATGTTGAAGCTAGACTTCGCCTGACCCACATTCTTGCACAGCTCCATGTCCTTTCCCGTTCTGCTGCTCTTCCTTCTCTCCGAGTTCTTCCAAGGAGAACTCCAGGAGTAAATCACAGTGTACACAAATCCCATATTAACGTGTGCTCCTAGAATCAGATGACCTTTACCACATGTCCCTTCATTTAGTTCTCACAGTAACGTCAAAGGTAGCTCTGATGATCTCTACTTCAGAGGTCAGGAAATTGAAGCTCAGAGAAGTTAGGGGGGAAGTGCCCAGTGCTGCTCAGGAAATATGTCATGGAGCTGAGATTCAAGACCAGGCTCTTTGCAACTCCCCATTTTCTATTAAATGTTCCTGCCTGCTTACCAAAACACTCAGGCTCAAGACAACTGTGCCCTTGGGAATGGGTCTGGTCTAATGAAAGTTTTTTGGGGGCTTTGGAATCAGACACAATTGGGTACTTAATAACCGGTAGCTATTTCTTGGGGAAAAAAAGTAGGTATTTGAAACTTTTTTTGTTCTTTGGAGCTTTTCCTACTTTCTAAGTTTGCAAGAAATATTTGGGATGATGCACATAGGACACACTCAGAAAAGTTAGGTATTGTTAATTTCTCTCCTGTCCAGTGCTGCAGCTCATGAGATTTGTGACCTATGAGCGCTGAGCCTGTGTCCCATTGGGGCACCTCAAGGTGATACGTCAGCCTCCTAAGTCTGCCTGACCTCATGACGACCACTTCAAGACAGTAATCTACATAGGTGCCCATCTGAATTCAGAGATGAGGGTAAAGGAGGCTCTTGTGGGAGCGTTAAACACACCTGAGAAAGTGGGAGAAGTGCATAAGGTGACAGACTGCATTTCACTGTGTGTGATACCCTGGCTGACATCCTATCCCATGGGGCCATCAGGTGAGCAATTAGAGAAAATGGCTGAAATTGCTTCCATGTTGGTTTTTTATTCCCCCCTCCTTCTAAAAATATCTATGTCAAGAATGTTGGCATTTGAGTGGGTGTGTGTGCAGGCATGTGTGCAATGTGTGTGTCTGTGCTTGTGTATATCTGTGTGGGTTTCTGTGTGTTTGTGTATATTTTTGTGCATGTGTGTGTGTGTGCGTGTGTGTGTGTGCACGTGTGTGTGTGTGTGTGTGCCCACACTTGGGCATGCCCCTGTGCAAAAGTTGGTATCCTCATTCAGACCTCACTTCATTATGGTTTTGTTAGACGTCTGCCTCTTTCTCACACTGCTCTTCTTCCGATTCAAACTACATTGCACCGAGAATGTCATCCTCTGCTTATTCTTATATGGATTCTTATTCATTTAGACACCTTCTTATGGGATGCATACTTTGTTTGCAACTTATTCATCTCCTTTCTTTATAAAAACTGCCTCTTCTTCCTCAAACACCCAGCTCTGACATCATCATCATCTCCTCCACCCATGGAGTCTTCTCGGCTCTTCCGGGAAAAGTGACCTACCCCTTTCTTCTCTTCCCTAGCATCTTGTAGAGACTTATTATAGAAGCTACTGTCCTGAACAACAATGACGTATCCACAAGTTGGTCTCTCCCACAACATACACTGTGGCTTCCTTTAAGACAGGGACTACATCCTGAATTTCTGCTCTGGCAGGTTTGGCGATATTACCTGGAATATTATAGTTTTGTTTTGTTTTGTTTTTAAGAAAAGAAAAATAAGTAAATTAATGAATAAATGAAAGGATGAAGCATTAAGCTTAACATTTTAATGTACAGAATTCTTCACCTGTAACATGGGAATGAAAAAGGTAGTCAATTGTTGCAGATTACACAATTGGCCCTAATTCTTTACCCTTCCATTTTGTGCCATTGTGGGCAGAAGTTTGCGCATGTTACTTGCTTTGGCCAGTTCAAAGTTTAGTATGAGGATGTATGTAGCAGAACTTCCTCAGTTGACCCCAGTCTTGCAGTGAGAAGGGAACTGCCCAGAAAGACAACAGAAGCAACACAAGAAACCTGATGATCTGGGATGATAAATGATTGTGGTTTTAAGCCACTGAGTCTTGGGGTGATTTGTTACACAGCATCAGAGTGACAATAGCTTGCTGATACGTCAACCTCATTTAGCTGTTTTGAAGTTGATTAAATCATATAATTCATGTGCATAGCACACACCCTAGAACATGATAAGCACAGATATTAGGCATCATTATTATTAATATTCCAGCTTTGCTATTTTATAAAGCTAAGTGGTTTATGGAAAAGAACAGTTGGCAGATAAAGGAAAGCAAGAATTTATCAAATTCAATGAGGCTGTCACAGTTCAGTTTGGCAATTTCTTTGATATTTGCTAAAAGCCTTTGGTGGAATGTGAAGCAGGGCGATGTGCTTTGTCTAGGAAGGCCTCAGAGGATTCACACTTAGCAGGAAAAAGCAGACTTGGCACAGTGGCTCTCCAGCTTGGAGGCTTATGTAACTGTCCCTGTCATCAGTGGGATGATCTGCTGGCTTTCCTATGGCATATTCACTTTGCAAAGCACTTTGTTTGACAAGCCCTCATGTTAACCAATCCTTGGAGCCAATCTGTACACAAAAACAGACAGCTAATTCCTCAAAAGTGCCAAAGAATGGGGTTTATAAGTCTCAAGCCAATAGTCTCCTCTTTGCCTGTTGACAGATCCCATATTCCCATCTTCAACCCAACCCCCTTTCTGATCTCCAGACTGAGACGTCTAATGGCTTCTGGACATCGCTACCGTGAACGCCCACATTCGTGTCATACTCAACATGTCAAAAACAGAACTTACCATCTTCTTTCCATAACATCTCTCTCTCCACCTCTGCCCAAAATGTGGCTTCATCAATGCCCTCTCAGTGAACCCACCCGATTTGGCACACTAGAACCTCGTGGCATCCATTATTCCGCTACCAGTCTCCCTTTCTCGCTCCCTTTCCCTAGATATCCAAGTTCTTGTTATTTCTCAAATTACTCTACGACACTCCATCATCATGACTAGCACTTCCTCTCTTTCCTGGTCTATAGTGAAAACCTCTCTCTGCCTCCCTACCTCAGCCTCTCCTCTCACACTTCTCTGTTCCCCAGGGTGAGCTCTTTCTCCTAGGTGTCCCTGTGTGTATATTTCTGTGTGTGCCTCATGTCCCTTATAGGACTGTAAGGTCTTGCCTTTGGGAGTCATGCGTAGGATTTTGTTCATCCTCAAGAAATGTTTGAGGGATCTGATCAGATTAATTAATGAATTCTGATTCGGTTGATTTTTAACCAGGCTCTCTGGATAAATGCCTCTATATCTCCACTCCCATCTATTAAAGCAGAACTATTTTGGGGAGGAAAAACAAAAATTGAGTCCCTAAAGAATACCAGCCTATCAGGGAGTATTTGAACCCTTGTTCAGAGTAAAGCTTTTTTGAGAGGCTATGTAGGGAAGACTTGCCAGGAGTAGTAGGGCTGAGAGGGACAGCAGAAAATATGCTGAAAGAAGAGTAGAATCTAACAGTCCAAGCATATGCTGATTTCCAGGAGCTGCCCGACCTTTTTTTTTACCCCCTTTAGCTGATTCATCTTCAAAGCCTGGGAGGTAGGGAGAGGGGCCAGCAGGAATTTGAGTGCTGGGATCTATCTACAAGGTCCACACCTTACCCTTTGGGGTAACCACGTTAGCTACATTTTTCAGCTCCTTTATAATTCAGTTATATCATGGGCCATACAAGGATGATTATAAGAGTACCTGCCTTTAGGACTTGTGAGAAATAAATGAAACAGAACCTCATACAGCTCTCATACAGCTCGCAACGCCACTGTTTGGAGGATGTTTCCATTTGACAGAGGAGAGAATCCATGCAGGACAGTTTGGTGATTTGTCCAAGTTAGTGGTGAAATTAGGTTGAGACTCCTGTCTTTTCTGAGTCTAAAGTCCAAGCACCTTCTCCTTTCATGATTCTCCTTCTTTCTAGGGACCAGGTGGGGTGGGCAGGGAGGATTTTTTGGAATTTCCCTGTTGTTTCTTGTGATCTTCCTGTTACCTGACCACCTTTCTCTGTGCCTTTCACCTGTTTCATGTGACTGAAAGTTTTTGCTCTATGGAGGACCAGCAGAAATACTGCTTCTGTGACAATGTTGATGAAATTAGTGGCGCTGCCACCTGGGCTCCAACTCAGACCCTGCCTTCTACAGTCTTTCCAATTATGGGGTATCCGTAACCCTTTCCAGCCCATGGGATGCCAATGATTCATTTTTGTCTGTCAGAAGTCAAAACACCTTTACCTCTAGGGGTTACTATTACAAAGACAAAATGGTCTCATGCATTCTGCCTACAATGTTTCTCAGAAAGGATGTTGGGGATTATAGTGAGAGTACAGGCAGATGGAAAGACCTCCATGCTCTTGGCAAAGGTGGATCTGCTCTGAGTTAGGAGGGAGAAGACAGGCACACTCTGGACATGTGAGAAGGCTGGGAGAGAATGACAGAGTCACAAATACCTTTCAGGTGTCCAGTGCATTTCTTTCTCCAAGAAAGAGGATATTTTGTTTATGATGCGGCTTTGGGAGGATTAGTTTGGACAGGCAGAACACAAAAAAATCCTCTTAAGTCTCATCCTTTCTGAGAGCCCCTGTTTTCTACTTTCTGACAGCCCTGGCTGTGACCTCGCTCTTGTCACCTGTCTGATCTTTCACCCTGGGACAGAAACAAAGGTGATGAAATTGAAGGCTCAGCAAAGGAGTCTGGCTTTTCACCTCCCAGGTGTGAGGAAGAAAGGGCTGGTGTGTGTGTGCATTTGGGGGGTGAGGGGGGGGGCGGAGAGGGGGAGGGCACCACAGGGAATGCCCCTTCACTCTACAAGTACTCTAGGGGAAGACAAACTGCGAAGTGCCACAAGGAGTCACAGACGCTACCCCACATAGTGAGTTTCTGGGTCAGCGAGGGGCAGGGACACTGTAATGAATGCAGCTGGTCATTTTAGTCCTTAGTGGAAGAACAAAAAGGTGCAGACAAAATAAGCTGTCCCGACGAACCACTAGGTGGATTAGTGGTGCCTGAACTTGACGGAGAAGCCAGTGATCAGGGTCAAAGGATAAACTGATTGGTGGAACCTTTTTGATGCCTGGAGTTCGGTGAAGCTATTAGTGCCAATTAGAATGACACCAGAGAAGAGGCTGGAAAGCTGGGGCCCCCAGAGCATGTCAGGAGAAAGGGTTTGACAGCTGAGACGCAAAGAAAGATGGGTGATTAGGAAGCATAATTTGCTCAATTACTTGCGATTTGGCAGAAGTTGGTTTTTAGGACTGTTTTTATAACCCGAAAATGGGGGCCTTAGGAGCCTTTGAAATGAGGGCAAGGCACGTAGAGTGAAATAATTTCAACTCAGGGCGGACTTTAAGAACATAAGAACTGCCATGCTAGATTGGGCTCACCATGGCCCGGCCGCCATTTTGACTCTGACAGGGGCAGTGAGGGAGGTGTGTGTGGGCAGGATTGAGCTGTCAAACATGAGAGTTAAGGAAGTACCTGAAGATTCCTTTACAGGCTGTCATGAGATGTCATCTAGTTGGGCCACTGAAACTATTCTGAAAGTATCAGTGTGTTTGGCTTTCCTGGCGTGTGGAGTAAATGGTGAAATGTTGACCTCATCCCTTATTAGCTGTGTGAACTCTGGCAAGCTGCTTAAACTCTTAGAGTTTCAATGTCTACATTTTAAACATAGGTCTAATAATAGCTACCCTCACAGAATCATTTTGCACATTAAGTGGAAAAATAATGAAAGATAGCCAATTCTAATATAGCACTTACAACTTACTGAACTAAACACTATATATCTATAGATATAGTGTATAAATGTATGTATATATAATACATATATAGGGTATATATATATATTCTCTCTCTCTCTATATATATATATATATATATACATACATATATATATATATATATATATATATATATATATATATATATATATTACACACACACACACATACACACCCTGTTTCCCTGAAAATAAGACCTAGCCAGACAATCAGCTTTAATGCATCTTTTGGAGCAAAAATTAATATAAAACTTGGTATTATATTATGTTATATTAAAGACCTGGTCTTATATTATGGTAAAATAAGACTGGGTCTTATAGTAATTTTTGTTCCAAAAGACACATTAGAACTGATTTTCCGGTTAGGTCTTATTTTGGGGGATACAGGGTATATATAATACATATATACTCATGACTTATCACACAATTTTATGAGCATGGCTTTCACAATCTTTACTAGACAGAGGAGGAAATTGTTCATATTGTGCTTGGGCTTGACTGGAGCACAGAGCTTGGAGCTTGCTCGCTATGGACCTGACCTCAGTCCTTTGTGTCTCAAGATCTGGTTAAGCCACAGGATAGTGGGTATTGGTGAATAAACTGCTGCTTCGTTAAGTTTAATTGTTTCACATAATGTATTCATTCAACCTCCCAGGAGATTGGCCAACTCACTGAGACTGAGACTGAGATGGTTACATGCATATTATCCAAAATATGGAAGTGTCCTTAAGAAACATAAGTAGAAATAGCTGGACTCCAACGGAACTTACTGTCTCTCCCTTCTAGGTTTAGTACACATAGTTCTAGAATCACGTTAACCAATCCGTCCATCTTAAAGTCAGATCTTTGAGTCTAAGAGACCAAACACTGCCTTTTCAAACATCATTAAAATGATACACCAGTGGTTGCTTCAGTTTCTCTTTGTTCTTTTAAAAATATTTATCTCAGTTTCCTTCAAAACAAGATGGGCCTGAAAACATATTCAAAGGAATCTTTACGCTTTTAAATAGTTGTTTCCTCTAGTTCAAAATGTATAGACAAAAGTATATGTATTACAGGAGTAACATTTTATTTCTGGTGATCGCCTGTTCCTAAAACAACTTGACTTCCTCAGGTTAGAAAGAACTCTGTTTAAATGGTGGCAATAAACAAAATATCTTTTAAAAAGGCACAGAGAGAGCAAAGAACTAAGTGAAGTTGTCATCAAAAAGATGAAACGTTCATCTCATGAAGAGAACTCAAAAGGCTTGGTTTTGCAAATCTGGTAATCTGACAGGAATATTAGAATGGTTTGGCAATGCATATACATCAGAGTTGATCAGACTCAGCCCTAGTGACATTTTTTTTCTATGTCGATATCTAAATTTATTTTTTTATTTAAAAGTTATGTTATTTTGGAATTTTCTTCTATGCTTTTGCTAATTTTTAAAATTTAATTTATTGGGGTAACATTGCTTAATAAAATTGTATAGGTTTCAAGTGTGCAATTCTATAATACGTCATCTGCATATTGTATTTTGTGTTCACCACCCAAAGTCAGATCTCCTTTTGTTACCATATATTTGACCCCCTTTACTTTATTTTTACGTCCTCCCACCCCACCCCTTTCCCTGTGGTAACCACTATACTGTTATCTATGTCTGTGAGATTTTGCTTGTTTGTTTGTCTTGTTCATTTGTTGCTTTCAGTTTTATATCCCACATAAGAGTAAAATCATATGGTTCTCGACTTTTTCTGTCTGACTTATTTTGCTTAGCATGATATTCTCAAGACCCATCCATATTGTCACAAATGGCAGTACTTCATCTTTTCTTATGGCCGAGTAATATTCCATTATATATATATATATATATATATATCTCACATCTTTACTCAATCATCTATCAAAGGACACTTTGGTTGTTTCCATGTCTTGGCCACCATGAATAATGTTGCAGTAAACATAGAGATACATATATTTTTACAAATAGATATTTTCAAATTTTTTGGTAGATTCCCAGAAGAGTGTCAGTGGGTCATACAATAATTCTAATTCTTAATTTTTTGAGGAATCTCCATACTATTTTTCATAAAGGCTGTATCAATTTACATTCCCACCAGCAGTATATAAGTGTTCCTTTCTCTCTACAACCTCTCCAACACTTCCTGTTGATCATAGCCATTCTAACATGTGTGAGGTGGTAGCTCATTGTGGTTTTGATTTGCATTTCCTTTATAGCAAGTGGAAGATAAAAATTTTTTCATATATCTGTTGGCCATTTGTATGTCTTCTTGGGGGTTACTGTCTGTTTAGATCCTATACCCATTTTTCAATTGTATTATGTGCTTTTTTTGTCATTGAGTATTTTATATATTTAGCCCCTTTTCAGAGGTGTTGTTTGCAAATATCTTCTCCCATAGAGTTGATTGCCTCTTTGTTTTGTCGATGGTTTCTTGCCGAAATTTTTAGTTTGCTATAGTGTCATTCATTTATTTTTGCTTTAATTCCCTTGCTTTTGAGGTCGGATTCATAAAATCCTCTCTAGGACCAAGGTCCATAAATTTAGTACCTATGTTTTCTTCTATGCAATTTATTGTTTCAGGTCTTATAGTTAGGTCTTTGATCCATTTTGAGTTAATTTTGGTACATGGTGACAGATAGCAATCTAGCTTCATTCTTTTGCACATGGCTTTCAATTTTCCCAACACCATTTATTGAAGAAGCTTTCTTTTCTCCATTGTATGTTTTTGGCTCTTTTGTCAAAAATTATCTACATATATATACATATATACATATAACCCTGATGCCAGGTTTTCATATCACGGTAATATTGGCCTCATAAAATGAGTTAGGAAGTATTGCCCCTTCAATTTTTCGGAAGAGTTTCAGAAGGACAGGTATTAAATCTTCTTTGAATGTTTGGTAGAATTCACCAGTGAGCCATCACTATCGACATTTTCAGCTCAATAATTCTTTGTTGTGGGAACTCATCATAGAATATTTAGCGGTATCACTGATCTCTACCCACTAGATGCCAGTAGCCCCACCAACATTCCCAGTTGTGACAACCAGAACTATACCCAGATATTGACAAATGGTTCCTATGAAGATGAACTCTCTCTCCTGTTGAGAATCAGTGATTTATGTTTATATCAGGGATCAGCCAACTTCTTTTTTTTAAATAAGGGCCATATAATAAATGTTTTAGGCTTTGAGAACCATATGGTCTTGTTACTGCTACTCAGCTCTCTTTGTTGTGCAAAAGAAGCTACAGGCAGTATGTAACTAAATGAGCATGGCTGTTCTCTAATAAAACTTTATTAACAAAACAGAGTTGGCTGGATTTGGACCATAGCCTATAGTGTGCCAACCCCTGATTTATATCACTGTGAAATAACATGGCATGGCATGTTATAATATGGTGCTTAGTATTGAGTGAAAAAGAGCATTTGTACTCAAGAATCAAATGAATATCATGGATGGCATCACCCAGAGATTATGTGCTGTCATCTTCCCAATACATGTATACAAGTAGACATACACACGTGCATACATACTGTTTGTCAAGGACAACATTTTGAAATCTTATATATGTACAATTTTGTATCTTGATGTTTTTATATTACATTCTATATAACATAAGTAATTTTTTTGTGTTGGACATTCTTGGAAAACATATTTTTCAATGACTGTATAATCATCCATTTTATTGATATATCAAAATGTATTCATTATTCCCTGTCATTGGATATTTTAATTTTTCACACTGTCATCTATAATGTGAATAATGGTGCAGTGAATTTTTTATACATATATCCCTAATCATTTCTATAGAACAGATTTCTAGCAGTTGATTTGCTAATTTAAAGAATAAGGATATTTTTAAAGACTGTCGATCACTTGTACAAATGGGCCTTCAGAAATTTTCTGCTGGCTTTCGCTCACTCCTGTCAGTGAACTCCGTATTTGAACCGAATTGCATGCTAGATAATAAAGTACCAGCAGGAGGAATACACGTCTTTTCCACTTTATCCACCTTGCAGAGTGTCCTGCATTACGTCTGGCATGTAGAGTCCCAGTTAACTGTCCCTGTGTCGAATCAAACACAGAATTCTAGGACTGGGACATATGACATTGTAATGAATTTCGCACTTATCTCCAAGTTTTTGAAACGCCTCCGGTGTGCAGTCACACTTAGAATGCTCCCGCAGGTTTGGGACAAGCAGTAAAGGCAACACTCTCAGCACCCAAATTGCCTGAGTTGACATGTCACAGGTTGATTGTGTGTAAAAAAAAAAAAAATGACATAGGACTTACATAGTGGAGTTATTGACATGAAAGGAAGACCGGGAGGGATCCTGTTTTCCTGCACAATTCTAGGAGTTGTGCCCTTTAAATGTGCAGAATATTACCATTAGGAAAATATCATTTATGTGGATCACTGGATTTCCTGTTTTTAATCCCTGCAAGCATTCTGGCAATCTTCAGAGCTAACAGAAACCACAGTCGTGCTGTACAGAAACCCTAGCTTGCACAGGCCACCCAACCCTAAGGGGAAATTTCTTATAACCGGTTTTTTCTCACCACTCCTGCAGTCCCAGGTGAGACAGCTAGCCAGATTGCAGATCTGGGCTCTGCTTAAAGGCACGAGCACACTGAAACCTATCACATCTTGTGTTTTCTCCTCCAGGATGGAATCTAATAGAGGATGGGGCATCAGAGCCACACAGATTTTTCCAGAGAAAAACCGGAGAGATCCAGTGCCTTGCTTCTAGCGCTGGTTTTCTGGGGCTCTTTGGCAGCACCGTCTGGCCTCATTGCACCGGAACAGACTGACTATGTTAGATGGGTTGTCAAAACCCCTGTAGGCTCCCACGCTCAGCAAGTTATAGGCAGATAGGTTTGAAAAACCTAAAGTTGTGAGACTGTAAAGGATTAACCTGGTGTTTTCGACATTATCACCCTAATCATGTACTTTTAAATGTTTCAGGTACATTCGTTTGGCCATGAAATGAGCACAGTTTTCAAAGATCTTTATCACTGTTGACTGTCAATGATACTGGCCACTGGCTGAGCTCAGAGCACAGGTTCTGAAAGGGCTGTGGCTGTTCTCCAGATGAGAAGGAGTAAATGCAACCTGGGCACCGAGAAGGGAGCACACCCCCCCACATCAGGCTCTCTGTTATGGCTCCAGGCTGTTGGCAGTGTCTTACGGCACTTGCCATTTGTCATAACTTGTCACTGAAAAGGTGACATGCAATTACAGACCTCACTTCCTTCACACATTTACATAAATGCCATCTTCCTGGTGAGGCACCTTTGGCTAATGCTGCTAAGATTGCAACTCGTAACCCATACCTGGCACTCTGTTCATTTTCTTGACTTTATCACCTTAGCACTGATCACATGCTATGTATTCACTTATTTACCCTATGTACATCTATCTTCCCACTGAACTGTAAGCTTTACAAGGGTAGGTTGTGTGTGTGTGTATGTATGTATGTATGTGTGTTTGTCTTTTTATTTTCTGCTTGGACCTCATTGCCCAAAACAGTTGATGCAATTTTGAAGGCACTGCCTGGTAGCTAAACTTCCTTCTTGGCTAATTTAGAAGCTTCTGAGAGCAGCCACTACCTATAGCGTATAGTGAGTGCTTAATATGTATTTAAGGGTTTAATTTAATAGTCACCACTCTTGCATCTAGAGGAGAGAATGTGATTAATGAATAACATCCTTAGGTTTTTGCTTAATGGATCTGCTTTTCAATGGCGAGGCGGTTACACACTCTAATCTACCATGTAAACCCCACTCCCCATACCTGCCAACCATAGTTTTATTTTCACAGTGGTTCTGTGAGGTTGACTTTATGACCATTTCCATCTTACCAATGAAGAGAATGGAAACTGAGGCTGAGAGATGTAAAGTAACACCCCAAGTCACGTTAGTTGCCCAAATTAGCAAGTAGCGGGGCTAGGATGTGGACCCAGAGCTCTTTCAGCACCACATTTAAGACCTTTCCCCTGTGTGAAGCTGGTCTGTAGGATTCTTCAATACACGAGGGTGGTGAGGGACGGGGTATGTAATGTGGGATAGGAGTTAATTTACATCCATAATGAAGTCCCAAAGGCCTAAAAGTGCTGAATAAAGACACTTTTTTTCCTGACAGTTTTTCTTGAATCAGGACATAATAGCAACATGAACATTTTTATGGGAGTTTCATCTCAGAAATCCAGATAACTTAAAACACATTAATTAATTGTTGAAACTCACAAGATAAACACATTATTTTGATAGAAAATTGACTACAATAAACAACTAGCAATACATAAAATGTCTTAAGGAAAAGCATAGGACTCCCATACATTCACTAAGTTAAAAGGGAGCATACTTATGAAAACGAGGTGAAATGGGAACAGAATAGGAGAATCTTATTAAGATCTCTTGCCATAGACGGATGACCTTAGGGTAGCAGTGTGTTTTTCTTTTTGTGCTATGATTCGTGAGGTTGACTATTAATTCAGACAAACGTATTGTCATGTCTCTAGAAATAGTTATTTTTCCTGAAAATATAGCTCAAAAATTATATTCATCATTCAGTTCAACATGTAGTTTGTATCAGCTACGTAAAACATTCAGGATGAGATTTGATTGTTGAATAAAACATTATTTATTGTCTACTTCTGTGTAAGACATCAGAGTGGAAAGTGCTGAGACTAACGTACCGTGATTCCACATCTCTTCTCTTCCGTAACACTAGCAATATTCATGGAAAGGCAAACTTGTCTTTTCACCTAACTCTGAACTGAAGGCTTGAGAATAACTCCAAAAAGAAACTTGAGTTTGACATGTCTGAAGAAGACGTACAATTTGTCTAGAATACACCAGTAACTGGGCTATGCCCTGAATGGTCCAAGATTACTGACTTGGTTCAGGTTGTTTTGGATGGTGGTCTGAAATGGAAGATAAGTGAATTTACTTGAGAAAATTGAAACACATAAAGATAAATGACTATCGAAGTTCTCATAGCTAATCACTGGTAGAGGTGGGATTCACATTCCGACCTCTGATTCTAATCAGTGATTTTTTTACTTTGATTTTGCTTTCTTGCCAAGAAGCTTATCCAACTAACTTCCTGTGTGGAGAAGTCACAGCTTCTCTTTGCTTAAATGTCCTCCTGAAGCTTGGGACATTATTTACTTCATCTTTCAAAGGGATCATGTGACCTGAAGTGTGGGGCTGATAGTTGTAATCTCTAACTGGATATGTTAGTCTGCTAGGGCTGCCATGACAAAGTACCATAGCCTGAGTGGCTTAGACAACAGACATTTATTGTCTCATAGTTCTGGAGGCTGGAAGTCTGAGAGCAAGGTGTTGGCAGGGTTGGTTTCTTCTGAGGCCTGTTTCGTTGGCTTGAAGACAGTCATCTTCTCCCTGTGTCCTCACTTGGCTGTTCCTCTCTGTCCTAATCTCCTCTTCTTATAAGGATGCCAGCCATATTGGGTCAGGGCCCACCCTAATAACCTCATTTTACCTTAATTACTTCTTTCAAGACTGCATCTTCAAATATCATCACATTCTGAGTTACTAGGGGTTAGGACTTCAACACCTGAATTTGGGGGAGACGCAATTCATCCCATATCACCCGATGTGCAGAAACAGTGAGCTCCAGACCCCAGAGGCAAGATGATGCCTATGAAATAATAGATACTTTTAATTCAGGTTTCACCACGTGCGAGGGAATTTACATGCTTTATTCCACATCGGTGTCATAACAGCCTAGCAAATTACGTCTTACGGGGCCTGTTTTCTAGGTCAGTTAGCTAAGAGAGGTTAAGTAGTTTCCCTAAGGTCACTTACCTAGTAAGTGTCACAGGCTGGGTTTCATATTGACCTCCAAACTCATGCAGGTTGCTCTCATGCAGTAGGATCCAAATCCTGTAGCACACTCAAGGGGGCGCTCTTGCTGAAACACATCACAAAGCTTGTACTCAGAGCCTGACTGTTCTTAACCCACCAGGGAAGAAACCCCAGCTGGTGACAAGAAACAGCTGAGACCAGAGGCACTGTGACTCCCAATGTGGCATCAGAAGTCTGTCACGAAAGGCCACTTAGTCAGGCCCAAGAAGGCTGAGGGACGTTTAAGTACTGCACGTTCTTACATGCGGAAAACAACAACTCTCCACCAGCCAGGCTTCAAATCAAAAGCCCAAGGCCAATGCCTCTCTGAGGGGCAGCCTGTCTCCCAGGAATGTGGCCATGATAAACGAGAAATATGTATAAAGTGTGAGCCCTTGCCCCAAAGGGTGCTGAATAAATGCCGGGTATTATACTATTGTTTATTTGGGCTACCCAAGTGCATGGGACTGAACAAGAGTATTTCTTTCACTGACAACCGCGGTCATTGTGGTGAAAAGATTTATGTTACAACATATGAATGATGCCTCTGTGTACGTGTGTGTGTGTGTGTGTGTGTGTGTGTGTGTGTGTGTTAATATTTGGTGTGCTGTGTAGGGAGATGGGGACTGCATTTATCCTGGAAAATGAGCTGGAAATTTCAGGAAAGTTTGGTTACCCACAATTCCCCTTTGACAGACTTTCCAAAAGTTTCCGACTTAATCATGGAATCTCTAATTTGAAGGGGAGCTCAGGGATCACCTAATCCTGGTCTCTACCTAGTTTCAAACACTTTACTGGAACGTTCTGGATATGTGGTTAACCAACTTCTGCTTGGACACTTCTGCTGATGGGGAACTCACCACCTCTGGAGGACATCTGTTCCTTTTGTAGACAGCTTGGGGAAAGAAGGGAAATAACCTTTATCGGGCACTTTGGCAGTTTGGGGCACTGTGCCCAAAGCTTGCTGTATGTCACTTCATTTACCCTCATCATAACACTTCAAAGGAGGCTCCACTGCTATTATTATTGTTACCACTCCCAAGGTTTTCTGTTGACCAGACTCTCCCATGTGCTTTGGATGTATTAAGTCATTTAGTCTTTCCAAACACCCTATGAGGTAGATACTGTAATTTTTCACTTTCTGGATGAGGAAACAGGCTCAGAGAGGTTAAATAATTTGATTAAGGTCACACAGCTACAAAGTGGTTTGGAATACAGGCAGTAGGATCCAGAATCCACACTACTTACTAGTATTTTCTGCTGCCTCTTGTCATCTGAATTCAATGACAAGAAAATCAAATCCCAGAGAGCTTTAGTGACAGGTCACAGGTCACACTATGGTGATTTGAACCTGGTTCTGTCTGACTCCAAATGCTCATTATTTCCGTAACTCCCCGTGGCCTCCAATTATGGCAAAGGGCTCTCTATACGGACTGAGACAAAATCGACCTCCATTCAGCTGTGTACATGGAACCAGCTGTGCTTCAGACTCACTTCACCGTTACCTTGCAGACATATGAACAGCTCACGTAGCCCTCCTATTTAAATATATAGTTTTTTTTCAGTTGGTCTTTGCTCTTTATGATTTCCACCTGCTCTACCCTCTTCTAGATATTTTGTTGCCTTCTTTCTGAAGGACATTGAAAATGCGATAGCCATCCTGAGCCCCAATTATATGATGTGATATAAATGAGCCCAAATGGACAGAACTGCAGTCTTCTCCTGTTTATTTATTCAATCCGTCAGTTAGTTGATAAGCAAACAAAAATGTGTTCACTGGTCTGTTAAATGTCGGTTATAAGCTAGCGATCACCTGCGCAGTTACACACATGCGCACATACACCTGCATGCATGCCTGGCCCTGGGGTCTGAGATGCTGACTAGTAGCCATTCATTCTGATGTCATATTGTAACAGCTAAATCTTTGTAAAAATATTGATATTTGGTTGCTAAGTCGCCCAACTTTTTCTTTTTCAAAACCATCTTGGTTATCTTGGCTATAAGTTTTCCTATTAATTTTAGGGTCAATTTTTAAAATTTTGTTCAAATGTCTGTTGATATCTTCATTGTAATTACCTCTAAAATATAGCTTCATTTAAGGAGAGTTGACACCTTCAAGATATTCAATCTTTTAACCTGTGATCATGTTGTCTCTCTCTATGTACGTTTTATTTTTTTAAAATTGGCCTAAATTGAACACTATTCTTTATAAAGGTATAAGAGACATTTTCATTTATTCTAATAACAATGATTTATTCCAGTGTAGTTTACATTTTTAGATGTTTTGAATGTTATAATTCTGTTCTTTACCATACTTTGTAATAACATTTTAATAATTGTTTACATTTTAAAACTCTTGAATTTTCACAGTACATGCTGTGGTGTCTTGCGGTCCTGGGAAGGTGGAGCAATTCTGGGGGTCTTTGGTGGGATGAATAGTGATGCAGCGAGAACAGACCTCAGGCACCCTCTTCCCACACCACTCTGACTTTGAAAAATGGGAGGTCTCTGGAATATTCTAAGTAGATTATATTCTCTGGTTGCTCGATGGAAAGCACGTGGCAGAGGAGCAGGAATGGACTCAGGAGATCAGTTTGGAGTCTTTCTCAGTAACTCTGATCAGCAGACATAATTGTTGGACCTCATACAGAATATATACAGCGTAGTGGAGGTGGGAGATGGTATTCATACGAGACATGCTTTGTAAATACAATTGACAAGGTTTGCTGATAGATTAGATATTGGCAGTAAGTGGAAAAGAGGGACCAGGACTTATGTCTAGAGTTTTGCTTTAAACACCTTGGTGGATGGTAATATGACTTTGGCTAAATAAGGGAAGGGAAAGTTCTGGGAGACAGACACACACACACACAGGCACATATTTTGAGATTTTTTTGAGTGTTAACATGGGTGCATTATTTGGATGGTGTGTTAGTTACATAGATAGTAGAGAGGTCATGCTGCTATGAAAGACAAGGTACCTATTAATATCACTTTAATGGTGTGCTGGCCAGGAGGAACTGTTTAAACATTTTGCGTCTTAACCTTCTAGTTTATTGATTGTATATAATCATTTTATTGTGTCTTAAAAAACAGGTTGTGGGTTTGAGATTGACATGTGACACATTATAATGTTTTCCTATTTGAAATAATGGGTAATAGCCTCCCAGTTAGCATCTTTGTTCCTGGTTTCCAGGTAGTAGTTGCTAATATTAAGTGGGAAGAGCCTCTTGATGGTGTATAAATCCATGTGACTAATTGCCTTGGAAGAGTGTGTGGACATAGAAGAGACAGGGGCTCAGAATCTGAGCCTAGAGGCACTTCCACTTTCAAAGGACAAGCTGAGGAGCCAGCGAGGGAGAAATGAAAAAGCTGTGGCCAGTTGGGTGGGAGAAGAACCAGGTCACGGTGAAAAAGTAGAAGGAACGTGAAGAAGCTATTTCTACGGAAAAGGAAAAGCAAAATCACGGTAAACTTTAACCGCAGAACAAAGGTCCTTGTTGATTTTCAGAAGAGTTATTTCTGGCGAGAGGTAGGAACGACATTGAAATAGCAGTGATGGCCAACTTTTTAAAGAGTTCTGCTCAGGTGAGGAGCAGACAAATGAAATCAGAGCTACAGGGAAATATTGCATAAAGGGAGGGTTACATCTTAAGATAGGCTATAACAGATCATGTGTACTGGCTGATAACATTTAGGTGGTAAAGATAGAGAAACATATAGCAGGTAAAAAAAGGACATTTTCAAGTACCAAGCCTTTGCCAGAACAATGAGGTGGAGGGTGTGGTCTTAGAAAGGAGCGCTCAATATGTGATAATAGCAGGGGGAAAAACACCAAAACAATATATCAGTAAAGATATGGTGAGTTTACAGCCTTAGTGGTAAGTTTTGTTGAATGAGTTAATGAATGGACATATGCAGTATTTACTAGGATTATTGACTGAATTATAGAGCATTGTTAGTATTTGTCTCAACATGAGTAGAGGCAAATAAGGAAGATATCAGAGAGGAATTAAAAATTGGGCAGAGAATTTAAATAATAGTACTGATAACAATACTATTGATAATATAGGAAGAAGAGAATGAATTAGAAAAAGGAGGAGGAAGAATGACGTAGGAGAGCCACCTCTTGTTGGGAAGTTTATGTTTACAGTCTCCATCTCACTGAATGCTCACAACCCTGAGCAGTAACTATCATTCACATATGCAGGGTGAGGCACAGAGAGCTTGAGTAAGCTGCCTAAGGTCACACAGATTCTAAGTGGAAGAACTATGATTTGAACCCAAGACCATTTGGCTTCAAAGGCTGTGGTCTTAAATACTCTGTAATTGCTGCAGAGTCTGGCTACACAAAGATGGCAAAGGCTTCCCGGTTGGAGAAACCAGTATCAGCAAAGTCAAGGAAGCAGAAGGATGCCTGAGCAATTGTGATTAGAACGACTGGAACATAGGATATGTCTATGTGTTCCCTAAAAACAGGCTCTGAGATGGGAAATTGTGCATAAGCGTTTTTTTGTTTGTTTGTTTGTTTGTTTTTAAGGAGAAACAAGACAAGGGAGCCAAGTAAAAACGAGGTATTTGTCAAAGTCCCACTTGATGTAGAATGGGGACTTCTGGTGGTTCCCCCTCAGGTTTGCCCTGATATGAGATCAGGGATTTTGGCTGTCACACTGAGGGTTAGTTGTTGGAGATGGAGTAGGAAAAAACAGAGAGTGGATACAAAAGATACAGCAGATTTGGTTGTAGCCTCCACATTATCTACCACCAAGTGGTTGGGAAGGCGTGGGAAGAGTTGAGCATCAAGAGAAATATATGGGCAATATTCTGAGGGGGATCCAATGCCATGCTAGAGAGTTTGGAGTTTGTTGTTGGCTAATCTATCAGTGAAGACAGGCATTACTATTATTACTACTTTTTTATAATGGAGGAAATGTACAATGATGGAAAAATAAATGCCACATACTATGTATGGTACATAGAGAGTCACACATAAAGGGTGCCTAACATCCCTTTCCTGGGTTGAGCTAGACAGATTTGGGTTTGAGTCTTGGTTAGGGTTGCACACATTAGGAAAGTCACCATACTGTTTGTCAATTATTTTTGTCTGGATAATGCTCTATAGACCAATGTTTTCATTAGGGTGCTTTTCTTGTAAGTAATAGAAAAGTGCTCTTCAGTTGGCTTAAATAATATGGAAGTAGTGAGATGGAGGGCAGCTCCAATTTGGTAAAATTAAGCCAACAAATAGCCTTGTCAAGATCATCAATAACAGAATGAAGCTCCTGTCATGATTTTAAGACAGCTGTTACATTTCTAAGCACCACAGGCAGAAGCAACAATGTCCAGTGGACAAAGGGAAATCATTATATCTGAGTTGTCTTTTTTTCAGTTTTAAAGAAAACCTTTTCCCACAAGTCCCCCAGTTGACTACCTCTCCCATGTTATTGGCCAGAATTGTACTTTCTTCCTCTCCACAACCCAATCACTGGCAAGAGAAGAGGTCCAATCACTTGCTTAAACCAAATAGGAGTCACCCCCTGCGGCTGGGGATGCTGCTGTCCTGCCTTGAAAAGCATGGCTACATGGAGAAGACCTAAAAAACTCTGAACAAAATCTAGGTTTTGTTAGAAAAGAGGAAGAAAAGCTAATGGTTATTATGTTATGAACCATCAATATCTGTTTGACCAGGATATTGCACGCAACAGAGATCCACTCCAGAAAGTTCAAGAAAGCTCCTTTTAAAAAGTGTACTATGGGGCCCAAGAGACTCTACATTTAGGAATTTATGTCTGTATAGTCAGTTCTTGAGAGCTGCAAATGAAAAGCAGTTAGGACATAGGGAAATGCCTCCCTTTTCCCCTCCCCCTGCCCCGCCCATCACCATCATGGTCTCTCGCCCATCTTGTTTCTCTATATGTATTCATTATCTCCTCCCTGTACACTATTTTTGCTTGTATTTGTATCAGGTTGGACAAAACCCTTCTTGTCACCCTGTTCCCAACTGTGTGTGGCCTTCTGGCTCTAGCTGGCTCCATTTTCTCAGTTTCCTAATTCCAAAATTCCTGAAAGCTTCTGATGATTGGCTTAGCTCATATTTTTCTTCCTAGTTATAGGTTGTTAGTCAGTCTTTGGGTAAACTGAACTTCAGGGCCCTGATCCAATGGTCTGTGACAGCAGAGGCTGTGGGTTAGGGCACTACACCTTTAGCAAGGTTTACGGGCAGGAAATGCAAAGGGCAGTCACTTGTAAAACATGTCTAATCCGATTATGTTCTTATAAACTTGTGCCGATTACATAAGAAAATACAAAGTTTTTTTTATGCTTTTCTTTTTTTATTTTATTAAATTTATTGGGGTGACAATTGTTAGTAAAATTACATAGATTTCAGGTGTACGATTCTGTATTACATCATCTATAAATCCCATTGTGTGTTCACCACCCAGAGTCAGTTCTCCTTCCATCACCATATATTTGATCCCCCTTACCCTCATCTCCCACCCCCCACCCCCACCCCCCTTACCCTTTTCTCTTCAGTCATTCAAGAAACACTTATGAAACATCCACTTTCTTCTAGATATAAGATATACAGATGAAAATGACACAGTCCTTAAAAGAAGTTACAGTCAGTAAGATCAGCACTCTTAAGCAGCCAGTCCAGAACATGGAGAGTGTAAATAGAAGATGAACCCCTAACTCAACCTCAAGCCAACACTTGACTTGAATGTTGAAATCGAAGGCGTTAACTAGATAAGCATAGATGAGGGAGGAAGGGCATCAAACTGATAGAATTTTATGGCCTCTGTGTTTCACAATTTCAGGAAGTCATTAGTGTTTTATTCCATGTGACTCTTGATTTGTTCAGTGCAGCAATAAATAATGTGGGAAACAGCAAACAGTTTGGTAAGAATAGGGGCTAGAGAAGCAGGCAAAGCCTAGATGTAGAAGAACATTTTGGAACGTCTTAAGGGAAGTATTTTAAAACAATTGATACAATGCAAGAGTTTCAAATTATGGGTAAGATGGAGTAAGCACACTCCATTCCTGTATTTCGTGGAATAGAACTATAAAACATGGACAAAATGCTTGAAGTAGTTGTGCAGACATTTAAAAATAGTAGCAGGAGGATTGGGAAAGAAGACCAGAATTCAAAGTACCACTAATTTGTCAGTGAATTTGTCATTGTTTTTTTACTTCAGTATCCCCCAGCCTAGATGCAACACAGCCCAGAACCTCAAATTGGGGACTGGTAGACAGAGATAACTCCAGGACAAGCAGTCTAGTTTTGTTTCAAGTATTTCTTAATGGCCAGAGAGAATGGAGTAAACGTCCCATTTAAAAAATGATGATTATTCTATACCTCAGCCTGCAGCTGCCCACAAACACCTAAAATTCCAAGGGAGTGGAATCTTCCTCCCTGATCAGAAAAGCTGTTGTTCCAAGAGGGAGGAGAAAACCCCCATTTTTTTTTTCCTTCTGTCTGCCACAGATTGACCCCAAACATGTATGGTGCCGCAAGAGAACCGTGGGAGAATAGAATAAGCAAAGCCTCAGCTTTTCTGTTGGAGGACTGAAAATAGGAGTTCTAGAAAATGGGGGGTTCTGAGACGATTTCAGAGAGGGAGCAGTTTCAGAAAGTAACCTTAAGGCTTGTTTATGAACTCCTGGGCACAGCCCAAGCTGTGTATGCTTGGATACGTTAAAACAAAAATATTAAACATGTCCACATGATACAAACAAGACCCAGCATCTTACAACATAATATTCAAAATATCCAGAATACAATAAAAGTTACTCAATATATAAAGAAGTTGGAAAATATCAATTCATAGGACAATAGAAAAATCTATAGATGCAAAAGTAGATGTTGGAATTAACTGACAGACTTGACAACAGCTGTTTTGAAAATGCTTCACTGAGTTAAGGTGAACACTTTTAAACAAGCGGGAAGATAGAAAGTGTGATCAAAGAAATGTATAAAGAAAATCCAAATAGAAATTTAAAACAAAAACACATTACTAAGTAAAAGAATGAACTAATACCAGAATGGAGATGCTAGAAGAAAGAGTCAATAACTTGTAATAGATCAATAAAAATATTCAATTGGGAGAACATAAAGAAAAAAGAATGAGAAACAAATGAATCATCTCAGGGATCTGTGGTACAATACCAAAATATTTAATATTTATGGCATGAAATTCTCAGAAGGAAGTGAAGCTAGTGTGCAGAAGGAATACTTGAAGAAATAATGGTAGAAAAACCTTCTGAATTTGGCAAAACCCATAAATTTACAGATTTAAAAGTTGAGCAAACTCCAAACAGGAAACAAACAAGGAAATGCATACTCTGACACATCATAATCAAACTGTTGTAAACTAAAATCAAAGAATTATCTTGAAGACAGAGAAAAATCATGTATTACTCAGGAAAACAACAATTTCTATGGCTATACATTTCTCATCAGGAAACATGGAGACCAGGAGGAATTGAAACAACATTTTCAAACGGCTGAAAGGCAAAAACAGTTAACTCAGAATTCTCTATCAAGTGAAACATTTCTGCAGAAATAATGGTAAAATAAAGGCACCCTCAGATGACGGAGAATTAAGAGAATCCAGCATAGCTACTCTAAACTAATCACTAAAGAAAGATTTTTAGAAGAACACAACAACTATATTATGTCTATGTGAAACTCATTTCAAATATAATGATAAAGGTAAGATGAAAGTGGGAGGATGGGAAAAGATATACCATGCAAATATTAATAAAAGAAAAATGAGAGTTCATATCTAGCTACTTTTGTCAGGCAAAGTAGACTTCAGAGCGAAAATAAAAAGAAAGAAATTATCAGGGATAAAGTGAGACATTACATAATGATAATAAAGTCAGTTCACCAAGAGGACACAAAAATCTTGAATGTGTAAAATAACTCCTCACAATAGAGCTTCAAAATATATAAAATAGTACTTGACAGAACTGGAAAGAGAAGTATACAAATCCACAGGGTATATAACCTCTGCTCTCAGTAATTCAACCTCTGCTCTCATTAATCAATAGAATTAGTGGACAGAAACTCCACAAGGGTATTGAAGAATTGAATAACAGAATCAATCAGCTGGATTTTTTTTTTCATTTACAGAACACTCCAACCAACAACAGAATAATATGCATTCTTTTCAAGTGGACACAGAACATTCTCCAAAATAGAGCATATCCAGGGTTACAAAACAAAGTGAAAAAAAAATAATTTAAATCATATAAAATTTGTTATTTTACTATAATAGATTAAACTAAAAATCAATAGCAAAGATTAGAAAAGAGGAAAGGTCTCAAATCAATAATCTAAATTTCTACCTCAAGAAACTAGAAAAAGAAAAGCAAAATATACCCAAACAAGTAGAGGAAAGGAAATAATAAGAGCAGAAATCAATGAAATTTTAAACAGAAGAGTAGATACAAATCAAATGAAAATCTGTTTTTTTTAGATCAATATAGTCGATATATCCTTATCAAGACTAAAAGGAAAAACAGAGATAAGACAAAATTTACTAATTAGAAGTGAAAACTGAGAAATCACTACAGAGCTCACAAATATTAAAACGATAATAAGGGTTTTCATGAACAACTCTATGAACATAAATTCTATAACTTAGATTAAATTGACCAATTACTTAGAAACCTCAACTACCAAAATTTACCCAAGATGACCTATACAACTCAAATAGTGCTGTACTTATCAACCGATTGAATTTATAATTAAAAAGTCTCCAAAAAAGAAATCTTAAGCCCCAGATAGATACACTGGAGAATTCTACCAAACACGTGAGGAAGAAATAATACCAATTCCAAGCAATCTCTTCTCGAAAATAGAAGGGAGACACGTCTCATTTTATAAGGGTAGTATTACTCTGATACCAAAACCAGAAAAAAAAATTCTACCAAACACATGAGGAAGAAATAATACCAATTCCAGCAATCTCTTCTCGAAAATAGAAGGGAGGACACTTCTCATTTTATAAGGGTAGTATTACTCTGATACCAAAACCAGAAAAAAAAAAAGTACAAAAAAGAAAACTACAAACCAAATCCCTCATAGACATAAAAATCAGCAAAACATTAGCTAGTCAAATCTTTCAAAATATAAAAATAATACATGATGATCAAATATGATTTTTCGAGGGAATGCAAGGCTGATTCAATATTTGGAAATCAATCAATGTAATCTACCACATTAACAGTCTAAACAAAGAGAAAACACATGATCATATCAACAGATGCAGAAAAAACATTTAACAAAATATAGCATCATACACAATAAAATTCTCAGCCAACTAATAATGGAAGGAAACTGTTTTAAGCCTGTAAAGAACATCTACCAAAAATCTACAGCTAACATCATACTTAATATTTCTAAAACTATTATAGAAAAAGCAAACAAACTGGAATTGTCAAACTGGTAGAATAAAAGTTGGAGGACTCACCATTACCTGATTTTAAGACTTAACTATAAAGCTATACAGATCGTGACGTTGTGGTGTTGAAGCAATTGACACATAAATCAATGGAACAGAATAAAATCTATAGACACACACATACATAGCCAATTATTTTTTTTCCAAGAATACATAGGCAATTCAATATAGAGGGAAGAGTCTTTTCAATAAATTGTTTGGAAAAAAATGAAGAGCCACAAAATAGTGAACCTCAATCTAAAGCTCATACTTTATGCAAATGTTAATTCAAAATAGATCACAAATCTAAATGTAAAATATTAATGGTGAAACTTTTTGAAAATTTTTATGACCTAGGGTTAAGCAAGAAGTTATTAGTCATTACCCAAAAGAGAAATCCATAATTTTTTTTTTAAATGCTTAAACTGAGCAGAGTTTATTTTGCTGTAATGTAAATGAGCCTGGATAGGCAGACCTGGGCTGGTGTGGTCCCATGGCCATCAGAAGAAGAGATTCTTTCCAGCTCTCTACCATAAAAGTTTAAAAAATAATAAATTGGACTTTATAAAAAAACAATTACTGTATTTCGCTGTGTATAATGTGCTCCCATGTATAATGCACTCCCATATTTTTGGCCCAAATTTTCAGCGGAAAAAAATCTTTCATTTTAATTGTTTAATTCAAATTTTTATTTGCTTACATATAGGTATTTGTTTTTTGTATTATAACAGGTTTCTAGCATTTATTTTTTAATATATTGTGGTACAAGAAATTTTATGCAAAAAATAATTACAAAATACAAGAACAGACACAAAGCACAAGAAATTTTATATACTGGTAACAAATTTATGATATTTACACATCATAGAAGGCCTAGAACTCTTCGTTGTTGCAAGTTCGTCATAAGTTCAACAAAACCAATTATCGTATTCCAGGGTATTATTTTGCATATGGATATCATTATTGATTTCTAGAGTTACGCTTTTAACTAAATAAAAGAATTAAAAACATTTATATTAATATGGAATTACGGAATTAGTACAACCCAGGTACAACACACATCCTTATTTTTCTCTCACAAATTTGGGCAAAAAGTGCACATTATACATGGCAAAATACGGTAGGCACTATTAAGAGAATGAAAACACAAGTGACAGACTGGGAAAATATTTGAAAATCATGTCTAACAAATGACTTGTAAACAGAATATATGAAACATTATCAAACCTCAGCACAAGCAAACAAAGACAATTTAAAAACGGGCAAAATATTTGTATATATCCTTAACCAAAGGAGGTGTACATACAACAAATAAGCAGGTTAAAAGATGCTCACGACCATAACCATTTTGGGAAATGTAAATTAACACCACTGTGAAATAACAGGACATAACTATTAGAATGGCAAATAAAATAAAATAAAACAAAATACTGACAATACCAAGCTACAGAGAGGATACAGAACAACTGGAATTTTTATACACAGCCAGGAGTGCAATATGGTCCAGCTACTACAGTAAGCATTTTGGCAGTTTATTATAAAGTTAAACATTCACTTATCATATTACAGTCCTACTTCTAGGCCTTTATCCTAGAATTATGAAAGTTTATATTCACTCACACAAAAAAACCCTACATGTGAATATTTATAACAACTCTATAGTTGCCCCAAACTGAAAACTTACATATCTTTCTGTGGGTGAATGAATAAAGAAACTGTGGTACGCCCATACAATCAAATAATTTTTGAGATAACTATAGATACACAAAACATCTTGAATGACTCTCAAAAGCATTATGCTGAGAGAAAGAAGCCAGTCTCAAAGTTTGCATACTCTAGATTATATCTATGTGATGGTTTCAAAAGGACAAAATTACAGTGATGTTTGTTAGGGGTTAGGGAAGAGGAGAGGGTGTGACTAGAAAGAAATACCAGTATTTTGGGGGGAGTCATGGAAAAGTTCTCTCTCTTCATTGTGACAGTAGTTATAAGGATCTATACATGTGTTAAAATTCAAAGAACTGTATACCAAGCTAAAGTCAATATTAAAAGTAAATATGTGGAAGATGGATTAGAGGGGGCAAGACAGGGCAATTTTAATCCCTGAAACTTCTAGAATTGCATTGAATGACTTGAAATCTTCCAGCAGGGAGTTTGAAAACCTGTGGGGATTCTTCATGGAACGTGCTTCCTTCTGTGAAGAGATGTCTAGTCTTTGGGAGGGTATTTCCCTAGCTGTTACACCCCTGGAGAGACCTCCTCTTTGAACACGGTTTTCATCTTTGCACAGGAGTCCACCCCCTCCCTCAGCCCCAGTGTTCTGAAGAACAGGAGTTAAACCAGCTCGAAGCTCTGTGAACAGAGGATGAGGCCTTGGTGTTTCATATGGTGGTAACAGATCAGCTCCTAAAATGATACAACACAGGGGGCCTAGGAACCTGTCCATGTACATGGTGACATGATTGTGTTTTATGGACTGAAAAACAGCATTACACACTGGGGGGGCTGGGTAGAATCAGGAAGGATTAGATGTTTGGTTGGATCAACTCCACAGTCTTAAGAGAGACCAAATGGACAATGATAGCTTTTGTAGAGCTTTCTTAAACCATGTGAAGTATGAGATGTGACAGGGGTGTGTTTTCTCCACGACTGATTTGTTTGTGAAGTAATCAGGATGGTGTTTATTCACTTACCTAATATTCCCTGAGCCAGGCCTCTGAGCCAGGCACTATGACAGACACTGGAGCAGAAGGGAATCTGCCTCGGAAGCAGCTCTGCGTACCAGGCTGAAATCTTGAAGTATCTCTGGGGTCAGTGGGCAAATCATCTCATCTGAGCAAAACGTGAAGTGACACCATTTCCCTAGGGAGAAGGCAAATTCCATGTCTTCCATGGACGATCAGTAAGGTTTACGGTTGGTGTGGTGAACTCCAGAGCGATATACTCATGGTGTGACTCTCTGCTCTGCTAATCACCACCTGTGTGACTTTAGATGGGGAACTTAACCTCTCTGTGCTTAAGTTTCCTCATCTGTAGAAAGGGGATAATGGTGGTTCCTACCTCACAGGACTCTGATCGGGATATGCACGGAGAATAGAGAATAAAGAATATGAAATTCTGGCACATGGTAAACATTTAGTGAGTGTTAATTTTTGTTACTGTACAAAATCAGTGATCTTACATTGCGATGCAACTCTTTGGGTCACTCTCTTGTTTAGTTCCTGATATGCCGGGCTTGGGTAAATAAGGAAACAGACTTAAGCACTAACTTTCTCACTCCCTTAGCTCATGACCTAAAAAAGCACTGTTCATCCCTGGACCTCGGCTTCTTTAAGTGTAGAAAGGGAAATGTTGGAAACTTGACATAGAAGGGCTTCGAGGTCCCCTCAAGGAAGGGGAAAATGACATAGGCCTGGCGTTGTCATTCCTCCTGGTTGCCTGAAGAAGTTCCCCATTGGACTGTGAATACTTAGTGAAAAGACCAACAGTTCCCTCTAGTGGTGAGTGGAAAGCAGTGACTTGACTTGCTTGAGTGAAAAAGTTATTTTCAAGGTGAGGTGTACAGGTGGACAACCAAAGTAAGACGATTCTAGGTGGTATATCGCAAACATTTCTTAATTTTAGTATTAAGTATTTAAAGTTAACGTGTATTGGAAGGGACACATGACACAATGCCTCAAACTTAACAATTATATGGACACTTGTTTATGGTTAGAGCAGAAAAGAAATGAGGCAATAAAATAGTTAACTAATATGTTAGAGTTAATAGAGAGGGCAAAAGTCTTAGAGACAAAGCTTAGAAAGCACCAGTTTCTAATTTAACTTTTAGTTTTACCAAAAGCAAAAATGCATATGTTTGAAAAGGATCAAACAGTTATACTTGTTAAGGAAAACAGCTGTCCTGCCCCACCCCAGACAGTACCTTCTTCCTAGAGGCAAATACTTGTAATTTTTTTGGAGCTAATTCTTTGCTATTTGCATATCATATACTTCTCCCCCATATACTTATCTAGCAATTTTTTTAGTTTAATACTCACTACTAAAGCATAAGTATTACTTATTATTACTATGTATAATGGTATTCTTGGTAGACCCATATAATATAATGTGATTATATTTACTGCAAAATATTTATGCACGATGTGAATGATTTTTCTTTTATTTGCTTATTTTCTATATACTTATGAGAAATTCTTCCCCCATGGTGCAAATGTCCTCAAATACATACAAAGACCATAGGCATTAAAGCAGTTCATCTCCTTAGAGTAATCCCTCCTTGCGTACTCTCAGTGGCCTGGGTCAGCTGCACAGACAACGCATTACTTTCCTTCACTTTGGGGATCCATTTGCCTCTCTCTTATACTGGGTTGAGTATCCGGATCCTGGGCTCCATGATTTCCTCTTCCCTAATTTACTCCTTTCGTTAGAAAAATCACAAATCAACCAGGTGACTTCTGAGAAAAAAAAAAAAAAAAACATAATTGGAAACTTTAAGACCTTCCCTGTCTGAAAATATCTTTATTGTATCTTTATATGAAATCAATAGATTGTCTGTGTGTAGGAATCTTAGGGGGCAAATAATTTTTCCTCTGAATCTTTAATGCTTTTTCCATTGCATTCTAGCTGCTCATGTTGCTGTTGAGATGTGTAGAATTCCACCAATTCTTGATTTTGTATGTAAAATGTATCCCTTCTCCTGCAGTGCCTGGACTCTTGTCTGGAAGCTTCTAGAATCTTTTTTTTTTTTTTTTTTCCCCTCCAGTTAAGCCTTTTAAAAAAGAAACTCATGCACCTCAAATTTGGGAGATTGTTTAATTATTTCTTTGGTGAATACTTTATCTCCAAATTTTCTACTCTCTCTGACCGGAGTTCCTAATATTTGGATATTGAATATCTTAGATGTGTCACATTGCTTTTTGCTTAATCCATTTTCCATCCCTATTATTCTGCTGGACTTTTTATGAGATTTATTGAATTTTATTTTCAAAAGCTTATGGATTTTTTTGTTTGTTTTTCAGTACTTGTATTCTTTCATATTTTTCTATACATCTTTCATATTTCTCAGAATTCTAAGAGCTCTTTTTGTTGTTCTGTGAGAGGTCCTATTTCACAGCTTCCTGTTCTTGGTTTGTAGGTTACATATATTGTCTTATCCCTTCAAAGATACCAATGATAGTATTTTTTAAAGAGTTCTCTTCGGTGTGATTTTTCTTTCTTTTAATTTCTCTCTCTCTGTCTCTCTCTCTCCTCTGACTTTCATATTAGATGCTCTTTTTCGATGTCAGGTGGTTTGGGCTGATTGCCAGTTTAGAAGGATGGGCCTTGATATCTGATTAGAAGTTTCTGTGTGTCAGACAAGCTTGTCAGTTCGTTCTTTTCACCTTAGGGAGTCTTAGCTGGCTGTTTTCGTTGGGGAACCCCTGAACCCCGTATTTCTAGGTCTTTTCTCTTGCACTAATCCAATTCTCTAGAGAGGACTCTTGTGACCTTTAGAATGTTCATCCTACTGCCAGCATTCTGAAAGCAGAAGGCAGGGGTCTCTGTGTCTCAAACTGAGTATTCAAATGTTCACTTGTTTTTCCTGTTTTCACTATGGCACCCCCATCGCCATGCCCTACTGTGCCTGGTGTCCGTCTGTTCAGAAACCTTTTGTTTCACCTGCATTAGGAAATGAGCCCCCCTTTTCCACCTGAGTGAGTGGAAAGCTGTATGAAAGGGGAAAAGGATCTCATGGTCTGACAGCTTTTCAACAGCATCTCAGCCGTTCCCCTTGCTTTTTGCCACATTCGTGCCCATCCTCAAAGATATATGACACTGCCGATTTCTGACGCTTCAGGCATTCTATGATGCAAATCAAGTTGCTGCTTTGCTTCCTTCACTGCCAGCTTAAGACTCTATTTTTGGGATCTGCTAAATTAGTTACTACAACTCAGGCATCTGTTTTCTAGCTTCCAAAATTGTTGTGCTATTCTCTCATCTTTGTCTTTGTGGTTTTACACTTCTAAAAATAATGTACCTGTCCTTTTAGTGTAATCGTTTTTCTTTTCTTTTTTTTTGAGGGGAGAAGCAGGTTGAAAAAGTAGGATAGAAGTAAATGTGTATGTGTGGTATGTGTCTGTGGGTGGAAGTATGTGTTGTATCTATTTCCTTTAGCTGGAAGTCTCATAGTGATTATTTTTTAGAATTCCTTTCCCATTCTCTGTCAAAGCATTTGTAGTAGGAATCCATCTACCATGTGAGTGAAAAAAGAAATATTTGAAAGGCAGCAGTTGCATCAAATATCTCTGATGTCCTATGAGAAATGCCTGAATGTTGGGGACTGAAATGTGATTTTCATAGCCTCCGTGCACTCACCGGAGGAGAATAGGGTATTATTAGAATCCTCCCTATGTGGGGGGCTCTGTGCTCTACTCCTTAGCATGTTATCCTGTTATATGTCAATGCATCAACAATTCCATGAAATAGACATTAGTATCTTTGTTTTACCCAGAAGGAAGCACAGAGGATGTCAGAAACATGGCAGCATGAGGGGGCTCTCTCTTGATCTCTCCCCTTGAAGTCACAACAAGTTGAGCAGCTGTCATTCATCAAAGAATTCCCTACACAACACACAAAGAAGGAAACAGAGGGTAACCTGTAGGCAAAAGAAACACACAGCATTTGAATGAAAAATAATGATTTAGCTAAGGTCTTCTGGAAAGTGAAACCCATAATCTCTCCACTCCAACAAACTAAATTCCTTGCGTGTCTGATGCATGGCAAGGTGACCAAATAGAGCCCTATTATTTACAATTAGCCAAATTCTTCCTTGTCACAAACTCATGCTTGACTTAAAAGAAGGAACGGGATAGCTGGGAGTGTGGTCTCTGATTGGGAACAATGCTCACTCACTCTATAGCCTTGGACACATTGCTTCCCTTTCAAGGGCCTCAATTTCTACATCAGTAAAACAAGGTCATCAGAATAAATGGTCTGTTACATTCTGATGATCTATCTTGCAGATGGTGAGCTGGAGGTGCTGAGAGCTTCAAGTCAGATGGGAAGTCAAATGCTCGGCCACCCTCTAACTCTCTGTTTATGCTCTGCAAGAAACTTCCCAACAGATAGTTCGACGGGCTTCCAAATGCCAGTGGGCATGAAACATGGTTTTTTCCCAAGTCCCTCTTCAGTACTGAATCTCTCCACATCCCCTTCAGGGACTGTAGGGTCTTGTCTAAGCTTAAGGTAAATAAATACTGTAAAAATGTGGAATAGAAATGGAAGTCAAAGGAGAGATTGGGGAAAAGAGGCAGCGAACCCTGCACCTTTTACCATATGGGCTCAACACTTTTGATTATTTTGTGAAAGCACGAGGTGACACATAGATTTCTTCAAAGCCATTCTGGTACAGGCCTTTCAGGGTTATAATCCATATGAATTTAGATAATGAGGTAATTGGATTTAATGACTGAAGCAGTAATTCGGGAAGGAGAAGAACTCAAATTATTTATACTAATAATTGTTACTAATACTTGTATATTACTAAAGCGACATTAAAATGGTAATAACTTCCATTTGAGAAATGGAAGCAACTATACATATAGTTTTGCCCATGCCACTTGTGTCCAGATAAAAAAATCTAAGACTCAGAAAATGTAACTTGAGTGAAGATTTGACCAAAATTATGCTAATTCTTAATTCAATGTTTTCCCCGTAATACTCCATTGCTGGTAGCATTAGCCCATCTCCCTCTACAAATGTCATTGTGGGGATTTAGAACTATGATTGATGTCCGTATGACCAGATATTTATTGATTTATTCATTACTTTGACTAATAATGGTGTTCTAGGCTAAGAAAATCTTTGGTTGTTAATATTAGGAAAGATCAAAGAAGGCACAGTGACATAATCCTAATTTCCATATCAGAAGTTATCTAACTGCAATTGTGATGGCATTAGTAAAATGAAATAAGACCGTTTTTAATCATTGTATAAATATATTCTTTCTCAAAAGTTGTTTTTTATTTAGTAATTCCATTCTTCCTATTTTTTTCCAGAAATATTATAGACCAGTGTTGTCTGTGTACTTTGGAAGGATTATCTCATTAAATCGTCATAGTGCAACATGCAGTAGTTATAAGGTTTATTCCCATTCCCTGGAGCTTGGAGCGATGGATGAGCTTCTCAGGGTTGCTGGGTGGTATTTGGCAGAGTTGGGATATCAGCTCAGGCAGACCTGGAGCTCAGGGTCTTCACTGCTGAGCAGCACTCCCTAAATTTTCCCTGAAGTTGAGAAAGTTTACATGCAGCACTCCGAAGAAAGATTTCACATATATCTAAGGTGTGCCATATTACTGCAATTTCACCAGGCTTATCATCACTATTTAAAGCTAGCCAGATGTTCCATTCATTTTGTTTTGCAGTATCTTTCTCTGCATCTCGACCTCTATTTTTCACCCTTTTTTGTCAATGAACTGCCTGTTGACACCAGAGTGGTCTGTGATTTCTTAGGAAACTTGTTTACAAATGCTTTAAGAAACATTACTTTTGGGGACCCAAAACCAACTACCCCAAATAGTGGCAAATTGTAGTATTTTGTTGACAGCTCATCTTCATCCTATTAGTTTATATCTTAAAACTTGACTTCTCTCATCTTTCTCTATTGTTTCCTGAGAGAAAACAGATCAAAACTCTGTCTTTTGAGATTTGTAGAAAATAGATAAATTCTTCAACCTCTTTGTTTTATTAGTTCAAAAATAGATCAAATAAGATCAAATAAGATAACTCATCCGTGCTTTCATTCAATAGTTATTGGTCATTTGCATAACTAATTATAATTAAATGTTCATGGAGTTAATTAATTAGAGTCAGGAGACATAGGTTTCAATGCTGATTTTGCCCCTTTATTAAATAATTTGGGGCATATTTTCTCACCTATAATTTATGAAAAGTAGTAACATTATCACCTACCCCCAAGGTGGCTGGGTGAAATGAGATCGCATGTGGGGAAAAATAAACCACAATGCCTGTCACATAATTGGTGTTAAATAATTGTTCCTTATTCATTTACCCAAACATTGACACCCCAAACTGCTTCTTTCCAGTATCAGATCTTATAAGTGAGCAAGCTGATTGCTTGTAGAAGGTAAGCAGTTCCAACTGTATTGAAATCATTTGCCTGAAATGTTTTCGTTCCCATTCAACATTGCTTGTTTACATGGTGTGGGATCAAATGGAAGCGAGAAGAACAATGTGATTCATGATCGTCCTCCAAGGAGGCAGCTGCAACATAAAGGATGTCTCAGGAAACAGGATAATCTGTTTGTGTGGCCACAGCTCTGTGATCTCTGACCTGTCTTAATCTTCAGGGGTGCATATGTGTGGCACCTTTGTCCCCAGGTGGAACAATGTGAAAAACAAAACAGTACCCATTTGGCTATTTTAAAAAATATCATTGCCAATAGCTTGAAACTTTTTGAGATACGTTTTAAATCTTCTCTTTCTTTGTTGCGGTCAAGAGTACACATCTACTTTGTAAAAGTACCAAAGACCTTCCTGAAATCCCATCTCTCCTGAGAATTTGGGATGCTCTTCGGTATCTGCCAGAGTAAGAAAACAAGCTGAAGGAATGTGGAAATGAGAAGCCATCTGGCCGCTGGTCCACTTTCACACAGGCTCTAGGGGTCACTGAGAGCCCTCCAAGGGCTGTGCAGACCCAGTGCCGACAGGAAACATTTGATCTCCTCCCAGCAGTACACGGACATGTGTAATGTACTCAGAGATGTGGATGGTCTCCAAACTGGGTGAAGATTTGAACTGGAGAACTTGAAGGAGGGTTTGGAAATTGATTTCAGTCCCCTTGGAACTATTAAAATCCCAAGTCCCAAGTGCTTTAGTTAATATTACATTTCAATGTGTGTCCGTTTTTATTCATTGGTGTGTGCCATTGGAAACTGTGACATTAAGTGTGGGAGAGACTTTGCCTAATGTTAGAGGCATGAAAATGAATGACTGACATCGAGGCCCTGTCTTCCAGCATCACTGGTTGTAGGCAGCCAATTGAACAGACACTACCAATATGGGGGAGGGGGATGTGTTAAGACAGGTTCCAGCAGAGAAGGTGAAGACAGGTTCATTCCTAGAAGAGAAGATAGGTACCTATTTCAGGCAGCAGGATACAAAATGACCTGGCCTAATGTTACTCCTTCAAAAAACAAGTAATGAGCACCTAACTATGTGTCATACTCTGTGTACTAGTCCTGGGTAAGCTGTGTTAAGGGGTGTGTTAGTCCACCCGGGCTGCCATAAAACAATATTACAGACAGAGTGGCTTAAACAACTGAAATTTATTTTCTCGTAGTTGTGGAGACTGAGAAGTCCAAGATCAAAGTGCTGGTAGGTTTCATTCTGAGGACTCTTCTCTTGGCTTGTTGGCTTATAGACGGGCTTACTTACCATGCTCACATGACCTCCTCTTTGTGTGTGGGTGCAGAGAGAGGGAGCAAATGAGCTCTCTGCTGTCCCTTCTTATAAGGACACTGATCTTCTCTGCTCAAGGCCCCACTCTTATGACCTCATTTAACCTTATTGACTTCCTTAGAGACTGCTTCTCCAGATGCAGCCAAATGAGTAGGGTTTTAACACTGGAATTGGGGTGAGGGCATGATCATTAAGTCTATAATAAGAGGTGATGCGAATGTATCTATGTTAAGTGCACGGAGGTGAGAAGAAAGAATGTAGACACAGTAGCATGTGATATCACTGAGAGAGTAGAATAGTATAGTATCAGATCAAACACAGGGCTTCCAGTTAAATTTGAATTTCAGATTAACAACAAATAATTTGCTTTAGTATATCTCATATATTGCGTGGGACATACTTATCCTAAAAAACAGTAATAATTTGTTGTTTATCTGAAGTTCAGATATATTTGGGTATCTCGAATTCTGAGGTACTATAATGAATCTGGCACCCCTTGATTAGAGAGCCATCACATTCAGGGAACTGCATGTGGCATGGCACTACTGGCACATTGGGCAGGAGACATGCACAGCCTGGAGGGTCAGGCAGAAGGGCCTTGTCACAGGTTAGGGACTGTTTGCCTTGAGCCGTCGCAGCAACAAGCCCCTAACCTCTCCTATGGGGATGTGGTGAAGCACACTCATCTCTTTCAGCTCTGTAGCCAAGGTGACCATGGAGGCCACGTACAACCCAAGACGAAGTGACGTACTCATGCTTGTCCAGTCCAACTCTTAGGGGCTGCATTGTGTCACCTCAGCAGCTCATATGTGGAATCCAGACACCTTGCCCTTCAGAATGAGACTGTATTTAGAGACAGGGTCTTTAAAGAGGTATTGTAATTAAATTAAAATGTGGTGATTAGTGTGGGCTCTGATCCAGTATGACGGGTGCCTTTATAAGAAGAGAAAATGAGGGCACAGACACCGACAGAAATACAATGATGTGAAGACCCTGAGAGAAGACCGCCGTCTACAAGCCAAGGACAGAGGCCCAGAGCAGACCCTTCACTCACAGCCTCAGAAGGAAGCAACCCTGCTGACACTTGATCTCACACCTCCAGCCTCCAGAACTGTGAGAAAAATAACATTTCTGATGTTTAAGCCCCCCTGTCTGTGGCATTTTGTAATGGCAGATCGAGCAAACTTACACACCTACCTTTAAAAAAAAGAAAGAAAGAACAGAAGGAAGGAAGGAAGGAAGGAAGGAAGGAAGGAAGGAAGGAAGGAAGGAAGGAAGGAAGGAAGGAAAAGAAAGAAAGAAAGAAAGAAAGAAAGAAAGAAAGAAAGAAAGAAAGAAAGAAAGAAAGAAAGATAGAAAAAAGAAAAATTGAAGTTCATCTAGTATTCGTATAAAATACTCTGTGAACCCAGTGGGTCTAAAGGGTTTTACAGCCCATCCTGGTCTGCCCTCTACCTGAGCTTCTCATTTGGGTGAGAAAGCTGAAGACCACAGGGTTAGGGATTGGCCTAAGAGCATGTTTTATATTCAAAAGAGATTCTGAAGAACAAACACATTAACAGATCAGGAATCTTGGAATGAATGTCAAACAGAGGTAAAGCTGTCTTCTCACAGGTGGGGGAGGAAAGTGGATTAGACCTCTAAGGCCCACTGAATTTGCATGTGTGTAGACAAGCATTAGTTTGCATTGCTATGGGTTATCCACAATTTACAGAGCTGTAAAGGCGTTTTGAAGACTAGGACAAACTTCAATCAGACAGCCTGGGGTGGGGGGCGGGGCTGTCAGTATGCGGAGGCCTCTTCTTTTTCCATTGAAACACACATTTTTCCCCACACCGGAATTTCTAGATGTCAAATAGCATTTGGAAACAGAAACTCATTACTTTGTGTCTCGGGGCAAAATATCAACGTGCACATTTCAGGTGTCGGGAGACAATAGCATACAGGAAATCTAAAGAGACAGGAGAAAGCCAAGAAGGAAGATGCCTTCTCTCTGGCCAGACTGTACTGGAGAATTTCCATAATCAAACAATATCAGGACGGGCAGAGTCGGGAACGTCGTCCCACCTGCTCATTTCATGGATGAGGAAGTGGAGGCGCCTGTTGTTGAGGTGATGCGATCCGGGTACCCAACTCTGGGCTAGGGTGCCTGGGCTGCCAAAGCTAACAGCAGGCTTCTGCCGTGACATTTCGCTGCTTTGGTGCCTGCTACACCTCCTTATGCCCTCTTCAGAGGAGTTAACCTGGAAAGATCAAATGCAAAAATGGAGTGAAAGTAGAAGTTAAGTGGCTTGGGTTCTATTCACTGAACCTGGGAGGCTGGTTCCGAAGCTCCGTGCCCTGTGTCTTTTGTATGCCTGGCACTTCCTGCTGTCCTGTACCTTTGCTCATTTTCTTCTCTCTACCTGAAATGTGGTGGTTTCCACTGTCCCAGGCATCTCCTTACATCCGACATTCTCCCCCGAGCTCCCGGGGTCTTTATGAATGGTTTTATTTGTCCCCCCCTCTCCCATTAGACTTGAGCAAATTCTTGAAGGGAAGGATCCATTTCTGATGAATCTTTTCTTTCTCTTTAAGCTCGAGGATAATCGCCTACTTATCCAATCTCTGAGAGTGCTTTGGAGGGACTGCACCTACACGTCTTGAGCAGCTAACACAAGGCCCGGAATACAGTAGGTGCTTATCTAATGTTGTTAGAATAAATGACTCTCATGAGTATTTTGTTACATATCCTTGTGTAAAGTTTTTGAAGAGCTTGGGATCCTGCGGTCCCGAAGGTGGAGGTGTGAAAGAATAGTGAAAGAATCAGGACATAATCCAAGAGCTGGATAAAACCTCTACCTTCCCTGATTGCCATCATCCTTTCGCTGTTCTTCTAGAGCAGGGCTCATCTTCCCATTTTAGCTTGTACGTTGCATTTTAGCTGCTACTTAAACCGAATGCATTTACTTAAACTGAATCAGTACTATTGCACTTAAACTTCACTTAAACTGAATGCTTCAATCTGTACTCTACCTAAATGAAATCAGTACTTAACCTAAGCACAGAACTGTATTTAAACTGAGTCGGTACTAAAATTCTAATATACTTCAATTATGCACAGAATGAGTGTGTTTTGTTTTTGTTTTTGTTTCCTCTTTTGCAAATGGAAAAGTCCAGCCCTGTGGTTCTTTAATGCTAGGAAATCATAGATTTGACTATGACCCTGAGGGATTGCTGAAGTGAAGCTGGATGGAAAACAATTCTCCTGCGTGCTTTTTATATGTTATATTTAAGATGACATGATAGCCCATGAGACCGGTGCCATTGTCCTCATTTTGTAGATATTAGGCCAAATTCGGAGGGTGTGAGTGACCTGCCCAAGATCAGCCTGCTGAGCGTGGGAGGCAGGGTTGGAAGTCAGAGCCATCTGACCAATGTCTCTGTTGGTTCGACCACCTCTTGTCTCCCTCCTCAGCTCTGAGAGGTTGTCCATGTGTTTGTCCTGTGTGAAGAGGCTGTGGATGAGCTAAGTCAGTGAATAAGCCAGAGAGGGAAAAACAACAAAGTGGATGTAGCATCTGGGCCCTAGCACAATGTCCCCATTCAACTTCTCTTTGAAAATTGCTTCTGAGGTTCAGTGTCTTCTTCAAAGCATCTACCAAAGCAAAAAGGATACTAGGGCATGCTGTGGATGGTTTTGATTACTTAGCTCATCCATTCTCACCACACTCTGATGAGGTAGATATGGTATGAAGACACTCAGTCTCAACCACAACAAAAATACTAGCTTAGCTGTTCATTTTGGGCTGGGCACTGTTATAAACACTCCCCTGTATTCACAAGTTTAATCTTCTGTGGAAAGATACCATTATTATCCTTGCTTTATAGATGAGGAAACTGAAGCTCAAAATGGTTACTTTGATTGTCCGAGGTGTCATAGCTGGAAAGTGGAAGTGGTGGAACCAACTCAGATAGGTTGGTCTCGAGCTCATGCACGTAACCAATACGTGAAGATGTTGAATGTCTTGCTTGGAGTGGGAGGTTGGTGCTCAGGGAGTCGTAGAGATTGAGTGGTTCTGAGTCAGGGCTCTGAATTCAAAATCCAACTACTTTTAACATCCTACCACTCCAGGTCGCATAAGAATATGACTTTGGAGTCAGACTTTGGTTTATTATTTAGCCCCTGTGTGGTCCTAGATGAATTTCTCTTTGCCTTGTTTTCCTCGCCTGTTAAATGAAAATGATCATAATCCTTATTTCACTATGGTTTTTAAGGATTAAATGTGCTGCTATGTGTGAAGGCTTGATAAGCTACCTGTCATAGAGAAAACACTCAATAATTATTGGCTGCAATTGTTTTTAAAGTCTCAATCATGTTGCAACGTTAGTATTAGGTTGGTGCAAAAGTAATTGTGGTTTTTGCAATTTTTTTAAACCTGTTAAACCACAATTATTTTTGCACCAACCTAATATTTGTTGGATCTTAGTTATTTTTATTGAAGTATGAGATAAGAGAGCAAAAGAAAGGAAACCATCAGCAAAATGCAAAAGTAACCTACAGAATGGGGTAAAATATTTGCAAATCATATGTCTGATAAGGGGCTAATATTCAAGTATATAAAGAACTCATACAACTCAATAGCAAAAAAAAAAAAAAAAAAGAAAAAGAAAAAGAAAAGATAAACAGTCTGATCTAAAAAATGGGCAGAAGATCTGAATAGATGTTTTTCCAAAGAAGACATACAAATGGCCAACAGATATGTGAAAAGATGCTCAACTTCACCAACTATTAGGGAAATGCAGATCAAAACTACAATGCCATACCACCTCATACCTGTTAGAATGGCTATAATAAAACAGATAAGAAATACACATGTTGACAAGGATGTGTAGAAAAGGGCACCCTTATGCACTGTTGGTAGGAATGTAAATTGGTGCAGCTACTAAGGAAAATAGTATGGAGTTTCCTTAAAAAATTAAAGATAGAACTACCTTATGACCCAGCAATTCCACTTCTGGGTATTTATCCAAAGAAAATGCAAACACAACTTGGAAAGATATATGTACCTTCATATTCACTGTAGCATTATTTACAATAGCTAAGATATGGAAACAACTTAAGTGTCCATCAATGGATGAATGGATAAAGACATTGTGGTACATACATATAATAGAATATTAATTGTACAATCATAAAAAAGAATGAAATCTTGCCATTTGCAACAACATGGATGGACCTTCAGGGCATAATGTAAGTGAAATGAGAAATACTATATGAAAAAACAGTATCATAGATACAGAGAACAGACTGGTGGTTGCCAGAGGTGGGGTCAGGGGGGTGGAGGAAATGAGTGAGCTGCTTTTTTTGTTTGTTTAGATAAATTGAATACAAATTAAAATAAAACGAAACATGAGGTATGTCAGTATAGTGGAAAGCACCATGGGAACTAGTAGTCCTGGGTTTGTTCCTGGCTCTACTAAAGGTATGTGAAAAAGCCTCTTTTTTTTTTTTTTTTTCATCTAAAGAAATGGGAAACTCCAAGAAGCTGTGTTTCTGGAGGAAGGTAAAACAAAAGCTAAACAGATCATCCAAGGCACTTGTTACATGCAGGGGCTAGACAGAAGGTGCGTCTCAATGCTGGCATGGTGGTGACGTGGGACCAAATGACAGTGGAACGCTCAGAACAGAGGAGAGAGGAAGAAGAGTGAGACTGTGGCGATGGCCCTGGTGGGGCAGGTGGCCCCACTTCTCTGTCTGGGGCAGCTGTGACTGCTGACACGAGCAGTGGCGGCAACACTAAAGAAACCTAGCTGTGACAGAAGAAGGCTTTCTTGAGATTTCCAAGAAAAGAAACTGTGTAGAGATGTGAGCAAAAATATTGACAGAAATACCAAATAGGCATTGCCGATCAAGTCTCTTACATGTGCATTTTTGAGGCAGCTCCAGAGAGGCTGCTTCAGATACAATATTACTGTATCTATTAACGCTAAACCCCAAATATCCCCGAAGTCAGTTATAATGTGCCGATTGGCTTACGCCCCACTTGCTTCATTTGCAAAGTAGTAATGGTGACACATATTTAGAGGTTTGTCCATTGAAATAATAAATAGAAAGCACAGTTTCGGGGCTATAGTAGGTGCTCAAACACGGTAGTGTTCTTCTTATTACAATGACTGTTTCCTAAGACATAACCATCCCCAATGTCCATTGAGTGGTTTGCCATGACGAAACCTGCTGTCGTTGGAATGGATGGCAAACCCAATCAGCTCTTGTCAACAAGCCCGAGATGATAAATTAAGATGCAGCCAGTGGATCTGGCGTGATGGCTTCTCGGGGCTCACGTTGAAGTGCTTCGGTGAGGTCTGTTTTGTTTTGCTCTGTTTGGGATCATTTCTTTTGCCACTCCAGCATTGTAAAGATAATAATCGCACCAATAGAACCGGTGACCTTTCACCCTCCCTCCCTTTGATAAAGTCTCATTTTCTAGCAAAACTATGACAAATGTCTCTTCCTTCGCCTTCAGTAAACCAGCAGATAATCTGTCTATTATGCTTAATATCCTCTTACTCCCACAAGCCATTGGTATTTGGTTTGGGCTCCGCTGAATGGGGTGAACATTATATCTCTAACCTATGCAAAAGCTTTGCTCCTTTGCAGTGTTGGTGGAGCTAAATTTGTTTTCACAGCTGGTTGTACTTGGAGAAGGGTTAGCCGCCGTCTTGAAGGTTCTACCACACCAGTTCATCACGGAGCCTGCTGTGTGGTGGGGGCTTTGAGCTGTTAACGGGAGGCGTGGAGGGGAGTCTAAATTAATCATTTATGATTTATTTATTCTTTTTTCCATCATGGAGTAAAACGAGCAGATGCCAACGTTTCTAGGGCCACAGCTGTCTAGATGATGTGACTCCTAATATTTATCTGCCAACAGGAGCAATCCGCGGGACTAATAACAAAACCATATACTTACAGACCACTTCACAATTTACAGCTTGGTTTTCCTATTCTTGGCCTCTATTGATTCCTATAAAAATCCCTTGAATTAAAGGCTGTTTTCTTTTATATCACCATTTTACAGGTGAGGAAAAAGAAGTGGTGGCTTCTTTTTCAGAGGCGGTTGTGTGGCTTGCCTGAGGTCACACAGCCTGTAAATAGCAGATGAGCACCTTGAATTTCTATTTGCTAACCCTGAGACCTGAGCCATTTCCATGCGTCCACTGAAGGAGAGACATTGGATGGGGCCTTCCCTGCCATCACTGAGACGCCACGCTCTTCTCTAGCTTGGCCAGCAGCTCTCACTGTTCTGCCCTCTAGGGCCACCCTTGACTCAGGAATTCAAACCAACCTTAATGAGCACCTGTGTTGCCCCAGCAATGTGCTGGGTACACAGGATGCAGAGATGAACTAAGGCTCAGAAACTGCCTTGGATGAGCTTTCACTCACCAGCTGCTTTATTCAGTATGAGAGCCATAGGCACATGTGACCATTTAAATTTAAATGAAATAAAACTAGATACTCAGTACCTCGGTTGCACCAGTCATAATTCACATACTCATTAGCCACATGTGGCTAGTAACTACTGTCCTGGACATCACAGAAAGCTATTTGGGACAAAATTGGTCTGGAGGGAAAACACGTAGTTGGTCCCAAGGAGGTGACTATCCACCAAAGTGGACAGACTTGAAAACACAATAGTAAGTTTATTATGAAACCTGCTCACTTTCCCCCAAAGTGCTGATTTTGACATTTATTTGCCCTGTACTAGTGACTAAGATGATGTGATTAAGTATTCATTCAATCAACAGATACTTGAATGTCCAGTGTGTGCCCTGGTCTAGGCACTGGGCACGCACTGGCGAATGAGAGGGCCAGGTCTAGCCTATGTCAAGGAGCGTCCGATTTGACAGGAAATTAATGAGAAAAATATTATGTGGTAATGGCTAGGGATAGGAAGGACATTAAAATATGCTGCTGTTTTAAAGGGTGACTTGGTCTGGCTGGAGAGAGGGTGACTGGGGAGATGTCTCTGGTGAGATGATCGTTAAGCCGAGATCTAAATGACAAGAGGCAGCCATGGAAAGATCAGAAAAGAGCAACATATACAGTGGGACAGTCAGGAAGAACGTCCTCGGCAAGTGCAAGGAACTTCAAAAAGGAGACCTTGTCTGGAGCATAGTTTAAAAGTTGGAAAACAGCTCTAGATGTTGAGGAGGTAAGCAGGGAGTAACTAGAGGTGGGCCTTTGAACTTGTCCTAAGGCCACGGGAAACTTTTAAGGTAAAAACTTTGAAGTAGGGGTATGGCATAATTTTATTTATAATATAAGGGATGACTCTGCCTTTGGAAAATGGATTATAGTGGGGTAAGAGTGGAAACAGAAAAACTAGTTAGTTCAGGTGACAGAAGACGGTAGCTTGGACCAGGGAACAGCTGTAAAAGATGGAGGGAACTCAGTTTTGGGATTCGCTTTAGAGATAGAGTCAATCAGATATACAGATGTGCTGGATATAAGAAAAAGAGGGAATGGATCCTAGATACTAGGCTTAAGCAATGGAACAGATGGTGGTGCCACCTACTAAGAGTGAGAAGATTGGTAGGTGCAATGAGAGGGGGGAGCCAAGGAAAACTAAGTTAAGTTTGAGGTGTGTATTAGGCAAGCAGGTAAAGATACCAAGGAGTACATAGTTGTACATATGAATTTGGGAAATAATCCAGGGCTTGAAGAAACATCTTGGATTCATCAATATGCCAATGGTGTCTAAAACTGACACACTGGAAGACTGAGAGTATATATTGGCGAGGTGAAATCCCAGGACAGTCTAGGGTCACTCCAATACTTAGAGGTCAAAGAGAGGGAAAGGGACCAGCAAAGAAGAGACCCAATGAGGTATGGGGTGGGGGCAAACCAGAAGCATAGGGCCTGGTACAGAGAAGCTGTTCAATAGAGGTTTATTGAAATGCATTGAAAATCCATAAGAAAGAAAAAAATCAAAATATTATCAAAAAGGAAAAAGATATGCAAATCAATTTTGGACCATTCACTCAATGGTTGTATTTGTTCATTTTGACTATCAATGGCATTATTTAGTCATTAAGTAGCTCAGTGATTCTGCAAGTGTTTTATCGAACACCAGTGTGTTTGTTAGTCTCTGGGCTAAGCTCTGCGGATATGTCTTCAAAATGCTCCAAAGCTAGCAGGAGGGACGGACAAACAGACATTTAGGTAGAAGGTGATAAGAGCCTGAACAAAAGTAGGCACAGGTGTGCTATAGTAGTGGAAAAAATTATGCAGCTTTTAAATATGAAAGATTTGGGAAATGTCTGAGGTGCACTGTTTAGCAATGTCTGATTGCTGAAAGAAATAATGAGGTTTGGCCAAATATTTTGATAGTTTGTGGTGCTTTTATTTTTCTACTCCATTAACCTATGGTATGCGCCCTTCACTGTTCACATGGGCTTGTGACTGTGTCCGAGTTGAATGAGTCAATCAATCTGCTGATTTGTTCCAAAATAGTTTAAAAAAAAAAACTGATTGTAGTACACTGTACCAAAATATTACATGTCAGGTGATGAAACAAAATTCAGTCTGGGGCTGTGTAGAGATGCAGCTGGAAGCCCTGGGAAGACAAATTCTGTGCCCATGGTGTCCTTGCCCCCTCCTCACCCATTCAGTCCTGCGTCTCTAATGTGCTTGTATGAAGTATGTGATACTTGGAGCAGTTGCAGCCGTTGTGTAGTCATGAAGTCAAGTTAACCTTAGAGATAGTAACCCAGAGCCCTAATATCCTGTGCTACTAAATCGACACCAACAGCAATGATCTACTTGCAGACTTGGTATTGGAGAATTTTGGGCTGTTTCTAGTCAGATATCAGTACTTGCAGCTGAAGGCATTCTTAACAGATATAGGCAACAGTAGCAACAACACAAGTTACTTCCAAAAAGGAGTTGGTGGAAAGATGTGAACCATCACTCTGAAAATGCATAACCTAAGGTCGTATCAAATACATATTACACTGAATTTTCTGTGCAAAAGGATCAGTTTGCTTATTAATATGTGGTTTTATAACCACAAGGTTTGGTTAGAATTTTTAAGGAAACAGAAAGGCATTTTGTCTACTTACATCTCTTTGCTCTAAAATGTTGTGGGCATTTGAGGACTTTGTAGAAACTGAATGTTAAGAATCCACTGAGAAGACTGCACAGGGCCAAGTTCAGTTTTCTGCCTGTCCTACACCTACCACGCACAGCGATTTTCAAGAAACACTCCAACATTTTTGTAAAAGGACCCCTGCTGCCCAAATATTAGGAATGCACTTCTCTACCAGGATGTGGCCATCTGTTAAGGCAAAAATGTTTTTACTGAATTTTTGTGAACTCATTTTCTCTCGCCTCATTTTTGGTAAATTTTGTGTAACCTTAAACTGTCCCATGTTTTTAGATTCCCAGCTAAAACATCAGACCTGATATTATTTATTTTAAGGATTTACATAATCTAGTAGTGAAAGGCATGTTGGAATCAGTGTGATAAACCAGGGCGAGTGCTTTTGTATAATCCAGTGACTCGATAAGAAACCCTTCAGCTGAGAGGGAAATGTGGTGAAAACTCTTGTGGGAAAGTGCTGATTCATTTTTTAAGCTACAGAAATTTCCTATCAACGCACCTATGTTTTTTCCAGCGCTTTGCAGCTGACTAAGATCTTTCACACCCTTATCTGTGTTGACCTTCACAACAACTTCATGAGCAAGGGTTAGCAAGAAGTTATGCACCTTGTGGAGACAGAAACAGGTCCACAGGGAGGGTGTGAAATGCTCTCCACCCTGCAGGTGGCACGAGGAAGGGCTAGCCCTCAAATCCAGGGCTTTACGATGCTTATTCTGGTCATTCTTCTACATGGAATTAAGGAGATTTTATAACTTATTCACAGTGATTTTCCTTTTTAATTAAAAGCAGTTAATAATTACTACATATTATACCACGTGCCACTTAATGTTCTGTGTGTTTACATATATTAATATACTTAATTTTTACAAAGGCTTTGTGCGATAGTCACCATCATTGACACTTTATGGATGAAAACACTGAAGTATACAGCATTTTAATAAATTAAACAAATTAAGGTAATTATTCTATGACAAAGTGGAGATTGAAATCCAGGATGCTTGGCTCCACAGTCCATGCTTTCCGCCATGCCACCAGGTAGTCTTAATAAGTAAGTGCCAGGTTGGGGCCTAAAGATATCCTACCCTACATAAAGACTGCCATTTTGTTGTTGTTGTGTATACTTACATTCTCTTCATGTTCTAGAATAGTAAAGCTACAGGGAAATCTTAATATTCTGTAATATTCATATTTTATATAGCAATTTGCTCAGACCAAAATAAGACTATGGTTATTTCTTAGATTCTGAATCTCCAAATACCATCTTTCTTCTTCCTTTGAAGATCTGGGATGAACAGTAGAAATCCCAAGGACTCCATTGTTTCCCCTCCCAGAATTCAAGATCCACGCCAGGCCTCAGTGACGTGAGATTCCTTGTTTTTTGTTTCCCCACGTGACACTTGGGTCGTGCCTAGTTCCCTGAAGCTGAGAGGCCCAAAAGCAGAAACACAGGCCCTCACCTGAGCTGAAGGGAGAGCACCCAAGAGCAAACTCTAATCCCTGTTTTACCCTGTGTCCTCTGCAGATGGGGTGATTTCAACTGGCTTAGCCTCTCTGAAAAGGGAGGAAAAGGCAGTGGGGGTGAAAGACTGTGGCTGTTGCTTACTCACTAAATTTCCATGAGGCCTGGCCATCCTCCACAACTTTTATATAATTCTTCATAAAAATGTGTCAGGATTCAACCCAGTTCACCTCTCACCTCTTTATTTTTGCACCACAGCAAATCTTACGACTGCAGACGTCCACTCTTCCCAATTCCTGAGTCCTTATAATAGACAGTGCTTCCTTTCTGTTCACATAGCCCCTTATTTCTCCTCTCCACCTCTGCCTTTGGAATTCTGCTTTGCAGTAGAGCAGCAACTACCATTTATTGAGTTTCTACTATGTGCTCATAAGTGAGTATTGACAAGTTTAATAATGTGTTCAGTTACACAGCTCTTAAGTGACAGTCTGGATATGGGGGGAGGGGGGTGTCAGATGCCAGATCCCATTGCTAAGTACTGTTCTTACACTGTCTTCAAGAGTTCTTATGGTTAGAAGTCCACTATGTTCTCATTCTCGTCCTATAATGTTCCATATGCTTCTTGTATTTCACTGAATTCAGTTATGAAGACACCACTTCAGCAGCAGACCGTAAGAATGCTTTCTTTCTTGTGATTCAGAGGTTGGTTTCATGTCCTTCCTGATTCTCAGAGTTGCTTCTCAGTGTTACTCCTTGGCCTTCTTTTTAAATGTCCGCTTCTTAGAGGTTTTGCCATTCAACAGCATGGTTTTCATCTGTCAACCCTCTGAGCACTTACCTTGGTTGCCTAATAGCTTTTGCATAAGATCCCATGTTCTTCTCTTCAAGTCCTGCTTTTCTGTTCTTTAAACACGCCCTGGGGGAGTGAGCCAGCCTGGCTGCCATGTCCTACGTGGCAGGGAACTTTCAGTCTGTGGTGAAGAGGAAGGCTCATGGGAACTCTGCAGATCACTTAGATAAAGTCTAGACACAGCGTCAAGACACCAGGAAGCACCCAAAATCATACAGAAACCAAACAAATAAATGAACTACTCCAACAGGAAATGGTAATGACTGCAAGTTTGTGGCTTTGTTGCTGTCAGAAGCACCTCGTGACAAGTGGGCAGCAGAAACTCACAACCTTATTAGCTCACAGTGTCAAAACACACAATTTAATTCTGGAAGGGAATTGGACCCAATATCTGACTCTATACTATGTGCAAATCCTTGGCTGGTCATGCAGTTAGGATAAGGGGACTTAAAGAAAATGCAAGCAGAGACCTGAGGGAGCTTATCCTTAAAAGACAGAGATGTACTGGATGAGATCCATGAATGTGCTGATTTTTGAAAAAAAATTTTTATTAAAATATAGCTAACATATATTAGTTTCAGGGGTGCACCATAGTTATTCAACATTTATTTACCTAAAGAAGTGATCACCATGATAAGTCCAGCAACCATCTGACACTGTACCTGCTATCCCAATATTATTGACCATATTCCCTATGCTGTACATTACATCCTTGTGACTTAATTGTTTTATACTTCAAAATTTGAACCTCTTGTTCCCCTTCACCTTTTCCCCCCTTTTTAAGTTTTTCAATTGCAGTTGACATTCAATATTATTTTATATTAGTTTCAGGTGTACAGCGTAGTGGTTAGACATTTGTATAATTTAAGAAGTGATCCCCCTGAGTAGTCTGGTACCCACCTGGCACTATACATAGTAATTACCATATCATTGACTACCGTGTTTCCCCAAAAATAAGACCTAGCTGGACAATCAGCTAGCTCTAATGCGTCTTTTAGTGCACAAATTAATATGAGACCCGTTCTTATTTTACTATAAGACCAGCTATAATATAACAATATCATATCATATATCATATCATATCATATCATATCATATCATATCATATCATATCATATCATATCATATCATAGTACAATACCGGGTCTTATATTAATTTTTGCTCCAAAAGACGCATTATAGCTGATTGTCCGGCTAGGTCTTATTTTCGGGGAAATATGGTATATTCCCTATGCTGTACTTTACATCCCCATGACTATTTTGTAACTACCAGTTTTTACTTCTTAATCCCTTCCCCTTTTCACCCTACCACCAATCCCCCTCCCATCTATCACCCTGATAAATCTAGTACCCCTCTAATACCGTACATAGTTGTTACAATGTTATTGACTATATTGCTTATGAAACACCCTATTGAGTTTTCTAATGAATACATTTTCCAAGTATATGGCTCACATGGCAAAAAGCTGACGCTTTACTGGCTTCAGAGATCAGAGGACAAAGACTGAATCAAGCAGAGCAATTAGAAGAGGAATTTCCAGAGTCAAGGGAACCGAGAGAATAAGCCCAAACACTTAGTAGAAGCACTGCCCAAATCTTTGCTGATAGCCAGATTTCAAACACAAAGGGGGCTCCAAGGAGATTGGGCTAAAATAGCAACACTTTGAAGCTGTGAAAGTATACAGAGATTCCAGCTGCTACATATCTTGGAAGAGACAAACTGCAGTTTGGGTTCAAGCAAGTTAATTACTTACTCAACAACAGCAACAAAATAATAAAAATAATAATCAGTATGCAGAGGAATGCAAAGTAGCCATATACTAGTATCTGAACTATCCAGTTTTAAATAAAACAATTAGAAGACATAGATAGTGACAGTAAAATGTGATTCATACTCAGGAAAAATGAATTAATAGAAAGGACACTACGCATGTCCCTATGTTCATTCTATTTGGCAGACAATGACTTCAAAGTATATATTGAGAATACATTAAAAAAGTAGAGAAAACATATGCTCAAAGAATTAGGGAAGAATGGCCTTCATGAATGAAAGAAAGAATCTGAACAGAGGTGAACCTATGATAAACAAATGAATGGCAAATCTATAGCTGAAAAGTACAAAAACAGAATGAAGAAGAAATCACTAGATAGGCTACAGGGAAGAAAATTCAGTGAATTTAAAGATAAAGCAATAGAAATTACTCAACCCAAGGAAAGGGAGGGGAAAAAGGCTAAACACATTGAGTGTGCTCGAGGCTGTAGTCAGGAAAACAACGTCAACATCACTTTTGAAAGGAGAATGAGATGCAAGGAAGGCACTTGGAAGTGAGATAATGGGAGATGCGCTGTTGAGGTCCCATTTCTGATGTGCTGGTAAGAGTGTGGCTTCTCTAAACTGTTGGACACTGTCTTTACTGTTCTCCAAGCTTCAGGCTACTCACATTAGAAGCAGTTTGAACAAGTACCCTGTGCCGTTCAATGGCTTAGGAAGGACTGAAGCATTTTATGTGTGAAGACTTGGGAAGTAAACAATAGAGGTAATATTCCGCAGAAAATTTCCACAGTGCATTTTCAGATGAAAAAAAAAAATGGACCCCCAATGTTACTTCACTTTCCAAAGTATCACAGCTATGGCATAAAGCTGGGATTCAGATGTAGGCAGGCCGTGTCGGATATTCTATGTACACAAGAATTTGTGTCTGTTAGAGATTTTTCTATCTCCAAATTGTCAGAACTGCATGCTGAGAAAGGGAACTAAAAATAAACCATGCTGTAGAAATAGTGAACATTTCAAAATATGTAATAACAAGAAATTTCTTTTTAACATTTCTCCCTACACACCACTGACATATACAAACGCCCTACTACAAATGCTTAAAGTAATGAAATACCAACTTCTGTGCTTGCTTACATTCAGAGAGGGAGTGTGCCAGGAAAAACATATGCCTGCTGCCATGCATGGATGTTAGTTCCTGGACTTTCAGGATGCCTCCTACTAATTTATTTTCAACACCAGCAGTTTGAATTGGATCCACCCCTCCCCCTCTTTTTTCATCATTCAGCACCACTTACAGAAAGTGAGAGAAAAAAAATATAAAAGCTCTCACTCCTAAAATTTCAGACATATGGTGGGGATTGAACAGATTCTATGGGGTTGAGAAGCAGAGGACTTGAATTCTTTACTTGGTCCTACCTCGAAGTATCTACGGATTGCCAGGCAAGCCTTTTTACATCTCAGTGCCTTGATTTTTTTTTTTTTCCAGTATAATGGAGTCACTGCCAGGACTGGGAGCCTAGGAGACCCATTTATTTATTCAGTAGCTATGCATCAGGTAGACCCCCACTCGAGGGAGATAGAAAGAGAAACAGGACAAAATACCTGCAAGAGTTCTCAGTCTGGGAAACAGGGATAGAGCCGTTAAGTAACAGTTCCAGAAAAATGTGATTAGTGCTCTTTGTTATTTTGGTTGAACAGAAAGAATACATTTACCTTAAAATCAAAACAATTTGTCATTGAAATTTTAATGAAAGAATTTATTTTTAAATACAATTTTTGTATCTTAAGATAATAGAACCAAAAAGTTTTCATTAAAAGAAAGCACTTTTACCACATATTTATCACAATCTACGATTTCAGTTCTTTTTTAAAAACTCTAAATGTCAAAGACAGAGGAGTGCCACAACAATATCTACAACCCAATGTGTGTGAATGTATGTGTGTACACGTGTGTGTGCACATAATATAAATTATAGGGGGTGACTCAGGGAAAAGCCAACAATAGCTTTGGCTCACAGGATAATGGAGAAGTGAAATATGACATGAGAAAGTTATAGTTTATTGCACAGCAACACAAATATGTGAATACCAAACATGCTGATTTTTATTTCCTTCACCCTACCCGCCTTGTTTTCCTTGTGGTATCCTTGGAGAAACTAGAAAGACTATGCACTTGGTTTCAAAATGCATTGATGCAAACCTACATTTTCTTATGCTTGTAATTGATGTTTGCATGTTGTTTTAGTTAAAAATAAATTTGCTTGTGACCAATAGAAACAACTAAATGTTTAGTCCATTTTCAACAAGATGGAAGTTTATTCTCTCAAATGGACAAGCATGGCTGACAATTTTTAGCATTTGTTCCATACCAGGCACTATTTTGAGTGCTTCACATTTATTGACTCTTAATTGTCACAAAAACCTGCAAGATTTTATTTTCCCCATTTTACAAATGAGGAAACCGAGATGTAGAAATTAACTTCCCCAAGACTTCCCAGCTGGTGAGTGGTACAGTCAGGACTGGAACACAGGCTGTCCAGCTCCAGAACCCGTACCCTGTAAGAGTGATCTCTCCCCATGCTTGGAAGTAAACCATCCCATGTGAAGATGGAACACCCCAGGTTTCTTCTACAGTGATGCAACTTGGTCTCCACATTCCAGACTGCAGTATAGAGCCAGAAGTGATGAAGAGGAGTGATACAAATAATTTTACTTATAAAATGACTTCCATTTCCATTGTGACACTTCTGACACCTCTCTCATACACAACCAAGCACAGATGGAAATGTCTCAATTTTGGGCCCTTTTGCTCCATGTCCATGGAAGGAACAGAAAAAGATACTGGCGACCACTATTTCTGCCCACACAATCTCTTTCTGTTGTCTTCACTTAAAAAATACTTTTTATGAAGATTGTACATATTTATTAATGACTCTGAATTGTTTTCAAGTGATCTATTGGGAAAACATCTTCTGTGTGTGTGCATTCTGAAGGAGACAACCGTTTTTTTTTTAAGAACTTGAAAACACTGGCCATTAAACTCTAGCTGAGTCATCTAGTTTATTTATGCCATTTTCTTTTCTGTTGATGGGAAAACTGAGTTTAAAAGTCCAAATACATAGATAATCCTTGCTCTGAACCAAGAACTGAAGTGTGGTTGGGAGTCAGTTAGTTGACCACCCCAGACTTTGTGAAAACGATCCTAACATAGTGAAACTGGTAACAAATCATTATGAGATGGCCATGGTATAAAATTTTCATAAAAATGACTTAAAAGTGTCTGTCAGCATTTTCATGGGAAATTCTGATTATTTTCCCTGCATTCCCAACTGGCTAGCAGTTTGCAATAAATATATTTGAGGCATGTCCCCAGTAGCTGCTTCCACAGTCAGTAAACTTTTAGGAGATTATAAATTTTTAAAAAAGAAATAACTTTTTTTGGGGTTTATTTTCATTTTTCTAAATGTGTTTTAACTTTCAAAATAGGGTAAACTTAAATTCCAATTCTCATGAAAATTTTGACTTCCATTCGTAAAAAGCACGGTATAAAGAATGATCTAAAATACCCCAATAGCATAACATTGAATGACATTGTAGATCACAAATAAAAATCATAACAATAAACATTGTTACTCAAAATTATCCTATCAATGGGTGTTCGTTTCTAGAATGCAATAAAAAATGAAATCAAACAATATTTGCTTGGAAAATGGATATGATCAAAGTGATTCAGAAAAATCTAAAAAATAATGAACAGAGTTCTGCTTTCACTCCAGTTTAAAACAAAAGAAAAGGGATTACATCATCGAAATGGCAGAGTGAGGTGAGCCTCTGTAAAACTCCCCTGGAATTTACAACTAATCAAACAACAATAACTCCACAAAGGACTCCCTGCACAGCAGACAGGTAAGAAGAAGAGGCCCACTACTGAAATCACCTAAAGGTGGGCGAATCGCGCGAGCAGGGGAGGAGGGAAGGGAGAAGTGCAGTGACGGAGCCGCGCTGGGCGCAGGACGCAGACCCAGCTCAGTATTTCGAGCTCGCTGCTTCCTGGAACTACTGCAGCTGCAGGAAAGGGAAGAACACGGACTGCTAGGGCTCCGCTTATGGCCCACAGGGCTGAGGGGGCAGCATATAACACGGCTGAACCCAACGCTCACGGCAGAGACCTCGGAGAAAAGACTGAGGGAAGAAGGCTGAAAACAGTGGTTTAAGACCTCACTGCCGAACAGAGAACGGTCGCCTTAGGCACTGAGACTAGCCGCCCCTCCCTACCCTCCCAAAGCTTGCCCCGCCCCCACCTGCCCAGTGCTAGAAGCAGAACAGTAGCAGTGTCAGATCAAAAGAACAGAATATTTACTGTTCTGAGAATTGTGGACCACAGACACAGATTCACAGCCCACGTAGTTCCAGCAAAGGGGAGGGAGCTGTGGAAGCAGGACCAGCTGTGGTGGTGGTCGCTGCCATTGCTCTGGACCACCTCTCACAACTCACCCCGCCACTGGCCCCACCTATCTGGGCAGATCCCTGCAGGAGTAAATAGAACTGCTGAAACACATGGGCTCTGAATCTGGTGCAGGAAGAGCTTTGGAACTTCAAAAGCTCTCCGCATACCCACACGGACACTGCCCCTGTGACCCAGGTGAACTAATAACAGAGGAGAAGCCCGTCTCCCAGGGAATCCCCCCATTGTGTGAGAAGCTGGAATAGTGCAGAGAAAACATAGCACTACCATGTGAGAGAGAAAAAAAGGCTGCTGTCGGAGAGAAAATAAAACATTCTACCAACAAGTACTGGAAAACAAAAGAAAGACTTCTTCCTATCAACCTGTTGCAGAAGCCACTCTTGTCGATGTCTAGGAAGAGAAATAATAAATCAGTAATTGCCATGAATAACCAAGGCAACAAGACAGTTCAGAAAGAAAATGAAAAGTCTCCAGAGAAGGAACTTAAAGATATGGAAATATGTGACTTAAATGACAGAGAATTCAAGATTGCAGTTCTGAAAAAACTCAACGAGATGCAAGAAAACACAGAAAGGCAGTTTAATGAACTCAGAGCACAATCAAAGAACAACATGAGCATTTTACAAAAGAGATTGAAATTTTAAAAAAAGAACCAAATAGAATTTCTGGAGATTAAGAACTCAACAGAAGAAATTAAGAATGAAATAACCAGCTTAGGTAGTAGAGTTGTCCGGATGGAGGAAAGAATCAGTGACATCGAAGATAGAAACCTGGAAATTACACAGATGGAAGAAGAAAGAGACTTGAGACTTAAAAGAAATGAAAGAACTCTACAAGAACTTTCTGAATCCACCAGAAAGAGCAATATAAGAATAATGGGCATACCAGAAGGAGAAGAAAGAGAGAAGGGAACAGAGAATATATACAAACAAATTGTTGATGAGCACTTCCCAAACTTGTGGACAGAACTGGATCCTCGAATCCAAGAAGCAAATAGAACACCTAATTACCTCAATCCCAACAGGCCTTCTCCAAGGTACATTGTATTGAAGCTGTCTAAAATCAACAACAAAGAAAGAATCCTCAAGGCAGCCAGGGAAAAGAAGACGGTAACCTACAAAGGAAAGCCCATTAGATTATCATCAGATTTTTCAGCAGAAACTCTACAAGCCAGGAGGGAGTGGAACCAAATATTCAAACTATTGAAAGAGAGAAATCATGAGCCAAGAATAATATATCCAGCAAAGATATCCTTTAGATATGAAGGAGGAATAAAGACCTTTCCAGACATACAGAAGCTGAGGGAATTTTCTAATACACGACCTGCACTACAAGAAATACTAAAGGAGGCTATTCGACCACCATCAACAGGGACAATTTATGGCAACCAAAACATAAAAAGGGGGAGATTAAAGGCCTGAACCAGAATATGGGAATGGAGAAAGTAAGTGTGCTGAAAAAAATAGCATATTCTAAATATAAAACTTTCTTTTACACAAACTTAAGGATAACCACTCAAACAAAATCCAGAACTGAAATATATACTGTAATAAAAGAAGAAACAAAGGGAAACATCATAGAATACCACCACACAGAAATAATAGACAACAACAAAAAGGCAAAGAAACAATGGAGACACAGCCTTACCAGAAAACTAAAGCTAGAATGAGAGGAAATCCTCACATATCAATAATCACCCTAAATGTAAATGGACTGAACTCACCAATAAAAAGGCACAGAGTAGCAGATTGGATCAAAAAACTAAACCCAACCATATGCTGTCTCCAAGAGACACATCTCAGCTACAAGGACAAGCATAGACCCAAAGTGAAAGTGTGGAAATTGACACTCCAAGCGAATGGTACTCAGAGAAAATCAGGTGTGGCCATAATGATATCAGATAAAACAGACTTCAGGGTGAAAAAGATAACAAGAGACAAAGATGGACATTTCATAATGGTGAAGGGGAGTATACAACAAGAAGACATAACAGTCATCACTATTTATGCCCCCAATCAGGGAGCACCGAAATATACCAAGCAACTACTAACAGAACTAAAGGGAGAAATTGACCAAAACACAATTATACTAGGGGACTTAAATACATCATAGACAGCTATGGAGAGATCATCCAAACAGAAAATAAATAACGAAATAGCAGCCCTAAATTACATATTAGATGAAATGGACATAATTGACATATACAGAGCACTTCATCCTAACACATCAGACTATACATTCTTTTCTAGTGTACATGGAACATTCTCAAGGATAGACCATATATTGGGACATAAAATCAGCCTCAGCAAATTTAAGAAGATTGAAATCATACCAAGCATATTCTCTGATCACAAGGCTTTGAAATTGGATATCAACAGCAAAAAGAAAGCAGGAAAAAACACAAATACATGAAGATTAAACAACATACTTTTAAAGAACGACTGGGTCAAAGAAGAAATTAGAGGACAGATCAAAAGATACATAGAAACAAATGACAATGAAAATACATCCTACCAAAATTTTGGGATGCAGTGAAAGCAGTTTTAAGAGGGAAATTTACATCATTACAGGCCTATCTCAAGAAACAAGAAAAATCCCAAATAAATAACCTTATGTTATACCTTAAATAACTAGAAACAGAAGAACAAGTGAAACCCAAGGTCAGCAGAAGAAAGGAAATAACAAAAATCAGAGCAGAACTAAATGAAATAGAGAACAAAAAGACAATAGAAAAAATTAACGTGACAAAGAGCTGGTTCTTTGAAAAGATTAAAAAAATTGACAAACCCTTGGCTAGACTCACTAAGATAAAAAGAGAGAAGACACTAATTAACAAAATCAGAAATGAAAAAGGGGAAGTTATCACGGACACCACATAAATACGAATGATCATCCAAGAATACTATGAAGGACTATATGCCACCAGATTCAATAATAACCTAGAAGAAATGGACACGTTCTTAGAAACATATAGCCTTCCAAGGCTGAACCATGAAGAACTGGAAAATCTAAACAGACTGATCACCAGTAACGAAATTGACTCAGTCATCCAAAACCTTCCCAAAAGCAAAAGTCCCGGACCAGATAGCTTCACTAGCGAATTCTGTCAAACCTTCAAAGAGGATCTAATACCAATTCTGCACAAACTCTTCCAAAAAATTGAAGAAGAGACAGTACTCCCTAACTCATTTTATGAGGCCAACATTACCCTGATACCAAAACCTAATAAGAACAACACACAAAAAGAAAACTACAGACAAATATCTCTGATGAATACAGATGCAAAAATCCTAAACAAAATTGTAGCAAATCGAATAGAACAATCCATTAAAAAGATTATTCATCACGACCAAGTGGGGTTCATCCCCGGGGCACAAGGATGGTTCAACATCTGCAAATCCATCAATGTGATACACCACATTAACAAAATAAAGGGCAAAATCATATGATTATGTCAATTGATGCATAAAAAGCATTTGACAAGATACAACATCCATTTATAATTAAAACACTTAATAAAATAGGTATAGAAGGAAAATACCTTAACATAATAAAGACCATATATGACAAGCCCTCAGCTAATCTCATAATTAATGGTGAAACACTGAAGCCCTTTGTTCTACGTTCAGGAACACGACAGGGCTGTCCCCTATCACCTCTGCTTTCAACATAGTGTTGGAAGTCCTTGCCAGAGCACTCAGGCAAGAGAAAGAAATAAAAGGCACCCAAATTGGGAATGAAGAAGTCAAATTATCACTCTTTGCAGATGACATGATGCTATATATAGAAAACCCTAAAGACTCCACCAAAAAGCTATTAGACACAATCAATGAATACAGTAAAGTTGCTGGCTACAAAATCAAAATAAATTAAAAAAAAAAAAAGACAATCAATGTACAAAAGTCCATTGCATTCCTATATACTAACAATGAAATCTCAGAAAAAGAAATACAAAAAACAATTCCTTTTGCAATTGCAGCAAAAAGAATAAAATACCTAGGAATAAACTTAACCAAGGATGTGAAGGACCTATATGCTGAAAACTATAAGACATTTTTGAAAGAAATTGAAGAAGACACAAGGAAATGGAAAGACATTCTGTGCTCATGGATTGGAAGAATCAACATAGCTAAAATGGCCATATTACCCAACGCAACATACAGATTTAATGCAATCCCCATCAAAATCCCAATGTCATTTTTTAAAGAAATAGAACAAAAAATCGTCAGATTTGTTTGGAACCACAAAAGACCCCGAATAGCCAGAGCAATCTTAGGAAAAAAACAATACTGGAGGTATCACACTCCCTGACTTTAGCTTGTACTACAGGGCTACAATAATCAAAACAGCATGGTATTGGCAGAAAAACAGACACATAGACAAATGGAATAGAATTGAGAACCCAGAAATAAAGCCACATAAATATGGACAGATAATTTTTGATAAAGAAGCTAAAAACATGCAATGGAGGAAAGACAGCCTCTTCAATAAATGGTGCTGGGAGAATTGGATAGCCACGTGCAAAAGAATGAAACTGGACTGCTATTTGTCACCGTGTACCAAAATTAATTAAAAATGGATCAAAGACTTAAGCATAAGACCTGACACAATAAACTGCATAGAAGAAAACATAGGTACTAAACTTATGGACCTTGGGTTCAAAGAGCATTTTATGAATTTGAGTCCAAAGGCAATGGAAGTAAAAGCTGAAATAAATGAATGGGACTATATGAAACTTAAAAGCTTCTGCACAGCAAAAGAAACCATCGACAAAATAAAGAGGCCAACTGAGTGGGAGAAGATTTGGGAGAAGATTTTTGCAAACAGTGCCTCCAATAAGGGGCTAATATCCAAAATATACAAGGAACTCATACAACTCAACAACGAAAAAACAAACAACCCAATTGAAAAATGGGCAGAGGATCTGAAGAGACATTTCTCCAAAGAGGACATACAAATGGCAAATAGACATATGAAAAAAGGCTCAACATCACTAATCATCAGAGAAATGCAAATCAAAACCACAATGAGATATCACCTCACCCCAGTCAAAATGGCTATCCTCAACAAGACAAATAGTAACAAGTGTTGGAGAGGCTGTGGAGAAAAAGGAACCCTCATACACTGTTGGTAGGAATGCACACTGGTGCAGCCGTTATGGAAAGCAGTGTGTAGGTTCCTCAAAAAATTACGAATAGAATTACCACAGGACCCAGCAATCCCTCTCCTGGGTATCTACCCAAAAATCTGAAAGCATTTATACATAAAGACACGTGTGCTCCAATGTTCATTGCAGCTTTGTTTACGGTGGCCAAGACATGGAAACAACCAAAATGTCCTTTGATAGATAAATGGATAAAGAAGTTGTGGTATATATACACCATGGAATACTATTCGGCGCTAAGAAAAGATGATATAGGAACATTTGTGACAACATGGATGGATCTTGAGAGTATAATACTAAGCGAAATAAGTCAGACAGAAAAAGCAGAGAACCATATGATTTCACTGATATGTGGTATATAAATCCAAAACAACAAAAGAACAAGACAAACAAATGAGAAACAAAAATCATAGACACAGACAATAGTTTAATGGTTACCAGAGTGTAAGGGGGGTCGGGGGTGGGAGATGAGGATAGGGGGACCAAATATATGGTGATGGAAGGAGAACTGACTCTGGGTGATGAACACACAATGGGATTTATAGAGGATGTAATACAGAATTGTACACCTGAAATCTATGTAATTTTACTAACAATTGTCACCTCAATAAATTAAAAAAAAAAAAAAAGATGAAATAGGACCATTTGCGACAACATGGATGGATCTTGAGATTATAATGCTAAGCGAAATAAGTCAGACAGGAAAAGCAGAGAACCATATGATTTCACTGATATGTGATATATAAACCAAAAACAGCAAAAGAACAAGACAAGCAGATGAGAAACAAAAAGTCATAGACACAGACAATAGTTTAGTGGTTACCAGAGGGTAAAGGAGGAGTGGGGTGGTAGTTCAGAGTAAAGGGGATGAAATATATGGTGATGGAAGGAGAACTGACTCTGGGTGATGAACACACAATGGGATTTATAGAGGATGTAATACAGAATTGTACAGCTGAAATCTATGTAACTTTACTAACAATTGTCACCCCAATAAATTTAATAAAATAAAATTAAAAAAAAGAAAAGAAAAGAAAAATAAACAAAAATAAAAAAAGAATTATGTATAGTTTTAAAATATGCACAGATTGAATTATTTACAAAAATTGACCATCACAAAATGTCAATATATTCAAAACGTAGAAATTTTACAGGTCACATTGACTACTGACTAATATGTTTAAGCACCAAACAATAAACATTTAGAAAAGACAAATTGTGTCAAAAAAGAAACCTGGATCATAGATCATGGGGGTAACGAAAGATCCAATACAATAAAAAACTGATCATAATAGGACAACTTCATATTTTAAAACCAGTATCAGAGTAAGCACGATTTATGGACTTGCTGCATTCAATGAACTTACCATCCGAAGGTTCTGTCCTGGTTTTGTGGCCTCACCCTGTTTGCTGGGTTTAGAGTGGTTTGCCTTTTGTCCTTTGAGCTTAGATAGACAGTGCGTGTTAGTCTTACCACCCCTGATGGACTGTGTTCAGTGCAAACACTGAAGATAATACCTATGGATCACTTGTATGATTGGAAGTGATTTGCTGAGAATGCTGTGCATTAGGAGTTTTGGTTCATAGGTAAGGAATGACATCTTCCTATTGGGGTGATGGAAGAGAAGGCAGATCCCTTGAGCTCAGGTGGTGGTGGTTTCTGACAATGTTAAATTGTTTCTCTTCTTTGTGAAGAAGTCCTCTATGTGCCAGTCTGGCTATCACTGAAATCCAAGTTACACTTACCAGTGGAGTTATGCACGAGGTGTGACAATTAAGTTCGCAAACTTGTTCCAGTGATGTTGCTAACATTTTTTGATTTCAGAGGGATTATTCGTTATGAATTTGTACCAACTATACAAACAGTTAGCAAAGTTGACTACTTGGAAGTGCTGAAAAGGCTGCATGAAAAAGTTAGATGAAAACGACCTTAACTTTTCACCAACAATTCATGGCTCTTGAATCACGACAATGCACCAGCTCACAAGGCACTGCCTGTGAGGGAGTTTTTAGCCAGTAAACGAATAACTGTATTGGAACACCCTCCCTACTCACCTGATCTGGCCCCCAATGACTTCTTTCTTTACCCGAAGATAAAGGAAATATTGAAAGGAAGAGATTTGGATGACGTTCAGCACATCAAGGGTAATACGACGACAGCTCTGATGGCCATTCCAGAAAAAGAGTTCCAAAATTGCTTTGAAGGGTAGACTAGGTGCTGGTGTTGGTGCGTAGCTTCCCAAGGGGAGTACTTCGAAGGTGACTGTAGTGATATTCAGCAATGAGATATGTCACACTTTTTCTAGAATGAGTTCACAAGCATAATTGTCTGACCTCATATATAACCACTGGTGTTTCCACGTATTCCTGATGCAAAATTTTATAACCAAAGTGAATTGGTGCATATTTTTGCAAAGCTGATAAAGCTGATCATTTACCATTTTGTTTATGTAGAAATAGTTTTAGATTACTGATCCATTTTAACATAATGCAATATTAAGAATATAAAAAACACACAAAACAGTAGAAAGCTAGGTGATCCCTAAGAATGCCAGGCAGGGCATGTGGAAAGTGTTTAAAATGCTGGTTAATATATCAACGTTTTATTTTTCAATGTCATTTTCCTTACAAAGATCATATGATTAAATTTAAAGTGCCATTAGAGGTTATGTATTGAATTTAAACTCCTAGTGCATGGAATTTTTCTACAAATGACCTTTTCCACTTTTGAGTGCATTCAGATCTGAGATAATGTATCAAGTGGTGCTCATTCCAGTTCTTTCATAACATTTTTTCAAACCTATTCCAGAACAAGTAATTTTTCTCTTCTAAAAGAGAAAGCTGTAATGGGTGATGACTGAATTCATAGCCAGCAAAAAGACCATCTGGTAGTATGATTATCTGTGACTCCATTTAGCTAACATAGGCAAACGTAAGAGTTGAATATTCTGTCCATATCTTTGCATTTGTTTATATTTTGTAGCTCATGGCTCCCTTCTCTGTACTCCTTTATAAAAGACTTATCACATGACACTTATGTTTCTTCATGGGTTGGTTTTCCCCAGTAAATGGTATAAAGTCACAGGGTAGTTAATATACTTCTATTCCAGAAACTTAGTAGTGCCCAAAACAGAGTTGAAATATTTTTGGGAGTGGACAGTGCTATAGACTGAATGTCCTCCCCCCCCCCCCCCATTCCAATGTTAAAATTCTAACACTTAGTATTATTGTGTTGGTGGGGAGGGGTGTCTCTGGGAGATGGTTAGGTTATGAGGATGTAGCTTTCATGAGTAAGATTAGTGCCCTCATGAAAGAAAACCCAGAAAGATTCTTTGTCTCTTTGGCCACGTGAAGGCACAGTGAAAAGACGGCCATCTGTGAATAAGAAAGCTAGCAGTCACCAGACATCTAATCTGCCAGCACCTTGATCTTGGATTTCCCAGCCTCCAGAACTGTGAGAAATAAATTTCCACTGTCCATAAGCTACTCAGTCTGTGATATGCTGTTTTAGCAGCCTGAACAGACTGAGACAGAATATGGTACCAAAGAGTGGGGTGCTGCTGTAACAAATACCTGAAAATGTGGAAGTGGCTTTGTAACTGGCTAGTGGATAGAAGTTAGAAGAGTTTTGAGGTATGTGCTAGAAAAAGCTTACATTGTTGTCAATGTGTCATCCAGGACGATTCTGGTAAAGGCCCAGAAAGAAAAGAGGAGAGCTGTAGAGAAAGCCTCAGTCTTGTCAAAGAATGCCAAAGTTACCCTGGACAGACATGTAGAAATACGGACAGCAAAGGCCATTCTGATGAGGTCTCAGAAAGACATAAGAAACATGTTGTTGGACAATGGACGCAAGGCCGTTCTTGTTATGAAGTGGCAAAGAACTTGGCTGAATTGTGTCTGTGTTCTACGGAAGGTAGAAAGTTGGCTATTTGGCTGAGGAGATATCCAAGCACAGGGTTAAAGGAGCAGCCTGGCTCCTCCTGCGTAGTTTTAGGAAGTATGAGCAGAGAGAAATAATTTAATGATGGAAAGTTTAATCGAAGGGAAGCAGAACTTAAAGATTTGAAACATTCTCGGTGTATCCATGTAAGGACACTAAAAGAGTGGCCCAATGACCATTTGATAAGGAGATTAGTCATCAAGTAGATGGTCACTGAAGACATCAGATAGATGAAATTAGTTAAGGCTGTGGAGTAAAAAGTGAAGCACACTGAGGTCAGAGCTCTGCTGTATGAACAAAAATGGTAGACGAGGAAATAGCACCCGTGATGACACTAAGAAAAAAGGAGCACAGAAGTAAATGGAGTAAAAGTAGTGCCACAGAAGCCAAGGGAGAGTGCTACAGTCTAAATGTTGGTGTCTCCCCAATTCAGATGTTGAAATCTTAATCCACATTTGTGATGGTATTAATAGGTGGGGCCTTTGGGAGGCGAGTAGGTCATGATGATGGAGCCCTCATGAATGGGATTAGTGCCCTTATAGAGACCCCACAGAGCTCCCTACCCCCTTCTTCCATGTGAGGACATAAGAAATCTGTAACCTGAAAGGGAGCCTTCAACCAACCATGCTGGCGCCCTGATCTCTGACTTCTAGCCCCCAGCATTGTGAGAATTAATTTCTGTGTTTATAAGCTAGGCGGTCTGTGGAATTTTGTCACAGCAGCCCAAAAGGACTAAGACAAAAAGAGAGTTGGGTAGATTTTACCCAATGAGACAAAATAGGTAAAGGCTAAAAAAAGACTATCGAGTTGGCAATTCATGGCTTTTATAGAATAATTTCAATGTAGGAGGGGAGACAAACCCTGATTTTGGCAGGATGCAGAGTGAATGGGATTTGAGGACTGGAGACAGCAACAGCAGACTTATACTGTGGGAGTTAGCTGTGAAGGAAAAAAGAGGGCTAGTCCCAAGTCTAGACAGGGACGTAGAGTCCCAGGAGGGCATTGCTGCTGTTATTTTAAATATGGGGAACTCGAGAAGGGGTGAGTAGAAAGGAGAACATTACATCGGATTCTAGTCCTGGATCCCAGGGCAGATAGGGAGGATGGAAAGGTCAGTCAAACCAAGAAGTATGGAGAGGGATTCAGATTTGTTTTAGTTTCCTATAATTGACATAAATTGTGTTCCTTAAACAAACAAACAAAAAAATATTCTCTCGTAGTTCTGGAGGCTCAAATCAAGTCTCAAATCAAGGTGTTGGCAGGCTGTGCTCCTTCTGGAGCCTCTAGAGAATAATCCTTCCTTGCCTCCTAGCTCCATGCTTGCCAGCAATCCTCAGACGGGCTTGGTTTGCAGCGGCGTCACTCTAATTTCTGCCGCCATCTTCGCGCGTCCTCTTCCCTCTGTGTACTCCTACATCTTGTGTTGTTCTCTTAGCCAGTTCAGGCGCTATAACAAAATACCATAGAGCAGGTGGTGTAACCTACAGAATTGTTTCTCACAGCCTGGAGTCTGGGAAGTCCAAGCTCAAGGTGTCAACAAGGTGGGTTTCATTCTGAGGCCTCTTCTCTTGGATTGTAGGTGGTGCCCATTGGGCTGTGTGCTCACATGACCTCTTTGTGTGACTGGAAGAGAGAGGAAACACGCTTTCTGCTGTCTCATTTAGAAGGGCACCAATTCCATCAGGAAGGCCTCACCTTCATGACCTAGTTACCTTCCAAAAGTCCCATTTTAAAAAACCATCACATTAGAAGTTGAGGCTTCAACTTATAAATTTGGGGAGGGCACAATTCAGTCCATAGCAGCCTCCAAATCTCCCTCTTTGTAAGGACATAAGTCATTGGATTTAGGGCCCATCCTAACCTAGTATCACCTCATCTCATCTTGATTCCATCAGCAAAGACTCCATATCCAAATAAGGTCACATTCATAGGTGCCAGGGGTTAAGATTCCAACATCTGTCCCAGGGGGGACACAATTCAACCTACAACAGCAGCAAACACAGAGAGTGCATGTGTAGAGATATTATTGCAGAGATGAAGGCAGGGACCTAGGGGGTTCATGCCTCATGGCCTACATTATCTGAGAAATTGAAATACGTGGTCATCCACATCCCAGTGCAGCATGACAAGCCCTTCAGTAGAAGTCTGGCTGTGGCATGCTGTGGAGACACAGAGGAGGAAGTGGACAATTAAGCTTAGGCCGGGAGGTAAAAGGCTTCTTTGGGGACAGGGCATGGAAGCTGGGTCTAGAAAGATGAGTAAGAATATGCCCCAGATAAAGTAGGTTTAGAAAACTTTCCAGGAAGACAGAGCAACAAGGACACAGGTGCGGGGTTTCAGAAAGGCCTGTGAACTTTCTCCACTGACCACAATGCCACAGCCAGCTGTGGTAGGACCCTGCATTGGAGCCCAGTATTGTTTACTCTAAATCCCTTCTTTCTCATACTTTGCCGCCTTGGAGAAGGAAAGAGAGACGTTGATGCCTTGGCCCAGGAGTGTTTGTTTTCTGATTGGGTCTCCTCTTACCTGTTGTCCCATTCTCAATCCTCAAAGGCCTTGGGGTTTACTGACACGCCTAAGGTGGGAGAAATGATTCCTGCATCTCGGGGGTAGGGGATGCCTGCGTCCTCACAGATGCGCCATTGTTCCTCTGTGAGGCAGGGTCCCTCCTTCTCACACCCTGACCACGGCTTCCCCAAGCAGAGTATTTATGTGTTGAGTGCAACACTCCATGGACCTCAGGGCCTAATGGGGTGTGAGAGGGGGCCTGGGGTTTCTCATCTTGTTTTCAGCTGTACAAACACCACACACTTTCTCCTTCCACTCGGGGTCTAAGTTCAGGCCGTCTAAGATAGCGGGGGCTGCAGCGTGGCAGCAGGGACTCCACAAGTCGAAAGAGAGGGACCCGGCGCCTTCCTCCCTAACACCAAACACATTCAAAGTGTTTATTTTCTCAGCGCCCACCTAAGCTCTCAGGTAAACATCTCGCTTGGTGGTTGATATTTTAGGACTCCGCAGAAGCTTTGCTTAAAGGTAGCAGGATGGCCTCTCCATTGTCCACATCAAGTCGAACCTGCTTCCCCAAAATGCAGCAAGAATGGGAGAATGAAGAGATTTTTCTCTCCCAGTTCTCGTTGCCTCCCTCCCTCCCTCCCTCCCTTCCTTCTTTTTTTCCCTAAGCTTGCTAACATTGACATCTTCCCCACAAGTGGAACCATGCAGGATCTCTCTGGACTGAGAGTTAGGATGTCTCTTTTCCCTGGAATAAAAGTAGAACAAAAGGAAAAAGACGCAGTGGATAGAAACCAGCATAGACTGAACTTCTTACCTTGTTATCCCACCTAGTTCCCACAATGGCCTGGGGGGTAAAAGCCATCCTCCCTATTGTGGATGAAAAAACTGAAGAAGGTAACCTAAGAGTTCAACCCAGGTGTCTCTAGCTTCAAGGCCCATGTTTTTCCTCCTTCTTCTATGCTGTTTTATCACCAGCTTCACAACTTTTTTTATTTTGTAGAGAAAGGGAAAGGGGTGTGTATATCCTCATGAAATAACTATGGTATTATCAAACACCACTACTATTTGCTACTCAGATATAAACTACAACATGTTTTACTTGAACTAGCCAAGAGTTGGTAACAGAAGAAAGGCTTTAAGTCACCACGTGGCTACTTGTTGTGGAAATGAGCTGCGGAATAAGCTGTATTTACTTGGGTGCAATTAATAATCAGTATTACCTTGTATTTGTTAAACATTATGAAAATAGGCGGATGAGCAATCACCTGTTGGATTGAGGCAACAGCCATGGAGCACTTGGACAATTATCATAATGATGGATCGAGCACTAGAGCGTGCCAAGTGTGCAGCTAGTGTTCAGTGCATTCTCTTATTTCCTTTTGAGAGCATCCTGTAAGATACGAACAATAGTTATTCACCTCCACCGATGTTTGCATTTCACAGGTAAAGACATATACTCTGGAGGTCGGTAATGGGCTAATATTCAGTGGTACTTTCTTTGCAAGTTCTGCACGCCTGGCTTTCACTTTGCGGGCATTAGCTGAGGCTCAGCAGTGGAGCCAATCCATTTTACTGTTTTCTTTCTCTAATAGGCATCTGGGGAGAAGCTGTTTTTCCTTTGATCACCTGCTGCATCATCCACACAGTGAAAGTAATAATAATACCAGCCTATCGGTGTTGTTAGGGTTTCTGAGACGATGAACCTAGCCATCAGCAAGCATGCAATAATCCCTGTACTTTCAGAAGTGGTCCTTCTTGCCCTTGGGTTGCTGTAGCGAAGAAGTTAAAAGCTTAAATTAAAAAGGGAGATGATCCTGAGTTCACATTTCAACTTTGCTACTTACCAACTTATTCACTGTGTACCCTTTACAACTTCTCCGTGTCATGGTTTTCTCATCTATAAGATGGGGATACTAACAGTATTTAGGGTTACGGATTAAATGAGAAAGTGCATGTAAGTGCTTAGCCAGCACCTGCCAAATATAAATTGTCGGGCAATCTTAGCTGCTATTAACAGCAGTAATTTTTACATAAATATCAACAATTATTTTCTGGGATGTTTTATACAGAATGGCCACTCACTTTCTCAATGATAAAAAGGTGTAACAATACAATTTTCGTGCAGAAACTATTTGTCTTAGAATACCATAGACCGGTGGCTTATAAACAACAGAAATGTATTTCTCACAGTTCTGGAGGCTGGAAGTCCAAGGTCAAGGCACAGGCAGATTAGATGTCTGGAGAGGGCCTGCTTCCTTGTTCATGAACAGCTGTCTTTCTACTGTGTCCTTACAATATGACAGGGACAAGTGGTCTCTTTATGGGTCTCTCTTATAAGGGTATCAATCTCGTTCATGAAAGCCATTCCCTGATAATCTAATCACCTCCCAGAGGCATGCCTCTTAATACCATTGTATTGGGGGTTAGAGTTTCAAGATGATTTTTAGGGGGAACACAAGCATTCAGTCTATAGCATTCATCCCCAGTCTCCCAAAATTAATGTCTTTCTCACATGCAGTGTACATGCATTTTATCCTAACAGCCCTAAACGTCTTAACTCATTCAACATCAGCTCTGAAGTCTAAAATCCAAAGTCTCTTCTGATGGTCTACCATTGTGGACTTCTAACCCAAACTCGTAATCCCAAACTGCAGACCAACTCATCATAGTGAATTCATGTTTCCACAGACAATTCAAACTCAAGATGTCCACATTTCAGTTTACCATCTTTGCTTTAGACTGTTATTCACCTTAAAGTCTCAATATAAAGCAATGGCACCACCAGGCACTCAGTCATCCAAGCCCTAAACATGGTTTCCAAGTAATAGATTTTCCATCTCTCTATGCCTTTGTTCACGCTGTTCTTTTGGTCAAGAAAGCCCTTTATCATCAGCGGCCTGCTGAAAGGCTCCCATCTCCCAAGACTGAGCGAGCATCCATCATTCCTTCAGGAATGTGTAGGATTGCCTCATTCTTTGTATCCTGGAGACATCCCATGGCTGCTTTTATCATGTACCTGTGTTGTGCTTTACTTGTTTGCACACCCATTTTTCCCATTAGACTATGAAGACTTTCAGGGCAGGGGTTGTGATGTGCTTATCTGTATATTCCCGTCGCCTATCACAGTGTTAGATGCAGTGGACACACAGTAAGTTAATAGACAACTGAATCGGTCAATGAATCAGTGTTTGAGTAGATGACTCTACTAACTGGAGGTAGAAACCCTCATGCTGTGTTCCTGTCAGGGTTTATGTGAGGGATTAACCAACATGATGGGTATCAAGAATGCCTTGTAAACCCTAAAGAAGTACAGACTGCTACAGGATAAATGATTGCATGCCTAGTCTTGAAAGGAAGGGAGAAGTTATTCAGGTTGCCATTGTTATTCTGCAATTTTCACTTTAGAATATTCTTGGGGGAATCCCTAACAGAGCACACATTGAACAGATGTTCACAGGAGACTCTTCATCTGTTTGGTGTCTGCCAGGCTGGGACACAAACACAACTAGACTGAGAGGCAGGAGATCTGAGATCTCATGGGACCTGCAGTGATTCTTATCCATTCTTATCTGCCTAGATAAAAGTTGAGTCTTAGAACTGATTGAAATATGATGTATTTTTTGTTTGTTTGTTTTTTCCTTTCACAGATGGAAAGCACTGAAGCTCGGGGAGGTTAAATAAGCTTAAGGGGTAGAACCAAAATTGGAACAGGCTGCCTGGACTTTGGATCCATGCCCTTAACTGTATGCTATGCTGTCTTTCATAGAATGTACCTTTGTTATAAAAGAAATACTAAGATAAAAGTGAAATAATAATCTGCTCTTAATTTTTTTTTGGTGTATGTGGGGTTTATGATTTATCTTCATTAGTGGTGGTTTTTATCTGTTCATAATGTTCTTTATCCTGTTTATTATAATTCACCTTGAATTCAATCTTAACCTTTGCTAATTAACTGCTTTCTCTTTGCATAGTCTAATGTTTAAATAAAAATTTAATACATGCTGACTTTATGCCAAGCCCTGGGGTATATTATGTTTCAGCTGTATTCTAGCCCTGTGAAAGAGGCACTATAAGAATCCCCATTTTACAGATTAGGGGACAAAGAGCAGTTTGTCTAGTTTCCCCAGAATCACACAGCTAGGAATCTAGAAAGCCTGGTTTTGAACTTGGAGAGTAGGCAGTTTGACTAATAACATGAGGAGCCTCCACAGGAAGCAGTAACTCATGGCGAGTGCTACCACCTTCACATCACACTATGCCTTCCTAATTCCGGCGTGGGACCTGTGCAGGAATTATGAGGTGGGTGTTGGCCAGGGGTGTTGTGTTGTGATGCTTGTGACACTTTGACTCTACTCTGTTCTCACAAAGCACTTTTCCTTCTTGCCGCTATTAGACTGCTACCCTTCCTTCCTTCCTCCCTTCCTTCCTTCCTTCCTTCCTTCCTTCCTTCCTTCCTTCCTTCCTTCCTTCCTTCCTTCCATACTTATTGCGTCTATACAGTCAATTCTCAATATTCACAGTATTTATGTTCTATAAAGGTACCGCAAATACCAAATTAGTGAATACTGAGCCATTCTTCCTACCTAGGGGAAATACAAAATTAGGCTCCTGCAAGCCCCTGGTCACAACGTTTTCAGCAACCAACCAATACATAATCGTGTTTTCTGTGCATTTCCATTTGAGGACATATTATTTAATATATATTGTTGATCAATTAAGTTTGAACTCAGCCAACAACACTGTAACTCATGCCTGAATGAAGCTTATCTAACACGTTTGTTTTCTCTGTGGAGCGCTTCATGGCCTCCTTGTTCTTAGGGACACTAGTCAGGACTTCAGCACTATAGGTGGGGGCCATTTTCAACAGTGAAATCACCACCAAACAGACAAAATTGCAATATGTGCAGCATTAAATAGACAGTGAAAAGGACATTTGTTTACAATATATATGAGACCTGAAACAGTGAGGCAGAGGGTCACCATGTCTGACCTGAGCTAGGAACTTGTGTGTCACGTTACTCAGATGTTTTGCTATGGCCACAACTGACCATGATTTTGGGGTGACAAATAAATTTTAGTGAGCAGGCAAATTTACAAACGCAGAATCCATGAATAATGAGAATCAACTTTTATGTGTTCCAAGCCCCGTGTCAGTAAACAAATAAAATAAAATGTCCCTTTCTCTCATCAGAAAGTAGTACATAATGAATAGTCACATACAAAGAAAAACTCATAAGTACTTTCTTATTATATTGCATTCTTTAATTATACGACATTCTTATATTGATTGATTGATTAATCATTCATTTATTTAAGAGAAGATTACTGTGTGCTTACTATATACCAAGCACTATGTTAGGAAAAATGCATGATTATTGCCCATTTAGTTCTTTGATCTTCTTCCCCCCTAATGATGTTGTTGAGGATGAGGAGATCATCTTACACGTTTTTCTATTTCTTCATGCACAGATAATTATTTGATGGATTTTAGATGAGGAATCTACCAGGTTCTTTTATTTCCTCTGTAAAATAAGGAAGTTGAACGAGACAGTCTCTATAGACCCATTCAGGTCTGAGTCTATCTGAGGCTCTCAATAAATATTTACTGAATTGACTTATGGGAAATTCTCTCCTGCGGTTTCAGATAAGAAATACAGTGGCAAAGCTCTCTGATATCTCAAGTGAAAAAGACATGTGTGAGCAGCAGAAGAGTCAGGTATCTGGCTCTGAAGATCAAACCTCTAACTTTTCCTGACATGGGGCTCCAGAGCTCCAAGTAAATAATAAAGATGCTATGTAAGCAGAGCAGGCGGTTCTCATGGTGAGCATGAAAGCCTGGGAGCCAGGTTCTAGCACATTATGGGTAGTTTATGGAGCACATCAGTTCATAACATGAGACAAATTGGCACCAGGGGCTCCAGTGGATACAGTCGAAGTGGACCACCAAGGAAGAAAAAGGAAGGGAATGTCAGCAACAGAAGGTCTTAGTCTCTCTCCTTAGAGCTTGAGTGTTTAATTCCTCAAAGAGTTTCTTCCGCAAAAGGCTTACACCCTAATCACATTATAGTTTATGACTTTTGAATAAGTCATGTAGGCATTCGTGTGTTCATTCAGTCACTCAGTCATTCATGCACTTACCAAGCAAGAATTTGAGGCCCTACCAAATGCCTGTCTTTGCAGGCACAGGGTTACAGAGGTGAGGAAAACTCTATACAGTCTTTGCATGAATGAAGTTTAAGATCGAATGGGAAAGATACACAGTGAGAAAAGGAATGATACAATGGAAACATGGCCTGGGGGAACTGACCTTCTTCTAAGGGAGTTTCATTCACGATATTACATTAGAGTCAAAATTGGTGTGATGAGTAAATGGTATCAGAATGGAGAAGACTGATTGGGAGGAAAAGACCTTGAGCATAGACTATATCTCCAAAGAGAGCACTTGATCCTACCGAGTATTAAAAGACAAGACTGGGGGCCAGAAAGGTAATAGGAGTTTGTGATGATGGATTCAGATCCTCGGAAGTCTTAAAAATAATGGCAGCAGAAAATATACAACTCACATTCACCATGCAGTAGGAAGTCTCAGTGGGATTTTAAGCCAGAGAAGGCTATGATCATATTTGTATCCTAAGATGAGCCTTGCTGCTTACTGGATGAAATAGACTGTGATAAGATCAGAGTGCCAGTGGGAAAACAGGGTGGAGGCTCTCATCTAATCTGGGCAAGGTATATCCCTAGATGGTGCTCAGGGATAGAAAAGCAGGAGAGATGTGCATGGATTTATAACAAGAAGTAAAATTGGTAGCACTTGATCACTGATTAGCTATAGGAGCAAGAAAGACAAGGCATGGAAGCCTCCCCACCGAGTATGTATGTTGAAAGATTGGATGGACGGGACGGTTTTTCAGGTGGGATAATTATTAACTGAGCTATGGAATACTGCATGACAGAGTCCCTTAACAGGAACATCAGTAGTTCAGTTTTGAAATAATGGCTTTGAGGAGACTTTGAGAAATCAACCCAGAAATGCCACAAAGACTGTTGGTGAAAGGGTTTTGGAGCTCAGGCAAGAGGTCTGGGCTGGAGGTGGATTAGGGAATTAATGAAGCCTTTGGGAAGCCCATGACCTTCCAGGAAAGAGGGTGAAGAGCCAAGGAAAAGAGACCATTAGTGTGGACTCCCAATTTTTGAGGGCGAGGTAGAAAGGAAGAAATATTAAGAAGCTGTGGAGGAATTCCCACAGAGAGTGATGGAAAACCAGGGTTATATCCCTGCTTGCATGGAGACCTGCGATGACAAGTATCTATGTGGGTCTGTTTATTGTGACAATGTCGTGTAAGAGTTTTACCCACCATATTACCCAGAATTCCCAAGTTATAAATTCACAACCTTGGTGACTAGGAAAACTATACTTCTAAGCAACTGGTTTGTTTGTGTATTATAGAGACTATGTATATTATAGCACATAGGTATTGCCCTTTTTCTTTGGATGTCAGGAAGTTCTGAGACACAATTTTAGTCAATACTCTATTTTTATGAAGAACTTTAAAATCTTTGGGTGTGCATTTTTGTTCATAGCTCTCTATTGCTTCATTTTCCCATTCAATTCTTATTTTTTTCTCTCTCACTTATTTTAAACTACTTATCCTCCCACAAAGTACTTTTATGTTTTTATAACCCACCTAATGCCATTTTTTTAAATGAAGTGGGGTATATATTCATTACGTTAAAATATTTTCATTGAATAGCAGTGTTTCTAAGTCATTACATTTATTATTCAATTGACAGGAAAAATAAATAAATAACAAAAACCCATGAAACCTGATTTTATTTGAAAAATTTCTTTTGAAACTATTCAGCTGTCCCACAGAACCCTTTATCATTCTGTCACCATTGGAAAATAAAATCAAATGACTAATAACTCATTCTGGATAAACTTGTAATACAATTTTACTCTAGGTGCATATTTATATCAGTATATATTATTTGTTGCTAAAATTTCATTTGGCTATAGACAAGACTAACACAATTACTATGTGCAACTCATGGAATACAGGGATTGAAAATTCAAAGAATAAACATGTAGGTAGCACAGGTTTGCACTGAAGAACACTATTCCCACCTGGGGTAGACAAGTCAAGGGGACCAAGGTGACACTTCAAGGACTCTTGACATAGAGATCTACAGCTACAGCCCACCATAGTGGAACAGGAACCCTTGTTCCTTCTTTTTGTCTCACAGTAAAGTGGCAGGAGGGATGGAAGTGGGGTAGGAGAGGGGCGGCAGAGGTGGCTCAAAAGTAGTCTTTTTTTCCTTCTTATTTATTATTTTATTAGTTTCAGGTGTACAAAGCAATGTAGTTAGACATTTACACCCTTCACAAAGTGATAACCTCCCAATCTACTACCCCTCTGATATCATATACAGCTGTTACAATACCATTTACCATATTCCCTATGCTCTATGTCACCTCCCATAACCATATATATAGCCAAAAAATGTATACACATTTTAAAAAAGGAAAAAAAAACTGTATTAAAATTGTAATACTCGATATATACTGATAACAAAAGATGAATACAAGTCATGTTTGACTTCTGCAATTACAAGAGGTGCTCAAAGTGGTTACCATCAGCATAATTTTATTACAGTTTTTTTCCTTAAAATGTGTATACATTTTTTGTCACCCTCTGTATATACTATATTTAATTATAGTTGACATGCAATATTATTCAACTTCAGTTTCAGGTGTATAGCACTGTAGTCAGGCATATTTTCCTGTAACTATTCCTTTTGTAAAACATTTTCTCCCTGCCAAACATCCTGTATACCTTGGGCAGCCCTGCCCCCGGTTCAACAATGGCAATGGTTAGCAGTTCTGAGTGATGCACCGATGTTTAATAGATCTGAAAGGTTTCTTGACTCATGCCATCATCCTATGTGAAATTGTAGGCTTACCTGTGGAAGACTTAGCAATACAAAGAGGTAAGTGGTGTGTACAGTAGCTCTGTGGCAGAGCATGCAGCAGTAAGCCACACAAGGAGAGAACACCCCAACGAACTTCTATGCAAACTTCAGCTTCCCAATATATTACCCTTTCTCTGGGAAGAATTTCTCAACTTTCCCCAAACCCACAGTACTTATTCAGCCTAGAAACTAACCCAAGATGTAGGTGAAGTGGTGATTAAAGGTTCATTTGTCTGTGGCCTTAAATTTAGACTGTTGACATAACCTCCAAATGAGTTTCTTTATATTGCCACAAAAATACACTGACAAGATTCAAGAAAGACGTTTACCACACATTTAAATTTTCATTGTATTTAAGTCCAAACTGCTTATCATTAACTTTCAATTTTATATTCTTAATAGATCCTGGATTTATTTTGTGACTAGTACAATTACACAGCATTACATTTTTTCGTAATCTTGATTTAACATATTTTCCATTTCTGGTATTCTAAGAACCCCAAACACACAGAGATATGACCTTGGTCAACTCTAGGTTTCTCAGAGATCTTGATTCAGTTTTCTATTATAGGGTTTCTATCACATTATAATGATACCTGCTTTTGTCTCTTCCCTCAATACCCTATGACCTTCTATATGGCAGGGTCTGTATCTTGGCAGAAAAACACTTTCTAAGTAAAGTGAAAAACAGTGGTGTGCATAAGAATAACCTTGGGAAATTATCAAAAATCTATACTCCTGAGCCCTCACCCAAGAAACATGGAGTCACTAAGCTTGAACTGGGAATAAAGGACTACATTTTTTGTAAGGTCCCCAGGTTACCCTAATGTAGTGAATGATCTACTGACTGCACGTTTATAATTTAGACCCAGTTGTTAGATATACTTGACCCCTTATGTCACTACTGATCAATTGTTCCTGGCTATCTGGGGATGCTTTGAGACTTGTAGGGCTTCACTAGGCATCAATGGGAGATAATTTTAAACCAGAGGATTAGACTGGAGTCAGAATGAATATTTGCTATGTACTACCGGCATAGGTTTTAAACCAAGAGGCAAGAGGGGAACTCTTTAATATTTAATATTAAAGACTAATTATTAATAACTAATTATTAAATATCTTGTATGAGTCAGAACCTATGCTAGACACTTTACCTACAAAACTATTAGTTATCTCCTCCCTGTCCTATGAAACAGGAAGGAACAAACAAGTTAAGTAATTTGGTTAAAATCTCATAGGACAGTAGTGGTGCTTGGATTTAACTGCTCTTTATTGTCGGTCCATGTCCTTTCCACTCATTGCAAAATTGAGAATCTCCTCAATAACAGATGGTTTACAAATTCTTTTGGACTAAGAATTCTGATATGCAAAGTCAGGCTGACCAGATACAATACTAGGTATTTTATGGTTTGCATCATGAACTTGTCAGGGTCTCTCCATGTTATTATTCTGGTTGACTGATGACCCACCTGCCTGGGGCTAGAAGTCAGAACTGATAGATAGTTTAGCCGGGAGCCTGTGCTCTAATACAGCTCAGAAGCACTTTTGTTTTATTCTAGAAGTCAGTCTCAATGCAAAAAACTTAACATATTTTCAAGTATCCTGTGTCAACCTGTGTGATACAACTTGGAAAATTGGATATTGAATTTGGCTATTTTGTGCTTTTATTCATATGATAAAAATATTTCAAATGATTAAAAAGAGCATAAATGTGACCTTTATGACTCGCTGCATGAACTCTTTGATCATGCTTGGCATTGTTTACTTGTGTTGGCTATTTGTTAGGTAAAGAAACAAACAAAATATATTGAAAAATCAGTTTCATATTTGTTAGAACTATCTAGTGCTTAAGATAAAACTTGAACTTATGTAACAACAAATGACAAATACACATATGCATTTATACCAATAAACACAAAATTGGCAGACTAGCACACACACAATAGAATACCACAAAAAAGAATGAAATCTTGCTGTTTGCTACAACATGGATGGACTTGGAGGGTATGATGCTAAGTGAAATAAGTCAGACATGACTTATTTGATTTCACTAATATGTGGAATCCAAAAAACAAAACAAAACAAAACTAGTCTCAGAGATACAAAGAACAGATTGGCTTATCTTATGTTGATGAAAGAATAAAGGAAGGAAGGAATGTTAAGGGACATTGAAAAACATTATTAGAAGTCTTCTTGGTTAAAAAAGATAAGCCAGTTTATCATTTTATAACTTTCCATATCATACAAAGGAAGCTGAGGTTCAAAAGTACTCAGCGGCTTTCTAAAATGTACTGACCCAGACGTGGTAGAATTGGGGCTCACACCAGGATTAGTCGACTCATGATTCAAGCACATTGATTTGCTGCAACATAATGTTATCTTTACCAGAATTATGCCAATTACTAAAAATAAATACACATTCTGAACCAATTGAAAAGTAATACGGAAGTAAGATAGATGTTTGTCAAAATATCGCTTCCACAACTAATAAAGGTCATCTAAGAGAAAATGACCTCTCTGTGTGAGCAAATCTCTCTAAGCTGAAGTCAAGCTTCACTCAGGTTCACCATCCATTACCATAAGGGCTCTCTGGGCCTGGCGTGAGCTCTCCAAGGCAAGGGGAAGGAGGAAGGGAGCCGGCCACACATGCCCAGTTTCTCATTCTGAAATCACTAATTAGGTAGTCAGTCCCTCTTCCTGTGCTAAGGTAGCTCTCGCCACATGAAGAGGACATCAGAAGAGGGATGAAGTCCCCAACCAACACGGGGAAACAACAGGGCATACCTACCAGTCCTCAGTGAAAGCTGGCTTCATGGTATTTTAATCGTGGTTGTCCGGCAAACTGGATAATTGAGCCTTCTGCATCATATCCTGACTTCTGTTGTAGAGTTAAAGGGTTACTTTAATGGAAATGTAAGAAGGGAATGCCAACTTGGCACATTACTATCCATACTTATGACTCCTGTGCAAATGTCATTTCCTCCAAGAGAACTCTGATCACGGTCCATTGTCTCCCCATACCCACTCACCCCCATCTTTCTCCCCGGTATGCGTTATCTCTCACTGCGCTGTATGACCTCTGCACCAGGTGTGAGCTCTGTACCCTGCATGGGCACACACAGCTCTGCTTTCATCAATTACTTCTTTGACTTTCTGTCTCTGCGATCACTGATGGTCTCGATGAGGGCTGAGAACCTGTTTGTGTCCACGTGCCCGGCATCTAGCAGAGTTCCCAGCATAAGTTAGGCTCCTACTCTGGACTCTTCATCAAATAACTGAACTCTGAAGATTGAATTGAATTCAATGAGGCCTTTAGTTCAGTCCCAGAAGAAACGTATAATTGTCTGATTCTTTCAAGCTAAATGTAAGAGAATGGTGATGTTATAAGAAAACCAATGAAACAGCAACACCTCTTCAAAGAGCAGCTGCATTTCTTATTTTAAGGGGAAAAAAAGAGATCATATATATGAAATGAAATCTTAGCTTTTACACTTTCCCGTTTGAGAATTCACTGGACCAGATAAGGAACACGGTAGATACACACAAAATAATTGATCAATTTGTTGGAATAACTAATATGTTTAGTTATCTGTAAAATGCCAAGAAAGGAATGACATCTGCTGATTTAAAGGCTTAAACATTCGGCGACTCTTCCTTCATCTTTTTTTTCTTCACCTCTATTCACATTAGGGAAAAACTTCCCTCTTTTTCCAGATGGTAGCATCGATTTTCAGGTCAAGTGATATTAAAAATAGATAATAACCAAGTCCCCACGAGTCTCTACAGAAAGACTAAACAGTCACAATGGGGAGTATCACTGTTTTGGTTTTCTTTATGAGCTTTTATGTACTCAGCTGCTTCTCAGGCTGTAAGACTTTTACTACAGTGGGATCTGGATCGTTCTAAATTTTGGTTCCACATCACTTCCCATCCTTTACACTCAGCTCCATGCCACACAAGTCAAGGGAAAAAGCCTTACAGCTGCACTCGCGTCCTGGATGTGCTCTGCCCCAAGGAGCCAGCTTGGTTTGGCTCCTGGAGTCAGAATTCTATGCATTTTGACTCTGGTGCTGATGTTTATAAGCACTCTGCTGACTTAAGGAACTTGACTGATAGAAAAAAATGAAAAAGGAGAACCAACTTATTTCAAATTAAGTTCAAACATTGTTGGTTTTGTTTAAAGAGGATAGTGGTTATTATTGATTCAGATTAATACTTTTTCTTGGCTAAAACACTCACTACATAACTCAAATGCCTCTCAGGAAGCTTTCCCACACCATCCATCTCCTAAGTGAGCTCATTGTTCGCACTTTCTAGAGACCCATCGTCTCACATGCATTTACTTGCCAGTCCATGAAGCATTTGCTGCATAGAGCATTCTGCATCTAATTCTTCTTAGTGTCCTTCTCACTGACCAATAGTGAAGAAAGGAGTCACTCAGTTTATACTGGCTAAATTTTATTGAAGTAATCTGTGTTGTGTTCATAATTTTGGTGCTATATATCTATACACATTACATTATTAATGTTTAATTCAGAACTACCTTTTTATTATTTAATTAAAATCAACTTTCCTTTTATTATAAATATTTATTTGTAGTGTCCAGACTTAGAATAACTACAAAAAAATCAAAGTATGGCAACCCGGATTATAAACAGAATACAGCAAAATAAATAAGTCATACATTATCACAGTTTCATAAAAGTTAAAACTAAGAGGGCCCCTAGCGCTATCTTATAGAATATTCTTACTTCATATAGGAGAAATATGAGGCTTGAAGTGTGTAAGCGACAAGCCAGAGCACACAGAGAATCCGTGATTGACTCCAGGCTAAACTGAGGTTTTAAGAGAAGCATTACCTAATGCAGTCAGACAGGTGTGGGTTTTCTTGAAATTTCATTCCAATTGTGTATCCCTGGGCAAACTATTCAAAATCCTAAAGATTAACTGTGATATTGTACTTCATAATAAGAAATACATGTTTGGTTTTTGTCCACCTTTCTGGCACAGAGCTTCTAAAACCCTTGGGATTTCCTAAATGATGAGAGCAATAAAGGGGTCTTTTGTTGTGTTAATGAGGTGAGTTTTGGAAAGCCACTAAGGTTGGGGGCTGGTTGCCAGTGAACTCCAGTGGCCAATGATTTACTCAGTCATGACCATGTAGTGTACACCTGAAGCTGAAGCTGAATAATAATGAATGCCAACTATAATTTTAGCTAGCTAGCTAGCTAGCTAGCTAGATAGATATAGTCACAGGATGTGGAGTACAGCATAGGAAATAGAGTCAATTGAATTGTAACAGCTATATACGATGTCAGAGGGGTAGTAGACTGGGGAAGGAGGGTTATCACTTTGTGAAGGGTATAAATGTCTCACTATTACATTGTTTTGTATACCTGAAACTAATTTTAAAAACAATCATGCCCACATAATGAAGCTACCATAAAAACCCAAAAGGACAGGTTTGGAAAGCTTCCGGGTTGAAAAATACATGGCGATTTGGGGAGACTGGTGCGATCCAAGAGAACATGGAAGCTCAGTACCCTTTCCCCATACCTTGCTCAATGCGTTTCTTCCATCTTGCTGTTTCTGAGTTTTATCTTTAATAATAAAATGGTGATCTAGTAAGTACAACAGTTCTCTGAGTTCTGTGAGTTGCTCTCACAAATTAATTGAACACAAGGAAGGGGTCATTGGAACCTTCAGTCTATAGCAGGATCTATAGCAGGTCTGTCAGAAGCACAGGTGATGGCCGAACTTGTGACTACATCTAAACTGTCTGTGCAAGGGAGGCAGCCTTGTGGAACTGAGCCCTTAACCTGTAGTATCTGATGCTCTTTCCAGGTAGATAGTGTCAGAATTGAGTTGAATTGTAAGACACCCAGCTCATGTCATGAATTATGCGTAAGAGTTCACATATTAGTAAAACTGAGTCCAGTTTTGGCAATGCAACACAGTAAAGCCTCAGAGAGGGTTTTGGGAGAAGAGAAGCTGTGAGTGAAACAGCAGGAGAATGGGGGACTAGAAGGAGAGACACCAGAGAGGGTAATGATATCATCCTTGGAAAACTGAGATTGGCCTTGAATTATGAAATGGATCAATTGTGCCCTCACAATGAAACATGCTTCACTTGCTAGCCTGAGCAGAGTCTCTTTTTGGCAATCAAAACCTCATGCTCAGAGCTGTGTGTTAGTGGTATAGATACAGTTTCAATGGCAAAAGGGGAAAAGAAATGACTCATTTCAAATACCAGAAATATGCTGGCCCTGCTCACTATAACTAAGAAATGTTTACTTCAGTCTCTTTCAAATGTGACATCACTTTGGCTTCTTTATGGGCTGACAAGATTTGGGCACTGGATACAGCTCTTGCACCCTTCCCCCCACTCCGATTCCAGCCCCTTCTTGTTCCTTCTCTGAATTCGTGAATGGTGACCATGTGAGCGGCCACCCCAATGTGTGGTCTGAGCTGGCCTTTGAAGATGCCGTGGTGATCTTTGCTGACTTCTGCCCTGTGCTTTTATTTGGAACCCCTGGTTGGCTGTTTGCTTTCCTAAACGTTAGCAGACTCTGAGCTGATGAGTTTTAAGTGCCTACAGTGATCAACACCAGGTCCTTCTTGATCTGTGACTTTCAGTTTGGCATGTACTTTATATATCAGAAAATAAAATAGAGGATGTCGAGAGAAAGAGCATCCCACCTCCCTTCCTTCCATCCCTCCCTCCCTCTCTCCCTCCCTCCGTCCCTTCCTTCCTTCCTTCCTTCCTTCCTTCCTTCCTTCCTTCCTTCCTTCCTTCCTTCTTTCCTTCTTTTTCTCCTTCCCTTTCATTCTTCCTTTCTTATTTATACCACTTCTCAAACAATGTTGACTATACCTGTAGGACAATCATAAAAAAAACACAAACCTTTTCTCTATGGTTTTCATGTTATATTTGTTACAGAAAATTTGAAAAATAAAGGTGATACAAAGAAAAAAATACCAGAATTTTGTCACTTAGAATGATTAGAATTAACTTTTTGGGTTATCTCTTTTTCTTCCTAAATACTTTGTCTTAGATATATAGATAAGTTAATAGATAGATAGATAGATAGATAGATAGATAGATAGATAGATAGATAGACAGACAGACAGGTAGGTAGATAGATACAAGATAGATACAGAGGGAAAAATGGTATAATATTCTATACATTTTTTGTTTTCTATGTTTATCATTTCACATATCATAAGCAAATTTTTCAAAGTTAAGTATTCTAGGAAATCATTATCTTTAGTGGCTGAATATTTTTATTATATAGATTCACCATAATTTAACTAATTCTGTACTTTGGCTAATTAAATATTGTCTTATTATTGTTTCAAGTGTATGAAAATGTTATAATGAACAATTTTCATATATTTGCAAATAAAAATTTAATGCAGATTTGCAGTTATCTAGGATAAATTACTATAAACAAATTTATAGGGTTGTGTGCTATAAACTTTTGAAGAGATCTTTAAGATATCCATTTTAGACTATCTTCCAGAAAGTTCATTTCAAGTGAAATTTAAAGATATCACTAAAAATATACATAACACAAATGTTAGACAATTGTAATCATTAATTATTAATTTGTTTTGATAAATTACTGATGAGAAGAAATGAAGATGAAAAATTCTCATACTCCTATATAACTCAATTGAAATATACCTTCAAGGGATTTATAGAATAGTAGAGAGCCTTGCTAGAGAGAATTTTATTCTTGAAGAACAGTTTCACGATACAAGAGATCATTAGTGCCATGATTGAATGATCTATATCAAGTTAAGAAAAACTAAATTGCAAAACAACTTTGTCAGTAAAAGATATAATCATGTATTTGGTTTGAAGAGTGAATAAGCTCAGGCCTTGGTTTGAAGAGTGAATAAGCTCAGTCAGATAGATAGGGAGAGATCAAAATTGTTTGATGGTAAAGAAAGAATATTGCCTTCCAGTTAACAATAACATAAGCTAGAAATCACCTTACTTTTCTTACTTTCTATAACAGATGACCGTTTAAAAAAATATATTAAACATACGCACAGCCGTGACAGGTGGTGAGCAAAATCTTTATGGACTAAGAGAAAATCCATAGTAGGGACTAAAAGCCAAAAACCACATTTGCGCCTAGTCTGCAATTTTGCTTTTCCAGTCAGGCAAGAAGCCTGAACTCCTTCTGCATAGCTCGATCCCGGGCTGAACACAAGAAAACGAGGTTGAGGCAAGTACTAAACTACCTAAGAGGCCTGAGCAGAGAAAACAATTCCACAGGAACTGAGTTCTCAACCTAAATCAAAAACTATATGGATACTTCCTCACTACACGTGAGGTGAGGTGAGGGAGATGTGCAAAATGATGACAGGAAGGATCTTTAACCATGTTTCGAGTTTCCAGACTAATGATGGGCCGAGCTTCTACCAGTGGCAGTACAGCGCACTGTGTGCTTTGGACATGTTTCCCAACTGAAAATAAAACCACACGTATATTCTTAAAAAACATTTTTTTTGTGTGTGTGTGTTTTTTTTTTTTTTTCCCATAAAAGATTGAAATCACTTGCTGAGCTAATATGAAAGGAAGACATCACAAAATCAGTGACAGTAGGAACTGATTTGGCCTTGAAGAAGCAGCGACATGGCGTTTCTCCTTGTGGTTCCTACAGGTTGGCAGGTCCCAAGGTTGCTTGGTAATGGCCCCTCTCAGGCTAGGGCCTGAGCAGTACTGTCTGCATTGGGCACGTTTAACTGCATTTCTCCAAACGTTTCCTGAGTCACCCACAGGTGCTGGTGAGAGGGAGAGGTACTGAGGATATCAGAGAGATAAGGACAAAGCCATGCCCTTGTGAAATAGCAAGAGAGGGTGTGACGTGGAACAGACAACTAAGCAGTGGATGGACATGCAGCGCCACACGAAGTAAAGTAATGAAACGCAGAGAGTGGTGAGAGGGTACAGAAGTGGGACCTCCAAGCAGGCCGGGGTAGCTGTGGTCCGACTGGTCCTAGAAAGAGGAATAATAGAGGAAGAGCCAAAAAAAGGAAGGGATTTCAGGCAGAGAACACATGGCAGTGTGATGCTTTGAGGTCTGTTTGGGGAGCAGAGAGGAGAGAGGGTGGAAGGAGGGCGATCAGGGTCAGAAGCCACAGCCCATGTACTTGCAGGGCCTCCTCTGAGCTCCCCTGTGGCCGATCTTGCTGAGCCCTCCTTGCTGATATGGTCTGGTTCCAGCTTTGCAGAGTGGGAAACAAGGCACATTGTGCTATTGGCAGGTTCTGACCATCATTCCACTGTGGGAAACTAGTGTCGCTCTCTGAGACCGATGTAGTTGGAACCTAGTTTTAAGGATGTGCAAGGGAAGAAATACAAAACACACCCAGAATGCAAAAAACAAAAAAGCGAAAAAACGAAGCACTGTCGTGTACTGCTCGACTGTTGCATTCCAGAAACCAGGACAAACTCCTTTGCAGGCCTTATCTCATTTTGTCTTTGCAACAGACACACAGGGACACTGGGCTCTCTCCATTTCCCAGACAGGGATACTGCGGCAAATGAAAGTGGATCAAGGTCACACATGCCACGTTAAAGTGGGTGGCCAGGATGTTTTGGGGGTTCCAGGCTGAGAATGATTTGGCGTAATTGGTTCTGGGGGTGAAAATCAGTTACCGGTGGTAACACAGCAAGATTTAGTAGTTTCTTGACATCTGAAATGGAGTCTACGCACCAGGGGATGACTAAACATTTAGGTCGTCGCCCACTATTAACTCTCTGGGCAAAGAAACACGCGTCCCCATTTATGCTGCAAGCCTTGGCGGTGGTGCCGGAGCATGTGTTTGTCTGTGTCCGTGGCAGGAGGCCACACGCCTAGATGCCCAATAACATGACATAAATGTTAATGTCCTGTTCTAAAACCAAAGCCCGTGGGAGCGAGGAAATACCACCCCCGCCATACCCAGGGCCGTGTTTGGATACTGCAGTCTATATTTTGACTCCAGAGTGTGATGACTATGTAACTTTTCACAAGGATTTCATTTTTTCCCTGTCAAGCCACATTATTTTAAGGGTGACAATAACTTGGCTGCAAATGAGCTGAAACCATCAAGGTGATAAATGAGTTTCTGGGGGAGGGAGGCATCGGCCAGGCCCGTACTTCTCAGGACCACACACCTCCGTCTCTCTTCCACCTTCTTAGCAGAACAATGTGTCACAGATCTCCCCTCTCTGCATCCCCCCCAGGCCCCTTCCCTCCCAGCCTCCTGCTTAAGGCAATAGAGAACCGGGAACACTTGACTTTGGAAAATATACCGTATTTCACAGAGTTTGGGGAAGGGGGTAGAAATACTTGGTATTTTCCTCTGGCTGTTAGCAGGGATCTGATTTATAAAACTGCCTTTGAGACAACCCCTCACCCAGTTTATTTTCTCTGTCAGCCAGGTCTGTCTCTGAAGTGGGGTTGCCCATGGTCAGCTCAGTGGTCAGCCTGCTTTTGTGAGTTGAAACCTAAGAGGTATGTCCGGAAGGGCCTGGTGAGCTGGCGAGCTGGACTCCTTGTGGAGAAAGATGACTTTCGTTACTATTTTACTGGAGAAAGTTGGGGGTAGGGGACAGGGTATGCGCAGAGTTTTACATACACAATCTCATTTTACATACATAATTCTCACTGAACTCATTTAACACAGCTACGTTAAGCGATTTGCTAAAGGATTCTTCCTGACATTTAGCTGTCCGGATGTGAACCCAGAGCTGCTGTACTCCAAAGCTTATTTCCTGTCTTCTCCTTTAGTTTTGTCCAGTCCCCCATGCGAGGTAACACCCGTATCACCACGTGGTGCTGGGGACATTTGGGCTCACTGCCCTCCCTGCGTGTTGAATAGTGAGGAAACAGGAGCGAACTCCTGTGGTGGTGACTAAGTGGACAGCATCTGCACCGTGCCTGACTCAGAGCTGCAAGATTTCTACTTGCTCTTATTACATTGTTCCTATTCGCTACTCACAGATTCCTACTTGCTAGTAGTATGATTTAGGGGTGGGCAGGAGGGAAAGAGCATTAGGAAGAGGATTGACTTTACATCCTGCATTTCGATGGTGCCACAAAGGGAAGTACAGAGGCTTCAAGTGGATTAAAAACCTTAGTGTCTCATGGGCACACGACATGTGTAGTGAGAGCAGAGGAGGACGAAGTGGCTGACCAAGGGATGGCCTCTTTCTAAGGACAGTTGGCTGCAAACATAGCCAGTGTCATGAAGAGCCAAAAAGTGAAATGGAGGCTTCTGCTTTTCTTTATCCTTTACTTTTTTTTTAATGTTGCATAATAGTTGAATGTGAGTTACAGGATGAAGTCAAAATCCATTAGTTAGAATGCATTCAGTGAAGTTATTTGTTTGCATCGTCTAACACCTTCTCTAGACTTGGAAGCATCGGAAGGTCTGGGTTTTGTCTTATTCGGTCATCTTTCCCTAATACAGAGTATAGTTTCCGGCACATGCTCAGTGAATGTCTGGGGTGTAGTCAGTGACAGGGAGGTAGAGGAGCCTTTGACCTTCCTTGAGCCTCAGTTTGTTTTATTATTAAATAGAGATAAAAATGTCAGCAAAGACTCAAATAATACATAGTAAAATTAATTTATTACTCATTGTAATATGAACACTAGTAACTCAAATGTCAGTCTCCGGTTCTGCCTTGTCTACTAAACTCTAGATTCCGAGGATGAACTCCTACTTATCTCCAGGTGGTTATTTAATGGCACTTACAATTTACAAAAAGAAACGTTATATTCTACATACCCCCAAACCTGCTCCTTCCTAGATTTTTTTTTTCCAGTTTTTAAAAATTTGTTTTTCAATGACCATTGACATACAATATTATATGAGTTTCAAGTGTACAAAACAACATAGAGATTAGACATTGATACACCCCATGGAGTTACCAACATTCACACAGGTGCTCAGACCAAACCTCGTGGAGTCATCTGTGAACCATCCCTTTCTTCACAACCATGTCATTGTCAGCACTTGATTTTTTCAGTTTCAAACTTATTAAAAATTGCCCATCTTTTATAATCTCTGGGCTTTTAGTAGTACTAGGAAAGACCTTCCCCACTCCAATTTTTACAATTATTTATTTTCCTATTACTGTTATTATGAGTTTTAGGGCATCAAGATCATCAAACTCTACGGAGCTTATTGAGATACAAGGAGTGGGGTAGGCATACAACTTGATGCTTATTCCACATGGCTACAGATTGTTCCTTTACCATCTGTGGGAAAGGCTCTGTTTACCCATCGATGTGCAATGTCACATGTGTCATGCCCTAAACTCTCATATGAGTTTGGGCTTCTCTCTGGATGCTCTTTTCTCTTCTGTTGTGCTCTTCCTATCTCTCTGAGCTTCATTATATGACTTATTATTATGTGGGACTTGTCCACTCCATCACTACCTTTTCCTCCCCCAGAATGTTCCTGGTTCTTTTTAAGTGAGGCTTAGTTAATTAAACTTCCAGCCTCTGAAGTTAGACTCTTTGGGTTCAAATATAGCCTCTGCCATGGATTAGCTGTGTGACTTTGGGCAAGTTACTTAACTTTTCTGTTTCTTGAAATCACCATCTATAAATATGGGCATAAAATAATACTTTTCTCCTAGAATTGATGGAAGTATATTATTTGGTATATCTACAATGCTTAGAAAAACACCTGCTACATAATAAATAGTTAACTTATAATGATTCTTGTTTATTTTTCCACATGAAAGTTAGATTCAAATTGCCTAAATCTTTAAAAAAAATGATACTGTTATTCTGTTTGCATTAAGTTTACAGATTAATCTGAAAATAATTGAACTTCTAAGATACTGGATCTTCCTATCCAACACAAGATATGCCTTTCCATTTATTCAAGTTTTCTGATTCTCTCTCAGTTGCATTTCAGTGTTTTATCATATAGATCTTGCTGACTTTCTATAAAGATTTATCTGTAGATACTTTATCTTTTTCTTGTTGCTATTGTACTGAGTGATTTTCTTTATTAAAACTATAAAATACTGTTTTTTTATATAGTTAACTATTATTTTTATATTAATGTTGTTTCCAGCCACCTTTAATACATACTGTTGTACTGTACTATGGTCTGAAGGTTTTATTCCCCCAAATTCATATGTTTAATCCTAACCCCCCATGGAGGTGGGGCCTTTGGGAGGTGATTAGGTCATGAGCGTGGAGGCTGGATGGGATCAGTGCCTTTATAAGAGAAGCCGGGAAAGCTCTCGCATCCCCTTGGCCAGAGAAAACAGTGTCTGTGAACCAGGAAGGGGCCCACACTAGATACTGAATCACCTGGCACTCTGATCTTGGACTTCCAGTCTCCCTGTGCAAAATTAATTTCTGTTGTTTATAAGCTACTCAGTCTCTGGTATTTTGTGACAGCAGCCAAAATGGACCAACACAATTATAAAAAGTGAGTACGACATGATAATATCTATTTCAGTAAAACACTTGAAATATTGCTTTTCATTTTTCTTAAAGAAATATAAACATTCATTTGTAAAATTCTTAATTGAGATAAATGGGACAAAATCAGCAACTCCCTTATCAGCATCAACTACTGAGGATGTGGGGCAACAGAAACTCTCATTTATTGCTGGTGGGAGTGCAAAATGGTCCAGCTACTTTGGAAGACAGTTTGGCAGTTTCTTATAAAAGTAAACATACTCTTACCATAAGATCCAGCAATCACACTCCTAAATATTTACCTAAAGGAGGAGAAAATATGTCCACACAAAACCCTGCTCATGGATGTCTACAGCAGCTTTATCCATAATTGCCAAACTTGGAAGCAACCAAGATGTCCTTCATATGGTGATGAATAAACTGTGGTCCATCCAGACAAAGGAATGTTAGTCAGTGCTAAAAGGAAATGAGCTATCAAGCCATAAAAGACATGGAGAAATGTAAATGCATATTACTAAGTGAAAGAAGACAATTGGAAAGGCTACATATTGTATAATTTGAATGTGAGGTCCTACAAAAGGCAAAACTATGGAGACAGTAAAAAGGTCAGTGGTTGTCAGGGGTTAGTGGGGAAGGAGGGATGAACAAGACTGCAGAGGATTTTTTTAAAGCAGTGAAATTACTCTGTATGATACCATAAGGATAGATACATGTCATGTGTCCAAATGCATAGGAAATACAACACCAAGTGGGAAGCTCAATGAAACTGTGGACTTTGGGTGACTATAAGGTGTCAGTGTAAGTTCATTGATTATGATAAACTTACCTCTCCAGTGGGGGATGGTGATAATGGGGGGGCTAGGCATGTGTGTGGGCAGGGGCTATATGTGAAGCCTCTGTACTTTCTTCTCAGTTTATCTGTGAACCTAAAAAGGCTCTAATAGATAAAATCTACTTAAAAATTTAGATAGTATTCAAAAGGGATATTTAATATTATTACACAGAGATAATATACATATACAAATTCATGGGTGCATATTATTTATTCAAGAAGCACTTATTTGCTAATTCCATCCTATGTTTCACCCACGGTTACACATACTAGGACTATTCAATCTGAGAGGTGCTGAAATTTTTGTGACAATAGCTGACAGGTAAATTAATAGTGATAACAGCCTGAGAAGTACCATAAGTAATCATTCTCTCTTCCTTTAATCTTTCTGGTACTGGATTTCGGTAAATTCACACCGTAAAGGTAAGAAGACAAAAAAGCTGACCTGTTAGTTATTTGTTTGGATTTCTCTTCAGTGCTGCACCTGTGACCTCAAAGCCCTAGATGACTAACTTTGGCCACTGCGGAAGTTGAACTGACTTGCTCTGACCTTTCATGACCTACTTTGAGGCTAAATCCCAGCCTGGAGGAACAGACACTGGTGTGGGCAGACCCCTAGTTCAGCTGTATTTATCAAGAGAGGATCACAGGGGTGTCTTTCTGCAATGCAACCCTCTCTCTGTGCACTCCATTTCTTCACAACGCTTGGAATCATTAATGCATTCATTGTTTTCACTCTAATCCATCACTTAAAATATTATATGAAATGTTTAGTAGTAAGGAGTGACTCTTCTCTAACAGTTTCCTCACAATAAGTGAGAGTGGGAAACAGAACATAACCAGTCACCAATATTTGCCAGACTCACTCGGTGAGGACAGCAGGCTGGATCCAAGTGGACAGGCTGCCAGTTCTGATCAGAGGTGTCCAGAGTGAAAGGAGCAGGAGATTCCAGTCTACTTTCTGACATTCACTCGTAGGCCACTGTACCACTGCTAGTGATCTGTCCATGGGATTAGTATTACCTGGGTAAGCCACTTCCTTTTTCTGGTCCTCATTTCTTCAAATGTAAAATGAGAACATTAGTTTACATCAGTGGTCTTCAACCCTGAACCCCCTAATGTACTATAAAAAAGATGACCCCCAGTTCCCATCTCAGATTAATTGCATTCATGCATTGGGGGCCTGGGCTTTGATATGGGCATTGGTGATTTTTGACCTGCTCCAGGGGTCTCGATTATGCAGTCTAAATGGAAAACCCATTGGAGCAAACATGATAAAGGCCCTTCTAATTTCCAGAATCTCTGAATCCATAAGGTTTTTCAAGGGCCAACTCTACTCCTCAAAATAATGTTTCCCTTGAGCAAATTAAAAAAATTAAAACAACTCATTTTACTTTTTTATGATTGGCCAGCATTTTATTTTTTTAAAGATTTTTCTTAGAATATAGCTAACATGCAATATTATATTAGTTTTGGGGGTACACCATAGTTGTTCAACATTTATACCTAAAGAAGTGATCACCATGATAAGTTCAGCAAACATCCAACTCTGTACCACACTATCACAATGTTATTGGCTATATTCCCTATGATGTACATTACATCAGGTGTACAGCATCGTTGTTAGACATTTATATAATTTAAGAAGTGATTCCCCTGACTAGTCTAGTATCCACCTGGCACTATACATTGTTATTACCATATCATTGACTATATTCCCTATGCTTTACTTTACATCCTATTAACTATTTTGTAACTTCCAATTTATTTCTTAATCCCTTCACCTTTTTCACCATTGATCACCCTGAAAGATTTAGTACCCATCTGACACCACACATAGTTATTATAATATTATAGACTATATTCCTTATGCTATAACCCATATCCCCATGACTACTATGTAACAACCAATTTGTACTTCTTAATCCCTTCCCCTTTTTCACCCATTCCCAACCCACCTCCTGTCTGGCAACCGTCAAAATGTTTTCTGCATTTATGAGTTTGTTTGTGTTTTATTTGTTTATTTTGTTATAAGTGAAATCATAAGACATTTGTCCTTCGCTGACTGACTTACTACACCTAGCATAATACCCTCTAAGTCCATCTGTGTTGTCGCAGATAGCAAGATTTCTTTCTTTTTTACGGGTGAGCAATATTCCATTGTATGTATGTACCACCTCTTCTTTATCCATTCACCCATTCAGGGACACCCAGGTTGCATTCATATCTTGGTTGTTGTAAATAATGCTGCAATGAATGTATGGATGAACACGTCCCCTTGAAGTAGTGTTTTGGGTTTCTTCAGATAAATACACAGAAGTGGGGTTACTGGATCCTTCTTTGTGTCTTGTTATAGCTCTCTTTCTTTCTTCCTTTCTTCCTTCCTTCCTTCCTTCCTTCCTTCCTTCCTTCCTTCCTTCCTTCCTTCCTTCCTTCCTTCCTTCCTTCCTTTCTTTCTTTCTTTCTTTCTTTCTTTCTTTCTTTCTTTCTTTCTTTCTTTTTGAGGAAGAATTCATCCATGGGATTTTTTTTAATGGCCCAAAACACCACTTTATATTTTTTTAAATTGTATTTATTTTTTTTTTAAGGAGGGCACAGCTCACAGTGACCCATGTGGGGATCGAACCAGCAACCTTGGTGCTACCAGCACCATGCTCTAACCAACTGAGTGAACTGGCCACCCCATAGCCTTAATTTTAAAGTTTATTTTCTCTGGTATAAGTATTGCTACTCTGGATTTGTTTGTTTGTTTGTTTCCATTTTCATGAATTAACTTCTGAATTGCTGATTCAGTCCTCTGCTTTATCTAATCTACTGTTGATTCCCTGAAATGTTTTCTTCATTTCTGTTATTGTATTCTTTATTTCTGACTGATTCTTTTTTATGTTTTCTATCTCCATTTTTATGTTTCCTATCTTTTTATTGAAGTTCTCCCTGAGATCACTGAGCATTCTTATAACCAGTGTTTGGAACTCTGCATCTGGTGAATTACTTGTCTCCATTTTGTTTAGTTCTTTTTCTGGAGCTTTGTTCTGTTCTCTTATTTGGGACATGTTTCTTTGTCTCCCCATTTTGGCTGCTTCCCTGTGTTTGTTTCTATGTACTAGGTAGGGCTGCTATGTCTCCCAGTTTTAGAAGAGTGTCGTTATGTAGTAGGTGTCATATGGGGCCTGGTGACCCAGGTGTGTCCCTTGTGTGGGTTGTGTGTGTCCTCCTGTTATAGTTGAGATTTGGTTGGTTTTTGCACATCAATGGGAGGGATTGACCTCACTGGTTGTGAGGACTGGCAGTGACTACAGTAGAGGAGCTGCTGTGCAGGGCTGACCCTATGAAGCAGGATTCACTTTAGCAGGGCTCTACTGCCTGCCCAGTGTGCCCTTTGAGTGTGTCATTCTTGGAGGCAGCTGAGTGATGCTCCAGCTCAATTCAAAGCTGGCCCCTGGGCCCGCCAGCCTCAGGGCCACCTGGGAGGGGACCTACTGAAGACCAAGTTCAGCTGCAGTCTGTGCTCTGCCTGGGCCATCTGGTATGAGCCACAAGGCAATCCACGCTGTGCTTAGAGGTGCCAGCCATGAGAGGCCAAGTCATGAACCAAGGCTGGCTTCCACCAGTGCCAAGCTTAAGGCTATTCAGCCAGAGGTCTGGGACCTGCTATAGCCAGATTCTGCTTGTTTGTGTTTTATGAACTTTTGAGAGACCCTAGCAAAGTCCGTAGCATGATCCAAGGCTGGAGGGCGTACACAAAAGCAAATGGAAGAGTCTTGGGTGTGCCTGAAAGTTGGGTGAGGTGGGGTTTCAGGATCACCAGAGTGGAGCCAACAGTTAGCCAGGTTGATGGGGACTCAGATATGGCGACCACCTGCATCTGCATGCCTGGAAGCGGAGGGGGCGGGGCGCTCAACAAAGAAACAATGGCTTCTGCCAGCTCATCTGTCCAGGAGAAAACTGCTCCTCCAGCCCTCACTCTACAGACAGACAATTCAGTTCCTCCCTGTATGTCGCTGTACCTTTCGAGCTGCTGCCACAGCACTGGAGGTCACAGCCAGTGATTCCATTGGTGAGTTAAGTCTGTGCACAATCCCCTTAAGAGGAGTGCTTAAGTCTCCAGCTGCCCTTCATGTTACTCAGCCACAAAATGCTGTTTTTCACAACTAGAAGTTATGGGGATTCTCTCCTTGGCACTGGAACTGTAGGCTGGGAAGCCTGGTGCAGTACTCGAAACTTTTGCTCCTCCCTGGGACCTTTTGCTTGCCAAGATATCACTTTCGATTTTTAATGGTCATACATGGGCATGGGACCAGTCCGTTCCACATCTCTGCACCCATACTAGTCTCAAAGTGACTTCCTCTATGTATCCTTGGTTGTAGAGCTTTGGTTCAGCAAGATTTCAGGCAATTCTCAATAATAGTTGTTCGCAGTTTAGTTGTAATTTTGATGTGGTCGTGAGAGAAGGTAAGACAGTGTTTACCCACTCCACCATCTTGACTAGAATCTCAAAATCTATTTATTTTAAACTATTCAATTTCTTTAAACACATATAGATTGAAGATGTGTTTTGTGTTAGACCTTGTGATAGTGATTATAGAAAAAAGGCTGATTTCTCGCCCTGACCACACAACTTCTGAATCAGAATCTGTGAGGCACAGGGGCAGGATCAACTACATAAGTTGTGGTGTGCAGTGCAAAATGGATGTGGGGACCCCTTGTTAAAATTATTAAGAATTTTAAGATGTGGCAGCAGAGCATTAAACCAAATGCAGGGTCCTCCGAGCATGGGACCCTTGGTGACAACAGAGATTACACACCCAAGGACTGCACAGGAGCTTGTTAAAAACTCCCTCATTGTTTTGATAGGGCATCTGATTTGGGATCGTCTGTGGTAGGGAATTAAAATATACATCACTCATAGTATTTATCTGAATGCAATGAGAAGAATAATTTAGCACATATCAATGGGCTAATCAGGATCAAGGACTTACTCAAGAATTTTTAAATATAATGAGGTTCTATTGAAGATGTTCAAGAGGAAGTTTAGAAGAGGAGATTTGCAGAGGGATAAAGAAACTAGTGTAGAAAAGCTGATCCTCCATAAAATTGGCCATTGGAAAGCTTTTGGGATCCAAGGAGCTCTACAGTCTGGCTGTGCTGGTCAGAACTCTGCTGCTTGTAAGAGACAGAAAGCCCAATACACTTCTATATAAAGAAAATTGCACTGGCTCCCATAGCAGCAAAGCTGACTTCAGACACACTTGGCACAGGACCTGTTGCCATTCTTAACTTGGCTCCATTCCCATTTTATTGGCTTCTTTCTGAGACAGAATCTCTCCAAGATGTCAAAATGCTGTTCCTGCCACTCCAGTTTTTATGGTTCATGGTGAAGACAGTAGCTGCTTTCCCTAGGAGTCATACTGTCTTCTCCTAGTTAGCAGTGGCCCAAATTATTCCCCACACTAATTCCTTGTCCAGTTACAGTAGACTAGGAGACAAGATATATTAATTAGTAGAGGCCAATAAGAGCCTACTGAGTTCAGATTTCTGATTGAGATAATATGATTGGCCTCGTTTGACCTTGTTTGAACAGAGCTTCAAATGCCAGACCTCTTCATTGGTCACGGGTGAGCTTATTGTGGCAGATCAGGGGCTTTCTCCTGGTCAAAGTGAAGTGAAGCTGGTCATACCATGTTTCCCCGAAAATAAAACCTATCCCAAAAATAAGCCCCAGATAAGATCTCAGCCAGACGGATGCATTTAGTACATTATGACAATGTTCCAGAAGAAGATAACATTACTGTATTTGAATCAATGTAGATTGTTGTACATGAAAAAAATAAGACATCCCCTGAAAACAAGCCCTAATGGAGCAAAAATTAATATAAGACCCAGTCTTATTTTCAAGGAAACATGGTAACAACATAACTTATTGCCTTCCTCCTTGTCTACCATTTCTCCATACAGAGCTGGAGCTTGGAGCTTGCAGATTTCCCTTAGACGTGGACACTACGATTGAACTGTGATAATACATATGTGCACTGAGCACTATACTATGAGACAGAGTAAAACATGTGGCAAAGTCTGGCCCAAACGCAGTGCTGTGAAGGTTACAGAAGGAAAAGGTCTCATCTGTCATGCTTTTTGTAGTGTGGCCATTGGATGGGTCTTGAAGATGAGTAAGGAAGGTGAATCAGGTAAAGGAGACTTCAGGAACAGGGCACTGAGGCTGAAAAGTTTGGTGTATGATTGCTGTAGACGTTGTGATTAGTCACTTCTTTATAGGAGAGACATATATTGAACCACTACTGTATTTCCAAGGAGTAGATAGATAGGTAGATAGAAAAACAGATACCTAACCTCAGGTTTCTAGAAGCTGACAGGTGAGTTAGGAGATGAGGGAGAGATACTGTGTACACACTTCTTACTGCTACGGGCCACAGTGCTTTCCATTAGTTCTGAAGTTCTACAGTTGAAGCTCAACCACCCTCTAGAACAATGTGTTTGACTTTACCCAAGGACATTAGGCCAATCCCTTTCTGTGTCAGTTCAGTCCCTCCAAGAAGCATATACCGTGAAGGGATCCAAATGCAAGATATTTATCAGAGGGAATGTTGATGAGGGACAAAGGGGAGAAGGAGCAGAGCGACGTTGAGGAGAGCCCCTTAGGTCACGGTGCAGGCCTGACACCAGTGACAGCAGAGAGAAGGAGGAGACTCGGAGCATAGTGCAGCTCTGAGACGGTGTCTGCCTTCTGCAGGAACAGCCTCATCCAGCACAGCCCTCGGAGATGGTGATCTTGCTCCGAACATCCTTGGGGATCCCAAACTATGGCAGCTGGAGGCTCTTATCCAGCTAGACTCTCGATGGCAGCTTCTCTCTGACAAAGAGATCCAAGTGGCCCACCCCTGTGGCTATCCTATACGTTCAAAACAACAACTCATATTTCAGATTGTAGGCCATATTATTTTAATTATTAATGTTTTTTGTGTACCTGCATAATGATTGTTTAGGTTTCTCACATGACTAAATGCAGCTCCTTGAGCACAGAGAGCATGTATTGTTATTCACTTCTGAAATCTCAACATCTGGCAAATATAGAGGAGATATAATATTTAGTAAGTAATTATTGAATGAATGAATGAATGAATGAGTGATTCAATCAATCAGTCCGTGAAGATATTTGAAAGAAAATGTTAAATGATTGGGGTCAATGATTAGAAGGTTATTTGACTTTGCCATAATTTTAATGGTACAATGGAAAGACCTTGGACTTTCAAGTCTGGGAGGCTTAGATTTGACTTATGTTTCACATTGCTTATTAGGTTTGTATCTTTGGCCAAAGGGCTTGGCTTTTCTGAGTTTCCGTTTTCTCATGTATAAAAGGAAAATAGAACTTACTTCCTGGTATTTCGAGAGGGTAAAAAGACATAATGCCCATAAATGGCGGATATAGAGGCTGGCACAGAGCAGAAAGTCTATTAATGTTGCTTGCTTTACCTACTTTCCTTCTAAGATTGAATCACTCAAGTGCCTGCGGAAGAAAGTAAATTTATTTTCCTACTCTTCATTCTGAAGGGAAAGGCAGCGATGGTGAACCCCGGCGGTGAGCTCCATAGTCCAATGTTGGTGTAATAACACTCTGAATGAGTAAGCAGAGATCCACCATCTTTGAGTCCCTCACTAACCTCTAAATAACTAATGCAGCAAAGTATGCCATGCTGCCATTCCCATCTTACAGCTGGGGAAACTGAGGTTTAGGATGTTAAGTAACTCACCTTAATCTGCATTTCAGTAAGTGGAAATATTAGGATTTGAATCCAAGTCTGTGCTGAGTCTGACCAGCACAGATTCCTAACCAGTATCCTGGCTCCCGGGGGATGGCCAAGCAGTTAGGAGACACCAAGGCCTGAACCCGCTCTGGAGTTCTCTAGGTATGTTCCCAAGGTCCCCGGAAGCTGCTTGAGGGTGTTCTCATCCTGCAGAGCAGGGACCAGTAAGTAATACCATCCGGAGAGGAGGACTAAGACTTTGAGAGCTATCGGTTCCCCTTTTGTTAGGACACTCTGCCCTCTGCTGGTAGCTTTGAAGGCTTTTATACATGGGTCATTTAAAATGCCTAGCATGCACCTTTTTATTTAGAGCCCCTTGATGGTAACCAAGTTATTTCAAATAAGATTGTTACCATAGGCAGAAAGAACGGGGCCAAGGGGAGGGAGAGAGAGGGGGAGGAAAGGGAGGAGGAAGTGAGGTCATCCTTAAGAAAAAGTGCAGCTACCAGACCAGCTAGCAGTAGATTCCGTGGCTGAGAGCAGACCCAGGATTCCATCTTGCCCCGCAAGGTAAACTTTAGCTAATTATAATGGATTATAATACCATGAGCATCGCGGTTGGAAAACATCTCTACCGCAAGTCACAATGACAGTTCCCACCCAGCCAAAGAAGTGCATAAATCCCTTCTCCCCACAGGAAGGAATGGTCAGCGAGGACCTGGCTAGGACCAACTGTAACACCATCCCCTAAATCTTGAATATTTCACACCTTCATTTTCAGTGAAATAAATTCCCAAGTTTTATTGTTCTTTGGGGCAACTGCTCTTCTCTCACCTTCTTCAGCGTGTACTGTCCTCCTTTTGATAAATCTGCTGCTTGCTTGGCTTATTCGGTGCGTCCTGGAATTCTTTCCTGTGGCGTACAACAGGACTACTTCATAATATGTGCAGTTAGTTTATAAATATCTAATTATTGGCAAGGATGTTTGTGTGTGTGTGTGTGCATGTGTACTCACCCACAAAACTATAAAGCATAACAATGTCACATAATGCGCAATAGTAAATATGCTGGAATGTACAACTGGCAACGCACACATAGGAAGAAGGCAAAAAACTTAGAGTTGGGTTGAGACTAGAATTAGGATAATGGAAAAAAGAATGGCATGGCTTATAAGGAAGCTTAATAGTTGGAGTGCAGACTAGTGCAGTGAAAATAACTCCTTTTATTACCAGCATTTTACCATGAAGGGAGCCAAGGCACAGAGAGGTTAAATACTGTGACTGTGATCTCAGCCAAATGTGTGGCCAGCAGGTGTTTTAACCGAGATAACTGAGTTCAATTTGGCTTCCAGGGAAAATTAACACAGCCCTGGCCACAGGCTCTAGGCTGGTGAAGACCTTGACACCAAAACCTAAAATGAGGGTTGCAGATGGTCCAGGAAGTAAGCAAAGGAAGCGAGAATTTGTGTTTGCTCCAAAGTAACAGATGCCAGCAGCTTAGGTGGAGGTGAGGAGCTGCAGGAAAGAAAACTATATAGGATGTCATCATGACATCATGACTATGAAGAGCTTAATATAAGCATGTCACTCTGATACGTGTTTTGTACATATTGTTTCATGCTAAGTCTCAGAAAAATCATAGGGGATCAAGTTTTCCTCAAGGTTTTCAGATGGAGAAATAGAGGCTCAAAAAGCGCTTATAGGTTGAAACTTTGATGGTCACTTTTGTATCATGAGGTGAGAAGTGGTGGCCCCATGTGTCAGACTTGGGAACCAATAACGGAAGCATCTGGAAAAGGTAGACACCACAACATTTGATGATGAGCTTGCTGGACCCTTGTCTAATTCAGGTATCTCAAAGCTTAATGTACACAAAAAGCTGGGCATTTTGCTAAAATGCAGCTTTGAATTCATTAGGTCTGGAGTGGGGCTTGCAATCGTGCTGTCCAGTCAACTCCCAGGTGGTGCAGTCCTGCTGGTTCATGGACGGTGAGGCTGCATTACCTCTGAGCACCCCACTGGGCATCTGGCAAAAAGGTGGCGCTTCATGTTTCTTGGATGATGAATGAATGAATTGATTGATCAATGAGCCAATTACAGTTGAATCAAGTTGACATCTGTCCCCTTTTGAGCCTAAAATTGGATTGGTTAACACACGAATGCTTTTCCTTGTTTTGCCCTCTAGATTGTCACACTGAGATCTTTTCATCTACTTTCTTGTTAAGAAAATGCAGAAGCATAGTGAGAGAAAATATTGCTTCCCAGGCTGGGACATTTTGGAGGTGACACTTTCAAGTAGGGATATCTTGAGATATTGTTGGAAAAGTCTGACACTTGGGGCTTTAGGAATTTTCTCACTCGTTTCCTTCCTTGCCTCCCTTCCTCCTCACCTCGCTTTCTTTCTTTTTAATCGCAATAATACCTGGGTTTTTGTGATTTGTATTTTCTCGTTTTCTGTCTTTATCTGTGGCGTTCTCAAGGGTGTGTCACTTTTCTGAAAGCGACAGCAAATAGGAAATGTGCCCTACCTTCTCTACCTCCTCTCACCCAAACCACAAATGTAGAGGAATATTTTGGAAGCAACTCTGGCAATTTCCACACTGCAGTGTGTGGACTGGGTATGCAAATTCATCAGCCAGATCAGCAAAACCAGGAGGCCATCCATGGGCACACGAACTTAATGAGTATTTCATTACCTTCGAAACAGTGCTTCGCAACCTGTCCGGTTAACATTTTGCTGATGCTAGGAACTAATGAGACCTTCCCAAACCTCGGGTGGACATTACCAGAGGCTGTGCTCCCCAGACCCTCTGGGGATGGAGAAGTGCTGGAGGGAAGGGCATGAGGGCTCTGTCAGGACTGGTGGCATTGGCTTTCCTGAATTTTCAACCTTGTATCATTTGGATTCTAAGTATAAGGTATCGCAGAAGCTAGAAAAATGTCTGTGTGCCACACTGAGGACGTGTTTGTCTGAATTCAAATCTTAAAGTGGAAATAGGTATCTATATAATTACTTCAGTAAAACCTATGTTCTGACTGAGTGATTTGAATCATAAACAATGATCCGCAATCAAACTGGCAGCCCCTCCGTGCTTCCCATCAACCCCAATGGAAACTGAGTTTCCCATATAATAACAACAATAATAATATCATATATATATAATAGTGTATATTAACATAAGATTATACATTAGTGTATTATTAATAATGATGGTAATATCATTATAAATGTTATTCTGAAGGATATAAAGCTATGGTATTACAGCACTTTGGAGAAGGTGAAGAAAAAAATAAAAGAAAAATCATTCCCAACCTCCCCGCCTCCCCGTTTTAACACAATCAGAGTGAGTGTCGGGATTGATTTTCTACCTACAATTTCATTATGTATACCCTATTTCATAGGTGTATACATAGTGACCCTGTAGCTTTTGGTTTGTTTGTTGTTTTATTCAAGAGTGAGACAGATGCAGGAAAGCACAGGAAGTTTATTGAAACGAAAGTACGCCCTTGAGAGGGAAATGTGGGCGAGCTCAGAGCCTGCATCGCCTTGCCCCTGTAGTTTTGTGTCCCAATTTTTCTCGCCATTTTTATACACCATTGCAAGCATATTTATATGCGAGGATCCACTATTTATGCTGATTATTTTTAATAGCTTTGTCATCGTCACCAAGGAAATGTAAACTGGTCACTAACAAATCCACTGCAGTGTCTCTCATTAGTAGTATAAAGTTTTCAAAGGTAGAAACTAAGATGCTCTGAAATAGTGCCTGGAATTCCGCATGGAGATTTAAAAATCAGTGCTCTCGTGTGCATATTTTAAAACCACAGGTGAGCCAGTGTGAAGAGAAGGTGTCAGTTGACTTGGATTCTATTCCTGGCTCCACCAGTCATGCAACTTTCAACACCTTGCTTCATGGCAATCTTCGGTGTCTGTGAAATCAGGCTAAGCGACACCCCTTTGGCTTTCCTTAAACTGCTACGGTGAGCATTCCATGAGGGCGCCATGAAAGCACATAGGCAACATGTCACAATGCCATGTAGCTGTTGTTATTTTATGCTACTTCCTATAAGGCTCTTACTATGCCCTTAATCTTGAAAAGGCGAGGGAGCCTCAACAGCTATTGGAAAGTACCACTACCAACATGAGATCCAAAAGCAAACAAACGAAACAACTCATGACTAGCCAGGGGCCAGAAGAATGTACAGCATAAGCCAAGGCTGGCTTTGCTTGCGGCCCCAGGGGCTGCCCAAGGATCACCTTTTTTTGGGAATCTCAGAAACTCTCTGCCTGAAGTTCATCTTTCCCTCCCTCCATGGTGTCACTTAGATTCCCTGGTCCTCTTTCAGTTGGGGTCCTGTCTCTCCTTATTTTAGGCTCGACAGTCATTTATTCTACCTGGTATTCTTCTGGTTTGAACTAGAGAGAATTTCAGAATTGTGAGGGCTGTGGAGAAAGTGAAGGTATACCAAGGTACATGGCTTTAGAAGCAAATAAAGATTCAGATTTCTTACCCTGCTGATAAATTCTGGGATACTATTATGTATAAAATCTCTCTTTCTTTCTCTCTGATCTCAACAAGTATGAGAAGGTGGGAAATAAAATTGATTTTGTCACTTGTATATAACCACATACCAGTAGACACAATGAAGTGTAAAATACCTGTAAATACTGTTATAACAAGAGCATAAAGGGGTAAAACACAGTGAAGAAACCATTGATAAAAGTAACATACAATAGTCTCTGATCTTAAAAGTAACAGCCAGGTGGTCACTATCTAATAACACCTTGTGTTACATCTTTTTTTGGCTAATGGACACCGTGTAATTTGCAGTGTGAGGGGAAGAATTAATACAAATGGAAGCCTGTCACTCACAGCTAGTTTTTCCAGTAAGGCATTATTCCATTTCTTTCCATTTGTTGACTTTCAGAATTATTTTGCCAATGTTTTCAGAGAGCTGTCTTACAAATACCTTCCAGTAAGTTGAGTTTCTTTAAAAAATTTTTTCCCATTCGTACAAATTCATAGGCCAACTGTCATTTGTGTTGCTTTTGTCCACCAATGCAGAGATAATTAAACTCCCGACATCTCTAGGTGCTCCCCCCCCCCCCCCAGTTAGACTGAGCCATGCAACAATTTTTGGCCAATAAACTGAGACTGGAAATGACCATTAAATCTAGCATGCCTCCTTTATCTTGTTTTTCTCCTGCCACAGCAACCTGGGAGGGGTGGTGGGGGGTGGGGGGAGGGGAGGAGGTGGAGACATGCTTTCCAGATGGAGATTCAAGATGGAAAGTGATACAAGATAAAAGACAGCTGTGGAACCTACATCAAGCTATGATGTGAGTGAAAAATAAACTTCGCTTATGTTCGGCCACAGAGATTTCAGAGCTTCTCTGTTGCATGAGTTGGCACTAATTAACCTGACTAATAAAGCTTTGCAACAAAGCAGGTTCAAATACCCAAATGGTTTGGGCCAGGGACATTTCTGTGTATCTTGCCAGTACTTCACCCATCAAATTAGAGAAGCACAGCTGCTGCAAAGATACTTTAAATACACTGCTTAATTATTTTCAAGAGATTGTTTTTATAATGTGAATTTTCCGCAGTGTCCAGAATTAGCTCTTTGCTTCTTCTTAGGATGTTTTAGTTCTGAATGTGGTCATTTTTATGAGGCTGGTGGATGTTGTATAACTGACATTATGTGATTAGTTTCTATCATCCCCAACATGACATGACCTAGTAAAATGTTCTGGCAGCATGTGGGTGATGTAAAATACATGCTTTGTGAATGAATGAGTATACCCATTTTGAATATCTATCTCATTTTCAGAAATAGCAATTTACTGATTTCTTTTCTTGTAAGACAGCTAGCTAAGTAGTGTTGAGGCTATGATGGCCCATGGACAGAGAAGAGGCTGCAAAGAAGTTCTGGGTCTAAATTTCACCTCCACAGTACCAGCTACAAGACTTTCTGCAAGATTTCTACCTTTTCTCAGCCCCTTCCCCAACTCCCCCTAAAATGGAAAATGAGGGGCTATTTCATTGAGTTGTTGTAAAAATTAAATGGATGAAAGTACTGAAAGTATTTGAGATTTCATTAGACCACAGTAAAGAAATTTCTCAATAAACATTAGATTCCTCAGGGGAATTACAGCTTCATAGCAAAGACGAAGAGACAAAAAAACAAACAAACAAAAAAACCCCCAAAGAGTCCAGTTCAAATGACTTGTGACCACCAGGTGGCACCATTGAGTCAATATCAACCATTTTCCTAAAATAAAGGGGGAAAAAATGTCAATTCCAAAAGTCTGAAAAAACGTATATTTACCCAGTGCGATCACAACATAGACATTTTCTAAAGACTATGAGATCTGTGTGTTATAATACCTATCAAGAGCTGTGTGCTGTATCTTTTCATTTTTATTGCTTTCTAATATTTATGAAATAATTCACTGTTGACAGTTATTATCATTATAATTATTGTTAGAAAGTGATGGAAATGGAGACTTTTAATTTTTTTTTAACCCAGAGATGTTTATCGGGGAGTTACCAGGCTTTTGCAGAAGGAAAACAAAAGTTTCAAATTCCTTTCCTGGAGGACAGCGACAGTTTGCCAATGCAGAAGAAAGTCTTTTCCCATAAGGACTGGCCCCCGAATGATAAGAAGAGTTAGCTTTGCTCTTCTGCGCAGCTGAGCAGCAGAAAAATGAGCGGTTTTAGCGCCTACGGCATGGCGTCCTTTGTCATCAACTGCTGGGGCTTCCCAAGAGAGCATCTTCTCTCAGTCCCTTAGAAACTGTCCTTGAATGTGCTCTCCTCTTCCCAAAAAAACTCCATCCACCACCTCACAGACTCTGTTCCACTTCCTGGTGGGACCCTCACCTCTTGACAGGTTGATAGTGATTTAGATTCAACTACTTTTCCGCTCTCTGAGCTAGACAAGGGCTTTAGATACCTGTGGGCTGAGGAAGAACTGGAAGAGAGCTTCTTTCTAAAATTAAACTAAACTAAACTAAAAATAAATAAATATTTAAAACATGTAGAAAAGTATGGGATACAACACTTGTGTACTCACCGCCTACATCTCACAGACACTGTCGTTTCATCATAATTATATTAGCTCTTTGAAAAAAAAACAAAACAATTATAGGGAGCTAAAAGCTCCATCCACAATCCTATTTCCTTCTTTCTCTCCCCAGAGAGAACTGTTACTTGGGAAATCGGTTATCTTGCAATGTACATTTTGATTCTTTGGCTGCTTACTTATATATTGGCTCTGAAGGTAATTCTGTGCCGTGCGCATGCTGTTTCTGCTGCGGAGATGCAGGAGGTAGAATCACACAGCCCTCAGTCTCCCTCCCTCTCTGCACCCAGGGACATGTGCTACTGTCTGTCTGACCGCGTCTCTCTACCACGTTCTTATTTCTCAGGATGCTGGCAGGAAAAGGAATGCGCCATTGAAACTCAGAAGACAGAGGGTTACTCCCAGCTCTGCTCTGAGTGAACTGGAAGGCCTTGGGCAAATCACATCTTTTCTCTGAGCTACATCAGGGCATCAATGTAAAATGTCTAAAATAATACTGTTTCCATGGGGATCATTAATTTAATCTACAATTACCTATTGTAGATTTTTATTGCAGTTGAATATTACACATTTCTTGTACTTGGGATTAGAAATGCAAACTCAAGGCAGCATCATAGGGAAAAAAAAATTTCCTTCTTGAGTGGAAAACAGGGGCATTAAAAACAATTACTATCTGATGTGATTAGTATTATAATTAGGATGTTTGTTAACTGCATGAGAACCCAGGAGAGAAAAACATTAGCCCTGCCCTCGGGCATCAGAGGGAAATTTGTTACTGTTCTTTGTTAAATTCAGTTTCCCAAACTTCATATTTTTGTGTACCAACTACACACAAACATGATGGAGAAAAAAGGATGGGGCAAATCAACATTTATTTGGCACTTACTGAAGTCCAGGCAGGAAACATATCCAATCTCACTTCTTTTTCCTCTTATCCATTCATATTTTTCCTTTATTTATGTAGTGCTTATACTGTTCCTGGTATTAAGAAAATGATGTCTTGTCCTGTTTTCCAGATAAGAAAGCTGAGACTCCATAAGGAAAGACAAAATATCTGAGCTCAGAGGGCAAGTAAGGACTGTAAGCCCCACACCGTGATGGCAGCCCCTGGTCAGGGTGGGGAGTGGGGCTGGGGCACCGGAGGTGTGTTTCCAACCTCCACTCAGTCTCATCTGAATCAGTCACTTTGGGGTAACTCTTCCAAGTCAAAAATGGCCTTATCTTCTTGGCTGTCTTTGTTAACGTCTCAGTGTGTCCCTTCCTCCTGGAAGCTCTCAGCTACCCTGGCTTCCAAGAAACCACCCTTCTCGCTTTCTCTGTATCTCCTCCTACCTCCTGTCAGCCTCCTCAGAGGCCTCCACCTTGTTACACCAACGTCCATCTGCAATCCTTTGCTACTGTATTTGATAGATTGTATCTCACGCCCTGGTAGCTATTCTCATGGTTTTATCCCCAGCCTATACGCCAACCTTCTTTACTGGGCTCTGGCTCTCACTGCTGGCTCTCACATGAGAGCCTCTCCATCAGAGAGGCATAAATAACTCCACTGTTATTTCTGTTATTAAAAATAGACTTTGACCTTCTTCTTAAACTTAGCTGAAGTTTTGCTGAGCTGTGTATAAATGAAAACAGTTTTCATATACTTATCATAATTTTTCTACTATGCAATGAACATACTAAACATTAACATTAAAAATATCAAGTGCCCCCTAAAGTCATGTCACTTCCCACAACCCTTGTGGAATGTGTAAAACATTCTCCAAACGTGGACTTGGTCCTTGCTACATATTGTTCATATCGAAAGGTATCCAAGTGAGTCATTATAGCACATCTGTGCTAAGTGTGATTATCTCTGTTTCACGGAAGAGAACACTGGAGGGTTAGAGAGGTGATGTAACGAGCCAGCTGGTAAGTAAGGGACCAGGACAGGAGTCAGTGCTGGTGATAGATCCCACTCCGGGTTCTGCTACCTTACCCAGGCTGTCTGCCATCAGCCATGTTCCCGTCAGTCCTGAACATGCAAATTCCTTGTGTCACATGCTTCAGTGTTGCCCCATTGCTTACAGGAAAAAGTCCACATGCCTTAACACGGCATATAAGACCCCCATGAACATGGTGCATTTCTCCCATCCTGTCTCATCTCTCATCACCTGCCTCCTGCTCCATTCTCCAGAAACTCTGGTCTGCTGGCCAGAGCCCACTCCATCTGGGTGACTTCTGGCTGGAAGTCTCCTCAGACCTCTGTCCCCTCTCTACCTGTCCTTACTAATCTATTCTCCCCCTAACACTTACATGCAGACTCACCTTCTCTAGGACCCTCTGACAGCTCCTCCCCCATTCCCAGGGTGGGCTGCTTGTCTTTCTCCTGCCTCTGCATGCGTACCTATCTCACCTCACCACATCATGTTAAAACCACCTGCTGTGTTTCCATCTCCTTCCCAAAAGACCATGTGCCCTCCAGGAAGGACCTGTGTTTTTCCACTCACCTCCAGTCCAGCAAACCTACCCCAGACCAGGTTCAATGAATCAGATTTAAATACATGAATATATTTTTTCTGTTGAATGACAAACTTCATGAGAATAAGAACTCAGATTTCTTTGCATTGGTTTCCCACCTACGACATAAGTATTTGTTGAAATTAAACATTAAGATATCTCTTGCATTTAGAACATTATCTTGCTAGTCTCATCTGATCTACAACTAGATTCTGTTTTGAAGGAATTTAGTTCACTTTCGGAGACGATATTAAATCATGTCGTCATCTCGGTTTTTATTTCCCGGTGACCTTTTATGTAGAAAGGGCCAGCTCTTTTGGCCTCTGCGGTTTGTTCCCTTAAGAACCTGACAGTCCAGGCTTTGGAGAAACACACTTCCTGTTCCTGTTGATGAAGATATTGCCGGGGAAATTCTGACTGCTCAGCTTTTGGATTTTCGCCCTGTGCTCAATAACTCTTCTTAATTAGCCCCTTGGAAATCTTCCCTCTTTCCAAAAATACCATTTTGCTGTAGGGAGACAAGGACAATCTCAGGATGAGAATTTTTCCCCGAGAGATAATCCCAGATTTCCACTGCAGAATCAGATAAAAGCTGTAACATATTTCAGAGGCTCTTGTTATCAAAATGTGTGTGCTGAACCTTTGTTGTCCATCTCTGCACAGTGAGTACAGATCGTTGTTTGGTGACATATGAAGGTCAGGTGCTCTTTGTTTAGAATCAGGCTATTTTTGCAATAATTTTAATCATCGTTTAATCCCCTACCCCCTTTTCTCTCCAGTAGATTTACCTTTTCTCTACCAGATGAAATGTTACCCAGACCTGGGGATTTAGCAAACGTCAGTTCTATTTTACTTTCAAGTATACCATTCACACTACCTCGGTTGGAACCAGTTCCTTCTCCTGGAGGGGGGAAGAGGGCAGTATCTTGTTTCTATTTCTATGGGAACCTTCTAGAATTGAGCTTGTGTAAATTTCTCCTCTGCTGAGAAGTATGTTTCTGAAGGACACAGGTCATGCCCTCTTTACCTTTGCATTTTCTGTGCTTGCACACAGTGGTTTGTTTAAAAATTTGTTGAGATGAATGAAAACAAAGCAGTTGGCCTCTGTCTCTAGGTTTTCCCATCTTTTGCAAAGGGACCTTCATAAAACAAAGAGCTGACCCATCTTCCTGGTCTGACAGGTCATCTGCGGGGGTCTGGCATTTTGACCTGCTCCACTTGCATCTCATATCACTCCTCGCCTGGTGTCTGAGCCTCACAGAGTCCATAAGGGGAGGGGGTTGGCTGGAGCCCCACGTGCAAGTCCATCCTGCCCACATCCCAAGTCTGTTCTGCGTTCTGAGCCTCATCGTGTTTATCATATCTTAACACCCCCTGGCAATCAGGTCTCTGAGGGGTGGGAAGGACCTGGATTCTCTTATTCAAAGTCATATTCTGGTGCCAGGTATAGCCTATGGCACAGAGTAAGGGCTGAGCCAGCCACTGCTTATTGAATGCATGAGGAGTAAGTGAACGAATCCATGCTCTTCACTAGGATATTTTTCTCCCTGCTCCCCTCCTCATCTGCCAACTCAAACTCATGCTCGGCGATGCAGTTCAGACTCATGTGGTGGCAGCCTTCCCAGATCATTCCCCTGGCCCTTGGACAAGGTTCCCCTCGTCTGTGATCGCTTAATGCCTTTGCAGACATTTCTCATCGCCTACATCACACCACGTTGTAATTCTCTCTTATTGGTCTCTCTCATTCTCCTACAGGATGGTGGGCTCTGTAAAGGTGGAGACTTTAACTGAGTCATCCTAGTTTTCCTGACCATTAGGTCTCTATCTATAGGAGGCACTGAAGATACATTTGTTGAATAGATGGCCAAGAAAATATGTAATGTTTACATCACTACTTATCCTACGAAAGTGGGGCATCAGCCCAGATAATGATAAATACCACCATCCTTCTGGTGATTTGCAACTGGAAGAAGAGGGACAACATATGTAAATGGACAGATCCCAGATCTGCTGGTCCTTGGGGTCTAGAAAATGCTTTGCAAGCCCTCTATTGATTTCCAGAGACCAGCTGGGACTCAGGTGATAATTAACAATGTACAGACAAAGGCAAACAGGGGAAATGAAGCATCTTTAAATATACTCAAAGCCAAATGTCTCCAGTAGGGATATTGGCAAGTAATTCCCCACAAGGGATGGCAGCTACTGCTGAAGGGTAATGAGGGATGAGGAAGTGAGCAAAAGACTATTCTTTAGTAAAAGATGGCTTCCCAATATCTGACTGTAACCTATGTTCTTGGAAAACGATGGACATGTATAATGCCTGATCATTTTGGTGTTCTGGGAGCAATTTCAATGTGTATATTGGGGGGAGGGGTGTTCCCACACCAGACACCAGCTGGGTGTCCTAAAATTGAATTCCATTCTGACATTATCTACCAGGACACATCAGATACCACAAGTTAAGGGCTCAGTCTTACAAGACTGCCCCTCCATCCCACTGTACACAATTCAAGTGCTAGTCACCTGTGCTTCTGATTGGCTATAAATCAAAGTTTCTCATGACCCCCTCCTTGGATTTGACTAATGTGCTAGAATAGCTCACAGAACTCAGTGAAATATTTCACTTACTAGATCACTGGTTTGTTATAAAAGAATGTAACTCAGCAACAGCCAGACAGAAGAGATGCAGAGGGCAAAGCCTGGGGAAAGAGGACGCACCTTCCATGCCTTCTACGTACACCATTATGTCCACGTCTCTAGGTGTTCACCAGCCCAGCCTGGAAGCTCTCCCAACGCTGTTCTGTTGGGTTTTTATGGAGGCTTCATTACAGAGTCATGATGGATCAATTCAACCTCCAGACCCTTTCTCATTCCCAAAGGTTGGGGGAAGGAAGACACTGAAAGTTCCAACCCTTTAAACAAATGGTTGGTCCCCCAGCAACTAGTCCCCATCCTTGGGTTACCTAAGGACTTTCCAAAAGTCACCTCATTAACATAAGATACCTTTATGTCTGTTTTCACAGGGTTTTCTAAGGGCTTTAGGCGCTCTATACCCGGAAAGGTCAAAAACTGTGTATATATACAGATATATGTACAGATATATAATTATATATATACAGATATATGTACAGATATATAATAATATATAGATATATAATATATATACATGTATATGTATATATACACACACATATATATACAGATATATAATTATATATACAAATATATAATATATATACAAGTATATATATACACATATATACATATACATATATACATATACATATATGTGTATATATATAGATACATAATAATATATATACACAGATATATATATACACACACACATATATATACATATATATATATATATATATATATATATATATATAAAATTATTATAAATCACACTGACTATGGACATTTATAGTACCAAGAGCTTTAAAAGCTTTAAATGATGCTCCTTTATGACTGTTTAATAGAAAGTGGGGTTCAAGGGATGAAATTATTATTATTATTATTATTATTATTATTATTTTGCCTATTTTGCTCCAGAATCATGAATCCGTGGCAATATAAGGTAGTTATTAAAAGTATGCACTTAGAGTCAAGTTAACCTCAATTGCAATCCATTTTCTGCTCACAACTGATGATGTTACTTTGGTCAAGTTATTTCACCTCTCTCTCCTTTGGTGTGTTTTTCTGCAAGACAGAGTGAGTTATGGTACCTTCCTCATGGAGTTAGTGGGACAATGAAATGAGGCAATGCAAGTAAAGCACGGTGCAGTTAGTTACTATTTTAATGGTGAATAATGATAGATAATATCTCTTCAAATTTGTTTTGGAAGAGGTAATGGAGAATCTTCAAACCCTTATTGAGGTATTTTCCAGATTGGTTGTCTATGCATGATTGTGCAAGCCTGTCGCTCCCAGTGACAGCCTGATGGTGACACCTCATGGTTTTTTGGCTCCCACAAGCCTGACCACTGATGGTGGCATCATCAGATTCCCAGGCCACCCTACTTAAACATTCACACAATTCCTGAGCAATTACATGGGATCAAGAGACTTGAGGGAGACAGGACGGCAGGCGAGGAAGCATTTATTCTCACACTTTCCCTCAGAGTGGGTAGGGAAAACCCTGAATTTTCAGTCTTCTCCAGCCACACCCCTACTTCTGTGCCATTGTCTTCATGCTTTCTGTAAACACAATTCACACACTGTTAAACTTTGCACAGTGATCACTGAAATAGAGCCTCACTTTAGTATTTGTAACTCAATCAAGGTTACCTGACTAGTAAATGTTAGACTTAGGATTCATCCAGGCTGTCATGTGGGTCTTAGGTTATCTAATCGATTCACTCATTGAGAATCACTTCAGGGATACCTACCATATGCCAGGTGTTTTACAATAGCCAAACTTATAGGTTTGCCTCTGCCTAAAAAATAGGTTAAGCAATGGGAACCTTAAAATTTAAGATTTTAAAAACATATCTCTCAGTTCATATGTTCAAAAGTGACCCTTTTATATAAAAGTCCAGTAAATTCAAGTGTTAGTGAAATGTTGCAGGCAAATTTCAACTCCGCTACGATGGCGGACTTACAAGTGTTCTTGAGTTGACAAATCAGAGCTGGCAAGTGTCTAACTAGAAGAGCTTCTTTATTTTAATCTCATAGTTACAAAGAAAATAGGAACCTGAGACACCTAGATTCAGATTTCCTGTCTCACAATACATATCCCTACATCTCCCTGGTCCTTGTGTCCTGAATCAGAAAAGTATATATTTTAAATAAGTGATTATCCATAATAACTGATAAACAAAATGACTCGTGGATTTTCAGAGCTGTGAGGTGATATTGATAATGAGGATGGTGGTGGTGGTGAAATTAATCATACTAGGAACTAATAATTATTGATTCCAGGCTAAATCAAGGCATCAGGTTAATGTTTGCATGTATAGCATTTTAGTTAATCCTTACAAAAAAAATCTTGTAGTATCCTGGGTTTCAGACAAGGAAGCTAAAGCTTTGAGAGACTTTCCAACCATCATGAAACAATAAGTGGCAGAGCTGGGACTTGACCCGGCTGCATTGGAGTTCAGAGTCAAGCCCCTAATACCACACATAATTCCTCAGCTTCATTAACTAAATCTCTTCCACTTCACAATTGTAATTGAAATCTAAGTGGTTACATCTCATGCCCGAGGTATCAGTGAGTGACAAACGATGACAGGGACTTTAAGTATCCCAACTCTTATGGTTCTATTTGTTTTTAAACAGTTTATCAAACACAATTTCAGGGCAGTTCTCTGTCAGGATGCTTTCCCTCTTCTTGCCTTTAGTTGGTAAAAACTGTCCCACGGCTTATTCTCATTCCTCAAGTCTCGGCTTAAATATTTCCCTATTAGTCATGACAGGCTAGGTTACACTATGGGTAAAAGAAAACTTAGGGCCTCAAAGCAGTAAAACGTTACTACTTGGTCATACTCTGTACTCATTAAAGGGCAGTTTGCGGCTCTGCTCTGAGCACCCTCCCTCCAGGGGCCCAGGGTGAGGAAGTACCTTTCATCTGGGAGGTGTCTGATCCCTACATGGAAGTCGGAGAGCACTGAGCATCTAGAACCATCATTCAGTGCTGTGAATGGAAATCACCATCTCATGTCTATTCACAACCTGTTATCTGGAAATAGTGTCATGGTCCCACGTCACAGGAGGGGGGCAGGAAGAGGGGCCCTACTACCTGCCTGGGAGGCACAGAGCCCAAAATGCTCTGCATATACTGAGGACCTTCATGGAGACTTCCTCAGAGAAGACGTATTCTCAGCAGTGGCTGCGTTCCTCCACTTACAGCCACAGCTCGTGATTATATGTGTTGCCAGATCCTGGTAACAGTTCTTCCCTCCCCACTGGTGATAGTCCTTGGGCCCATCCTCACCTTCTATGGGTTTCCCTAACCCTCCCAACACCTTGTGGGTAGCTCCTCCATTAGGCTCGTTAGTTACCACTTTGAGTGAGGTCTCTTTCTTCCTGGATCATGAGTCTCCACAAACCAATAACGTCAGATCTCAGCTTGGATCCATCCTTTTATTCCTCTCAAAAGCAATTGATCTCCATATGGAAACCTCCACTCTCTCCTTGACGCACTGCAACAGGTTTTCTGCCTGTTCTGCTCTCTCATACTAGTTCTCTCTAAAGTGACCAGTAATCTCCACACGACAAAGTTAAAGGATGGTATGATTACCTTATTCCAATTCTCTTTCCAACGCAGGGGTAGGAGCAGACCTGATTAACAAGTCTGGTGCCTAAAAGCAGATGTTCAAATAAGGACATAGATGCTAGGAGTGCCTCAGTCTTTGTAACATTTCGATTAGGGTGGGGGTTGGACCTAACACCTTGGTGGGAGTCAGAGATCACCACTCACAAAACTGACCTCTCTCCTCTCCTTGATCGTCTCTTGTAGGTGGGGATACTTGAGATGCTGGCTTTCCATTGCCTCAAAGAAAGTTTCTCCTCCAAATGTTTGCAGCCATCCTTAGGATCTGTAAGTACTTTACATATCTGTCCGTAGGTTTGGTTTCTTATCCCTGATCTGGGAAAAATAGGACAGTCTCATGCAATATAGTGCTATACCCTTTGTTCCAGTTAGGTATTGCATATAAAAACTTACTCAAAACTGTGTGACTAAAAACAGGATGATGTGTTATTTCTTGTGAGTATGTGGTTCAGTGATTTGAGCAGGTTCAGCTACTAGGAGAGTCTTCTGTAGCTTGCTGAACCTGCCCATTGCTTTATGTTCAGGAATTGTGTGAGCTCTATAGCTAAACCTTTGACAGCTTGAAACCGGCCATGATGGGGATATTGACATCACAAAAATCAGCAAACACTACCATCTTTTTAATTTTTATCCCAGAGGGCCTGCACACCATTGCTTCTGTTAGGCATATCCTTGACAGTGGTCAGTATTCAGCTGGAGGGTGGGCTGGTCTGGAGGGTCCAAGGCTTCACTCACATGTCTGACACCTTAGTGGGGGTGGCTAGAAGGTTCAGCAAGGTTTGCGAATCAGAGCACCTACTCATGGCCTCTCCAGCATGGTGGTCTCAGGGTGGTCGGAATTTTTTATATCGCCATTCAAAGCCAGTGTTACAAGAATTCAGGCAGAAGCTGCAAGGCTTTTTCATGACTTAGTTTCAAATGCCACAGTATTTATCAATCAACTTACTTTGTCCAGGCCAGATCTAAAGGAATCAGACTTCCTCTCTCAGTGGAGGAAGTACTATAAGGTTAGTGACTACCTTAGACATCTTTCCTTGATGGTAGACACACACACACACACACACACACACACACACACACACACAATGAATATGATTGTCTTATTAATAGTTCGGCCTCAGTATTTCATAGGCATATCTAAACTGAATTAATATTCTTTTTCCTTGTATTAATTAGAAAAACTCCTGCTAGCTGCTATCACATACAAATCCTGAAAAATTCTTTGCTTACCCTGTTCAATGTGATCACATGAAGGCCAGTACTCCATGCAGGGAGTCAGAGATTCAGGCTTCTTCAGTGCTGTGGCTCTGCTATCTTCCACAGGTGGCTTTAAGACTTCAAGTTCCCTCCTAGTGCACGTTGGCTGGCAGAAGGAGGAAGGAGCATGGAGATCCCTTGGGAGTTTTCAGGGCCTAGACCCTTTCCTCCCACTCTTAGGATCCATGCTATCTTCCTCCTACGGGAGACAACTCAGAGCGCCGTGTAGGAATTGCATCCTTTCCAAAGCCCAGGTCTAAGGGTGATGTGTAGCCCTCGCCATCAGACCAGGTACTGATGCTCCGTTTTAGTTCACTGACCCATGGATGAAAATGCAAGTTATCTCTACTCACAAGTTCCCTCTGCCAGCCAATAGAGAATGATGTAGGACAGCTGCAAGGAAACTTCCATCTGAACAAGGGAAAAGGAGAAGACACACATCAGCTTCTAATCCATCGTAATTCATGTCTAATTCTTGTTGGATAGAAATTTTGCCGGTTTTCTACTTACGGGAAGGGAGAAGTTCTGACTTGAGCCCCCGTTCTGCTTTCATTCCAGCAGGTCACTGACTCCATCTTCTAGGGGGTTCCTTTGTGTCTGTCATCTCCCTTGGCCACATCTGAGGGATGATGTGGAGCATTTCTTTTCTGTGCTGCTGTTTCAGCCTCATTCCAGCTCATGAAAGATTGGTGATTGTGGAGTTATTTTGAGTCTTGAACTAGTTCCCCCCCCCCATTATTAGTTTTATTCCAGTGTCATATTTTCTTTGGAAAAACAATTTCCTTACAAGCTTTGCAAGCTTCTGATTTATTTATTAGTCAGTGTCGTGTGGTTGTTACCATTCCCAAAGTTCCTTTGTCAGTTGTGATTCACGAATCCCATTTCTTTCTTCCTTCATTGTTGTGAGGCCTCTTCCTTTCTCTAGTAAAGGACAGCTCCTATCTTGAGTATTCGGAAACAGGATCTGGGAAGGGCACATCTTTATTCTGATCATTACCACAGGGCTGAATCTTTTCCTTCAGTTGAGAAGTTGTCCTGGGTCTTTCACATAAAACCTTTTAAAATCGCATTTTTACACTTGGTGCCTAGAAATTAACTTTTCCAACCCTGGCTAACTCAGCGCTTCTGGGCTTTGGCATTCTTCTTTTCTGCTTGCCAACCAATTCTTTCCTGAGCTATTTTTCCCTTTTCTTTAAACCTTGCCAAATGCACCCAATAATGACTAATACACATTAGTAAAATCTGTATATAGCCTCCTTTTTAGCTCAAGGGGAGCATGATGTGCCTTCCAAGATATCATGACAATTTAGCAAGTGATTTGCTACTGTGTAGCATGGGTCTCTAGCCACCCAGCAGCCACCCTGTCACCTGCCAGTCAACTAAGGAAACGATACCTGAGTGTAGTGTATTTTGTTTAGTTTCTGCTGTTTGTTGGCTTTTGCTTTCATAGCAACTCCATACTTCAAAGTGCCAATTTGTGATTTAGTCAGGGTATGCTAACTTCTGTGAGAAACAACCCCAGATCTCACTGGCTTAATATCACGGAAGACAATTCCTCACTCATGATGGTCTAACATGTGTGTAGTGGTTTTCCTTTCATCAGTGACTCATAGTCTCAGGATACTTCCACTCTGTGGCTCCAAAATCACCCTGAAGTCCCCCCACGGGGCAGCCAGGCAAGAAAACATGGAGGGTCATGGGAGATTTTAGGAGCCAGGACTGGAAGTGGCACTTGTCATTTATGCCTATGTTTCATTGGCTGGAATTGTCACATAGGTCTACAATGCAATCTTCCTATGGGACTAAGAGGAAAAGTAAACAGATCTGCTGACTGTATAGCATTGTCTCAATCACAGCTTTCAAGTGATCCCTTTCTACATTTTGTATCTAATTGAGTAATAACCTCATTTACTTGGCCCCAGAGACAAAGGCCAAAGAGTAAGGCTTCCATACCCAATCTTTCACGAAGTCCAATCCTCTTGGTATCTTTCCATTAAGTTCTTCTCTTTCTTTCTTTTCTTTCTCTCTTTTCTTTTCTTTTCTTTTCTTTTCTTTTCTTTTCTTTTCTTTTCTTTTCTTTTCTTTTCTTTTCTTTTCTTTTCTTTTCTTTTCTTTCTTTCTTTCTTCTTTCTTTCTTCTATCCTTCCTTCCTTCCTTCCATCCTTCCTTCCTTTCCCTCCCTCCCTCCCTCCCTCCCTCCCTCCCTCCCTCCCTCCCTCCCTCCCTCCCTCCCTCCTTCCTTCCTTCCTTCCTTCCTGCTCTCGCTCTCACTCTCGCTCTCTCTCGCTCTCTCTCTCTGTTTCTTTTTTTCTTTCTTTCCCTACTATGACAATCACTGTCTTCATCGAGCCATTCATTTTGGCCCTGTGGGGATTTTTTCAGTCAGTATCTACCCAGTCTTCTTACCTGCTGTTAAGACTTTGCCAGACGAAGGTCCATTCTGCTGCTACACTTGTTTTAATGAAGCAAAAACATGACCGTCTTTCTCCAGGGCTTTAAATCTTTCAATCAGTCTGTGTGTCTTAGGATAAGCATTACATTTCTTAGAAACACAAAGCCCCTTTAAAGATCTGTGCCCTTAAAGATCTACCTTTTCCCTCTCCTCTCTCCACTCTTTGCTCCAACCAACACCAAACACTTTTAAAATTAAACTTTTTATTTTGACATATTTGTAAATCCACACAATTGATAATTGTGTGTCATAAACAATATCCCAATCACGTTTAACTCCTGAAATCTATCATGCCTCTACCTCCCCCATAACCCTCCACAGTGACTTTTCTATCTGAGTCTTACTGACGATTTAATCCTTGTTGCACCTGTTACCTTCAGTGGGAGTCCTTCTCATCTCACCCCTCAGGGTTTCCTTCCTACGTCACTGGGTCATAGTCTCACCGTCATACTCCCTTCTGGGGTGTCCAGACTCTGCATGTGCCAAAGAAAGAGCTTCCCTTTATCTGGCTCCTGATAGATAACCTCTCGGCCTTTGCAAAATCCTGCCTGATAAGAGCTTTCTGTATACCTGCGCCACTGTAGATGGTTTATGCTAATAATATATTTATGTGGGGACCTTGGACCAAGCTCTATCAGTTTGACATCTGGAGGGACTAGAGACCGAGAAACTAATGTCCCCTCAGTGGGTGTCCAGGCCCGTGACTGACTACGAAAGCCCAGGGAAGCTCCCCTGGTGAGCGGTACTCCGTGGGTGTTGGCACAATGTTGCAGGTAGAATTAGGCACTGTCTGTACCACTCCACTGAGAGAGGTCAATGGAAGGTTATGTCTGGTCTTTCCTGAACTTTGCCCCGTTTTCCTCTGCTGACTTTAATCTCTGTCCTTTGGCTGTAATAAACTAACTGAGCATAATGGCTTTTCTGAGCTCTGTGAGTCCTTCTAGCAAACTGTTGACCTAAGAGTGGTCTTGGGGACTCAGCATGGCACAGAATCTGGTTTCAGAATTAATTAGCTGTGTGAGCATGGACAGATCAACTCTGTAAGCTTTTGTGTTATCATCCAATATGTGGGATAACAGTAATGGTACTTAACCTCATTAAGATCTTGTTAGGATTCAATGCTGCATTTATAGCTGTGGACTTACAATTCGTGATCAATAAATCTTAGCTGCCGTCACTGTCATAAGTATATGAGGAGAATTTCCAAGTTATTACCTATTCTATAGTTTTTAATAAATATCTTAAAATACCCATATACTCTTCTAATAAAGGTAACAGCATGCTTTATTCAGCCTCCCCTTTATTGTTTTTTTTTTTTTTTTTTTTTTATGTGAATAGAGAATTTATTTAACGTTTAAATCTTTTGTATTTTTTCATCACTGTAGATAACATGGTTCTGGGTCTACACATTATGATTTCTATATTTAGGGTTATTTCCTTAAGACACATTCCAGAGATAAAATTTCTGGGTCAAAGGATTAAATATTTTAATGTTTCCTGATGCACACCAACAGGTTGCTTTCCAAAATATTTGTACTATATTGCACTTTGCAAAGCATAGTAAAATTTGTCCATTTTCTTAGGCCCATGAGGGCACAGGAAAGAAATGATTTCTTTGGATCAAACGTCTCAGAGTAACCAATCATCCTAATGTGACCATAAATTTCCTGAGAACAAACTGAAAAAAACAACTTTTGCTCTCTCTGGTTCTGAAATGGAAGGTCCATATTTGCACAGATTGCAATTAAGTATATTCTGTATTCACTCATCTATGCATAAGATGAGAATCCTCCTAACAAATGCATCATAATGTAGAAAAAAATAACTTCTATTAGCAAATCTGCATCTATTTGAGAGGATTAAGGGGAGAGGAAAACATTTTTAGCTTTAGTGTCACAGAAGGAATTAATTCATTAGGCAGAGTTATGCTAATCACATTCATGCGTAATGTGATAGTCTTGACATTAATGTTTGCACAAATCTGAGGCAGGAAATGAATATTTTTCCAGAGGTGAATTTTAATTTTGGTTTCCCCAAGTATATTAATGTCATTATTGCATTTTCACCTTACCTACACACCTCTTCTAATAAAATGAGGTGACAGGCTAAATAAAGTTAGTAGCAGCATACTGAAACTTTATCCTTTAATCTTGGAATTTTTTAAATGTTTCAGTTCCTGCTGCTTATTGGCATGTGGGAAGACAGCACTAGACGTCTGGTGAACTCCAGCTGGTGGAGGAAGCCAGACGGGTTTCTGAATGTCTTGAGATCACAAAATAGCACCCTGGCATCCATGGGTGCTGGTGAAGACGGAGGACTTTGCAAGGTCAGTGTGCCCTCCTCCCCCCAACACCCAGTAGCAGGAGATTCCTGAGAAGCTCACTGAGGGTGTCTTTAAGGTGAGAGCTTTTAGGGGTGCTGGGTGGAAGCTGTGGTTATCAAGCAGATGCGGACACTTGTGTGTTCCTCCTACTGACCTCACCACACTTACCACTTACTTATCCACTGGTCCTTTAAAGAGCCTGTCCCCTGGACTTGCATTAAACGCCGCCTCAGGGGCCATGCTCAGATGCTTCCTGGTATCCATGCTGTCCTCTTTTTATTCCTGCACAGCCAAATTCTAAACATCCTGCAGACTCGGCTCAGTGCGTCTGCCCAGGATCCCTTCTCTCTCTTCCTTCTGGATATTCCATTTGCTCAGCACATTCAAGCTTGTGTCATAGTAATTTCTGTCCTTGACCACTCCCTCATATTAACCATTCAATTCTCAAGGAAAGGACTTGGGTCTGATTTACCTTTATATTTCCAACAGCTACTTGCACATAGCAGTCATTAACGGAGAGCCTGCGGAACAAATCAATGAGCATCAGTAGCTACTTGGACAATTAGAGATTTTGTGTAAATGTGCAGCAGAGTAGGGGGAAAATTCTGGCTTTTGGGACATTCGTTCCTTCTTTAATTATGTATGTTACATATATTGAGATTTAATACATGTAATAGATAATAGATATATTCACTTCTACATGTACACTTACTATGACCCAGGCACAGCACAAACCCCGGCTCATCTAATAAACTGTGAGATTTTAGACAAAGGACTTAATCTCTCTGAGTCTCAGCTTCCTCATCCGTAAAGTGGAGATAATAGTCTCTGACTTGCAAGGGCTTCGGAGCATTCAGTGTGAAAAATTATTTAAAGCTCTCAGTGTGACATTTGCTTAATAATTGCTATTTTCCTTCTTCTTTGCCCTTCTATCTGACAAAAAAAAATTGTAAATCAATCAAAAACACAATCCCTTTCCTCATTAGTACTATGTGGGTTCCTATGCTTCAGATAAAAGAAACACAGAAGTAAGGAAAACGTTTCTCAAAAAATAGTCTCGTCTTGACGAGTAGGCCGTATAAAGGATATTTCTCAAACTAGAACACAGAACAACACATCCTGAAAGTTCGATGATGGGCTATGTCCCTACAGTCCTGTGAGTTGGAAGGGGCTTCATCTTATTTTCTAACGTGGAAACTGAGGCTCAGTACAATCAATGGCTTCTTCATGGCTATACAGGCCGGAAGCACCAGGCTGAGAAGGTGTGCCCCCTACTGACTCCCACAGAACACTTCCCTGTCTCTGAAACCTTTATCTGTAAGAGGTGCTGTTACCTAAACATGCACTTCAGCAGAGATGTCTGCCTGTTATTTTCCCAGCGGGCTCAATTTCCAGTAGGCCTCACCTTTTCAAGCACCCAGCCTCCTGCTTCTGGAATCCTGCAAGCAAGGCTTAGTAAATATGTCATCAAGGCAGTGTGTCATAAATCCATCAGCCTTCTCTGGCTCTGCCTTAATGCTGACTGAATGCTGCTGCAAGCACAGCCCAGGTAGACGCCGGTGAGCTGTAATGGGAACCGAAGGAGCCTGCTTTCAATGAGCTGGAACCTTCTGCCTGAGTTAATGTTTCAGCGCATTTGTTTGTGTCCTGCAGCTGGCTAAGCAGTTTTGGTGATGTGACAGTAGTTTCCACGGATTTATTTTCACCCCTCATCAGGCTTGACCCACAGCCTTTCTGTTCCGCTGTCCCCATCATGGAAGTGTTTTGGGATGAGGTTTATGCAGGGCCCTGACCACGGCTCTGAGAAAGAGCTGAGGGCACCTGAAACAGCTGCGGGAAAGGAACTCAACAAGCCCCTTACCCTTTTCCAAATAAGGGCAGCACAATAACCCGTGCTCACCGCTTGATATTTCTTTCAAGGAGACAATGCATTGAGAGAACTCTGGCCTGGGATCTGGGGAACTGGCTTTAGTTCTTCTGAGAGGATGTTACTAGGTAACCACAGACAATTCACTTTGACTACAGATGTGTCTGACCATAAAAATCACTTGGGACAACAAGTGCTTGTAGAAAAAAAATAATAGATTCTTGAGCTTGTCCTCAGATTATTGCTTCAGACCCTTCAAGGGATAAGTCTGGAACTTTATGTTTTAAACAATGTTTCAGGAGATGCTTGCAATCAGATTTTTTTCAAAATTACCGGCCTCCAGGATCTCTATGTCCCCTGACAGCTCATATTTAATAACAGGGAGTGCTTCTGTATTAGTGGTCCACACTCCACCTGCTTCAGATTACCTGGGGCCTTTGCTAAAAATGCAAATTCCCAGGCTTATTGAAGCCATGCTAAATCAGAACCCTGGGGAGTACGACTCATGCACTTCGATGACAGGTTCTCCAAGTGATTTTTATCTGCACCAAATTCTGAGAATGGCTAATAGAATTTCTTTATACAGTTTATTATGTTTGGAGATATTATCAACATCCTAAGGCAGTTGTGAGGATTGCAAGAGATACAGCATTTAGCAGAGTGCCTGCCACGGGCAAGTCCTTGGTAAATACTAGCTACAAACACAACAGTGTTTAGTGCTTTTCTTGGGCAGGCATGGCATCTTCTATTGCTGATTTCCAGAACATACTACACGGGGGTATGGTGGCTGGTCAGTATATTCTTACTGATTTAAGCTGCTTTTGTATTTCAAGCGTTTATGATTTTTATTCTCTTTTTGCTCTTCCCTCTCACGTATATTTTTGTACTGGATGAATCTCAGCGGGGTGAGCCCTGCACCTTGACCACAGCTATTCTGGTCACCATACAATGCTACATTTGGACGGTTCCGATGGAGATGCTGAGGTAATGTCCTCAGAGATGAGCAGGGTGGTTATTACTGGTCTCATGTCATGGATGAGAAAACAGATCCAGAGAGGAAAAGTGACCTTGGACAAGGTTGCTCTGTTGGTTGGTAAAAAAGCTGAGACGAGATTCTCCACCTTCCATCCAGAGTCTTTTCCACTTCACCGCACTGCTTCTCGTAGTTGCCATGACAGGTCTGCTGCTAACATCAACTCTGTTTCCTAAAACTTTCCTTCCTTTGACTTCATTCTCTGCACTCACGCCTTCTCCCCTTTTGTGATCCCAAATTTCCATGTCGGCCCTGTCCTCTGCTAGTATGTAATGAGTAAACCAAGGTGTTAGGCATGAAGATGGTTCCTTTGGTTGTGATTGCTTTTGACAAAAGACCAGTATGCATGAGAGACCCCACCCTGTCACACGATGGTGGAAATTCAAATACAGTGTGACCTGAACAGATAAAAGAGATTCAGGTGGGAAGTTTTCCTGCTTCCCCTCAAATCATAATTCTGAAGACAGCTTCCTCCTTGGTTCACGTTCTAAGGCTGCTACAGACAACAGGATGATAGCACGATCTTTTTTGTGATAAGAGATTCCCAACCTCTAGGGCATTAAGCTATTTAAAGAAAAGCACAAATTCATTTGATCACTGACTACCCTGGGATTCACTTGAGATGCATGCTTCTTTCTAGATGATATCAGAGCAGGCACTGGACCCTACCAGGATAGAGGTCACCCAGCAAGATTGAGTCTCGCTTACACACCAGTATTCTGAGATCAGACCTGACAACTTGACCGTGGGCCTCTAGATAGAAAGGTCCACTTAGAGGCTGACTTGATACAACTTCAGTCCAGTATTTCTTTAGACTTATGACTTTAGATGTTAGGTAGTTTTCACTTGATTATTGGCCATTCATAGATCTTGTTTTGTGACGGACTGTTAAAATATTTTGTCAATTTTAAATTGGGTTGTTTGACTTCTTAATATTGAGGTTTGGAGTTCTTTACCAATTCTTTATAAGTGAGATACATGCTTCGCAAATATTTTTTTTCCCAAATCTGAGACTGCTTATCTTCTTAATTTTTGATGAAATGAATAAATTCTATATATATGAATATTATTTTCTGTGACTTGTCTAAGTAGCTGCCCAAACACATACACCTGCTCCACTGATGAAATAGTAGATAAAGCATATCAAATCCAGTAAGATCGTTATTCTCCCTGAATGTGGAGGTGGAACTGGGGCCCCTGAACTGCCTGCAAGGATATGGTTTGCTTCCAGAGCCTTCCTGTCATTTTGAGACAGCACTTTACCAAAATCACTAGGAGAACCAGACCCAGGTGGACGATCAGGCTTCCTGGAGGATTGTTCTCAACCAGGAATGCCAACTGCCTGGGTTAAACCAATTAAAGAGGCCACACAGTGAGTCTGGGGTGGGGTGGGTTCTGTGGTTGTACACGTGGTAACCATCCTGCCTGAGGGAGCGTGGATCTTCTCCAACACTATTTTACCTTCCCTGAATGGCCGATGTTCACATAGCAAGAGATTTTGGGGGGAACACAAATGTCACCCGCTTCCACTGGCAGATGACTGGGGGCTATTCAGTTGTCCATCACCATGTTGGCTGGTGAATTTAGTGAATCTTGTTGGTCTTGGAGCTTGAGGAAGGTGTGAGTCCTTGTGTAGCCATTGGACCATGACAATAGGTGTGCAGGATGAGAGGGACTGAATTCTGAGATGACAATGTATCACTATTGAAGTTTGCCTCCTGTGGACAGGGGTGTGCTGATTCTCATCGGGGTGTTGTGCTAGGCACAGCAGAGGCTTCTGTAGGAATGAGAAGAGGAGAGATTAAAGTTTGCACCATGCCCACTTTGGGAAGCTTCCAGGAAATGCTCTTGTCTGCTATTCCTGTAGGGTCCATTGTCTCTGTTGCTTGACCCAAACTTGTCCAATCTGGGGAAAAAGAGAGTGTGTTTGTCTGTTTGTTTTATTTCTCATAGCGTAATGTCGCCCAATTTCACCTATGCTGTCACAAATGGCAGGGTTTCCATCCATTCTAATAGCCATGAGGTGATATCTTACTGTGGCTTTGATTTGCATTTCCTTGATTATTAGTGATGTTAAGCATCCTTTCAGGTACTTGTTGGCCATTTGCATATCTTATTTTGAGAAATATCTGTTCACATCCTTTGCCCATTTTTGATCCGGTTATTTGTTTTCTTGCTCTTGACTTCAGTTCCTTATCTCTTCTGGATATTACCCACTGATCAGATATATGATTTGCAAATATTTTCTCCCATTCTGTAGGTTGTTTCTCCACTTTGCTGAGCATTTCCTTTGCTGTGTAGAAGCTTTTTAGTTTGATGGGATTCTATTTGTCTACTTTTGCTTTTGTTGCGTGGGCTTTTGGGGTCATATCCAAAAACATAATAATAATTGCCAAAATCAGTGTCAAGAATCTTTTCTCCTATGTTTTCTTTTAAGTTTTATTGTTTTATAATAAGTCTTACATTTAAATCTTTAATCCATTTTGAGTAGATTTTTGGATATACAGTGAGATAAGGGCATAATTTCATTCTTCTGCATATGGAAAACTGGTTTTCTCAACACCGTTCATTGAAGAGTCTGTCCTTTCCCCATTGTGTGTTCTTGGCTCATTTGTCAAAGACACACTGACTATAAATACATGGATTTCTTTCTGGGGTGGTAGTCTTGAAAAATAATGAAAACTACAAAATCAAGAGATAATTTTAAAGGACATTAAAAAAATAGACATGACGTATACTAAAATGTTTATTGATAGGTTATAAATGTAAGCAAATTATAGATATGTAATGTAAAAATAAGATCAATATATATTAAAATGTTAAATTTATTAAATAATGACTAAAATCATTGGTTAATTAGTAATTTAAAATAAAATTAGTGAAGTTAAAATTATTTTTTAACTTCCCAACTTCACTTACATTAACAATGATTAGGTCAGGTCCTGAGATAATTTCATCTGAACTTTGATATCAGACACAAAAATTGAAGGACTTTTTAAAAGCTAAGTCCAAAGCTATGTAAAAACTGACTGTGTACTTTTGAAATCACTACAATAAGAAGCACAAATGAACAAAGTAAGAGAAAATACAGATTCTATAAAACCCAGAAAAATATATTAATCATTATAAAATGTTGCTGTGGTTATTTCCTGGTGGTATGTGGGAAAGCAGTCATGTGGAATTCTTATGCTCCTTGTATCTTTATATTTTTCAAATTCTTATCCCTAAGCTAAGGAAATTCTGTTTAAAAACACTTGGAAAAATCTTTAAAAGTAATTCATGTTTTGAACCAACTCTGCACCACATTCAATTAACTTTTCAAGTTAAAACGTACTCTTTATAGAAAGTATTTTACTTAATGCTATGGAAAAATGCACACTGTACTTCATATCCCTGGAGAACTCATTGTAAACCTCTTGGTATTTCTTATATTTACTTATGTTGCTGTTTTACAGAATAAACATCATATCTTATGAATACCAAAAGCATAACATATTCTTAATTCATTTGAAAAATGGAAATCTTCTAAGCATTCAAAAAATTCTTCAGATATGTACAAATACCACACAACTTGAGGAAAATACATAAATATTCATACACATGTAAAATTGGAAGAAATGCATTGCTAATGACCAAATGTTCGTGTCTCCAAAATTCATGTGTTAGATTCCTAAACCCCAAGGTGATAGTATTCAGAGGTGGAGCCTTTGGGAGGTGATTATGAGGACAGAGCCCTCATAAATAGAAGTGCCTTATAAGGGACCCCAGAGAAGTCCTCACTCCTTCTGCCACGTGAGAACACAAAGAGACAGTGTCTACGAACCAGGAAGCAGGCTCTCACCACACATCGAATCTGCCCATACCTTGATCTCAGACTTCCAGTTTCCAGAATTGTGAGAAATATCTGTGGTTTATAAACCATGTAGTCTATTGTATTTTGTTACAGCAGCCTGGATGGACTAAGACATGCATTTAGAATCATCTCTTTAGAATCTTGGTTTCAACTTCAGACTAAGTTGGGAAGACAATTTTTTGAAAGCAGAATCCAATTACCAGGGAGGCAAAATTTGCCATGTTGAAAAACCCAAAGTAAACAACAGTTATGTGAGCCCTACTGCTATCCTCAAGGTGCAATGGGACTTTTTCCGAAAAAATGTTGTAGTGATGTCTCTTCATTTAGTGGTGGAGAACTGGTGCAAATTTAGATAAGCCTCAGGAGTAAAAGCTGTACTGCGTCTGTGATAGTATAATGAACAAGGAGAAAGGACATGGGCCCTCTGGGAGGACCTTTACGGTACCCTGGACTATGCCATAGGAAAACTTGGCATTGGCCTGAACTGTAAGGTGAAAATTGCTTTAGGGGAAAAGACCAGGTAGCAGAGGCTGTCTCTACATGAGGCATATGATGGAGTCATCCAGATAGCCTGCTGTGGAGGGAGCAGGAGAGACACCAACGGGAGCATCCTGAACTGGTTGGAAAGTGAGGTCAGGAGTTGGTAAATCTTTTAGGATAAAAGTAAATGTCAAAAACATGTCTAGGGGAAAACTTTTCTCCTCCTTCCCTTGTATCTCTACACCACAGCATAGAGGAACGTCTGATCATGCATCTTCCCCACAGGGAAGGGCTATGGAAGACATACTGCCTCTCTCTGCTCCCCAAGGCACAGGGAGGAAACCATCTTGCCTGCATCGGGATGCACTTCAATAGAGTGTGGAAAGGCCATGCTCCTGGCCTCCTGACCTCTCACCCCAGCCTGAACTCGGACTCACTGGATGTCTGTACTTTCTTACCTTCTCTCTTGACCTTATGGTTTTCTTTGTCTGTTACCCTGATCAGGCTTCTGTCAGGACATCTAGAGCCTCTGCAGCTGCATAATATTTTACTAGTGTAGAAATTATATAAGATATGTGCAGTGTACCTCAGAGCTGGGAGTGAAAATACCCTTTTGTTTTCATGTCACAGGCTTGTCCTCTGATAAAGTTTTTCAGAAACTATACATTTGGTAGTGATTAGATTTTCATTTAACCATTAATAAACCTGAGACCTTGAACTCCACTTGATGGTGATTTCTATCTTTTCTTATTGGTCAGAATTTCAGTGGAAAACAAGGGTAAGCTTAGTCTGTTTCCATCTTAAATTTCCAACAGCGATTTTAAGCTAGAGTATTGATACCCCTTTCTTAATAAAGATATCTGTTGATATTTAATCAACTTAATTATGATAAATTACAGATATTAATCAAGGTCCTTATAATTTAATGAGAACCTGAAGTTCTCAAAAGACTGTGTATATTATGTCACGTATTGCTAAGCATCAACACCTTGTTCCAGATATGGTGAACTTTCATTGATTTGCCTTTCTTGAATGGCATCTACTTCTGTGAATTGTTTCTTTAAAACATATTTCAAAAAATGTCTGCCCTGTCACACTTCCCTGTCCAGCATGACTGCATCTGATTCAAAATAGGTCCATGAGAAATCTTCCTGAGCATTTTTCACAGTAGGGCTGCAAGAGAGAGGACATTTTACACTGGTGTGATGACGTTATGCTGGTGTGAGCCTGGAAGCTGCCTGTGACCAGGTATGCCTTGCTCCATGAAAAGTCAGAATGTGGTAGGAGCATATGGAGTGAGCAGCCCCAGAAAAGTGGTATAATGACAGTGAAAGAGAAGGTCCTGACTGTTTCCAGTCATTCGGTCTCCAACTTGCTTTGGTTCCTGGTTTTTAAAAGCTTTGTTGTTCGTCTTATCTGGGAGATACTTATGTATCCTTTTAACCAATCCCCTTTTGTGTAAGCTTGTTTGTACTGTGTTTCTGTCATTTGTAATCAGAAGTCCCAATTAATACACCAGATGGTTTAAATTAAATCCTACTATATTGGTGACTTCCCTATAAGGTAGATACCGACCCCATCTATAGATGAAAAAAGTTAGGCTAAATCACCTGTCTCACTCTAAAGTCCATTTTTTGTTTTTACCCCATCTCAATGATTTTTGGAAGTATTTTGATTTAAAAGTAATACAATAATAAATGTAACAGCTGATCACAGGCTAAGATGGCTGATTGTCCTGAAACCCTACTGTTGGTCAGATGGAAGAATTTATCTGTGGAAACTTGCAAATCACTTAACCTACTGAGTCATGCCAGATGTTCTCCTGTCCTTAATAAAACAGCTAAGAGGCTTGTATTCCTGCAGAGGACCATGGAGAAAATAAGACAGCAGCAGTGCATCTCGGGTCTCCAGACACCCAGGCTGCTCCTTTTCTCACTGCTATGCATTACTCTCTGGGAGTTTCCTGTTGACACAATGAGAACTTGGAAGACGATGATATTGACCCAGAAACAGTGAGACAGATGGAGGAGTGCAGCCTGCAACCAGAGGACAGCATCCAGAGCCTGATGTGGTGGCAGCAAAGAGCAGTGTTAGGTGTGTGTGAGGTTCTGAGGCAGACAAGTAGAGCCAATGGGAGTACAGTTAACTGGCCAAGTTTAAAGTAGGCAGATGGTCAGTGCCAGAGAAACTGGGTAGAATGGTACGGATGCTATGCTGGGCCTTGGGTAAAGAGGGACTTCGTTCAGAGAAGACCAAGGACCTCCCTGAAAGGTCCCAGAGCATCCCAAGAAGACTATCACCAGGCCACAAGAGAACAGAGAACATGGTCTTTTTAGTGAGAAAACTGTCCCCAGTGTCCCTTCTTAACCAGCCGCAACTTTTGGGGAGAAGTGAGGACTGAGGGATGAGATGCCAGAAATGGTAACAAATGGATATTTCTTCACCTGGATAAGAGAAATGAAGGGAAATTGTTTCCTTTCTTCCTGCTCAACAGATCAGCCTGCACACTCTTCAATTACACAATTCATTGCATTCTTTCACAACTTCGTCTATCTATCTGTGTCTCCCACGAGACTACAGTATTCTTGGTGGTGGGGACATTTGCATCTCCCGAATCAAAGGCAGTTTCGGGAACTTAGTAGGTGCTCAACGATTCTTAAATGGTCTACAAGATCAATGATTGGCTAACGAATGCTGAACTTTACCCAAGCTTTATAATCCTAGAAGATAGTAATTTAAGAAATCGTCACACTCTGTTTCTTTCCTGACCTCTATTTGGATCAAGTTCCTCTTTACACAAGCCTGGATTTATTTGTATTGGACACAGGTGATTTGATATTCAGGTATAAGAGCTACAGATAAGAGAGTCTTTTAATCCCAGTGAATAAGAGCAGGGTTTGTTACAAGATTTTGAGGGAGGGAGCATCAAAGGTCCAAAGACGCTGGTGGTAGCCAGAGAATGGGTCAGGAAGCAGGTCAAATGAGTAAACAGCGATGAAACTTATAATTGTTATCCTCAGAAACCCTGCCCCCAGATTACTGACTCAAAACTCTTCAAAATGGGGGTCAGGAATCTGCATTATTAAAGCACGTCCCAAGTGATTTGACAATCAGTTAGAGGAATCTTTAAAACTGTTACTCCTTCATTTGAATCCTTTTTATTGAATCTGCCAGTGTTTCAAATTATGCATTTCAATATTCACGGAGCTGAGCTATGCAATTTAAATTTTTTAATCCCTAAACATTTAAAACGAGGCATTAATTTTCAGCTTATGCCCCCCTCCTTTGAACATGACCTTTATTTTAATACTGATGAAATTTATGAAGCATGCTTCATTTCCCTGATTTACTATAACATAGCTACATTCATGTTGAAAATAATTAGAGTGGGGCTCCATCTTAAATCATTAATATACACATACGAGTGAAATGATTGGGTTCTCCTAAGCCACCCACTTAAAACATAGGTAATGGAAACCAAATTTCCAGCCAAATTTCTCCTTTTTATGGCTCAGCAGGGCTTGTCATCACCACACAAAATCCAGGACCAGATGATAAAAGGATGATAAAGAAATGAAGGCTATTCTTCACTGAATCAGGTTAATTGTTCGCCATTGAGCAGCTTAACACATTTCTCTCTAAATAGTTGGTTGTTTTGGCACATGACAGACAGCCTCAGGCTACCTACGATGAGTGATGGACTCCAGTATATGCTTTGGCCCCAGATTTATTTTTTCCTTATTCCATATCACTTGCCAACATGGAAGGCAGTGAAATGCAGTGGGGAAAATATGCAGCCAAATAACACAACAAAGTACTGGAACATCTCTTGGGATCAAGTTTGAATCTATAAGACGGCTGTTGGTATTTTCCAATATTCACCCCAAAGAATATGTGATCAGTATGGTATTTCTGAGTTGCCCTCTAGAGTAGAGAAGACAAAAGTAAAACAACAGCAAAAACAAATGGTTGTGGAGATGTGTATTTTCTTGTAGAAAGATGGATTCCAGAAATGCAATCTCAGACAATTATACAGATGAGAGAGAACATTAGACCAACTGAGCATCATGTATATACCAGGCAATTAGCATCAATTCTTTCATTTAATCTTCACAAAACCCTACAAAGAATGCTGTTATAACTCTTATTCTACAGGAGAGAAAACTGAGGTTTAGAAATCTAACAAACTTGCCCTTAATTACAGATTTAGGAGGTTTAGGGCTCAGATGCCCAGCCAGGATCATAAAGTTCCAAAGGTCAGTAATCATCATTCACTTCCAATATTTCCTGAAATAAAGTGCTGCTCTTTTGCATGCATTTCCTCATTTAAACCTGATAACCATCTTGTGGGATGGCAAGGGTAATTATTGTCTTCCTTTAATGGGAAGAAAAGGGTAAAAAATCAGTCTGTCACTCTTTTCTGTTACCTCTCCCAGAAGGATACTTTCATACTAAATTTATTTTTATTACCCTCCAACGTACACATTCCTGATATACGTTTTACATGTCTCATCATCCACACACTTTTGTAGAAGCCTGCCTCAAAAGAGGGCAGAATTTGGAATTGGAAAGCCAGAATGTGAATCTCAATTCTGCCTCCTACTATTTTACTGAACATGATTGTTTCTCTTTGAGATTCAGGGGTGCATTACGTAGCTCCTGGCACACTGTGGGTAGCTTCAAAATACACATTTTAGACTACAGGACAGGGACATTGGTGAGGCTCAAACAGGATGTGGATCAGAGTGACGAGCAACAGAGCTGTAGTGCTGACTGAATTCTAAGATGGGGGCTGGGTATGGAAAACGTTGGTTTAGCCAAGAGTATGGAAGAAGCTGTATCTTAGCAAGAGCTGCGTCTTCTGAATTGTTATTTCTGAGGCAGTATTTTTCTTCTGACATGCCTTTGGACCTATCCATTATAGCTTCTTTGCTCTGTGCACTGACCTGGACACTCTATCCATCACTTTTGTTGACAGAGTGGCCCTGGCTCCTGACAGGAAGAGCTTGGCATTGATTTCACCTTCATACCTGGCTGGGGCTCTTGGCCTGGGAGACCTTCCCGAGTTTTTCATAAAAAAAGAAGAAAAAGAAGGTTCCATAAAATATGTTTGATCACCATAGCAATATTTTGAACCAAATATTCAAAGCAAATGTATGTGTTACAATTTTAAGTGGTTAATTTGAAATTTTCATCTAGAGCATTTTAAGCAAGAATATTTAAGCAAGCATTTTAAGCAAGCATATTTAGCTATTTATCTTATAAATAATATTTTAAAGTTTATTTTTTCATGCTAGATTATACACTTTAACACATAACTGAAAACAACTGAAATGTATTAGAAACATACTATGAGCTAGGTACTGTGCTTAAGATACTATATAAGTTTCTTAGTGCCGCCATAACAAAGTGTCACAACTGGGCAGCTTAAACAACAGAAATGTATTTTCTCACAATTCTAGAGGCTGGGAGTCTCTGATCAAGGTGTTGGCGGGTTGGTTTCTTCCAAGGCCTCTGTCCTTGGTGTGTAGATGGCCGTCTTCTCCCTGTGTCTTCCTATGGTCTTCCCTCTAAATGTGTCTGAGTCCTACTCTTTGCTCTGTAGAACACTAGTTATTTGATTAGGGCCCATCCTAATGACTTCATTTTGACTTAATTACCTCTTTGAAAACCCTACAACTACAGATACATTCAGATGTACTGGGAGTTAGGAATTCAACATGCGAATTTCAGGGGAACACAGTTTAGTGCATATCATTCCTTTACATGGATTATTTTGTATAATTAATTGTAAATTTTACATAATTATTCACATTGTACAATGATGACAAAAATGTTGAGTATCCCTCCCAAGGTCAAAGAGCTGACAAGTGACAGAACTGGAATTTAAAGCTAGGTGTGCGAAACTTTGAAGTTCTTAATAACGAGTACAGTGCCTTTTCGACCCTCTGCCAGATCTTCCTTCCAGGTGTCCTATCTGTAGTATATTAATCTTCATCTCTCTTTCTCAGCACATGCACTGGCTTACCTACTGTAGTTGTTGCTACAGACTGATAACACCTTGCCCAGAGATGTTAAATTTTGCCTGAGCAGTAGACATCTCCCTTCAGGCATTGTGCAGCAGCTGTCTTGACTAATTTGAAAGAATTTGATGCAAGTGGAGGATAGAAATGTGTTTTGCTCAACTTCACAGAATTTTGAGAAGTTTTGTATGAGATCAGACAGCCATCTCTTCATTGTATCTTACATGGCCTAGAGAGAGAGAGAAAGCAAGCTGCCTCCTACCTCTTCTTAATAGGGCACTCGTCCCATCAGAAAGCTCCACGTTTATGGCCTAAGCACCTCTGAAAGGCCCCAATTCCAAGTGTCATTGGGGGTTAGAAGCATTGGGGGTTAGAGGTCCAACATAAATTTTGAGTGAAGACAAACATATAGTCTATAGCCACTCATGGAGACGGATTGCCTTTGACAGATGAGTGGCATCCTGCTTGCACATGGGCTGTCTTACCCGATCTTATCACAAAAGCATTCTGAGGTAGAAAACACCAGTACTGTTATGACTTTGTCTATTTGCACAATTTTCCCTTCCAAGCTTCTCAATGACATGGTCAGACCAGGCCTAGTGATGGTCCCAGGACAAGGCTGAAGATGATTATATTAGGGCTTAGAAACTAGTCATGGTAAGCCAGCTCAGTGGATTCAGGGGGAGAGATGCAAAGAACTGCAGAAAAGCATGTGGAGAATTGATTAGAAAACTTGTGGAAGAAGATCTTTCAAAAGAATCTTTTTGGGCACGTATCACTTGTGTAGGATTCTGTTGGTTTTCGTTAAGACTAATTATAAAGACATAAATCACAACCTGGAAACACTCTACTGGGGAATATAAGATAAATGTGCGCATACCTATAATACAAGTTATTATCATGCAATTAAGTTATGATGAGTGTTTAAATTGTTTTCTGTAGAAATGTTTTAATTTCTGCTTTTCTCTCAGAAGAGGGGTTCATCTTATCTAAAATGGTCAGTTGTGACAAAGTGAAATTTGACTGAAACTTGAAGGGTATTCAAGGAAGGTGATGAATTAAAGAGCGAGGGTGAGAGAGAGGATGGTTATGAACTGAGTTATATAAACAGACTTGTTGACATAAAGTGGGTAAGAAAATGGTAAATTGTAGAGACAGAAAGAAAAAGCAATAACTAGAAAGTGATAGAATTGGCTACAGATATGATTTGGTCCCAGTTCATGACAGAATGTGGGAGGGGGCTTCCTTGGCAGCTTAAAGGCTTAGAGCTTTATTCAGAAGTCAATAAGGATTGGTTATTTACCTTTCACAAGGCAAAATGTCTCTTTTCTGAAAATTCACGAATGATTTTGGAATGAAGCCATTATCATACATCTTTACCATTTAAATCCTCACTTCAGAATCTGGTCCCAAAGCAATTGGACCAATCTCTATTTGAAAAAGAAAGCTTCTCTCTTTTGATCACTCTCAAAAGATTCAATTTTGGCTGTTTTCACTCTTTAAGAAGCACTTCTAGGGAAGCGAGCTAAAACAAAAAAAAAAAACAAAGTGCAGACAAAGATGAAACCACAGCAATATTATGTACAATAGTGAAAAATTAGAAATGATGTTAATTTTTCTTTTTAGAGGAATACATAAATAAATTATGATGTACCTATGCAATGGGCTACGACGCAGCTATTTTAAAAGTTTTGATGATATTTGTAAAAACTGGCAAGAAGCACAACAACATATTAACAATGATTATACAGGATGCTGGGAGCTTTTATTTTAAAATAAATTTTTAATAAATATCTATTTTCCAAGTTTCACAAATCGATCACATATTTATTAGGTAATCAGAATAAAAATTAAAATCAATTTGGAGTCCACTCCAGGCAATGGTTTTCTGTAATGACAGCATCTTTGGAAGAATCCATGACAATCAAGGGCAGGGCAGTGAAGGGGACATACACTCTAGTCACCTGACATTCTAGTCCTTCAACCTGTGTTTGTCTTGTTTTGTCCCCAAACCTTTGCAAGAAAGAGAAGCCCCATGCTCTGCTTGGGGTTGCTGGGTAGAGATGCCCATGGCCCCCAGATTCTGGCCTTCTGCTTGGAGCTCATGTGCACATGTGAATATCTGTAACTGTCAGAGTCCAGTATTGTAGGCACCAAGGTGTATTTGTCGATTGTATGAAAGATCCGGTCAAAAGATGTGTTACTCTCACTAACAGTATACTGTTTATTTGAGAATTTTGCCCCAATGTGCTTTGGGAATTTGTCCAAATCACATACTCAATGTATCTATTTGTGTTATATGGAATGTGCTTTGCTGAAATTTTCTTTGTGGAGGCGTCAAGGTCCCAGCTATTCTTCTTACTGGTTTCATGACTATGGACTAGTCATTTATGTTCTCTGATCTAAAGTTTATCAAAAGATTGGCTTTAAGGTTGAATTAAAAGCAATACATGTGGAAATATCTAGTACTGGAAAAATAGAGGTAACAAATAAAGGTTGTGTGAGCTTCAGTTGCCTGCTTTTTGGTAAAACTATTAACTGCAAGGTATTTTGGAGAAATCAAAAGCCTTTTGGAAAAAAGATACTTAGCATTCATTATATTAATATCAACAAGCAATGGTGAGAGGTAGGGGTGTGTTAGAGCAAAGAGCTTTTAATCTCTGATCACTTTTAATATCAGAACAAAGTCATGGTTGGTTGCAAACCCCACCAACTGACTCTGAAGCAGCCCATCATGGTAGGAAGTGACACACTAGTAATCTCAGACTTAAAGGAATGTTGCTAATGTTGGCTAATTCATAACCATTGCAAAAAGCCAGGGATGGACAGTAAAATCTTGGTAAATTTACAAAATGATTTTCTCAACATATTCTTCAAATGCGTCATTATTTACTTAAAGGTGCTATGAAGGCAGGAAAAAGATCAAGGTAGATGTGCTCCAAGGCCAAACACTATGAGGTAAAAGCAATTCTAATAATGCCCCATAGGAAACAAGGCCCAGATACCCAGGTCCCTGACAGAGCTAGCTAGTAGTTCTTTGGTTCTCAATGGATTATAGAGTCGACGCCATCTAGTGGACACAGCAAAAATTTTAGAATAGGAAGAATTTTAGAATGAGTTGTTCTTTTTTTAACAATTCATTGTTTTATCTGTGAAATGTGATTAATCACATTTTTTAAAAAAGGATAGAAAGTAAACTTTTAAAAAGTGAATTCCATATATATTCCTTACATAATGGACATATCTGTATAATAACCCTCATATTACAGATGAGAAAACTGAGATTCAGAGAGACAAATAACTTGTCCAATATTGCATGCCTTTAAGTGGCAGAGTCCAGCTTGTTGCCAAGTCGGGTTGAGGTTCCAACAATGAGAAATAAGGTTCACAGCACCACACATATATTAATATTAAATCATATTAAATCTAGAGAATTTACTGGGCTCATGGTCCAGAGCTGGGATTTCATTTTTGGCTTTGTTACCAGTTATGTCATCTTGCACAATTAATTTAATTTCTGTAATTTTTAACATTATATTTACATAAAAAAGTAAGTATGCAATAAGAACATGCATTTAATTCTATAGAAGATGGTGTGGAGACTGCTCAAAAAATTAAGATTTTTTTTTTTTTTTTATGATACAGCACTCCCATTTCTGGGTATCTATACAAAAGAATTGAAATACTCCCATGCCCATTATAGCATGATTTATAATAGCCAAGATATGGAAACAACCTAAATGTACATCAGTAGATAAATAGGTAAAGAAAATATAGCATATACATACAATGGAATAGTATTCAGCCTTAAAAGGGGAAAGAAATCCTGCCATATGTCACAAAATGGATAGATCTGGAAGACATTCTGCTACAAGAAATTAAGCAGTCACAGAAGGACAAATACTGCGTGAGTCCATATATTCGAGGCATCTAAAATAGTCATAGAAACATAGAATAGAATGGTGGTTGCCAGGGGCTGAGGGGATGGGGAGATGGGGACTTGCTGGTCATGGGTATAAAGTCATGTTAAACGAGATGAAAAGTCCTAGGGACATGCTATACGAGTAAACACTGTACCCACAGTTAGCAATACTGCATTTTGCAATTACAACTGTGTTGCGAAGGCAGAGCTCATGTTAAGTATTCTTAGCACAACGTAAGAGAAAAAGAAGATCTGGTACATTGAGTCTTGAAACATGGAAACAGTTTTTTAAATATTTCACAGATGTTATTGAAATACACAATGGCAATTTTATGACTGTAGTGAATCAACTCTCTGGATTCAACAAGATCAAGTCCGGGGAGAGGAAAATATTTCTTGAATCTCATAACAGTCATATGGGATGAAAATTATGGTTCTTTTTATGGAGGGGAAAACTGAGATTCAAGAGTTTGATTCGCTCAAGTTCCTGTAGTTCATAAACACGAGGATAGAGACTGAAATAGAAATAAAAGCCAGTCAACCGTGCTAGCTCCTCCCTCATCACCTGCCGAGTAGTTTAGCTTCGCAGGTGGGATCTCGTAAGCCCATCTGGCTCAGTACCGACCTGTGGTTAGGAAGATTGTGAAACATATTTGACTGAGGCTTAAAGGCTCAACGTCAGTCCTGCTTCCAGCTTAAAGCTCGTAAGTGGGGCTTAGCCCTGAACCAACTTAGACAGTTTGTGTTTTTGCTGCAGTCACAGCTCATTTTTCCTGTTCCCCATGTTGTTCCTCCCAGCATTTATCCCCAACAGCCTGCTTTGAATGACTTCCCAGGACCCCAAGTCCTCAATAGTCCATGTGGTAAGTTTCCCTGCATTTACCTGGGCTTGAGTGTTCTCCGTGAGGCCATTAAACAATGTTTTGAGCTCTTTCCACTATCGTGTATCTTATTATGTCTGGATCTCTTCCTCAAGTCTATTGCCAAACCTCATCTCTCCCTCACTCCTTACACCCGCCAAACAGTGCCTCCTTAAGATCCTCTTGATGAAGCATCGCCTTGTATTTTGCTATCGCCTCCTCTGTCCCTGAGAGCACGTCTATTATACCATCCCTTTTTGTCCCTGGTCTTGACCATCTTACTGCATCTAATCCTCAGGAGTGGTAATGGAGTAGAGGATTAAACAAACAAACAAATATGAACCATAGATGATGTTTCTGATTGTGAAAGTAAATCACTGTTAATATTTAACATTATGTTGTGTTTCCTTTGGTCGTGTGTGTGTGTGTGTGTGTGTGTGTGTGTGTGTGTGTGTACACATGATTACGCTACATGGTAGAGGTCCCCAACAGTCTTGGTTAACTAAACCCTTAATGCTGCAGGAATGTTTTTCATAGCATCTCCTAGGACAAATATATGCTATTTTCATTTATTAAGTAGTTATGTTTAAATAACTGAAATATTTGTGTCCTCAAAACTTATAGCCATTTTAAAAAATAATACACATAAATAGAAATAAAAATAACATTTTTACTTGATTCTTAAATAATTATTCGCTAATGAGATGAAACCAGTGTACTTGTTGAGCACAGCATGGGCATTAAATTCTTGGAATCAGATGGGATACCACCACCCTAATTTTCTGTTCCATGAGCCCTTGCTTTTAATCACAGCAACTGCCGACAGCCCAACTTTGCAAGATCTGACATCATCACAGACTATGTTGAAAATGTGACGACCTTGAGCTGGTAGCTTATGTAGCATCCAACAGATGTCAAACATAACTGCATTTCTCTTGAAAATGTAAAACATCCTACAGCACCACTGAGAGTCTGCTGTGGTACTCAGGGGACTGGTACACAGTTTGGGAGCCATGGTTACGTGGAATTTTCAAATTTGTTATTTTTAATGACATTGCACATAACCAATCTCCCGTAACATTAAAAACTTAAAAACACACACACATATTCTATATTTTGAATTTAAAAATGAAGCTTCTTCAGTGATGTAAATTTTTAAAGAGCATAGAATTTTAGCAGATGCTCTATTCATTCTTTGCTGTATACTCTGCCAGTATTTGTGTGTGCTTTTTCATGTGATTGGATCACATGGTTTATAAATGTTTGAACCCTGTTTTTTTGTTTCCTTCATATTATGTTATTCTTCTACTTGCAATTAAGATGGAGTAAGATAATCACCAACTAAAAATATAAAGACAAAAATATGAGAAACAGTGGTTTTCAAGATATTGGAAGTCAGGCAAGAAAAAAGGCTAGTGATTATTGCGAGAAGGAAAATGTGAGCTGAGCCCTGTGATTTCCCCAGATTACTGGCCTTGAGAGAGAATCTTTAGGGAGGAGCTCAAGGAGGGGAAACTGAGGCAGAGCTGAAAGTTCAGGGAGACAAAGATGGCTAAAGTTTGCAGGGCAGAATGCCAGAGAGAAGAGAGCTGATCCTGTCTGAAGAGGATTCCATTAGAATATTCCTTAGAGCTTTGATCAGGGCAAGTGTGTGAGGAAATTATCCAAGGCTGTGGGAAGAATTATTAAAAGGAGAGTTAAGGATACTGCATGGAACTCAGTGGAGCAGGAATATCACCTGTTCTCACAAGTCAGAGAGGAAAATGTCATAATTCATGAGGAATTTTCTATTGCAGTCATAGAAAATATAAGCCTTATACTAAGCACTGGCCAAACACACATAATATGTCATAAAAGCAAACCCAAAATATCCAAAATGTCCAAGTAACTCATTTGCATTACAGCGCAATGCTCAAGGTCATATATGAGGTTATAATGTAGAACCAATATAGTTCTTACTGTAAAAAAATAACCTGACAATCTCTGCTTTTCAGTTGAGGTATTTAGAACATTTATATTTAATGTGATAATTCAGGTAGTTAGGTCGATCATTTTATTATTTGTTTTCTAGTTTTCTCATTTCTTCTTTGTTCCATTTTTTTCCTTGTTTTTAGATTTTTTTTTTTTTGATCCCATTTTATTTTATTTGTTAGCTTATTCACTATAACAATTAGACCACTCACCTATACCAGAAGCTAGAAATGGCATCTAGATGGTGAGTGATTTGGTCATAAAACTCCATATTAGCCTTGGTTTTCACAAGTCACTGCTGGAAACAAATGGTTCCCGTTGGGTTTCTCAGCAAGCAAACTCTGAACTGGAATTGAGCATCACAAATGTCCTTTAAGCAGTCTTTAGGATCAATACGTATGAAAGGGAGTGAAAAAACCACGAGTACACATACAAAGATGCTGTCATGAGTTATCCTCAAATGGGACAAGATAATCATGCCTTATAGTCCCACATGAGTCACTAGATGAGTGTCACTCCAGTAAGGATTCTGACTTGAGGAAAAGCAGCTCTCTGTGAGTGAAGCAGTTCCTTAAGGAGCTGACATCTGTAGGCTGTCTGCCAGCAGTAATCTCAGAAGCTGGAGCAACAAATTCTTCACTGCAGGCAGATTTAGGCCATATATTACAGTGCCTGTTGAAATCTTTAATTAGAACTTCTCTATCTATTAATCTATATCACTTAAAATCCCTTTCTTGTTTTTTACTTATTTATTTTCCGATGCAACTTTCTTGGTGAGTTTATATCTCCTGCCTTGTAATTCATTACTTCTCTCAGATTAGAGGTGTCCCAGATGTGTATAATGACTTTTTAAGGCAACGATTTAAAATATTTTCTAATAGATTCTTTTTTTATTATTATTATTTTATTAGTTTCAGGTGCACAAGACAAAGCAAAACTTAGACGTTTATCATTTATATCCCTCACACTGTGTGACCCCCCCTCCCCCCATCCACTATCCCTCTGTACGTTCCCCAAATTAATTTTCAAAACCCCATGACCATCTTGTGGTTACCGACTATTTTCTAAACCTTTCACCTTCCCCTTATCCCCACCCCCCGCCCCTCTAGCAACCCTCAGTTTTTCCTCCTAATAAGATTTGTTTTGTATTTACCTTCCTTTGCTTCCATTTTTTTTTTTTTTTCTATTAATTTTTGTTTGGATGGTTTACTTTTGTCTCCATGAAGATTTTGAATATAATTGTTTTTAAGTCTTTTGAAGATTGTGCTATTATTTCCCTTTCCTCAGAAATAATTGTTTTCCCATTTTCTTTGGTTTGTTGGCATTTGAGTCCCTAGTGAATTTTGAAATTTTACTTCAGTTTGAGGGCAGGAGTTTCTTCGTAATTTTTATTTTTTTTTAACTTCATGCTTACCTGTCTATGTAGAGGTTTTGTGATGACCTCTATCCTGTTCATTGATTTCTCCAGTCGAGAACCACATCTCTTATTTAGTGGCTTTAGCTTTGTTTCACAGCATTGCAGTCAATCATTGGTCCTTAACAAACTACCCCAAAACTTAGTATCTTAAACAACAACAATAATTTATTTGTTTCTAACTCTGTAATTTGACACTGATTATGATTTGTTTCTGCTGATGTGTTGTAGGCCAGAGATATTAATTTGCATGCAGCTGGGAGCACAGTAGGACCTCTTAGTCAGAGTCTGGTAATGGTGCAGGTCTCGGTTCTCCTCAAGCAGGTCTCCCTTTCTCCTATAGTTTGGATACATTTGTTTACGTCACGGAAGAAGGAAGGCAAGGAATTGTTGGCAGTCATCTTTAAAGAGAATCAACCACACACAGGAAGCCACATATTTAACTGCTGAGTCAGCACACTTTCAACAATTTTCAGATTATAGGACAGTTGCTTTACTTACCCACAACCCAAGGCAATCAACCCATTACTGCCCACAGTCATAGGCAGTGATGCACTCACCCATATCTGCTTCTGGCTGGTCCAGCCCCCTCTTTCACACCATGCCTCTTTCGCTGGTCTGTTGCCATGTGGGCTGCTTTGAATCTTTGCTGCTCTTCGGGAGGGAGTTCCCCACATTCTCTCGTATTGACTAGAAGTTCAAGGACCTGGTAACTGGAAAATCATAAATGGGCTGCTTTCAGATAACGAATCAGCCACCACTGATAGCATTCAAGCAGAACCATGTAGCTGTGTTTGGGGCATTTCTACTTAGGGTAAAAGCGAGGGCTAAATAATCTCTTAGCTTTTTGCTCTTCACATTTTGGTTTCTGCATAGCACTCAGATTCCATTTTTCTCTGTTTAGAAAAATGTAACATTGAACTGAAGAATATGATAATTAAACAAGAACTTAGAGGGAGAGAAATTGTGAATATTTCTATTTTCTCCTTCTCGGATGAGAACATTTTGTAGAGATGTTTGCAGTGGTCTGTGGTTGTCATGGACTAAGGAGGTCCCGTTCTGAATGAGCTCTGTGTTATGGCTAGCTTGGTTTGTGAATGAATATTCCCATTACAAATGTAAAGCTCTCAATTTTGACCATAAGCAGACCAGCAAAACAGCATAAATCATCAAGCTTTTTAGTGTTCATTGACATAAAGACTCACTGTGGATAATTTCTCTGCATCTTCACCCAACTGTGGGAAAATATGTCAAATGCCCCATAACATGTCTATGTCCTATTTTTACGCGACTCTCCACTTCCAGCATTTCAATAGCATTCTTATCTTCACATAGCATTTTCAAATAGACTCGTAAAACATTAGCGGTAGGAAGAATTTTGGAGCTCACTTAGTCTAAGACTTCCATCTCACAGATGCGGCTATTTTGCTAGAATGGGAAGTTATCAGAGCCTTTGTGATAAAGATAGACGACGATAAGGATGATGACAGCAACCGTTATTTCTGAACACCTGATATGTGCCAGACAGTTTGCTCAATAGTTAATACAGGTTCACTATTAATGCCATAATTCTCTGGTGTGAGTACTGCTAACCCTATTTCACAGATGGAGAAGCTGAGGCTTGAATTAAGGAATTTACATGAGGTCGCAGTTATTTGGCAGCACGGGAGCTTAGTGAGACTTCACATGAGTTAGCAGAGTGATTCTGCCAACTGGAACTGAAAAAATCTGGAGACCCGGATGTATTAAATGCCCACTGTAAACAAGACAAATCCATTGGCTTTGGAATCAGAAAGAGTTGGGATCACAAACTCCCTTATTCATGCTGTGCTCTCAAGAAAAATTCCTCCACCTCTTTTAGCTCCAATTTTATCACCTATCCCAAGGTGATAGTGAAAGTTGTTATTAGGCTGTTGAGATAACTCAAGGTGACATAATAAATAAATACAAAGTGCCTAGAACTGCATCTAATATAAAATAGACACTAAAAGCTGGTAAAATATCACATATAGTAAGTATACACAATGTTATGTTTGTCATCATTGATACTCAACCCCTAAGCAGGTCTTTGCCTAAGTGTTCCTGGTCAGAACTCTTCCCTAGAAACCATATTTAATATGGGAGACCAGCCTCCCCTCCAGCACTCACTGTTCCCTTCCCTACCAGACTTTTCTACATAGAAATTATTAACATCCACCATGCCTCTTATTTATTTGTTTGTTATTTATCTCTTTACTCTAGCTTATCAGAACTGACTCTTTTATCTATTTTATTTACTGCTTAGTTTCTAGAACTACAGTATACTCAAAAACATTGGTCAGACGACTATTACCATTGTTACTCTTGCTACTTCTGTTGTCCAAGAATTAGTCTTCTCTCTTCAAAGTTCACTGTGATGGACGCAAATTGGATGTCCTCCCCAAATTCATACATGAAAGCCCAAACTCCCAGTACTTTAGAATGTAACTATAAAGAAGACATGCTGTAACCACATTCTTTAAAGAGAGAAGTTAAAATCAGGTCATTAGGGCAATCCTGTATCCAATAGTATTTGTGTCCTTTATAAGAACATTTAGACACACACACATGCAGAGAGGATAGCCATAGACAAGCCAAGCAGAGAGGCCTCAGAAAGAACCAACTCTTCTGACATCTTGGTCTTGAACTTCTAGATTCCAGAATTGGAAAACATATTTCTATTGTTTAAGCCACCAGGTCTGTGGCACTTTATTATGGTAGCCCCACAAACTGAAACAGTACTTTTTCTCCAGTGTAGTTTGGGAATATGGGGTTTGTCTCCCATTCATTCCTGAATCATGTGCTCCAAATCTGTTTTTATAAATTGTGCATTGTCTTTTGCCCAGCACTCTGCTCTGTAGCGTGCAATTGTATTGTGGGTATGTCAACCATACACCCTAGTTTTTCTGCTGTTGGAGCCACCTAAAAGTGATAGATTTCTGACTGTTTATACAGTCATAAGGCAAAGGACAATTGTTGTGCAGGAGTCATCATTTTATTTTAATTTTTGTTTGCTTTGCCATCATCTTAATTCCTGTTTCACAAGCTTGGCTTTGCATATAAAGTAGATTTCTACTGAGTACTTAAGGCACTAGAGGACATTTATAACACAGCAATACAAGCAAATTGAAATGGAATCATAGACACACTAGGCCTTGGAAATTCCTTGTCTTTCTCCCATTTGAAAGTTTTCATGGGTCACCTACTTCCTAGACCTCTCACTTCTGAGTTCTTTCAATTTTCTATGTATTCTCTTGCCCCTTACCTCCAATTTACCATGACAGTTTTATGCATTTCAAGTTAACCCTTCTTTTATTTGTGATTTCTTCCTAAATCTTGGCCTAATACTTTTTCTTTATTAGTTTCAGGTGTACAAAACAATGCAACAGACATTTCACCTCTCACAAAGTGATAACCTCCCTCCCTGAATCTGTTGCCCCTCTGACATCGTATATATCTATTAAAATTCCATTCTCTCTATTCCTTATGCTGTACTCCATATCCTGTGAATATGAATATATATATATATATATATATATATATATATATATAATTATAGTTGACATACAATATTATTCAGGTGTACAGTGCAGTGGTTAAGCATCTACACCATCCATGAAGTGGTCTCCCTAATAAGACATGTGCCCATCTGACACCCTACAAACTCTTTACAACATTATTGATTATATTTCCCATGCTGTCTTTCATATCCTCGTGGCAATATTGTAGTTACCAGTTTATGCTGTCTAATCCCTTCACTTCTCCCTCCTACCCACCCCCCTCCCTTCTAGCAGCCATCAGTTTTTCCTCTATATCTCTGAGACTATTTCTGTTTACTTTGTTCATTTATTCAGTTCTTTAGATTCCATAAATAAGTGAGATCATATGATATTTGTCTTTCTCCAACTGACTTATTTCACTTAACATAATGTTCTCTAGGTCCTTCCATATCGTTGCAAATGGTAAGATTTCATTCTTCTTGATAGCTACGTAATACTCCGTTGTATAAATGCACCAGAGTCTCCTAATCTAGTCATCTACCAATGGACATTTTGGTTGTTTCCAAGTCTTGTTAGCCTAATACTTTTGCTAAGAGGAACTTTTGTGTCAATTAACATAGCCCTTATTTTTTCTTTATATTATTTTGTTTTATCCCACTATTTTATAATGAATGAGCCAGCAAATACCCCACCATCACCAAAGCAGGAGTTTAAACCTCTCACTTTCTGCCTAGATCACTGACTACTCTTTAATAACTTGTTTGCCACTAAGGTATAGACCACTGCTACCCAAGCTGTGGTCCTAGCAATATCAGCATCTTCTTGGAACTTACAGAAAAGCAAATTTTTAGCTCCATCCAAGACCTATTAAGAATATTTGAGGATAGAGCCCAGTGTTCTGTGTTTTAACAAGCCCTCTGAGTAATTATAATGCATAGGAAAATTTATCAAGTTCTACCCTAAACTATCCACAATGCTTTTGTAACCCTAGGTTTGCCTGGCTCTGAGCACTATTTGACACTTTTGAACAGTAAGAATGATATATGATGTTCAGTCATAGGGGCAGATCTAGGGTTTGAGGAGCCTAAAGATTACAAAAACTTGAGAGATACTTTAAGAATAAATATAAAAATTATGAATATAAAATTAGGTACTAAGATACATATTTAATTAAAAGGACAAAAATTACAACAAATGTCACGTTTTAACATGATAACAAATACTGCCACTATCACAAAATACAAGAAAATAATGTACAATACTATATTTTCTACATTTTTTGGCTGACTTTTCATCACCATTTTGTATATAAGAATTTGGTACTACATTTCCATGGGGAGAGTAAAAAGATAATTGTCTGTTTTTTTTCTACCATGGTTGTTCTACATTCAGTATTTCTATAAATGATAATTGAGAAACATTTTAGCTTAACAATATACTAGAGATATTGCTGTATAAATATTTATGATTGTTGCAAAATTTCGCAGCACCTTTATTGAGTTGCTTCCTTGAGCTATTGCAGACATGTCTATTATATTTTCATGCCCTAGACACAGAAATTCTGATGCATTCTGTCATGTTATTCCAATAAAAAGATAAAGAAATTAAAGACATATTTTTAATTATGTAAGCTCAATTACTGAATGTACTTCTTATGGTAGCACATCTGTTTTGACTAGACATCAGTGAAAACTGAATATTCGATTTACATTTTCCTTGTCTGATGATCGAAAGAATTTTCCACAGGCTGAATCCTGGCTTCATAAATTTCATTATTTCTCCTATACTATCCTAATTCTGGGCACTGTACAACACATTTGTCATGATATGAACTTCTGGTCCTGAATAGTCATGTCACCAATGTGAGTAATTGGCACTGGGGCAATAGTGGTATTTCTAGAAGCTGTTCCTCATATATATCACTGAATTGTCTGACAATGGCATAAATAGATTAAACTAATTTAAACATTGATGAATCCCTCGAGTTCCCCTGATATGGAATCCTGGAATGTCCGGGGTTATTTAAGTTCATCAGATATGAGCAAACGTATGTCAGAAGGAAGTCAAAGTAGAAAGAGACACTTGTCTTAACCCATTGCAAGTATTTGTTTTGAAAAACTTTCCATATAATCATGTGAACCCATGAAGTACAAGGCGCTTCCCAGGATGTTTTAAGAAACCCATGCGAGTAAGAGGCCCTGAAGCTCATCTTCATTGCGCTTTGTGGTACATCTGTCTCTATCCATGTGAAACTTATCTTAGTGAATAAGGCTAATATAAATATTAAACACACTTAGTAACTGTGATCTTTGAGGGAAAATGGTAACATGAAGAAGGAAGCTTTAGGCTCAGGCTCATAGACTTAAGAAATTACAGTGATGTCATGTCTGCCACCTCAAATAAGCAAGATAGGGACATACTGCATCTAGTGCCAACATACTTATTTATATACATCACAAGCAAAATGAAACAAAACAGAGCATTCCCTCTTCCTCTGAAAGGTTGTATAAATATGTTCCAAATTTGAGCAATTTTCATCCCATGGTCACTGGTAGGAAGGAATCAACCTATTATCACAGCCTTTATCCCTAGTCCAGGCATGTTTTGTGTGCAAAGGTACTTTTCTTGGAAATGTTAAAATTTATGACAGAGACCTTAACCTAGACGGGAATTGGGAGGGCTTGCGGGAGGAGCTCTCACACCCTATGTCATCTGGAAAGCCCTCCAGGAAGGACTCTGTTTGCAACAGAGCCCTGTGATTGTAACAGACCCTCCCCTTACCTTCCTCTTCCCCTCCATATAAAGGGGCTTCCTGCTGCTTCTTCTTACAGTGTGTGCCCGCGGCTAGCTGTGGCTGTAGGTACCCGATTACAGTCCTTTGTTTTTGGTGGTGGACTACCTGGTTGGCTTTTCATTCGAGTGTACCTGGCTGGTTTACATTCCACACAAGTTTTTGGCATCTTTGATCTTCTGTACCTGCTTGTGAACATGAGAATTTCTGGGCTCTTCTTAGCAGCTTGGCACCAGAGATAGTACTTAACTTTTCTCTCACTTCCAGAATCCATAGATCAGAAAAATCCGAAGATTACATGCATCCTAAATATCACCTAGGGAAAAAGTGAAAGCATAAAATTCTAAGACAAATGGAAGTCAGGTTATCACTGCATGTCTCTATTTAATACCTAAGAAAATAAAGGCTGACGAGGGCTCTGATGTTGCATCAAGCTGGAGACCTGAAGGAGGAAGAGTTACCTGGAGGGGCTGTGATTTCACATGCTGATGCTTAAGACAGGCAGACAGGAAAGCTCCTTTGATTCTGATAGACAAGACAGTCAGCAAAATGAGGCATATTAGAAGGAGACCTGGACTGAAAGGAAGGAGTTGTGGCTTCTAATAAGAATTGTGTAACAAGCTGGGCAAGTCACCACCCTCTATTTGCTTCAGGATTCTCATGTGGAATGGAGTTTTGCCTGGGTAAAGTTCATGGGGGCACAAACACTGAAAATATATACACTGCGATTGCAAGAGGAAAGTAGAGAACATTGTAAATGATCTGAAAAGAAAGTCCCAAGGGTCCTTGAAAAGGTGATATTATCTTAGCAAGCAAAAACATTTTCTTTAAAATATGTAAAATGCTCCATATTGGCTTCTTATACTCCAGTGTTCACAGGGACCCAAGGGAGTTGGAACTTAGTCCCAACTTGACACAATGCTTTGGGTGGCCATGGATAAGTTATGACATCTGTTGGAGATTCAATTTTCTTATCTGTAAAATGAGGACCTCAGACTTGCTGACTCTGAAATTACTCTTTAAGAACTAGCCGGAAAATGACAATAGAATCAGTACAGTCTGTATTACTATAGTTTTCATTCAGACTTCATTGTGTGTTGTCATACATTGATACCAGGAAAGTAATATGTCTGTGACTCCATGGGGAACAGACAATGGACGACGCTCTGCACTTGATAGTTTTCCTAGACTTGGATCTATATATCTCTTCCTTAGGTGGCTTTATTCTGTCTCTTTTCTCTGTAATAAACTGTAACTGTGAATATAATCATTATGAGTGATCACTGTGAGTCTCTAGTGAATCGTAGAACCTGAGGATGGTTTAGGGAACCACAGAACTTGCAATTGGTGTGGGAAGTGAGGGTCGTCTAGTGTGGACCATGCTGTCTCTAACTTTGCAGTTGGCTCAAACTCTTGCAAAACTTCACAGCTCTGCTGCAGGAGATTACATTTATTTAGAATATAGCTTGAAGGATGCCTTGCCTAAGGGCATTTTCAAAAACAATGCACGGCTTGGTGGAGAACAATTAGGAGGAGACTGGTAACTCCACAGTCTGAGCAAAATAGCTGATCCACCAGAAGTTTAATAGAGAGAGCTAAGGAAACTGATAGCAAAGAAGGGCCCTCCATGATTCAGAATCATCACTGGATGGGCAGAAAGTCTGTGCCCATGTATTAGGTTGCACCTACTTAGGGAGAGTCATTGCAAGATGTGGGGCAGGCTTGAAAGCACCCCGAAGCAATGCTTAAACTGTGATCAACACAGGGCACAAGCCCTAATGGCACAGGGTTTAAACACAACCTCTGACCAAACACTGAGTGAACAATGAGCTACTCTGATCCAGGGATGACTCAAAGAGACTCAGCATAAAAATTAATTTACGCTTATCTCTGAGAACCTGGAAGACTGTGTTCAGGCAAAGTTTACTCTGTGAAGAGTTAAGGAAACCAAACTACTAGTTCCTTGCTTAATATGGGACAAAAAATATTAACCTCTGAGTGTTAAACTAGAAAATAATAACTTAGTACAAAAGAAACAACAAAGGAGGAATAGAGGAACAAGAGACATGAGACATACAGAAAACAAAGTATAATGGCAGATGTATTTCCAATCATATCAGTGATAACATTAAATATCAATTAACTAAATCCAAGCAAAAGGCAGAGATTTCTTAAAAAATTCTGACCAAACGCTATAGACAGAAGACAAACTTAAATTAAAAGATATAAATAGGTTTAAAGTAAAAAGGAAATTTGACTTTGGGTGGTAAACACACTATATATACATATAGATGACGTATTATAGAATTGTACACTTGAAACCTATATAATTTTATTAACTAATGTCATCCCAATAAATTTAATAAAAAAAGAAAAATAAATAAAACAATGAGATACCACTACACACCTATTAAAAAAAGATAGAGGGGCCGGCCCGGTGGCTCAGGCGGTTAGAGCTCCATGCTCCTAACTCCAAAGGCTGCCGGTTCGATTCCCACATGGGCCAGTGGGCTCTCAACCACAAGGTTGCCAGTTCAATTCCTCGAGTCCCGCAAGGGATGGTGGGCTCTGCCCCCTACAACTAAGATTGAACACAGCACCTTGAGCTGAGCTGCCGCTGAGCTCCCGGATGGCTCAGTTGGTTGGAGCCTGTCCTCTCAACCACACGGTTGCCGGTTCGACTCCCGCAAGGGATGGTGGGCTGTGCCCCCTGCAACTAGCAACGGCAACTGGACCTGAAGCTGAGCTGCGCCCTCCACAACTAAGACTGAAAGAACAACAACTTGAAGCTGAACAGAACCCTCCACAACTAAGACTGAAAGGACAACAATTTGACCATTGTTCCCCAATAAAGTCCTGTTCCCCTTCCCCCAATAAAATCTTTAAAAAAAAAAAAAAAAAAAAAGATAGAAAATGGTATCCATACAAAAAAAATCATAAAAGAGTGGTTATACTAATTATCAGACAAGATAAACGTTTTAGCAAAACATATTACTAGGGATATAAAATGACATTTCATAATGATAAAATGATTAATCCTCCATTAAGTTATGATAACTATAATAATTATAAATATAAATGCACCTAGGAGCAGAATTCCCAACATACATGAAGAAAATACTGACAGAATTGAAGGGATTAAATAATTCAGCAACAATAATAGGAGACTTTAATACCCATGTTCAATAATGGATAAAACAACTAGGCAGAAGATAAACAAGAAAATGGAAGACTTGAATAACACTACGTGTATATATCAAATAAATCTAATAAACATCTGTAGAGAACACCATTCAACGCAGCATAACATACACTCCTCTCAAGCATAGATAGAACATTCCCCAGAATAGAACATATATTAGGTCATAAAACCTCATTCAACTTAAAAGCATTAAAGTCATACAAAGTATGTCTCTGACCACATTGGAATGAAATTAGAAATCAGTAACAGAACGGAATCTGAGAAATTCACAAATATTTGAGAATTAACACAATTCTAAATAACCAATAGTTTAAAGAAGATATCACAAGGAAAATTAGAAAATACCTGGAGATGAATGAAAAAACAGCACATCAAAACTTATGGGATGAGGTTAAAGTAGTTCTCAGAAGGACATTTATAGCTGTAAATGCCTGTATTTAAAAAGAAATATCGCAAATCAATCATTTAACCTTCCACTTTAGGAAACTAGAAAAGGAAGAGCAAAGTTAGACGAGTCACACTTCCCAATTTCAAAAATCTAAAACAACCGTAGTCAATGCAGTGTGGTATTGGCTAAAAGATAGGCTTATATATCAATGGAGGAGAATTGAGAGTCCAGAACTGAAACCAGACATTTGTGGTCAATTGATTTTGAACAAGGGATCTGAGATAATTCAATGTGGATAGAATAGTCTTTTAAATTAATGGTGCTGGGACACATGGTTAGCCACATTAAAAATAACAAAAAAATTGAGGTAGTATTCCTTCCACATACCATGCATGAAAAATAACGTGAAATGTGTCATAGAGCAAAATATCATAACTGAAATTATAGAGCTCTTAACACATAGGAGTAAATCTTTGTGACCTTGGATTAGGCTATAATTTGTTAAATATTACACCCAAAACACCAGTGACCAAGAAGTGGGTAAATTGGAATATGACAAAATGTAAACTTTTATTTATAAAACAATACTATCAAGAAAGTGAAAGACAAACCACAAAATGGGAGAAAATATTTGCAAATCATTCATTGATAAAGGAATTTTACATAAAAGACTCTTACAGCTCAAGAATAAGAAGATAAATGAATTAAATGATTAGCATTGACTGTGTCCCTCCAAAATTTATATGTTAAATCTAATCCCCAATATGATGGCATTTAGAGGTGGGTCCTTTGGGAGGTGATTAAGCCATGAAGACTGAATCCTTATGAATGGGATTAATGCTTTCATAAAAGGAATCTCAAAGAGTGCTTAGCCCCTTCCACCATGTGAGGACACAGTGATAGGACAGCTGTCGGTGAACCAGGAAGCAAAGCCTCACCAGACAATGAATCTGCTTGAGTCTTGATCTTCCACTTCCCAGCCCCAAGAACTGTCAAACACGAATGTTTGTTGTTTAAGCTACTGAGTCTATGTTATATTTGTTGCAGCAGCCAAACAGACCAAGACAATGGGCAAAAGATTTGGACAGGCATTTCTTCTAAGTATATTTACAAATGGCCAGGAAGCACATAAAATGATGGTTAACATCATCAGTCATTAGGAAAATGCAAATAAAAACCACAGTGAGGTTTTCATACCTACTAACATGTCACAAGACAGACAAATGATGATGAAGATGTGGGGAAATGGGAATCCTCAGATATTGCTGGTGGGGATGTAAACTTGTACAGCTTCTGGGGAAAATACTTCAGCAGTTTCTCAAAATGACAAGCATAGAGTTACCGTCAACTCCAGCAATTCCACTCCTAAATATTAGATTGGTGCAAATGTAATTGCGGTTTAAAAGGTTAATAATTGCAAAAACCGCAATTACTTTTGCACCAACCTAATATATACCCAAGGGAAATGAAAACACATGTGTACACAAAAAAGTATATATGAATGATTATTCATAGCAGCATTAATCATAATTCCCAGAAAGTGAAAACAGACGAAATGTGAATAAATGATGAATGGCTAAATACATCGTGTATATACATACAATGGAATATCATTTGGCAATAAAAAAACAAAAACAGGTCACAAAAGATTATATATTACATACTTTTTATTCAAAAGGTCCAGAATAGGCAAATCTAAAAGGATAGACAATAGATCAGGTGCTGGGTGTGGGGGAATGCTGGTGGTGAAGGGTCATAGACAGTGACCCCTAATGGATACAGGGTTTCTGTTTGTGGCAATAAATGGTCTAAATTATATAGTGGTAATTATTGCACACCTTTGTGATTAGATTAAAATATAAAATTATACAATTTAATGAGTGAATTATATGTTATGTTAATTATACCTTTTTTTTTTTTTTTTTTTTTTTTTTAAGATGTTCTCCGGGAAACAAGAAAAAGAATGAGTTTGAGTGAGGGCAAGAGAGGCAAAGAGAGGGTCAGCTAAATAGATGAGAGGTAAAATTTACCCATAGGTTCAGAGAGAGAATTTAGGAGGCAAAAGAAATAGTTAAGGATTTAAAGGACAACTGTTCAATTCTTTGCTCTGTATAGTGAGTGACGTGAATTTTCATCTTCCCTTCGGAATCTTCAGTAAAATCATCATTGCTCACTAACATTTAGTTTTTTTTTTTCCTTTTTGAGGTACTTGTAAAAATGTTCCATCTAATTTTAAAGTCTGTGTGCCACAAAAATATTATGTATCCACCAAGGAGAGCCAAGCTATAAGATAAGAATGGAGTGCCGGGCGTTCAGAGCTGCCTGGCAATGAATCTAAGAGCTGTAAAGTACTCAGGTAGATAGTAAAGCACTATCAATCAAAAAGCTGTAACAAATACAGATTACGTTTGTTAGGTGATTTGAATTTCAAAGTGGTCTCAAATTCTTTATCTTCTTTTTTTTTTCATTAGTTTCAGGTATACAAAACAATGTAATAGACATTTACACCCCTCATGAAGTGATAACCCCTCCAATCTACTACCCCTCTGACATCATATATAGCTGTTACAATTCCACTGACTCTATTCCCTGTGCTATGGATCTAGAGAACATTATGCTAAGTGAAATAAGTCTTTATCTTCTTAACAAGAATGTGAGAAAGGCCACATTGTCCCCCAGCTTCTTCACGGATAGTTCAGCTCCTGTTGAGGTTACCTGAGTTTTAGAGTCCCAGGGACTAGCACCAAGTATACGAATAGCTAATTGTGTCACAGGTAGAATACAGGTGCCCACACCTTGGCTCTCAGTGCCTCAGCGTTCCTCCAACTCCAAAACAGACCTTCTCATGACAGTGTATTAGACTATCATCGCCTTGAGTAGCACGGACAGCCTTTTGTACGTTAGTTATGCCTGGCCTCTTTTATGCCTAGTGGGTCTGGTATTCACATATTGTTTTGAATGAATGATCGCAGGGAATCGGAAGTTGGAGTTTTAAAAATTAAAATATAATTAACATATGACATTGTGTAAGTGTAAAGTGTTGATTTGATATATTTATACGTTACCATATGACTACCACCTTAGTGTTAGCTAACACCTCTTCCATGACACATAATTATCATTTCTTTTGTGTGGTGGGAGCATTTAAGACCCAGTCTCTTGTCAGCTTTGAAGTTTATAATACAGTGGTACTGTGTATAATCACTAGACTGTGCATTAGATCTCTAGGACTTATTCATCTGCAGGCTGCATGTTTGTGCCCTTAAACAACATCTTCCCCAACCCCTACACCCCTCCTCCCACCTCCAGAAGTTGGATTTGATGGCTTGCCAAAAGCAGATACTAGATTTTCCATAGGCTCTCCGTACTCTGAGAAATGTATTTCAATTTGGAGAAATATTACCTTATCTGTTTTCCCAAGACCTGTGTCTCATTTATATGGTTCTAGTCATTCCTCACCAGTTTGAAGTTCTGCTGTGTGCCAGACTCACTAATTCTCTGAATTCAGTGAAGAGCCAGGCGAGAAACACAAATGGCCCCTGGTCTGAGAGATCCTTGTTATAGAGGAAAGCCTTCTGAACGACACCTCACCGGCAGCCTCGGGGGTGGACACTGTCATGGTTACATTTGGTTTTGAGGCATTGAGGGTAGTTTAGAATAACTCTAGAACGTTCTCTCGCTGTGTTTTGTGACCATAGAACCCCCTGTTGAATGAGTCGGGTATGAGCATGGCCGCAGTATGAGTTGGGTCCGTGAGTGGGGAATAGCTGGTTTTATGTTTAATGTATGCTGTCTATTTCCTTGAGGGATTCATGTGAGTTCCCTGCTTGAGAATTTTAAACTTTTCATTTACAAAAGCAAATGAGCACCTCAGATGTAGGATTCTGTGTGTACGAAGTGGCCCAGGTGTCAGACACACTTACGCAACCTATAAAACTCCCTGACGAGGTTTCCTTCCCCTGGCTTCTGCGTGGCTAGTTCAGCTCGTGTTGACGCAAGTGAGGAAACAAATCAGTAGTGAACAGGAGAACCTTGATGCTGCCACATTATCTGCCACTTTATGACCAGATGATGTCAAAGACAGCAGTGGGGACTCTGCCAGGCACCGAGTATGCAGAATGGCAAACGGATGGCAAACGTAGGCTCATCTTTGTCAGCCCAAATCAACAGAAAGTGCAGTGTCCTGGGTGTGTGGATGGATGGGCGTTACACGCGTGTTGATAATTGGATGTAGAGATACACAGGTGTGCAGAGTTCCTGGCTCCACCCTATCCATGTGTGTAAGTATCATAGCACTGCTGTAACAGGTCACCACAATCGTGGGGCTTAAAACAACAGACATGTATTTTCTCAACGTCCGGGGGGCCAGAAGCCTGAAATCAAGGTGCGGGCAGGGCTGGTCCTTTCTGGAGGCTCTGAGGGCGAGGTTGTCCCATGCCTCTCTCCTGGTAACTCTCTCCTGGTAGTTTCCGGCAGTCCTCTGCATTCCTTGGCTTGTGGCAACATAAGTCCGATGTCTGCCTCTGCTTTCACAAGGATGTCTTCTTCCCTTGACAGCTGTGTCCAGATGTCCCTCTGCTTACAAGGACACCAGTCATTGGATTAAGGCCTCCTCTAACCCAATATGACCATATCTATAAAGACCCTATTTCCAGATAAGATCACATTATAGGCGCCTGGGTTAGGACTTCATCGTTCTGAGGCTCATGTTTCAACCCACATCAATAGTTTATTTCAGGATGCTGGCAAGGGAGGGGCTGAACTCTTTTGCTTTGTGGAGGAGGAGCATGGAAGAATGGAGAGAGAGCCCTTGGGTTTCAGAAGGGACTGGGGACGTGCTGTGTATCTGTATAAGGCTGGTTCATTTGGAGCTGCCCGTCCACAAATGCGGATTAAGTTTCACACGAATCACAGTCCATGGTGACCTGGTGGTAGACAAATGCCGATGGTCTCCCGCCCTGCGTGGGACAGGAGAAGAGAGGCTGATTAGGGAGTACGGAGGGGGCCTGTTATGCAGGTTTTCTCTGGCCCATTTTCCCCGTAGGTTCATGCTGGAGACCTAGACAGTGAGCTGGGAGTGGAATGGAAGAAATGGGATGTACTCACAGCGCATAAAATACTGCAGGTGAAGGGCCATAGTTTTCTAGGCCACACTTTGGTTTAGACCAAAGCATAATTGGGACCCTCTGAGAACAACCCATGTGGCAACGAGACTCCGGCAGAGCAACATGGTGCCAGCAGGAAACAGCACCGCATTAGTCCTGTGTGACTTTAACACGTCGATACAGCAATGACTTAAAACTGCATAGGTTTATCCTCTTAACATTTCCACAGTCAGACGTCGCAAATGGATCTTATGGGGTGAAAATCAGGTGTTGGCCGAGTTGTGTTTCTTCTAGCTGCTCCAGTGGAGAATCCGGTCCTGGCCTTTTCTAACTTCTAGAAGCTGCCCCCGGGCCTCAGTCCACATCACTGCAACTCTCCTCCCTCTTTCACTTGTTAGGAACCCGCCATTACATCGGGCCCTCTAAACAATCCAGGATAATCTTCCCATCTCAACATTCTTAACTTAATCACATCTACAAATCCCTTTTCCACATATGAGTAAACTAACATATTCACAGGCTTTGGGGATTATTAGAACATAGACATTTTTTGGAGGGGAAGGGGGTAACGTTATTCTACTTACCTCAGTTATCATTGTTAGAAACCTGGACCTCAGGGGCCCAGCAGGACATGGTCAAATGGGCTGCCATTTGGTCAGAGAAAACTCTGGACATTGATCCTGTTTATTCCAGGAAACCCCTCTGCATTCACATAAATCTTTACAAATAAATACTTGCCAGTTGTTGTTGGTGGCAGAGATGTGTGTGTGTGTGTGTGTGTGTGTGTGTGTGTGTTCAGGTGCATGGGAGTGGAGGTAGATGATGTTTGTATCCCTTCTCTTCAGCAATATTCAGCTCAGTGTTAGAGCAATAGTCATTACTTTCCCACATATACGACCTGTGCCAATTCAAGTTGAGTTCTGTCAAAATGCCCTGATACATGTACCAAATATAGGAACATATTATGTATATCTTTACTTGACATAGTATATCAAACATTTATATCCAAATATGCATTATATATGCATAATTCATAATATATACAATATATATCATGGGTATATTTTATAATCACTTTAACATATAATATGAATATTATTATATTCATGCTAATGTGAATACTGTTATATAATTTATAGACATGTAGTATTTTATATAAATATATTAAATATGTATATGTTCAGTTATAAATATATATATATATATTTTGTTAATTATAATTTTTCACTTCATGGATAGTCCTTTCCTTGGCCCATCAAGTTGGATAAAACAGATAATAGCATAAAAAAATAACAGACTTTATAGTAGCTTATAGAGCAAGATGTAAAATTTCAGGGAAGAGAACCAATATACATTGAACAACTGCTTTATATCTTATATTGCTTAATGCTCTAACCAACTGTATCAGATGATTATATTATAATAATGCCCATTTTCGAGATGGAAGTACTGAGTCTCAGAAGCCAGTGACTTTTCTAAGATCAGGCACCCAGCTATGTCAGAATGGAGGTGAATTCCAGGTTTTCTGATGAACCCAGCTTTATCACTTTTAATCACTATGAGCTTGGCATGTTTGTGCAACTGTAAATGGAGGTAATGATGACAACAGCTCATTCACAGTGAGTGGTAAGGGTCAAGGTCATGAAAATAAGATAATGCACGCAAGATTCTGGTAAGTGTAAAGCGCCGTGAAATTCTTCGCTGACTAGCATACCACTGAGTGTGTATAATGGCATGTTAAATTAGCTGCACCCAACTATCCCCTCTGTGGGCATTCAGAAGGGAGAATGTGGAAGTATCACAGAGGAGGTTGTTACCAATGTAAAATATTCTCTACTTTGATGAACCTAATTTAATCCTCATGCATTTCTGATGTAGTTATTGATTGCATTGTGTAGTTGAGAAAATAAAAACTCAGCAAGGATAAATCATCTTCTCTCGTGGTGCCAGGGTTAAAACTCAGAGTGTCTCCAGAAGTCGTATTTTTTTGGACTACTTTCCATTTATTCTCAACAATGTGTATGTCTGTGGTGGTAGCACTGGGGAGTACTCACCTATTATTTACACAGGGCTGTGGTCCTACTGGTGAAAAGGAGACCGAGCAGTGTCCAGAAGATTATAACGTAAAATTATAATCACTTAACTAATTCCTTATCAAATTGACTCCCTTACATTACACTCTCCACCATCTGCAATTTCTTTCCTTCTGAAGTGAAGTCTGGCTTTTCACATTCTGACAGCAGAGTTCCTGGGAAACAGGAGGTGTTGAAAGCACGTGAAAGTTCTTTTAGGGCCTCAGGGCAAGCTCAGAATTCTCCTGGAGGATCTGGTTTACATTCCTTGGAGACACCTCTGCGCATATCAAAACCTCTTGCAGGATACCTCCACAGTCCTTTCAGAGGCACAGTTCAGTGATGAATGCTGACCATCTCTATGCTTCCTTGCACAGCTTGTGGTAAAGCCAGATTGCTCACTTCTAAAATAGTAAGTACAGCATTGCAATTTTTCTAATGTTTTCAGGTTTTGCTTGAGACAAATAGTGTGAGTTTTTAATGAACACCTCCCCAGAATCTGCCTACCACAAGCATCTGGAACCCGTTTTATTTTTTTTTTTCTGGTCTGGCATATAGATGCTTCTGTCACTTCTCCATTCAGGTGCCTCTGAAACACCTCGTGCTGTAAAGCTTTACTCTGATGTTACAGCCTTCAGAAAGCCTGCCAAGATTACTTCTTCTCCCAACTTGAGTTGGATAATCTTCATTTTATTTGTTTTACAGAGAACCCTGAGCTTACCTAAAATATTGAGCAAACTGAGAGCAGAAAAAAAACTTTATATTTAAATCTCTAATGCCTCACATATGGAATCTGAATCAAAGAGATACTTATTATGAATACATACATACATACATACATACATCCACACAAATAAACAAAGAGTCCAAGGTCAGTCTACAACCTAAATGGGACATCATCACAAACCACATGAGTTTTACACAGTGTAAAGTTTACAGCTGCCCTCAAACCACTGGGTAAACACTCTTTCAGGAGGTAGGATACTAATTTATCTCGCTAATATTTCTGTTTCTCTTCCTCTGGACACATGGTCAAATTTTAGTTCCTTCATGCATTAAAGTTGAGGCATGATCAGATCGCTTACCTAGGTCAATGAAATACACGTGTCTTTTCTGAGTGGACAAATGCATGATCTGGGATATGATTCTCCATATTTCACTTTTCTGTGTTATGGAGCCAGGTGATCTAAACAGTGAAATGATCCAAGCCTGCATCTGACTAAATCAGAAGTGGAGTAGGATGTTATCCCTGCCAACCCCCAATAGTTTGTGAACAAGAAAAAGCTGTTTTGTTGCTTTAAGCCACTGAGATTTGGGGGTTATCTGTTATGGTAGCATAACCAACTTGTTTCTGACTGATATACTAAATATTTATAAAATTAGTATTTGAATGTGACTTTCCTGGTTGACATTGACGATCATTTATTCTTGTTAATAATGGATGCTAGAAGGTATTTGGGATACTTCTGCCTCCTGGACATTTATTAAGATACGTTTTCCTCCCTCACCTCTGAACATATACATATGGGAATCTGTCTTGGGGTGTGTATACCCTAACAACACAGAGGTCCATTCTGTTCTCTTGAGACTTTTTATGAGAGAGGGGATATCTCAGCATCCGATACTATACTTTCAGAAGTTTTGCTTGCTTTGTGGTTTATATTGCTTCTGTTAGGAACTATCAAAAGCCCAAATATCAGCTCTCTAAATGAGAAAGGAGCAGCTGTAATGGAATTTCATGGTTGTTGGATATCTCTGGCATAAATCAGGGGTTGGGAGGGGTAAACTCAAGAGTCAGAAGTGATCAGGTGTTGTACACATTGTTCGCCTGTGGGTGATGGGCTTCTATTTTTTACTCCCAAACTTCCTAATGTTTGGGGGACAGAAATCCTGCTTAAATCATTAACGTTGTTTCAGAAAAAGAAATCACCAGTTGGGGCTGAGGAACCAGTAAAAGGTAATATCTTGTTATTTTTTAATGTTATCCTGAGTGAAAATACAAGTAGTTGTTGAAAGTGCTTCTGAATTGCCAAGTTCCAAGTTTTCTCCTAATCACCCATTAACAACAATATAATATGTATTTGAGCTACCTCCACCCCACAAAAAAACCAATGATTCTTCCCTGACTTTTGCTTCTCCTAAAAGAAAGAACCAAGGAGGGGCTTTGCAGGCATGGGTGAGATTAAGATCAGTGAATATTTGAACAAAATAACATGATCTATTACACATAGAAATTCAGCGGCAAAACTGCCCCTCAAACTCCGAACCCCTAATTGCAAGTACAGTGTGTATTTCCTGCAAGCTGACAGACAACCAATTTGATAATGGCAGGTTTAGAAAACAAAAGCAACAAAATCAACGACACCTCTGCAGAGCTGAGAGTACTGCTTGGCCTTTTTCTGCATTTCGATTTCTTATATATTTTCCACTTCACTATGAAGAAATTGAATTTCAACAAAAAGATTATTATTACTCTTGAACAAGTAACATGTCAAACATTATGGAGACCCTTAAGTCTATGTTGATCTACATGCTAGAGGTTTCCCATTTCTCTTTTCCCAGATACACCCATGAGGAGCATTTACTTTAAAATTTTCCTGATTCCCAGAGTAATGAATTCATACCAGCTTACTCAAACTTGGTATTTGACTCAATCTCACTTCCCGGTCACTTAAACCCGTTCCCTCAGTGGAAACAGAACTTTCAGGATGTCTTAGCCATTCTCCCTGCCCACCCGTGTCTGCAGTGTTCTATTTACATAAGCCCACTATTGACTTAGAACTTAGCCTTCTTTATCCACTTTGAACATGACAAAATCCTTAAGAGGAAACTGAGGGATATTTTCCTCGCCTTTGAATCATTATTCTTTTTCTCTGTGGGAGCCTTGCCAAATCTTAGTTCTGAGTCTGACCCTTAATATCTGAAGGCATTTTCAGTCTAGTTCCTCTGTGGTCTCTTTCACGGATTTACCCCAGCTTCCTAAATGTAACTTTACAAAAAAAAAGTAAAGAGAAAAAAAAAAAGGAACTAATATTATACATTCTACTCGTTCTTCTTTTTCAGGCTCTTAAATATGCATAATTTACAATCAGGTCTTCTTTTTCCTGTCACTTGGCCAAGATATGGAATATCTTTGAAATGAACTACTTTTTAAAAATTCCCATCATTCATCAGTGCTTCTATGCACCTGAACTCTTAATCCTGGAGCTGTTTGTTGAGGTTTTTTTTGATGTATGAAGCTTAACCCATCATTGCAGTTGTAGCCTTGTCAGGGTCAAACAGGAAAGGAAACTTTCATGTGGGAGCATAGAGTCAGTCGTGGGTAAGAATACAAAGCCCATGAAGGTTCCTTAGTGCCTGAGCTGAAAGTGATGACACACTGCTTTCTGGAGGTCCTCCTTCCCGTTCACTTGTTCATCTTTCTTTGCTCACTGAGTATGGGGGGCAATATGCCAAAGTAGATAAGGGTACAATTTTTGACCCAGATGACCTGGGTTTGAAGTTTTTGTTCAGCCCCTTCACTGATCTTGATTAAGTTCTGAAGCCATTGCAGTTCTCAGTTTCACCTCTGTATGAAAGGGGACGTGTCGATATTTATATCCTGTGGTATAATTTCTAGGAAGTAAAGCAGGGAATATAAATTATGTAAGATATTGCTGAGTGCATAATTAATTCTTGGTAAATGTTTGCTGTCATTTATAGTAACTTTGATTGGGACACGGAGCTTCCCTTTTTCCCTGCTATGTTGTAGCCTTCTGGATGTTACAACTTCATTATTTTTTATTTTCCAATTATTTTATTGGAAGATGGTGCCAGGAATCATAGTCAGCACAGTATATGTTATCAGTTATATCTCATGTTACATTTCGAAAACCTCTGTAAGGGAGCAGACAAGTTGTTTCTTATAGATGCAGAATCTGCCTTCAGAGATGTCAGGTAACTTAGCAAACACTTAAGTGTCATGGTTGTGATTTTATTTTAAAGCCTTCACACCCTCTTTACACCAAACCTTTTTTGCCCCTCAACTATATTAACACAGCAGCAATAATTTCTTAATGAGGAACTCCCTTCTCCCATGCCCATCATTTCCAGGAGGAAGGAAATCTGTTAATGGAACTTCCTGTTCTCTTTCCACTTTCCACACCCTTCCCCTTTGTTGGTGACTTATGGAAAGAACTGAAAGAAGTTTTGGCTCAATTCTTGTCTCTTCCCTCCTTTTAGGAATTTGCCCATCATCAGACAATGTGTGGTCTGGCGTGCCAGAGTCCTTGCTGTAAGTCTAGTTTTAAAGACCTCACCCTGGGACAAGAACTGCTGCTGTTTGGGCAGGTCTGCCGAATTCTGTTAGGCCATGTTCCTATACAATTAGCCACATCCACCTAAACAGCTTTAACAATAAAAGATTAAATGTTTGCATTTCCCTTGACCTTTTCCATCTCTGTTGGTTTCAAATTTAGATGGGAAAACATTTGTTGGGCTGCCTCATAGGTTATTGTCAAGACTGGCTTTTTCAAATGATGCCAAAAGGCAGACATGTTTTCATGGGCTAGGTGGAAGACCAAATCATCGTGGAAGGAGATTTTAAAAGAAACCAGAGTTGTAAGTTCCTTGTTCAGGTGTGTTCAAGCCTTCCCCCCACCCCCCAGCTTTTAGTGCCCAGGCTTTCAAGGGTACAGCTACGTTCACAAATATCTCCTGTATCTGAGGTTGTTAGCAGTTGATCCCATGGGACGCTGGTTCCCAAGCATTTCCCATTACTCTCTGAGTGAGTGCTTGCCAATTTTGGGGGGATAAGGATCAATTTCAGAATCAGCTAAAAACTATGCATGTTTTCTGTCCCAAGCGAAGATAAAGAAATAAAAGCAAAATTTTGCACTAGTTCATGTATGTACGTTTTATTCCCTCATTCTTTCATTTGTTCATCTATCCTTTCAATGTTTATTAAACTCCCATTCTAGGACTAGGGCTTCACTGACACTGGTGAAATAATGGAGAGCAAGTATAATGGATTGTTTACTTCACAGAACTCCAGCAGGAAGCCTGTTATAGTACCAGCTATCTATATTCGTTTATGTTACTTTGTATTTTGAGTAATAAAATCTGACCCTGGTTAGATTAAGGAAAAAAAAAAAAAAGAAGACGTTAATATTTGGAAGGCTATTCAAGTACCCAGTGGAATAGGATGGGAACGTCAACAACCTGTAAAGGAAAGTAACCAGGAAGATTCCAGGACTTGGAATAGCTGAAGCACTTAGATCTTCTACCTGGAAGGCTGCCATTCATATGACTCAGCCTTGATGACTTTCTGTTTCTCTGTTTCCTCCTGCCCTTCACTGGATTTCTGAGTGGATCAGACTGGATTATGTGCTTCAACTTCATTCATCAGCTATGGCCACCAGAGGGACAGTCATCTAAGTCATAACATGGCCACTGACATATGAGAGCTACTCCCAGAGAAGGCAGGATTGTTATCAACTGAGCAGTCACTGCAGGAAGACTCTATGAAATAGATGACATTTCTCTTGGTGTAAGTCAAAAGACAGACTAGCATACATTTATTGTTGTACCATCTAAAAAAAAAATGGACTTCTTAGCTCTCACTACATCTCCATTCTGTTCTCTTCTCATATGTTCAAAGATGTTGAGAGCGTAGAGTGCCACCTAAAGTGATTCAACAATTCCACACTTAACCCTCATGCCTCCACAGGAAAAATGGCCACCTTACTTTCTGCTTTGTCTTCAAGTTCCCATTTCTCATGGGGTAATGGGAATAGGAACTGCGTGGATGGTTGGCTTCAGATGTTGGGTGGAATACTTAAGCATGCCTCCTGACTCAAAGTAACTGCCTGAAAAATGTTTGTGGCATAATAGAGACTTTATGAGGCTTATCTAAGAGGACAAACTGTCACGGACTGAATTGTCAATCCAGAATTTATATGGTGAAGCCCTAACCCTCAGTACCTCAGAATGTGATTGTATTTGGAGATGGGGTGTTTAAAGAGGTGATTAAGTTAAAATGAGACCCTTAAAGGGGGGCCTTAATCTAATTTGCTGGAAATTTGGAAGAGGAAATTTGAACACACAGTGAATCACCAGGGATGTGCTTTAACAGAGGAAAGGTTATATGAGGACATAGGGAGAGAGTGGCCATTTACAAGCCGAGGAGAGAGACTTCAGGAGAAACTAAACCTATCAACACCCTGATCTTGAACTTCTGGCCTCCAGAAAAGTAAGAAACTAAACTGCAGTGTTTTAGCCACTCAGTCTGTGGGATGTTGTTATGGCAGCTCTAGAAAATGAATACATCCACTATCCTAGTTTGCTGAAGAAGGAGGGCTTTCCAGGGGCATAGGACTGTCAGTGTAAAATTGAAAAGTCCTTGGCAAATTGGGGGAAGTTGGTCACCTATGGTTCAAGCCAGCATATGTGTATAGTTATCCTATTGAAAACAACTTGGGAGAGGAAAATGGCTATTCTCAGAGAAGTACTGTTGTCAAGGACCCCTCATAGCACCTGTCATATTGTTGCTGTTCAACAGGTGTGATTCATAGTAAAAACAATTAGTATTTTTTCAAACCTATTATTTAGCATGCATTGCTCTAAAAGAAATAAACACATCATCTCAATTTATCCTGATAATCACCTTCATTATTGCCATTTTAACGATGAGCAAATTGACTTAATCATATAGAGATTAAGAAACAGTGAATAAAACTACCAAGGTCATGCAATTTATAAGTAATGGCATGGGAGTTTTAACTGAATTGGACTGACCCAAAGCTTGTGTTTCTTCTTGAGATGCCCTTTGCGTTCGTAATTCCCATTACTTTGGTTGGTTCCCTTGTGTTGTTCCTAACTTTCACTCTTGACTGAAGCTTTCAGCAGTTCCCTGGGTTGAGTACTGTTGTATGTACATGATTTTCTAGTTTCCAATTTGGCTACCTCCACGAGGGACTCTTCTATACTAAGTTACTGATTTCCATTGTTCACTCATTTACTCAATAGGATACCAATCTTTAATCTGTGTCCACTTTGTGTTACAAATTCAAGTTATAAATACACATAAACCCAACCCCCTGTCCTCCTACTAGTAGAGGAATCTTTATGTGTAGTAAGGAAATTTTGCTCAGCAATCCAACCTCATTTTCATTCTAACAGTCTATATATTGAATTACTATCTCCCAGGGAAAAGCTTATACTTTGTCTCCAAGAAGGAGATCCCCACCCTCTAGACCCAAGGCTAAGATGTGCTGTTTCACAGGGCTCACAGTTCAGGTCTGTCTATTAACTTATTTTTCTCTATTGTTCTCAAAGGTAAATACAAAAAAGGTGGATATAGCAGGAGGCAAAGAACTCACCATAGGTAGTTCTTTTCCTTTTTGTGAAAACAAACACCACTTGTCCAACCCACTAATAAGCAACCATAACCGTCTTTGAACAATGAAATCGTAATGAAATTACTCAGGCTCAACATTCTATGGGATGACTGTTAAGAGTGGAATGTAGGAAATGTGATCTGGACAAATGTTTCCTGAGAGGAAGGTCATCATGCAGCCTGGGGCTTTGTCTTCCAGTTCATGTTCATTGAGAAGTAAGGCTGTGAGCTGTGGCTTCTTCATTCCAGTTCTGTTACCAATCTCAGCTGGAAAGAAATCCTCACACCTTGGATTCTTCACTGGTTAAGTGGGATGACAGTGACAGCGACCGACTGAAAAATGTCTTGCAAGAAATCAGATGTTAGAAATCATAGCATGGTATTTGGAGACCTCAACGTTTAGCCACAAGCTTCAGAGCAAATCAAACTTTGGTTCATTGTGACAATAAGATATTTTTGTCTAGCTCTTTCTCTCCAAATGCTCTCCCCAAATACATAGTACAGCATATTTTTGAAAACCTCATGGCTTTTCCAAGAGTTATATATTGCAGTGAGTATTTGAGGGGGTTGAAATGGCATATGGTGGTCTTCCCGTCGACCTGACCCCCCACTCCCATTTCTGGGTGTGACTCACTCTTCCCAGGCTATGGGGCTGACATTTGTTCCTGAGTTGGACTCTGTTCCCCTTGGCCCCTGTCCAGCCCAGATCTCTTGACACCAGAGCCACACTTCTCAGAGAGTGGTTATTGGAGCAGTTTTTTGTTCTTTAGGACACCACTTAGCGCAGAGGACAGGGTGACTTTGGGAAAAATGCAGGTCATTGGTGAGGGCTGATTTCTCCACATTGTTAAAGCAGACTTGCTATGGAAGGAACTTGTCATTACACGGAGCAGTTATATTTCTGATCAACTCAGGAAGTAGTTGATGTTTGGTGAGACCACTTCACCACAAAGCTGGTCCCCGAGGTGAGGCAACTGAGCTGGAGTCAAAGGTCAAGTTGTGTGATCTTACTTGATGTAGTGAGCAAAACTGTGATCTGTTTTGGTCAACCCCGTGGGCAGGGTTGGGGGCTGGGGGCAAGAATGGAAACCTAAGCACTGGGGGCCCACGATATGCTGATCAAGGGCCCTTTGTGGCAGATGTGGTGGTGACCTCCTCAGCACCAACTCTGGGACTCTTTCTAGTTGAGAAAGAGCCTGTGTCTGTTTCTGATGGGGATGAGTGACCAGGTGGCTGCAAACATAGACAGGGTATGTCCCAGGCATCCTATGTTCCCGATATTGACCAGTGTGGGCATCCATGAGAAAAGGAAAACTTGGGCCCAAGGCAATGTCAAGTTGGGAGGCTGTGGCTGGAGGCCGAAGGACGTTTCCTCAAAGTGAGAGAGTTGCTACAGCCAGGAACACAAATGGGCTTCAATCTTCTCATAGACTTGGCCTCACCGAACTGGATCAGGGCACCGTCTCTCACCTGGACTTCTGTGTGGTCCAGGTCGTTTGTGCAACAGCAGCAATAGGAACAGGTTGTCCACAGGGGAACACACCTGGGGATGCAGGTGGGAGGGGCCTATCTGAGATGAGCTGCCAGACTCACATCCACTTGCTGCTGGTCAAGAAGACATATCTAGTTCGGGTTATCTGGGAAAGGCTGATGGGGGACACCTTCCAGCCAGTGGGCTTCCCCCTGAGACTTCAGCTCAGTTGGTAGTTCTGTGCATGGGATGGATCTCAAGACTGGGGTTTAGGGTGGCATTCCGTCACAGAGAGAATTGGCCTTGTCCCGGCTAGGGGTCCACACTGTCCCTTAGAGAGAGGGGCAGGCTTAAAGATGAAAGTGTAATCTGCAGGAGGACGCAATCCAGGGTAGGAAGGAGGGAGGGAGCTGCTGCTCAGGCAGCTTCTTTGTGTAGCTAGGGACGTGCTTTGACCACACCTGTCTGCCCTGGAAGCTCAGGCATCCTTCAGAAGCTGCAGTACTTATGGCCAAACAAGTCAGAAGCGAGGGGCCCCTGCCCTCCTGTGTCTGGTCCACGCCTGACTCAAAGGGGAATTCCCTCTGAAGTTCAAGGACTTGGAGGCTGGGTACCTGCTTTTTTAGGTCCACAATCATATGGAATCCATGCCATAGAGGAATAAAAAAATATACAAAGAAAACAAATATATATTAATCAAATACATAGTTCCAGACACATTCTCCAGGACATATTACTTTATTGCATTAAGTCTTACATTCACCCTGAGAGTTAGGTCTTATTACCCCATTTTATAGATAAGTATATTGACCACAGGCCTAAGTTCACAATTTAGAGATTTATGAATTCAGATAATGCTTCTTTGGGATAGTTTTCAAATGGACAAGACACTCATAGCTATTTTGCACAAGGGGCAACTCATTCCATGAACTTCAGATGTTCTTAAATGATCTATTTAAAATAAAGTATAATTTATTTATTTATTTAATTTGTTATCTATCATTTAAAATAAAAATGATCTCTTGTAATCTCCTAACACCTGTGAGGATGACAAGTTGGTCCATTTTATCATAACTTCCGTATGAAGAAACTGAGTCCCAGAGAGTAAGTGATTCACTAAGGACGGCAACATGCATGAAACTGCATACTTTGGAGATGCTCTTCTACATCTTAGTGTGGCATGCTTTCTACTTTGCTCTGCTGTTGTGTGTGGGTTATGATGGTGTCTGCTGGGATGGAAAATACACTGGGGAACTTACTTCACAAGTTCAGGACTTAATGAGAATTTACAGGGCGTTTGCATAATCTCATAAATGCAGGCTTCCGAAGTGCAAAAGATTTTGGAGAATGTGCTACACAACACTATTCCTGGACCGGAGACAGCAGCAGAGCTCAATGGAATCCCCAAGCAGAGAGAGTGGCAGTGTATCCTGTCAGTGCATCCAAGTCCCAAGGAGGTAAACTGAGGCTTGAAAAAGTCAGGGAAGCCACTGATTGGAGATAATGCTATAGAATTGAAGATCTGCTTTTCTGATAACTGAAACAGTTTTCTGCTCTTTCCTTTTTTCTTCCTTATATGTTTAATTACTTATTTTTTTCCTGGTTGTTTGCACACGGGACAACTTTCTTGTCCAATGCAATGTGAAGAGTTTTAGACGGTGACATCTGTGTAGACCTTAGGTATGTTCATTGCTTTAAGTGGAGAGCTTCCGGCAGGCTGCAGTTTAATGAGGCAATCTCAAAGCAGCTTAAAGCATTGTTTGCTTTTTCCTTTGTTTGCAAATTCAGCACAACTTCGTGAAATCTGCCAGAAAATGACAAGGGTCTAGCAAAATTACTCCTAACTCAGGAGACTGGGTGAAACCAAACTGTCATCGCCTCTTTCCCTGGCAGTTGGAGATGTCTGATGAGACAGGCACCTGCACGAGTGTTTACAAGGTCACGATGACACTTTCCCCAGCAATTCCACTTTGGAGACCCAGCAGTGCTTGGATTCCATGCCTGTTACTGAACAATCTCTGTTGCCCAGAAAATTGCCTCTAAAAGTCACTTTGTGACAATAGTCCTCGAAGATCGAGTCTCAATGAGAGTAAAGATTGTCATTGGGCTTCCAAAAATAAAAATAAATAAAACACCCAACTTCTACTTTGATTAGACATATAGCAGGTTACAATAGGAAGGAAGGAGGAAGAGGCAGTAAAGGAAACTATGTAGCTAATTACAAAAGAAAGTATAACTACAAGAGAAAGCAGAGGAAGAGGAGAAGGTGCAGGAGGAGGGGGAGGTTAGAGAGGGTGTAGGGAAGGGAGAGAAGGCAACAACAAGGAACATTCTGAAAAAGAAATAACTGGTACAAGGATGTTAACAGAGCCCAAGACCTGGTATCTACATCCTGTGGTGATTTTGCCCTTCCAACACGAGTGGGATGAGAGAAGGATTAACTAGTATGTGAGAGGCCCCTGCCATTCCCCGTGGTCCTTTCCTCTGGCCTCTAGTGAGAATTTTACCTGTTTGCACTTCAGTCCTCCACCCTCTAGGGGGAGTGCCCTCGCCACCTGCTTGCTGGGGTCTGGTGCTCCAGGAAGCTCGAGAGGAGAATGGTGCAGAGGTGGAAGGAGGGGGAGAGGACCCAGATCTTGCTCATTCAGAGCCCCTCTTCTTTCTCATTCATTGTTATTTTGTTGTAGATAATCTGAATAATGGTGAGTGGCATGAAGAGAGAATTATAGAAGAAGCCAGGCATGCTACTAATTAAATTTGGGTAGGAGATATAGGGAAATGTGTACAGGGTACAGGTGGGTTTGTCTGTGAGGCTGGAAGCAGGCGGGATATAGGAGAGTTGGTATTTTGAGAATTCTTGCTAACTTGCTTGAGAGGCATGTGGGATTACTGAAATACCTTATTTCATTATTTTGGATGCTTACCTTTTTGCTTTTTAATATGACTATACGGGCACTTAGTCATAAGCCCTGACATTTTCTAGGTTTTATCAGTTGCTGTATTATAAACCCACTGAAATCAAGCCTCCACCCAGCTCTCAATGCTCCTTTTCAGTAGGATGAGTAGTTAGATTGGAAGAGAGCACAGAGTTGGTCTAAGATGCCAGCTTTGGTCACTGAGCTGCTCTTGGGGAATCAGGGGAAGTAGAATAAGCACAGAGTTGGTGATCAGAAGGCCTTTTCCAGTCAGTCCAAATTTAAGGCTGTTTCCCCACTTACAAATCAAGGACGATGATGATGATGATAATTATGGTGACTTGGGAGGCATCCTCAGCAGGTTACTGATAAATTGGAAGAGGATCCTGAAATGGAAGAGATTAGTCTCCAAGGCTAGATATCCCCCAAAAGTCAAGTTCCTTGTTTGAGATCTGAAGGGCCTCATTGTCTTTTCCTGGTTCTGGCCCTAAGGGGGCTTCTGGGAAATGAGAGGCTTTAAGAACAGGGGTCAGCGGGCTTTTGGACAACTTACATCAATAGTCTTTAACCGTTCTTGAGTCAAGCACCTGCTGAGATACGATGGAAGCTACAGAAGTTCTCTCTAGAAAGTGTACTGATGCCTACATTTGCAGAGACCATCAATGGCTTTCAGATCCAGATGATCTTACTTGAGCCAAAGGGGTTAGAAACTAAAGACAAAGATCCAGGACACAAAGAACTTTGGGATATTTTGGAAATACTGTCAATTTCCAAATGGCTGCTCCTTATCTCTCGAAGTTTTCACAAAAGAAGTAATGGTAAGATTCTAAAACTAGGTGGATGCTGGGATCCTCAATGACCAGCCACAAGAACGAGGGGCATTGAGAAGACTAAATCCTACACGAAAACAAGGCCTGGGACAGAAATGCTACAAGCAAGAGCTGTGAATTCTCTTTCACTTTTAGGATAAAATGCAAACTCCTGAAGGCCCTAGAGGCCTTGCACGGTTCCATCCCCACCTGACTCAATGCTCGTCTCTTCCACTCTGCCTGGGCTCCAAGCACATTGATCGCCAACATGTCCTTGAACACCACTTTCAGAATCTGCCAGTTCAGGTTCTTACGGAGGTGTTCTTCCTCCAGCGAAGGCCAAGGCGGTACCTTCTCATCCTCTTACCAATTCGTCATGGACAACGTTACTGATCGCTTCACCTGAAATAGCCCACCCTCCTCCCATTCTCAGTGTCTGCTGTGTCTCCTTCATATCGCTCACTACAGGCTGTCGTTAATTTGTTCCTTTGAAAGCATTAGCTCACATGTATTCAGCACTTAAACACACCAGACACTACTTAGCATTATAAAATTGAATCCTCACAACAACTGTAAGATGCACACACTGTTATTATTCCCTTTTAATAGGAAATGGAGACACAAAGAGATGAAGTGACTTGTCCAAAGTCACACAGTCGGAAGGACGTGGACCTGGGATTCAAACCCAAGCCCTCTGGCTGGACCACCTTGCTGTTCTGCGGCTCTCATCCTGTCTCTCTCCCCTAGGAGGAAGGTCTGTGATGGCAGGGACCCCTTCTGACCTCACTGTTGCATCTTGAACTCATAGAAAAGAGTGTGGCATATACTCTGTGTTCAGATATTTGTTAAGGAAGTGAATAAAGGGACAAATGAGGGTCTCTAGAACCTTTCAGTGGAAAGGACTTAAGGAGTTAGATGTGGGAAGTAACCATGAGACTCACATAGCAGATAAAATGGATGGAAGCTTTATTCTGGATTAAGGACTCCAGGCTTTGTCTAAATCCCTCACCTACTCCATGCCTTATGTCCCTCAATGTTACAAATATTGTAATTTATGTCAAGCACCTAGCACATAGCAGACCCTCAGTATGTGGTCACAGCTATGACAAAAAAAGAGAAGAAGAGAAGGAAGGAGAAAGTGGGGAGGAAGAAAAAAACACATGGAAATCAAGTTCATTGTATTGAACCCATATATGCATAAAAGTATTGTTTTATCAACTGTAAATTGCTACCTAACTCTTACACATGCAATCCCTTAACTCTTGGGTCCTGTGGTCTATTTGAAACAAATGTGCATTTTGGAGCCAATTATTCCTCTATTTTGTTTTTGCCTCATAACTAGTGCTTTGCTGGTACATGGGTAAAGGCGGCCCTTGGCACAGGGCCTGGGGCTGATTCCTACTGATTGCTGAAGTATGTGCTATAAACAATTCCACTGTGACTGGCTTCAAGGTACCAACGCGGCATCATTGAGTCGAAAGTCATCCCTGTAAGCCTATGTGAGCTGGTTCTCATGTGCCTCATGCAATGTGGCCCTGCAGAAATAATCTGAGACTCAGTTTCATGGTCCCTAAAATGGGTGTATCAGTGTCTCCAAGACTGGGGCTGTTGGGCAGATTAAATGTGACAATTTATGAAAATGCCAAACATAGTGCCTGGTACACAGCAGCGAATGATAAATATTAGCCCCTTCCTTTGAAAGGTTGTTGAATTTTGAAAACCCAAAAGAGTTTCCTCAAGTTTCTGTTGATAAGGAGAGGAGAGGAAAGAGAATTCAGGTCTCTTGGGAGGAACAATATTTGCCTTACTTTTCCACTTTCTTTTTTATTCTATCTCTATAATGATCTTATCTAAACATTTTTCCTCGGCTCTCATTTCGTCTGACTAGTGCTAGACAGTCAAATAGAGAAAGGACTAAATACATAAGAAGCAATAACTGTGGCCTTGGTGCCACATTTACTTTATAAATAAAATTAATCTTTCAGAAAATTTTGTCTGATAAAATGACATATCTGGGACCCTAAAGCTGAATTTCTAAGTTCTTAAATATATTCTTAAATATATGGCTTTAAGGATTTTAATAAGAGTGTTAAACCCCACAATTTATTACTGATGTTGCAAAACAACTGACTATCCACACACATATGTACACATACATGTATTCACATTTATACATAAATATGTATGTGTTCATACACACACATTAGACTACACTTTTAATTCATAAATTTAACTATTTTGGAATAAGAAGACGCAGAAATTGTTAGTTTTTAAAAATTTATTGGAGTAACATTGGTTAATAACATATAAATTTCAGGTTACAACTTCATAATAGGGCATCTGTATGCTCTATTGTATGCTCCCCACACAAAGTCTAATTTCCTTCTGTCACCATATATTTAACTCCCTTTATCCTCTTTGTCACCCCCCCACCCCAGTCTCCCTTCCCCACTGGTAACCATCATTCTGTTGTCTGTATCTGTGAGTTTGTTTTTTGGTTTGTTCGTATGTTTGTTTTGTTGGTTCATTTGTTACTTTTTATTTTGTATCTCACATATGAGTGAAATAGTATGGTTCTTGTACTTTTCCACCTGACTTATTTCACTTAGCATGATACTCTCAAGATCCATCATGTTGTCAAAATAGCAATACAGAAATAATTAGTATTGATTTACTTTTTTCTTTTGTGTGTGTGTGCAAAAGTAAGTTTACTAAGAAATTCTCATAGAAAAGGTTATTGAACACCCACTGAATTTTTCTTTGACATTCGATATTATTTTATATTAATTTCAGTTGTAAAGCAGAGTGGTTAGGCATTTATGTAATTTAAGATGTAATCCCCCTGACTAGTCTAGGACCCACCTAGCACTATATATAGTAGTTATTACCATATCATTGATTATATTCCCTATGCTGTACTTTACATCCTCCTAATTATTCTGTAACTATGAATTTGTACTTCTTAATCCCTTCAGTTTTTAAAAAAAAATTTACTGGGGTAAAAATTGTTAGTAAAATTACATAGATTTCAGTTGTACAATTCTGTATTACATCATCTATAAATCCCACTGTGTGTTCACCACCCAGAGTCAGTTCTCCTTCCATCACCATATATTTGATCCCCCTGACCCTCATCTCGGACCCCCCACCCCCTTTACCCTCTGGTAACCACTAAACTATTGTCTGTGTCTATGAATTTTTGTTTCTCATTTGTTTGTCTTGTTCTTTTGCTGTTTTTGGTTTATATACCACATATCAGTGAAATCATATGGTTCTCTACTTTTTCTGTCTGACTTATTTCGCTTAGCATTATATTCTCAAGATCCAACCATGCTGTCACAAATGTTCCTATATCATCTTTTCTTACTGGCGAATAGTATTCCATTGTGTATCTATACCACAACTTCTTTATCCATTCATCTATCGGAGGACATTTTGGTTGTTTCCATGTCTTGGCCACCGTAAACAAAACTGCAATGAACACTGGAGCACACGTGTCTTTACGTATAAATGTTTTCAGATTTTTTGGGTAGATACCCAGGAGAGGGATTGCTGGGTCATATGGTAATTCTATGCGAAATTTTTTGAGGAAACTCCACACTGCCTTCCATAACGGCTGCACCAGTCTGCATTCCCACCAACAGTGTATGAGGGTTCCTTTTTCTCCACAGTCTCTCCAACACTTGTTACTATCTGTCTTGTTGATGATAGCCATTCTGACTGGGGTGAGGTGATATCTCATTGTGGTTTTTATTTGCATTTCTCTGATGATTAGTGATGTTGAGTATTTTTTTCATATGTCTATTTGCCATTTGTATGTCCTGTTTGGAGAAATGTCTCTTCAGGTCCTCTGCCCATTTTTCAATTGAGTTTTTTGTTGTTGTTGTTGTTGTTGAGTTTCATGAGTTCCTTGCATATTTGGGATATTAGCTGCTTATGGGAGGCACTGTTTGCAAAAATCTTCTCCCATTCAGTTGGTTGCCTCTTTATTTTGTCGATGGTTTCTTTTGCTGTGCAGAAGCTTTTAAGTTTCATATAGTCCCATTCATTTATTTCAGCTTTTACTTCCATTGCCTTTGGACTCAAATTCATAAAATGCTCTTTGAACCCAAGGTCCATAAGTTTAGTACCTATGTTTTCTTCTATGCAGTTTATTGTGTCAGGTCTTATGCTTAAGTCTTTGATCCATTTTGAATTAATTTTGATACACGGTGACAGATAACAGTCCAGTTTCAGTCTTTTGCACGTGGCTATCCAATTCTCCCAGCACCATTTATTGAAGAGGCTGTCTTTGCTCCATTGTATGTTTTTAGCTTCTTTATCAAAAATTTTCTGTCCATATTTATGTGGTTTTATTTCTGGGTTCTCAATTCTATTTCATTGGACAAAGTGTCTGTTTTTCTGCCAATACCATGCTGTTTTGATTATTGTAGACCTGTAGTACAAGCTAAAGTCAGGGAGTGTGATACCTCCAGTATTGTTCTTTTTTCTTAAGATTGATTTGGCTATTTGGGGTCTTTTGTGGTTCCAAACAAATCTGATGATTTTTTGTTCTATTTCTTTAAAAAATGCCATTGGGATTTTGATGGGGATTGCATTGAATCTGTATATTGCTTTGGGTAATATGGCCATTTTAACTATTTTGATTCTTCCAATCCATGAGCACGTAATGTCTTTCCATTTCTTTGTGCCTTCTTCAATTTCTTTCAAAAATGTCATATAGTTTTCAGCATATAGGTCCTTCACATCCTTGGTTAAGTTCATTCCTAGGTATTTTACTCTTTTTGCTTCAATTGCAAAAGGAATTGATTTTGTATTTCTTTTTCTGAGATTACATTGTTAATATGTAGGGATGCAATGAACTTTTGTACGTTGATTTTGTAGCCAGCAGATTTACTGTATTTGTTGATTGTTTCTAATAGCTTTTTGGTGGAGTCTTTAGGGTTTTCTATATATAGCATCATGTCATCTGCAAAGAGTGATACTTTAACTTCTTCATTTCCAATTTGGATGCCTTTTATTTCTTTCTCTTGCCTGATTGCTCTGGCAAGGACTTCCAACACTATGTTGAAAAGCAGAGGTGATAGGGGACAGCCCTGTCGTGTTCCTGAACGTAGAGCAAAGGGCTTCAGTTTTTCTCCATTAATTATGAGATTAACTGAGGGCTTGTCATATATGGCCTTTATTATGTTAAGGTATTTTCCTTCTATACCTATTTTATTAAGTGTTTTAATCATAAATGGATGCTGTATCTTGTCAAATGCTTTTTCTGCATCAATTGATATAATCATATGATTTTTGTCCTTTATTTTGTTGATGTGATGTATCACATTGATGGATTTGTGGATGTTGAACCATCCTTGTGCCCCGGGGATGAACCCCAATTGGTAGTGATGAATAATCTTTTTAATGCATTGTTGTATTCAATTTGCTAAAATTTTGTTTAGGATATTTGCATCTGTATTCATCAGAGATATCGGTCTGTAGTTTTCTTTTTTTGTGTTGTCCTTACCAGGTTTTGGTATCAGGGTAATGTTGGCCTCATAAAATGAGTTAGGGAGTACTGTCTCTTCTTCAATTTTTTGGAAGAGTTTGAGCAGGATTGGTATTAGATCCTCTTTGAAGGTTTGGTAGAATTCACTAGTGAAGCCATCTGGTCCCGGACTTTTGCTTTTGGGAAGGTTTTGGATGACTGATTCAATTTCGTTACTGGGGATTGGTCTGTTTAGATTTTCCAGTTCTTCATGGTTCAGACTTGAAAGGCTATATGTTTCTCAGAACTTGTCCATTTCTTCTAGGTTATTGAATTTGGTGGCATATAGTCTTTCATAGTATTCTTGGATGATCCTTTGTATTTCTGTGGTGTCCGTGATAACTTCCCCTTTTTCATTTCTGATTTTGTTAGTGTCTTTTCTCTTTTTATCTTAGTGAGTCTAGTCAAGGGTTTGTCAATTTTGTTAATCTTTTCAAAGAACCAGCTCTTTGTCACATTAACTTTTTCTATTGTCTTTTGTTCTCTATTTCATTTAGTTCTGCTCTGATTTTTGTTATTTCCTTTCTTCTGCTGACCTTGGGCTTCACTTGTTCTTCTGTTTCTAGTTCTTTATGGTGTAACATGAGGTTATTTATTTGGGAGTTTTCTTGTTTCTTGAGATAGGCCTGTAATGATATAAATCTCCCTCTTAAAACAGCTTTCGCTGCATCCCCAAAATTTTGGTAGGATGTATTTTCATTGTCATTTGTTTCTATGTATCTTTTGATCTGTCCTCTAATTTCTTCTTTGACCCAGTCGTTCTTTAAAAGTATGTTGTTTACTCTCCATGCATTTGTGTTTTTTTCCTGCTTTCTTTTTGTAGTTGATATCCAATTTCAAAGCCTTGTAATCAGAGAATATGCTTGGTATGATTTCAATCTTCTTAAATTTTCTGAGGCTGATTTTATATCCCAATAAGTGGTCTATCCTTGAGAATCTTCCATGTATACTAGAAAAGAATGTATCGTCTGATGTTTTAAGATGAAGTGCTCTATAAATGTCAATTATGTCCATTTCATCTAATATGTCATTTAGGGCTGCTATTTCGTTATTTATTTTTTGTGTGGATGATCTATCTATAGCTGTCAATGATGTATTTAAGTCCCCTAGTATAATTGTGTTTTGGTCAATTTCTCCCTTTAGTTTTGTTAGTAGTTGCTTGATGTATTTCGGTGCTCCCTGATTGGGGGCATAAATATTGATGACTATTATGTCTTCTTGTTGTATTGTCCCCTTTACCATTATGAAATGTCCATCTTTTTCTTTTGCTATCTTGTTCACCCCGAAGTCTGTTTCATCTGATATCATTATGGCTACACCTGATTTTCTCTGGGTACCATTTGCTTGGCGTGTCAATTTCCACCTTTTCACTTTGAGTCTATGCTTGTCCTTGTAGCTGAGATGTATCTCTTGGAGACAGCATATGGTTGGGTTTAGTTTTTTGATCCAATCTGCTACTCTGTGCCTTTTTACGGTTAGTTCAGTCCATTTACATTTAGGGTGATTATTGATATGTGAGGATTTCCTGTCATTCTATCTTCTGTTTTCTGGTAAGGCTGTGTCTCCATTGTTTCTTTGCCTTTTTGTTGTTGTCTATTATTTCTGTGTGGTTGTATTCTATGATGTTTCCCTCTGTTTCTTCTTTTATTACAGTATATATTTCAGTTATGGATTTTTTTTTGAGTGGTTACCCTTAAGTTTATATAAAAGAAAGTTTGATATTTAGAGTATTCCATTTTCTTCAGCACGCTTACTTTCTCCATTCCCATATTCCGATTCAGGCCTTTACTCTCCCCCTTTTTATGTTTTGGTTGCCACAAATTGTCCCTGTTGATGGCGGTCGAATAGCCTTCTTTAGTATTTCTTGTAGTGCAGGTCATGTGTTAGAAAATTCCCTCAGCTTCTGTATGTCTGGAAAGGTCTTTATTCCTCCTTCATATCTAAAGGATATCTTTGCTGGATATATTATTCTTGGCTCATGGTTTCTCTTTTTCAACAGTTTGAATATTTGGTTCCACTCCCTCCTGGCTTGTAGAGTTTCTGCTGAAAAATCTGATGATAATCTAATGGGCTTTCCTTTGTAGGTTACCATCTTCTTTTCCTTGGCTGCCTTGAGGATTCTTTCTTTGTCGTTGATTTTAGACAGCTTCAATACAATGTGCTTTGGAGAAGGCCTGTTGGGATTGATATAATTAGGTGTTGTATTTGCTCTTGGATTCGAGGATCCAGTTCTGTCCACAAGTTTGCGAAGTTCTCATCAACAATTTGTTTGACTATATTCTCTGTTCCCTTCTCTCTTTCTTCTCTTTCTGGTATGTCCATTATTCTTATATTGCTCTTTCTGATGGAGTCCGAAAGTTCTTGTAGAGTTCTTTCATTTCTTTTAAGTCACAAGTTTCTTTCTTCTTCCATCTGTGTAATTTCCAGGTTTCTATCTTTGATGTCACTGATTCTTTCCTCCATATGGTCAACTTTACTACCTAAGCTGTTTATTTCATTCTTAATTTCTTCTATTGAGTTCTTAATCTCCAGAAATTCTATTTGGTTCTTTTTTAAAATTTCAATCTCTTTCATAAAATGCTCATGTTGTTCTTTGATAGTGTGTCTGAGTTCATTAAACTGCCTTTTTGTGTTTTCTTGCATCTCGTTGAGTTTTTTCAGAACTGCAATCTTGAATTCTCTGTCATTTAAGTCACATATTCCTATATCTTTAAGTTCCTTTTCTGGAGACTTTCACATTCTTTCTGAGCTGTCTGGTTGCCTTGGTTATTCATGGCAATTACTGATTTGTTATTTCTCTTCCTAGCCATCTACAGGAGTGGCTTCTGCAACAGGTTGATAGGAAGAGGTCTTTCTTTTGTTTTCCAGTACTTGTTGGTAGGATGTCTTATTTTCTTTCCGACTGCAGCCTGTTTTTCCTCTCTCACACGGTAGTGCTACTTTTTCTCTGCACTATTCCAGCTTCTCACACAATGGGGGGATTCCCTGGGAGACAGGCTTCTCCTCTGTTAATAATTCGCCTGGGTCACAGGGCGCAATGTCCGTGTGGGCATGTGGAGAGCTTTTGAAGTTCCAAAGCTCTTCCAGCTTCAGATTCAGAGCCCGTATGTTTCAGCAGTTCTGTTTACTCCTGCAGGGATCTGCCCAGATAGGTGGGGCTAGGGGCGGGGTGAGTTGTGAGAGGTGGTCCAGAGCAATGGCAGCGACCACCACCACAGCCGGTCCTGCTTCCACAGCTCCCTCCCCTTTGCTGGAACTAGTTGGGCTGAGAATCTGTCTGCGGTCCACAGTTCTCAGAAAAGCAAATATTCTGTTCTTTTGGTCTGACACTGCTACTGTTCTGCTTCTAGCACCGGGCAGGTGGGGGCGGGGCGAGCTCTGGGAGGGTAGGGAGGGGGCGGCTAGTCTCAGTGCTTAAGGCTTCCTTTCTCTGCTCGGCAGTGAGGGCTTAAACCACCATTTTCAGCCTTCTCACCTCAGTCTTTTCTCGGAGGTCTCTGCCGTGAGCGTTGGGTTCAGCCATGTTATTGTTGCCCCCTCAGCCCTGTGGGCTATAAGCAGAGCCCTAGCAGTTCGAGTTCTTTCCTCTCCCGCAGCTGCAGTAGTTCTGGGAAACAGCGAGCTCCGCGCACTGAGCTAGGTCTGCGTCCTGTGCACGAGGCTCCGTCTCTGCTCTTCTCTCTTCCATCCTCCCCCACTCGTGCGATTCACCCACCTTTAGGTGAATTCAGTAGTGGACCTCTTCGTCTTGCCTGTCTGCTGTGCAGGGAGTCCACTGTGGAGTTATTGTTGTTCGATTAGTTGTAAATTCCAGGGGAGCTTTACAGAGGCTCACCTCACGCTGCCATTTTGATCAATCCCTTCACTTTTTTCACCCTGTCACCTAACCCACTCCCATCTATCACTCCAACAAATCTAGGACCCATCTGACACCATGTATAGTTATTACAGTATTATTGACAATACTCCTTATACTATACCCTATATCCCCATGACTATATTGTAACAACCAATTTGTACTTCTTAATCCTCCCCCCTTTTTCTCCCCCCCTCTGAACTCCCTTTTCATCTGGCAACCACCAAAATGTTTTCTGTATTTGTGAGTTTGTTTCTGTTTTGTTTGTTTATTTTGCTCTTTAGATTCCACATATAAGTGAAATCACATTGCATCTGCCTTTCTCGGTCTGACATTCCACTCAACACCATACCGTCCAGGTCCATCCATGCCACTGCTGATGGCAAGAACCCATTCCCTTCCATGGCCGAGCAATATTCCATCGTATGTATGTACCACCTCCTCTTTATCCATTCATCCATCGATGGACACCACATCAGCTGCCTCCACATCTTGGTCATTGTAAACAATTATTTTGGATGCTTACCTTTTTGCTGCAGTGAACATATGGATGCACACATCCCCTCGAAGTAGTTTTGGGTTTCTTTGGATAAATACCCTGAAGTGGGATTACTGGGTCCTTGTTATAGCTTTTGTTTTAAAGTCTGTTTTGCCTGGTATAAGTATTTCTACCCCAGCTTTTTTTTTCTTTTTTTTTTTTTCCATTTTTAGGAAATATCTTTTTCTGTTCCCTTGCTTTCTGTCTGTGTGTGTTTTTCAATCTGAAGTGAGTCTCTTGTAGGCAGCATATGTAAAGGTTTTGTTTTCTTATCCATTCAGCCCTCCTATGTCTTTTGATTGGAGCAGGTAATTCATTTACATTGAAAGTAACTGTTGATAGATATGTAGCTATTGCCATTTTATTATTCATAATTTTGATCTTTCATTTTCCGTCTTAAAGAAGTCCCTTTAACATTCCTTGTAATACTTGTTTGGTGGTGATGAATTCTTTTAGCTTTCTCTTGTCTGGGAAGCTCTGTATCTGTCCTTCAATTTTAAATGATAGCCTTGCTGCATAGAGTAGTCTTGCTTTTAGGTCCTTGTTTCTCATCACTTTGAATATTTTGTGCCAATCCCTTCAGGCCTGCAAATTTTCTGTTGAGATACCAGCTGACAGTCTTATGGGAGTTCCTTTATAAGTTACTAGTTGCCTTTCTCTTGCTGTTTTTAGGATTCTCTCTTTGTCTTTAAACTTTGCCATTTTAATTATAATTCGTCTTGATGTGGGCCTGTTTGGGTTCATCTTTTTTTGGGACTCTCTGTGCTTCTTGGGCTTGTGTGTCTATTTCCTTTGCCAGGTTATGAAAGTATTCAGTTATTATTTCTTCAAATAGGTTCTCAATCCCTTTCTTTCTCCCTTTTCCTTCTGGTACTCCTATGATGTGAGTGTTGTTATGTTTGATGTTGTCCCAGAGGTCTCTTAAATTATTCTCATTTTTTGAAATTCTTTTTTCTTTTTGCTGCCTGGATTCAGTGCTTTGTGCTACCTTGTCTTCCAAATCACTAATTCAATCGTCTGCTTCATTTAGTCTGCTGGTGATTCCTTTTAGTGCATTCTTCCTTTCAATTACTGTATTCTTCACTTCTGACTGGTTCTTTTTATGATTTCTATGTCCTTTTTTATGCTTGCTATCTCTTTGTCGAACTTCTCACTAAGTTCCTTAAGCATCTTTATAACCATTGTTTTGAACTCTGTCTCTGGTAGGTTGCTTGCCTCCACTTCATTTAGTTCTTTTTCTGGAGTTTTCTCCTATTCTTTCATTTCAGATACATTTCTTTGTTTCCTTATTTTGGCTGCCTCTCTGTGTTTATTTCTATGTATTAAATAGATCTGCTATGTCTCCCAGTCTTGGTCTGGTGACCTGGTGAACTAAGTCTGGTGACCTAGTTGTTCTGTGGGGCCCTGGCACCGTCTCCCTGGTCACCTGTGCTGGGTGCTCCAGGAGTGTCCCTTGTGTGAGTTGTGTGTTCCTCTTGTTGTAGCCGAGCCTTGATTGCTATTGGCATGTGGGTAGAATTGACCCTCAGGCTGATTGGCTGTGGGGTTTGGCCATGTCCACAGCTAATAGGCTGCTGTGTGTGTGGCTGCTTACCCCACTGAGTAGGATTTGCTCCAGCGAGCTCTGGTGCCTGTTGAGACTGCCCTTTGGGTGTGCTGCTTGTGGGCATAATTGGGTTGTGCTCTGCTGTGGTCTGATGCTAACCTCCAAGTATGTTGGTTCTGGGGCCTCTCTTGGGAGGGGCTTCCATGCAGGCCCAGATCACCTACTGCCTGTGACTGGCAGGGAGTACTTGGTAAGAGCTACAAAGTGATCCACAGTTTTTGCTGCCTGTGCTAAACCTGGAGGTGTGGGCGATGCCACACTATGAACTGAGGATATCTATCTCCAGCACCAGACCTGGGGTAGCTCTGCAAAAATACGGGACACCCCTAAGCCTGCTGCCACCTGTTGGCTGCCTTAAGTTTCAGCCACTGATAAAACCTCGTGGCACATGCAAGCTGGGTGAGGCAGGTCCTAAGAGAGTCACTAGAGTGGGAAAAGTTGAGTTCACCAGGTTAATGTAGATTCTGGTTTGGTGCCAGTGCTGAGCCTGGAGTGACTCAGCAAAAGTCTCAGCACATGGAGGCCAGTTGCCAGCCACCTGGGGCCTGCCGACCCCAATAGGTTTCTAAGAAATAGTACAATGTGGGTGGATTGGGGCTGCTGGAGAGAAAGTGCCTCTAGTGCTGGGTGAGTTGGGTAGGGTGGGGTCCCAGTGAGTCAACAGGGTGGAGCAGTGGAGCTCATCAGGCCAATCAGATTCAGGTTTGGCCATGTAGGGGCGGGCTTAACCCAGAAAGATGCCGTCTGTCTGCCAGCTGCAAAGAAGGAGGACTTCTCACAGAGAAAATGCTGACTGTCTTCCAGTTCCCCTCTCCTGTAGCCACACACCTCCGTCTGCACCCCCGCATGCCTCCGACACTTCTGGAGTAACTGTCCCTCCACTGGAGCCCAAGGTGAGTGTCTGTGAGCGAGTGAGTCTGTGCGCTGGCCATTTAAGAGATCGTCTGGGTTTCCTGCTGCCTTTCATGCACCCAGACGGTCAGAATCTCCACTGTTTTTCACAGCCAGATGTTGTGGGGTTCCTCTTCTTGGCACCAATACTCCAGGCTGATGTGGGGCTGGGGTCACTCGTTTCTCTTGGGGGAGCCTCCATGGCTGAGAGATCCCTCCTGATTCTCGACCACCACTCGGAGGTTTGAGGTCTGTTCCACGTCTCCACTCCTCCTGCCAGTCTTGACGTAGCTTCTTTAAATTTTTAGTTATAGGACTTCTGTTTGGCTAGACTTCAGATGGTTCTCCAGGTTGGTTGTTTTATAATTTAGTTGTAAGTTTATTGTGTTTATGGAAGGATGCAGACATAGTGTTTATCTACTCTGCTATCTTGGATCCTCCTCATTTATTCTTTTATTCCCTTAATCATCCAGCATCAATCTTTGTGGAATATCTGCTATGTGTCAGACACTGCTAGGCAAGAGGACATGCCAAAATGAATTCTGTGGGTCCCTTGCACTGTAGGAGTTAACTGTCTCCTGGGGAAACAGACACGTATGGAGATAATTACAGTACAAAAAGGGGTAGAGCACCATGAAAAAAAATGAAAGTGGGAGACACACAAAGCTTGCCATCTTCAATCTTATAAAGCGATGGTTTTGCAGAGAATGCCATTTAGCCAATTTTAGCTTTTTACTTATATACCTACACTGAAGGACAGGAACAAAGCATTGACTCCAAAAATTTTGAAAAGTATTTTCTCTTTGACATCACTTCTCTGTGTATTACCCCAGATTTGTTAGGCCTTAGATTCAGGGTCTACTGGCACATACGTGGTGATACACTTGCCGACCTGTAGATGGCAGACTTTGCTCATTGTTCTGATGCGTTTCACCCACACCTGTTGGATGAGGCATTATAAACGTTGGGCCACAGCCTTCTAACCCTCCGCCTAGCGTTGTTCCACAAATGTAGAGCTAGTATTTCTTCACTTGGTCCACCTTAAAACTTTGCGATACAACACATTCCTCATGGGAGGGATTCTTAATGCTCCTTGGCATTTTGTGAGCACAGCTCATAAGTGACTGTGTGGGCAGGTCTTCAGCTGGAAAGATTTTTGATCTTCATATGTAAAAAAGGAATTATTTAAGGAAAAGTCAATAGTGTAGAAAAATCAGGTAAATTACAATTAAAAACAGAGGCCACTGGCCCTGAATGATAAGCATGACTGCTAAACACAGATGCCCCGACCCCCTTTCCTTCTCTGAGGTTGTGGCACTTTGTTAGCACTTTGGCCCCTGTGGCTGGAATTATTCAATAAAACAAGCATTTATTGACTTTTGTTCTATTTGCAAGATACTACATTTGGTGGTAAAGGAACATATCACTGAATAAGCATAAAACTTGGCCTGGAAACTCATCATTTTGGGAAGGGAACTAATAAAAGTGCATCTAGAATGTTACATCAGAAATGCCAGCAAGGTGCGAGAGGAGTGGAGGGTAGAGGATATTAAACTCAATATCGGTGGGTAGAATATTTATGTAAACCATGGAATTAGAATTAGCTGTGGGGATTATACACAGGAACTACGCAGGCAGCTCTGAGGGGAAATCACGCCCTGCATTTGGATCAGTTTGGACAAAATCATATTTTGCAACCTTCTTGGAATCAAAAACTGTGCCTTTTCCCCCTTTCCCTCCCATTTTATGTAAAACATAAAGAAATGACTGTGATATTCAATGAAATTGAAATTTAGATTTTTCTGGCCAACAAATCCATATAATCCCAAAGTAAATGAGTCTATCTTCTGTGCAAGTTATTGTATATCTTCAAATAATTGTCTACACCTGCCACATTAAAATATACTTATTTGTCAACATTATATTGTTTAATATGTGCTTAATATAAAAAATGCAAAATTCAGGACAAAGTAATTAGAGAGTAATAAAAATAAACTGTAATCCTACCTCCCTGATAAAGCTATTTCTAATATTTCAGTGTTAAACAAATCTTAATTATTAAATAAACATTCTAATAGGATGATATCTGCACATATTAAAAGCTCCTAAGATCAGACTAAAACTATTGACATATAAAGCCAGTCATGAACACGATGTTTTTCTGCTTTGTTAAAAATTATAACCAATTGATGAAGGTGATTTCCATTGTAAAACTAGAAAAAAACATTTCATGTATATATATAAAATCTATATACTCCCCGTTAGGTCTCAGCTTTGGGCTTTGTATCTAAAAGATTTTGGTTTAAGTCAAAGATAAAATTTACTGGAATGTTGCTTCTCTTTCTGAGACTTGATTTCCTTTTCTGTAAAGTGATGTCACAATATCTATTCTCATTTGTGAGGCTTACGAGAAGTCGTGTGTTGGACCTGGGACATGGCCCGTGCTTATGAAGTAGTATGCTATTCCTCCTAACTTCTTATGTCGAGTAAATTCCTTTTCCCTTGCCCACGGAGAATCTCCGAGAAGGTTGTAAACCTCACTCACTGCAGGATTTGCCAGCTTTTGGAGCTATTGACATTTGGGTTTGGATAAATATTTGTTATGGGGGCTGGAAGATGCTGTAGGATGTTTATCAGCATCTCTGTCCTCTGTCCAAGAGACACTAGTGGCAGCTTCCCCCACTGTGGCAACCAAAAATGTCTTCACATATTGCCAAATGTGTCCTGGAGGAACAGAATCACCCCTGATTGAGAATCACAGCCCTAGTGCCTTAAAGAACGCTTGCTCAGCTGACTTAGATGGATTAGCTCTGATTAGCTCTCTAATAAACTCATGCTGTGTCCTAGGGGCTGCACAGCTGTAACTCTGGTTGAGCGTCCTTAAGCCTGCTTTACTAAGCGTCAACAGACACTGCAACCCTTTAGCGCCCTTCCCTGTATCACCTATGTCCCTCTGCAGAGGCAATAGTATGTGTCTTAGCATCTTTCTTTCCAGACAGCTCATGGGATCTGTAACCATCTACGCCGCCATAGGTCCACATCTAGCTTGCCTTGGGTGAATGCTTCACTCATTGAATCACAGTCTCCCCAGCTGCATGCGCAACCTATTCAAGCTTCCGCCTGGGGTCCAGTTTATGGTCTGGTTTCTCACTGGCCCTGCCCTCAGCCCCAAGCCACTCGCCTGAAACTGGCATCTGTCCTAGTTTGGAGTCCTCTTAACCACCCAGGAATTGAGTCACAGGCATCTATATTCTCAGTGCCTAATGTAGAAACTATAAGCATAACATTCTTGGGTGGAAGACTCAAAAGTATTTGAATATGATCATGGTGGCTATCTCTATGAAACAACAAGTAGATCGCATCGAGATTTGGGGTATACCATAGTATTCATACTTGTTTTCTGCTCTTATTTTCTATCCCAATTATTTTTGTCTGCCATTTTATGTTTTTACAGAGTGTGCACAATTGTGACTTATATCTCTTCATTTACGAGTATTTAGGTGACTTTAAACACGTTTGACAGTTCTGTCAGTTTTCTTGCTGTAAAAGCTCTGCTTGCGTGCCAGGGCGGGAGGCTCTGCACAGCTCCGAACCACCCTTTCTCTTTCCTTCTGACACTGCTATGACTTTCATGCCTGGCTAGACTTTCAGTTGAAAACAGGCTGACCGCTGAGAAACACCTCATCACCGTCTCCCTGAAATTATAGATCCCCTCCCACCAAGAGCTCCCTATTTTAGTATTTTAGTACCCGCCCATTCTATTGGGTATCCTTGGATACCAAATTCAGTTCAAATAAAGCCAAAAGTACCACTGTACTATATATTGAACTTTTGGAATAGCTTCTGCTCCAGATGACCTTGACCTTTTTTCTTTAGCCATATTTCAGGTTTCTATCGATTCCATCTTTATTTTCTCTCCCATGAGTTGTAGACACTAGCGTTAATGAAGATTTCTTAAGAAGGAGCATCTCAGACAAAGGCTTGCATCATCTAGTTTATTTTGGGAAGTAACCCAAAGGGATAGGATGGGGGCATAGGGAAAATGAAAAAGAGAAGAAAGGGAAGAATATCCTGGAGTGTGTTATTGGTTGGGATGGTCAGTGATGTGGACCTCTTGGGCTAAATTCTGTTGGAAATCTTTGGAGCTATGTGGCATGATCCTGCAACCTGTCCTGCAACCTGAGGGACAGGAGAGGATTGTATTTATCCACAGGCTGCAACCTCCCCTTGGTCAAGAGTTTCCGCATAGAGTATTCACTCCATTGTAATTCTAAGTTTTTCCACATGTCAAAATGGCTTACCTGATTGTCACAAGTGACTCATGTAGTGCTTGAGATGTGTAGTACAAAAGAGGGAAATACTATAAGATTATACCTGCTGGCAACTGATCACCATAGCGATGGCTGGAATAAACATGTGAATGGAGAGGATATAAGGTGAGACCCACAAACTACCTAATATACCCAGTATGTTCAAATTCTTGCAGGTGATGAGGTCATGGGCCATTGGGCAAGAGCCACTTTTTATTATCAATGCCAGTACTCTCTTACTAGGAAGACTGGCCCTTAGTTTCCTGGGCAACTCGAGAGAAGACGGGGCTCCATCTGATAAGCAGTAACTCATAAAATGTGTTACCCAGATGAAGCCAGCGTTAGAGAAGAAAGATGGAATCTCATGACTTCAAATGGGCATATGCTTACCCACGACTCAAACATAGTAAGTCCCTTGCCCCTGTACTGGCTTTGTGTTCTTCTCTCCATCTGAGCCCTCTTCCATCTCAATGTGGGAATCACCCATATTCTATGTGGGAAAATTATCAAAAGAGAAAGGCTAAATCAGTTTGCTACCATTATCTTTACCCTTTGTCCTGGAAAATTGTCATATATATATATAATGGACGTAGGATCTGGACGCTTTCATGTTCTGATGAAAACCAATACTCTATAAATCCCACAAGTGAACTCTACGGGAAAGGTGGCTTTAAGCAGCTTCAAACTGATGCTGGGGGCATCACTGAGTGGTTCCACTTAGTAGATAAGGAAAATTAGATGTCGAACTAACATTAATCAATCATGGGATATCTATTATTTCAGCACTTTCCCTAAATCACTGTGTCTCCTAACACATGTCAGCATTTGACATTCTCTTCCACTTCCTGTATAAACTTTTAGATGAACATTTCCTCAAATAATTTTATATTGAAATAATCCATTGTGAATGTTTGTATGTGTATAGATGCATTTGCACTTGTGTGTGTGTGTGTGCGTGTCTGTGTGTGTGTGTGTGTGTGTGTGTGTGTGTGTGAGATGGAGGGAATGTGGAACTTACAAGTTACAGGGTATAATTAAAGAAGAATCATCTTAAGTTGGGTTTTCCCAATAGTAGAGTATGAGAGAGATTTGAATGCAAGTAGCTTATTGGATAATCCCAGGAAACACTGGTAGAGAGCAGGGAAATAATACGGAGTATAAGAAAGTTGTATTATTTTAGCTCCTTTGAGAAGCAGACACCCAGACAGAATATGTGTAAGGATTTTTATTGGGGGACAACATTGTGTAAATTGGAAGTGGGGGAATCTAGGAGAAGCTGGAGAGCAGTCAGACTGCAGTAGAGATCTCATCCTTTGTGAAGGAGAGGGGGAAGGAGGAAGGCTGAGTGAGAGCATCTTAGACGGCTGAGGAAAGTTTGCTTAAGACCCACAGGGAGACCTTGAGCCCTAGTTGGGTACCAGAGATGCTGCATATGCTTCAGTGTCTCCGTCTCTCTCAGTCATTGGCTGGTCTCAGTCCATGGGAAGCATGGTTCTGGTAGAAATGCGGTGTTGGATTCAAGCACAAAGCTCTCAGTCAATTACTTCCCTGCAGTTAGAGATCTGACAGATGTGTTCTCAGAGCCATCACAGAAGCTGATGTAAGGTGCATGAAAGAGTGTGTTACTGACACGGGCATTAGGGCTCAATCTTGCTCTGGACCTCTGGTGGCTGTGGAGAACAGACCCCAAAGTTGTCCTACCTGGGGGATGAGGAAGCTGAGATATTCACCAGGTGCCATCGGGAATTACCTGAGGACTGCTCCTGAGAGCATCAAACACCTGGCCCCACTGGCTTGCCCCATGCTCAGCAAGAGAAAGCCCCCAGGCAGGGAAGCAGATGCTTGAGCAGAAGGCCATTGGCACACATGATGGGATGGAGCGTACCAAGGGGATATGGCAGAGCACCAACAGAATCTGTTACAGTGAGCTAAGGAAAGAGAGAAGCAAATTCCCCTGAATGCTAATTATTTCTTCTTCAGACTCTGTAGGTTTCCCAAGATTTGAAGATAGTCAAGTAGCATTTTCTCTCTGTTTATGATTTCCCTCTGAGACTATCATTGCTTTAAGCAAATGTATTCATGTGAAGAATCGTTTTTCTCCATGTCTGAGCCTGTAATAAATGTCAATCTTTTTATGGCAACTGCAGCTAATGCTGCAGACCTACCATTACTGAAATTGAAATTACATATGTTAGAACCCCAGATCAATTTATTGCAAGGGACATCCAAGATCACTATGGACAGGCAATGAAATCTCTCCGCTTCTCTGGCTCTGAGACACTTTCTGGAAAGTAAAGATGGGATTTTCTACTGTTTTCCTTTTCCTTCTCAGCTCTTGGATGAAACACATAACACAAATAAAATAGTTAGCCTTATTAACTGCCCTCTAATCTGGCATCTTCTCTAAAACACTTAGTAAAACCATGTACTCAGGAAACAAAGTGTGGCATCTTTAAAGTTTACTTAGTGGAGATTTTAAGCTGTTTAATAAATAGCTCTTACCTTTACCTAGGAATCATAAGCTGCTAGAGCAGAAAGTAAACTCAGGTAACAATCACAGATGGTGCTTCATTTTACAGGTGAGAAAATGAATGTCAGAAAAGGGACGTGATATCCCTAAAGCCATGTATATAGTTGGTGGCAGAGCTAACCAGACTTAAGACTGCTTTACACCCAGTCTAATACTTTTCAATAGAATTTAATAATTGCAAATTTAATAATAAAGTAAGAAGAAAAATAGTACTTATTATGTTCTAAGTCTTGGTATAAGACTTGTTGTGTATTGTCTCATATCAAGAATCCTTTAAGCGGATAATGGAGACTTTGGGATGCACTGCAGTAATCTGGTTAAGAGCAGAGGGCCTCTGGTATCAGTAATGCTTGGGTTCAAGTTCTGGCTTCAACGTACTCGTCTGTTACCTGCATGACTCTGAGTGAGATCTCTGTGCCTGCTTTTTCTTCTTGATAAGTGATAACACCTATCTCAGTAGTGTGAACAGAATTGCATGAAATTATATGAGCAGCATCCCCAGGTAGGGTTGGACCATAGTGAGTACTCAATAATCGTGAGCAATTACAATGCTATCTTCATAAAAGCTCTTTAAGGCAGGTTTTATTATCCCTTTTGTACAGATGAAGAAACAGAAATGTATCAAGTTGTCTCAGAAGCAAGTGGAAGAGCAACACTTCAAAGTCAAGAGTAGCTTTAACTTGCTGAGTTTTACTGCCTTGCTTCTCTTCAATGGCAGATACTCATGCAATGACGATAGTATCAACTATTTAATTTCAAATGTGTTTCTCATCCCATTTGGCAAATCACATCCCTCTTAGATTCAATTTCTCGGTTACCCTGGGTCTCACGATTTTCCTTGAAGTGCCCAGGGCTGTTCTCATCACGTACTCACTCTTCCATGAATTGGTCATGGTCATGGAACAAGGGCAATATTGCTAATTTTCAGAAAGAAAAATTCATCTGGAATTCCTCAAATCTCCACCTAATTGACATGAATCCTTATCAAAAATATTTCAGACAGTTTCTTTTTGTTTAGTTTTTGTTTTTTGCCTTTTTACATGCTCTATGAAATGGTCAGTATTAGTTTCTCCTTTGCATCTTGCTTATATAGTATATTTCACATCTCTATAGGTCTCTTAATGCCTGTGGATGTTGCCCCTGCTCATAATTTAAAGAAAGATATTGGGAACATGTACACAGATCTATAATGAGACAAACATCAGTTGAGTAGGACAACATATACACTATGAAATGGGACATAACTAAATGTAACTTGTAGTATTGAGTTTTAAAGATTAGAGCTAAAAATTGTTGAGCATCAGTGCTGTGCCTGAAACAAAGTATATTAACTTCCCTAAGAACATGGAACAGAGGGAAATGAAGCTGTAAGGCAACATATATATAAAAGACAGAGCATAGACAAGCAGAATTATCTGGCTCACAATATGGTTCCTGGGATGATTAGATACCAGACGAACATTTCTGAATAGATTAATAAACTTACAAAATGATGGTTCATTAAGAATGGAGTTGGGCATGCCTAGTATTACTCACTGAAAAAGAAGAATTAAAGGAGTTTATCTTGGCAATATCCAATCATTCAGTTGGATATGTTAGGCTAATTGCCCTTGACCAGGAGATTCTTCTCATAGCTCTTGTTTCTATGCTTACCAAAGGGCATTAAGGAGTTAGAGCATCTATGACAAAGACATTGATTGTTTTCACTTCCTATGACAATGATTTCTCATGGCTACTTGATAATGGTTTCTGGTTGTTCATTGGCTATGGAGGAAGAAAAGACTCAACAAGAGATCTGAACATCTCTTGCTCACAAGATGGTTATATTTCTCATTGTAAATTATTAAAAAGACCTTCTGAGAACACAGCGGTTTGGGTTTGTTTCGTGAGTCAGTCTACCAGTGTCTCATCATTACTAGGTGCTAGTCAAGCTGTGTCTGGGTCTTTAAAGTAGAGTCAGAACAGGCGAGTCTCTCTCTTAGGAGATGCTTCAGCATTACCAGATTCACACCAGTCTCTGATAGGTAGATGCACTTTTGAAGGCAAAATATCGTTATATTACAAGTTGTACCAGTGTTTCATTGAAGGAAGAAGCTGCCCTTATCAGGTAAATACCTTTCATTGGGGCGAAAGTTGGAGAGTTGAGAGCATGGTGCGAAAGAAATGAACTCTGCATAGGAAATCAAGAGGATTTCAGATCCAGGTGAGGGGAGACATGGAGGAGTGGAGGGCTAGAGCCTGACTGATACTCATATGGAAGCAGCCCTGTTTGGCACACATAGCAAATGGCCAATGCAGGTTTTATATTCCAGTGACACATTAGAAGTTTTGTCCATCTTCTGTGCAAATTGAAGGCTCGTGTAGATGGAGAGCTGTGTTATTGTTATTGTTGTTGCTGGACTCAGGAGAGCTGCATACGGTATCAGGTTTGTTTTCACATGTGCCTGAATAGAGACAATTTGCACGGTGATCCACAAAGTGAATTAGTTCAGAGGAAGCAAAAACTTAGGATCAATGGTACCTGGAAATAATATAAGTAATTCCCCCACAACCCCTGGAATTCTTGAGAAGGGTGATTTCTCCATTGCTTTGGAATCTTAGAGCACAGGATATTTCAGTTGACATCTGGGTTTCACGGGAAATAATTGCTCTCTTAGTTATTATCACAGGAATTCATAGAACGGAGGGATCATTTTCTACTGGGGCAAATCAGAGACTACTTGGTGGCAGCCCAAAGTGGAACTTTGAAGCATAAGCTGTATTCTAATAAGCAAAATCGATGTTAAATAGAGGATGTTAATTAGTGGTTAGAGAAATGTTAAATAGGGCAGTTGGAAGATGAACTGTGTAGGAAAGCTTCTGAGCACTTGTGAAAATACAGAGCTGTCTGGCAGTCGTTGAGCCGAGCATTGGTTGGAGTACAGGTTCTGGAAGGAGGTAGTTTCTGTACCTCCTGTATACTGAACGAAGTGCTGTTGATCATGGAACCACGTGATGACTAGAGGTCCTGGGGTCATATCATTTTGTGAGAAGTCATTCATAAGGCCACTCATGGAACCCAGGAACTACCGAGGAGCTATAGAAGCAGAAGCCAGAGACAAAAAGAAAGCAACCGTGAGTCCCTCTGGGGCTCACTCTGAAACACCAATGGAAGATGGGCCAATGCTATTGGTGCCTCAACTTGTGTCCTCCAGCCCACTCGAGGTTTCAATGACATTCTGGTGGACAGTGCCATGGACCCTGACTGCGTCCCACCCCAAGCGCACATGGTGAGACTCTGCTTTTCCGCTGCAGGCATTTCTCTGAAGCCACTGATGGCTGCTTAGCTCATGTACCTGTGGCAGTTCAGAGGGAAGGTGAATACGCCACCAAGTACATTCCCCACTATTAGGGAGTGGAAGTTGGCGGGGGAGGCCCTGCTTCCAGCCTGTAGACAGCCAGTGCTGAAGCTCACGCTAGCCAGTTCCATAGGACGTCCTCAGGATCACTGACCCTCAGTGGTCCACCATAACAACCAACTTTGTAATGTCCCTTCTCTCCTTGTCTCACTCTCCCTGTTCCCTAACTCCCGTTCTCAGGGGCTACCTCCCAAATAAATCTGCTGCAAAGTCCTTGTCTAAGGCTTTGCAGGATGAAACTTGTCAATTATGAAGTAATCTGAGAGGACTGGGTGCACTTGAGATGCAGGCAGAGGAAAGCTAGAATATTCTATTCTAAGGGAGCCATACTTCAGAAAAGGCATTCACTCTGCGGTAATCAGAAGAAATGGGTCTGTAGGAGTAAGTTAGAACCACAATGCAAAGGATCTTGATTCCTATATTAAGACTTTGGAAATTTAAACCATGAAAACCACGAAAATTTGGGGGAAACAAATATACCAGGATAATATCAAGTATCCGTATAGATCTCTTAGAGTTGAGATCTATGTTCAGAAATATACAGGCTAGACACTGGGACCTCAGAGGTGTTAATCAAAACCCAATAATGCTTTCCATTTTCCCCACAGCTTAACTTTCACTTTACTTTTAAGTATTTACATCTATAGTCATAGGCAAAGCGATCGGTTTTCCATCAATGAAAAGAAATGCATTTCCTAGGTGTATATATTATGTGTGAGCGTCCTTGTAATTCCCTCACTGACACTGCAAATGCTCAAAAAGCCCTTGACTACTGGGCTTCAAGTTCCAGCGACTGATATGGGGAGAAGGCATTTGAAAACCTGTCCCGATCCTCCTGGCGGGTAGACGCCTCTGGTGCCAGTTATTTGATGAAAGGTGAAGTGGAGCCTTTTCTTTGGAGGATTTGCCTCCACAGGGTGGAACTCATGAAAATGGGAAATGTTTTATTTTAGAATGGCTTAATACAAGATCAATATTTATTATGGAGTTTGCTGACATCCCATTAAGAAGAGTTCGACTGCAATTTGGGAAAATGTGTTTGGTGGGTTTGTGAGGAAAATCGGCTTTCCATTGAATGCAGAAGGCAGTGTGTAATGAAATTCAGAATTGAGTGAAATTGGTCCAATCTAAAACCCACAAAAGAAATTTAAGTCTTTTTAGAATACCTCAGTCAAGTTTCAAGTCAATAGGAGTTGATTTATTATCTGAGGCATATAATGAAAACCAAATTTTTGCTAGGCTCCAAAGTGTCTGTACTATTAGAATTTTTGAGCTTGAGCAGAACCTGCAAGTAGGGACATAGAAATACATATAAAGGCAAGAGCCAACGTTACTGAAAAATAGTTTGGAGAACTTTTAGTGTTTTCCAATTTCTTTGGTCTGGCATTCAAAGCCCCATGTGTTATCTTCAGCACATTTTTATAACCTTGTGCAGAAGGATTTAAAATGGGACCTTTTTTCTGCTTTGGTTTTTCTCTGAGGGTGTAACTCGCTCCCCCAGCCCGTATCAAGTAATTGGCCCTGTTGCTCAAGCTACAACTCAGGAGACCCCTCACTAATAGGAATATAAGAGAAAGCATAACATAAAGTGTGACTTGGTAGCATTTCCCACTAGCACCTAAAAGCTGTATTGTCTCATCTCCTTTTAGTACCAGATCAATTTGTGCAAAAGTGTTGCTCAGTCAACTATTCTTACTTACCTCTCATCACTTATTAAAATGTACGCCTGCCTCTGCAAGTATTTGAGACTCTTTCTTTGTAGACTTTTAGAAAGGCTAACATGAGCTATAACTCCACTCATTAAACACTACATAATTGTTATTTGTTATCTCACTGATTAGATTTCAGGATTAGCAAAATGATAACTAAAACATAATCTCTTCTCCTGTGGTATGCAGCATCTGCAAAAGGATGTGATTGGTTCTCTTGAGAGTCCACGCAATGTACAGAGGAAATCTGAAGGGGGAAAGTTGCAGACTGTGTCAGCGGGAGCTGTGGAACTCCATGGTCAAGGAAGACAGTAGTCACGAAAGATAAGTGACCTGATCTGGGGGCTGAAGACCAGTTGGGACGAAGATCCCCGGTAGAGTGAAAGCAAAGAGGCCCTTGGAGGGAAGTAGCACTGAACCTGCAGGGAACCCTGACTAGTTTGACTTTGTGTCCATAGACAATGACCCCGACCATGAAGCACCTTCAGTGATGCACTGAAAATCTGTGGATTATAATATAAGTGACAGTAATCCTTAAAGTCTTTTAGCAAGGATGCAATGCAGTACCATTTTTGTTTTGGATATATCATTTTTAGTTAAAATGTGGAAGATGACTTAGAGTAGAATATTCTGGAAGTTAGGAGACACTTAAGGGGAAAACTGAGTAAAATTGAGCTCTTGTTTATCAAACATCTGTTTTGTTTCAGGTATTCTATAATACAAGGCACTGAAAGCACAAATAAGGCACCACTTTTCTTTCTTCCTTTTGTTTGAGGTGCTTTAGTTTCAACTGCTTTATCAAGAAAGAGATGGACCAGTCCTGGCCACAAGAGGGTATCAACATGTATGAAAAATCTACCCTGGGAGGCTCTGTGCCAGATACTAAATATGTGATAATGTATGTAATTTTTACATCAGTGTTTTGAAGAAGTACCGTTATCCCCATTTTCCAGAAGTGGAAAATGAGGCTAAAATAAATATGTATAATAAAATAGTTCAGAGCCTAGATTTGGAAGTCAGTCAGAACTGAAGCTGTGACCTGCTTCTGTTACATCACAACTGTGTGAGTTTGGGCAAATTACGTGAAGACCGTGGTCTTTAAATTTACGTATTTATAGAATGGCAAACATGCTTTATTTTTTGCACTTACATCAGTGCCTGGCATATTTATTGAATAAGTGGTGCTATTATGTTTCACACTTAATTGGAGGTTTAATGGTGTTGCTCTATGATGAGAAGACAGAGGAACAGGTGTGTTTGGTTTGGGCAATGCTGACGTGAGAGGCCCTGGAGACATGGTAACGAGTGTTTGTGTCGTCCTGGTCCACGTGAGTTCTCGAGGGTAACTGTAGAGTGCAGCTTTCAGCACATTGATGGTTCCTTATCTCAAGTCTGGATTTGATTCTCTCTTCTTTGGGGAATTTCTCCAGCATCGTTGGGACTTACTCTGCTCCAAAAGGACACAGTCTAGAAGTGTGAGGTAGTTAATGGCCGGTGGCGGGGGGGGGGGGGGTCAACCTTCCAGCAGTGGGAGACGGGAGTTGTTGATTCATGTGCTAGCTTCCCGCAGCTCCGGTGGGGTCCCTGAACGGATGAAGTGCCCACGTCCCCCAGTGATGCTCAACCCCTCATTCACGCACCCTTCCCTGTCTCACTTCACCAATTCTCTTGTGCTTCCTGTAACCCAAACAAGTGACCTGCTTCCATGTCCTGCTCTGGGGTCTACTTTTGAGGGAACCCAAACTCGGACAAATATTCAAATGAAATTTGGTTTACAACATACACCGAAATGTTAGCTCAGTGATCACAGCATAAATGTCACACAATGATAGATTTTGGAATGACTGAATTGATGGATCTGGGGAGCCTTTGAAAACAGAAATAATGAATTTTAAAATTAAGTTTAAGTGACAGCTTAAAGTATAAGTGACAGTTGAAAGTTTAGGATTGGAAGGGATTACTAGAAAAAAAATTGAATAGTTAGAACAAAGAAGGCTGGGGCATAATTTGGATAAACACCAATTTTTTTGCTGGGGTAAAATATACATAATACAACATTTCCTATTTTAACCATTTTTAAGTGCACCATTCTGTGGTGTTAAGTACATTCACATTATTGTGCGACCATTACCAGCATCCATCTCCAAAACATTTTCATGTTCCCAAACTAAAATGCTACACCCATTAAAGATTAAATCCCCATTTCCCTCTCTGCCAGCCCCTGGCAATCACCTAAACACCAACTTCTAATGATCAAGCATAGAAAGACCAGCCAACACAACAGAGAGAAGTGTTCACAGAGGAGTAGAAAATGAAAGTGGGTTCTTGAAACTCTGAGGAGATAGTCTTAAGACAGGAAAAATAACCCATGAGATTTAATGCTAGTGGAAGTCAAGTTAGGTAAAAGCTAAATACAGACCAATTGGGTTTGTAGATGAGATATTCTCATATTATGTGTGGGGTAGTGAACCCAGAACCATAGCTACAGTGGACATAGAAGAAAGTTGGAAATCAAAGTGGGTCCAGTGAGACTAGGGTGGTTTATTGAGAAGCATTTCTTTTCTCCATAAACATTTATTGAGTGTCCAAATTGTGTTGGGCATTATACTTAAATGGAGAAATTATTACTATCATTTCCTATAAGAATTCGGGGTCCAGGATTCTCTCAGGGGAACAATGTAGCTAACTAAAATTAAATAGATTGTCTGTTATGCTGGGCATTTATTGTATTTTATCTCATTCTTTGGAAGTAGGTACCACTGTCTTAACTTTATAATGAAGAGTGGGGTCTGTGAGACTGAGGGAAACTGAGACACTTTCCTGTGGTGTTTTAATACTCCCTGTAGATGGAACAATCGGCATGGGCTGAAAACCGAATGCTTCTGTCACTATTCTATTGTATAGTGTATATACACTAGGTGTATAGCTGTGGAAGTTTTGCAACCATGAAAAGTATGGATAATTGGGGATTAGGTAAGGGAAGATTATGGGCTAAATGTGTAAGGGCCTTAGGGATACTTTGGCTCCAGGTGATGAAGCCACACATTTGAGTGGGACTCATTGCCCTCTGTCATGAGCAGGGTGTCCACAATGCAACTAGTGTCAAGTTTAGTTTAGATTTTCTGCAAGTATTAACAACCCTCGTTTGGGTTTAGCTTCAAGTATGACCTCCTCTGTGTGGGATTCTCTGTTACATTCCTGTATCTCTGTATGACTTTTCCATCCAGACACATATCTAACTGGGCATTTTCCTGTATGACAGGAATGCTTCTAAGTCCTTAGAACACAGTGATAAGTAAGGCACGTAGGTTCTCTGTGCTTACAGAATAATCTATTGCGGAGACGGACATGGAACATATGTGATGAGTTTTATGGAAGGAGAAATATAAGGTTCTAGGGAACTCTAGAAGCTTAGCACAGAGAGCTTTAAACTACTCTAGGAGGTCAGGAAGGCTCTCTCCAGTAGGGAATGGTTGCAGACATAATTACAGATACAGATATATTAATAGGTACAGATAGATTTAAATATATACGTATATACATGTTTGTATACACAGACATATATAGAACGGGGAATACACATGCACACACACACACACACACACATCACAATAGATGCTCCCCAAGTGGGAAAATAAATAGCCCGTTTGGGTACTATTTTAAATAGCTATCAAAATATATCATGTAGATCCTTTCATTTTACAAAAGACCTCCACATAAATTGGCTGACACACACACACATATATATATGTATGTGTGTGTGTATAAGCTATTTATCCTTTATACCTTTATTGTGAGAAGGTGTGAAGCCCCATGAGACAGCAGTGTCCCCAGCAGGGAGACCGGGTCTTGTGAGCCTGGAGGAGTGAGCAGGATTGTATCAAAAAGGATGGCGCTGGCAAGCTAATGGGCTGAGCTACCAGGAACCTTTGCGAGGTTTTAAGTTAGGAAGCAACAGTTTCACCTTTTGGAAAGTTCACTTGGTGACAGTGTGGAGAATGAATTGAATGGGAGTGGATATTAGGAGTATAAACCAAGAGACCATTGAGTCTCTTCTAAGAATCCTGCTGAATGAACCTATAAATGGCCACTTTTGTCCGTACCATTCTCTATGGATAATAAATGACAGACGTTAGCCTATTTAGGGTTTTTATTTTGTAACACACATTCACACTTACCTGCTGACTTCTTCGATAGGTAATATTGAGAAACAGAGCCGAAGCAGTTCACTCAAAACCTCAGGACGAGTAATGCCCAGGTCCCTGACTTTTCATCTAGGGTCTAAGGAGACCGGGCACTCGACAGGCCGCTCACTGTCATCTCTCTGTGTAGAGGTGGCAGCTTGTGAGGCCAGAACTCGGAGTGCTCTTTCTGCCAGGGATTTGCAGTGTAACCTTTGCAACCATGTCCCTAAACATTTTTGCTCCCTCCCACCTACAAAGGGGGTACTAATCAAATTTTCTCTGCTTCCACACAGCAGGATATTTGTACTAATCAGATGAGAAACTGTGTGTGCAAGTGTTTTGAGAATTCCCTCTTTCATTAAAATGTATTACTTGCCTATTTTACATTAGGAACTGAACCACATATTGGGGCTATACATTCCAATGAGACATATTCTCCTAAAAACCAAGGAAAACAATAATTAAAAGACAGTGTGTCAGTTGTTACTAAGGTGAAGCAAAGGTTGCTATGGCAGGTAACCTGAGCAGGAGCTCTTAGTCCGTAGGTGGGGGGCGTGATCAGAGGGGAACGCCTGAGGAAGGGGTACTCACATTTTGAACACCCCACTCCAAATTTTTAGTTCTTCATTAATATTATTGAGGACTATTCTTGTTATTATGAATTTGTATACAAATGTGTACCATTAATGTTATTATTAACCACATTAAAAAGGACCATAAGAGGGCCTGCTGACATTATTGTCGCACAGAGATAAGCAGAAACTTCTTGAAAATGAGTCTTCCTACTTCTGTACAGATGGTTCTCAGCAAGAGAGCAAATTCCTTTCCAGAGGGAACCACAATGCAGCAGCTGGCATTTCTAATACTTGCATAACTGTCAATTTTTACCCCAAACTGCTTCCTCTGTGCACATGCTATATATCTCCTGGATTTTATTGGGATGGTGTTATGCTTCTTAACAAAGTAACACCTTCAGGAGGTGAGACTGTTTGCCTCTGCCATTTAAAAAATGACATTTAAAAAAATGTTCTCTGAGCTGGTACTGTGGTAAGATCAAATGGATTGGAATACAGGGCAGCAAGGTCTTTCCTTCTTTTAGAAACCAAACCTTGTTTTTTTATGACCCTCCTGCTCGCCACTGGTCTCTGAAAGATTCTAAACTTGAAATTATCAAAACTATTAAGTGGTACATCCTACTTTCAAAGGGAAGTTTTAGTTTGTTTGCTTGGTTCTCCCTCATTAATCTTTCCCTTCCTTCCTTCCTTCCTTCCTTCCTCCCTTCCTTCCTTCCTTCCTTCTTTCTTTTTTTCTTGTTTGTATAAGCATGCAGATAAATTAACTAGGGGAAAAAAACTTGGATTAAAGAAACCTGTTAGAATATGACTAAATCTACAATAAAAAAGCATTTTTAGAAAACCCATGTACACTGGAATTTAAAGCTAATGGGTTTACTTAAAGAGTACACACACACACACACACACACACACACACACACACACATACACACAGACACAGACACAGACACAGACACACACATACTGTTAGAACTAATAAACAAATTCAGTAAAGTTGCAGGATAGAAAATCAGTACACAAAAATCAGTTGCATTTCTGTACACTAATAAAGTATAAGAAAGAGAAAATTGGAAATCAATTTCATTTACAATTGCAACAAAAGAAATAAAACCTAGGAATAAATTTAAATAAGAAGGCAAAAGATTTGTATACTGAAAACTGTAAGATATTGATGAAAGAAATTGAAGACATAAATAAATTGAAATATATTAAATGCTCATGGATTGGAAGAATTAATATTATTTAAATGTCCATTCTACCCAAAGCACTGCAATCTCTATCAAAATTCCAATGGCATTTTCACAGAAATAGAACAAATACTTCTAAAATGTGCATGGACTCGATACACAGAAGACGCCAAAGAGCCAAAGCAACCTTAAAAAAGAACAAAGCTGAAGCCATCACTTTCTAATTTCAAACTATATTACAAGGCTATAGTAATCAAAATCGTATGATACTGGCATAAAAATAGACACACAGATTGATGGAGCAGAATAGAGAGCCCAGGAAAAAACCCCACACAAATATAGTGAATTAATTTAGAACAAAGGAGCCAAGAATATACAATGGGGAAAGGATAGTCTCTTTGACAAATGCTTTTGGGAAAACTGGACAGCTACATGAAACTGGACCCTTTTTTTATACCATATGCAAAAATCAACTCAAAATGGATTAAAGACTTGAATGTAAGACCTGAAACTCATAGAAGAAAACATAAGAGATACACTCCTTGATTCAATGATGTTTTGAATTTGACACTAGTAACAAAGGCAACGAGAGCAAAAATAAACATGTGCGAGTACATCAAACTGAAATGCTCCTGTACAGCAAAGAAAACTGTCAGAAATGGACAGGCACATTACAGAATGGGAGAAGATATTTGCAAATCATATACCTGATAATGGACCAATATTCCAAAGATATAAAGAACTCCTACAACTCAAAAGCAAAAGAAACCAAACAATTTGGTTAAAAATTGGGCAGAGAAACTGAATCGACATTTTTCAAAGGAGGCATCAAATTGGCCAAGGTGAATGAAAAGGTGCTCAACGTCGTTAATCATCAGGGAAATGGAAATGGAAACCACAGTGACATGTCACAATTGTTAGAACAGCTGTCATCAAAAAGACAAGAGGCAAGAAGTGTTGGTGAGGATGCAGAGAAATGGGACCCTTTTGCACTGTTGGTGCAAATGTAAATTGATACAGCCACTATCAAAAACAGTTTGGAGGTTCCTCTCAAAAAATTAAACAGAGCTACCATATGATCCAGCAGTCCAATTTTTGGGTGTCTATCCAAAGAAAATGAAAACAGGATATGAAAGAGATATCTGCACTCCCATGTTCATTGCAGCATTGTTTACAATAGCCAAGATGTAGTAATAAAGTGTTCATCCATGAATGAATGGATAAAGAAGACGTGGCGTGTTTACATATAATGGAATATTTTTCAGCTATTAGAAAGGAGGAAATCCTGCCATTTTCCACAACATGGGTGGACACTGGGTGTATTAAACTAAGCAAAATAAACTGGACAGAGAAAGACAAATGCTGCGTGGTATCACTTATATACGGAATCTAAAACAACAGAGTAGAAAAGTGGTTCTCAGTGGCTATGGGGTGAGAAAAACAGGGAGAGAGGTTGGTAAAAGGATGGAAACTTCCAGCTATAGGATGAATAAATTCTGAGGCTCTAATGTAAGACATGGTGACGACAGTTGATAGCACTGTGTTGTAGAATTGAAATTTGCTAAGAGAGTAGAACTTAAATGTTTTCACATATGAAAAAGCAAATATATGAGGTAATGGATATATCAAACCACCACTTTAAATATCTTACAATTTTATATGTCAATTATAACTCCATAAAACTAAAATTAAAAAAAAAATACAGCTGTTGGGTTTGAGAATGAAAGAGACACAGGGGAAATTGCTGTAGATTAACTTTCTCCTTCATTTTGAAATACGAAAATGACAACCATGGTGATGATGAAAACAACTATGATTTCTAGGGTGTTATGTATATAGTGAAGCAATGACAGGGAAATAGGAGTGTTTCTGTTATACCACAGTCCATCTTCAAATGCATCTTTCTAACCTCGTGTCTAAATATGAAAATGTCCATTCATCCCAGTTCTAGAAATAAGTCTAGAAATAAGTCTAGGAAAAGTAAACTGTTGGAGTTTTGAACATTGTTATTTATTACTACTTTAAAAATTTTGTTTAGGAAAGTGTAAGAGCACCTTTCTCCAAATAAAATATATATTGAATATTTAATTTTTCATGATTACATGCTTCCCAAACAGGTCTGTCTTATGACTTGGATTTAGAGAAAGCCACCCCCCCTCCAAATATTTATCCTGAGTAACTATAGCAATTGTTTAAATATTTTATGCCTCAAATTATAACAGAAGTCACAGGATGGACAGTAGTAAATTACGGCTTGAGGCAGCTATGAGTTAGAACAGAAATCGATGGTACAAAACTTGCAGAGTCACTTGAAAACAAGGCTTAGAATGTTTCTGGTCTAAAATAAATATTAACTCTATAAACTCCAAAACAAAGTATGGAATGTATTCCAACTTTTGGAATTTGGATCTCAATATTAGCAGGAGAGTACAAAAACACACTTTTGAAAAAAAATTCAACAATGCAAAACACAGTAAATGAAATAAACGCTGTTTAGTTGATGTCAAACTTTAAGAATCAATCTTTGACAAAACACAGAAGACAGGACAGTGTTTAGAGAACTGAAAATAAACATAAATTTTTATAATGCAAAAGTCAAGATAGAGTTGACAGAAGATAGGAGGCAGGGGAGAGAAGAGAGACTAGAGAAAACTATATGCTATCCTCATATCCTCATTTAAACAATGGGAAGCCACAAAACAGCATAAAATTGATGGCTTAGGAAAAAAGTGGAAATGAAATAATAACTGTCACAATTGCAGAAAAATAGCAAGCAAAAAAAAAAAAAAAAAAATTGGTTAAATTTTTACCTTTCGTGGTCCAAACCAAAAAATGTCTTTTAAAAAAGGTAGTTGAAGCAAGATAGAGGTGATCCCCAGAAGACAAAACAAAAACATTTAAAGGGGAAACTAGGAAAGAGAAGAGGGGATAGAGAAGATAAGGAGAGAGTGGGGAATTGGATAAAATGCAGGAGGCATGTACAGAAAATGGCACGGTGGGCTCTTAGGGGAGGATGGTGAATGAACAATACCTGGAGGGGTCATGGGGATCAAAAGGAAATCGGTTCTTGCTTCTTTTTTTCCTTATAGAGACTCAAGTGTTTTAAATTCTTTATGCAAAGAACCAATTGAGAAAGAGATGACGAAGATATTGGAGAGATAATGGCATTGATATTGGGGAAAGGCTGCAATTAATTAATGATGTCCCTAAGGGCAGGGAGGTGTTAGAAACCCGCGCCCAGGAAGAGGGTTCGTTGTTACATGGGAGAGAGGGCCTCTCTTGGAGCTGAGAGACAAGGATGAGTGCAGATTTGAGCAGTGCCATTCCTTCCCTCCACTCCCGGTACTCTTATCACCTAAACCAAAGTCTCATTGATACTTTGTACAACGGAAGGAAACCGGGTCCCAGATGGACAACATGGCTCAGCCAGGGTCACAGTCTGCAGAGTCCAACCCAGAGATTCTTCCCCAGCCCAGTATCCTTCTCTTTCCTATTCCTTTCCTCTGGGTTTTCATGACCAAGCACAAACTCCTAAAGTATGGAGGTGCTAAGTACATTCACCCCTCTTGGCTCTTTTGTTTTATAGTTGTATCTGCTCAGGGACATACAGTCAGACTAATTCATCTGGTCTTTGAAATCAACCTCCCTACATTAGTGGGTTTAATACAATGCAAAAAAGAATGCTATTTTCTCTGCCTGAGCCAGGAGACAATTTCAGAGTGAAAGCAAGCCAGCTGTGTGAGCGCCTCCAGGGGACCCAGGTTTCTGATATGAAAAGGGAACTTCAGCTCTCCGCCCCCAGTTCCTCTGTGTAGGACTTCAGCCTTTGTTATTTTATTGCTATCAACCTAGAAAAGGGGGGGGAAATAAAACCATGCCATTCTGGAAATAACTGACCTAATTTCAACCTTAGAAGAAAGGGAGAAGTAAGGAGGCAGAGGAGAATGAAAAAAAAAAAAAAAAAACCTGCAGAAAGAGTAGTGCAATTATAGTTCAGAATTAAGGCAAATGGGCCAAATCCTCTGACGGGCCAGGAGCTAAGCGGCGACGCAGAGAAGGGACAATTTTGAATGTGTACAAGCACAAGGTCAGGGTGGGGACGAGGACTGACATACACACTCAGCTCACTGCATCTGTATCTCTTGTCTGGTCTAACCACGGGAATCAAATGGATGCTGGGAGGTCAAGTGAGAAGTTCAGTTCTAAGTTTGGGGCTTGCTCAGTAAGAGCCACCATCTGTGCTCTTGGGGGAACCCGTTCCCAGCAGTAAGTGCCCCCTGGTTAAGGACGCAGCCCCTGAAACGGGTTACTGATCTGCAGTCATAAAAACAAGCAATGACAGGTCTTTTCCTGGAGAAGCAAACACAGAACTACAGGAGCAAAATGTGCTGCATTAATAAGTAAAAGGGAAACAAATGGAAGGATTTTTTTAAAAAGCGAACAACAAATGATGCATGGGATTTTCTTTGTGGATGCTGTCTTCATTATTTATGGGTCTGTGTCAGAATGGGCTCCTTTGAACTTTCCTCAGGATGTCTGGCAAGGTTGAGGGTAAGGTCAGTTCTGTGGACCTGGGCAAATGTCCTCATCTGTAATAGGGGCCAACAGCATCTTTCTTACAGAGTTAGTGAGGGTAGAGGGAGCTACACTATGGCCCTGGCATAGAAAGAAAAGTTTGAAAGTTGCTTCCTTTCTGTCTATAAATCATGGCAAAACCTTTACAGTTTGGCTGAATTGATAGAAAACTTTTTGGAAGAAAATGTAACTCCAAGAGAAAAGACTGGGGAAAAAAAAATAACCCGAGGACATTAGAAAAACATATATAACAAGTTCTCATGTTTTGTATCTCTGATAAGATTTTGTTGTTGTTGTTGTTGTTGTTTTCTTTTGCTATCAGGGCTCCTGGAAATAGGGACGGGGGCTATTTCCCAAAATGTCAAACTTCATGTTTAATTGCTCCCAAGTTCTGTCCCTGCCCAATTCTTGGTCATTTGATTTTTTTCTTAACTTCCTGCATAACTTTGAGCCTGTGACCTTGGGGAGTTCCTCAAGGTGGCCTTAGAAAGAGACCTCACTGGGTGCAAGGCAGGCAGTGTGCTTCCTGTCCTAGCCTTGCTGTTTCTCCTCATCCTTTCCAGAGCCCCTTAGGTAAGTTATATTATTGTTCCCATTTCACCTGCATTTAGAAGAACATCACCATGGGAGCCCACTTGGGAGGTACCTTGCCTGGCTTTGAATCCTGTCCCCGTTCCCTATTTACTAGCTGTGTGATTCTGAGCAAATTGTCTGACCTCTCTGTACCTCAGATTCCTCATCTGAAAAATGGGAATAATATTTGTACGTATGACGTATGATTATTGTAAAGGCCGAAAGGGGTAAATACGTGTCAAGTGCTCATCACAGTATTTGAACTAAGGGGGCTTCAGATAAAAGCCATCGTTGTTATTAAAGAGGTTTAGTAACCCCCTTACTTACAGTATTGTAAATAGCGGCACTTCCTGCAAAAGGCTTGCCAGTCTGTCTCCAGAATTAGGAATTTCCCATCCTTAGCATGTATGCACATCACGTGTTGTGTTATTTTATGAATTAAAGGCAAATGCTACCTTTGGAGGGAAATTATTATAGCTCAAAAATGGTCAGAAAATTCATTTAAGAAATTTAAAGATGTCAGGACAATGTACTGGGGGTGCCAAAAAAATGTATCCACGTGGACACTTTGGTCAATGTTGCTCAAGCAGTAGTTTGCCATCATCATAAGTGTCTGGATGCTGATGGGAACCACGGTGAGCCCCTGTTGTCATTGCAGAAGTCAAATGTGACTCGTCTTCATCTTTTGGTATCGGTATATATTGAGTTATTACAATTTTAGTAGTTTTCCTTTCCCTAAATGTGTATGTATATTTTGGGGCACCCTCTGTATATATTCCTATCATTGAAATGGAAGGAGGGCTATACATGCTTTGGAAATAAAATAAAATAAAAGTGCATAGAAAGTGGTTTAACATTTAGTGTCTCAAATAATGAAAATGGCGAGAGAACGTGTCCTTTCTGGCAAGGATAACACACAATTTACAAGAAAGGTGAATACAGCCTGTAGTTCCTTAAAGTCTCAGCAATAAGCTTCCTGTGGTAGAAAGGAACTCAGGAGGGCTCCAATGCCGGATGGGCTGGATGTTCTGACCGATGACTCTGGAAGTGCCCTATGGGAAGGGGGGACAGTTCAAGAGGGACAAAGGAATATAGGAATAAGCTGCCACTTTCCGTGCTTTTGAATGGAAGCTGAAGAAGCTGTTTAGGAGAGGGGACTGGATATGTCCCCGTCTGAAGACAGGCCTTCAGGGTGTCTTAGCACTGAGATGACAGAATAGGACAGTCCCGTGCTTCTCTGAAAAGTTTGGAGCCAAGAGTTTTAAGACATTTGAGCACCTAGATGGAGGCTCTGCTTACACATCACACTTCTTTCTTACAGGGCGATCTCCCCTCTCTTCACCTTTTCTAAGGGGTTCAGAGTCTGAGCCTGATCCCCAAATCTGCGTAATTGAGTGATATCAGGAAAGCCTCTTCACTTCTATGGAAAGGGTTGGGCAAAATGGGAGCAGAGGAAAAGCCTCTCTCTCTCTCTCTCTCTCTCCCTCTCTGGGGATATCAGAGAAAGGGTCATTTCCCCAAGGTTCTTGCCATATGTGTAGGACCTTGTTTAAGTGGAGGAGAAAAAGGGAACAGCGTGTGGAAGCGAATGGTGAAAGAATGCAGGTTCATGGCTCATTGGCGCGTTGTTCCTTTTTTTGAGATGTAAGGGCCCAGTGGTGCTTGGGAATTTGGAATTTTTCCAGTTTGAAAGATAATATGGGACAAATGTGTTATAGTACATGGTAACCCTGGTTGTGTCACATTATCAAACCAGTATTTCTGCAATAAAATGCATGCTCGTTTCCACTAAGTGGGATTAAAAAACAACAACACTACAATTGTCTTTGTAACAGTTCAACGTTGTTGAGTTCATGTAAGTTTATCTGTTCTCCTCCTGTCAAGACAGTTTTTCCCACAAGCAGTGCTTCCTCAGGGCATGTCCTTTGTGTCATAATTAAACTTCTCTCCTACCTGTGGGAACTGGCCGTTCCCCAATCCCCTACATTGTTCTATAATTTTCCTTAAGAACTTGGAAAGCAAATACCTCATTTTGTTGTCTAGAGTAAGTAGTGGGCAGGTCCATTAGCCAGGTATCAACATGAGAACAAGGCCTCTTTTGGGTCTTCGGAACATACCTGCTGCATTTTTTGTGACCCAGAGTCTGTGTGTTTCACTTCCAGCTAATAATTTCCTTTAGAGCCCAGTGGTCAGATAGCAGTCCTCTGTCCCTTCGAATCACCACCCCACCCTCACACACACAAGCACCCACCAAGGGCCCGATTTTATTGTAATCATGCAACTGATAAACATGCTCGATTTATATAATGAGAATTAGAATATTTTGGAAAAGTTTACACTGTATCATTTCATGGGTTGGACCAAGAAAGTATCCGTTTAGTACTTTTACACAGCTACACAATGTGTGGGTGTTTTTGTGTGTTCTGCATACGACTACAAGCTTTGTCATGAATCACAGTCACCCAGCGGTCGTCCTTTCCATCGTTTCCAATGCAGGAGGTCAGGGGTGGGCCTGAGAATGTGCATTTCTAACAAGTCCCCAGGAGATGCCGATGTTATTTGCCTGGGTTGGGGGACACACTTTGAGAACCACCCAGCTTTGGGGAGCTAGTAAGCTGGTGAGGGGAGTGAGGGAGGGGGCTCAGCTGCTGGTGTTCACTAACGGTAGAGAGGGAGAATGCAGCAGAACATTCGACAGATGACAGAGACAGGAAGTGAGCTATGCAACCGAGAAATTCCGAAATGTGCCGTGGACCCTCCCTCCCAAACCACAAGATTAAAGCAGATGACTTCAGTATAGGGATTAGGAAGTCTTCTGGGAGCGCAGTGCAAGGCCGGAGGCAGCAAAGGCGCCACAGAGGCTCCCTGCGACTTCCTGATGGTGACATTACGGGGAGGCAGCAGGAGGAAGGATGAAAAGTTTGCGCTCACCACCAAACAGCCCTTGGTTTAAATGCAGGTTTTAAATTCATCCGAGTGACTTGATTTTTATAAGTGAGTTAACCTGTCTGACACGCAATTGCCTTATCTGCAAAGCAGGGGCAATTGTAATAACCTCGCAGAGATTGAATGGGCTCTGCCAGACACATAGCACATCGTTATTAAAGAACTAAAAGATTACAATCCTTCTGTTGGTCATGATGAGAGGACCGGCTAATGACTGTCAGAAATGTGCAGCCATGTTTCACAGTTGGTACGTGTTTGCATCCAAGCAGAAATTAAACAACTGGATTATTGTCATGAATGTGAGGGATGAGGGTGTTCCAAACTGCAGAGGGGTCACCATCCCTCACCCTCAATGACTAGCAGTGGAAAAGAGGCATGGTTGAACCAGAGCGAAAAATTGCCATTAGTTACTTGTCCCAAGAGCCTCGAAGGAGGGTTAGTAATATTCCTCATAATTCAGGACCTATTCCTAGACTCTAGAATATGTTGTTCCAAAGATGACACAAAGAACAACAATAATAATTAAAACAATAATAGGAATGAGTATTTATTGAATTTCTGTACCTGGTCAGCATAGTTCTAAAGTGTGTACATAGACAGATTTGTGTGCATGTATGTGTCTGTCTTGTATGCATTTGTATAACCCAACACAGAGCTCTTTAAAATAGGTATCATTACTATCCCAGTTTACTTTTTGGGGAAGCTGATATCACGACAGCTTATGAAATATGTAAAAAAGGCTCTACAGGCATAAACGTCAACACTCAACATTCAGCAAGTCCAGAGTGAGCCCTTGAATCTTCTGTATCTTGCTTTGTCCATGCTTTTTCCTCAGTATCTCTTGCTTCATTATTCTAACTTCTTAAATATTCCAATTCTTTTTATATAGCAGTCCAATTGGTTGGTTCCCAACCACTCACCATATTCCCTGACACGTTCTCTTCATTCCTGGCGTGTTGCTGTTTCCCAAAAGCATTCTTAATAAATAACCTCCAAGGATCAACTTGGCACAATTAGGCATTGCCATCCCTGTTTCTTTTCCATGTTTGATCATGGAGGGTGGGGACAGATACAGTATCACCCATACGTGGGGAAGGAGTCAGGTGACCATTAACTTTCTGTCCAGGAGGACTAACTTTCCGAGTAGCAGATTTCCTCCCAGTTTCTACCATTAGTCCGGAGAGCACTAGCCTGGCTCACTCACACCGACTACCTTGATTTACAAGAGAGGAAAATTGCCGACCAAGCTTGCTTGGTATTAGTCACCTCCTAAGTCAACCTCTGACATAGGAGCTCATTCTTTCTCTGGTTATGTCTCCTCGCCTCTTCATCTCTCCCCTCACTTCCATCCCTCACTTGAGAAGTCACACAACCCTGTCCCTTGAATGCTGGTGAGAATGCATAATGCCCCAGAGTAGAATACTAGCAAACACGAGGACTCAGTAACCAAGACGTTATTTTAAGGACACCAAGTGAATGTAGTTTGCTCCTTTAAGCTAAAAGCCATCCTGAGGTAATTCACACCTGATATTAGACAGAAACCTCACAACTATTTCTAGAGATTATCATGCTGGTAAGTTGCTTGAGCTTCAAACTTAAATTCAGTTTAAAATGTATGGTTTTTATGGCTTATGGCTCCTTTGAGATGTTATTGAACAGACAGTGATATTCTCAGGTGCATTTTTATGGACGGAGAAGGAAGATGAGTGACGCCAGTAATAGCTGATAGGAGCGCTCAAATGTCAGTTATCCAGGGCCAGGCTAATGGGCCTGTGAATTCTCTGTGGTTAACGCAGACATGTCCTTCCCATTCAAGGCGGTGGAGGTCATCATTAGACACCTCTAATTTCTCTCTCTGACTTCAACACAGAGTCTCTCCTACCCCTTTTCACCCATCCCAATATGCTACTTGAAATCAGGTAACTTAGTCTGGGCGTGGTGTACAGAAGTTAATAGACACAAGGCCTGGGTTTTCCAGGTAACTGGGGGTTTAGAGGGAAGACCTGGCATTTTAGCTGATCAGGACCAGGTCATAGGGAGGCACAGAGCTCTTCATGGCCGGGGTCTCTCCGTATGCTTCCTCTTTCGTGAGCTTTGTGAGCGTAAGTGACAAACTTGACATTGGAAAGGTCCTCAGATGGCAAAGACAGGAGGGTAACAGAATCACACCCACAATGGGTGGGCAGAGAAGGAAGATCAAAAATAAGATCAGGTCTGGAGCCAGCGTAGTCATCTCAGCATCACCCCTTCCCTGCTACCATCATGTTGGGTTATTCATGTCAATGTTCCCTTTTATTCCTTTGTTATCTGAGAGTCAACTGTCACTTTGGGTTTAAACTCCAACTTTCATGAACCTTGAATAGCCAAAGCGTGTTTCTAACATGCAAATTAGATGCCTAGGAGATCATTTTCTCTTCTACTTTTGAAAAATGTATCTCATCTTTTCTTTTTGTCAAAGACAATAAATTAAAGACAAACTCAAAACTGTCAGCCCTGATCCAAAATTTTTCTTGACCCCCTGATGAGACTAAATTCAAAACCAATTAGCTGTTTCATGACTTCCCCCTTTGATGGATGGCAGTCGCTGCTTTTCTCCCCCCAGGAGTAGAATAAGAAGCAGAGAGCTGAAAGGGATCAAATAGCTTTCGGAGCAGAAATCTTCAGTGTCTGTGGTTTTAGTGATTACCTGGGGCAAAGTCGTAGCATTTTTCTGGTTGGAAATGGCCTTAGGGAACAAGTAGCCCGAACATCCAGTGTAAAGATGCGAAAGCAGTCTCAGAGTTAGCTGATTTGCTTCAAATCACAGCAGCCCTGAGGGTAGAACCAGGGCCCAGCTAGGAACCTTGGGATTTGTCATCCTGAGTGTGTCCTGATACACTGAGTTTTCTTTATCCTGGGCACACTGTCTCCTTGGTGAGTAACACGCAGAGTTTCTTCTTTGGCACAGGGGAAAAAGGTTCAGTATTGGGTCTCAAAGTTGTGAATATTTACTCTGAGCCCCTGATGAATCTCTTCAATGCCCACTGTTGTCCCTTTTGTTTTGGAAGACTCCAATGACAGCAGCCAACTCCTTGCCTGTAGGTACTTCTCCCGTATTTTGTGGAAGGAGGTCACCAGCAGCATATTTACTATGGAAATGAATCACTATTCTTTCCCTCTTGCTACTGGCCTTTGCTCATCTACATGTTCATGACTTTGACCTTGCTGGATGACGACAGCACCATGCACAGATGCTTTCTCTATGTCTGCCTGGGGGTCCCTTGCTGCTCCTGTTCTTTAGGGCTCCAACTTGATTCGTTAAGACTTGCTAATTATATCCACCTCCAAGACCCTTTAACTATAGTGGCTCTGGTTTATTGACATTTGTGACACCCCAGTTACAATGATATCTAGATAATGATTTGTGGCTTAGAAGGGAGCCTTAGGCTCCACAGTGGACAGAGTCATCATGCTCCAATATTATGTCTCAAACATGCCAATCCAGAAATAATACAAATAGTAACCATTCATTGATCATTTACAGAGCAGAAGATGCTGTGTTAGGCCCTGTGGTGAGCACTTATGTATATCATTATTGAACCTTGTAGCAGCTGTAAAAATGTGACTTGGAGACCTCCAAAAAGCAGGGAGCTTATTTGGCCAAAGGTCATACCCGCTGTGCTCTGAAGTCTATTGTTACATTTGCACGAAGGCCACTCTTCCTATGACCACGTTCTCAGCCAATGACTGAGTACGTCAGGGATACTAAGACGAGCCCACTTTTGGAGACATGGGTTTCAGCTGATGGCTGACTTTGGCTTCAGGACTCCCTGGCAATGAATGACCTTACTGAACTTTCCTTAAACTGTATGAAGGTCCATGATGCCTCCGTCAACCTTCCTTCCCTCTTGCCTCTCCTCGGATGAGCTTGTTTTTCAGTGTTTCCAGCCCCTATTTCTCCAACAGAGTTTCCACCTATTAAATTTTTAGACATTTGTTCCATTCTTGGAATCTGCATTTTGGAGGATGTGGACTAATACAAACCCTTACAATGTCTCTGTGAGGCAAGTGCTGCTTTCCTCATACAAGGTCAGACAAGTAAGTTCGCGAACTGGTAGCAACAATGTTGTTAACCTTTTTCGTTATCAGAGGGATTATTCATTATGAATTTGTACCAACTGGACAAACAGTTAACCAAGTTGGCCATTTGGAAGTGCTGAAAAGGCTGCATAAAAAAATTGGACGACCTGAACTTTTCACCAACAATTCATGGCTCTTAAACAAATAACTATTGGACACCCTCCCTCCTCACCTGATCTGGCCCCCAGTGACTTCTTTCTTTATCCAAAGATAAAGGAAATATTGAAAGGAAGACATTTTGATGACATCCAGGACATCAAGGGTAATACGATGACAGCTCTGATGGCCATTCCAGAGAAAGAGTTCCAAAATTGCTTTAAAGGGTGGACTAGGCGCTGACATCATTGCATAGTTTCCCAAAGGGAGTACTTCGAAGGTGATTGTAGTGATATTCAGCAATGAGGCATGTAGCACATTTTGTAGGATGAGTTTGCAAACTTAATTGTCTGACCTCATTTTTGGATAAGGAAATATAAGCCCTGAGACTGTTCTGCAGTCCACCTGTCTGTTACTGGAGAGTAATACATTTGTGATTAAAATCCAAGCAAGGCAGACTCTAAACCCTTCACTTTAAATCATACACTGTGTTTTCTTAACATACCCAGAGGTGAGCAGCCCTTTGAAATAAGCAGAAAAACAGCTCCTAGATGGGCTAAAAGTCAACTACATAGAATTGAAGAGACTATTTATAAATTAGATGATATATCAGAGAAAATTATCCAGAATGAAGCACAAAGTGATAAAGAGAAAGGCTGAGAGATGTGACATATACCTTCTGAAAGTTACAAAAGAAATGGATAGAAAGAATAGGAGCGAGGAAGAATTTGAAGAAAGAATGGCTATTTTTAAAAGGGTTCGTAGAAATTATTCCTATGGTGTATGTCCAGCTTCCTCACAATCCTATTCACCATCTCTGAGAGGCCACAATTGTTTTAAGTTTTCTTCTGATGTGGGACATGAAGAAACTGCACATTTTTTTCTATGATCAGAAATAGTTAAATGAGTGATGGAAAGAGTGGAGTTTCCTTCCAGGACACCCATTTCAGTATTTCAGGAAACTGAGTTTATTATTTTCCTCAAAAGCATCTGAAATGTTGGACTGTTAGATTATCAGCTAACTCTCAACAGGTCTAATCAAACTATAGTGTGAAAAAAAGCCTATTTTAAAGGAAAGTTCCATCTTTCTTCCAAGAACGAAAATGAGCCCTTTAGTCTTTCCCTTGTGGATTTGTCTGTTCTGAACAGAATGCTAAAACTTGTAGATACTTCATCCCACCCCCCACCCCCCAAGCTGTGTTACTGCAAACGTACTCTTTGTTCTCATAGAACTTCATCTAGCAGAAGGGTTTCTACTTTTCCTCCTATCTCAACCAGGAAGTATTTTCATCCAAAATAAGACTCATTCTTATTTTAACCACATCCAAACAAGCCCTTCTGGCCTGTGGAACATTGTTCCGATTTATAGTATACCTTGTTATTCAATTAACAACCAGCTCATTGGTGATAACTCTAATACGTTGGGGTCAAGATAATAACGGTGATTTGATGAATGTTATGATAATAAGTTGAGGGTTGTTTAAAAGTCAGCAAGTCAGTTTGAAAACCATAAAAATGTAGACTTATGAGGAAATGATCGCTTTGCATGAGCCACAAAGACCAGCTGTCTGAAAATAAAAGCAAGCGTGTCAACCATAAACATGACCCAAGCGTTCTGACATTAAGGTAATTTGTCCAGAATTCCCTTAGACTTTCTACAATTAAGATAATGCCATTCAAATCTCCCTGAATTGGAATATGGGAAGCCCTGCAATTGAATTGCTGGGAAGATACCGAGAGTGTCAGATTTCAGTTTCATCCTGGTAACACCAATCTGGGTATCATTTATTAAAGTTAATCTGACTCCTTGCTCAAGCATTTCTGTCTTTTAGTAAACTGTGAGTCCTTGAATGCTACAAAGTATGTTTTATTCATTATTTGTTCATACCATGTTGTTGAACAAATAGAAAACATTGACCAATATTAGTTAAAGTCAGGAAGAAGGCAGGACAGGAGGGAGAAGCTAGAAAGACAATGTTATCAACTAAGATGTAAGATGCCTAACTTGACAACAGATCTTGAGAGTGTTCTATCATTAATTTATCAAATACTCACTGAACAGTTACAGTTTCCGAATCCGGTAAGAAAGAGAACTTTCTGTAGTCTGAGTCTGGAGTAGGTTATGATAATAGAAAATAAATTCAGTCTGATAGATTCTTCTGGTCTGTAGGTTGAATGTCTCTGATGATGTCATCAGATGCTCAGGTAAATGCTCTGTGTGGCTCTCGCAGCATCAGTCACTGAGATTGTGTAAGTATGAGCGATTGTGGCAATTTCTCTAAAGTTTACACCATGTCATTTAGCTGACGTTTGTAATTGCAAGGCTCAGAAACAAACAAACAAGCAGACAAAAACAAAACAAAAAACAACCAGTTTTAGTTCTCCATAATTACAAGTCCAAGGATAGGACAAAAATGAAACATTGGCTTGGAGGGTTGTAGCCAAATATTTTCACTAGAAAAATTCAGGATCCAGTCAAGTTCACAGGTGGAAAATAAAACCATAAAGACAATTAGCTGAACTAGAATCTAACAGCCATGACTATATATTATAGTTTCCATTGAAACATAATTTTTCTCTCTAAAATCGCCCAGTGTTTTTTTCAAAGATAGCCAAAGTAAGACTAATTTATTTTCTTCATGAGTCTAGTTTCAATGAATTTTTCCTGATTACTTGTACAAATATAGTAAGAATAGCAATCGCTCATGGGAAACAACAGGGCTTCGTGCAGGGCGTGTTAGCTAGATACCCACCCGTCCCACTGTTTCTGAGGTGCCCGGCAGGAATCTGCCTCCCACGTGTGTTCCGCTCTTCAACTACCTGTAAATTACCCATTCTCACTTCCGGGAAGTAAAACCCATTTCCCTCTTTGTCCAAAATGTCATAAATACCCAGTGTTGCCTCACTGTCTTTGACATTTTCATGCTTATGTGAATTCCCTATGCACATGTATTAAATTTGTGATTTTCACCTATTAAAAAGAGAAATAAATACATACAATATGATGGTAGCATATCATTAATTTTATAACAGAGGTTTAGATAAAACAACTTCATGGGAAGTCAAAGAAGGTACCAAGTATGTTCCCTGCGAAAGTGAAATCAGGAGACTTGACTGGGAGGATTCGTGGGTGTTGCCAGGTGTCCAAGCTCAGCATCGGAAAGGGCAGTGAGGTAAGACTGATTCTTTTGGCGACAATAACACATATACCGTAAGTTGTTTTATTTTGATTACTTTTTCTCTCCTTCTGTAAGAGACTTTGTGGTTCCGAGTGCTGCTCTGTGACTTTTGGTGCCTCTCTCACGTGTGTAGAGATGGCTGCACATAACTGATGGCAAGATTGGCCCTGTGCCCTGGTGAGGCAAATGGAGGGACAGTGCAAGCGGCTTTGTCACATGTAAGCAGGAGCTTTAAGAACCGCGTGTGGTTTGGAGGTGGTTTTCTTTGCTTTTTGTCATGGGATCGTGGTAAGGGCTGAATCTCAAAGCTGGGTTCTGAGCATAGCCACACCAAACTGACATGTAAGGCAGGAGCAAAGTAAGCCCTTGTTGGAAGCCATTGAGATATAGAATTGTTTATTATCACAGGGAAATCTAATGGAAGTTTACTGAAGCAGTAATCAAAAAGATTAACCTTGTACATTGCCAATGGCTATGGCATAATTATGATGCTATAGTTATTACTGGCAGTGTAGAAACACACACACACACAGACACACACACACAGACACACACACACACACACACACACACACACACACACACACACAGCTTTCCAAACGATGTGCAGATAAAGTGAAAAGCCACATTTTTTAATGCTTTATTCAGATCTCACATTCACATGCATTTACCACTCATGGACTGTGTTGTTACACATAAATTGTTTCTGTGGTTTATTAATAAATGTCACATCTAATCAGACATATATTAATTTTAAATTTAATTTCAATCTGCTATCCTAAATTCCAATAGGACTATGAATAAGAATAGAGTGATATTTCTTTTAGGTTATTTTAGGCTAAGAACTAAGTTTAATACCTGTGGGTCTATAAAATTAAGAACAACAGCTAAGGTCACTGTCTGATCTAGTGAGGGATGAGCTACGGGTAGCTGAAGGATTGACCATGCTGGCTTGGGATGGTCAAACAGATGTATGGCGCACAGTAGGGCAGGGGAATAGGGAGAAGTTGGCTTCGATAAGGAAGGTCTCACACATTGATGGTCATGGTTTGGACAATTGTAAGTTCTTCAGTGTTTCTGATAGAAGTAAGCAGGTTTTTCCCTAGACGCTTCACTGTGGGTCCACGAATGCGTCCCCACATTGTATAGTCCATAAGCAAATGGCAACTGCTCTCATGAGAGTCATTTGAGTGTCCAAAGCTGACTGAATCCAGAGGAGAGGGAAGCCAGCTGGGACATGATGTGACAGACCCCACGGGGGTATCCGTGGCGTTCCTATAGTGTGTGATACATGGAGCAGATCCTTTATACATTTCTTTCTCTTTCAATTAACATATAATGAAATTCACCCCTTTAAAGAGCAAAATTCAGTGGTTCTTAGTATATTCATAAAAGTGTGCAATCATCATCATAATCTACCTCCAGAACATGTTCATTGCCCCCCAAAAGAAGCTACGTACTCATTGGTAGTCACACCCCATCCCACCGTCTCCTGACTCCTACAAACTATGTATCTACTTTCTGTCACCAAGGATTTGCCTGTTCGGAACATTTTATATGAGTGGAGTCATACAATACGTAACCTTTTATGTCTGGCTTCTTTCACGTAGCAGAATGCTTTCATGGCTCATCTGTGCATCAGTATTTTATTCATTTTTATGATGGGATGATATTCCATTCTATGGATTTTTCACATTTTAAAAAATATATTCCTCAGTTGATGGACATAAGGGTTGTTCTATGTTTTAGATATTATGAATAATGCTGTTATGAATCAGTGCATAAGTGTTTGTATGGATGCCTGTTTTCATTTATTTGTGGTAAATACCTATAAGTGCAATTGCTTTGTCATATAGCAATTCTATGTATAATATTTTGAGGAAATGCCAAACTGTTTTCCAAAGTAGCTGCACAATTTTATATTTACACTAGGAAAGTATGAGGGTTTCTAATTCCCCACATCCTCTCCAACACTTGTTACTGCCCGTGTCTTTATGATTTTGGACATTCTAGTATGCATGCAATGGTATTTCATTTGGTTTTGATTTGCATCCCCATAGTGGCTAATCTGAAGCCTCCTAAATAGTTCTTGGTCATTTGCATATTTTCTTTGCAGAAATGTCTATTCAAATATTTGCCTTTTTTTCTTAATTGGGTGATTTGTCTTTTTATTCTTCAGTTTTAAATGTTCCTTATGTACTCTGAATACTAGACCCTCATAAAATATATGATTTGAAAATATATTTTTCAATTTTGTGTGTTGTCTTTTTGCATTTTTTGATGTCATCCTTTGAAGCAAATATGTTTTTAATTTTATTGTAGCCTAGCTTATCTAGTTTTTCTTTTTTTCCTTTTGTTCCTGATGCTTTTGGTGTCATATCTAAAAATTCATTGCATAACCCAAGGTCACAAAAACTTACTCTCATATTTTCCTTAATGATTTTATAGTTTTAGTTCTTACATGTAGGTCTTTGATCCTTTCTGAATTAATTTTTGTATATTTTGTGAAGTAGAGGTCAGCTTCGTTTCTTTGCACGTGCGTATCCAGTTGTGTAAGCACCGTTTGTTGCCAAGATATTGCTTCCCCTTGAATTGTCTTGGAAGCTTTATTGAAAATGGACTGACTCTAGACGTATGGTTTAATGTGGACCCTCAATTCTATTCCACTTATCCGTACCCTCATTTTTATGCCAATACCACGTAGTCTTGACTGGTATAGCTTTGCAATGAGTTTCAAAATTGTAAAATGTGAATTCTGCAACTTTCTTTCAAGATTGTTTGGGCAATTCTGAGTCTCTTTCATTTACATGAATTTTAGGTTTAGCTTGTCAGTTTTTGTTAAGAAGGCAGCTGGAATTTGAAAGAGATTGTATTGAATTTGTGGAGCAGTTTGGAAAATACTGCTCTCATTAAGTCTTCTAATCCATGAATATGGATGTTGTTTTCTTTATTTACATTTATGTATTCCTAAGTATTTTATTCTTTCTGATGCTATTGTAAATTATTTTTAAATTTAAAATTTACGTGGCTCATTGGTAGTGTATAGAAATGTAACTGATTTTTATACTGATCTGTTCGATATCGCTGAATTTGTTTTTAGCTCCGATAGTTCTTTTGCAGCTCCTTTAGGACTATATGGTGTGTTTTGGCAGGGCCATTACAATGGGAATGCAGGACGAGAGGGACTTCAGTCTGAGATGATGGCTCCAGCATGGTTTCAGTTTGTTTCCTTTCACCACAGCTATGCTGATGAGTGTTGTCATGTCAGGCACAGCAGAAGCTTCTGGAGGAACGAGGAGAGGAAAGACTAATGTTTTCGCACCCGTCCATTTAATGAACCTCTGAAGGCCAGAGATGCTCTTGTCTAATGGTCTAGGGTGATGATTGCCTGGGTATAGCTGCCCAAATTGTTTGTCCAAATCCTGAGGCTACAAATTCCATGGGGACCCACTGTATCTGTTACTTGATTCAAACCTTTGAGCCCTGGTTGGGCAACCTGTAGAAGGAGGTCATACCCTGTATGTATTTGACATATCCTATGCTATTGCCTACTTGTACCTAAGGGGACAGGAGTCCCAGGTGCAGCCAGGGGGACCCTGGAGCCTCAATACTCTGTTGCCTCTTCCTCTATCCCCATGAGGTTCCATAGAAAGACATAGCTGAAGTGGCTTTGCCTCCAAGTTTGAATCAGGAGGCTCTACTTGTGGTACCACAGGGGCCCAGACCACTAACCACCCTGGGGATGCATTCGTGGGAGCAAAGGACAAGACTGGGTACACGTGACAGAGAAAGACACTCTAAAGAAAGGTGACAAGGCCAGGGCAGCCTTGGAGGACTCCAGATCTGCATGTAAGGAATGTTCCAGAACTGAGGCTTACATTATGCAGCTGTACAAGGGTCAGACAAGCTGCAATACCTGTCATTCCCAACCACCTTGGAAACGTTTCTTTTCCTGTGAGGTGGTTCAATAATGTTTCGTCTCTTATTCCTGATTTTGGTAATTTTTTTGTCTTCTATCTTTTTTCCCCCCCTTATTCAGTATAGCTCACTTGTCATTGTTTAATATTTACAGATAATCACATTTTGGTTTTGTTGATTTTCTCTATTGTTTCTTAATTCTCTATTATGTTTCCACTCTTTATTATTTCCTTTCTGTTTGCTTGCTTTGAGTGTCGTTCATTCTTATTTTTCTAGTTTCTTAAGGTAGAAGGTGAGGTTATTGATTTGGATACTGTCATGAGCCAAAAATTCACATATCGAAATCCTAGCCTCTGATACCTCAGTATGTGACTGTATTTGGAGATAGAGTCTTTAAAGAGGTAATTAATTTAAAATGAGGTCAGGAGGGTGGGCCCTAATCCAATATGAATGGTGTCCTTATGAGAAAATTTGGACTCAGACATGTACACAGAGAAGACCATGTGAGGACACAGGGAGAAGGTGGCGAGAAGGAACAAACCATATCAATACCTGATCTCAGACTTCTAGACTCCAGAATTGTGAGAAAATAATTTTTTGTTGTTTGAATCACCCGGGCTATATATGGTTCTTTCTTATGGAAGCCCCAGCAAAGTAATACGCACAGGAGTTTTTTTTTAATCATTTTAATATAGGCATTAATAGCTATAAATTTCCACTAAAGCCTGCTTTCATTGTACATCATAAGTTTTGATATGAAGTGTTTTTATTTTCATTCATCTCAATTTTCATTCATTCTAATGACCCCATTGGATAAGTTTTTCTTTCATTTCCATTACGTTATTTTCAAGTTCAGAACTTTTTTCTCTAATTTCTATCTTTTTATTGATATTCTCTATTTGTTAATACATTATTCTCATACTTTCCCTTAGTTCTTCAGACAAGATTATATATGGTTCTTGGAAAATATTAAAAATCACCTATTTCAAGTCTGTCTAATGAGTCCAATGCCTAGACCTTCTCAGGTATAGTTTCTATCAACTGAGATGTGTTTTTTTGAGTATGAGTCACACTCTGTTGTTTCTTTTACATCTTATATGTTTGTTAAAAATCAGATATTTAAATAATATTATACAGTGACAATTCTCTAAATCAGATGCTCTCCCCTCCAACCTTTGTTGTTGCTACTGTTTGCTGTTTTAGTGACTTTTCTGAAAGTTTTTCCTCCATACGTATCCTGGGTCTTTTAAAATAATAAATTCTCCAAAGTGGTATTTAGTTTTGAAGGTTATTTAAAATATTTTATTACTATTGGGAAATAGTCTAATAACTAGTAAAGGAGTTTCATCAATTACAATGGAAGTTATAAAATATCCTACTTACACTTTAGTCTTGATGGCTTTGTAATTTGTCCTCTAATCTCACTGGGCACTCATTTTCAGTATCTTTTATGCTTTTCTTCGATTTTTAAACATTAGATTGTTTTAGGGTTTAGTCCTTAGACTTGCTCTTCTTTGTCGTAATTTACTCCAGGTTATCTCATCAATTGAATAATTTAAGTGCCACCTTAACTTTGATGATTCCAAAATGTATATCTCAATCCTGACTTCTCCCATGAACTTCGCACTCGTTTATCTGCCTATGAGATCTAGCCAATGTCTAATGCACATCTTAAACTTAACATTTCCAAAACCCAACTCTTTCCCTACATCCACATCTGTCTTTGTCCCGTCATCCCATCTCAGTAAATGACAAATCTAAATGTTGGCAAGTGTGTAGTCCCACAACTTAAAATCATACCTGACTAGTTCCTCGTCCCACGTGTACAGACGAGTGAGTGCTGTTAGCTTTAACCGCAGATTTTTCTTCACCAGCTGGTTTCCATAACCTTCGTTGTCTCCACCCAAGAACAAGCACCACCGTCTCTCCCCTACCCCACTGCCACACATCCTTTGGTGTCTTTTTACTTTAGTACTCGTCATCCCTTACAACCTACACGCACAATTTTCCACATAGCTGCATGACTGAGACTTTAAAGTAATCACATCTGTTGGAATCTCTCAGTGCTAGCCTTTCTCACTAAGAGGAAAGTTAAAGTTTTTACAATGTTCTACAAGCTCCCACAAGTTCTGCCCCTACCATAACAATCTTGCTACCACACATACTTCTGCCCCCAGGCGATTCCACTACTTCAGAAAATAATTTTATGGGATCTGATTGGCTGAGGAGATTATTTTATGGCAAATTGGCATCTTTACATTCAGTTGTTCTGTATAAATACAGAATGAACTGTATTTATTTCCGTTTCTTTTTTCAAAAATAGATCCTATAGGAAAGTCGTATTACTGTTTCCAAAAATGAGTCTGTACATTTCTTGTTACCTGTTGCTCTATGTAGATTTTGTTGTTATTCTCAATGTAAACTCATTTTTTTCCCCATTATATTTTCGAATTCATTATTATCTGACTATATCCAGGTTCTTCAACCTTGGCACATTTTGGCATGTTGGACCAGGTGAAGATTCATTGCTGTATGTGCTGTCCTGTGTATTATAGACTGTTCAGTAGCATCCTTCGCCTTCACACACTGGATGCCAGTAGCAGTCCTGCAGTTGTGATAACTGAAAAAAAAAGCCTGGAGACATTGCCAAATGTCTTGTGAGGCACAAAATTGCCCCTGATGAGAAGCACTGATCTTTATTCAGGTACAGATTGGCTTTTAAATGTCACAAGCAGCCCATTCTTGTTTGGTTTAAATATTCCCTATGTTCCTTTCATCTTGAAATTGGTTCTTAATTTAAAAACTTACGGTACCTGACATATTGGCTTTAAGAGAGAGACACGCCGAGTGATTTCCTCAGAGCCTCACACAGATGAAGTCTGTGATTTCAGATAATCATAAGTCTACTAGTTTATGTGCTTTTGCAAGAACTAAGTAACGGGAAGCCACAGGCACTGGGGACCTGTAACCTGGGTGTCGTTCTCAACTCCTCTGCCTGGTGGGTGTATGATTTCACACACATCATGTAACCTAAGTCTCAGTTTTCTTGTATGTAAAGGGGAGGTGAAAACAGCTGCTCTGCATAAACATTATGGAATTACTAATTATGTATATGGCCCCAAACACATTTCAGACAACATGTAATTGTAGCTATTATTTCCCTGAAATCAAGCAAGTGGCAACAGGGAGCGCTTCATAAGCCCTGAGGGAGGGGCTGCTGGGGTGGAAAATCCATACTCCTGTATCAACACTGCACTGGACAGTAACACGTTTTTGCTAGGAACCTTTATTGAGTGGTCTATCTAGGGAGTATGCTAGAACTGAGTTTTCAGATGTGTGATAAGCACACCTTGTCTTTAAGAAGTGCATGTTATAACAGGTAAAAAGAAACATGATGAGAGCACAGGGGGCCTGTACTATAATAAAGTAATGAATTAGGCCAGTACAGGGGCCAGAATCAGAGGGATGACATTTCTGCAAAGCTTCATCTCAAGAGAAAGAACTGATGTGATAAAAACAGTTATCTATGTACTGTATTTATGTGGCATTACTCATTTGATAAAACGATAATTGGTCTTCAAGTCCAAAATTTCCATCAATTGTCCAAGTCTCTGGAATATATATATATATATATATATATATATATATATATATATATATATATATATATATTTGGGGGTGGGAAGTCAGCTACTTGTGATGTAATGAGCTTTTTAACCCAAACTCAAGAAATATCTTGGAGGGAATCGTATAAGCAGTTTTTTTCCCCCCTTAGGCTGCTAAATTGCATCAAATAATTAACTAGAGTGTTAAGAGAGATTTGCAGTTGTTTGGCAAAGTTAGGTTTAGCAGGAGATGAAAAGAACATCAACACTGATTTGCAAGCAGCTACCCCTGTCTCCTGTAGGACTCAGCTTGACGAGTGTTAAAATCTGGTCTCAGTACAGAGGAAGAGCTGCATAACTCACAGCAGAATTGTATTTAGTCCCCAGATCATAGTTTTTAATCTTTAGAAACATTTCAAAATAATTTATATGATACTTTTGTTGATACTTTACCAACACGAAGTCTACCTATGCTAATTCTCACATATGAGAAATCAAAGTTCAGGAAAAGAGGAGAAAAAACAGAGGTCTCTTACTTGTTCCAAGTTCTTCATTTTTAAATTTTTAATTAGCAAAATGAGAGCCACAGTGATGATTTCAGTTGTTCAAGGTCACACAGATATTTTCTTTTAAAGAAAATGTTAAAACCCATTTCTCCCCACACTTAGCCCAACATTTTTCTCCACTACACTTGTTCCCTGTCGGCATACTTCATTTTGCCATTTTTTTTTCTCTCAAATAAATGGTGCTTGGATAAGTTCCAAAGGCAAATAAATACACCTTCAGCTCCATTTCGAGAGTTCATCCTGTAATTGTCACACCTGATCTCTGTCCCATTGCCTGAACTCAGCCACCGGGGATAATTTGAATCGACTGAAACTCCTAGAGTCTGTATATGTTGCCACTGACACTCCTCGTTCAGGCTCCGCCAGTGTGATTGGCATGGTTGGCCACTGCCACTTTAAATTAGTGGTTTATCTTGAGTCCAGGGGAATGGAAGTCCTTTCAGGGGGAAAGGATGATGAATCACATGGCAGGGAACAAATGAAACGGTGATTAATGGGACATTACACAACAACAACAAAAAAATAGAGGCAACTGTGCATGGAGATAACTCGAACCACAAAGACCAACTATTGTCTGAGGTGATGTAATTAACTTTGAGCCCCTCCGCAGCTCGGAGGGCTGGTTTCAAGGAGCCTTTCCATTGTGCTGGCAATAATGACAAAACTGTGGCTTCTTATGTTAAATACTATCCTATTAAGGGCCATTTTTCTCCAATGCATGGCACTGATAAAATGTCAAAGACTAAGGCAGGGAAATTTGAAGTAGCACAAATTTAAGCAACTGCAGACTCATTCAACATTCCCTTTTTCCCAAGGAAGACAATGGGAAAAAAAGAGCGAACATTGACTTATGATATATGAGCTTCTTCAAATATTTCAATGCCAGAAGGGCTCACTGATTATCTTTTTTAAAAATTGGGTAAAGAGAAAAGAAATTTTTAGAAAATGTTGTATTACAGTAACTATGATGAAGAAGTTGTTTTTCTGGGTTGTTTTGTTTTGTTTTGTTTTGCTTATCACCACTTGATAGGAAAACCTGTCCATCCAAGTGTATTTCCATCATTCATAGGAAAGAAGTAATTGTTTTGTCTCTTAGAAGGAATGGTTGGCTTGGATACTTGTGAAAGTATTGTGGATTCAGAAATTGCTCTGCACATTTTAAACAAAGAAAATCAGCATTACGGATATTTTCATCCATTATAATCTTATCCACTTTCTTCAGTTAGCAAAGTTAGAATGAGAGTCTGCATTTAAAAATACTCGCCAATCCTTTTGCAAAATTTGCAGGCTTTCCAGATATTTGATACCTGCTTCATTTTATGTTTTTGGTATTGTTTGGGTACTCCCACAGGTGAACACAGAATAGCAAAAACTTCCTCTAAAATTCTGAGCCATGCTATATTTGGAATACCAACTTTGTTCCCAATTGTCAGGTGTGTTTTTCTCTTCCTGACTCTGAAATAATTATAATGTCTTGTATTTTATAGTGGCTTTATCCTTTTCTAATAACTGACCCATTTGATTCTACCAGGATAGATGTTAGAAGAGATGTGCCATGTGTGAAATAGCATGGACTCTGGGGTCACCTATCTAGGTGTGAGTTTCAGTTCACTTAATTATTTATATGAATATTAGGAAACTTATTTGTCTCTCTCTGAGTCTTATGTTTCTTGTCCATTGAAATCACTCAGTGACTCTCTCTTTCCACTACCCCCACCCTCTTCTTTACTGAAAACATTATGTTTTATTTGTCCTTGTGTTTCCCAAGAAAGGAGAAATGAAGGAGGTGATACAGCCTTTATTAAGAAAGTACCATGATTCAGTCTCTTTTATAGCTTACTTCATATACATTAGATTATTCAAATGGCATTTCAACTTTTTGCAAATAAGGGAAACAGATGTTGGGAATATTAAATAAATGATCTGAGATAATCAAGTAGCCAGACCAGTGCCTTCAGTTTAATAAATACTTTTTGAAATGGAACGTGAAATGCAAGTGTGACATCTGAGACACTACAAGTGAGCACTGTCACCCGTATGTCACTCAGGGGGCCCTAACAGTGCCGATAACAGGCAGGAGACCATGCGTATTCAGGCTGCTCCAGCCACATGTGCGGTCCTCCAGCCTTAGTTCTACTTGAATCATAGCCGCTCTTTGCTCTTCCTTCCTGGAAATCAGTTCCACTCTGCTGCTCACCCCACTGCCATCAGTCTTACTCCACATTTTTCAACTTCCATACTCACTTGGTGATCTGCTCTTGTTGATGACCACCGTCCCCCAACTCTAACTTTTATTCCTATCCACGATTCTGGCCTTCACCAAACTCCCAGCATAATGACTGCTGGAGACAAACATCTTTCCAGACTTGACTTGCTTCCACAATCCTCTTATTACTTCCCCTTTTGATAAGACTCACACCTAAAGCATCTCGGTCATGTAAAAAGGAACTAGTGTCAAAGAAAATGTATTCAATGGCACTTGTTAAAGCGTAGTAAGGAAGACTTTATTCAAGGCAGGGATCATTGTGATAGGTATGGGGACTAGTGTGAGGGGAATTTGCAGTGGGGGAGAGAGATCGGACTCACCTCCGAGTACAGCAAGGGCAAGTGGGGGTTTGTAACCAAGGAGCAGGGTGAGGGTCAGTGGATGGAAAATCGGTAGGAGGAAACATCAGTGGTAAGGGGAATTCTGGTTAAACTGCTGAAGGCAGGCTGGGATGATCAGATGTCACCTGGGGATGGTGGAGGTGAGGAACCTGATTAGATATTGAGAGTGATGAGATATTGAAGGTGGGGGTTCTGGTTAAACTGACTAATCAAGATTCTTGCAAAAATTGGACAATGGGGAGAGGAACATGAAAGTCCAAATGTCAGGCTTAGTTGATAAAGTGTTCAGTGGAGCCTGGGAAGAGTTTGGTCAATGAGGGAATCTTTGTCACTAGACAGATGAAGAAACGCAGTGACACAAAAATGGCTTGTCTTGAGTCACACAGTTAGCTTTGGAACTAGATCCAGTTAGTTGTCTGCTGTGGCCTGACCTATTGCCATTTCCACTAGACCACTGGTTTCAATAGGGGCGGTTTACCCCTCAGAGCACATTTGTCACTCTCTAGAGACACTTTTGGTTGCAATGCTACTGGCATCTAGTAGATAGAGATCAGGGACGCTGTTAAACATCCTACAATGCACAGGACCCCTCCTCCGTAAACACAGAACTCGCTGCCCCCAAGCCAGCAGTGCCATGGCTAAGAACTCCTACCTTGGACTAGAGTGAATCACGGGGAAGAAGGAAGGAGCCTCCCACACGTGATTTGACTGCTTTTCCTACAGGTGAGGACAACTTTGGGTAGCCATGATTACAAATGCAAATCACCAGTGTGGAGTTCTATTTGCATAGTTCCCACTGATTTACTCTGCAGTTTCCTGTTCACCACTTCACTTCCAACAACAAACATTTGCTGAGACACCCATGTGTGTAACTCTAAAGGAGGCATTAGGAAACAGGGGTTTGCCATGTCAGCACTGACTAGCAAACAGTATTCATTCACCCCAGTGTTCATTTGACTTTTGCAGACACAAGGAAAAACATAAATTCTCCAATTTCCCATTTATGCTATGGCTATAACATCTACAGAGACAGTATCTAAGTGCTATTGGCCAAGTATTAAATAATGCAGCGTGCATTAATAATGTATTATAATAAAATGTTCTTTATCACCATTATATTCATATTCCTTTATTACTCCTTCCTTTGCTTGCTTGCTTTATTCTGTTCTTTCTGCCAACCACCTGGTCCCAAATGCTATGCTAATTATTTGCCAAATTTCAGTTCCTATCTCTTATTCACTTCTTTTTAGCTTATTTTTCTTCTCTCTTCTAGGTCCTAGATCCTTTTTATCTAAATCTTAGGTTGACATTTTTTGCTGTCTCTTTCATCTTTTCAATTAGTCTGCTTTTTACTCCTTTTCCAATAAATCTGTTCTTCTCTCTTGCAAAAAAGGAAAAAAAAAGAAGTGTTCTTAGAGTACTTATAAAAGAACAAAGGGGGGCAAAGGGAGGGGGGCAGATGATTGTCAATCTCATAGCTACTTCCTTTAGTTAGTTATTTTCTGCAAAATTACTGATCATATTTCTAAGAAGTAGACAGTGAAAAGTTGACAGCCAAGCCTTAGGGAAGAAGACACTTAGTAACCATGTGCCCCCAGGGCAGGGAGCATAGATTGTGAGGCTGCTACACAGGGAATGCCTTTGAGATTCAATTGAACATTTACTCAGGAAGATGTAAACATGAAAGTCACTTTTGCCCACTGCTAGGCTCCTCAGAATAGGCTATTCCAGATTTGGCCAGTGTCTCTTTAGTCTTATCATTTCTCTCTTGGACCCCAATGCTCTTTGCAGCCACACTGAGACATGTGGCATTTTCTGAATGCACCAGACTGGTTTCATGCCCTTATGTCTTTAAACGTCAATGTTTTTCTCTGTTAGGACTCCTGTTTCCTGGCTTTCTGCCTGAAACATTTCTGTGCTTCCTAAAATACTTAGCTCAGAAGGGTCCCCTCCTCCCAGTTCATCTTAGGTGGCATTCTCCCCTGTGTTTCCAAGTACTAGGTACTCACTTCACTTAATTATCTGGATGCTTTTGTCTGTTGTTTTATCTTCCCTACCATGTTATGAACTTTTAGTTGGGGGTTGGGGCTGTGGCTTTCACTGTTTATATCTAGCACCGGTTGTATGATTTTGCAAAGCAGATGGACAACAAATAGCACTTGATTAAATAAATGGATGAAAATAAAATGGGTAAAAAATTGCCAAGCAGAAAGGAGGCCCAACTGGAATGTACTCTTAGTGTAAAAATATTGCAGCAATGCAGAAAAATAGCAATATTAGTTTGTCACTAGATACCTTTGAGTGCATGGGAAAAACTAATGTACCAACGAGCTAGGAATTATGGGAAGAAAGATCTGTCATTCCATTTTTTTTCATTTCTAACAGACATATAGTAGATCACCGAATTTTGGTTGAATAAAATCCTTGCCTTCTTTAACATAATTCCATTATTGTTATTATTAAATATGGGCCTTCTAAAGGGAATTAGAGTAACATCTACTTACATACAATTTATTTATTGCATGAACTGGACTTGGTCCTGTGCCACTATTCTTTCTCGCCAATGTCGTCCCAAAGCACTTCACTTGACTTGCTTTCCTCCAATCTTGGATGGTATTAAAGGAAAAAAAAACAAGATCTCTGGTTACTTTCGAGTAATGAAAAATAATCCATTTTTCCAAGATATTTAATGGCAGTTCCACTCAGTATAATATTAAATGATATGTTACTCAGCTAATGTTAATAGCTTCTCCTTCTTAATGTTTTGGCTTCACTTAAGCCAAAAAACTTGGAGGGGGCAAGGGGCTATGGTTTATTCTTCTCTGTTTAATTTCTTTTCTGTTTTTGGTTCTTTGTGGGTAGAAATAAGGGAAAGGAGGAGAGTTAAAGGAAGAAAAAGTCTCTACGGCTTTTCAAGTTTTAATTTAACCCAAATGTTCTTTATATGGGGCAAATTCCTTTTTTCTTTTTTCTTTTTATTAATGTTGTGTTTTATTGGGGGAAGGTTGGCTATTTGTGCTGCCTGTATCATTTTTCTGAATTCTAATTTTCTAGGTTTAGGTAATGACTTATCTTTTCAGCCACTTACAGCTTAACTCTCAAGCCCTCACTCTGCTCATCCTTCCTGTCCTTGTGGTCACCTTAACTCTCCAGGTGGCCCTCTTGGGTGAATTCCTCACAACTGCTCTATCTCCTTTCCACAGGGTCCACATCTGGCCCCGCTGGAAATGCTTTGTTAGACTCTCTTATCACAGGCTGTTCTCAAGGCAGCTTAGGTCTCTATGCTTCTGGCAGAAAAGACGTCTCAAAGCAAGTGTCAAATACCATTTACTGTGTCCCTCATCCTCCTGGCAACACACATCAAGTTTTCTAAATGGACCTGGCTTACGTAAGGAGAACGCTTCTCATCTGGTCTTCCGTGTTGGTATTGGCTGACGGGCCACGGCCTCTGGTGATTGACTTCAAAGAGATTTCGTCGTTGTAAGTCACTGGTATTTGCCCTTCGGTGCATGGGGATGCTTCCTCAATACTGGCTCTGCTCCTTCATCCTAATACTGAGAGGACATGGCTGAAAGAGATCATCCTTTGCTTGTGACCAGAGGGGAGCATAGTTTGTATTTTGAGTGGCACTAATGGAAAAAATGTCAACCTGAGCTGCTGCTGACATGTCAGCAGGGCGATGTTTCTGTTTTTTTTTTTTTTTTAGACTTTCAGCTGCACAGGGCCTCCTATGTTAGCAGAGTGGTGGATAATCTGTAGCAAACAGAAACATTTTTTAGTAGTGCTGAAACAGACTATCTGTTAGCTTCTGCTGTGTAACAAATTCTCCTAAAAGTTATGGGTTAACAAAACAACCATTTATTTGACACACAATCCTGTTGATTGAATTGGGCTTGCCTGGGTAATTCTTCTGTTAGGCTTGCCTGACAGAAGTACTTCTTCTGTTAGGCTTATCATGTAGCTGTGATAAACGACCACTTTTGCTGGGGCATCTCAGTGGAATGGCTCATCTCTGCTCCATGTGACACTGCATTCTCTGGCACACTTGCTCGGACTTCTTCACATGCTGGTGACAAGGGTCAAAGAGACAGTAGAAAGAGTAGATGCACACAAGTCCCCTCGAACCAAGGTTTAAAGCTTGTACATTGCTCTTTCCACTGCATTCTCTTTCCAAAGCATCTCACAAAGCAAATCTGGGTCTTAGGGGAGTGGAATTGTGATAGGGCACAGATATAGCAAGGGAAGTCATTGCAGCCATTTTGTAAACTATCTATTACAGACTGTCACAGACAAAGATATCTCTCTTTATCTCGTGTCGTTATCATGTCCAATGATAAAGGGACATGGAATCTACTGGCTGGAAATCATGAATGGGCAAGTAATGTTTTTAAACATGAGATCTAAAACTCACTCATATTATCTGAGGGCTCACGTAACTAAGTAGGGAGGTGAAATCGCCAATGAGGGGGCTAAAATCTAACAATCTCTAATCTTCGGTGGTATGTTTTTTGCGAGTCCAGTTTTGAATCAATTAGATCTTGAATTTTCTTTCATGGTTATTATGTGGCTATTTCCACCTCTCTCTCCAAAATTGGGTAATTTTCTTACAATTCTCAAATTATGAGAATTGCCTTTACTTGTCCTGAGAAAATGTTAAACATAGTGTAACTAACAAATATCAGATATAAACGTATCTATGTGGTTTAGCGGTTGGAATGTGATGTTCTTGTTAGTTACCTTTTTGGTTGTTTATTATGTCTTAGATTGAAAAATCTCCAAAGACATGGTTTTACATTCACTTTGTCCAGATTCTTTTATTTGAGAAGATTTCTATATACATTTTACATGCTCCAAGTTCTCCAACAATAATCCATCACCAATAAACCGTTTACTGGAAATATTTTTGTGCTTTAGTTATTGCATTATTAACTGGCAGAAAACTGTAAACATGGTTTATGAATTATTTACAAAGTGTGTCTACTGGGAAGAAAGAAATCTAAATGCAGGTAATGCAAAAATATGTATGAGTTCCAGATAGAGCAGGTCACAATTTGGAAAACCTCTGCTTGAAATATAAAATGGATAGCATGACCTTTTACTAGATACAGATAACTGGAGCTTTCAGTGTATTATACAAAGAATCCTTACAATTCAAATCATTACAGAATATTGACAAGTGATACAAGATTTATAAGCACATTGTATATTATTTTTCCTATCAAATTAGTAAAGATATTTTAAATGAGATAACTGACTAGAAATAGTGCTGTAATGTGTGCATGTTTATGCAATAAGAAATAGGAAAATAAATTATCATAATCTGGAAATACAGATAAAGTATCTAAGAATACTCCTGATATTTTGTTTGGAGCGATCACAAGTAAAGACCACCCATCTTCTTGACATAGGTTCTGCACAAACTTAGAAGTAAGGCAATGGATTCAACAGACGGAGACAAGATATTACCTTTTGTGCTATTAAAGGCTAAGCTGAAGACATAGTTTGTATGCCTAGATAATTAGGCTTCTCACCACTTGGCTAATATTGAAGTCCAGAATTAAATAATCTTATCAAATCAGTCAGAGATGAGAGCCAAAACTTTCCCCTGTAAAACTGGAGGAGAGGACCAGAATTTATACCCACTTAGGGCACCTCATATGAAAGTTGACTCAGTTATGGAGCACGGTCGAACAGTAGGAGGTATGGACACCGGACTGACACCACAGATGTGCCTTAAAGCAAGTTGTGATAGAGTGAGATGGCCTGACAGCAGAAGCTGGGGGAAGACGAGGAAGGGCTGCTTGGAGGAGAGGTCCGACAGTAGCACCTGTACCGTGCCAAAGTGAGTCTAGTGTAAATGCAAGTGACTCCAGTAGGAATGGGTGGCTAGAGGCAGAAGCAGGGGAAGGAGAAGACATCTGATAGGCTAACATTCTTTATTCACGAGTTTGAACATAAAATATGGGGCACATGCGCACATTATCAAATTGCTCTGTACTTTATACTAGATTAGATAATTATTTGTTTTTGTACCCCTTCAACCTGTGAGTGAGCAGCTTAAAATCAAAGTAGATAAATAATAAACCCACATTGTAAGATTAGAAATATGACACATCAAATATTTCAAAAATTTAACATATGAGTTAAACTTTGGAGCCACACGATATTAGGCTTGTGGAAAGAGCACTCCATTAGAAATCAGGAGCCCCGTGTTCAAAATTAGGGTACGGACCAAACAGCTACGTGGCCTTGGGCTGTGGCCTTGGTTACTATAATGAGAAATTTGCTCCCCTGCCCTTTTTGAAATTAAGGAGCTGGCCTAAATAAACTTTAAGGACTACCATATTCTGTGAGACGAGGTATTATTTTTATCATGTATCTAATGTAAATCAATGCCAAAAAAGTGAACATTAGCACATTTCTATTCACATTAAAAACTCTATTAAATTCGATCTCGCTCTCTAATTTGCAGTGGCTCATATTCAAACAGGTGTCAGTCCTTACATAGGTAGCACATTTAAATTTCTGAACCACATTTTTTTCTTAGGAAGACCTAACTAAATGGTCAAAAGATTAAAAATTGTCAAACTCGAAACCCAAAGAATTATTTTTATTCCAAGTTCAATTCTTACCTTTAAATCACTTCTAATGAACTTGTACACCTATCCTCCATTTCTCACGTGCTCATGCCCTTCGGTGAATCACAGCACTGAAAAACATCAGTGCCGGAAGTAGAAAAGGGGACAGTAGACAGGTCCAGCTATAGCCTTAAAGCTCATTTAGGTGCTATTGACTTGTTTTGGTGCCTCTGATTCAAAATACTTAGTATTCTGGGTTGTTTATTGCTTTGACCTCAGTTTTCCAAAACTTCAAACATTCCCTTAGCACTGAGACTTTACCATTGCCTCATCCGTGAGTATTACACAAATCCTCAAATGCACTGAAAATCGTAGTACCATGTGTTACATGATACGGTTGGGAATCAAGGTGACCGCCAAGAAATGGTGTTTCAATATTTTTCTCTTAGATTTTGATCCAGCTGAGCAGGCATCTGAAAGTAGAAATCCTTCATAGGCCCTGGAACCCAGAAATAGCATTGATTAGCAGTGGTTGCGAGACAGAATCCACAAGGGTCTTTCTTACGGCCCCTGCCAGGTCTGCGGAGAGATGCTTGGCATACTGTACCATTATGTCAGTGAGAAGAGGGGGTGACCCAACGCTTTTAAAAATTTTACTGGAATGGAAACTTTGCAATGGAAACTTTATAGGAGCATGATGCCAGAATTCCTGTGCATAAAAAAAGAATGAGCAAGATTGCAAAGCAAGCTTTAAGTAAGACACTTTCAGGTAACAAGTTTTTTCCTTCGATGCCCATTTGGAAAGGTCTCAGTGACTCTGCCATTCATTCCTAAAAAACACAGTTTATAATCCATATGTTTTATTGGACTTTGTGGAAAAGTACAATCATTATACGATGAGAGGTGTAAGGCTCCATTTGGATAATTTCGCAAAGATTAATCCATAATATAATGTTGTGCTAGACTTTGTTTTTGCACAATGCATCGCTTCTTACTTGTGTAAAGCACCTTCTGATGCTTTGGGGAGTACAATAACTCAGGGAACTTTGTTGTGCCTCCTTTTGTTAGCTTCTTTAATTCCTGTTTTAGGAGAAGATTTGACGTTACCTCAGAGAAATTCAGTAAAATGTAGATATAATTAGGATTATTAGCACTAGCGAGGTCCACAACACTCTCAGCATCCAACAACAACAAAACCCTTTTGAGCCTGCATGAGTATTTTTATCTAAATGCATTAGCTAATTAGGATGCATTATTTAGAAAAAGGAACAATTCAATTATACTTGCATGTGAGAATGTCTACTAGGTTTAAGATATTGTATTGAACTGAGTATAGATAAATTGATAAGACAAGAAATACTTTATCTAGGAGTACATAGATGAATTGAGAAAACATACTACTATATGTATCTTTAATTCATGGTGATCAGGAATCAGGTAACTAATTAAATAAAACTTCCCTTCTCCACTATAATAGAGAAGCTGGCTACATATTTTGATGTTTGCTGACAGCTTTTACATTTCACTCCTCCCTCTGTCCCTTGCGTCCTGTGCATGAGAAAGCTATTATGAAAGCCCAGATGTCCTTTGGCGTCTATGACAGATTAAAACTATGCAAGTCCCTCCCGTATGTGGGGACCCTCACGCACCATGCACACACTCCCTAGTCAGAATAAAGCACCAAGTCAGTCTCTTTTCCTGAATCTCTCAAGCAATTAATGAACCTGCTTGAGAGATCAGCCCTGCTCTTCCCAGAGACCTCGATTATCTACGTTACAAATCTTATACCTCTTCATGTGTGTGCACCAAATCAGGCTCAACACACGAGCCAAACTTTGGGTGGGGGCTTTACAGGAATGGACACGAGATCACCTAGGTTTGGAACCAACTGAGATATAGCCCCAGGAGCCAGATGTGTGGCAATCCAAGTGTCAGCTTTATTATTGATCGAATGCTGAATTGGAGGACGTGCTTAGATATAAGCATCTGAAATTCCTCATACTGTATCTATCCTGTGCAGCAGTCAGGTTAGGCTGGGTTACATGGGGTAACAGACAATCCTGAAATGCACCCTCAGCAATTAAACACTCCCACCTAGTTACAGGGAGAGTTGGACAATGACAGGTGTCTGTCATGGAAGGATTTTCATATAATTGCAGAGAGCAGACCAATATAATGGGGGGGGGGGGAGAGAGAGAGAGAGAGAGAGAGAGAGAGAGATTGAGAAGGGAGGAGTTAGAAGAAAGGAAGGTTTCCATTTTCAAAACCGGCCAATCCGACAGAACGCCTCCCTCTGTGGGAGGAGGTACAGAAGTCGATGCTAAGAGTCCGTGACTTCACTCTAACACAAGTATCAGCAAACCACAGTCCTCGGGCCAAATCCTGCCTGCCACCTGCGTTTGTAAATAAAGCTTTACTCAGACACAGCACACCCATTGATTTACACATGGATCACGGTTGGTCTCGCTCTAGAATGGCAGAGTGGAATAACTGTGACAGAGCCTCTGGCCTGCAAAGCAGAAATGATTTCACTTTAGCCCCTTTATAGGAAAAGTCTACTGACTCCTGCCATAGCAAATGTCCATCCACAAATATATAAGGACAGAGAATTTAAGTTGAACAAGGAGTAAAATCAAAGTACAAAGGGAAAAGAAGAAAGTAGAAAATTTATTTATCACTATTTTTCAGGACCTTCATGAGGTCTTGTTTAACCTGTCAGCCATATTTTCAGTACAACACGTGGAAGCAAATAAAACAATGACAAAAGTTGGTGTGTCTGGGTTTCAGTTCTCTGCCTTCCATTTGCACACTGAGTCACCTTGGGCAAATTCATCAGCCTCTCTGATTAATGGAGACCATGAACATCCAAGCTTGTACTACATCTGACCTGGTGGGCACTTACTGTTGCTTTTCTCTCACACTCCTCTGGGTATTTCAGAGTTCCTTACATAGCCTTTGGTGCAAACTTCCAGTGACATGGAGGCTACTTGGGATTATTATTATTAGTTTTTAAATAATTAGCTATCTTCCCAAAGAGGAGCACTAATTATTTTAAAAAACTATATTTTCCTTCTTTATAGTCAAATTTAGCTCTAATACAGTCAAATTTACCGACATTTCACTGGATTCCATGACTGTTTTCTGCACTTATAAATATGTCCCCAACTGTCATTAAAGTTTTGGTGCAGGGCTGGATAAAGTTGTCATTGGTCATTAAAAGAGGAACTTAAGGTAATTTAAATAGTCATTGTAAAGCAAAATATGTTCAAAATGTATTCAAAAGGACTGTCTTATTTCAAGTGTATGTAATTGCGATCATTCTCATAATAAAATAACTCAATTTATAACACAATGATACATGTGTGTATGTGTATATGTGTGTGTGTGTGTGTGTGTGTATACACACAGAGGATACCAAAAGATGTATACACATTTTAAGAAACGAAAACCTGTATAAAAATTACACTGATGGTAACCACTTTGAGCACCTCTTGTGATTGCAGAAGTCAAACGTGACTTGTATTCATCTTTCGTTATCGGTATATATTGAGTATTACAATTTTAATGCAGTATTTTCCTTTCTTAAAATGTGTATACATTTTTTGGCATCCTTTGTATATGCACATCGTGGATCACACACACACACACACATGTATCATGGCAAAAATCAACATTTGCAACACTTTACTGGTCTCTTCTGGTATCTCAAGTTGGTGATTCACAAATTCTAAAACTCAGAACCACTGAGGTAAACAGTTTAAGGATACCACACTTCCATATAGCTGACATTCAAATTTGACTGGAAACAAAAGCCATTAGGCCATTCCCCCTTTGTCTTTTCTCCAGGGTAAACAGCCCGGGTTTTTCATCAGCAATTTGGTAAGGCAGTTGGAAGCTCTGCAAGATGGCCGCTGTCCTTCCTGACTTACGCCTTGAGCTCCCCACTTGTGCCTCCTGGGTACTCTCCCCTTGCCAGGCTGAGCTATCCCGGGGGCTGCACTCTCTCCACTGTCATTTGTTGAGGCCTGTGCGTGCTCTGCCTATGATATGCTGCTCCCTCTCAGTCTTGCCCAAGGTCTTACTCTGTCCTCAATAATAAGAGAAATACCTTTTTTTTTTCACATTAGAACTAGGGACATAGTCTGGTGCCAAACACTGTATGAGGCAAGTGCATACCTAAGAGGTTTCAGTCTCCTCTCAACCATTTTACTAATGAGGAAGTCAAGAGGGTAAGTTAACCATCCAAATGCAGACACCTGGCAGTCGAGGGCAAAGGGTTCTGTTAGGCTCTGTGAGTCTATGGATCAGCTTCATCTCTGCGGGCCGGGTAGGTCTGTGGAGCAGAAGAAATGCATTTAGGTGTGATATTTGGGCCCATCTTGAAGCTGTCTTCCCTGAAGTCACATTGATCCTTTTCTTTCTCAATGAGAAACAGGGTCAGTAGGCATTTTTGTTTCCGTGCAAAGGAACTCCTCTGTAGAAGTCTTGCCATGGCTTCTCTGTGGCAGGGACTCTCTTTTCTCTATTTCACATGTCCATGGAGTCGTGCTGTACAAAGCCCAGGGAGCTGAAATGCAACCATTCCTGTGCTCACGGGCTACTCACTTTGTACCCTTTATGCATAATCTTCCAAGCCACAGCCTGGATTTTCACAGGATGTGGTTCTTACCCACTTTACAAAGGTGAACCCCATTCTGCTTTCTTATCAGTTTAATATAAACAATGCAGAACGAGAATCTGCCATTCAGCTGGTGTTTTATTCCTACAGAGGGCATAGATTTGAAAGGAGCAAAGGTGAATTCAGCTAAAGAGAAAACTTCAGGAGGAAGTTTAAAGATAGAAAGATTTCTCTTTAGTGACTATTGTGTCCTACAAATCCTTTCTAAATTAAAAAAAAATGCAAATCACAAAAACTGATTATACATAGAAAATATAGTTAAAAAGAAAAGGTACAATCAGGCCTACATATATAAAATGTGTATCTTTTGTATATATTACATATGCATTATACATAGGTCGGACAATTAAGTTCGCAAACTTTCCATCCTGTAAGTATATTATATAGTCTGATTGTGCATGTTTATATATATTTATATATGTTGTATATGTTTTGGTATTTGGGTTTATTTGCATCCAGAACACTACTAACTAGAACAGTGTTTCCCAAGTTCAAGTGTATCCAAGATACCTGGGAGGCTTGTTTAAAACTGTAGAGTTGTCCTGGGCCCCTCTTCAGGTCCATTGAATTACAGGTTTTAGGACTGTAGACCAGGAATCTGTACTTAAGTTCCTCAGCTACTCTCAAGTTTAAGAACATATGATGTAAACGTAATCATTTAAATATATATTTTGGAGAATTTCCATCTCAGCTCTTTGATACATGTTTTTACATAATTATATTCTGTGTCTATTACCTAGCATTGCACAAAAAAATGACCACATGACTGAAAAGTCACTGTCAAACCATTTTAAAGACTGCATACTTTAATATGGGAAGTCCTAACTTAATCATTTTCATATTTTTCAATATTGAGATTATTTTCAGGTTTTTGCTTTATAAATAATATTGGTGTGAATATCTCCAAGTTTACATTTTCCCGACCTCAAACTCTATCATCTATTTATCTATCTATCATCTCTCTGTCATCTATCTATTCACTCTGGTGAGTCTTAGTGTACTTACAGTGTGTGGAAATGTCCTTTTCACCACATACTTGTCAGCATTATCACCATTTTTCTAATAGTTACAATTTTCTATCTGTGATCCTTGCCAGTTGTCTGCTACATTTGGTGTTTTTCCCCTTAAAATTGATTTACAGAGCTATTTATTTATTAAGAATAACACTTTAATATTTATTTGTTATTTTTATCTTTGAATTTTATTCACTATAGCTCTTGAAAAGCAGTATTTTCTTTAGTTCTTTTGTACTTAACTTTTTGAACACTTCTCTGTTTATTGTATTACATTTATTCTTAACTTGTATTCAGATCCAAGTATCTGACAGAGATTAAATTGTTTAATCTTCTAGGTACTTTGCGTATGATTTTTTTTTTCTTCTGAATTTTTTGGAACTTACTTTTGGGTGTGGTGAGAAGATTATCAGCAGATCAGTTATGAAGTCCCAATGTCTTGTGATCCCATGAGAGATATATTGCATTGCTTAAGGGACCTTTGACGGATCTCCTAGAACCAGAACCCCAGCCTCAGGCAACCCCAAAGGCACAAGTGCTGCAGTTCCTGGGTGTCTTGGTCCTATTCGTTGGAGGTTAGAAAGTCAGGGAGCTCCCAAGGGAGAGAAGCCTCACATGTGTCTGGTCCAGGCTCAGGGTAGGTATAGCACTGCCATCTTTAGAAGGTCATAGGGGCCTTTACAAAACTGTAAGGGTGGCCCTTGGGATTATCCTGGATGCAGCACTTGTTCTGTTTAAGACTCGACCATAGAGAGGTTAAGAATCATGCATAAGACAGAACATCAATAATGAGGCTAATATTGGTATGCTTTTTATTGGATTTGTTTTAGTAGAAGAGCATGTCTTCTCAAGAGAGTCTCATGCTCCCCGAGATCAAATTCTTTGGTCGTAAACACATTACTTTTGAGAGTTATTTTTCTTATGATAGATATTTTCATAAGAACAATAGTTATCAGTATCACACATCATTTGATCAATGTGATTGAAGATGACTAAGTGGGGTTAATAGTGCATATCTGTCCAGCAAAATGTGAAATTATGCATAGTACATGCATACCTGCTCAAATATTTACCTTAGCTCAATTCCTGGCTCATGCTAAGCATTCAGAATTAGTTCGCTTCCTCCCAGACCCAGTGGACAATCACCCAACATTCACCTGAACGGCATGGCGATTGGTACTCATCTCCCTCCCCTACCTTACTGCTATCCAATATAAAGAACTTCATTGTTTTTTTTCACCATGGATAAAATATTGGGTCAGTTGTAAAGTAAATATAATTGAAATAAGATACACAACTTATTTTATTGTTTAACTAAACTTTCTGAAGCTTAGGCTATACAAATATTTCATGACCATTTTGTAGAATATTATATTAAACAATGCATATTAGTATACAAAGACAAGAAAGAAATACAGGTATGAAAACAACTATCTTTGACTGATGAGAATATAAATGATAACTTTCTTCCTTGTTTTTTAAATAATTTTAATCATGATGTGATACTATTTTTAAAATTAACAAATTTAAACTTTAAATATATACCATATTGCCATATTTTGCCATGTATAATGTGCACTTTTTTGCTCAAATTTGTGAGGGGAAAAATAAGGATGCGCATTATACATGGGTAGCACTAATTCCGTATCTATATAAATGTTTTTAATTATTTTTTTGATGCTTATGAGTTAAAAGTGTAACTCTAGAAATCAATAACGATATCTGTATGCAAAATAATACCCTGCAATATGATAATAGTTTTCATGGAACTTATGATGAACTTTCAACAACGAAGAGCTCTTGGCCTTCTAATGATGTGTAAATATTGTAAATTTGTTACCGGTACATAAAATTCTTGTGCCTTGTATCTGTTCTTGTGTTTTGTAATTATTTGTTTAATAAAATTTCTTGTACTATAATATGTTAAAAATAAATGCTAAAATCCTTTATAATACAAAAACAAGTACCTAAATGAAACAAAAATCTGAATTAAAAAATTAAAACAAAAGATTTTTTCCCCTAAAAATTTATGTTAAAATCGTGGGTGCACATTATATATAGGAATGCATTATACATGGCAAAATACAGTATGTATATTTAATACATTACATATAATATATATGATATATAAATATATTTATATATAAAATATATACCATATATCATACATATAAATATATAATATACTATAGTATATTATATATAAATACATCTACTATATAAATATATATGTATATATGTATATAAACATATACCAGGCGTGCCAAAAAATGTATACACGTGACTTGTATCCATCTTTTGTTATCAGTGTATATTGAGCATTACAATTGTAATACAGTTTTTTCCTTTCTTAAAATGTATATACATTTTCTTTGGCACCCTCTGTATAATATATATAATAAAGGCATTTCAGTGACATTACTTCTTGTGAAAGTGAAAGATTTCTTTTTCTCCTAATAATTTAAAGGCACGTGTAGCCAACTGTCCTGGAAATTTTAATGCTTCTTCTCACCGATTTCCTCAGTATCCCTCCCATATTATTCTGCACCCACAGCAGACAACCTCTTATTTTCTGTAATAACTGAAGGGTTTTTCTGGGGAAAGCTGGTTTCTCATTTTAATCATTTCTTTCCCCATCACTCATGAAGGTTTCTAAGACAATGCCTACGACTGGATTTAAAAATGACTACACTTTGCCAGACTTTTGAAATAGGGTCATGTGCAGAATTTATTATTAAGTAATGCTGAGAGGTCCCCCCTCAGACGGAATAAAAGCAAGTCTCTGCGTGAAGCTGTGCAGTTGGGGAGAATAAAGAATTGGTGTTGCCAAGAGTGAGGTGTGTGAAAACAGGGATTTTCAAAATCCATTCTGTACGCCCTCTGGACTCATCTGCTAGTTACAAGTTACTGCCACTCAGATCTTCATTCTCATCTGTAAAATGGCACATGACTTGTGTTTAGTCTAACTCATGTACCTGTCATGAGGATTGAAGAAAACAGACCAATTAAAACAGAGCTGTGATTTCTTCAGGACTTCAGAACAAAGGGGATAGATTGTTTTAGTTCTAAACTACCTCTGAAGAGCGCAGCTGGCATATTGAAATGCACACTAGTTCAAGGTTAAGGGCTCCTGGCTTCTATCTCTGTTCAGCTGACAGGAGATATTGAACAAAAACAGGAGTTTGATTAGGAGAGAGATTCTTGGAACCAGGTTTGTGGGGGCAGGTGAGCCAGCTGATGGCACTACCAGATCTAATTAATTATAGTGTTGATTTCTCTATCAGCAAACACAAAATGACATCGGGTAGCCCAGGTTTATGTCCCTGAGAAATATACCTATTTTATAATGTATAAACATCATAGAGTATTTGTTTAGTCTAAACCAAACGGTGCCCAAATCAGCCTTCAAAAAACGCTGTTGTAACTCCTAATGTTGGCAAAATTATAGCTACGTGAACAAATTGTCTGTTAAAGAGACCCTGCAGAAGGAAATCTTTAAATCACAATTTTTACATATATATATATATATATATATATGTAAAAATTGTGATTCATTCATTTAATGACTTCATCAAATATATATATATATATATATATATATTCTTATCTTTAAAGAAAAGCAGCATCAATACCATTATTTTTCACATGTAAACAAAATTATTGAGTTTCAATGAAGAAATCAAATACATTGTGCTTTTGGTCAGTGTATTTTGATTAACTGCTTGCTTGATAAATTAAATGGCTTCAATTGCTATTACCCTCATAGAGCTATCATGCAATAATCAGGGCTATTACTCCATCTAAATTCTTCTTAGATGCAATTTTTGAAAAAGAAAATTGACCCAGGCACATAATTTGAAAATTAAGTGGTTAGAAGTCACTGGCACACATGCACGCTGCTTACATGACCGTGTGCTCTTGTATTATCATCTCGTCCACCGTGTGCTGGGAACCCTCCTTGTATCAGGCATTACCTGTTCGGGGATAATTGGTAGGGGCTTATTGTTTCCTTACATCCCCAAGTTGCCGTATATACCATCCACTGAGTTGCCACGAACAGGTCTTTATTGGATCCTATGAATTTGTATATTTATTGGAAGTAGAATTTCGGCTGGGGAAGGGCTGTGGTTAATTCCTTGAAAATGGGGACAATGGCTTGTTCATTTTTGCACCTCCTGCAGCAAACAGCAAGATCTTCTGTGCATAATAGTTATTCAGTGCTTATTAGTTTAATTAAGTTAACAGGCAGAGTCTGATAGGGCTTCAGTGTTAGAAAGTTTAGTTTAGTTTTGTCTTTTGAGGAATAGTGTGATTTCTTAGGAAAGTGGTAACTGTTTTTTGTCTCTTACCCAAAAGGATGCTGATAGAGACATATCCCATCTAACTGTGAAGGGTAGGGATGGGCAGAGGAGGGTGTGTGTGGCTGGAGGTGGGGAAGAAGGATGGATGACTGACATTTGCTGCGTGCTTCTATGTCATGGGCCCTTGGTGCTGGGTTTAGTACCGTGTCTCTGTCCTTGGCTGGTACACCCTTTGGCCACAGTGACGCCTCACCTGGGACATTTACTCATGGTTATAAGTTCCTGTTGTGTAGCAGACTTAATGCTGCATGATTTTTGTGACCTGGCCCTTCATTATTTCTCTACCTTCACTCTCTGACTTTTTCACCTCTTCAAATTGATCAGCCACCTGGATCTTCAGGTGATGTTTTCCAATGTACTGAACCGTTGCCCATTTAGGATCTTGTGCATGAGGTTTCCTCTCTTTGGAACATAAACACACCGTGACTTGCAGGGGTAGCAAAGATTTATAGGTAAAGGTGAAAAGCCTATTGAGCCTGGTGACAGCTGGTTGTCCAGAATAGAATCTCAGTTCAAATTTAAACCTCACCTAAGAAAAATAATAATTAAAATGTAAGTTTAAATAATAATGTAAAAATATACAGCCTTTTAGATGTAGGATATGACTTTTATTAGAGAGTAAGTATGAAAAACATAATTGGCCTAAAACCAGCCACCAATGGAGAAAGCGTTCAAGCTCAACAACATTTCTCATCCTTAGACTCAAGTTCGAATGTAATTTCACATCAAAGAGTTCTTTCATTGTTATGGTAAATCATTCCCCATTACCATTTGTCACAGTCATTCATTTAATGACTTCATCAAACTTACTGAGCAAGTATGTTTCTTATCTGTCCGTTTAATTGTTTTTTACTAGTTTTCATTTGCACCGCACCCACTCCCCAAAGTGTAAGCACCAGGATGGCAGGGAATCTGAAAGACTTGATTTTGTGCGAGGGATTGTCCCTGGCACACAGCGTAAGTCATGCATGCTTGGTTGCTGACAGCCTGAGTGAATGACTGTAAGACACTGAAGTGTACGTTACCAGAAACTCATAATCAATTGTAGACTAAGTTACTAGAAACGGAGACACGATGAGCTAATGTTTGGAAGTATAATCCAGGGATTCATGGATGCTCACTGGAAGGGCCCACTATCCAGAGCTGGAGGTCAGTGGTCAGGGCGCAAAACTGATTTACAAATATGGAGCCTGACCTTAATTTTCAAGGAGCACAGGGCTAAGGGATAACTCACAGTTAAATGTTAAAAGTATTCCTATGGACCGAATTGTGCCCCCCCAACCCCATCCTTGACCCATATGTTGAAGTCCTAACTCTCAGTGTGACTGTGTTTGGAATTAGGGCCTTTAGGAGGTAATTAGGTTAAGTGAGGTCATACGGGTGGGGCCTAATTCTGTGGGATTTGTGATCCTATAAGAAAAGGAGTAGAAATCTCTTTCTCTCTCTCATTCTGTGCCTGCTTGGAGGAAAGGTCATGTGAGGACAAAGAGGCCATCTGCAAGTCTGGAAGAAAGCTCTCGCAGAAACCAACTCCCCAGACTTTGATCTGATATTTCCAGCCTGCAGAACAGTGAGAAATAAATTTCTTTTGTTTTAGCCACCTGGCCTGTGGCATTTTGATATGGCTGCCCAAGCTGCCTAGTATAAGCATAAACGGGAGAGACTTCTAAATTCAGTTTTCTTCATTAAAATTTCTTAACCTATGCTAAGCCTGAAAGCCTCTCTTTTATCCACTTCTTTTAACTGTTTCTTGCTCTTAATATTTTAATCATCTCTCCCATATATTGTGCACTCTAAGTTGCTTCAAATATAATTTGCAAAAAAATAGATTATTTATAAATAAGTAAACAATGACAAAGTTTTCCTGGCCCCAAACACTAGTAGTCAGCAATTTACACTTTTTATTTTTTTTTAAGCATTCTTAGTCAACGAATTGAAACGCTTAATCAAATATTCAAAGATTGCTGCTTCTGGTTTTCTTCCTGCCTCTGGTAATATTAAACCGATATCTCCAGACATGCTGCAACTTATTTTAATTGTGAGAGAGGCTGAGGTTATGACTAATTCTCCCCTTTGTAGTACACCTACTATTTTATGGCTACTTAACAATTAGCATTAGTATTTTTTGGCTTCTACGTCTAAATCATTATTCATTAATACCAGAGGTTTATGAGAAAGTGAGAGTTAGGATGTCTGCTTTTCAGTGGTCTAATCAGTAGGTAAAAAAGCTGTATTCTTCTGTGTGTGCTTCAAAAATGTCAGTATGTTGTAAAATTTCCTACAAAGAGTCACTTTTTCTAGGAAAGCTGAAAATTAAGACATTGATTGGGTTGGGTCTTTCATTCAACCGGCGATATGATAACAGGAAAAAGTAACTTTCCATAACTTTCACCTATCATTTCTTCAATGTATTTGTCATATATACCATGTTTCCTCGAAAATAAGACCTAGCTAGACAGTCAGCTCTAATGCATCTTTTGGAGCAAAAATTAATTTAAGACCCGGTATTATTATATTATATTATATTATATTATATTATATTATATTATATTATATTATATTGTGTTATATTACATTACATTACATTACATTACATTACATTACATTACATTACATTACATTACATTACATTATATTATATTATATTATATTATATTATATTATATTATAAAGACCCGGTCTCATATGATAGTAAAATAAGACTGGGTCTTATATTAATTTTTGCTCCAAAAGATGCATTAGAGCTGATTGTCGGCTAGATCTTATTTTGGGGGAAACACGATACAATATACACAGAGGGTGCCAAAAAAATGTATACACATTTTAAGAAAGGAAGAAACTATTAAAATTATAATACTCAATATATACCAATAATAAAAGATGAATACAAGTCAAGTTTGACTTCTGCAATTACAAGAGGTAATCAACATGGTTACTCAGCATCCAGACACTGCTGATTAGGGCAAACTACTGCTTGAGCAATGGTGACCATCTCTTAAAATATGTATACATTTTATACATTTTTTGGGACTCCCACTATGTGTGTGTGTGTATTTTTTTTTTGAGCTCTACTACTTAAGGTAATTATTTCCATAACTAGTAGGTAGAAAACAGATTTTTAGGCAAAAGAGGTAAATAACCAATTTATCTCACATAGGTTACTTAATGACACCAAACCTTATTTTCCATAAATGAATAGCAAAAGTACTTGTAATAACTTATGGAAGGGATGAAGTAATACATGAGATAACACATGTGATGAGCACATCACCAGTTTTTTTTAAATGTTCTCATTAATGCTGATAATGTACTAACCATCCCTATTCTGAAAGTATTATCACATTATTTAACTGGTTACCACTGTATATACCATTTACTTATCTGCATTTCAGTCAATATGTATAAAACACAGATTAGGAGACATGACTTACATTTTTCTCAGGGATCTGAAAATAAAGAGAACTAGTTGGAATGGAGCTGTTTGTTAATGCAATATGGTATTCTGATGGCGAATTGTATGTGTTAACTTGGCTGAGCTCTGTTTTCCAGATATGTTGTTAAACATTATTCTGGATGTTTTAGTGAAGATGTTTTTGAAGGAGATTAACATTTTAATCAGTGGACTTTGAGTGAAGCAGATTGCCCTCCAAAATGTGGGTGGGTCTATCTAATCGGTTGAAGGACTTAGTAGAACAAAAGACTGACTTCCCCTGAGCAAGAGAAAATCCTGCCAGCTAAGCATCCTTTAAGCTTGAACTACAGATTTTGGACTTCCCATCCTCCCTACTCAAGCTAATTTCTTAAAAATAAAATTTTTTTTCTATATATATACATTCTATTGGTTCTATTTCTCTGGAGGACACTGACTAGTATATACATGGATGCAGATATTTAAATTCCAATAAAATGTTTACCAAACACTTATTGTGTACTATGCAGAATTCTAGACAATAAGGATATAGCAATGAATAATACAGAGAAATTGACCTCATGGAGTTTACATATCAAGTATGGGATAGACAGACAAATAACAAAATAGCATCATTTCAGGAAGTGATAAATGTGGTGAAAGAAAGGAATCAGGGAGGGATGACAAAGAGTGACTAGGGATGGAAAAGTAGAACAGAATGTGCCTGTTTTCTTTGCCCACTCATTTCCACTCTTCATGTGTCTCTACCCTACTCCCTGCTTTGGATGAAAGCTGAGTCAGAGAGATTGTCCACAGGTATCTTGATGATTTGGTCTCCCATAGACATTACAGGTGGGAGGAAAATAAAGTCAGAATATTTATTTCCTCTGCTCCCTCCTTGCAAGGTGACCTTGGCCTGGCTCTGTGCCTTACCTACAGGTCACTTTTCTTAGGATTCTACACAACTCTCCTTCATTCTGGCTTCTGGTAGCTACTACTATTTCTGGAGGCTCAACTTTCCCTTGTGGTTCCCCTACATTCTATATTTATACATAGTCTCCTTGAAAGTAAATCCTCCAATTATCCTATTTTGAGTGTGTCATCTATTTCCTGTTGGTATCTGACTGATACAAAGCCATCGCAGAAGGTCTCATGAGGTGTGACATTAGGCTGAGGCCAACGTGCTGAGAAGATGATAGCTATGTGAAAATATTTGGAAGAACATTCCAGGTAGAAAGAAGAACAAGGACAAATATCCTGGAGACAGGAGCAAGTATGATGCCTGAAGAGTAGGAAGAAGGTCAATGTGGCTGGAATGTTGAGTGACAAAGCGAATGGAGGAGAGGTAAGAAAGATGGGCAGTGACACTTCTATCAACCAGAATAAACAAGGTTAAAACCTTTGAAGTGTTTTAAGCAGAGGAATAGATCAATGTAAAGAGTTCTTTTTACAGTAGAAGACCCCTATTATGGGCTGGATGCAGGCCTCCCAAAAGATATGTCCATTCAATCCCCTGACTCCCACGAATGTCACCTTATTTGAAAAAAGGTACTTTTCAGATTTAATTACATTAAAGATCTCAAGGTAAGTTTGTCTGGGTGGGCCCTAAGTGTAATGACAAGTATCTATGAGAGAGAGGCAGAGGGAGATGTGAGACACACAGAGAAGACAGGAGAGTAGGATATAAAGATGGAAGCAGAGATTGAGAAGATGTGACACAAGGCAGGGCAGCCAAGGATTGCCCATGGACACCAGAAGCTGGAAGAGGTAAGGAGGGCGACAGTCTCTAGAACTTCCAGAGGGATGATGGCTTCACTGACACCTTGATTTCAGACTTCCAGTCTCCAGAACTATCAGAAAATAAATTGGTAATATTTTCAAGCCACCTAGTTTGTGGTAATTTGTTACCCCAGCCTCAGGGAGCTAACACAACCTCCAAGAAGCCTCCACTTGATTCTGCAGATCAACCTTAGATTTGTTTCACCACTGGCTTCTTGATGCCCCCAAGAGTCCTTTGCTCCCAATAGTTAATATGGAAGCATACCAATGCTCAGTTGTGTTGCTCCCCAACCTGTTTATACCAGCTTTACTTATTTTTATAATTATCTAATGATGCAATTCAGTGTTATATAAATCAATGAGATATTAATATGCATAACCCCTTGCATAAAAATATGAGTAGAGTTGCAAATGCACTGAAAGCTCACAAAGAGGCATCAAGTGGGGAAATCCCACGGGGCTTTCCAAAGGCATCAAAGAAGGTTAGTGTAATTAGAAGAGCAGAGCGATAAAGGATACATCAACAGATGACAGATGAAAGTTTAAGCTTTTAGGTCCCAAGATTCCCACAGGGGGATGATGGAGAGTTGCTGATTATAGCATAAGATTAAATGAGCTGGGCATCTGAGAAAAAACAATGGCCTTTTTCTAGACTCCCTATATATACATAAAGGGGAGCCATTCCACTTGTGAAAGGGTTTAGATGGGCATCCAATAGCCTAGTACCTGGAGCACGTGCACTTTTTTATTCTTTGGGTCGATTTCTCTAAAACTTCTCTGTTAGATTACCCAGAGCTTCCAGAAGTCCAGCTAATAAGCTCTTAGGCTCTGAGTTTCTTCTGTAGGATTCCAGAAAGTGAACAAACCTACTAACCAATCAAGATAACCAACACAACATAGAAGAAACAACTACAATAACACCCTGAGAGTCATCCTTTCTTTGAAAATTTATCTATTTAGGAATGACTTATAAAAGGAGAGTTGATCTAAATATATATATATATACACACATATATTTGTATTAATGAGATGGCTATAAAATACAGAAAATATTTTGAAAATTTAATTTGATTCTATACACATGTTTTATTGAAAGGGCCTTCATATTTTGATCGAGTTTAAAGAAACTTGGACTGGGATTTACAGCTGATTCACTGTGAATGAATCTAGCAGAAAGCAGGAGAACTACAGCAGGAATCTGGACTCTTAGAAAAAGCCTTGGGTCTATCACAGAACACAAGTGAATTTATGTACTTTTATAGTTTCAAGTTATAATAAAATGTGTGTGCAAGCCATAGTGTATCATTCATATAATTTTCTCACATTAATAATGCATGTTTGATGAATTAACCAAATGGTGGTTCTTACCAGATTTAGAAGGCCTGTCCTCTATTAGATGCTGACAAACCTTGGTTACAAACTCCTTGGGTTTTTCATGTTGGAATGCACCACACTTTTTATTCATGCCTCTTTCTCCCCCAATCCACCACCTCTGCCAGCCTCAAGAGGACAGATAGGAATCGGCCTTAGTTTTGCTTTCTCCCAACACCTGCTATACTGCCTGGTGCTAAGTCCTGACAAGAGTTGTTGGTTTAAATTGATTTGGGTGTTGGCTGTCAAACTTGTTATGTCAGTCAGTTCCAACTTGTTATTAGATTTCATTCAGAGAAGATTTTCTGCTCTTTCTTTCAGTCAGTTTAAAAATGGCTAAAGTTGGAGCCAAGGCTAGTGAGAAAGAGGTGTGATCTGGTTAGGAAATTCTGATTTGAATGAGATAATGACAGACTCTTAAACAGTAGGGCAGCGTTTCCTGTTTTGCTCACAAGCTGAATATACATGGTGTTATGACTTCAGGGAATTAAAATGTAAAGTGTGGCTGCAGATAGGTGTTTGTATTTCCCCACTGAGTTCCTAAAGACCAAGAGTTCTATCTATTTATTTAGAAATAAATAAATACAAATTTCCTGAGTACTTACTGCTTGTCAGGCACTGTAAGTAAATGCTAAGGGTAATTTTATTTAATCATCCCACAGACCCTGAGCATGTCTGGAAACAGCAGGGACTGTGGGACCCAGGGAGCCGAGTGGGGTTTCACCTCCCACGGTCAAGTGCACTGAACACATCCAAGCCAAGCACTTGGGTTTCCTTTCATTCCGCACATCTCCACGATGTAGAAAATTTCATGGCACCATTTTCCCTGAGAAGACAGAGAAGCATAACAGACAATTACTTCTCAGATGTCATACATGACAGAGTTTTGATTTGAACCTCGGCCGACTCCAGAGCCTGTGTTCACACATCTGATTTCCTTCCATCAGGGCTTTATTTTCATGATGCCCTTATATGTTTTATATTCAGTTTCTCAGTTTCCTCAAATGTAAGTTTGGTAAATGAAACATTTTGCGAAAATTAATGGAGCTTGTTAGTGACTTGACTCTAAATCAAGGCAAACAAACAAAACTAATGCTTTTCTTTTCACAGGTGAGGTAATAAGCTCAACAAAATGGACTGAGTGACACAGGCAGTAGTGACAGAGCTTTGCAAAGTCTGCTGTAGTGTGATGTTTCAATCTGTATATACCCACGGAGAGTAGGCCAATTTCAAGAATGTAGTACGTGCTCAGTAAATGCTTAGGTAAACTATTTAGATACTGTGCTGGTTCTCCAATCCAGGCATTTTGATGTTATTTACATTCATATGTATTCATATATTCTGAGTTGTGTTCAAAATTGCTTTGTAGTCTTACCACATATATGCAAGTATATTAAACTTCTAAGTTAATCTTCAGTCATAGTTGACATTTATATTGTTGTAATATTGAGCTTATCCTTTTAGGTTAGAAGAGAGCTGTGATCTTTTTTTATTTTAAAAACAAACCACAATAAAGTGAAATCAAGATATAATCTCCATCTATTTGAAAGCAAAGTTCTACAGTTCTAAGATCTCTTGTTTTTGGCCACTTATTCTCATTTAAAATCTGTACATTAAATTTCAGAAAACATTAAGGGAGAATGAGAAAAACTTAAAGTTACCGAAGGCCAGAGAGTATTTTTAAAAGTGAAAAATTGGATAATTTAGTACAAAAAAACAAACCTTGGCAAACGAAGGGAAAACTTGAGCTACTAGAGAAATTAATAATGATGATGATAATAATGATAATCACTTTTAAAAACACCTGTGAAAATCAACGCACAAACTCATGAATTAATAATAACAAAATATTCTTTATTCATGAGCATTTTTAATAGCCAAATTATTCATAATTATGCTTTACATGTGGGACTCAGTGAGTTTAAGTAACATTCAAGGCATAAAACTATTCTTTGTTTTTTTAAATTTATTGGGGTGACAATTGTTAGTAAAATTACATGGATTTCAGGTGTACAATTCTGTATTACATCATCTATAAATCCCATTGTGTGTTCACCACCCAGAGTCAGTTCTCCTTCCATCACCATGTATTTGATCCCCCTTACCCTCATCTCCCACCCCCCACCCCCCTTAATCATTCATTTTTCACTCATCAATAACATATTGAGCCTATGACATACACTAGACATCGTTAATTCAAGCAAAGATGCCAGTGTGTGTGTATTTTTCTCTTTTTGGTTGTTTGGATCAAAGCTGTCCAAAGTGGGTACCTGTGCCATAAGCAGTATAGAATATAGACATTGACAGTAGGAATCTTGCTTAGTCTGCCAGCCAGTTGGATTAGGGACTTGAGGTAGATTGAACTGACCCGAAGTCTTCATTTTTCTCTGCCTTTCTCCATTTCTGTGACATCATTGTGGGTACAGTGTACACCCATCTGTTGATTCTGGGCTTAGCCATGTCATTTGCTTTGTCAAATGTCATGTGCCAGATGCAACTCCAGGTCTCAAGAGGCCTTGTGTGTTTCCTCTCTCTTTTTCACTTGTACTTCTGTTATCACCTTAGGTTATTTTTGTCTGTGTCACCCCATCAGCTTGGGCTCCAGAATAAATGCACTTGGGTAGAATCATCCCAGTCAGCAGAGCAAACCTGTACGTTGAGCCAGAGTCACCCAGCTGAGCCAGCCTACATTATCCAATCCTCATATGAGTTTCATTGGAGAGAATAAATGGTTGTTGCCTTTAGCCATTGAGTTTGGATGTGATCCAGTGTGTCACTTTTTTTTCCATTAGTGAGGGATTACCTGATGGGTTTGGAAGAAGAAATCGGGAACACATAGTCAAGTCATTTCTTCTTCCATTATTCTTGGGTGCATAGTGCCTGCAAGGATATATATCCTACTTTATTTCATCTTGTTGTAAGTTTTAGAAAGTGGAACACACACACACACCCACACACGCACACACACACACACCACTTGTAAATAGACTTATTCTAGTTTGAGATGGTCATGCTGAGTGAGGTTAAGTTGCTTAAATTATTTGAGGTTCAGTATCAGAAAGCCCACAGTACCACAAATATAAGCCATGTTCATTAATATTAGCTTTATCAGCAATAGAGTTCTTATGTGATCCTCATGTAACTTACTTTATCGTATTTCTCAATTAGTTCAGAATTAAGAAACAGAAAGGGATGCCAATCATTGAGCCTCCTCAAACCTCAAGATATGGAGCATGGAGCAGAAGGATTAGGGTGGATGTTCCATTTATGAGCTTGACAGTAAGTCTCTTCCCCCACGGTGCTGGTGATGACAGTGAAGGGGGCTAGAGTTTGGAGGTCAAGTTCATTTTATTGGATGCAGTAGGCTGTCGCCTTGGAGAAATAGGTTGTAAGTGATTAATTAATTAAGATATATATATATATATATATATATATATATATATATATATATATATATATGTATGTATGCTTAACAAACACTTATAAAGTAGTTCTTACGTGCTTACAAATATGAACTAATTTAGTCTTTATAACAACACTGTCGCAGCATTATCATACGTTATCATATAGTTACTATGTAATAGTGTTATCTTCATTTTAATAATGAGGAACCAGAAGCACAGAGAAGGGACAGTGAGTTGCCCAAAGTCATATACGTATTAAATGGCAGAGCAAAGATGTCAACCCTGGCATAATGGCTCCAATATTAATATTCTTAACACTGAGCTTTATCTATACAACAGATACTTTGATTCAAAAATAATACACAGAAAATCTTTTGTTGGGTTCGGTGCCGGGCCTAGTGTGTGGATATGGCATTTTAAGCTTCATGATTCATACAGCCTTATGCCAGGATACAAGCCTTTTTTTTTTTTTCCAGTTGGATTTTAACCATAACCACCTGAGCACCTGGCTTAAGCTTTAGAACATGTGGGATTTTATGTTCAATTGATCTCTGCAATTTAGGGCGATTTTGTGCGAAGGCAAGCAGTACGTTTTATAGAATTACCACCACATATGCAAGTCCTTATGCAACAGGGGTTTGGACATTATTCGTTTTACGCAAAAGTGATCATCAGAAAAGACATGGGCTGCAGTGCCCAGTAAAAGGGCAGCCGCCGGGATCAGTAACAGACAAGGAATTCCGGTTCTTCACCAGTAGCAAGGGGACTATGGTCTGGGAAGCACATGGTGGACACAGGAGCCTCAGCATAGGTGAGGGTCTCGGTAAAGCTGTGGGGTGCAGGCTCAATGGTAGAAAGCGTGGGGGGGTAGCTCCTAAGCCTGGACCACACACTCTAAAGGCTTTGGCCATCACACATCGTAGGGTGCTGTGGAAACCCTGGCCACACACACTGCCCTCAACGGTGGCCACAGTGGGTGGTTGCTCAGTGGAGCTGAGTCACAAATTCAGGTGAGGCTACAACCAGTCGCAACAGAGGAGTGGGCCAAATTTCTGTGACTGGATCGTGAACTATGAAACTGCAGCTTTTTCTGAGCAGGGTTGGCTAAGGCAAACCTTTCACCATAAGAGGAAGAGTCTTCTTGGCTTTTTAGATATCACAGGAGAGAGTATTCTCTGCTTTCAAATGTGAGGCACATGTGTTGCCCATGAACTATGCGATGGTAGTGGGACCCGATTCTATTGGTTAGGGTCAAGAGCAGTCATGTAATGTTAGCTTAGGGCTCCAAATGTCATCCTTTCAGGGCCAGAAGCTAACCTTGTGTTCATGAAAATGCTTCTCCGTAAGTGGCTTTATGGTGAAGGTAATGAAGCATAGGCTTCCAGGGTCCTTCTTGTGTACAGTTTCCCTCCAAAGCTCTGAAGTTTCCCAGCAAAGTCTTCATAAGGTCACAAGGTCAAATGTAACACTGGCAACAGTCAGATATTTTAGCCCCAATCAGTTATGACCACTGATAATTTAAATTCTGACTTCCGCCACATCTCTTTTTCAATTGATGGGTTGAATGGGAGTTACCATAGACATTTTGGGGATCCAACTAAAAGGACACATTTGATTTAAGTTGAGTGGGATATTTGTATGTGAATCACAATCACTTTTGTGAAGGGTCATAGTATTGTTTGCCATCCATGCATAGGCCAGGATTCCAGGAATATCCTTCCTATCTGTATGCTAAACTCACACAAAGGCATTATACACAGAAGCAGGACCAGAAAGCATAACTTTTTTTCATTGAAAAAAATAAATAAATATATAAATATATATATAAATATATATGAATCTATCTATATGAATCTATCTATCTATCTATCTATCTATCTATCTATCTATCTATCTATCTATCTATGTAGTGAGAGAGAGAGGCTTCTGGCTGCTATAAAATGAATCCTGAACCAACCATGCATTAATAGTGTTCTGTTGAAAATGGGCCAAATAAGAAGTTGGGAAGGGTGAAATTAAGACTTTGGTTTTCTTGAACTTTAATTCACAAAGAAGAATTTTATTTTAAACATTAATTCCTTGGGAGTTTAACTTGCAAAGTTATTTAATTTTTAATTTTTGGACTTTAATTTCTTCCTGAAGTTATGGAATACAATTTAAATTAAATTTGGGAACATTTTCATATGGTTGACATTTTGAGTGTCTTAATGGCATTTAATCTCATTGCAGAATCACTAAGATGATATATTGTACAACATGGTTCGGCATAATTTGAGTGGAAAATAGAATACAGAATGAATTTTTAACTTCAGCTTCTGACCATAATGGAATGAAGTAGTCCAAACTTACCCTTCTGCAATATAGACTGAAAAATGAGCAAAATATTAGGAAATAACTATTTTAACATGTTAGACAACAGGTACAAAAAACAGATGCCTGGGAAAAAATAAAACAAACAAGGTGAGCCCTGTGATTGCCCAGCTTTCTTACTGGAGCTAATTGCAGAATGAAGTACATTCAAGGGGTATCAACCAGAGATGAGCAGAGGCAGAGATAAGGGTAAGGGGGGTCAAAGCAGCTAGAATATGTCGGACTGAGTGCCCAAGAGATGAGAAATGTATAGAAAAACAGTCACAGATATTTTTATAGGGGTTTTCTTGAGTCTTTAGCTGAATACCAACTTGCTCACATATAGAGTGAAACCCAACAAGGTAGATCAGAAAAAGGCCTAAGTATAACAAAACAAAACATTACTTAAGAGCTGTAAGCCAAACAATTCTCAGAGATTAGACAGAGTTGGATATTATTAGGATATTATTGTACTTGTTGAGTATAAAGGACAATTAGTAGAGGCAAGAGAGAAGCCATGTTCTTGGAGTAAAGATAATATTTTTCTATAATAAATTCTACTCCAAACTCTCTCTCCCCAAAACAATCTTCATAGCTTTTAAAATCCAATGCTAATTTTAACTATAGTGTTCAACATTTATTTCATCATTAAATGACCCTCTTTGGCTTAGGCATAATGATAATTTTTATTTTCTAAGAGTTGTATGGTATATTAAAAGGGTTATTGTTGAACAAGACTAGTTTACCAAGTATTAAATTAAATCTTTATTTATATTCTTCTATAAAGCTTTGGAAAGGACTATAATAAAAATAACTTTAGTTGAATGCAATAAGCCATTTTTTAGGAAATTTCTTTTCTACATTACTTTATACAATAAATACACTAAATCAAATATTGATTTAAACATGCATGGGAATCAGATACTTTAAATAAATTGTAATTAAAAAAAAATTGGGATCGTCCTGTGAGATAGTCAGTTCTCTTTCACTTTAAAACAATTCTCAAAATTATTAAAGTAACATAAAGATAACTAAAGTACTCGTCAGATACAGCCTAATACTCTTTAAAGGAACAAAATAAAATCTAACAATAAAAAGCATAACATTCATAAACTCTAGCATTCAATTAAAAATTACAAGATTTTGAAAAAGCAGGGAAATATGACTCATTGGAGAAAAATTGTTCAGTAGAAACAGATCTTGAAATTACAGATATGACAGAATTAAGAACATTACAAAAGGCATAATATGCTCCAGATATCTAAATATATATTTTCAATATTGAAAAACATGATCATGATTTTTAAAATGGAATATACAGAAGAGACCCAAGGGAACCTACAAAAATTAAAAATATGATACCTGAAGTTAAAAATACACTGAATGGAATTAATGCAGTTTAGACACTCATGAGGAAAAGATCAACAAATTTGAAGATAAAACAATAGAAACAATCTACAATATGAAACAAGATGGAATAAATACTATAATCTATAAATAATTGTCAATTTTGTGTGTCAATTTGAATGGTTCATGAGTGCCCAGATATTTTGTTGTGTCACACATTATTCTGCATATGTCTGTGAGCATGTTTTGGAAGAATTAACATTATAATTGGTAGAGCTAGTAAAGCAGATGCCCTCCCATATGAAATTTGGGGGGTGGTATAATTCAGTCCATTGCATCGATTATTTCTTAAAGATTAATACTTAGCTACTTCAGGGTTTGACAGTATAAATATATAATATATTAGAAGCCCACCCTCTGAGAAAATTTTACTATTACTCTTTGTTGTATTTGCTTTTGAAAGTGCCTGTCTCTCCAATGATAAACATAATTTACTATTCTTTGCTAATACATTAGAAAAGCACGATATCTTCTTGTTTCATTAAAAAAAAAATTTTTCCCCCCTTCTTCTGCCTCCCCCTCCCCACCCCAGTACAAGTCGTTTCTTAGTTTAGTTGTGTAGGACAAAGCTCCCTGGCCCATGCTGGTGGTATTCTGAGCCTTGCACTTTCCCCCAGCTGAGGTGGTTGCTGGTCATCGGTCGGCTGCTCACAGCAGCTCATGGCAGCTCTCGCTGGCTGCTGGCTGCCGGCCACTCACTATGGCCACCGGCCAGTCCCTGCAGCACATGGCAGCCCACAGCAGCTCACGCCAACCTCTGGCTGCTCATGGCAGCCCAGCTCCAGGGAGAGCCATTGTTCACAATCTTAGCTGTAGAGGGCGCAGCTCACTGGCCCATGTGGGAATCGAACCGGTGATCTTGGCGTTAGGAGCAGGGCGGTTGACTACCTGAGCCACCGGGCTGGCCCTAAAATACTTATTGATAACTAATGGGATAAAAAAATGATTATATCCATTGGTTATTTATGTTATTCCATATAATCTAATCATACACTTTTCCTATTTTGTATTAAGGTTTTAAAATTTGTTTTATTTGTTTGCTTTAGATTTTAAGGTCTCCTATACCTTATTTATCAAATTTTTTCAATCATTTGTTAAAGTGTTTTTTAAAAAGTTTGGTGCATTGTATTTTTTATTTTGTTATAACATAACATCAATATTTTTATTTGGGAAGACGAGTCAACCTTATTGTACAGCCTCTAAAACTGACATTTACATCCTATCAATGTGAGGGAGGTGAAATGTATTAATAAACCAGGGTATCCTGATTATGGAATTTTTGCTCTTAATTTTCATGTTATGATACTATGTGATTCTAGGCAAGTCACTTAGCTTCTCTGATTTTTTTCTCATGGGGGTGGGTAGCAATATGTATCTTACAGGGATTGTGAATCATAACAAATGTAAAATGTAAATCACTGAACACATGGGAAATACTGAACAAATGTCAGTTTCCTCATTAAAAAGCATAATTAACTCTTTGTAATTGGAAAGAGCATGCTGTTACCCAGTATACCTTCCAATGTTACATAATTTGAAATTTCAATTAGGATGGCCTCATGCTTCTTTCTTCTTCCCTCTGTATCTGAAGGACCTGTAGACAATTGTAAGAGAAATGTTAAAAAAAAAAAAAAAAAAAAAAAAGGACCATTAAAAAAAAATCTCTGCGTGTTCTGGAGGACAGTTTCTCCATTTGGTAAAGGAAAGGTCTTCATTAGAGACAGATAGTGGCATTCTTTATAAAGCATTTCACATTAATGGGCCCCAAAAAAGCAAGTTCTTGTGTTTGTAGTTGCATTACCTGAGCCAACACTCTAAGCCTCCTGCAAAGCTGAAAGTTGTACATACTTCAGGGAGCACCAAGCCTGAGCAGTTTTGACTACCAGTGGAAAAACAGGCCCTAAGCAGTTCCAGGAAACTAACGCAGTAAAGTGAAAAGGGACAGTGGAACAATTCACTACCCAACATTACAAAAGAATCATTGGTGGGGGAGGAAGCAAAGTACTTGCTTTCTTTTAACAGCTGCCATTAAAAATAAATGAAATTTATATTTTACTGTATAAAAACCCTGGCATTCCAAGCTGAAGGTTGTGACGTTTGGCCACACACCTTAAGGTGTACAAATAAACACATTAATCTCAATGGAGCTGTGGATTTGCTTTTTTTGTACTAGTGCCAACCTCAGAATGCACTCTGATTGCTTGGTTTTAAAGAAAACAGGATGTTAAAATGGGGTGAGGTGAGGCTTGCATGTTAATGTAATTCTTTGGAGCTAATGTTTGAAAATTGCTCTTCTATTTAAGGCAGTACCTGATGTGAGTGTTTCTTGTAGTTTTCCAGAAGGTTGTTTTTATAAGTGTAACTTGACAAGAAAGACTGACATTCTTTAAAGGAACAGTTGCTACTTTTCCCTGATTCCCATTACCCGATTCTATGAACACTGTATTATATGCCCCTGGGCTTGCAGAAAGAGAATGCTATTTTCCTCTAGGTAGGGGACAGATTTTCTAAGAAGGGTAAGTCATTTCTGATGTCAGTTGTTTTGGGGGGGATGGTTGCTTTCTCCTACTGGAAACCAGAAAGCTCTAGGTGGTCATTCTTGGTCTTATTGAGGATGGTGGCATGATGACCAGAAGAAGGACACTGAAGGCAGGTTTTAGGATGAAGCCGATCGTGTAGAAAGCTGGGAGATTGGGACATTGCCCTCTAGTAGATGTGTCTCTCAGGGTTCATAATTCTGGTGATATCTGCATCAATGGGTAGAAGAGAACACATTCACTCTGAGAATTTGAAAAGGTAACATTCTTAAATTATGTTGTTTAAATTCTATCCTTATGACACCAAAGTGATACATCTGAGCCCACGCAGCCTAGGTTAAAGCCATTGAATCAGTGAATCTTGCCTCCCTGGCCCAGCACTATTCCCTCTAGGAAATACTGCCTTTCCTATTCTTTCCATTGCCCCACTTGGTCAAAGTTCGACTTTCCAGCATGATCTTCTTTCTTCCCAATAAGAAGGAATTACATTATAGTTGATTAGTATTTCACAAGTAAGACCTTGGCTTCAAAGCCCTTTCCTTGTTTTTCACAACAACACAAGGAAAGAAGGCAACATTGACAAACTGAGTTTGACACTGAAATAAAGTTGATATATCAGGCTTCCGGTCTAGGCATAGCAACAGGGACAGGAGTAATGGGGGGACAGGGACAGGAAGAGGAGGCAACAGGGACAGGAAGAGGAAGCAGAGTTGGCAAACACGCTGGGAACTGGAAAGGCAGCTGTATTTGAGAAACAGAGGACACACATTCACCACTGAAGTTTGGGGCTGAATAGGAACTAGTGGAAACACATATATTCTAAGTCCAGTGGTTGAAAGTACCTGCCCTTATGGAGCTTACATTTTAAACAGAGGAGTCAGAAAATTGACAAATAAATGAATAAAATGCACACAACATTTGACAGTGGTAAGTCCTATGATAAAAAGTAAGCTGGGAAGTGGGAAGCAGCTGTTGGGTTAAAGGTATCATTCAACATTAAATAGAGTGGTCACCAACACTGGGAGGGGCTTCCCCCAAGGTCTGCTGGGTGGGTGTGAGCAGGTGGTGCGAGTTTGGGGACTGAGAATTCCAGGCCAGTGATGTGTCAGAGAAAGCACCCTGAGTCAGGAAGCGACCTAGTGTCTGAGGAACAAGTGTGAAGTTGTGTGGCTGGATTAAAGCATTTGAGAGGGTGGCCTGGTAAGAAATCAGAGGGATGAACAGAGAAGGTATGCTGTGCCCTGTAGGCCATTTTTAGTTGGATTTTCTTTTGAGTGAAGTGGAAGTCATTAAAGCTTTGCAAAAGTGTTAAGTGGGCCCACTCAAATTGGGGGCTGTTTGAGAATAGATTTTTTTTTTTTTTTAAAGTAAAACAAAACGAAACAAAACAAAAACAGTCCATACCTGGCATGAATGACTTTCTACATTCTGGTTCCACCTTACACTCCATTTGCTTGTTCTTCAAGCCAGATCACCTTCAAACTTGACCAAGAACCTGCTTGAAAACTGGTGTTCCTTCTGCTGGGCCTTGTTTCTATATCTCAGAAAATCCAATGTCTATATAGTATTCAAGGTTAACCTCAATTAATCTTGACTCTTGGGATAGAAAACATTTTTCAGCTCTGTTTTCCATGGTCACTTTTCTCCAGGGCTTCCTGCAGCATGGCAGGTATGCCTCAACACAGTAGGTGGCTCAGTAAATAGTTCTCACTCGTTCTTCTGCGGTTGGACTCTGAGCATATAGACACCCAGCACTCAGTATCTGCATAGTAAATAAATGCGCAAATAATTGAAAGAAACAGAGAATGAATACGTTCTAGAAATCTGCTGTTTAACATGGTTCTTATAATTAATTGTCGTGCTGTGCGCTTCAAAATTTGTTTAGAGGGCAAATCTCATGTTGTGTGTTCTTAACACACACACACACAAACAAACATATCTAAACACACAAACACACACACACACACACACACACACACAAAACAAAAGGGCACAAGGAAACTTTGAGAGGTGTTGGATATGTCTATTGCCATGACCATGGTGATGGTATCATGGGTGTTTGCATACAGCCAAACTCATCAAATTTTACACATTAAATATGTACAGTTCATGTATCAATTATAACACAATAAAGCTGTCAAGAAAAGGAATGAGTGAGGCCAAAGTATACTCTTTTCAGCCATCATATTTCCTGTTCCCATGATGTTCTTAAATCCCAACGTGGCATGGTTCTCCAGGCTCTTTCTACTTTAATCTACTTCCTTTTTCAGTCGTCTTGACTCGTGAAACTCAGCCAATGAATGAGGATTTTTACAGACATTCAGATGTTTTCCAGAGGCATGAAAGACAGATCCCATGTGAAAGAGCTGTTTCCATTACCATTACGGAACTTGAGTCTTCTTGAAGAAGGCTGAGCACCTTTGATGAGCTCTATGTACACATATTTTTATGTCACTTGAAAGTCTTCTCATTTTTTGTTTGGCATTAGTTCCTGAGGTACCATATTTAACTCCATCAAAGGCAACCTCCCAGAACAAGGGAGCGGAAAGAAATAAATAAAGATGAATAAAGACGCATTAGCTAATGTCTCACAGAGTTGCCCTTCTCTGGGCCATTAATTACACCCTTTGCTATTGGATGAGTTTGGACATGTGCACACACTCATGATACCATTAGCACCATAACGTGACACAAAAACATTGTTTTGAAAAAAAGAAACTGAAAAAAATTACAATCTATACAAATGTCCCTTCTCCCTTTGTCTCAGTCAAGTCATCTCACACTGCTACTGTTTTGGTAGAATTTTCTAAGCACCATGAGGTCATGAGACTATAGAAGAACAGGACGAAAATTATATGAGGAGTGGAGGGGGGAAAAAAAGAAATAAAAGGTTATTTGTTTGTTAAAGGTCAGCCTAGCTGGGCCCCACACATTGATTTTCTTAGCTGCTACAGTTAAACAAGTCTCAAAAATAAATGTATTATAGGCAACGGTATGTTTGCCACCATCGAACTGAGCTTTAATTTGAGAATGCAATCAATAAGCCTTTGTGTTTCCAAAACAGAACATGAGCAGAAAATGTGTGATGGGGGCATATGTGTTTGTACAGTTGCTGATATTTCAAGTTGATGACTGCTTTGACAAATGACACCCTGCTTCCAATCAATAACTCATAAGCCACAATTTACTTTTTCTTTACCTTGAACTCTAACCAAAAGGAGGCATACATCACTATAATTTCCACTTAAAGCACAGGTAAGAGTTGATTGCGTGTGGGCATATGTGTGTGCTTATGGCCCAAAGGGCAAACCATGACCACCCCAAGCAGTAAACTCTCAAGTTAGGAATGTGAGGACTCATAATTGTGGTGGGAGAAAATATGGCTAAAGAAATTCGGCAATATGCATAAAGATGCTTACGTTTGTCCTTTGACTCAGAATTTCATTGTGTTTGAATCTGTCTTATAAAAATAAGCCATTGATTAGGAGGAGGGGAGGTTATATACAAAGCTGTTTATTGTAGCATTATTTATTTAAAATTAATTTCAGGTGTACAGAACAACACAATAATTAGATATTGACACACTTCACAGTGTCTACTGCCCATCTGATACTGTACATAGATATTAGAATCCCACTGGGTATACTCCCTATGCTGTACTTTATATCTGTGACAACATGTATACACACACACAGACGTATAGATGTTTATATATATATATACACATATAACATATATACACATTGTAGTACATATATAATGTAATACATATATGTATATACAAATTGTCATGGGATGTAAACCGCTGCAGTAAACATAGGGGTGCATATATCTTTTTGAATTAGTGTTTTGGGTTTCTTTGGATAAATACCCAGAAGTGGAATTGCAGGGTCATGAGGTAGTTCTATTTTTAATTTTTTGAGGAAACTCCATACTGTTTTCCATAGTGGCTGCACCAATCTGCAATCCCACCAACAGTGCACGAGTGTTCCCTTTTCTCCCCATCCTCACCTACACATGTTTGTTGATTTATTGATGATGGCCGTTCTGACAGGACTGAGGTGGTACTTCACTGTGGTTTTGATTTGCATTTCTATGATGATTAGTGATATTGAGCATCTTTTTATGTCTACTGGTCATCTGTATGTCCTTTTTGGAGAAATGTCTGTTCAGGTTCTCTGCCCATTTTTTAATTGGGTTGTTTGTTTTTTTGGTGTTGAGTTGTATGAGTTTTTTATAAATTTTGGATACGAACCCCTTATCAGACATTGGCAATTGGCAAATATCTCCTCCTATTCACTAGGATGTCTTTTTGCTTTGTTGATGGTTTCCTTTGTTGTGAAAAAAAATTTTTTATTGTGAGGTAGTCCCATTTGTTTATTTTTTCATTTGTTTCCTTTGCTCCAGCAGACATATCAGTAAAAATATACTAAGGGTAATCTCTGAGAGTTTACTGCCTATATTTTCTTCTAGGAGTTTTATGGTTTTGGGTCTTACATTTAAGCTTTGAATCCATTTTGAGTTTATTCTTGTAGATGGCATAAGAAGGATGTCCAGTTTCATTTTTTTTGCATGTATCTGTCCAGTTTTTCCAGCACCATTTAATGAATAGACTATCTTTACCTCAGTGTACATTTTTGCTTTCTTTGTCATAGATTAATATTGTAGCATTATTTATAGTTGAAAAAAAAAGACAAAAGCAAGCTAACTTGCTAACAATAGCCATGGTGAACATCCTGAATTGGTTAGTACACAGCCAATATTAATGCTGCAGGAAAATGTTAAGAGAAAAAAGTGAAAGGGGAAGTTGGACACTTTGCATTATTTCAAATACACAGAAAAATATATGTAGTAGAAATGTGGGACATAAGAATGCTAAAATATGTCCAGGGATGGTTTTAAGGTTTGGGGGACTATAGGGGATTATTTCCCCATCATTACGTATTTTCCAAATTTATTAAAATAAGTAGCATTATTCTCAGAAGGTAAACTTTTACTAAAGAACTTGACTTCTTAAAATATTAACATAAAAGGAAAAAAGTATAAAGGAAAAGACTAGTAAATGTAACTTCTAAACATTAATTAGGACACCTTCCTATGTTCAAGAACATTATAAATAAAACTGAAAGACAAAGGGTAAATTGGAGGTGGAAAATGGAACACAGAGGTTAATCTTTGTTATATTTGTTAATATTAACAATATTTATAATGTAAATATACTTACTATATGATATATAACATGCATATCATATATAAAGAATACTTACTTATACATCATATTGTTTTATTATATTTTATATAAACATATATTATGATTATAATATATTGTCTTTATAATTATGTATATTATGATATATAAATATTTTAAATATATAAAACCAGTAAAACAGATAAATCAAAACAGACAAATCAGTAAAGGAATCAAACATAAAATCTTCAACAGCAGAAACACAAATGGACGATAGCTATGCCTCAAACTCAGAACTTAATTGTAAGGGCAGTAGTTCTCCAGAGAATATTAAACCCCCAACCCCATAAAGTCTATTATGCCAAGATCAGAGACAGAGTGGCACCCAGAGTGGGGGATGCACTCCAGAACTTTGAAACCCAGTATTCTCCGAACCCTCTGGGCCTGCCAAAATGGCCCATTTCTCCCTATTAGTGTCTAGAATTCCCCACTTGCTTAGAGAAACCACTGAGGGCCTGCTTTACAGGGCAGCACTTGTCTTCCCCAGGATTTTCTTCTTTCTCACCTGGACATAACACCAGTAATTTAGATCACATCACTATATAGCTTGGCCAGGGAAGTGATGGGCCTGCTAGGTAAAGAAAGGGATTAATGGACTTTTACTGTTAAATAAACTGACATATAGGCCCTGGCTTCCACACTCAGAATGGTTATGAAAATTTTACATGGAGATAAAGTACATTTTTATTTATAAAATACCCATGACATAAATTTCTAGTTGTTGAAATTCTAACAAAATTTAAGACGTTGATGTTAAACTTTCAATAGGTAAGTATATTGTGTAGAATACAATTTTGGAACTCAATTATGTATTATTTTTATCTCTAAGCACAAAGAGGTAACAGTAAATGCTAAAATAATGAAAAACAGATGGGAAAGGAAATTTAGTCAATATCTATATGGAATCACATTTATTTGTAGTTTGAACTATTTCTAATTTTACTTGTGATTGTTTTTCTTAACCTAGGTCTTTAATCTATCCTTCATATTTCTTGGTGGATTCTAGTACCTGTCTATGCTTTTCACCTAGAACTTCTATTGATTTTTGTTCTTAGGACTGGATTAATGACTTGAGGCAAATCATATAATGCATTGTGGGATACAAGCTTAGACACACTCATTTACTCACGAAGCATGTACTGAATAGCCTACTCTATGCCAAGAAGCCTGCTTTTAGTCAACTGAGTTGACTAAAGCATGAGCTCTGTTCCCAAGGGACTCATATCTTTAAATTCCTTGAAATTAACAGATGCCACAATGAAAAGCTATTCAATAGAACAGATCCTCTATGATAACTCAAGCTGGTTGGTAATAACTAAGCTTCCCAGATAAAACCATCAGTCTGGTGTTAAAATTAGAACTAGATTTTTTTTTGTTTTTCTTTTTTTATTTTAAGTAACATTCTTCCCCAACCCCCAAAGTTTTCTAGAACTAGATTTCATCACAACTCATTGTGACACTAACATTACAAATAATACCAAAAAAATTAATGCTATACCTCTATGTAATTTTTCTTACAGTTCAAATTTTACCAAAATTGTTCAGGAATCTGTAATAGTCTATAGTAGGCTCTTTTGCGTACATTATGTGATATGTGTAGTGTCCCCTTTCATTTCATTTTTTTGTGCAAAAAACTGGTCATACTACCCAGCTTTACCCTGGCCTTTAGAACATTTTAAAGAACAAGATGTTTCCTGCACTCAATTTGGAAAATATTAGTCCTCTTTCAAGACCCACACAATTGTTAGTTCTTCTGTGACACTTCACATGATTCTACTACTTTTTTTGTTTTATTTCTATGATTCTTTGTGGTCATACTTGAAGAGAAAAGGGAGAAAATTAGAGAAAGAATTAACAATAATACACGAAGGCGCATCCTCAATAAATGATATGAGCACAATTCAACATGTCATTGAGTTCAATTTTTCTGATTGGAAGAATGTGTAATTTATTTTTAATAATAATTGTTCAATTTGAAAGTTGATCTCAAAGAATATGAGAAAAACATAGTTCATAACTCTGATGGCTACTAGGCTATATGTGCATGCAGGGATCAAATATTTACAGAAAACCAAACATCTAGTGTTCCCTCAACATGGTAATGGGGTTCAATATCTTTCTGCTGTTGTAGATTCTACTATGATTGAAATTTGTGTAGCTATGAGCAAGCACATGCTTGTGGGAGTCCCCCAAATTGGTATTCAAGTCAGAACTCATATGCTCAGTAGACCAAGCCTCAATGATCTCATGTGCAAAATAATAATAATAGTATTTAACTTCATAAATTTATTGTAAACATTAAGTTGTAAAGGCAAGCAAAAATCTTTAAATAGTGTTTGGCATAAAGAAAGCACTCATTAAATATTGATTTTTATGTTATTAACTTATTATCTGAAAAACCCTTTATATAGCAAACTATACTAAGATATTTGCTTTCTGAGCTTTATGCAGAGATGTTTACTCCTTACTAGACCCCATGTATGTTTTTTAAACTTTTTCCTTCTGTTAAATTCTTTTGCTAACTAAAAAATACTATACAAATATAATGAAAGTTGAAGTTGACTATAATGTTAATTATTATTATGTAGAAGAGATACTGTGATTAAGTAAAGAATTGCATAATCTCTTATATCATATAAGTTAGATTAACAAGGTTTACTAGGTAAGTGACAATGGAAAAATAATTTTTAAAACAAAATAATTTAGTTTAAAAGCAACAAGTGTTTTTGTAACATATTATATATAAAATAAGTTGCTTGGAAATTTCATGCATAATAACACCATTGTTCTTACAACACATTTATGAATCATATATCATTCCTATTTGCCATTGAGGAAACTGAGGCCCAGAAAGGTGCTTACTCAGAGTGACTTGCCTAGAATATGCTTGGTAATCTATTAATTAGTTCCATATATATCTCTCAACTGCACCTGGGTTCCTTGTCCAAAAAACACAGAGGAGAATAATATTTATTTTTAGAATTGACATAAGAATCAAATTAAATACTATATATATATATATATATATATATATATATGTATGCAACTGCTGTGAAACAGCAGTTGATATTGGCGTGCTATTATTGTTACTCTTACAGCTCTTATTATTTAACCGATTGTTTCCTTTTTCAGTTATCTCTGTTTTTTTCCCCTGATGGCTTTTTTTTTTTTTATTAGTTTCAGGTGCAGAAGGGAAAGTAATACTTAGACATTTATTATTTATATCCCTCACACTTTGTGAACCCCCCTTCCCCATTCCCTATCCACTACCCCTCTGACATTGCACACAGCCATTACACTTCCACTGTCTCTATTCCTAATGCTGTACTCTGCTTCTTGTAAGTGTATACATATATACATATATATATATATATATATATATATATATATATATATATATATATATATATGTATATATATATAAACTTGTAGTTGACATTCATTATTGTTCAGCTTCAGCTTCAGGTGTACAGTGCAGTGATCAGGCATCTACATCATCCCTGAGGTGGTCTCCCTAATGAGACAAGTGTCCATCAGATACCCTACAAAATCTTTACAACGTTATTGATTACATTCCCCAAATTAATTTTCAAAACCCCGTGGCCATCTTGTGGTTACTATTTTCTACACCCCTCACCTTCCCCCTTATCCCCACCCCCCCTCCCATCTAGCAACCCTCAGTTTTTCCTCTATGTCTCCAAAACTGTTTCTGATTAGTTCATTCACTTACTCTTTTCTTTAGATTCCACATATAAGTGAGATCATATGGTATTTGTCTTTCTCTGTCTGACTTATTTCACTTAACATAATGTTCTCTAGGTTCATCCATGTTGTTGCAAATGGTAAGATTTCTTTCTTCTTTCTGGCTGCGTAATACTTCATTGTATAAATGTACCACAGTTTCTTAATCCAGTAATTTACCGATGGGCATTTCAGTTATTTCCATGTCTTGGCTATTGTGTATAGTGCTGCAATAAACATAGGAGTGCATAAAGTTTTTTGAATTAGAGTTTTGGATTTCTCTGGATAGATACCTAGGAGTGAAATTGCTGGATCATAAGGTAGTTCCATTTTCAGATTTTTGAGATACCTCCATACTGTTTTCCATAGTGGCTGCACCAATCTGCAATCCCACCAACAGTGCACAAGGGCTCCGTTTTTTCCACATCCACGCCAGCACTTTTTGTTTGTTGATTTATTGATGATAGCCATTTTGACTGGGGTGAGGTGGTATCTCATTGTGGTTTTTATTTGCATTTCTCTGATGGTTAGTGAGGTTGAGCATTTTTTCATATGTCTGTTTGCCATCTGTATATCCTTTTTAGAAAAATGTCTCTTCATGTCCTCTGCCCATTTTTTAATTGGGTTGTTTGTTTTTTTGGAGTTGAGTTGAGTGAGTTTTTTTATAAACTTGTGATATTAACCCCTTATCAGATATATCATTGGCAAATATCTTTTCCCATTCAGTAGGATCCCTTTTTGTTTTATTGATGGTTTCCTTTGCTGTGAAAAAACATTTCAGTTTGATGTAATCCCACATGTTTATTTTTTTCTCTTAATTCCCTTGCGTGAGGGGATATATCAGTAAATATCTTATTCCAGGTAATGTCTGTGAAGTTTCTTCCTATATTTTCTTCTAGGAATTTTATGGTTTCAGATCTTACATTTAAGTTTTTTTGCCATTTTGAATTTATTTTTGTATATGGTGTAAAGAGGTGGTCCAGCTTCATTTTTTTTTGCATGTGTCTGTCCAGGTTTCCCAGCACTATTTATTGAATAGACTGTCTTTACTCCACCGTATATTCTTGCTTCCATTGTCGTAGATTAAATGGCCATATAGGCATGGATTTATTTCTGGACTCTCTATTCTGTTCCATTGATCTATGTGTCTGTTTTTATGCCAGTACCATGCTGTTTTGATTACTGTAGCCTTGTAGTATAATTTGATGTCAGGTATTGTTATACCTCCCACTTTGTTCTTATTTCTCAAGATTGTTGAGGCTATCTGGGGTCTTTTATGATCCCATATAAATTTTAGGAGTATATGTTCTATTTCTGTGAAAAGTGTCGTTGGTAGTTTGATAGGAATTGTGTTGAATATGTATATTGCCTTAGGCAGTATGGACATTTTAACTATATTAATTCTTCCTATCCATGAACATAGTATGTGTTTCCATCTATTTGTATCTACTTTAATTTTTTCTTTTCTTTTTTTTTTTTTTTTAACTTTGATTTCTTTCTTCAGTGTCTTATAATTTTCTGAGTACAGATCTTTTACTTCTTTGGTTAAATTTATTCCCAGGTATTTTATAGTCTTTAAAGCAATTGTAAATGGGATTGTTTTTTTAAATTTCTCCTTCTGATGCTTTATTATTGGTATATATAAATGCAACTGATTTCTGAATATTAATTTTGTATCCTGCTACTTTACTAAATTCACCTATCAGCTCTAATAGTTTCTTGGTGGAGTCTTTAGGGTTCTCTCTATATAGAATCATGTCATCTGGATATAATGACAATTTTACTTCCTCCTTACTGATTTGGATGCCTTTTATTTCTTTTTCTTGTCTGATTGCTGTGGCTAGAACTTCCAGCACTATGTTGAATAGAAGTGAAGAAAGTGGGCAATCTTGCCTTGTCCCTGATCTTAAGGGGAATGGTGTTAGCTTTTCCCCATTGAGTATGATGTTAGCTGTGGGTTTATCATATATGGCCTTTATTATGTTGAGATATGATCCCTCCATTGCCACTTTCTTAAGGGTTTTTATCATAAATGGCTGCTGGATTTTATCAAATGCTTTTTCTGCATCTATTGATATGATCATGTGATTTTTATTTTTAATTTTGTTAATGTGGTGTATCACATTAATTGGTTTGCGGATGTTGAACCATCCTTGCATACCAGGGATGAATCCCACTTGATAATGGTGTATGATCTTTTTAATGTATTGCTGAATTCTGTTTGCTAATATTTTCTTGAGGATTTTTGCATCTATGTTCATTAGAGATACCAGCCTGTAGTTTTCTTTTTTTGTGGTGCCTTTGATTTTTGGATCAGGGTGATAGTGGCTTCATAAAAGGTGTTTGGGAGCCTTCCCTCCTTCTGGATTTTTTGGAAGAGCTTAAGGAGAATAGGTGATAATTCTTTTTGAATGTTTTGTAAAATTCACCTGTAAAACCATCTGGTCCAGGGCTTTTGTTTGTTGGGAGACTGTTGATTACTGATTCAATTTCTCTGGTGGTAATCAGTCTATTCAGGTTTTCTGTTTCTTCTTGAGTTAGCCTTGGAAGGTTGTATGCCTCTAGAAAATTGTCCATTTCTTCCAGATTGTCAAATTTGTTGGCATATAGTTGCTCATAGTAATTTCTTAAGATTTTTTGTATTTCTGTGGTGTCTGTTGTCACTTCTCCTCTTTCATTTCTGATTTTATTGATTTGGGTCCTCTCTCTCTTTTTTAATGAGTCTGGCTAAAGGTATGTCAATTTTATTTTCTCTAAGAACCAACTCTTGGATTCATTGATCTTTTGCATTGTTTTTCTGGTTTCTATTTCATCTATTTCCACTCTGATCTTTATTATCTCCTTCCTTGTACTCCCTTTGGGCTTATTTTGCTATTCTTTTTCCAGATCCCTTAGGTGTGAAGATAAACTGTTGATTAGTGATTTTTCTTGTTTCTTTAGGTAGGCCTGCAATGCTATGAATTTCCCTCTTAGGACTGCTTTCGCTGCATCCCACAGATTTTGGGTCGTCATGTTTTTATTTTTGTTTGTCTCGAGATATCTTTTGATTTCTTCCTTGATCTCCTGGTTGACCCATTCATTATTTAGTAACATGTTATTCAGCCTCCATGAATTGGTGTGTTTTCCGTTTTTTTTTCCTGTAGTTCATTTCTAATTTCATAGCATTGTGGTCAGAGGAGACAATTGGTATGATTTCAATTTTCTTAAATTTATCAAGCCTTTTTTGTGGCCTAACAAATGGTCTATCTTGGGAAATGTTTCATGTGCGCTTGAGAAGAACGTGTATTCTGCAGCATTGGGGTGAAATGCTCTGAAAATATCAATTAAATCCAAGTGGTCCAATGTGTCATTTAAGGCTGCTGTTTCCATATTTATTTTCTCTGTGAAGGGTCTATCCCTTGTCAGAGGTGTGTTGAAGTCCCCTATTATGATAGTGTTACTGTTGATCTCTGTCTTTATGTCAGTCAATATCGGTTTTATGTATTTAGGTGCTCCTATGTTGGGTGCATAGATGTTTACTAGGATTTTGTCCTCTCGTTGGGTCAATCCCTTTATTATTATATAGTGCCCATCTTTGTCTTTTAATATGTTCTTCATTTTAAAGTCTATTTTGCCAGATATAAGTATTGCAACTCCAGCTTTTTTTCTCATTTCCATTTGCATGAAATATCTAACTCCAACCCTTCACTTTCAGCCTGTTTGTGTATTTTGATCTGAGGTGAGTCTCTTGTATACAACATGTACAAGGATCTTGCTTTCTTATCCACTCAGCCACCCTATGTCTCTTGATTGGAGCATTTAATCCATTTACACTTAAAGTGATTATTGATAGGTACATAGTTATTGCCATTTTTAAATTTGTAGTTAGATTGTTTTCATCTTTCTTCTATTTACAGAAGTCCTTTCAGTATTTCTTGCATTGCTGGCTTCGTGGTAATAAATTCCTTATTCTTTTCTGGGAAGCTCTTTATCTCTCCATCAACTTTAAATGATAGCCTTGCTGGATAAAGCAATCTAGGTTGTAGGGCTTTGTTTTCCATCACTTTGAGTATCTCCTACCACTCCCTCCTGGCCTTCAATGTTTCTGTAGAAAAATCATTTGATAGTCTTATAGGACTATCAAATAGTCTTATAGGACTATCCTTGTATGTAACCCTCTGTCTTTCTCTTGCTGCTTTTAGGATTCTCTCTTTGTCTTTAACCTTTGCCATTTTAACTATAATGTGTCTTGGTGTGGACCTATTTGGGTTTATTCTGTTTGGAACTCTCTGCACTTCCTGGGCTTGTATGTTGGTTTCCTTAATCAGGTTAGGGAAGTTTTTGGAGATTATTACTTCAAATATGTTCTCAATCCCTTGCTTCCTCTCTTCTCCTTCTGGTATTCCTATGATGCGCATGTTGTTGCGTTTGATGTTATCCCAGAGGTCTCTTAAACCATCTTCATTGTTTGTTATTCTTTTTTCTTTCTGTCGTTCTGTTTGGGTGATCTCTGCTAACTTGTCTTCTAAGTCGCTGATTCGATCCTCTGCTTCATCTAACCTGCTGTTAATTCCTTCAAGTGAGTTCTTTATTTCGGTAATTGTGTTCTTTAGTTCTAACTGGTTGTTCATTATGATTTCTACATCCTTCTTTATATTGTCTCTAAGCTCCTTAAACATTCTTATCATCAATGTTCTGAACCTTGTCTCTGATAGGTTGGTTACCTCTGTTTCATTTGGTTCCACTTCTGGAGGTTTCTTCTGTTCTTTTATTTGGGACTTGTTTCTTTGTTTCCCCATTCTGGCTGACTCTCTGTGTTTGCTTCGATCTATTAGGTAGATCCCCTAGAGTTCTTAGTTCTTGCTGGGTTATCTTACGTAGTATGTGTCCTTTATATTTGACTTGCACCACTTCCTTCTTCTCCTCTACATGTGCTCCAAAGGTGACTCTTATGTTGTGTATATTGTCCTGTTAAAGAAGATCTTTAATTGCTTTTCACTTGTGAGTAGGTGGGATTAACTCCTAGGCTGACTAGTTGTGAGACTTGGCTCTGCCCACAGCAGGATGTTCTGCTGCATGAGGGTTGATCACTTAAATGTGGTTTGGCCTCTATGGGCTCTTGTGCCTGTAGAGAATTCCCTCTGTGTGTGTCACTTGTAGGTCAAACCCGGTAATACTCTGGTTTGGTCTGGAGTTGGCCTCTGGGTGTGTTGAATATTGTGACTCTTAAGCTGGGCCCTGGAAGGGTAATTTCAGAACAAAGCAAATCACCAAGCACAACAACAACAACAACAAAGGAAAACATCAAATACTTTCACATGTAAAAACAACTGACATCCCCCACTCAACACAGGCAAAGATATCAAAGATATAAAGACAAAACAAAACAATACGAAAAAAAAAAGCAGCGCCAGTCTTGGCTTCAGCCCACCAAGTAATGTCCAGGTTGTCCTCTGCTGTACCAAAGAGTCCTCTGTGTATTGTGCAGACAGAGCTGGTCACCTGGTGCCCAGAGTGACGTTGGGACTGCAGATTTAGATGCGTGGGGCTGAGGGGTTTGGATGGTAGTTTCTACAAAGTCAGTGCAGTTTCTGCCCTTGCCTGCACATATGTGCACTGAGAGTAGCACCACCAGCCCTGTGTCCAGTTCTCCTGGGTCTTAGGGCACTTCTTCCGTGTGTGTGTGTGTGTGTGTGTGTGTGTGTGTGTGTGTGGCGGGCGGGAGATTTCTGAGCTGCTGAAAGCTGCAAGCTGCGTGTGCCGCTTACTGCTGATCCCTGGGAGTGCCTCCGCAGATGTAATTACCCTGCCCCAGGCAGGCCAGAAGGGTGGGGGCTGGGGATGAGGGGTCTTTTCTCTCCCAGACCCGCCAAGTCACACTCTTCCCGCAGGCCAGAAAAGGTGGTGGCTGGGGATGGAGGAGTCTCTTCTCTCCTAGCCCAGCAAAAATCACACTTTTCCCAGCCTCTCCCCTGGGTCAGAGCTGCTCGCTGGTCTTCCCAGAACCTGAGCACTAAGGCTCCTCTGTAATGTGACACTACTCCTCAGTTCATGTACCAGTTTAAGTCTCTGGAAGGGCGGGAGTAGGATTGGAAGAGCGGGGAGAGGGGCCCAGGTATGGAGTTTGTGTCCTTTGTCAGACCTAGGGCCCAGTGGGAGGTCTCAGCTGAGGATATTGCCTGCCTCAAATGCTGGATATGCTGCCCCCTCAACGGGATAGATCAGCTGTGGGATGTAGGGGAAGAGCCCACCTCCTGGCTTTTGTGTTCTCTGTTGCGTCCTGGAATCCCCGGCATCTCCACAGCCACAGATGTGGACCGCGTCCCCACAGCTGCAGATGCGGGCCATGTCTCCACTCCGCTCCCTTCCCTCTTCCTCTGCTCGCCCAGTTTGGCCACCTGCAAGTAATCCTTGCACGAGTCTCTTAGCTGTTCTGCGTGATGAGCAGAGAGTCCTTTGATGGGTTATAGATGTCCCGTTTGTGCTAAGATCCGGAGGATAACTCAAAAAGTGCGCCCGACTGCTGCCATTCCTATGACGTCACTCCTCAGTTATCTCTTTACCTTTATGCATTTTTATCTTCTCGAACATTCAGCACTACCGAGACTCTTTTTCCTTCAGTCCTCTTCCATTCCTTTTAAGTTCAAGAATTTCTACATCAGTGTTAAAGACATAAAAATCTTCAGATTATACCAGGTATTTACTACAGTGAAATTGTGGCAATATACTCACTTATTTTGGGAAGGAGTTCCCAATCCACAAACATCACTGTAAATCACTAAGCCAGTGGAGGCAATTCATAAACCCTTACGTCTCACTTAATCTCCTGGGTGGACTTTGATCCTCATTCAGAAGTCACATCTATCATTTTGTTTTCATTTTAGACTTGTCAAGGAATAGGTCAAAACAGAAATAATCATAGAAATGGACAGATGTAATAGTACTTGGAGCTTGTCCTGTTTTCTTCTGTTGATTTAACCTCTGGTTGTTGAATGTTTGCACTTAAGCAAAGAGAAATAACACAGAAACAAAGGCGATACTTGAAAGAAAATCTCTCATAAGAGGGAGAAGCCACAGCCTGTGTCTTGATACATATAGGGAATTTCATTTTTGTTGGATTCAGCTTAGGTGGTACTAAACTTGGTAAAAACTTGTTACAGAATATTTATTCTTCGCAGAAAACCTCTGTGAGGCCTGGGGTGAAATATAAAATCAGAGTTTGTTCTCAGCAATTTCATTAACTTTGTGACTTAAGGCACAGGCCAACTTCTAGGACTCATTGAGGTCAATTCTAACAGAAGACCATTGGGTAGAACCATGTCTATGCATCTTCTGCATCTACACATCACAATGTAGTGAGTGACTACTGTAAGGCATTTGGAGGGAGGGGACTGTATTGTGTAAATTCCTATAATCGCTATCAACATTCCTAATGAATTTTAAGTGTGTGTATATGTGCTTCCTAAACTTCCTTCAAGTAAGGTTTGCAAGACACTGGATATAAAGCAATACGGGACAGTGATCCTGAGAGCTGGAAAAAACAAAAGCGTGAGCCCTACTCCTTGCCAGTCTCATTGCCTTGAGGGTTTCCAGGATGTAGTGCAGGGATGCGGGGCCCCTGAAATTTCTATGAATTGAGGAGGTGGACTTGAAAATCTGGGGAGACACTGACAGCTAGAATTCACATTATGGAATACTCAGAGGAGAGAGTTATTCAGCATAAATAAAATTTAATTTTTAAAACTTTGAATTAATGAAAAATAAAGCAGAAAAATAGGAAAAAGTATACAGAAAAGATGGGATACATAGAAAGCAAATAATAAGATAATGTATTTAAAGCTCACCAGGTCAATAATTACAGTAAAAGCAAATAGTCCAAATAATACAAGTATCACAATTTAACTATCTCATTTTATCTCCCTTTGGATAAAAAGAATAGTCCAACTGCATGCTATTTGCAAAAGCACACTTTAAAGGTAAAGGAACAAGCAAGCTAATAGTGAAAGGATGAAAAATTATATTATTTGCTCTGAAAGAGGATTTTAGAGCAAAGAATAATGCTGGGTTAAACAATGTCATTTCATAATGATAATGTGGTCAGTTCAACAAGAGAAAACAACAATTGTAAATGTTTATGTACCTAATAGTACAGTCATAGTATATGTGAAGCTAACAGTAACAAAATTAGAGGAGAAATAGTTCAATCCATAGTTCTAGTGTGATCTCAACATCTCCCTTAATAATTGATGGAACAAGTAGACAGGAAGTCAGTAAGTATATCAAAGATTTGAAGAGTATGATTAACCAACTTGGCCTAATTCATATTTATAGAACACTCCACATGACAGTAGACTATTATTCAATATGGTATCATTCAGGAGGACAGATTAGAGTCTATAGAAATACAATAATACATGTATGGGCTATTGATTTTTAAAAACGATGAAAAGGCAATTCAGTGGAGAAAGGATAGTTTTTCAACAACTGGTACAGTTATCTGCTCAAATGTGAAAATGAACGTCAATAGGTACTTTATATCATATACAAAGATTAAATGAAATGTATGACACACCTAAATGCAAACCCTAGAGCTATAAATGCTCTAGGAGGAAACTATTGTGACCTTAGGTTTTGCAAACATTTCTCAACTACAACATCAAAAGCATTGTTCATAAAAGAGAAAATTGATAAATTAACTTCATCAAAATTATGAAGTCTGCTCTTCAAAAAACATTGCTCAGAGAATGAAAAGGAATCCAAAATTAGGAGAAAATATTTGATAAACATGCATCTGCTAAAAGATTGTTTTCATAAGATGTAAAGAAGTCTCAAAATTCAGTAAAAAGTACACTAAACAATTCATTATAAATGGGCAAAAAATGTCCGTAGCAAATTTATTCATATTAACTCCAAATTGGAAACAACCAGATGTGTTTCTAATATGCAGTGAATAGATAGTGTCCCTCAGTACCTACCTATACAATGGGAAACTATTCAGTACTAAAAAGGAATAGCTTACTGATATATGCTACAATATGATGAATCTCAAAATCATTCTGAGTAATTGAAGCCACACAAGAGAGAAAATATACTGTATGATTTAACTTACGTCATTCTAAGAAAATGCAAACCAACCTATATGACAGAAAGCAGAGCAGTTGTTCTCTGGGCAAGGCTGGCAGTTTGGTAAGAAGGGATTGGACAGAGGTGTTAAAGGTACATAAAGAAAAATGGGTACCTTACATTACCAACTTTAACTTGGAAAATTAAAAAAAAATCGAATGGTTAATAAATTAACACAAATTGTTCAGCCTTGGCACTAATGAAGGGAATGCAAATTAGGTGTTTTGTAATAAGAAATATGTTTTGACTAATCAATTGATCAAAGATTGAAAATAATAATAATCAATGGTAAAAAAAATAAGAAAGATGGCAACTAACAAAACTATTAATAAAAATATAAATTGGTGTATCCTGTCTAAAGAACAATTTGTCTCTCTGTATAAAAAGCCTCATTTTTTCCCAAATCAATTCCTAAAAGCTAATCTGAAATATAGATAAATATTGATGCCAACATCTTCTCAACATTTTTATAATAGCAAGGATTTTATAAGAATATAAATGTCCAAAATTGGACACACCATATGTCAAAGTGTTTAAGATAATATTTTTGCGGAATTTTTGATAACATGAGAAATGTCATGGTTATGTATGTTCCATAGAAAAGATGGATGCAAATGGAGTCCTTACAACACAAATGGTGTAATTACTTGCAGTTTGAAAACTATATATTGAAAACATGGTAGAATAAAAAGTTACTTTGGTGTACTGATTTCTATTTTATCTATACTACAGGTTGATACATTTATTAATGCATAGAAAAGGGACTGAAAGGATGAATGACAAACATGCCTGATTAACTTAAATCAAGGAAGGGAGTGCATATTGGGAGGAATTGGAGAGGATGTTTAGAAGGTAGACTTGTTTTCCTACGTATCAGTCTATAAGGTTTAGTTATTTAATAATATAAATGTATTATATTTGTATATTAGCTCCATGATATGTTAATACTTATGTATAAGCCGAAGACTCCCACATTAATATCGCTAGTCCTTACTTCTTTCCTCTTTCCAAATTTATATACCCTTCATAAAGAGATGTGGGTAATTATTATGCCATACGTACACATATTAAATAATTCATAGACAAGTTGCACTGTAATGCATGCATGCATACACACACACTTCCACAGTTGTCTAGGGACAGATCCATTAAATTAGATTTATTTTGCAGGTAACCTAACATGGTACTTTTTGCGTATTGTTCACTACACCAGTGCTCTCCTCTCCAACTAAACTGTACTGGGAACTCTGGGTGGTTGCTGTACAATGGAAATTATAGTGAGCACCTCTATAGTTGATGGGAAGGTGGGTAACAACATCAGTGGGATCTCAAAACTTTTGCACTCTCATCGGGGTGACAGACGAAGAAATGCTTTGAAAGTAAGTTCTCTTTGGGCAATATTGTTTTGAGAACACACCGCTGGAGTTTCTGTTGTTGAGGAGACATAGTACTATTGATAAAAATCAAAACAGAGCCATTTGGAGTTAATTGCTATGAAATATTTGGCATGGAAATTTTACCTAGTTTAAGACTTCAGTGGTACTGGGGAAAATCTTTTTTTATTGCTACTCTTATTAAGCCTCTAATCATTCCATTAACATTTATTGAGTGCCAGCACTTGAGCAGCTGCAATCACACCTGCTCTTAGAAAAGTTTATTTTTCAAAGTATTCACCCTGTTTAAAATTCTGTGTTTTGTAAATAAGCTTTTTTGCACTTAGAGAGAGAACATGCAAAACCCAGATAGTCTGTGACTGAAACTATTATTGCCACATAATAATGTATAATGTGTTTCATAGTGACACCTATGATATTTTTCCTCAGCGTTTCTCTACTCTGTGCCCTTGTGGTTTCCCCTTCCAAGAGAACTCAATGCCAGAGAATCACATTACCCATCACTTGTCATTCTTGAGCCTGGGGCCTCTGAAACTAGGAAGAACTTGTCCTAGGCTGGGAGCCCGGTGGGACCTGGGAGTAGGAAAGTGTGAGTCGCTAAGTTGGAGGTGCCCCAAGGCTTCTCAGGGCCAGCTCTCCCATGGAGGACCACGCTACTTAACCACCAAGAATAGACCGAAGGCCACCCAGGGCCAATCTCCTTGCTTAAGAAAACCTCAATTCTGTGCTTAATGGGTGTACAAGACACTTGAAAGGAAGATTATGATTATTTTTGTAACAAATAACCTCTTCTGACTGATGTGTGTGTGAGAGGTGAACTTTGTTACAGACCCAGTATACCTCCAGGCTGCTAACTCTGTGACCTTGGACGAGTGCTCAGTCACTTGGAGACTCAATTTCCTCCCCTGCCAGAGGAAGCTAATGATAGCTGCCCTACCTTCTCCGCTGACATGCAGTGATGCTCTGAGTAATTAACTTAGCAGATATGAATGAAGGTTTGGCTTTCTATGTGCTCAATACAGTAAAGAGAAGCAAGGTCCCAAACATGAATAAAACATGTCCCTTCTCCAAGAGGAGTCGCTCACTGTCCATCAGAAGAGACAAACAGGTGAGTAACTAATGGTGCCAGAGAGTGGGGCTGCCATGATTAAACTTCAGGCTCTCTGTTATGGCTGGCTCAAATAAGGAGTAATTAATTCTGCGGTGAGAAGGAGGAGTGTGAGGGAGGGCTTTACAGAAAGAATGACTTTTTGGCATCATGTTGAGAAATGAGTAGGAGTTTGCCATGTAGAGAACAGTTAAAGGACACTGCACTAAGTGAAGAGCAATTGCACATAGGAGGGCAGACATGTAGGGGAAATGGGTACACATCATGACATGTATGTGAGTGCCCTGTCGTCTGCTAATTGGTGATTGCCAAAACCACGTGGAAGGTATTTGAGAGCATAAGTCATCTTGTTCCCCCTTTTGCCCATGGCATAGCAACTGGTCTTCTGTTGTTTTGCTAAATTGTATTTTTATAAAAGTTAACATACGCACCTTATTTGAAAAATGTCAAGTGGTAGCTCTAAAAGTCTTAACATACTCCACTCCCAAAACTCATTCCCCAAAGCCAGCTCTTTCCAATTATTATAGCTATTCACTTTTGGTATTTCTAAATAATATATGTTAGACTGTGTGTGTTTTTTCTTTTGCTTTGAGAAATATCTGTTGACTTCTTATTGTGAAAGATGTGACTTCTGCCCTCGTTCCCCATTTATATTTGCCTCCCTTATGTGCCAAAACGTTATTTAACATTATCTCAAGTAACTATTTGGTGTACATAAATTATGACTACATAAATATTCTTTAAAGTTAAGCCTTGCTGTGTACTGTTGTGTATCACGATGGGTCATTTCCTTCCTTGTGAGATATAATTTATTTTCTCATCTTACAAATTGCCTTGATATTTTTTGGTTTGGGTTTCTACATATTTATCCTTCATTATTCTCTCCAGAAATAGCTAATGGAAGTGTGAAACTCCTTTAAATAGGGACAGACAGTACTTAAGGTGAGAGCTTTTATTGTTTTCTTCTGTTTTTTTGGGGTGGTGGTGGTGGTGTGCTATACCCACTTATCCCAGTTTGCACTGTTTCCCTTTAGCTCTGCTGTACACCTGTTTAAATGAGAATTTATTTCCACATTTTCTTAAGTGGAATGCCTTATTTCTTGGACCACATGACTTCCCCTTTTTGGTTTATTCTCTCGTTGGGGGCATTTTCTTCCCAAATTACCTTTATAGAATATATAGAAAATTTTTGTTTATTTAAAGATATCCAGTATCTGAGATTCTTCTTTTTTAACTCTCATTTTATTTGAGAGTTTGACAGAGAGTAGAATCGTGGTTTGGAAATTTCTTCCCCTCAGAATGTTAAAGCCCACGTGGGGATCGACCAGCAACCTTGTTAAAGCATTTCTCCATTGTTTTTGAACTTCTGATGTGTGGTGGCCATGGAGATGTACAACTCTGATCTTCCTGAAAGAAGGAAGTTGGATTTGCCCTGGGAGTGCAATGACATTGTAATCACTGTGACACTGCGTTGGGGCACCATTTTCCTGGGCAGCTTCAGCCAGTGAGTGAGCACGCTGGGATTTTAGAGCCTGTCCATTTCCCCCCAGTGCAGGAGTCTTCTAAAGGCAGTGGTTTCTGGGGAGTTTCTGTTTGGGTCAGTTGAGGCTGTCAAATCTGTACTGTGGTATGAGGCTCTTATTTTTTTTAACTTTTGTTTATTAAGTGTGTTTTTCCAGGACCCCTCAGCTCCAAGTCAAGTAGTTGTTTCAATCTAGCTGTAGAGGACACAGCTCACAGTGGCCCACGTGGGGATCGACCAGCAACCTTGTTAAGAGCACCTTGCTCTAACCAACTGAGCTACCTGGCCGCCCCGGTATAAGCCTCTTCTTACCCAACCCTACTGCCTCCCCTCTTCACTTCAAGGTGTCAAATTTGCACCACGGTCTTATGACCTATTGCAGAGACTTAAGAAAAGTCCCTTATTTTTAGCCCCTTGCCTCACTCTGTTTTCCATTTTGCCTGTTGTATTTAAGTCAGTAGGCAGTTAGAGCTCAGCATTGCCCATTCTGTTCTCCTAAATCATCTGCTATGTATCCGTCAGCTCTTTTTCTTACAAAATATTGCAGCTCTTGTCTTCTGAATCTTTATAGTGGGGCTGTAGACACTGATTTCCTCTAGCTCCTGAGAGTACTGGCGATCATACAGGTGGCCCACAGTTGAGCCTTCTCCCACAGTCCCCCTCAGCCTAACAGAGCTGCTCACCCACGTTCATGTTTCTCTCTGGTGACAGCCTGCATCTAATCATTTGCATCCAATGTGTGGGTGCAAAGACCTCACACCCATGCATCCATTAGGGGTAATTTATAGGACCTTCTCAGCTCCCGGGTTTCCCAAAGGATTAACTGAGTTCCCTATTTACAACAGGATCACAGTTCAATCTCTCCATGTGCCGGATACTTATTCTGTTATACGTCTTGATCCAAGGCTACTCCCTGGTAAACTTCTGACTCACACATCCCCATCTTAGAGCCTTTTCCCCAGGAACATGAACTTAGACACCGCTCCTTCAGCACTTTATTTGTCCTTTTGGTTTATGTCTTTTAAAAGTCTTTTTGTTACATTTCAGTGGGGTTTTAGAAGACAGTGGAGATCGTCTGTGCATTTAATCTGCCACAGTTAAACAGAAATTGGATCCACCACACTTCTCCCAGTGTATGAAGAATCACTGATGGCCATTTTGTTTCTCTATTTAGGACTTTGTGGGGAGTCAGGGACAAAGCAGAGAAACAGTGTCCTCAAAAATCCATAATTAGTTCTCTTTACAGGGACAGGGAGCAGGATTTGTAGTAGAAGGGTAAATAAAGTAAATAAAAATCTTCTTCATGGTTTCTCTTTTATGGACAAGATCTAAACTCCTGACCAGCCACTTACCACGGACTTCTTATTTCTCTAAGGAACATAAGTATGGGGAAATAGAAACAATCAATTTTTTTTTATGATGAGCTCAACCTTCAGCCCAGATCTCTATTAGCTCTTTTTCTTAGAGATCTGGTGGAACCATGCTCTTTCCGAGTGAGACCCTTTGTTCTCTGTAGCGTGGCCTTAGTACCGACGCTGACTGCTGTCCTCTTTCCCATGGGCCCCTATGTGGACCTACTTGCTACCTTCTGCTCATTTCACTGCTAACTGTGAAGCTGGCTTCCACAAAGGGCAAAGCTCTAGGTCTCCTCTCACCATGAAAGGGAGCAGATGCAGAGAAACTGTCTTCTCCTCAGGTACGTCTATAGTCCCTTCTCTGTTCTCTCTAAAAATAGATCGTCTAGAAGATGATCTAGCTGTAGGATCATAAGAAATTCCTTTCCTCTGGATTTTCCTCACACATTTTTGTTTATTGTGTAGAATGTGGGGAAGATCATTGATCTTTCCTCTAGGCTAGAATGCAAACAAACACATAACTAATATATGTTAGGCCCACTGCCAGCTTGGAAGAGCCAGATGTAGCCAACAAAGAACTTGCTTTCATCTTAAGAATTTTCTCTAGAATAGGAGGGCAGCTTGGTCCACATGATAAAGAAGTCAGAGTAGCTGACAGAACAGTGATGCCTTCGGAATATGGTTGGCGTTATTTAAACCGAAATAGACTGGCAAGAAGGATACGCTGTATCATTAGTTCTTGGCACTGCTCTCCCCGCCTTGGGTGGCTTACACAGAAAGAAAGGAATTAGTACTTTCAACCCAGGCTGGGTAAGGCAGTATGTTGTGACATTTCAGAAGCACATTAAACTGATCTACTACTGTTTGAAAGGAAGTCCAGTCAGGTGTCAGTTCAACAAAAAAGAGAGTTTGGGTTACTTCTTTACTATTTCTGAATTTCACCAATCTTTTCTACTATAATGTAATTGTACATGTTTTTCAAGAGGCTTTCATGAAAATAAGTGGAAGTGAAGGAGATATATTACAATTCGTAATGTTGTTGCTATATGCTATGCACTATTATAGTTACCTTATGTTGCTTAATTCTTTTTACTACCTTACATTTATGATAATACAACCTCCCTAGGGATGAAAAAACCTGAGGTACAGAGAGGTTAAGTAACTTGTAAAATATCACATAGCTGATAAACAGCAGAATGCAAATTTGAAACAAAGGTTGACGTGACACCAAAGTGTATAAGCTAATTCTTTTCACTTTCCTGTCAGTACATTTTGTTAGTTTAATTTTAATGCTTATTTTAAAATTTTATTTTATGAGCAAAATGATGACAAAGAGGATGGAAAATGAGATTTGGATAGCTGTTTCTAATAATTTGTTTCTTTTTTTAATATTTTCATATTCTTTTCACTATTTGTCTCAATAAGTCTTTATTCTAGCCCAGCTCAGTGTTAAATAAGATAAAGAGCTCATCTATTATAAGAAGTAGAAGCAATGCAGGTACAATATAATCCTTCTTGGCGATCACGACCATGACCATTATTCATGAAGGCAAAATCAGTTTAACCTCTGTTCCTAGCACCTCCAGGGCTATTATACATAAGCTCCAAGATGCATCAGGATTGTCCCTGGGGCACAGACAAGGTTATTATTTCTCATTGATAAGTGGGTCACATATCTTCATTTTTAAAGAACAGATAGAGGGATCTATGATACAAAGCATGATATGGAAATCACAAGAAGAGCAAGTAACATCACATCGCCACAAGTCTCTGAGAAATTAGGATGGAATCATATTCTTCTAATTTCCTGTTTATAATAAGGAAGTCATGTAAAAGGTAGACCTTTCTCCATATAAAATAGGAAAAAATGATATAGTGAAATAGTAGGATTTTGAAAACCCCAAGATTTCATTGTAGTTCACATGATTATGGCTTGAGATGGAAACCAAATCCTATTGCCTGTCTGAGCCTCTGACAAGACGTCAGACCATTCTGAAGTCTGGGCACATTTGCACACGCTCATGGGAATTTGACCTTTGCTTTATCCAGGCTCGTGTTCAGCACTCAAGAAAGTGTTACCTGCACATGGTCTTCAGGGAACATAAAGCTGACGTGAGGGGAACGTGTGAGAGTATTCAAAGCTCGTAGGAAGAGCCTCCAAACTAGATGCCAATCCCTGTGGTGAAACTCTGCCTCCTCCTGTGGTGGGCAGTGTTTACCTTGTCTCCACCAGTTTTCCCATTAATGTTTGTCTCCAAAGAGTGAAATACATTCTTTCTCTGGGACTCTTGAATGTCTTTTTCAACCGTGTTATTGGGTCAACATGTTGAACAAGCAGATCCTAAATGTATTTACCTAAAAATGATGCATGAATTATTGTGTCTTTCATAACAGAATTCATGTTAAATTTATATTAGTGCATATGTGAACATATTTTTTTAAAACCATGGTAGTTTTCTTTTTTAAATCTACTTTCTCAGATGATCAAACGTACAACTCATAAGTGTGTTAAAACAACAACAACAGGAAAGGAATGCTTTTGTTGGAATATATTAAATTGCACAGATACTGTGTTTATAAAATCCAGTTTCTAAGTAGTCCTCTAGTCAGCTATCCAGAATAGCCTTTTGAATTTTTCACCATGTAGTTATCTCTGTAACAGTGTCTGGAGGCAAAAAAACACACAACATAAAAGTCAATAGAAAACAGCAGCCCTAACTGTTTTGTCTTCTGTGGTATACATTTTTTTTTTCCTAAAGACTTAAAAGTGTTGGTTATAAAAACATAGGAGTAGCACTTTACTGTAATTTTTTCCAGTGACATGATCTGTTCCTTAATTGAAATTGCTTATAATTTGTGTATAATGGCCACATATTTCTAAAGTCCAATCTGAATATATGGTCTGACCCAAGTTTTCTTTCCTTTCACGTTTGTGAGTTTATGTGAGAATACTGCCTATTAAGAATTAATAAGTTATTAATTTAAATATTTTGGGGAAATACAGAAAACACAAATGTACTTGAAATATGGGAAAAATTAGGGACTCTTTCTACTCATAATTTTCCCCGAGGAAATGATTGTTGAAAGGCAGTAGGTGAAAGTTTAAAGATATGTGGCTGTTAAATGTACAGAGATCAGCCATCTCAGCCCCACCACTTACAGGTTGTATAATCTTTTGTAAATTATCAGCCTTGTAAGGAAATTGTCTTGTTCTCCTCTCTCCTCTATCCACTCCAACCATGCAGTTAGAATAAGAGTGACCCTCTGTGCACACAACTGATTCACCAAGGGACAAGCATATGACCAAGACACGCCAATTAAAATTCCTTTTCAAGGGTTTCTGAAATAGAGTTAGGGAAGAAATTAGTCTCTCTCTGATGGTAAAACTATCACCTGTTATGTTCAGAGATCGGTGTTTTGTTTAAAACAATGAAGTCCATGTACATCAGTCCACAGGATTGGAGAGAGAAAGAATTCTAGTGGATCCACTTGCTCTCAAACCTGCCTACACACCTGCTCCTTGCATCATCTGCTTCTTTACCTTCCTAAATCTATTTTTTTGTTTAATTATGTAAGGCAGGGAATTATCTTTTTTGGTTAAATTATTTGAGTCTTGTTTCTGAGATTTGGTAAAGGAAGAATCCTGACACAGAATCTTTGTGCATCTAATGTATGTTGTAAAATGTCATGGTAACAATGACATTATCATGATGAATAAATTGATAAAATACCTTGTGTGAAGCACAGAATATAGTACTTAATGCTCACCAGCTGCCAATTCCCTTTATGCACTCTCTACTTAAATAATTTAGATGACACAATAACAGCACATTAATCTATTATCAATTTGATATAAAAATGTTGAGTTATGAACAAAAATATATGTACGGCATTTTGATATAGCAGAAATTAAGAGATTTTAGGGAAATGACATTTTTACCCAAGTCCATTACTTTCCGAATGTGTGATTTTGGACGATTTGCTTAACAATTCTGCATCTAAATTTCCTCATGTATAAAAACTAATGCCAGTTCTCATTTTATCACTGATATAAGATGCTCCGAAAGGACAAATGTAGTATGTACTCAAATGATCTTACTTTTCTTTTCTCCTTGAAAATGTCTATTCATATGTAGTCTGTCTCCAGCCGTGATGGAAGTTTATGAATGTAATTTCACAGAGTGATTCATGATGTCCAGTATCAAATCTATATAATGCATGTTCAGATGAAACAATAATTAATCATCAAGAAGAATGAAATAGGCATAGAAAATATGATCCATCTACTATTTTAATGGTAGAAAAAGGGAATCCAACACTTCCATCGGGGTTGGGGAGGTGGAGCTTCCACCTGAAAATAATTAACATTATTTATGTGTTCCCATGTGTTTATAATTTCCTCCTCAAATTATGAAGTTGAATTGGTTAAGGATATACGTGTGGGGGATAGGTAGGAGGTTTAGGTTAGAGAGGGACCCTAGCTTCTTTTGGTCTGAGTAACTGAATTAGAGAGGCTTCTTTTAGTAAAGTGGGTAAATGAGAGCAGATGTTCATGTGTGTAAGGCAGGGCACGGAGGGGAAGGAGATTTTCAGTTTGGGAGAATGTATCCAGCTGGGGTGCCAGTGCAGCTGTGAGAAGCTCAGCGGTGCTACTCACTGTAGACATGACCAGAACTCAGAACACAGACTTGAGCCGGGGACCCTGAATTGGGGGTGGTAGCAGATAAGACTTCTCAGGAGGACTACGAGGTCTGAAAATTAAGTTTGTGAACTTGTTGCAATGATGTTGCTAACCTGTTTTTGATATCAGAGGGGTTATTCATTATGAATTTGTACCAACTGGACACACAGTTAACCAAGTTTACTATTTGGAAGTGCTGAAACGGCCGATTGAAAAAGTTAAATGACCTGAACTTTTTGCCAACAATTCATGGCTCTTGCATCGCGACAATGCACCAGCTCTCTTGGCACTGCCTGTGAGGGAGTTTTTAGCCAGTAAACAAATAACTGTATTGAAACACCCTTCCTACTCACCTGATCTGGCCCCCATTGACTTCTTTCTTTACCCAAAGATAAAGGAAATATTGAAAGGAAGACATTTTGATGACATTCAGGACATCAAGGGTAATACGACGACAGGTCTGTTGGCCATTCCAGAAAAAGAGTTCTAAAATTGCTTTGAAGGGTAGACTAGGTGCTGGCATCGGGGCATAGCTTCCCAAAGGGAGTATTTTGAAGTTGACCATAGTGATATTCAGCAATGAGGTACGTAGAACTTATTCTAGGATGAGTTTGCAAAGTTAATTGTCCGACCTCATGTGTGTGCATGCGTGTCTCTCTCTCTCTCTCTCTCTCTGTGTGTGTGTGTGTGTGTGTGTGTGTATTTATATATATTTAGTTAGTTGCTTTCTAAAATAGAAGCACCTAATTATAAGTCCACAAACATTGTCTCCCCATTGACAGTATTATGGTGTACTTTTATAAATGATAAAGAAAATGGATGAGTTTAAATTTGTGTTTATCTGATTACCATGACCTCAAGGCTTCTCAAAATGTGCTCACCCTTTAGCTCTCTGTCTCCATGTGCCATTTCTTCTATCCTCATCCAGTCTTCTCTAACACAGTGCCTTCCATTAAGCTTCCATAATGAAATCCATAATTTCAGTTCATGGAATCTAAATATGGCTTTTATAAGCAAACTTTGATAAGAGACTTACCTAAGGCTTCAGGACATATTTGAACATCAAACACAACTGCTACAAAATAATCTCAATTTCTCTCTATGTATGTCTTTATTTTCTTTCACTGTAGACTGACTACCCTCATATATGATGGGAACCACCACCAACTGCAGTTTCCAAATGTCACTCATTTAATCTTTTATCTAAATTGACACAGAATGATGTATTGAAGGAAAGGACATTAGGACACAAATGGAATTGAATAGTGGTAGGATTTAGAAACGATTTGGTTATGCCTGTGTCATAAATATAGTAAATTAGAGGAAACAGGAGAGGAAAAGCTAAGTTTCCAGAGGAATGTACATACAATTTTGTGTTCAAGTTTTTATACTTAGCATTATAATAACTTTACAGGTTATTACTTAGTTTCTACAATCATGATTTTAAATCACTGCAAAATATTTTATGTAGTGTTTATATTGCTTTTTGTGAAATAATGGTTATATTATTGAACATTTAGTTTGCATTAATGCAGCCAATATGATATATTCTGCTATAACGATCCTTGTTCTTATCGGATTAATAGAAAAGTTTATTAAGCATTCATTGAATGGATTAAACTGTGGTGAGAAGTGATTATTTCAAATACTTTTAAATGTGCTCTTTTCAGTTCTTTTTGTTTAACAAATATTTGGTATTATTAGACAATTGTGTCCTTAGATGCTGTGGCAGTGTTTGTTTCCTCATCTTCCTGTAGCCAGCTTTGACTTTAAAGATGATAGATTTCATTCAGGGAACGAATTATGGCAACATAAAGAAATTTTGACACATAACTGATGAATGCTGTTTTTTCTAAATTGGACAAAATGATTTATAGAGTAAAAGGACATCAGTAAACGGATGGATCTGAAAGCTGCTGAAATTTATAAATAATCTGACTGTGTATTACATTTTATGGGTGTATCTAAACACACTGAAAAAAAAATACAGGGTTAAGCAATAAATGCTTGAAACTCCAGAACCAGTAGTCTAAGAGCTTGCCTAACGTTGTTTGTGGGGGTGGTGATGACAATTGTTCAAAAGATACTGAAATATTGAGCTGCCAATTCTGTTTGCATAAGCTGATTGCAACTTTTATCCAATGGTCTGTGATATCTCATTTTATGCAATTGGAATGAATTCTATGTCCAAGACCTAAAAGTTGCGTGATTATGAGCGTACAGTCTACCTTTCTAAATGTGAACTCTCTCATTTGTAAAAAGAGAGAAATACCTATTTCCAAGGATGATATTCAAAATACTAGGGACTGGTACAGCAGAAGCATTGGCCATCCAGAAAGGATGCTGGTTATAGCACTGGTGCAGGTAATTGGAGCCTCACTTGAGCTCGGGGTACCTTCTTACATGCTGGATTGTGGTGAGCCCTGAAGAGTGCTGGGGAAGTGGGTAAGCACTGCTGAGATAGTTGACCAGGAAAGGAAACATGGCATTGGAGAAGTAGCTGTTTACTATTTGTAATGGAAGCATTTCAGTATGTTACAATGAGTAGGTCTATTCTAGTGTGTATGGCTGACCATAGGTCCGATTTCATAATGTTTTTGTGAGAATCGAATGAATGAATGAATGAATGAATGACTATATTTGAAGCATTTTTTACATTGTATTTTACTATGAAAAGGATTTGATAGATACTAATCACAGCATTGGTAAATTTAATAAATTCTGCTGTTGTAATTCACATTAAAGAGACTGTAAAGACATGAAAGCTCTGGAGTACAGGGAAAACAAAGAGGAGAGGGATTTTTAGAAACAGCTTTTTTTTTGCTTTTCCTACAAGTTTTTGAGGAAGTGTAGGTCACTCACAAGCAATTGGATTCAAGTGTGGTACCAAGCCTTGCCTGCTATGCCCAGAGATGGGCATAAGAACTAAACCAAGCCAAGCACACATACTTGTGGGAAATTAACCCTTGAATGAAGTGACACTGAATGTTGTTGAAATACTCAATTTTACAAAGATATCACTCTCTATCCCTCTAGTAATCAATACATTCGAAACAGTTCCGATAAAAGTCTCAATTTGCTTCGACATCTAATGTATCAAGTGAGTTTGAAATGTATGTTAAGAACCAAAGTTCATATTAGCCACGATAATTCTCAAGAAGAAAGAATACAGGAAAACTAAACTTGCACTAGCAAAAGGTTTTTAAAGCTGGGTTGTTCAAGGCAGTGTAGTATTTGCAAAGTGATGGGTATACATGGAGAGATACAGAACGTAGAAATTTAACTCAAGCATTTATAGTAATTTGAAATCTGCTAGAAATTTCTGTGGGGAAAGGACAGATTGCCATTTATTTAATGCATAGTGCTTAGACAAGTGTTCTTTTCCAATAGAATAATAACATAACTTGTTATATCCCAAAATAAATTCTATGTGGATTAAATACAAATAATACATATATGCTCATCTACCTATATACATATTAGAAAAATTGTAGGACATCTTTAAGATATCAGCAAAGGGAAGGACTTCTTAAGACAGAGAGTGGATGCACCGTGGAGTGTGACAAGCCTGGAGCACCCAGTGTCCCTGTTGGGATGGCCACGTGAAATGATCTTGAGCCAGGCCAGGACTGCGAGGTTGCTGAGGGGACTGTGTGTTCTGGACACATCTTCACACCTGCGCTAGCGAACAACCATGCAGCCACTGTCAGGAAGAATGGCCTGTTTCTCCTGAAATGTCCCTCCAGCGTCCTCTGCAGAGAAAGCTTCACATTACACACTACTTTTGTCCCTGTAGAGCAACCCCTACCATGAAAGCTTTCACTGTCAAGGAGAAATGCTTAAAAGAGTTACCGTAAGTTTGGGAGGGGTAAGGTTAGAATTCAGAGACAAGAAATGCAGAAATGGATAGTACTTATTTAGCTCCCATGTCGTGTGCCGGTGTTTTAGGCTGCGCTCAGTGTGATGGGTTTTCTGGTCTAATGTGAATTTGTTCCCATATTTGCAGTGTGGCTGGTTTTGGGATGATCTAAGATGGCCTTGACTGTGGCGTGTCAGGTTGTCGCCATGTGACTCATTTTCCAGCAGGCTTGATAATGTCTATTTTCATGGTGATCATGGCAACAAGAAGGAAAACAGATATACACAGACTATTTGAAACTAGCACACCATCTCTTCGATTCGATTCAGTTAGCCAAAGCAAAGCCACAAAGCCGGCTCAGATTCCAGGGGCATGGAAAGAGACTCTGCCTTTTATGACAGGAAATGTAAAGTGGGAAGAAGCACAGATACAGGAAGAGGCGAATGGTTTGGGCCATTGATGCAATTTATCTCCCATGCCATTGTTGCTTTACTATGAATATCTATAAATTGCAGTTTCTGAAGTCTGAGTGTTTTGTCAGTCCCTGTTTCTTACTTAAGTGTTGTTTTCTTCTTCATGTGCTTGGCCACCACTGACTCAGTGATGGTCACTGTTCTTGAAAGAAATGTTTTTGGAGTTTTCCTGAAGTCTGGGGTAAATTTCCCCTCCGTGTTTGCTTCTGTTAGGCACTTGGGGACTCCACCATTTGGAGACCGCCAGACACCAAGGTGATATTCCTGATCCCGTCCAGATGGTGCACAGGGGACACGCCTGCAAAACACATGAAGGCTGATCCGTGGAGACAACTTCTCAGGAATGCTAACTTTTCTCTTTATTTACGTTTTCTTCCTTTGCTTTCTCAGCATCATGGCAGCCTTATGTATGGTAGCCTGGACTTAGAATAGGATTGTTTAATTCAGTTTGCTTTTATCCTCAGTGTGAAACCTTTTGGAATCCTACTAAAACGTTTCTGGTAGTTTTTGCATGTTGTGTACTGGAGAGTTACACTATAGTGTATCAGAATACCTCCTTCCCTTCTTGGAGTTTTGCAGCGTACAGTCTGTGCAGTTGTACTTGGTAGACCTGTCCTTAGCTTAACATGGAAAGAGTGATTTTCCGTGAGATTTTCTCTATTGGATAGTCACTGTGCATGGAACTCTGTCCTCATGACTCCGGGAAAACATACAACCCCCAGTTCAAGCATGTAATATTTGTAAGCCCCCTTAATATGCAGCTGATATTACAGTCATCTGGTTACCTTCCTGGGTTCAAACAATTCTCTACAATTCTGCCTGGCCATCTCTGCACTATCTTGTCAGCTCTTTCAAGCCTTTCATGGTGATTAACAGATGTTTTATCTGGTATATTTAATTGTATCTAGAGGGAGAGTCAATTCATATAACCTCGCCTAGAGCCCTTTGGTCTCTGTTTTGAAAAGATTATTTTTGAGTGTTATGCAAGGATGAGAGATGGCCGAGGATTCAAGCAGGGAGACAAGCAGAGCCATTTGCAGTAATTCAAATGGTAGCCTGGACCAAGGTGGGAGGGGTACAGGTGGTAAGACGTGATTTTTTACTGAATCAGTTCAGTAAAATGCTTCTGTCACTTCTGCATATCCTGAGATCTGAATGATGACTTTTGGACCCTCAAGGCTGAGGACGAGGGCTGCAGTCTGGTCCATGCCACTGGATGAAAGATAAATTCTTTGTGATGTGCTCAGGCATATCTGAATACAAATTACCTTCAATATCAAGCTTGGTTCACGTTGTGACTATATGTTCTAGAGTGTTATTTACAGGGAGAGAAATGATGGGTGAAATAAAGCGTTTTATTCCAACATGTTAAATCATCAGAATTGTAATGCAATCAATCTAATTTGATTGGCAAAAATGGAAAGCTATAACTAAATCAGTTCAGTGGGTTTTTCTTTTTTTTCTTCCTGAAAATTATGCATTAAAATAATGTGTTCCTTTCACTCTACATATTAATAATCATAGCTCATCTTTAGTATTTATTTTATACTTTTATAAATATGCTTTTGTAATACCCTGAGATAGGGAATCCCTGATTACTATTTCTGCCACTGCAAATGCTGTCAGTTTTCTGAGCATCACCCTAGTTGACCTAATCTGCCAACTCTAGTTCAAGAATCTAGCTTAAATTGATTAATATATTACTGTTAACATGTTATGTAAACAGTTTCAGTAACGGGGCAAACATAGTTTGGCACATTTGAAATTAAAGCATTACCAATTTGATATTTTGCCTTTCACCATTTATTATAGCCAACATTCGGACAATTTTAAGCATGTTTTGAAGGTGCTTTAGTATTATAATTATCAAATTAAGCAAAAGAGAACCACTGCATAGAGTTAATATACCAATTACCCCTCGTTTGAATAACAGGAAATGTAGTCCTTGAGTGACCTCAATGATTTCACAGCCAATTTTGGTAGAGTGGACCCAGTCTCCTAATTTCCTCTAAGTAGCCTTGCTGTGGAATCAGTGTACAGGGAACTTGCATCAGAGTAAACTTTGGAGTAGATACAGAAGACATAAAACAGGGTCTCAGTGAAGGCAGGTTATAAGCCAAAGAGTCGTGATTAACAACTTTCTAAAGGTTTCTCTCACCAATTTAGAAATATTCTCCCCTTTATTTTTCTTCTTATTTTTTAAACATGTGAATATATTCTAAAGTCTTTAAGTCCACTTGAGAATGACTCGCTGTTTTAAGTTTCATCGTGGGAGTCATTTAAAGTACATTTTTTCCTCATTGTGTGTGGGAATTTAGATGTAATCTCCATGGGCTACAAGGTTATGTGTTCAAGAGCCCTTGACTTAGCCCGTGATCTGGTCCAGCTTCTTCTTACAGCTCTTTTGGGCCCCGGAACAGATGGCCAACTTGACCTGGTGACTATCCCATCTGTTTCAGGGAACTAAATTCCCAGCTGAGAGCAATTAGAGGCCATAATAATACCCTGGCAGGGACTGTTGGAGACTGGTTGGGTGGTCTGCTGGCTGGATATGAACAATCTCAACATCAGTTAGGCTCACAAGCCAGACATTCCCAAACAAGTCAGAGGCATTCAGGAAATTAGAGCTGTAAATGGTGTTGAAAAGAGTTTGTTTTCACTTAAAAAATGAACTTGTATTAAATAGAGAGGACTTTGACAGAAACAGCAGGGAATTGGCACATTCACCTTCCCCTTTTCTTATCCCTTCCCTCCTTCCACTCCATGCTATGTTTTCATAGAAAATAGGAGCTTTCCCTCTAGAAGCTAATTGCACTGAAAAGTTGATCGCCGATAGAGAGAAAGATAAAAGCAACTAACGCCATAAACCTTTGCTGGGAGATTCTGTGGGGTTGCAAAAATCATATTCACTTATTTGAAAGTATATGTTTTTCAAGAGGTCTGGGATATCAAAATTGATCTGATGTCTTGATCATTCAGAAGCATCAAGGAGCATTAAGTTTGCTACCTACATCTATATTAGATTTTACTGTTTCAAAAACAATTTCACCTGAAATACCTCATTTAATCTTCACAAAGATTATTTCCTTTATTATTATTATTATTATTATTATTTTTTTTTTTTTAAGAATAAATGGGAGTGAGGACAATGGCTCAGGGAATGTAAAGAAATGTCTGAAGGGTCATAAGGTTTTTAGTTCTTTATGGGTTCCCACCATAGCTCCCTAGTTTTCTGAGAACCAGGCAGAGTTGCTGGTTCATAAAAGCTGCTCATGTATGAGAGCACCTCACATCCTGGGGTGGTAGCCCCCAAGGTTTCATCCAATGATGATCTTTCCAAACAATTCCCTCATGGTCTTATACTGCATTCAACCCAGAACCATCTCAGAAGTGTCAGCATATCTTCTTTTCCCCCAGGCCCATTGGGGCCCATCTAGCAAATTCTGCATGGGAAATATCGCAAAATTTAGCCACTGTAACAAGCTGACCCCTTGCACAGCCAAAATGCACAGAAGACACTCATGAGAAGATCATTTCTCAAACTCACTCTTATCTCTGATGCCGATTTCAGGCCCCTCTATGTTACTTGTGTGAAAATTAACTAAGCACATTAAATCGGGTGATATGTGATGACTCTGCTATCTTCCATATTTTATTTTAGGCTACACTTTAAAAAAATTAAACACTGCATGCATATAATAGCCAACAATAGAAGCAAATAATGAAAAGCAAGGCCCCTCCTCCAGATGATGTTTTATAGAATTCTACACTTGAAACATATAATTTTATTAACCAAGGTCACCCCAATAAATACAATTTTCAAAAGTCTGACAAGATCATATAATGACAATATATAGGGAAACAGAAACTCTATTGATGACTGGGTTAATTCGTATTAGTTTGGGGACAACTTGTCTCTTTCTAGTTGAAACAGTGCATTCCCTATGTCTTGGCAATTTCCCATCTTTATGGGTAACCGAGGGAAACGCTCACATATTTGCTCAAAGAAACCTATAAAGTGATGCTCCTTGCCGCATTGTTTTGAAAATAATTTTTAAAAATCAAAAAATCTTAAACATCCATTAAAATGAGAATGAGTAAACAAAATGCAATGGATTCCTGTGAGAGAATACTATATAAAAATTCAAAGGAACACATCAATTATTTTATCCCTTTGATGTGAACATTGAAAGGACTCCAAAACTAAAGTTGAATTAAAATAAATCAAAATTGATGAATGACATGTTTATAAATTTAAATGTACATAAAGCTATAATAAGGAGAACCAATATGGATTGGGTGCTTACTACGTGCCAGACTTCTTCACAGGCTTCATATGTTCATAACGCTTGTGACATCCTTATAACGTTTGAGTTGGTAGAATGATTTCCCATTTAGCAAATGAGAAGAACAAATCAGATGACAGAAAATAGTTCCAGGTTCCCAGAGCTGGGATAGCAATGAGTCCTGTCAAACACTCTTCCAATAGTCTGCAAACAACGCCAAGTTTGTCATGAGTCATGAGTGTCTGTGTGTGTTTGTGTGTGTGTGTGTGTGTGTGTGTGTGTGCACGCACACACACAAATGTGCAGAGGCACATGTCAGTTACAAAATTTTAATGAATACCTTTGGCTAGCTGTGCTTTTGTGATTTGTAATATATATATATTTGGTCTCCAACTCTGTTCCTGGCACACAGTATCTAAAACCTTTGGAATTTCCTGTGGTAAAAGAAATAAAGGTGTATTTTGTTATGTTAATAAAGTAATTGTTTGAAAGCCCTTAGGTAATTTAAGATTGGGGGCTGGTTGCCAGGGGAACCAACCTTGTGATTAAAGGGCAGAAATTTTTAGTTCCCTCCTCCCCAAACTCCAAGGAGGGGAGAGGCCTGGAGGTTGAATTGACAGATCATGACTATGTAATGAAACCTCCATTAAAATCTAAAAGGATGGGGTTTGGAGAACTTCCTGGTGGGTGAACACATGGAGGTTGAGAGGATGGCAAACCTGGACAGGGCCTGGAAGCCCCGTGCCCTTTTCCCATGCCTTGCCCTCTGCATCTCTTCTGTCTGGCTGTTCCTGACTTATATCCTTTTATAATAAACTGGTAATCTTGTACGTAAAATGTTTCTCTGCGTTCTGAGAGGGTCTCTAGCAAATTAATCGAACCCACCGAGGGGTCTTGGGAACCTCTGATTTATAGCCAGTTTGAAACACAGGTAACAACCTGGGCTTACAGTTGGCGTCTGTAGTATGTGTGTATGTGTATATGTGTGTGTGTGTGTGGGGGGTTCAATTCTGGAGGACTGATCCAATAACCTGTGGAATCTGATCATATCTCCAGGTAGATAGTGTCAGAACTGAGCTGAATAATAGGAAATGAGCTGGTGTCCCAAGCATTGCTTGTTGGTATGGAGAACTCTCCATTTCACACTGTAATTGCTACAAGGATCTATTTAATAAAGAAGAGAAAAATAGGACTGGAACTGGTTCTCTAAAAGGACTGTAATGCAAACTGCAATATTTCAGTTGATCTTTCGAAAAACTAAAATAAAAAGAAAATATTATGGAATATAAAGACTGAATGACAGATAATAAAAAAATGTATTCAATGTATCTCCTTAAATAATAATCACACTTAGTACTCTTACAACATACTGGCTATGAATAAGAGCATAAAATATAACACATATCAGCCTTTTTTTTTTTTTTTTCTGTAGGTGTATGATGCAAATTCCCAAGACAGTAGCTCATTAACATTCTAGATTTTGTAAGTATTTATATTGAAGCAATGGCATTGATCTTTAATTTCCTTGGGCTGAGTTGATGATGAATGCAGACTTGAAAAACATCAACATACCGCCAATTGAGCACGACAAAAGTCATTTGTTTCTCTCAGAGGGATATAAACAAGAGGAACTCTTAATTTTTCTCTATGCAAATGCATGCACCAAGAAAGATACAATAATCCTCCTATGCCCATAGCTAACAGATCACGAGACTCACTCCTACATCTGTTACGGTGATCTAAATCAAGCTACTGCAATATTCCTGTTGTTTTTGTTATTTTTTTTTAATATGTTGCAAGCAGTTTTCCCAGTAAGATTAGGTTAGAGCAGCTGGTTATGTCTGAGGAATTCAACCTATTCAATTTAACGTGTATTGAGTACTGTCCTTGGTGCGGGTAGAGAATCAAAGATGTATTTTCTGAGCTCGATTAGAGAACTCGTCTAAGCCCAGGCATAACTATAAGTTGGATATTGTGGTGACAGAAGTGTTATGAAATGGCTCTGGGATGGCAGGAGAGGAGGCAAGATGTTCTAACTAGGTAGATTGGAGGAGGACTTGCAGACATGCCATGGGATCTGCTCTTTGAAGGAGACATAATATCAGAGTGACAGGGAAGGAGAGAACCATCTAGACAGAGAGGATCACTACACAAATATTTTTATTGCATGATCCGCGTTATGACTAGTAATTAGTAAGAGCAGTTTAGTGATAACAGGGCACCACATATGTTGCATATGTTACTTACCAGCATGCCCTTAGTTCCTGGCTGACATTTATTGAGTGATTGCTGCATGCCGTCAACTGGGCTAAGCTGTCTTAGTTCATTTAATCCCCAAATGAACACTACTAGGGGTATGTTATTATCTCCACTTTACAAAAGAAAAACCTGAGGCTTAAAAATGTTAAATGACAGCTAAAAGTGACACAACTGGTTTAGAAAAAGAGGTCAGTTGATTTGAAGGCTGTGCTCTCCTTCACCTTTGAATGATGAAACTAGTTCAGTAACCGAGTGGAAAGTCCCGCTCAAGGCCAATCTGATACCAAAGACTTTGGTCTTGTCTCCTTGCAGTAAGACTCCACCGTGTTGGTAAGACATGGGAGACATGGTTTTTACCTGGAAAGGCTCAAATCCCTGAAGCAGAAAAATATCTTCATAGCAATAATTTTCAAAATTCCTGCTCTAGCAGGAGGGAGGGAGGGACGGAGGGAGGGAGGGAGGGAGGGAGGGAGAGAGAGAGAGAGAGAGAGAGAACAGGCACTTGATCTACACTGGGAATTTCCATGTGACTGTCTCCCTCATCCTTCAGCATTTACATTTCTCTAATTTGACTCACTGAACTCTTCTTCACGATGTTTAACGAGTGCCATTATTCATGTTGTCAGGCATGCCAGAATCTGGAAGACAATCTGACTTTTCCCTTTGCTCATTACTCACATCCATTTGCTGCCCAGATGGTATTGATTTTATTTTCTAAATGTCTATTAAATCAGCCCCCTCTGCCCCATTCCCACCACTAATCAAGCCTGTATCCCCGCTTATCTATGGACTCCTTACAATAAGACTTCTGCTCCTCAGCGTTTCTTCCTCTCATCTGTCATCTGCACCGCTGCCGGAGTTATCTTTCTGGAAACAACCTGATTCTCACTTTTGTGGTTGAATCCTTGAATCCTTACGCAAAACCCTTCACCACCAGTTCTTGGGCATCCTGATAGCATGACAAAGAAGGTCAAGGTTCTCGAATAGATGCCAAGTCCTTCAATCCTGGTTCTGACACTTGTTAGCTGTGTGACTTTGATCAGTTTAACCTCAGTGTCTGTTTTCTCATCTCTGAAATGATGATAATGATATATACGTCATAGACTTGTTTTATGGATTAAAAGAGCTAATACATATAAACTGTTTAGATCAGTGCCAGCAATTACTACGAAGCATTTGCTATCATTACAATCATGAGTCACATGATGACATTTTGGTCAACGACATACCACATACACAACGGTGGCCCCACAATTTTATAATGGAGCTGAAAAATGTGTCATCACCTAGTGATGTCATAGCTGTTGCAATGTCGTAGCAAAACGTGGTGATGCTAGTATAGCACATACAATTACACACAGTACAAGATACTTAATGAAAATGAATGACTATGTTACTCGTTTATGCCTGTATTATATTATACCTTCTTTTTAAATTAAAGTTTATTGGGTGACAATTGTTAGTAACGTTACATAGGTTTCAGGTGTACAATTCTGTAGTACATCATCTATAAGATGTGTTCACCACCCAGAGTCAGCCCTCCTTCCATCACCATATATTTGATCCCTTTTACCCTCATCTACCACCTCCCTTGTACTATACTTTTTATAATTATTTTAGAGTGTACTCTTTCTACTTACAAAAAATAAATAAATACATAAAACAGGTTTTCTGTAAAACTGTATGCCCTGTTATGCCAAAAGCAGTCTCATGCATCTCACGTTTACTGTGTCTCTTGATTGCATCGTTTTCTCTTGCATTTAATTTAATATCATGTTGCTTTGTACAATAACATGTTGTGCAAGCATGTAGTCCAGGAGCAATAGGCTAGCCTATGTAGCCTCGATATGCAGGAGGCCATACCATCTAGGTTTGTCTGAGTACACTCTGTGATGCTCACACAATAACAAGATCGCCTGGTGCCACATTTCTGAGAATGTACCCATCCATATTCAGTGTGTGACTATATTGGTTTATCCCCTGCACACATTCATATGCTGGGGTTATACCATGCCCCTTCAGGCTGCTGGACTCATGCACAAAATACTTTCTCCCTGACATGTCTTTCTCCTTTTCTATCTGCCAAACTCTTCTTATTCTTTAGTGACTAAGTTCTAATATTTTTTATGCCATGAGCCTTCCTTGTTTCCTCTCTACAAAACGAATAGTTTCCTTCTCAGTGTCCCCGTAGAAGTTGTTTGTTTTGTTTTTTCTGACTATGATTATAGCACTTACAACACTGCGTCATAAACCCCCCTTTAAGTGTCAGCCAACCACACCCAGCTCCCTCCCAAGATGAACTTGGCTTTTATTTTGCTCTGTTTACCAGCAGCAAACACAAGGCTGAGAGAAGAGTGGCAAGATCATGATTGAGAAAATGTAACTGTCAGGAGGAGAAACATATGAATGGTAAGGGAAAGCTAGAGGCAGGTTAGTCATAGTTCAAACAATGAATAATAAAGACAGTGGTACTGAAACAGTCAATTCCAATGGGCTTCAGAGGTTAAAATGAAAATATGTAATAAATAATGGGGGCAAGAAGGAAAAGTTACATCAAACACATTGCTTTTGCTTGAGTATGAAGAGGGATAACTTGTTTTTGTGTTGTTAATCTCCTTTTCTCTCCTTCCTCCTTCCTCACTTCATAGGTCTACATATGCTGATCTCTATGCAAAATATTTAGAACATATTTTAATGGCATAATTGCCATGCTGAGTTTGAAAGTAGCAATCAATATATGAAACGGAGCATAAGATATTGAAACGAGCGTGAGGCAGAAATCCTTGTTGCTTATTAGTTGTGCGACTTTATAATTGTTATCATAAGATACAAATAATGAACACGTGCAAATCCATTCTGGAAATTCTAAAGAGCTCTACAAATGGGTGGTATCACTTTTTTTTTTTTTATTGACAGAGTGTTGTAACAGGTTTCTACATAATGAGTTTAATTTTGTCTTGTTTCTAGGGAATGTAGTGCTTATATGTAGATTGCATTTATTTAATCTGGTTGAGGTTTCTAGGACATTATTTAGACCCAACAATATTTGCCAAAACTTAGTTAATGTCATTTGTTATGAAGTGCCTTTTTATTGAACATATGCAGGGAATATATAAGTATTTGAATGAAGTATGCTTATGTATCATCTTTTAAAATTTTAGTAAAAAATTTAATAAAATAACCAGGGTCATTTGTTCACATTACTTTTGGCTATTTATCTTCCAACAGACTAACAAAGTGAATAGCCTTGTCAAATCGAGTTAAACCTTGGCCTGCCTCCAACCCTTGGTCCATTGGGTGAGGACATGGGATAATCTTTATATAGTGCCTGCAGATAGAAGGACAAGGGGCACTTACAATAAAGTGATTTTGATGTTATTTTTTTGACACATTGCTGAAACATGCTTCCTTCACATCCTTTGTATGAAACTTTTTGTCATCTTTCCCAATCTGAAATAACTTGTGGTGACCTCATAGCAAATATCACTAGATGACTAATTAAATCAAGGCATCAGGACTATAGTAGCCTATGACTAAATAATTGCAAAGTGACTTTAAAAGTGTCCTTTGTTAAGCTAACATACATACATATTTTAATACAACATATCCAGCAATTACTTGATGATGATTCAAACTCCTGACCTATGAAAAAACTTTGGAAATCTATGTCCCAACATAGATTCTATTAGATTCTATAATCTATTAGATTCTATTAGATTCTATAATCTGTTATTCTGTAATCTATCCTAGATTATAGAATAGAGACATGTAAAATAGAGACATTTAATAGTAGTAATACTGTAATTATTATTTCCATGAGTATGCCAGGAACTGTGAACCATCTGAGTTGCCAGCCACCATTTCATGGTGCCAGCAGAAGACATGAGACTCCTGTTTCAAAGATGAAGGATGGTTTATTACTTATGACATTAGCAGAAGGCCAAGCATCAGCCTTTTTGTACCTTTTTCCTGAGCCCCAATTCCTATAAAGTGATGTGAAGAATCTAGATGATACCTGCACAGACAGTGTGTTGCATTACTGTCGGTTCATAGCCTTGGGGGTTTGAAACCGGCCCCCATACATGGAATACAAGCAGAGACCCAAGAAAGAGGTGGACCGCTCCAGATTGTAGGTGGCAGGTTTAATATGCAAGAAATTTACTTACAAGGCTTGTCTTGGGTGACTGCCAGTTAAGTAGATCTCTGCACCCGCCCACCAGAATCTTAACTGGGTTCAATCACATCTTCAGTCCAGAGGGTCTCAACACTCATCACTCTCTCAATGGCACATCCCGAAAGAGCTCCCATTGTGGGAAGAGTGGGCAGAACGCACATTCCAAGTACAGGGGAGGCAGTAAGGAGCCTCTGATTGCTGGGGTCCCCCTTGAGGGTCAGCCGATGTCTGCGTCTTCTTGATGACCTCTCACAACAATTACAGGAGAGGAATCCTAAGCTTAGGCAAAGCAAATCTTTTCTAGTGGGAGAAAGCATGGCTGCCCTTCACTACAGATGGAGATATTATGCCTATTTTTCAAAATTGCAAGCAAACGAGCCCTTTGTTCTGGAGGGAGAACCCTCTCTGTCTTTCAAAGATGTTCACTATCCTACCGGCCTTGGAATGATAGTCTGGGAAAAGGGCAGTTAATGTTTTCCTGGCAAGACATGCAGAAAGAGTATAGACCATGGTACATAACTGTGTTCTCCAGGAGACAGTACCCCTGGGCTCTGGGGTTAATCCTGCCAAGATTTGAACATCGTCTCCACTGGTTTATCTCTAACAGAAGGGTATAGAGAAAACTTCATAGTCTTAGCCAACTACTCATAGTTGTCCAAATTTCCTCATCTGTACATGGGGCCAATAAAAACCCCTATTCGAAGAGTTACTGTGAAGATTAAATGGGTTAATACCTAAAAATGCCTTTAGAACTGTGCGTAAATTGTAAGCACTAAGAATTTAGTTAAATTGTATTCTAAATAAAAATTGACATTTCTTATTTTAAAATATCACTTAAGTATTGTAAACATATAGATAGATAGATAGATAGATAGATAGATAGATAGATAGATAGATAGATAGACAGATAGATAGATGTCATAGATTATTTTTTGGAGTGAAAATACCTACACTTATTTTGGATACATGAGATGTTATATCTAAGGCAGCACAATTTATTCCAGATCTAGCCACTTGAGGGTTGAAGCTAATAATATGTTTCTTGCTCTGGGGAAAACTCCTGGAATGGAAAGACTAAGCTTGCTGCTAGATCAACATCCATAGGGTCTCAGGTAGGGAGCGCAAGGGATTACAGGCCCCATTTCCCAGTGTGGGAAATAAAAATGATTCCCACGTATAATAAAGTCCTGAAATCCTAGCTGTGATGTAAATTGTACTCAATTCATTACAGCCCAGCAAAGAAGAAGAATTCGGGTGTCCCTCAGTGACTATTAAGGAAATATAGAGCAACCATGATCAATTTCACACCTCTCAGAGTCATGAGATATATTTGAACTTTGCTACTTAACAAAGGTATGGAAGATTCTCTTTAATGAGGGTTTCCCAACACAGACACGATTAGTGACACTTTGTTTTTTACCCATATGTATCCATTCATTTGTTCCAGCCCCTTATTAACTCAGATTCGACCCCAGCAGTCTCAGACTCATGGGGACCTCAAAAAGCAGGGCTACATTTAATGGCATTCATTCCAGTTTGGTTTGTGATACTGAGATCCTGCCAGATTCATTCTATGGAAGCATAAGCTATCTGTTTAGCTTTTATTATCTCCGTAGTTCTTGTTTGACACTAGCCGCATCCCAGCTGGTCCAGAGTGTAGTCAGGAGATTGCAGACTGTGTGGCAGAGGGTATCAGTCCGTACAGCTGCAACGTCTGGACGCATAGGCCAACAGCTGCAAGCTCACCTGATGAGAAGTACACAGGTACTGGCATTTCTCTCTCCTATTTCACGACACTACTTGGTTGCCATATTTCCATTCTCCATTTCATGCTCTCAGTTAAATGTCTCTTACCTGCACTCTTCAGGTCAATTCTACTACACAGAATTCTAGGCATCTTTTTTTCTCCCCCTTTTAGCTACTCCCTAATTCAGGCTGGGACTAGGGACAGTCTGATTTTCTTCTATATGATCTTGAAAACTCAGCCCCACTCAGCTTCATAATATTGTCCAGAGCAAACATTACAGATTTCCCCAAATTTCAAGAAAGAGGTATCTGGAAATATTCTTTCTGTCTGAAACCTAGAACCTGATATATCTATTGAGGAATGTTTACTATGTCCCTCTCAACTCTTAGGGTCTCCCCAACTTTGACTGTACTTTGCCTGACCCATAGACTTACAGCTTTACCGTTGAGCTGGGACTGGAAGTCTGCCCTGACTGAAATAGTGTCTCATTCCTGGGGATTCTCTCATTCATTTGGCCTTTGCTAGATAGACCTCCAATTTCTCAGAAGATTGAACTCTGATCGGCCTTTGTTAGGACTGGCTGCATGGAGTTCCAGTGGAAATTTCTCCCAAGCTCTGCCATCTGGCTGCCAGGACTGTCACCACCTGCATATTCCCATAGCCTCGCCCCTACCTCCTGGAGCAGACACTCTGGGATATAAATGTTAGCCAGAAAATGTGTGAGCTCTCCATGGTCCTGGGGGCACTATACTTTGATTTGCTTTCTTTTCCTATAATGAAGGCAAGTGTTCCAAACTTATTCCAGGCAAGTATCATATAACTTATATTTTAAGGCCCCTGAGGGAGGACAATTTATGATGTTATTAAGAAGAACCTAGCAACAGTTTAGTGCCTTTTTAATAGTGGGTTCTTTCTTAGTTCACTCAACTTTGTAGCCCCAGGGAGCTATAAATGGAGGGCAATAGCAGAGCAAAGGGGTCAGTGCTGAAGCTTCCTTTGTTCCTGTTAGCAAACCACCTGCTGAGTTTCCAGAATAACTTCTTGCAAAGCTGTTTACCCTGTGTTTTTTCAAACTGGCCCCAGGTATGGATTACGCTGTTTAGGAACCTACAAACATTTAAAAATTTTGCAAGCAACCCGAGCTTCTAGTTCACCTTAATACAAAACCAAATGAACACAATGTTTGGGAAGGGTCAACATGGACTCATCAACTTTTAAAAGATAAAAATAAAGTAACAAAGAGAAAGAGCCAATAGCTTTATTTTACGTGAATTCTGACATAAACAGTTTGTATGTCAAAGAGATTTGCCTTTTGAAATTAGGCAAAATATAAGGGTGGGGTACATTCTTATTTACATAAAATCATTTAAAATTCATTGTGATTTATTTTTGAATGACATCCATGCTCCAAGTTGCATGTCATGAGAAAAAAACAAACAAAAAAAAGACTTCAGTTCCCAAAGCATCATTGATGTTGTGGGCCTGAGACCAGGACCGAATTTCCTGCTCCGTTTCAGTTAGTGTCGGCGTTTATTATGTAAGGTATTTACTCGTTACCGTCTCTCTCTTTGGCATCTTGGCTGCCCTGGACTTTCTTTGATAGGAAGAAAATAAGGAATATTTTTATTAACACCGCAGGGAAAAGCCCCAGTCTCTGTCCAATACAAGCAATAACAGGCTAAGCACGGAGGCCTAGACGATCCAGTTTGATGCACAAATACGTAGTGGTCCGGATGTTTGACTTTGGGAAAGCTACTCATCGCTCTGAAGCTTTAAGTATCTTTCTATACAAATATAATAAGACTAATGTGTATATGTGCATGCACGTGCATGCACGTGTGTGTGTGTGTGTGTGTGTGTGTGTGTGTGTGTGTGTGTATGTGTGTGTGTGTGTTTGGATAGAGGTTGTTTCCTTAAAAGGTTTCACATTTGGTAACTGTTTTCATTAGTGTAACAAATACACTCAGGTAACTTCAAAGCATGATCTAAATCTTGTGGATCTTTGGGTGGATCTTCATGTCAGCACCCACAAGCTGCACTGGCTGAAGTTTCCCTGGACACAAAGGGCCGTGGAGCATGTTTCCATGACCTCTGCTTTTGCATATTAGGGCAACATGGGCACTGAACACAGCAGGGGACCCACTTCTACACTCATCTCTTGGCCTCACGTGCTAGGGCTTTCCAGCTCCGGCTTTGACACAGTCAGTGACTCACACTGCATCCTGGGGTAACTACTGCAAAGTCCCAAATCAGAAGTGTCTTCACAGCAGAAAGGCAGCTCTGACACCGGCACATCTGGCACGGGGAGCATACGGCTCAGTCTCCAACCCACAGTACCGCCCAGCAGCACGCCGGGCACATGCGGGGGAACGGAGCCGTGAGACGACTGATGCAGCGCTGCCGTGAGGCTGTCGCCGTCACTTTTAGAACAGGGCCCCCTCCTTCCAACTAGCTGTGCTGAACGCCCTTGGAAGACGTTCTCTCCTTGCTCCAGTCCTGTGGGGCATAACCTGAACGTAGCTAATGCCACACGCGAGTTCCGGGCCCGTTCGGCGTAAACACGTCTGCCGGTCTCGTGTGCGTCCTGCGCATGAAGGGGGCGGTGGTGCTCGTGCTGAGTTGTTAGGGCCCTTTCGATGCTTCTCGATGGCTGTGCTTAACGCCCTGTGGACCGGCGTCGGTCTATGAGCCATACTCTCAGGCGCCCGATAATTACCACTCAACCCCCTACTTCCTGCTGAGAAATGTCCATCGGCTCTCTTTTCCTAACAGGTTTAAATATATTTAAATAGGTTCAAAGGCGTTTTAAAACTCTCAGCGAGGTTGTGTCCCATAGCATTGTCTTTAATTCATTGTGATAGTTCCTACCACGTTGACTGGTATTTTTCTGATTACCTGCCTGTCTACTGGTTGAACGTTCTGACCCTGGAGGGCAGCCATAGGGTCGTAGACATGTGTATCCCCAGTATGATCAACAAGAAGACCTCAGTAATCTCACTGGGACACTTGGTGTATATTTATTAAGAACGTGCTATGAGGCAGGGCCCATGCTAAGCACTAGAAATGTGGTGATCAACAAAACTGACAAAAACCCCTCCCATCGTGGAACTTTAATTCTGTTGGAGGAGACAAGACAATAACGGAGATTTTTTTAAGAAGTAAAATGTGTATTTTCTTAGTTAGGGGTAATTAATAAACAGAAAAATATAAAGCAGGGGCAGAAAGTTGCTGACATTTTGTAAATGTTTTCTGGATCATTGAAAGTAGAGGCAAGTCAAAACTCCTTCATCATCTGCATAAAACAGTACCTTTCCTGCCCCATCACTTCTGTGACCACACACAGTGACATGCTCACAGGAGCTGAGTATGTCTTTGAATCTAGTATTTCACTATGGAAAGCTTTCTCCCATTTCTACCTAGGAAATGCTGGTTTACCATTTAAGACCCAGCTCAAATTTTATCTCTGAGAAACCACCCCTGAATCCACAGGAGGGTGATAGTTCCCTACTCGCAAGACATTCTCAACATAACTGTGATTTAGGTCTGATCTCATTGACTTGGATTATTTGCTTGTGACAAGCTGTCTGCAAGAGTCTGCAAGGGTTGGAAGGCAAAGGGCTTGTTTTTCTTCCCTTCTGAATTCCCGCTGGCAGTGTGAAGCCTAAGATATCAGGGGAACTCAATAAACATCTGTCGAAATAAATGCAAAGTAAAACGAGTAAAGGAAATCTAAGGGATATGGGAACTTCCTGTTTCTTAGTTTAGTGAATTTTGTGAGTTGTGTCCTTATCAGAAAATAACACAGTTGGACTATATTAGTTTAAATACTTACACTGATACTTCTCTGAATACAATATTACATTTTTTGGAATATATGAATGCAAGATAAGAAATATATTTTTAAAAACCGTTTTTCCCCCCATCTTTGACATATGTATCTCCTCAGACTCAACATTTAAAGATACAAGTGATGATATTCTTCTAGAGCTCAGGTAAAAAAATATATATATAATGAATTGACTATTTAAAGTCTTGCTTCTGTAAAAGTGAATATGCCAATGTTCTCATATGTGACCTCTTAAATTTCTCACATGGACCCAATGAGGCACTGTTCCATCCCTGACTGATTGTGTGACCTTGAAACAAGTTTCTTATCTTCCTGGAAGTCCCACATATTCACCTGTAAAAGGGTCATAAGTATTTGTTACAGTAATGTTGCACAAGTTCAGTGACTGATATTTAGCCAGTAGTCAAGGTTTTCTATTCTTTTCCCTCTGTTTAGTAGGCCAGGAAGGTATGTGATACATTTAAAGAAGATTATCCTTTAGATATCGTGTTTCCCCGAAAATAAGACCTAGCCGGACCATCAGCTCTGATGCGTCTTTTGGAGCAAAAATTAATATAAGACCCGGTATTGTATTATATTATATCATATTATATTATATTAGACTTGGTATTATATTATATTATTATATTATATTATATTATATTATATTATATTATATTATATTATATTATATTATATTACATTACATTATACCCGGTCTCATATTAAAATAAGACTGGGTCTTATATTAATTTTTGTTCCAAAAGATGCATTAGAGCTGATGGTCCAGCTAAATTTTATTTTTGGGGAAGCATGGTAGTAAAATAATTACAAATTTGTAATTAAATAAGTCTTTTTCAATTATCTGAAAATGTTACCAAAAAATGGGTCCTCTGGAAAGAATTCAAGGATGCACTGAATAAGCCAAACAAATAAACAAACAAAGCTAAGCAAGTAGAGGATTTACTAAAAGAAAAGGAGATAGTACACTCCCCAAACAGTGGAAGTGGGCAAGCCAGGAGAACAACTTGCCTGAAGAACAAAGAGGCTTAGGAATTTGTTGCTCTTAAGATGAGGGCTTGGAATATTCAAGATTTAGGAGTGGTGTTATAAGAATTGGACAATTAAGTTCGTGAACCTTCCACCTTGTAAGCACACAGTGAAAAGTTTATGAACTTAATTGTCCGTCTGTCTTCATAGGCATTCCCAAGATGGGTCCTCACTGATCACTCCTTCCCCATGGGAGGTGGGATTCCCTTGTCTTTATTTGGCCCTTGTTGGAACTGTCATGGTGACACGGGGTGGAGATATTACCCCGCCTGCAATGCTAATAGCATTATAATCCGTTACAATTAGCTAAAGTTCACCTTGAGGGACAAGATGGCGTCCTGAATCTAGTTCTGGCCTGTCTGGTAGCTGCCCCTTTTCTTAAGGATGATCTCATCGCCTACTTCCTTTGTGTCCCCTTACCTCCTCCTGCCTTTCTTCCCCTCTCTCTCCCCACAGCACTATTCTTCTGCCTACAGTAATGAAAATTTCAACTCATGTGAAAGGTGTTGTCCCCCTTGAGGTTGGAGAGCTAGATGGAGTGAACACTGTGTCATCATAATTACGTTCTGCATAGTATTATTCAGAACAGATTTATTGTATTGATTAATGTAGCATGCTGATACAGGGGACTAACTTTGATCATCTTGAATTTGTCTGATAAAGAACCTTAAGAAGGTAAAATTGAAGACCTCCGAGAGAGCAGTCTTAGGGTCTCCAGCCTATATGCACATCAATGCTCGTATCCTCACCTTGCAGTCAAAAAGTATGGGGTGCTCTGCTAGCTTCTGTACGAAGATATTAATAGCAGAGTTAACAAGGTCACAGAAGTATTTACACTCTAACCACAGTGATGAAAATTAAACAATAACACAAAGACTCCCATGCTGCACAAATTCCTTCCTTGCCTAAAACCATATTTAACACAAACCATTTAGGAAACACACACACACACACACACACACACACCCTCGATGATAGTATTAAAGAGAAATCCACGTCATTTTGGTAAACGATCTCATATTTTTCTTATTTTCATATTTTGCTTGGTGTGTTAGAAAAAGAAATAATTTTACTTCAAATGATTCTATCTTTGTATTCATGAATAAACCATTTAACTTCTCTAAGAATCAGAATGCAATTTTTAGAATGGGGGAAAATAATGCCTGCTGTATCCATTGGAAAAGACTGGTCATGTTGTAATAACAAATGACCCCAAGTCTTAGTGACATGATGACGAATGTGTATTTCTTGCTCGCTCTACATGTCCGTCACAGGGCATGGAATGATGGAGCTGATCACTGAAATGTCTCAGAGTCCCTGGCTGGTGAAGCAGCTGATATCCGGAATATTGCCAGTCACTTGTTAGTGGAAAGGAGTGGAGAAAGCATGACATTGCCTCAACATGACACATATCACTTCCCTTCCTGGTTCATTGGCTAAAATCTAAAATCTAATCATAAGTCCTCACCAAACTTCAAGCAGACAAGGAAATGATTTTTTTTTTTTTGAAATAAAATTTAAACATGTGCCCAGAAGGAAGGAAAGAGCCAGAATATTCACGAGCAGCCTTGTGACAATCACCCCTGCCCTACCATCTTCACAGGATAGTGTGAGGATCTAATTAGCAAACTGTGTGAAAAGATTTTGCAAATTAAAATAAAACAAGCAAAAAACCCCCGAAAAACTATAGAAATATAAGATATAGTAATATTATAGTAATATTATTAAAAATATGTAAGTATTGAAAAATTAGAAAGCAGAATGTGGCACTCCAGATTCCTATTATTGATTGAGGACTTAAAATATTTTCTGGGCTGGCTGGCAGTCATGTGAAGAACAGAGGACCATACATTCCTGCAATTTCATACTTTTATCTTGAGACAAACTCTCTTCCCCACCTGTGCACTTAATAGTACGTCATGTTCATATTCCCACCCCTCAGATTAATTAGGACCTACAGCTGCGACAACGTTTTCCCATCAGTGGTTCCATCACGAGAGCGGCGCAATGTTGATGATAACAGCTGGCATTTTACCATTTGTCTCACTTTGCAATTTTTACTTTCTAATTGTAGACATTTCCTCACATATGTTAATAGGAAGCTCACATGGAAAATTAGGAACAAATAATGCACAAAGGTTAAGACTCTGTAGTAGCTGAGTTTCCTGAGGTTACAAATGATATGAGATGCTGAGCAAATTCAAAAGTCATTTGAATTTCACTTCTTCAGATGAATATCAGCAGAGTATGCTGCCATTACACAGATAGGGTATTATCACACTGAAAACCCCAAACTATAAAGTGGATTCTTCAAAACAGTCTAAGAGGTAAAAGGTACTTTAAGAATCTCTTTTAGTCTTCTGTAATCTGCTATATTTTCTATGCAAATGAGAGGAGGGGAGAGAGTGAACCAATTCTTTGATATTCTCTGTTTGTATTCTATGTTTTTATGCAGCCTCTCCATATATAATTTTTCTGATGTCTGCTGCTTCTATTTACCACTTTTCCACTTTCTCAAGCTTGCCAGCCTTCTTTACTTTCCACTTTTTTCTTTTTGCAAATGACCAAAAATTTTAGGCAATCATCTCTGTAAGCTTTGCTCTACTTTTTCTGTTATAGCTTTGTGATATGTCCCTGTTTTTGATTTTCAACTTGCCCTGTAGAAGTAGACAAGTGATCCACACCTCATAACTTACTGGACATTATCTGAAATCAATTAAAATCAATTAACACACATGTATTAGACCTCTACTTCATGCATACACTGGCTAGTCCCTGAGAAGAGTAGAAACAATCATCCCTTGGTCTTTTCGATAAATCAGGTGTGTAATAATGGGTTTGTTTATAATAATGAAGGCAGGTACTATTTTCTTTTTTTTTCTTCCCTGTCCCCCTCAACTCTGATTCAAGTTGTTGTTTCTCAGTCTAGTTGTGTAGGACACAGGTCCCTGGCCCATGCTGGTATTATGAGCCTTGAGCTCCCCCCGGCTGAGGCAGTCGATCGCTGGCTGTCAGTCAGCCGCTCACAGCAGCTCACGGCAGCTCACGGCAGCTCACACCGGATACCGGCCACTCATGCTGGCTGCCAGCCATGCTAGCATTAGGAGCACAGTGCTCCAACCACCTGAGCCACTGGGCCACCCTAGGCAGGTACTATTTTCAAGTACCTACTATGTATTCTAAATGACATTAAACAGTTTTGCTCTGTGTATTTCAGTTTAGTCTCACAATGACTGACAATGAGAGAATCATTATTATTTCTATTTTTTATGTGTGAGGATACCCATGTTTGTATTGCTTAAGAAAGTTGCCCTAAATTATGTGTTATTACGTGACAGAGTCTGGAAACCAGTTCCGTCTGACTCCAGATTCTAAGGAAAGCTCAAACCATGGGACTGACATTCCTGACCTGGGAACAAGGCATTTATAGATTTAGATTAAACAATGAAGTATTAAAGAATAGTCTACTTCAATAATACAGAAGGCATCACAGTCCAGTTTGTGATTTGACAAGTATGTACTGAAAACAATAAATGGTATCATTTGCCTAAAAAGACCAGAGGAATTAGAATGCTCTGGAATTTGTTATACAGACTTTAGTTATGAGAGTTTTATTTATCTTACTATAAGTTGTCCCATCACTGAGGTGAACCAGACAAGTATACTGGGATGACACTAAATTCAAGAAACCTCCTCTTTTCCCCCTCATTATTTGCTGTTCAACCTTCTGCCAGTTATTTATGTTGCCTGAGCCTCTGTTTTCTTGCTTATAAACTGGAAGCAATGTAACTATCCTACCTATTACATCGAATTGATGAGATAGGGGATATGAAAACTGGTAACACCTAAACTGGTATGAGGACCTTTGTAAGTTTTAACAATTTGATCAAATGGCAAGGATTTGTAGGTTCTATGGGTGTTACCTCTTTATTTACACTGTGTTAGCTTTTCCTGGAAGAGGAAGGTGGGTCCTATATTGTGAGACGACAATTTTAAAACCCAGGAGATACTTTGCTCCCTCTGAGCTGTTGTTATAACTGACTAGAAAGATAGAGGAATGATTGCCTGCTGGTTGAATGACGCAGAGAGATGGTTACGTGGACAGCAGGAGGGGTGGCTCAGACACCAGAGCTGAGTCAATGGTTAATACATTTTCCTTCCTTCCTTCCTTCCTTCCTTCCTTCCTTCCTTCCTTCCTTCCTTCCTTCCTTTCTTCTTTCCTTCCTTCCTTCCTATATCCATTCATTAAAAAGTGTTGATTGTTCAGTCCGGGAAAGTCATTATGATAGATGGAGTGATATATGGGACATGGCCCTTGCTTCAAAAAAAGTATGTTCTAGCACAGAAAAAAATATGTAACCCAAGGTATAAAGACGGAAGAGTTTTGAGAGAGGTGTGGATGAATATGAATAAGAATTCAAAAAAGTTACAGATTGAAAGGAATGGATAAATCAAGAAAGGCTTTGTGAAAGGTTATATTAGAAGACAGAATACTGCATTTTCGAAGGTTTGAAGGGGAGGAGAGGGCAAAATCCTTTTGGTCCAAAGCCACCTGTGTTGAAGGGCGTATTTGGAGGCTATTGTGGTTCCTTGCTGAAATGTGATCTTTCTTGCCTTTCTATTAGTCAGCTCCTGGAATGATGTCCCATCTCATGGCAACAAGCTCTGGTGGGAAGAGGGCTTATGCCTGGGTTCTCACACTGATCGCCCCGTGTGAGATCGGCAGGTTACTTACTCTCTTTAAGCCTCACCAGATGTATCTATGAAATGAGAATCACAATGCTTATTTTGTAGGGGCACAAATCAAGCTCAGGAGACGTTTGTCTACTGAATGAATGGGTACTATAAGTAGAATTCAGGGACTGGTGGGGGTATGTTTGTGTGTACAGGGGAATTAGATGAACTCTGAAGTCTTTTTTAGCTGATTAGGGTTACCTTTTTTAAATTTTGGTGTAATAATATTAAAATATTTTGACATTTAATAGAATGGAGCAGGAGAGTAGAGAAGCCGGCTGTACAACATGGCAATGCTAAGTACACAGTAGTTGAGAGTTTACTTGAGTACCTCTTCAAAGTCATTACCTTATGTGACCTCACACTACCCTTTTGCAGGGAGGCCTCCATGTGAGAAACAGTATAGAAACTTCACTGATGAGATAAAGTTTCCACACAGGGGTTTTACGTCAAAATACATATTTTCAGAGCTATCACTCTTTAACATATTTAGCAACTGCATGGATGATCTACTATCCCTGAACTAAAATTACTCTCTCTATAAATAATCTGCAATTTGGCAGGATTTTGTGCAGATGCCTCTGTGTCCTCCTCAGTGTGTTTGTGTGTGTTTGTGTGTGTGTGTGCATTTTTTTAACATTTGCATTTTTTAGGAACGTCACAATTATGAATGTCACATTTTGGCAAGGTCATGGGCTTGTGGTGGTCCAGGAACATGTCTTGGTATTTCTAATTGGTTACAAAGTAACACATTTGCCAATGAGCCACTTCTACTGTTTAGTTTCTGAGCTGCCTCTTTCCAGTGGGTTGCCCTCACTCTAAAATCTCGCTTGACTTGTTGAGGAAATTAGTTGAACTATATTGGAGACTTTAGTTATGGGTGAAGAAATCATACCACTCCTTTTATTCTAAATGATCCATCTTAAAAACTTTATCATGTGGAGTTCTCTCTTTTGTGATTTCTTTAAATAAGACAGGGCACCTACTGTGTAGCCCGACAATCATCTCTAATGCATCTTTTGGAGCAAACATTAATGTAAGACCCAGGATTATTTTGCTATAAGACCCAGTTATATAATATAATAATATAATATAATATAATATAATATAATATAATATAATATAATATAATATAATATAATATAATATAATATACCAGGTCTTATATTAATGTTTGCTCCAAAAGACACATTAGAGCTGATTGGCTAGGTCTTATTTTGGGGGAAACAGGGTACTGAGAATCGTCACTGTATCATATCCGAAGCCCACATTTCACCTTCTGCTGCACTGTGACCTCCCCCCCCTCCACTGGGGACTGTGGAGAAACACGAGTCTGCCACTAAAAAGCTAGCTTCAGTCTCTAGCTGAGAAATTTTAGAGCTCTACTATGACATTACTCATGTCAGAATCAACTAGAAATCACCTTATTTTACTGAGATTCTGAGCTAAATGGAAAAATAAAAAGAACTCTGACATGGATCTGGTTAGATGACTGTGAATAAATAACTGGATCCCACAATAAAAGTGTATTTTCCCTTTTAAAACATTGGCTAAATAAAACAATCTTCAAGAAGAATAAAATACAATCACCATGAAAATAGAACTATTTTGATCATCATTTAATATTTCAATATTCTCCCTCATGTATATGTTACCAATATTATAGCCTTTTATGCATATACATGTGTATGCTTTTATATATGCATGTATGTATGTATAAAGTTCTTAGGAAAAGTAGAATTTGTCTAAGACTCCTAACTTAAAAGCTTGGCTTTTAATTCACTTGGCATGCATTCTATATCTAATTATCACAAATTTTAGATGGAATTCAGTGGTACAAAAATGTAAGGGAAATGTGTATCTGTGTGGTTAACCAATCTCAAAAAATCTTTAGTACATGAGAATTACACATAAAATGTAATATATAAGCAATATTTTATGTATATAAATGATATGATCTAGAAACAATATTACATATATATATTTTACATGATAAAATACATTTGAGGATGGTTTCTTGATTTAACACTCCTAGGGAGATTTACATTTATATTAGTATATCAAATGCTCTCAGGTATCCTGCAGTAAGACACCCTTTTGGTGTTATTTAATCTGGAGCTGGAGTTACTCAAAATTATTTGACCCTGAGCAATTTTTTTCATGGACATGCTAACTGCACTAGGTTTTGGCAGAAGGGGTGTTCTGTTCTTACTTCTGGAAATACTGAATGAGATACTTAGTATAATTTTTCTCATTTACTCTTGCAACATCTCCACAGGTTATTTTAGGGAATATCTGTTATTTTATTGTTGCTAAGCAAAACCTGGTGTTTTTTTTTTTTTTTCTGGCAAAACAAAACCTTGAATTTCCTTTGGGGGAAAAAAAGTCACTCTTCCCTGCCCCCCAGTATCAATTTTAGATGCAGGCCTTATGTGACTGAATGAACACCTCATTCATATAGTCATTTGTTTGTTTATTCATTCAGTAAAATGTATGCAGCTTTATCTGAATGCCAGGCACTTTTATAGGTATCTGATATATAGCCTCAAACAAAATAGAGAACAAGTTGCAGTGATAGAATGTACACACAAGCAATGCATAAATGAAATATAAAGAAGATCAGAGAGTGACAAATGCTCTGGTAGGGGAGGGAAACCATGGCTTTGTTGCCCATAGTGATTTATGGGGAGGAAAGGGGACGATTTCAGAGTCCTGAGCTTCTTTGCTGCCTAAAATAAATAGGATTCAAATAATGAGATTGGTTCTGAGGTATTCATTCAATAAATATTTATTGAGTGGCTACCATAGGCTCGGCACGGTTTAGATTTATGGACATGGTAATAGTAAAATGAAGATCTCTGATCTGATGGATCCAGTGCTATGCTGGAAAATGTTTGAGAACTTGCTCTTAAAAAAAAATAATCGAAACAAACCCTGATTTGGAGCATTTGTGGAATTTTGTGATTTAAACAACTTGCATGACCAACTAACTGCAAGTTACCACTTGAAGACAGAGTTGGAAATTGATATACACAATCAGCTCCTATATGAAGGTAAAGGCACCTGGAGCACGTCATTGCATGTACTTTATATCCTACCATATCAATATAAGTGTGCTAAGCGATTAACACACACACTAAAGGTGACAGATACCGATAAATGAGAGAAATTAGAGTAGCATACAGGGGAATCCAAATGCTGAAGGGAGGGGGATTAGAGCGCAGTCCTAAATATGGAAGCTGAGACTGATTCCACTCTGAAAGTGCTGTTTCAGCAAAGACTTTAAGAATTGTAGAAACACGGACAATCAGATGCGAAGGGCAAGAGTCTTGTAGGCATGAGGACACCTAGAGTAAAGGCTCTAAAATGGGATCACATGTGGCTGTGGTGAGGGACAGCTGGGAGGCCAGTATGCCTGGGGCAGAATGAGTGAAGGGGAGAATCATAGGCGAGCAAGGGGCCCAGCGCATGTGTAGTCTTAGCGACCACTGAAAGGGACTTCAGACTTTACTTTCGGTTAAATTGGAGGCCATTTTGGAGTTTGGAGCACAGGGTTGACATGACGTGACTCTTGTTTAAAGAATCATTCTAGTTGCTAAGCTTAGAATAAAGAATAGACAATGAAACCAGTTAGGGTTCCCTCAAGTGTTCCGACTAGGGTGGTAACAGCAGAAGTGATGGTTAGTAGTGGATTCAGGATACATGTAGATAGAAAATCTGATAGGTTGGAGGTATCCTATGAAGGAAAAAGAGAGGGTAATGATGATTCAGGGGAAAGATGGGGTTGCCATCAAATGGAATTGGGAGGACTGTGTAGAGTGGTGGGGGTGATAGGGTGGGGTGAAGATGTCACTTTTAGACATGCTGAGTCTGAGACGGTTTTGGCAACCATGAGTGGATATTGAGTAAGAAGTTGGATATAAAATCTGGAGATTGGGGCTAAGGAGGAATATTTTGTTTCTTCTGTGTGCAGATGATTTTAAAGCTGGGTGTCTGGAGAGTGTTGCCTAATGAATAAGTGCAGGTTAAAAAAAGAGGACCAGAAAACATATTTTAGTGCACTGCAATACTGAGAGTGAAGGGTGAAGCAGAGGTTTCTGCATAAGAGATTAAAAATCATTGGTCAGCGAGGTAAGATGAAATCCAGGAGAGTGTGATGTACTGGAAGTGAAGTGAAGACTGCCTGTCAAGGAGAAGTACCACCTATTTCAAATGACACACAGGGCCACCTAGCATGAGGTCTAAGAATTGACCAGAGAATCTAGTAATCTGGCAGTTATTGCTGGCATTTGCAAAAATCATTTCAATAGGTAGATGATGAGAAATTTTCTTAATGAGAGATAGGAGGGGGAAAAAACGGATATCAGGGCACATTTTAGAGTGAGACTGTGATTTGTGGAGGGAGTCGTGTCACCTTTCTCAGTGTACTCAAAGTTTGATACAATCTATTCAATGCTATCCTCAAAGGGGACATGTCCCTGGAGAATGGCAGCGTTATCTAGACAGTTAGAGGCTTCTGAGTTCTTCTGTGACTCCTGCTCTGAAGTGATTTGGCTGGAGAGTGCTGGTCTTATCTAGAGTTTGCACCTGTAGCTCTCTGCTTCTGTTTTCACTTCTGCTGATAGAGATGCAAGTGGAGCCAACCCTGGAGACCAATGGTTAAGCTAATCCATGTGTTTCCTTTTTCTAGTCCAGTGAGTAGATAACACCCCAATGAAAGTTGGGTCCCCATTTTTGGCTCATCTACTGGAGGAGAAATGCTCTTTCACTGCTGGATTTGAGTCTTGTGGGGTGATGGGATATCTGGTTGGTACAGTGATCTTATGCTTGCCTGGGGAGAGCCTGGAGCTAACAGAGGTCACCAAGTGGATCCACCGTAGAGCCAAGAGAGGGATAGAAGATGAGCTTTCTAGTCATCATTAAGTCTGAGTGCAGCCTCCCCTAACTCTGACCTTTCATTTCCCTAAGCTAATACATTCCCTTTTGGGCATACGCAAGGTCAAATCAGATTTTCTGTGAGGTTTCTAACTGATCCAGCTAGGAATTATTATCACCAGACTGGTACAGATGAGAAAACTGAGGATTACTTTTCAGTGACTGACTCAATGTCTAAATTCATGCAACTGATGAATTAAACCAGGTATATCTCAGGGCCACACACTGTTCCTATTCTACTGAGGAAAAAAAAAAAAAGTAAAGAAAAAAAAAAAAAAAAACTAAAGAAAAGAGATAAAGAACTAAGAACTAACTTTCTAATTATCTACAATTGGGAGGGACTCACGTGACTATTTTTTATGATACTCTTACACGTATATTGTACTTTACAGACAGGTTAACGTGCCCACGGGAAGGAGAGGGTTTGATCAGCGAAAGAGAGAGTATGTTTGGTTTTGGATTCTGCACCCCAGCTTCAAGCTTCTTTCAACTCCACCTGATACTGCTGACAGAACAAACAAACCAATGAAAATAAATTTAAAAACAGAGAATTAGACATTAGAGGAAATGGGGGGGGGGGAAGCAGTGCTTGAATACCTCTTCAAAAGGACTTCTACAAAATTTAATTAGGGCAGAAGGCCAATTAAGGTGGCATTCATATTTCCCCTACATTAGTGTTGAAAAGGTAGAGGAAATCACACATGTTTGGGTTAATGACTGAGGATAATATATGTCATGGAATTTGGGGTCTTATTAAGAAAACCAGTGAAGCCTAAATTCTACTTAATGATACTTCCTGAAGAAGAACTGATGCAAAAGGGAACTAACTAGAGAGAGAAGACTATGGATCGCTCTTAGCCTTACTGAGTGAGTTGATGGCAATTTGGGAGAACAACAGGAAAAATAGACAAGTACAATACATGAAGGGAGGAGTGAAAGGTTAGTTAATAAAATCATGTAGTTTAGTATCTACTATCTGCTATACGTACTATATGTACTAGAGTATGTTGTGGGATGTCTATAACTTACAAAGAATCAGATTATCAAGCCTCAGAAAATAAATTAGTAAATAAATCTACACATACAGCAACAAAGAAGTGGCAGGCAGGCTCACCTAATGTTAAGATATAAAACAAGTCGTGCTGATAACAACTCACTTCAACTTAGCAGCGCCATATTGTGTGGCATTGAAAGTACATGGTGGGAAGGTCTGAATTAGTCAGAAGAGGATTATTGATCGATCTGTCTCTCCTGGGGATTTCAGGGTGATGTGGTCATATGTGGACTGCATGCTGTCTCCAGATCTCGTATCCTGGACCCATATTTCCCACGAATGATACCATTTGGTCCTCATAACCCTTCTGCTGCACTCAGTTATTATTTCTTATTCCAGGCCAGCCTCCTTTCACTTCAGAAGAGTATCCCCTATTTTTGGCAAATTGCTCTAGCCCCTCTTCAGCCTAATAGCTCCAGAGGAAGCTGCCAATCACAGTATCCCACTCTACTAACTGTGGGGATTGAGGAAGTGAGACAAATTGGGCCAGAGGCCTCCCTAGGATTTTTTGAGTTACAGCTAATAGAGGAATGACTGTCCCTTCTTGGTGTGTAAAGTGGAGATGTGAACTTTGAAGCAGTTGGGTGCTTGTCCTGACTCCCTGTCCCCAAATGTAGAAGAAGCTTGTCTACAATCAGAGATTTGAGGCCAAAATTCAGAGAAAAGCAACAATAAGAGGGTGTGAGACCATCCTGAAGGCTTTTCGACTTCTGACTTGAGTTGTCTACGAGGCTAGTTTTTTTCTGATGTTCTGTGGCTTGATTGCATAAACTTATAAAATCCATTATCACCTGAAAGGAGTTGTTTTGGTTTCTATTGCCTGCAACTTTAAGTCATGACCAATTCAAACATTACAGTAGTGGCAACCTTTCTTGTGCTGTGACTGTGGTCACCAAGCCTCGATGAAGCTAGTTAACCTGCCAAAGTCGCTTCTTTTTCCTTTTTTATAGTTATAGGCACCTCCTCAGCTACCCATGTGGACAGCTCCTTCGCTTTATTGAGAAATCTGCTGAAATGTCACCTCTGCACAATGGACATTGCTGATCACCCTAATTCAAAGGGCACCCATGCTTTCCCATCTCTGCAACTCTCTTTTCATTTACCCTTCATCATTATTCTTCAGAACACTCACCCGTCCTAAACTGAAACTTAAATAATGTCATCAGTCTTTTCTATTTTTCTTCTAATCATCTGTTGTCCCCTCTACACACGCGAGAGTATGAGCTCAGAACTCAGATTGTCTTATTTACAACTATACCTCCAGGACCTAGCATTAGTATGTCAATAAATATTTTTGAACGACAATGAATAAGCATATTAATAGTTTAAATAGTAGAGTGTTTTTTCCTGATCTGCTACTTGTGTTTTTGCTTACTAATAATTAGAGATTTTTTATTATCAGCTTTGATGATGATTTCTTATTCATTGTAATGAAGAGTATTCCATTATATGAATGGAATATAACATATTGAACCACTTCCCTTTGGATAGATCTTACAATCTTTTGTTATTAATGGGAAAAGCCACAACAAATCTCATTTTTAAACATTTCATAGTTATAAGTGAGTCTAATTATAGAATGCATTGCTAAAATTTTGAATTTGGGGGTCGGGAAGTATGGCCATTTGATATTTGCTGCCATTTTGCTTTCCACTTGAGTGTGTAACAATTTACACTGTAACTAGTGATAAAGGAGAATGCCCAACTCCTTGCATTATACTATTTTATCATGTTTTTGCTCGTTCTCAATCTGATAGGTGAAACATGATGTATCGCTTCAGTTTTATTTTTGCATTTTTCTTATGAGTGAGATTTATTATCTGATGTTTATGGCTGGCTGTGTTTGCTCTTCTGTGAAATTTTGTTTCGCTGATTATTCTCATGAGCTGTTGGTGTTTTCTTATTAATTTTTGTTAACTAAACATTAAGGAAACATGACCTTCACTTGCAATATGTGCTGGAAACATTTTATCCAAGTTATTGTTTGAGTTTTTACTTCACTTTATTTTTGCCTTGCAGAATGCTTTATATTATGTATATTGTTATTTAAAAAATGTTTGTGGTTGCTGGCTTTCATCATTATTAAAGATATATATTCCAAAATTATTTATGAAATGAAAATCCTCCCAAGTTTTTATCTTTTCTAAATTTAAATATTTGAATTCTTAACTCATTCTATATATTTTTTAACTTTTATATAAAATATCATGCATATTCAACTTTACACCATAAACATGAAAAAGGAAGGCATAGCCTATTGTTTCAGGGATTAGAATTCAGTGACATAAAAATAACTAAATAAGGTGTTAAGTTTTACATGCTGTTCCTTATATGCATGTATGTCAAACACTGAGAAAACTGAAATAAATAATATGTTTCTATTTCCTTCCTTGGTATTTACTATATTTTTTCTACATTAACATTGGTGATACATTCTTAACTAAGTATATATTTAGAACTCCTTGACCTCTAGGAGAACATGTGAGTTTTATCCATAAATGTCCCTTATTTTTCCTTATTTTTTAGCTCGTTCTTGAATAATACTAAGGTTTTAGTCCATCCCTTCATCTACTTTTTTTTCCCTCCGTATAAAATTGCCCATCCTGCTGTTTTGCAACCTGTGTGAGTCAAGTTATTATAGTCATGTTCTTTTCTTTTGATATCCAATATAATGTTCTTCGTATTGAAATAGGTAATTTTATTTTCATTTCCTGATATGAAATAGATATTGAGTCTTAATTGTGCTCATATTTTATTTGATGCTTCCTATTTTTACTGCTTCTTTTAAAAATCTTTTGAAATGTATTTCTTTGCTCTGTGTGTGTATGTGTGTGTGCATCCCTTGACAATTGAGAATTGTGTTCCATTAATTGCTGTCCTTAATGTTACTTTTATAAACTGCAACTTGATATAAATTCTTGTTATTCCATTGATTTACATAGCAACTATTGAATCCCACGATAAGCAATTATAAGATTGTAAGATTATGACACAAGGGTTGTTTAGGTTCTCCCAGAAGCAGATCTTTAGACAAAGATGCAAGTGTAAAGTTGTTTATTTGGGAGGTAATAGTAGGAAAATGGGGAAGGGAAGCAAGGCGCTAAGGTGGCACTATCAAGCCAGCTCCTACCATGGGTGACTGGAGTGAAATCCAGCAGGCGGGACTCTTAGGACCAGGGTAAAACACTCTCTTTAGCATCATCTCATCTGAAGCAAAGGATGCTGGGTGATAACCACTCCACACCAGTAATTTGTTCAGGGCTGCCCCTGAGGATGTTACTTTCCCTGTATTTCTGGCTTTCTCACAGTCAGAAGAAATAGCATTGAGAACTGAGAAAGCCTTGGACAAAGGAATTTAAGCTGTCTGCCCTGAAATAGAAAGGGCACCGGATAGGACACTCATGGCATTGGCTGTAGCCCTTGTGCCACTCAGGTCCACTCGTGTCCTAAGTCAAGTACCAGTCAGCAGTTAGTTGAGATGATGGGCTATCCTAATTTCTAAAAAAAGATGAACTTATAAAAGAGGCTTTAATAGGACAAGCTTTACTCCCCACTGCTAAGGCTGGTCCTGGAGACTTAATATATATACATACTGCCTATCTCTACCATCTGTTCTGGATTTCCCCCATTGGCATTCCTACTCCTTCCCTGTTTATAATGCCCTTGTTGAGGCATCAAAAAGTGCCCCCAGAAATCCCTTCAATCCCACACTTACTGCTCCCTATCACCCCTATATAACAGCAATATTATCTTCTCAGGTAATGATCCCAAGCAATTATAACAACTCTTTCCTTCGTCTGCTCGTCTACTAGCATGAATCCATCATCCCCACTGACACCAGGGAGCTCGGTTCCGTAGCATCTCAGATTCTGCCAACAGTGGTCTGCAGAGAATATCCAGCACTGGGTTTCCCAGCAATGCTGATCTCAGGAGCACATTCCTCATTGTTTTGGGAAAGGAATGTCCTCTAGGTCCTTCTGAAGAACACAGCCAACTATTCATTTCTCTGTTCTAACATAATAAATCAAGGCTAGAAGACCCAACTACTTGAGTCTTTAGATTCTTTTCTCAATGCTCTGCAAAGGCAGTTCTGGCAACGCCACCTCGTTGTTTGATTCAAGCTTCAAGAGTTCCAGGTATCCCTGTCTGAATATTAAACCCTGAGTTCCGAGAGAGAAACAGCCCCCATATTGACAACTCTCCATTATCCAGTCATACCTTCTCTCTCCACTCTTGTCCAGCATTTTCAAGGTCATTTCCTAATCATGTTCTCCTGGTTCCTGCCAGTGAATATTCACCAGATCTTGTTACATTTTTGATGAATAACCCTGCCATCCTACAAAAAAAAAAAAAAAAAGAAAGAAAAGGACAAGATTCTCTCAGGTCAGCTAAGATGTGACTTGTTATTAGCTTACCAGTCATAAATGGGGGTAGGGACAAATCTTGAGGATGACAATCTTATAATGTATTTACCTCAGGTGAAAACTCTGCAACCCTGCACGGTCTCTAAGCAAAGAGAAGCTAGATCTTCTCTCTTATTTTTTGAATCTTATTTTGGATAAGAGCTCTGTTTTGATTTTTGAATCCTATGTCTAATTCACAAAAAGTTCCTCTTGGTTCACTTGCTACCACCTAGTTTTAAGCCATCATCACCTTGAACACATATTATTTAATATTTTCCTAAATATTATGTCCCTATGTCTGCCTTTGGTCATTTTGTAACACAGAAGACAGAGCAAGGGAATTAAAATATGCAAATCATGTCACTCATCTTCTAAAACACTCCAAGGACTTTCCACCTCAACTGATTAAAGCCTCAAATCCAATGTGATGAGGGCCTTTCCACATCACCTCCATGACCTCTTCTCATTGCCTCCTCCAGCCACACTGACCTCCCTCTTGTTCCCTGAACATTCCGGGTGCCAAGATTATCTCTTTAAAATAATAATGCTTTTGCCAACTTCTGTTTACTTCCTATGCTTTATTTTTCTTCTGAGTACTTATCACATTACCTCCCGACACACACACACACACACACACACACACACATATATATTTTACTTATGTCATTCACTGCTCTATTTTTATTTCCAATTAGAATGCAAGCTCCATGAGGCAGGGTTTCTTCTCTGCTGGCTGTTATTGTTGTTGCTGAGGTAGTCCTTGCATCTAGAATGCTTGACAACAATAGATGCTCAGTAACAAATGAATGAATTGTGGACTTTATAGTTAGAGCGAAATTTAGTTGGGCTAAATTTCTTGCCTTGAGAATGCAGTACCCATGTGTTCATTACTGTTCTAATGTTGCCGCGAATTGTTTTGACTTCAGCCTGATTTTTTCTTGTATAGATGATTTGATCATTCTGCCTAGTTTCCCCAAACAGTCTTTATTTATCTGAAAAGACCAGAACGTTTACCAGCTCAGCATTCTCTTTTCAAAAGCCTTGGGTCATAATGTACCTTTTGAACATAATGTACCTTTTTTATATCTAAAAATATGTACTAAATCATATCTTTAAAAACATATTTGCTTAATTTTGGGAGTTACCTTTCTTCATAGGGGTGTGTGTGTGTGTGTGTGTGTGTGCGTGCATATGTGTGCAAAGTCTTTTCTTTTTCTTTCCTTTGTGTCGTATCTGCCATCTGCAATCTTCTAAACTGCTTTGTGCATTTTCATTTTCTTTTTTCTCTCTAGTCTTTCACGGCCGTACTGTGTGTTCAGCAGCTTGTCTTTTTCTGTGTGCCGCTTCCAGCGTACGAGTAGACATGATTTTGTAGATGATGTCTTTTTTTTCGTTTTCCTTTCCACTTATTTCCCACATTCTGCCAGTTGAATGTTTCATCTCTTTGGGTTAACTTGACATATTTTACTAGCACAGTTTTTTTCTAAAGTATTTTTAAAATTTTATTTATGACTGTGTTTGCTTATATTTTACATCTGTTCTGTGGCAATATTTTTCTGGTGAAGTTTAGTCATCTTTCACATTGTGCTGTTTCTCTTCACTTATTTCTTGTAGTATCTTTGTATGGATCCTGTGCCTGCCTCCTTTTTCATGATTTCTTATCTTTGAATGAGGAGGTTTCCTTGCAGGGACCAGCTGTTTTCGGGAGATGTGAGTTATGCTGGGGCTAAAATTGCTTTCTGCATCAACAACTTTTCTCTCAAAACAAGGCAAGGTGGCTTAATTGGAAGAGTTATGTGATTGGATTGTTAGAGCCATTTGCTTTTCCCCAGAAAGCAGAGATCAACTGCAGCCAGGTTGCACCCAAGTCAAGGTATCTTCTCCCTAAGAAACAGCTTCAAGGTTTCCTGAAACCACTTGCTTTGCCCACATCTCTGTGTTGTGGGATGGGTGGCAGGGGTGTTCTGGCCACCCTGCAAACCCTTTCCTAGTTGCTGAAAAAGTGAGTGTTGGATTTACCCTCTGTGTATTACATTTCCCTTTGGGAGGCCTTTTTGCAAACTTTGTTTTAGAGATTTGCCATTGTAAACCTCTATTCTCAACAAGTGCTTTTGACCTTTGCTGCATTTGGCAGCTCTTTCTCATCATTTGTTCTTTAAGAATATTGGTATCTTTGAATCTTTTAAATATAAATTGCAATCCTAAACTATTGTCTGTGTCTATGAGTTTCTGTTTAGGGGGTGGGGGGGTGGGAGATGAGGGTAAGGGGGATCAAATATATGGTGATGGAAGGAGAACTGACTCTGGGTGGTGAACACACAATGGGATTTCAAGATGATGTAATACAGAATTGTACACCTGAAATCTATGTAATTTTACTAACAATTGTCACCCCAATAAATTTAAAAAATAAATAAAAAAAAAGAAAATAAATTCCAATCCTGTGAGGTTTTAGTGTATCACACTGCCTCTCAGAGCTTTTTTATGCATAGACCTGTAGAGGGAAAAAGAAAGAGAGTTAGAAGTGGACACTTGAGAAACAACAATATTTAAGGTAGAAGGAGAAAAGACTTCAAAGAGAGAGGATGAACAGGAGACCCTACTGGGTGTGGGTGTGTAGAGCAGGACTCAGGATGTCACCCGGGCAAATGCTGGTGACCATCTGCTGAGCTGCAAAACGGAGCAGAGGAAGATTTCGGAAGGAAGCCCATGGGCTCTGATTTGCACGTGTTTTGTTGAAGGCATTTGCAGGCTATCCTGGTTCAGAGCTCCAGCCCTCACTGAACAGTGACAGATAAAGGTTATAAGGAGGATGAGTTTGAAATAGGAATTTGGAAGTTACTGCTGCACATGGAAGTTGGGGGGGGGGGAGTATAAATAAAATCAGTGAGATAAGGTGTGTATTATCAGAAAAGCAGAAGGCGGTGTGTGTGATTTTGTATACTCAGGGCCTGGAGAGAAAAGGCCTGTGCAGAAGCAGACAAGGGAGAATAAGGGAGGGCCAAGAGGAACGTTGGTCGTCTGCGAGAAATGCTGCGCTGACTTATAGAGCCTCTTGGAGGGGCCCTGCCAGACCCTGGGGAAAAAGTGACGGGTAAGACACAGACGGCGCCTTTAATTCTTGTCTTCATTAGTTCAGGCTGCTATAACAACAAAAGCACAGACTGGGGGCCTTAAACAACACTCATGTGTTCCTTACAGTCCTGCGGGCTGGAGACTCCAAGGTCGAGGTGCTGGTAGCTTCAGTGTCCACTGAAAACCTGCTTCCCGATTCTCACTGTGCCTCCTGTGGTGGAAGGATGCTGAGAGATATCTCTGGGGCCTCTCTTGTTTTTAAATTAAAGTTTATTGGGGTGACAAGTGTTAGTAAAATTACATAGATTTCAGGTGTACAATTCTGTATTACATCCTCTATAAATCACATTGTGTTCACCACCCAGAGTCAGTTCTCCTTCCATCACCATATATTTGATCCCTTTTACCCTCATCTACCACCCCCCTCCCCCCTTACCCTCTGGTAACCACTAAACTATTGTCTGTGTCTATGAGTTTTTGTTTCTCATTTGTTTGTCTTGTTCTTTTGTTGTTTTCAGTTTTATATACCACATATCAGTGAAATCATATGGTTGTCTACTTTTTCTGTTTGACTTATTTCGCTTAGCATTATACTCTCAAGTCCATCCATGTTGTCACAAATGGTACTATTTCATCTTTTCTTACAGCCGAATAGTATTCCATTGTGTATATATACCAAAACTTCTTTATTCATTTGTCTATCAAAGGACATTTTGGTTGTTTCCATGTCTTGGCCACCATAAATAAAGCTGCAGTGAATATTGGAGCACACGTGTCTTCATGTATAAATGTTTTCAGATTTTTTTGGGTAGACACTCAGGAGAGGGATTGCTGGGTCATATGGTAATTCTATTTGTAATTTTTTGAGGAACGTACACACTGACTTCCATAGCGGCTGCACCAGTCTGCATTCCCACCAACAGTGTATGAGGGTTCCTTTTTCTCCACAGCCTCTCCAACACTTGTTACTATTTGTCTTGTTGATGATAGTCATTCTGACTGGGGTGAGGTGATATCTCATTGCGGTTTTTATTTGCATTTCTCTGATGATTAGTGATGTTGAGCATTTTTTCACATGTCTGTTTGTTACTTGTATGTCCTCTTTGGAGAAATGTCTTTTCAGGTCCTCTGCCCATTTTTCAATTGGGTTGTTTTGTTTTTTGTTGGTGAGTTGTATGAGTTCCTTGTATATTTTGGATATTAGCCCCTTATTGGAGGCACTGTTCATAAAAATCTCCTCCCATTCAGTTGGTCGCCTCTTTATTTTGTCGATGGTTTCTTTTGCTGTGCAGAAGCTTTTAAGTTTGATACAGTCCCACTCATTTATTTTAGCTTTTACTTCCCTTGCCTTTGGAGTCAAGTTCATAAAATGCTCTTTGAACCCAAGGTCCATAAGTTTAGTACCTATGTTTTCTTCTATGCAGTTTATTGTGTCTGGTCTTACTCTTAAGTCTTTGATACATTTTGTATTAATTTTGGTACATGGTGACAGATAGCAGTCCAGTTTCATTCTTTTGCACGTGGCTTTCCAATTCTCCCAGCACCATTTATTGAAGAAGCTGTTTTATCTCCATTGTATGTTTTTAGCTTCTTTGTCAAAAATTATCTGTCCATATTTATGTGGGTTTATTTCTGGGTTCTCAATTCTATTCCATTGGTCTCTGTGTCCATTTTTCTGCCAACACCATGCTGTTTTGATTATTGTGGGGTCTCTTCTATAACAGCTCAAATCCAATTTATGGCCTAATTACTTCCCAACAGCTCCACCTGCTAATGCCATCACTTTAAGAGTTAGCATTTCAACATACGAATTTGGGAGGACACAATCATTCAGGACATTGTAATTATGCTCCTTCATAGAAAGAATGGAGAGTGATTCTTCACCTTGAAGAAATTTGTTTTTTGTCTTGAGATAGGGGATCCGAATGGAAATATTCTAGGACCTAATTTGTCAATTCAACAAATCATTATCAGTAGTCTGTGTGTCAGACACTTATCCAGGTACTAGGGATGTGTCAGTGAATAGCACAGACAAACACATCTGCCCTCATGGAATTTCACTGAATACATGGTGACTTGCTCCCCAAGGGAGGGAAAAAGCTCTTATGAATATAGGATGATCCCTTTTTAAATACAACTTTAAGAGCTTGCAAACCATATGAATCTTGTTAAGGATCACTCGTGTAAGGTTTATTGCAAAGACTGAACAATTTTACAGACAATGATTGAGGGAAAGATCAAAGCATACAATAATTTTTGAGGACCAAAAAGGCTACAGTGATCACAAAAATTCAGTGAGTCATTAGCGTTCTCATCTCACATCGAAGGTACCTTCCCCCAAGTCACAGAGATGCTCGGTGAGGGAACCAAGTGCTGGCTCAGGCTCTGGTGACTTATCCCCTTAAATTCTCACCCGCCTAGGTTCTGGGAGGAAGGCTCTAGCCTGAGTAAATAAAGCCAGTCTGTTATTGTTTCTGTTCTCCAACTCCAGCTGTGCTCACCCGTGGTGAAGACTACAGGGTTCATTCTCCCTTTTCTTCTGTTCACACACCCCAAAGAAAGAGGCAATTAATAAAGCTGTTTCATTTTCCAAACATCTGAAAGGCATAAAAGATAGAGATGCTTGGAACAGCAGCCTTTTTTCTTTTCTAGCCAGTGATCTGCAAACTTTTAGAGGTGATTGTAGGGCTGCAAGAAGTAAATAGGTGCAATTTGTGGTAAAACATATCAAGATGGAACAACCGTGAAGAGTGCCTCTACCGGGTAAATGGTGCTAAAATACAGCTAATACCAGCCATTCAAGGCATTCTCTTTTCACATAAAAGACATATTAATTTTATGAAATGTTCCAAGACCTTGTTATGTAAACAAAACTTAAGCACTCTGAGTGGAGAAAGAGAGAGAGAGAGAGAGAGAGAGAGAGAGAGAGAGAGAGAGAGAGAGAGAGAGAGAAATGTGGCAGATAAAGCTGTTTACAGCTAAATATATTAAAACCAAAAGGTATGGAGAGCAGTCTTTTGTTTATTCTGGATTTTTAAAAATTTTTTTTAAACTGTAACTAACATAAAATGTTATATTGGTTTCAGGTGTACAACATTTATATACCTAAAGAAATGATCACCATGATAAGTCCAGCAACCATCTGACACTGTACCACGCTGTCACAATATTATTGACTATATTCCCTATGCTATACGAGTACATTACATCCTCATGACTTACCTGTTTTGTACCTGGAAATTTGGACCTCTTATTCCCCTTCACCTTCCTCCCCTTTGATAATTTTTCAATTACAGTTGACATTAAATATTATTTTATATTAATTTTAGGTGTACAGCATAGTGGTTAGACTTTTATATAATTTAAGAAATGATCCCCCTGACTAGTTTAGTACCCACCTGGCACTATACACAGTTATTACCATATTATTGACTGTATTCCCTATGCTTTACTTTACATCCACGTGACTATTTTGTGACTACAAATTTGTATTTCTTAATCCCTTCCCCTTTTTTCACCCACACCCCCAACGCCCTTCCCCTCTGGCAACCATCAAAATGTTTTCTGTATCTATGAGCTTGTTTCTGTTTTGTTTGTTTATTTCGTTCTTTAGATACCACATATAAGGGAAAGCACATTGTGTCTGTCTCGCTCTGTCTGACACTCCACTCAGCACAATACCCTCCAGGTCCATCCATGCTGCTGCAGATGGCAAGAACCCATTTCCTTCCATGGCTGAGCAATATTCCTTTGTATATACGGTATGTACCACCTCCTCTTTATCCATTCTTCGATTGACAGACACCCAGGCTGCCTCCACATCTTGACCATTGTAAACAATGTTGCAATGAACATATGGATACACACATCCCCTCAAAGTAGCATTTTGGATTTCTTCAGAGAATTACACAGAGGAGGGATTACTGGGTCCTTCTGTGTCACTTGTTATTGCCTTTGTTTTAAAGTCTTCTTTGTCTGGTATAAGTATTACTTCCACAGCTTTTTAATTTTGTTTCCATGTTCATGAAATATGTTTTTTGCATCCCTTTACTTTTAGTCTCTGTGTGTCTTTTGATCTGAGTGACTGTCTTGTAGGCAGCATATATAAGGATCTTATTTTTTTATCCATTCAGCTAGCGTATCTTTTGATTGGAGCACTTAATCCATTTACATGGAAAGTAATTGTTGTTAGGTATGTAGTTATTGCCATTTTATTATTCATATTTTTAGTTTAATTTAATTTAATTTTATAATTTTATTTATTTGGTCTCAAAGAAGTCCCGCTAACATCTCTTGTAATACTGGTTTGGTGGTGAGGAACTCCTTTAGCTTTTTCTTGTCTGGGAAGTTCTTTATCTGTCCTTCAATTCTAAATGATAGCTTTGGTGGGTAGAGTGATCTTGGTTATCTTGGTTATAGGCACTCACTTTTCATCACTTTGAATATTTCCTGCCAATCCCTTCTGGCCTGTAAAGTTTCTATTGAGAAATCAGCTTATCATCTTATGGGAGCTGCCTTGTAAGTAACTAGTGTGTTTTCCTGAAAATAAGACCAGGTCTTATACGTATTTTCCAAAAATAAGACCACGTCTTATACTAATGTTTGCTCCAAAAATGCTTTAGGACATATTTTCAGGGGATGTCTTATTTTTTCATGTACAACAATCTACACTTATTCAAATACAGTCATGTCGTTTTCTTCTGGAACATCGTCATAATGTACTAAATGTGTCCATCTGGCTGACGATCTTAACTGGGGCTTATTTTCAGGGTGAATCTTATTTTCAGGGAAAGATGGTAATTGCTTTTCTCTTGCTGCTTTTAAGATTCTCTCTTTGTCTTTAATTTAACCTTTGGCATATTGATTATGATGGGCCTCTAAGGGTTCACCTTGTTTGCAACTCTCTGCCCTTCCTGGGCTTGTATATTTCCTTCACCAAGCTGGAGAAGGTTTTAGACATTATTTCTCAAACAGGTTTTGAATTCCTTGCTCTCTCTCTTCTCCTTCTGGTCCCCTTATAATGTGAATGCTGGTACACTTGATATTGCCCCAGAGGCACCTTAAACTATCCTTATTTTTTTGGATTCTTTTTTTCTTTTTGCTGTTTTGATTAAATGTTTTCTGCTACCTTATGTTCTAAATCACTGATTCGATCCTCTGCTTCATCTAATGTATTGTTTCCCTCTAATGTATTCTTCAGTTCAGTTGTTGTAGCCTTCATTTCTTTTTTTTAGTCTTCATTTCTGACTGATTCTTTTTTATGTTTTCTGTCTCCATTTTTATGTTTCCTATCTTTTTGTTGAAGTTCTCCCTGAGATCATTAAGCATCATTGTAACCAGTGTTTGGAATTCTGCATCTGGTAGTTTGCTTGTCTCCATTTTGTTTAGTTCTTTTCCTGGGGCTTTGTTCTATTCTTTTATTTGGGACATGTTTCTTTGTCTCCCCATTTTGGCTCCCTCTCTCTGTTTCTGTGTAGGGCTGCTATGCCTCCCAGTCTTAGTAGAGTGGCCTTATGTAGTAGTTGTCCAGTGGAACCTAGTGGTGCAGTCTCCCTGGTCACCAGAGCTGAGTGCTCCAAGTGTGTCCTTTGTGTGGGTTATGTGTGCATTCCTGTCATAGTTGAGACTTGATTGCTGTTTGCACATCAGTGGGAGGGATTGGCCCTCAGGCTGATTGGTTGTGAGGACTGGCTGTGACTACAGTGGAGAAATTGTGCAAGAGCTGACCCTATAGAGTGGGGTTTGCTTTAGTGGGGTTCTGGTGTCTGCCCAGCCTGCCCTTTGGGTGTATCATCCTTGGAGGTGGCTGGGTGATGCTGCAGCTCAGGCCAATGATGGCCAGTTGGCCTGCCAGCTCTAGGGTTTCCTGATAGGGGTCCCACTGCTGGTCAAATTTAGCCACGGTCTGTGACCTTCTTGGGGCCACCTGGAACAAGCCACAAAGCAATCCAGAGATAGCTTCCACCACCACTATGATTGTAGGTGCCTTGACAGGCCAAGCCATGAACAAAAGCCAGCTGCCACTAGTACTAGGCTTAGGGCTACTCAGCTAGAAGTACAGAACATGCCACTTGTTTGGGTTTTGTGAAACTTTGAGAGATTTTAGGAAAATTTAAACCATGAGCAAAGGCAGGTCCTTTATACAGAAAAGCCACTGGAAATGGCTTGAGTGTGTCTGAAATTTGGGTGGGGCATGGTCTCAGGGAACCATGGGGGTGGGGGCGGATGAAAGGTGATAGACAATTTGATGGAGGCTCAGATTGGCATCTGCCTGCATCTACACACAGGAAGGGGGAGGACTCAAATAAGAAACAATGGCTTCCACCAGCTCCTGCCTCTGGGAGAAAGCTGTCCCTTTAGCCTACATCCTGAAGCCAGAAAACTCAGGTCCCCCATATTTCCTTGTCACCTCTCCCTGTCACCTCTCCAGCTGTTGCCCCAGCATTGGAGCTCAGAGCCAGTGATTTCACTGATAAGTTTGTATGTGGGCACTTTAAGAAGAATGCTTGAGACTCCAACTACCCTTTTCTCACTCAGCCACAATCTCTGCTGGTTTTCACAGCCAGACATTATGGGGACTTTCCTCCTCAGCACTGAAACCCTGGACTTTGGAGGCACTGGAACCCCTCACACCTCAGAGGGGGGACCTCCACAGCTGAGATATTTCTCCTGATTTTTAATGGTCACACGTGTGACCAGCCCGTTCTGCATCTCTGCCCCTCCTACCAGACTTGAGATGGCTCTTTCTGTATATCCATAGTTGTACTGCTTATGTTCAGCTAGACTTTAGGTGATTCTTCTGTTTACTCTCGATTTTATAGTCTTCGTTCAGAACAAAAACAGCTTCCCTCCCCAACTTTACTTGGGAAACTTGTCTTTAGCCCCTTGCATTGGGTGATAAGTGTGTGGATATTTATGTGAGTCTGTGTTTGTGTGAGCTCATGCACATGTTTAACTGAGCGAACTCATGCATTTGAGTATGTCTGTCTGAGAAATTGTTGACGTATTACCTGTGTGCATAATTGTGTGAGTGCTGGGTTTTCAGACATGTGCATGAGCCTGTGGGCAGTTAGAGGGCACGCCTGGGTTTGTTTGCATACATAGGTGAATATATGATCGTGTGTGTGTGTGTGTGTGTGTGTGTGTGTGTTTGCAGATGTGTGAGGCTGTGCATGCATACAGTTTTGATGGATTGCATGTGTGAGCAAATTTAGGAGCTTAAAGGTGTATGTGAGCACCTGTATGGAGAGAAGTACAGGTACACCATATGCACAGCCATGAATGTGTGTGTAAACACACATTCCTGTGCAAACCCAAGGGTATATTTGTATTTCAAGAACGTGTGCATGCTTGTGTGTGTTTTACAAGTCTGGGGGAAGGTAAGTTACGGGCCTGACAGCAATGGCAAAGAAGGACAAAGTGTTACTGGAGGGGCTGTTCCACAACAGCCATGCTTCACTGTCAGTGCGGAAGCTGTTTCCAGAAATGGCTGCTGCCTATTGGTAGTGCTGTGCTGTTCATTGATGTCAAACTCTGTCTGTTGGGTCTGGCACTCAAGCAATAAAGTCCACACTCCCAGAACCTGTCCTAAGTTTAAAAGGTGATTGAAAACAGATATTTTTAGGAAAAAAATTACATTTTTGTGGTACTTCATCTAGAGGGCCAAACTGACAGGTGTGTGTGTAACCTGCTTGGGGTAGGTTAGAGGGACTGAGGACAGGAATGGAAAGGGGACCGGGAATTGGGTGAAAGTCTGGTCAGACACACTCCAGCTGAGACAGATTTTCACTGCTTTCTCCTGGATTCTGAGGAGCTGTTAACCACCGTGCTTCCTCCACCCCCAACCCCTCAAACAGTAGGATTCTAGAACTGAGTGAGACAACCTCAAAAGACCTCCTTTTGTTTAGATTTTAGGAAACTGAGACCCAGAGTGGGAAGCCTACGTCCTTAATAAAGAGGCAGACTTCAAATTATTAGCCAAATGAATGAAATGTGAGAACTCTTTGTAGAATTCAGATTTTTGTCTCCTTCTAATATTCTTTTATTTTACTTTTTGCTATCAATCAATGTTTTATAAAATGATAAACAAACCAGGAGTTAGGCAACTGTTGCTTTAGTCAGGGAAGGAAAGAAAGAAGGGTTATAGGTCAGCACTCATGCTCCATTATGTCCTTTTCTGGGTTTTGCGTAGACCCTTTCATCTGAAATCCAAACATACACAAACACTTTTTCTCTCTCAACAGGTCATTTGAAATATTGGTGTAGCACATAAAATGCCTCTTACCAGAGGATACTTTTAATTTGCTTCTTACCCATTATGCAGTTTTACTGAACTTTTTTTTTTTCAATTGCTGCTATAAGTACATACATTTAATAAGCCATGGATACGCTTATATTCATGCAAATCATAATAAGGATGCAAATACATATTTATAACATGCATGACAATTCAGGAAAACTATATTTTATACTTTACAGAAATACTTGTGTGATATACACTAATTACTAACTCACTGTACTGATAAAAACAACAACAACAACAACACAACAACAAAACAACCATCCAAACAAACAAAGAGATTTAGGGCCAATGGTATAGTTAGGATGAACAACTAAGAATGACCAAAAGGACCAAATCTGCATATGGCAAACTAAAAATGCAAGTGCCTTTAGAAGGGGTAAAACTGTTTATGCCTGAAATAAAGGTATGGCTCTCAATGGGAAGTCCTTGGAAGAGGGATCTGGAAATATTCTTTCTGTCTGAAACCTAGAACCTGATATATCTATTGAGGAATGTTTACTACGTCCCTCCCAACTCTTAGTGTCTCCCCAACTTTGACTGCACTTTGCCTGACCCTTAGACTCAGAGCTTTATTGTTCAGCTGGGACCGGAAGTCTGCCCTCACTGAACTCCAGTCTCATTCCTGGGGATTCTTTCATTCACTTGGCCTTTGCTAGGTAGACCTCCAGTTTCTCAGAAGATTGAACTCTGATCGTCCTTTGTAAGGACTGGCTGCATGGAGTTCCAGTGGAAATTTCTCCCAAGCTCTGCCATCTGGCTGCCAGGACTGTCACCATCTGAATACAGGGGGCTGGTTAGAACATTTGTGCGTTGAGTAAGAAGCATTCTCCTTTCCTTTGCCTACTGAACACTGAGACTTCTGCAACTCATTGTCAGAATGAGGGACTAAAGAAACAGATCCACGAAGTCTTTTGCACCGAAGATTTGTAATTAGGTCTATGGCCCAATAGGTTTTTTGATACTTTTCTTCCAGTGTCTTAGACATCAGGGGCCCTCGACTGTGGCATCACATTAGCATCACCTCAGATAATTTTCTTAAAACCCCAATGTCCAGGAACCTCCAAACATTTGATATAATTGGTCAAAAGTGAGTTACATTCTTAGGCTCGGAGAGGAAAGGAATCGAGGCTTAGATGTGGATAACCTAGACCAAAACAGCAGAAAACAAAATAAAGGCTTGGGACCAAAGCCTTATTATAATGCAGTGTACACTTCTTCCTGCAGTGACACCTCTGCATATCGTCCTTTGGCACCTGTGGTTCTGAAAGTTGGCTTTGGGATGCAGAGACTCAAGGACCCGGATATCACCTTTCCATCGCAGACAAGGTTAGCAGCAAACAATTTATCATGAGCACGGTTAGGAGGAGACATTTGTATCACCTCCCCACACTCTTTCCTGGCCAAACCTCTTGGAAGCATTGGTGAATGGGCTGCTGGACTTCCTGCCCTGCTCCCTCACTCATATGTCACATACAGGTCACACTGAGGGATGAGTGGGATATGTGGGATTAAGAGAAAGAATTGCTGCTCCTGTGACACTCAAGACTTTCCTAGCCTCTTAGGGATCTTTCTGCTCAGAGAACAGGGCCGTTATACTTTGCCTTTCATTACACATCAAAAGCAAACTGGGGTTAGGGTCAAGTTCTGTCTTTAAAAACAAGTTTGGCAGTCTGTGTTTCACTGGCCCCTGCTGGGACGTAGCTGGGTTCCTTGCTGCAGCTGGCCAGGATATGACCTGCTAATGATTCTCTCCCTACAACAGAGCAGCTCAGTGGTTTAGACCCTGTCACTCAAAGTTTTATCCAGGGATCAGAGACCTCAGCATCCGTTGGGAGCTTGTTAGAAATGCAGATGCTCTGGCCCCACCCCGGAACACTTGAATCAGAATTTGTATTTTCACCAGCTTCTCAGGTGATGCACCTCTGAGATGAAACACTGGTTTAGACCAGCGCTTCTTCCTGGTCCTATCATTAAATCATATGAGGAGCTTTTAGAAAGTAAACTGAAACCCTGACCCCATCCAAAACCAGTTAAATCTGAATCTGTGGGTGGGACCCGGGCATCAGTAGTTTTAGAAACCCCTCACGTAACAGTGAAGCCAGGATTGAGTGGTGCCATGTTAAGTCCAGAGGAAAATGATTTAACAGTCTATTTTAGACACAGATCAAAGTTACAAACTCAAATTCATATATTCCAACAATAAAACCAATGTTTTGATTTCCAGCCAAATGATTTCACTCGTTCTGGGTACATAGGGATGAAAAACAAAACAAACAAACAAAAAAAGAGCAGATTATTTACTTTGTCCCTTTTAATGCCAAAAATGATTAGGTCCCATCTGAAACCCCATGTGTTGTTAAAGAAAAACCATAATCTCGGACTTGGACAATGGGTGGGCACAGACTGAAATAAAACCTATTCCCTCGTCCTTCTACATGATTCCAAAGATTAATCAGAAGAAAGCTGAGGAGCTCAGATGTTGTTGCATAATTTCTCCCAGTATAATTTATTTAACGCTTCTGAGCTTCCCCCACATGTGGAAACACTCATTGGCCCATTCTTTTTATCCTTATGATGGTGTCTGAGAGGAGTCATTTATATCTTACTTAACTTCTACTATTTCTTTGTAGGGGGACTGGGTGGGGGAGAACTTGCCAAATGGCTAGACATCCTGAAATTTTAATTCCGTCTGGGTTGAGTAAGGAGAAATATAGTATTGACCGAATTGGAGTCATCAGTGAACAAGAGGGGGGTGTGCAGGTTATGAAAATCTTCCCAACCCCTTCTAAAGTTGCATTGTACGACAGCCCTTATTCTCAAATAAAACACAAACCACAGTCTGACAGCCTCTGGGGAAAACCTGGCCTGCATAATGTTTTAAACATTTGTTTTGAATTAGCTGCTGAAAGTTAGAAATTGAGAGATCTTGCATAAATTTTGGACTTTTCATAGAAAACAGAAAGAGCTGGCAGTATATTTTCCTAATTTAAAGGCTTAATAGTAAGGAAGCCTTAAGTAAGGTACATAGCTATTGGGAACCTCGGTGACATTATCTGTAAAATAAGGACAAAGGGATTTACCCCATACGGTAATTGTGAAAATTAAATGGGGTGATATATGGAACTCCCTCTGCACATTTTCTGAATTATAGTAGTATTTCAGTAAATGAAGTTTCATAGCATCATTATTATTCAAGAAGTTGCACAGAATATACAGACATAAAATACAATAAATACCAAGATCATCTATCATTTATTGATAACAATAGTACCGTAATAGTTCTTAAAGTCTCTGTTTTGATCTAGTCTATTTGTTTCTTTTGACTTTAATGATTGCTTTTTAACATACACTTTCCATTGGCTTTGCTCTTTTCAAAGTTGTACAGACTAGATTTGGCTGATTCTGATACCCAGGTGTTCTGAACAAAATACTCTCTACCGTGGTAGGTGTGGGAAACTTTTGCCATTTCTAGAAGCTGAAGTTTCGCCACATCTCCTCAACGTGCATCGCTAATTCAAATTGCCCCTTTGAAAAACAAACAAACAACAACAAAAAAACAAAACTTTTTTACAACCACTTTCTATCATGGCTGGGCAACTTTTTAACTCTTTCAAGCCTGCTGCATACAGTTTAGGACATATTGGTATATATGACTAACCATACTGTGATATTTAGAACACGAGCTGAGAACAGTTTGTCATCTTAGAAATAAAAATACATTGATGACTATTATGTGTCTGACCCTGGGCTGGGCAACGGGCTACAGAGGCCAAAGAAAGTCAAAGCTTAATTTATTGCCTGAAAATTTCATTTCAGCTGTGCTTCTTTGGTGGGATATCGTGACTTGCTCTGCCAAATTAAAACTGAAACAGCAATTTGACATATTCAGCTGGTAAAACTTCTTGTAGAAATAAATACCCATTGAGTGAAGTAAGCCCTGACGGCCAGGCTTGTTTATAACTGCCAATGATTTAATTGAATCACAGCTGTAGGATTAAAAACACAATAATGTTTAGCCTTTCCCAGCATTTCACATCTTTTATCCAATAAAATCCTTAAGTTAACTCCCTAAGACCACTAATGAAGTTAATTAGTAAACATAGACCAGGTTACGCTCTGCTAACCGACGACCTGCAAAAGTCAGTGGCTTAACAAAATATTTTCTTACGCACACAATTTCTTGCTCATTGAAATTCCACGTGCCTTATTGATCCAGACTCTATCTGTTTTAAAACTCTACTTTTTCAACATGTGCATTTTTTTATTATTACTAGTTTCAGGTGTACAAAACAATGTAATGGACATTTACAGCCCTCACAAAGTGATAACCCCCTCCCCCAATCTACTACCCCTCTGACATCGTATATAGCTGTTACAATTCCATTGACTCTATTCCTTATGCTGGACTCCACATCCTGTGACCATATATATATATATATATATATATATATATATATATATATATAATTATTGTTGACATTCAGTATTATTCAGCTTCAGCTTGAGATGTACACTGCAGTGGTATCTCAGAAATACGGAAATGGAACTACCTTATGACACAGCAATTGCACTCTTACATATCTATCCAGAGAAACCCAAAACACTAATTTGAAAAAAATAAATGTACCCCTATGTTTATTGCAACATGTGCATTCTATTCCAGCCGTAAAGAGGAGAGGGAACAGCACTCTCATTAGAAATAGAATGCTACCACAGGCACAGCTGCTTTCTACGCTGAAAGGCAGTGCCGTTTATTGATCAGGGCTTCAAGACCTGGGGTATGGGCCCAGATGCCACTTAATGGCAGTGGGGTTTGAGCACTATTTGAGTGTCATCAGCCTGAGTATTCCCTTTAGTAAATGGGAACAACACTATTTTGCTTGTATTCCATGAAATAATGCATTGAATGCTCTTTTCACATTATATCATGTAACACAACATACGTTATTCCTGTGAAGTGATCACGATATCCTCTACTAAGGTTGTTGTGATGGTCAATTTTATGTGTCATCATGGCTAGGCTATGGACCCCAGGTACTCAGTCAAATGCAAATCAAGATGTGCTGTGAAGGGCTTTTGTAGAAATAAATGTCTACAATCAGTCAACTATAAGTAAATTTAATCCTTGATATTCAATGTGGGTCTGATTCAATCAGGTAAAATGCTTTTTGAGCAGAACTGAGGCGTCCCTGATAAAGAAGAAATTGTGCTTATGAACTCTAGCTTCTGCTCACACTGGAGAGTTCCCTGATGGCTTGTCCTATGGGTTTTAGACTTGAAATGCCTCAAAACACACAGAGAATCTGATTCCCCCCCCCCAAATGTTGACAAATGTGGCTGATAATACAATGATCGACATGATTTGTTTGCTACCCTCTAGGACCTTCTAACATAACATGTTAAGAAGATGTCTGCAGGAATAACCACAAGATAAAGAATACAATCATAAATGACATAAACGTGAGAGGGAGGGCAAAGGAAAATGATATTTTTGAACATGTGTTATGTTCCTCGAACTGGACTAGGGTCTTTACATAGTTGGTCACATTTAATACACAACTGTCTCACAATCTGGGCATTTGACAATTTTGAAGAGGAAATTGAAGGAAAATTGAGAGACTTTTTCCACATTTCATAAGATAAAAGGAACCAATACTTAATTCAGGCTTTTTTTAAAAATTGTGTACAAAAACAGCATAGTGGTTAGACATTTATATACCACATAAAGTAATAACCCCAATAAGTCTGTTACCCACCTGATACTGGACATAGTTATTACAATATTATTGACTATATTCCCTACGCTGTACTTTATATCCCCATGACTATTTTTTTAATTACAGTTGACGTTCAATATTATTTTTTATTAGTTTCAGGTGCACAACGTAGTGGTTAGACATTTAATTCCGGCTTTTCTGACTCCAGAGATCTTTAACTGTATGTGGTGGGGATTCAGAGGGCAGAGGAGGATGGGAGAAGTGGGGACAAGGTGTCCATCAAATCTTTGGGGAAGAGACCCTCTTCTACCCAAACTGGTGCTCCTTTGCCCATAGCATCCCCCACCCCCTCCACAGGAATACTCTCCATTCTCTCCCCCTACCTGAAACCTTCCAAGAAACCAGCCTACGGAGCCAGTTTTTCATGAAAACTTGATGACTATAACCTAACCCCCACCTACCAAATTTATTTTGTCTTCAAGCTTCTCCGTCTCTTACGTTCTGTTCCATGTTTTCATGCAGCCATTGTGAGGTAGGTGACCCATTTGAGGATGGGAGAACCCTGGTAAATGTGAAAACTCAATGAAGGTTTAGATTGTTAGCTTATTCTCTACACTCAGTATGATTCTTGCCCCAGCTCTGCTGCTGTCTATGTAACCTTGGACAAGGGACAATCTATATGGCTCTTAACTTTTCATCTGTGAAAGAGGTACTTTAGATGGTCTGTAAAGCGCTTTTCCAAGTCTAAGGTTCATTCATTATTTCAGGAAATACTTCTGGACCCATTATGTACCAGAAGGTCAGCTGGATCCCTGAAGATCATGGCCAGTAATAATGATGAGTGTAAGATATAATAGGGAAGGTATTAACAGAAGTTATACATGATATATGTATATATATATATATATATATATATATATATATATATATATATATACTAATACATGTATATATACTGATATACATACACACATGTGTTTATATATGTGTGTTTGTATACATATGTATATAAACTTATGCATATAAATTTATGTGTGTATATAAACTTAGTGCATTGCCTCATGTGGTAGGATTCAATGAACACATTTCTTTCCTCCCTTCCCCTCCCTCCCTCCCTCTCTTTTTTACACAACTCTGCAGCCACGGTCAACGTAAATTTGATCTGGCACAGCAGCCATCACCCTAAATCCCGGGATGATGTGTTACCTGTCTGAAAGGCGACAGATGAGACTCTTTGCCAGCCCTTGCTCTCTATATCACTGTTTCATTCTTCATCATCTCCTGGAGACAGATTCACAATCCTCAATGGTTTCCCAGACTGAAAGCATTGTTATTATTTACACTTAGTTTCTTCCCACCTGCTTCTGATAAAAAAAAAAAAAAAAAAAAAAGGTTTGTAGTCAAATGCAAGGAAAACAGATATTTACATGCTCTATCAATCTTCCTGTCTCCTTAGATTGTGAGATTTACAAGGGCAGAGGCTGTAGGAAAAGGTGCACTAGATTGGCAGATAGGAGACTGCTTTCTAGGTTAAAGGAAATGATGTAAGGACAAGTGCTCTATGCGAGGAAAGTGTTATCTGTACAGCACACATCACTATTCTGTCTTTTTATTTGTTTTTTTAATTTTTAATTTTGCCATAACTAATGTATATGGTTGAGAGTGCTATTTTACCCCTCAGTTTGCCCTCCTGTAGAATGAGTTCTGACTAAATTTATTACGATTTCTAACATGCAGCCAAAACATGTTTGTTTAAATACACATTACTTCCTAATTTGGGGCAACCCATTGTATCCAGTACTAATAGATAATAGACACTGTTTCTTGGAATTAGAGAGAACGGGAAGTCGGGGAATTGGAAATAATTCTGCTAAATAAGGTATTTGAAAAAACTATTTTTTGCTGTGATTATTATTTTAAGTTTGAACCTCATTCTTGCTATCAAAACTCACCGCTTTGTCTATCATTAACCTTTATAGTGTTAACTATCTTTAACCTTTATAGTGTTACTTATTTTCCCAGTCAGAATCCATCCAAGGTCTCAATGCTGCTCTCCTGGTTTGAGTCACTACAGCTGGAAGCAAAACCTGGACAGCATAGCTCCATTCCCATTCTCTCAGATGGCTCACTTTTTTCAAGAGGAAAAGCATTTCCCCAAACTTTAACAGCATATTCTCTTGTATGGAGTCATGTGAACACTAGTCATTGGCTACAGTAGAAACTAACAGAATTGTTCTAACCCAATTAAAATCCACACTTTGGTTTGAAGGTCAGACTCCCCTGAAGCGAAATCTCACTGACACTTAAACAACGAGCTAGAGTGGAAGGAAAGCAGGCATGTTGGGTAGGCAGTCATCAGTGTCAGCCACACTCTCTGGTGCCCCCTCAGTCTCTTAGATCACCCCTCTACCTGTCTTCTCCAGGTCATTGCATGTCCACGTCTAAAAACAAAGTTTCAATAGAGTCAGAACACATCTGCTTGAACTGTCCAAACACGGTTTGGAAAAGATTCAATCATCAGAGCAAATGCAATATATACGAAGGTCAGACAATTAAGTTCATGAACTCATCCTAAAGTACTCCATACCTCATTGCTGAATATCACTAGAGTCACTTTCCATGTACGCCCCTTGGGAAGCTATGCACCAACACCAGTGCCTAGTCCACCCTTCAAAGCAATTTTGGAACTCTTTTTCTGGAATGGCCATCAGACCTGTTGTTGTATTACCCTTGATGTCCTGAATATCATCAAAATGCCTTTCTTTCAATATTTCCTTTATCGTCAGGTAAAGAAAAAATTCAATGGGGGCCAGATCAGGTGAGTAGGGAGGGTGTTCAAATATAGTTATTTATTTACTGGCTAAAAACTCCCTCACTGACAGTGTATTGTGAGCTGGTGTGTTGTCATGATGCAAGAGCCATGAATTATTGGTTAAAATTTAAGGTCATCTAATTTTTTCACACAGCCTTTTCAGCACTTCCAAATGGTAAACTTGGTTTACTATTTGTCCAGTTGGTACACATTCATAATGAATAATCCCTCTGATGTCAAAAAAATGTTAGCAACATCGTTCCAACAAGTTCATGAACTTAATTGTCAGACCTCATACGTGAACAAATGAACACATCTAATTCATGTAAGTGTGTTAGGTGCCTTATATATAAGATGTGTGTAAACAATTTATATATTCTTTATAAATATTGAAATACTATATACTGGGTAAACAAACATCCCACATTATAGCAGAGATACTTTAAAGAGAATTATTGAAATTACCTAAATCTATATAATTGTATGAGGGTCTATATATTTATATAATTGTGTATTAGACTAAATATATGTAACTTATATGTGAATATTAAACACAGAAATACATATATAAATATATATGCAAATATAAATATATATGTGTACACACACACACACACACACATATATACATACATGTGTGGGTTGTAAGAGAGGTAATCGATACTCTTTTGTTTTCTATTAGCCTTGGTTTGCTCTTGTAGTGGAATAAGTTTTCTGCTTGCTGCTCATTGCCACTTTCAAACTATTTATTCCACTAGCTATATATAAAAATAATTTCTTTTTTAAGCACGTACCATTAAATTTTATGACCCAATAGCCCCTTCTTCTTTACTGCTGGCATCAGCAGCTCACCAGTCATTAACCCTCAGCCACTGATGTCCTGACATCTGGCTATGGTCTTCTCCACCACTAACTCCTGTTAACATCATTGCTAGGCTTCACCACTAGTGTGATGATAGCATCCAATACCCTGACTGTTATCTTCTAGACATTCCAGCTCCAATGACCTTGCCCCTTCTCGTTCACTTTTTAGTGGCCCACTCCCATGGTCTCCCACTGGATCTTGTCCCATCTATGACTGCTGAGCCTCTAAGATATCTGTTTGAAGTCTATTCTCCAACAGCCATCTTGTTTTAGATAAGAAGCCATACTTTCTGAATAGTTATATTTTCTCCCCTCCCAAAAAACTGTTTCCCATATTTGTCTTTCTCTTAACAATGTCAGCATTCCCCATGCCCACACACGAGGGTAACTAATGACCATAGCTAAAATTGCATGAAGCCAATCATTTAAGTATGACATTTTCTTCCCACTACTAAGATTCTGGCCTGCCTGCAAATGGACTCATATGCTCATCCTTCTATCCTATGAAATTATATAGACTTTCTGTTCTCTTTAATGCCAGCTTTTCTACTCTCCCCTACTCAATTTGTTCACAGGTAATTTATCCATTCTGTTTTTCTATTCTCTGCCATTCTCTGTGATTTTCTTAAAAAAAAAAACGAAAAAAAACCTTCATATCCCCCCACTACCCACTTGTAGAGTTGTTGCCCCTGGCTCAGACTTTTAGCTGGCCAGATGGAGTGGGCCAGACCCTCATTCCTGAATCCCCGAGTCTGTGGTTGCTTTGCCTTGTCAGGCTGTGCTTGTCTCAATTGCCTACTCATGACTATGTCTAAGCATGGACACACCTAGTAGTGATGACACAGGTCCAGTGAGTAGGTTAGACTAGGTGCACTCACATCACCTTTCTTGCACTTACATTCTGTAGAATAGCATGACTCTTTTCTGCTTCTTCTATAAGACGTCCCCTCTGTTGAGGCTTTGTTGATAGTTCAGCACGTGGGTTATTATGTCTCATACTTAATTCTATATTTTATTAAATCATTCATTGTTGTTTTATACATGTGACTTCTTGCTCTTCTTCTAGATGGCAAGGAATTTTGTCTTTTTAAGCCTTAAATATTATCTTCGTTGACCAATATTAAGTGCTTGTATACAACTTTCATTTATTAAGTGAATTTTCAAGTGACTATGTTATTAGACTCCTGTTAAGTCTTTGTCAGCAGCACTTGGATGAATGGTTCCAGCTGCATTGTTCATTTTTTCTATTATCTGTAACTTATGTTTTGTTTTTTTAATCAGTTTTTGTTCTGAAAGAAATTAGAGAGTGTCAGTAGAATTCTTTTCCAGCTGGTGACACCCATACAATGATTTATTTAAACATCTAGTGACTGCTAGGGATGTGGCAAAATTCTCACATCTCCAAGATTCTCACCCTGGTGTCTGCCATGGATACATCTAATGATGTATCCTTATCATGAGACATTTCTGCTTAAAAATAAAACCGTAAGATCCGTTTCACTCAGCAGGAGTCCGGGGAGGGAATTCCATTGAGACCATCATGATAACAGGAAGGGCATGTTTCATGTGAACTCTTACCTTTTCCCGTTTGATGAAGATGGTTGTATTTTCATGCTTTAACATGCATGCAGGTGGCACATTTGTGCCATGGACACTGAACTCTGGAAAACCTGAGCCCAATTCTAGTTCTTCCATTTACTAGATCACAGGACACTTGGCCTCTGAGCATCACTTTTCTAATCTGGTAAAAATGAGAAGAACAATAGTATAATCTCACAGGATTATCACAGGTATTCAGTCAGGTAATGCATGTAAAGTGTTCAGCACAGACTTAGAATAAAAACCCAGTAAACACTGGTCATTTTTATTAGTGCCATCATCATTTCAGACGTCTTCATTAATGAAAGATTCCTATACTTAGTAAAGTATTTACACCCAAATATTACTTGTGCTTTATAAAATTAAATAGTATTTAAAAATCCAAACGAGCAACATTAGAATGAAGAATACATATGATGAAATAGCACATAAATATTAAAATTATAAATACTTTGAAATAGCATATAAATATAGTTTTGCTCCAAAGTTAAATAACTGAAACAGAAGATGAGATTTATCTCTCATATGATATTAGTGACAAACAAATTCTTCACATATAAACATAGTGAAATAAGCTGAAGAAAATGATTAGGGTAAAGGCACATGGCCTGAGGGTTTTGTTCGCAGCCCTCGTGGGAGAAAACCACCAGAGACTGGCTTACCTGGGCATGTGTACATCAGTCAGCCGGATGGTGTGTCACATTGGTAAGAAAGGAAAGAGGTTATGGGATAGTAAAGATGGCAGCCTCTGCCTATTGGTTGGAACCAGGATTCAGTCACTAAGCATCTAGGACAAATCACCTTCCTTCGATGGACCACATCTGGATAAAAAGGTCACACTCGATTAGGGTAAACAAATAAAAGTGATAGCAGCTGGCATTTTTTTTTTTGAGGGCCTACTAAGGGCCACACGCATTTCATATTTTGCCTCCAATGCTTACAATAGCCCTGCAGGCTAGCAGGGTAATAATAGCAGGGTAGCTATTATTATTATTATCTTTTCATAGGTTAAAAACAAATAAACTAAGCAAGCTCAGAAAATGAACAGAAATGTTTCTAGGTTTGTACAGCTAGTGTTTTCTAGAGCTGGAATTTGCACATGGTTTTATCAGGTCCTAAAGATCATGTTCCTCATTTTATTTTTTTAATGAAATTTATTGGGATAATATTTGTTAGTAAAATTATATAGATTTCAAGTGTACATGTCTATAATATATCATCTATATATTGCATTGTGTGTCCACCACTCAGACTCATGTTCCTTATTTTATACCACATGACTGTGAATATAAGAATCGCAGCATGAGAAAGGGTGAAAGAAGAGGATCTGTCACTCAGCTAATACGTAGGAGAAAGGAACTAGCCAGTAGCTGAGGAAGACATTGAAGAACAATATGTTTTCTTCCAGACCTTTCTTTCCTGGTTTCCATTTATGTTGCTTCCTGCTGCCTCCAGGCCTGTACCTCAGGCCTGAGTGAACTTCCTGGAACAAAGGTCTGAGCTCCCTACCTTGCTCTAAAATTTCCCCGCCACTTAAGAGAACAGTGAAGTTTCCTTAGAATTGTAGTCATGCCTTCTCATTCTGGTCCTACCTCGCACCCATCCCAGAAGCATCTGCCATGATGCCTGCAGCAGTCCTCTTTCACTCTAGTCTGGCTGGTCCCCAGTGATTTCCATTCGCACGCTGGGACCTGTGACTGTACTCTCCCTTTCACCTGGCTTTTGCCTGTGGCATCTCCCCTCCCCACCACCCTTGGACCACATGCCCTTCTGCGAGCTTTGAAGGCTTCAATTCTAATTCAAAGTCCTTGTTAAGCTCTGTGGAAAAAGGAACTGGGATCACTTAAAGACTGATGTGGCCTTAGCTGGGGGAAATAGAGATCTGTGACTTCCATGGGCTTGTGGGTTTGAATGCCAGGAAAGTTCTGGAAGTATCTCAGAAATGCAGCAGGATGGAAGAGGCATAGATAAATTTTATTATGTTGAATACCTCAAATTGCAGTCGTTAGTTACAGCATTTTGCTTATAATGGTGATATATGATTATATATAATTGCTGTTAATTAATTTCATAAATCTATTAATTTATATGTAGGTTTCTACAGCATAAACTATATTAGTGCATTTGTGTTTATGTAATATAATTTTATAGCTTATAGACATGAATAATACATGATTTTAATTTTGACCTTATTTTAGAACTATGAAAACTCTTTTTCTCTAGGGAATATATTATAATAAGAGAGATACTTTATATTTGAAGAGCTCTTTATATTTAAAAAATATTTTAGGTCAATTATATTATCTGATACTTAAAACACTGCTTAAAAATACCTAAGAAATGGAAGGTCAGAGAGGCTAAGTAGTTTTTCTTAAACTACACAGCATCCAAGAAGACCCCAGATCAGAATATATGACAGTTTCATTCCCTTCTCCATGGGTCATAACATTTCTTTTCAAAAAACAAGTAGATGATTTAATTTAAAATTCAAAGCTGTGGGTATTTTTCAGTCTATTCCTGGAAAGTGGGAGTGGGATAGGACGTGAACCACCTCTTCTTGCCTATTAAATTATGATTTTATTTTCTTTATTCCAAATAATATTAAGAGGAGAGAACTCTTCAATGATAGCATTGTTTTTTGGTAGAAGTCCATTCTCTGTTTAGCAGACATCTTTTTAATAACTGTGCCATTTAGTTTTGATATTTCTTTCAGTGCTATTTATATTCCTAAAAGCCAAATTTATCAGCAACTGCAAATAAAGTCACCATCATCATCACTCACACTATTATTTTCACCAAGTGTAAAACATAAGCGATGGCTTGGCTGTAACGTATTGATCGTATTTCTTTGGAAAATCATGAAACTTCCTCTGAGATACACTATTTGTCATAACTGTATTTTTAGCCAAGAATAATGAATAACTGATAAAATGAAATATGGTAGGACATAATTGGCAAATGGAGAGCATTTTGCAGAAATCACTCAAAGTGTTTTGAATTTCATTTCTAGTCATGGTTTATTTAACACTAGCTGAGCGCTCCGAGTCATGCACAAACGATGGATGATCTTTTAGAGCAATTCCTAAGTGTAATATTATGTCTTAAAGAATTATGCCACTCTCTTTGAGGGTGCTGAGAAAGACGTTAGAAGGCATCCATAACCATTCAAGTATTACTAACCATCTGCGTTTTGTAAAGTAAGTAGACAGAGGGTTTCCCCACGCACCCCCTGAAGGAATGACGTGATCCCCAAAGACATTTACTAAAGTATTTGTGTAACAGTGTAGTTTGTTATTGAAAGGCAATGAATTTGTGAATAATCGTAGATCTCCCAAGAAGAAGAATGAAAAAGAAATAAGCCAAGGATCTGCACAGTGGACCATCTCTGGAGGTGTGATGTTGCCATCAGCGTGTTAGTTGGCATTTTTTGAGGAATCACGTTTTGCTCCTGATAAGGAAGTCATAAATGTTCTGTCTACTGAGTGTTATTCTAAGTAGTCCTCCTGCGTCCTAAAATGATTTAATGAGGTTCTCTCAGTACATATGTTACCTCCAGTAAAGAATTTTATCAGTGAGAATTTTCAGATCTTAGAAACTTGAGGAAGAAGTTGTTTGTCATAAGTGCTTCCTACACACCACTTTTCTCATTTCTTGCTTGCTTGCATTTTGGGCTTCCTTTATCTTCTCTTCAGGCAGTGGGATAATGTGAAATTAGTATAGGTTTAGAGTCAGAAATCTTGATTGGAGTTGCAGACCTGGTATCTGCTAGCTTTGAAGCTATAGACAAGTTACTTAGCTTTCCTGTGCCTCAGTTTTTCATCTGTAAAATTGGGATAATAATGGTACGTAGGAGCAATGCTTAGAAAAATGGTACAAAATAGATCCTCATTAAAAGTCAGCTATTATTATTAAGCCCTTTAACCCTTCTGACTCAGAGATTTCTCCTTTAAAAATTGGGAAAATATATAATTCTGGGTTTTCCTAGTTGTTGCATCTGATAAAAAAAAAAAAAAGGAAAGTGTCTGAAATGTTTAGGTAAATAGTTTTCTTATCTTTTTGGAGAAGGCAGTTAGTTTTACCGTATTGGAATCAGAGGATTTGGGCTTGAGTCATGATGAAAAAGGATTCTATCTTTGAACAAACCATTTAGCCCATTTGAGATGCTGTTTCTATCTTTGAAAATTATAGTAACTCTCATATATCTAGGGCATTGTGAGAGTCCAAATGATGTCTGTATGCAAATGTGTAGCTCTTAAGAATGAAAAAAGGTCATTTAAAATATTTTTTATTTCATTTTATTAGTTTCAGGTGTACAAAACAACATAGTGATTAGACATTTATATACATCACATGGTAAATCAAAAAATCTATTACCCATCTGACACTGTACAGTTATTACAATATTATTGACTATATTCCCTATGTTGTAGTTTATATACCCATGATTATTATTTCATAGTTGACATTCAATATTATTTTATATTAGTTTCAGCATATTGGTTAGACATTTATATAATTTATGAAATGATCTCCCAGTAAATCTAGTACCCATCTGTTAATGTTAGCTGTTAATATTACAATTACTAAGAAACAAATGGATTGTTATCCCTTCCCCTTTTATCTGTTTCTAGCACATGCACACGCATACACAGACACTAAAAATGAGGTTGAATAACACACACACACACACACACTAAAAAATGAGGTTGAATACGGTATGCACTAATTAAAAATAAGTTAGTTAGGTGTTAGAAGAGCTCAAAAGAGAAGAAATCTCTAATATATAGTAGAAAGGGTTTATGAATGAAATGATATTTGAACTGTTTTGTACAGGTTAGGTGGGTTGAGTCTTGTGGGAAATGGAAGAGAGACCATCAGCAATCATGAGAAAACTATGATGAAAGTGCTAGATAGAGACAATTGGGAGGGGAATGGAGAATACGTTGGATAAAGAGAAACTTGATTTTGACTGGAACCTTGTATATGGTTGGGGAATTGATAGGTATAAAAATTGGCAGTCCCAGGAAGCTGGGCTTTACTCAGGCAGTCATGGGAGAATTAATTTAAATTTTAAAGAAAGGGTGAGGCATTATTATATTTTGCTTTAACAAGACATCCTTTTTTTATCCATGTTTTAGCATAACCTTTGGAGCTGCTGCTCATAGTAGCATATAGATCTGCCAATGATTATCTATCTTTTCCTCTCACTCTCATGTGGCAGCCCCAGGGCCCTCCTGCTTCTTTCCTCACCCAGCTTTTACTTGCATACAGAGTCCTCTTCTTTCTCACTTGACACATACCTGTAAAAAAGAAATGTTACAGGTGCAGTATTCTTTGGCTTCTTTCTATTCCATCCACCAAGATGTCCTTAACCATCTCACAACCTTTACTTGTCAAGTCGATGCTGTGTAACGCCTTTTCGGGTCCTCTGTGAGACCCCACAGGGGGCAGTCACTTGTGATAGCTTGGTGCTGTCCTTGGGACTCTACAGTAGCAGATAGTATATAGTCATATACTGCTTATTTGCATGACTGTTTCCCCAAATAAACTGTGAACCTTTTGATGAAATCGTCCACTTTTGCTCCTTTTTTGTAAGTCCGCTTTACTTGACTTTATCACCAACAGGCCCAATCTTGTAGTTATGAAATATATGCTGCTGACATTGGGCATTAGAAAATCAATTTGACATTAGTGCTCTATCCCCTTAAGGTCTAATGTATTCATACAATGGTATCCTTTAAATCGGCTTTGTTGTTATAATTTTAATGCTATATCCATTTATTTATGAAGTGCATATTTATTGAGAGGAAGTTGGATTATGTAAAAAATCTCCTGAGATGAATATCAGTAGACCTAAGCTCTTCCTCCAACTAAGTCTATGACCTTAGACAATCGTTTAAAATTTGTAGACCTGAGTTTCCCAGCTATGAATGGAGACACTGGTTGCATGTTCCCTACAATTTCTTTCAACTCAAGCTTGGTAAACTAAGTATCGTGTAAGCATAACAACGTGTTCTTACGACTCTCAGAATAAAGATCAAGACGGCTGACCTTTGGAGGAACCCAATACCCCTTCTCTTTCTGCCCACCAGGCTATAGACCAGCAGACACACAGAAGCCACTCTGTTTCTTATAAACGTCAATTAGAACATGCAGCCTGGACTTGAAGTCAGGATAGGAACTCTGATCCCCTCTCCTGATGGGAGCCCGGTTACAGAAGGACATTCAGGAGGACTTCTGGAAGTTCAGTATACCACAGTAGTACATGGGGAAATGTGCCGAGCTTGTGGGTAGGTACCTTTGGAGAAAGACAATGGCCAGAAGCATACACTGCCTTTCACTTTGATCGGTAGCAGAGCCAACAAATACCCAGTTTTCACATACACCAGAGCCTCCTTCCATCTTCAGGGAGTAGTGAGTGACAGGTAGCAAGGAGGGAGGAAGAACCTGCCCAACGTTTTCTGGAGAGATACAAGGATTGAGGGAAATTTCTATTTCTACACAGAGAAGAACATAAGGTTAAGAATACACTTCACCAATGTCATCAACAACACACACACACACACACACACACATATCTGTTCAACAGAATGCACGTAATAACATTGGTTCTCACAGAAACGTTCACAAGTGTGTTGTTCTCTAGAAGTCAGAATCAAAGGATGTCAGCGAGGTTTAGGAGTTGCAGACATGCATTGGCTACTTGGAGCGTTTATCTTCATGGTCTCATTCCCACCTCATGAAATTTTTATTATAAAAATAAAAAAAAAATGCTAACATGTTCAAAAGTATATTCATTGGTCCAGTTTTGAAACTCATATATCTTCTGGTAGAAATGTTGACTGAACATGATTCAAAGGCAGAAAATTAGGTATTACAATAATAAATCCTTCAATGTCCTTCTCTTTCTCTAAACAAATAAGTAAATGCAAAGAAAACAAACAAAACAAAACAAAACAAAAAAAACCCCAGAAAACAAAAACCACAAAAACCAATGGATATGTTTTCTCTTTGCTTCCCTGCACGGCACCTCTATCTATTTTTTTTAAATCCTCCTCCTTTGGCACGTACTGTTCTTCCTTATCATGTCTGCCTACAAATCCTCAAAGCTGAAGCAACCCTCTCAAATTTTTCATCATTGATACAAATCTCTCATACCCTCAACTATGGTATCTTCCCTGATCTCTGAACTACGTGTAAAGAAGTCTCTCTCTCCCTCTCGCTCCCATTGTTGTGTATCCTGCAATGCTTTGCTTAAAGACTCATTACACTGCATATTTATTTTATTTGTCTCTTAAGTCACTAATCTGTGTGTTGCTCATGATCAGAGATATATATGTAAGAAGTTCCCAGTAAATCTTTGTCTAATGAGTGAATAATTTATACTTTTTTCTCCAATGCATGAATAATAGATGTTTTAAAAGAAATTCTACAGACATAATTAAGTAGTTTGGTTTTATGGACAATTTTCTGAATTCATATATATATATATATATATATATATATATATATATATATATATATATATATATATATATATGGTTGGAATTCTTGAGAAGAAACTGAGACAAGGCTTTGAATCCAAGGCTTTTATTTGTGATGCGATCCCAGAAATCATGGAAGTGGAGAGAAGTGAGATAAGGCAGGGAAGAAAGTCAATAAAAGCTGGGCTAATTAACTGTTACTGCTGTGGGTCCTTAGGTCTCAACCTTGCCAGAAACCTCCGGAAAACTGCAAAGAGCAGTTTTCAGGATTCACCCCACACCAAGAAACAAGGAAGGTGAAGGTTTGCAGCACCCAGATTCTGTTAATAATCAGTTGAACGCCGCTTCTACATTGCTAATTCGTTGGTACTTCCCATCTCTCCTTGAGGGTACAGAGTCTGTTAAGTCTGTCCAAGCTAAAGCCCTTGGACAAACCTTCCCAGGTGCCTGTAGCAGGTGGTCACCAAGTCAGTAACAAGCCAGGACACTGAGTGCAAAGAGCATGAGTACGGCATCTCTACATCTTCAGTGATGGCCAACCCAATATCTAGAAAATATCGATTCCTAGAAGGACAAGTTGCTGACCCTATACCAGTGACAGAGTTCTGACATACTTTGTCCTTAAGTGGCTGACTGATCTTATTGTACTTTTCCACAGCAAGGCCTCATTTTGTAACATTGCTAATGGTAGACTGGACATCAGCTGCACAATATGCATGACAGACAGGAGTAGTCTCCCATCCTACCACCATGGATAAGCATGTTGTGCAGGTTCTGGGGTACACAAGAAGGGGGGGCTAGCTGCCCTCACCTGGCTGAGTTCCTCCCATGTATCTGATTGTTCAGGGTTTCTACTGGGATGGATAATCTTTCTAGTGGGCACTGACCTGAGACAACAATATCTACACTTTTGGGGCCCAATTCCATAGGTCTATCCTTAAGCATCTTCCTGATGATTTTATTTTATTATGCTCAACTTCCAGTGTTTTCCAAGCGAAGTCATGTGTCACTGCTCAGGTATCTTTGTGTGTGTCCTGACCCGTGACCACCCTTCCCCTTAAGTTGATTAAAAGATCCTGCTAAAGCTCAGCCTACAAGAAGGAATAATGATCACCACTGCATTTCATGGATATCCATGATGGTGGTAGCACTGCAGAAATTATCTATTTTCTGCTCACACCAGTACCAACACATGGAGTTAACCCATTTATGAACCAGTTTCAGAGTATTCTTCTAATGTCGGCTGATTGTAGGGGACACTCAATAGGGCCATAGGTATGAGCTGAAGAGAAGCATTGGTCGTGAGAGTCCAGTGACAGTTGGCTCTGGGGCACCCATTTATATAAATTGTTTGTACCCGCTGCCTTTCCCAGACCTGATTCCCAAAGTACCATTTCCATAGTGTGATGGATTGATGCTGTGTTCTCCTGATAACACTTAGATCATAACTGACTCACTGTACAGTCAGAAGGATACCATAGATGAGCTCACATAGGAGTTTGCCTACTGCATACTCACTGGAGGCCTCACGATCTACTACAGAGTTTCTACTAAGGTTTAGTGGTGTTTCCAAAGTGAATAGTGCCCTCGTACAAAGAGCGGAGCCTGGCTTCAGAGGCTTGTAGGGAGTCCAGCACTGTTGTGGACAACCGTGGATAACACGTTACCTCCTTGAATGCACCCATCAGAACCATTTTCTGAATTTATTGCTGAAGGCTCTGTTGTTCTAACCTCACTCAGAACTGGCAGCCTAATGAGTAATCTTATAAGTGAGTCAGAGCTATATTGCTAAAAGTGGTACATACACTATCCTTAAAACTCAAAATGGCCATCCAAACACAGTCCCAATTTTTTAAAGGTAGGAAGCACAAAGTGAAATATCCTGAACTGTATTTTCGAAGAAAGGTTTCAGTATTACCCAAACTCTCAGACCTCTAAACACTTCACAGATATGTCAGACCCCCCAAACTTTACAAGGCTTAATATCCTATCCTTTGACTCACAGGTGCCTTTTCAGCGTTTCCAGAGTGCTTGCCATTTCGTCGTAACCGGTCAAGTACACAGGATGTCATCAGTTTAGTGCAGAGGTGTAAAACCTGCAATCCCCAAACTAAATGTGGCTTGTCATCTGTTTTCATATACAAAGTTGTTGTTTTTTTAATTTTTTTATTGTTATAATTAGTTTCAGGTGTACAAAACAATGTAATAGTCAAACATTTATCATTTATATCCCTCACACAGTGATAACCGCCTCCCCCATTGACTACCCCTCTGACATCGCACACAGCCATTACATTTCCACTATCTCTATTCCTAATGCTGTACTCTGCTTCTTGTGTGTGTGTGTGTATTTATATATATACATATGTATGTATATATGTGTATATATATATACACATATATATGTCTGTGTATGTATATATATATATATATATATATAATTGTAGTTGACATTCATTATTGTTCAGCTTTAGGTGTATAATTTTATCAAGACACAATTATACCCATAATTTACGTAGTGTCGGGATTGTTCCTCAAATGGCAGAATTTAATAGTTGTGACAAAGACTGTATAGTCTGCAAAGCCGAAAATATTTCCCACTTGACCCTTTATAATAAGAGTTTGGTGAAATAGTGTAATGCATGGCACCGTGTGCAGATGGTCAATGTCCTTTCAATTTATATTGAGACAGAGCAGGAGATTAGCATGGAGACAAGACAGTGCTCTCTTTCCAAGTGAAAATGTCTCACTAACAAACGTCATCTCATTGTCCTTTCTGATAGGCTTGGAAAAATACAGTTTTCTCAGATCAGTAGCTACATACCAAGAGTGAACAGGGAATGGTGATTTCTTGTAGCAAAGACACAACTCCAACAGAAAAACTGTTACTGGGTCTACAACTTCATTATATTTATAACAGATTACCATCATCAGTCAGATCCATTTTTTTCTTCATTTCTATGTACCATATCAGTGAACTAAGCTGGGATGTAGTGAGGCCCACCGGTGCTTTCTTTTAAGTTTTAAAGGTGGCGCTATCTCTGCTTCTTCACCCACGATGTGCCGCTACCTGTGATTTCCTGCGAATGGGAGATGCAGTAGTTCATGAGCTCCCACTTAGTCCTTTATGTTAGGTTGGTGCAAAAGTAATTGTGGTTTAAAAGGTTAAAAATAATTGCAAAAACTGCAATTACTTCTGCACCAACCTAGTAGCATAACAACTTTTCATCCATGAGTGAGGAGACAAGATGATGGTTCTGCCAGCTGCTAGTTATATCCGTATGGATTACGCTGTCTGAGTCCGGGAAAATGACCCCATCATTATGCAATCTGAAACTGAGATGGGACATATTTGAGGAGTAGCCCAAAGAGACAGGGGTAGACTCATTCCTCTGTTACTAGTGGTATTACAGATCCTGTATCCAATAACCCCTGCAACATCTAGATATTTCTTTTTTTTCTCAGTAAAGTGTCACTTTTACAAAAATCTGTATATTGCTTTGGAAAGACATAGCTACCATATATTATTGCAGTCATGTAGACGTGTCCTTCCTTAAATAGATATGATCTTCTTTTCAATCAATAGACTCTGGAGTCCAACAATAGTCTTAGGTCTTGAAACTTGGTAACAGACAGTGATTGTCCAGTGAGTCATTTGACATGAGATTTCTTCTTTCTGGTTCTTAATATATTTTTTAAGTTATATAAGCAAAAAAAAAAAAAAAAAAAAATTCTCGTTGGCTGTCTATTTTGCCACTTGAAATGCCATCACTGAGATCCCTGGATGCCTTCCTGGACTTGCCACCTGCCCACTTCACTTCTAACAAATGTGTGTACCACTTGGTATCAGGTATTCTGAGTTCCTTTCATCCCTATGTAGTAAGACCATTCTGGCATCCCTCCTTCATTTATTTGTAGATGATCATTGTTTCTAAGCCTCAAAGACTGATTCTAAAAGTGTACGATGATTAACATAAGGCATTACTGCAAGGGGATTAATTTCCTAAATCACTGTAGAGTGTCCCCATATCAATAAATTCTCCCCCATCCAGCCATATATTCTGTTGTACCCTTCAGATCTATCCCTAGGCATGTTCTACTACCTCTTTTCCGGATATATACCCTTTCTTTCTTGGGCCATGCTAACACTAAATATTGGTTTAAAATAATGAAGAGAGAAACAGACCTTGAGAGGGGCAATCATTTTGGTTGGGCAAAGCCCTTGCATGGTCTTCACATGGTGAGAGATCATTCCTATTTAGTAAATAGTAGAAGGCCACTCTACAGCCTAGAAGATTTAGGGAAGTCATAGGATTCAAGGTTCTCAAACCCATCTGCCCAATGTTCCCATCTCAGACATTACAGTTTTATTATTTTCCTGTCATGGACATAGACTTTACTGTAGAAAACTTGCTGGAGCTGCGAATTCAGCCTTCATCCTACCTCTGAAAGCTTTATAATCAAATCGTGTTCCTGATACTCAGCAAAGTCGATTCTACAGGTGAAATTGGGTCTTTTTAAACTTTTCCATGGAGGCATATTTCCTTTTACAATATTCCCTAGGTTAATAGTTGGCTAAACTGAGACTAGTATTGTCTTCTTTCAGAGCTCTGTGGCAGTTATCAGTCAGAATCCCTAAAGGTTCCATTGTTCCATAACCAAGTACATCTTCTCACATCTGTCTCTATCCCATCGCCATCTACCATGGTCAACAGTCTTATCAACCTGCCATACAATACACTACAATGGTCATGTAGCCATTTGGCCACTTGGCAACCTAAGCTCAGAACATTGTTCCTAATCTCAGAACTCTACTTTTGGTTCCAATTATCATAGCTGTGTTTACTTCAAAGCAGATCCTGACACAAGGTTTTGAGTCGAACAGTGTTAGTTTGACAGGGGTCAAAGGTTGCCACAGTAGGAAATGGGGAAGTGAAGCAGGAAAGAAAAGGGTCTCAATACAGTGTACACTAATGAACAGTTGTGGGGCCAAGTGGAGCTTGATCCCATTGGAGACCTCTGCAAGACTGCATGGAAATGCTTACTGGTTAGACATATGCTATGTGACAAATATTGAGCTGAATATAAGTGAAACAGGTAATAAAATGCCCAATCCTTTAGGCAACAATCTGTGACTTAGAGTTTAATAAAGATAACTGAAATGTGAATCAATGAATAAAGGATTAAAATACTCACAAATTCTATGCCAGAGATAAGATTTAGGGAGAAAATATATTTTAAAAAACTATCACTTTTAAATATCAAATAGTGCATGACCTAATATATATATAAGGCCTTACAATGAAAAGTATTAGTTTCCTAGTTCATACTTCCCCATTACCGATCTTGCAATCCAGGATCATCTGCTGTTAACAACTTACGTATTTAATTCTTATGGCAGCTACTACATAAATGTGCATTGCCTTTACACATACTGCTTTAGTAAGAGCTATTTGTGTTCCATCACCTCTCATCTCCTATCCCTCTTCATCTCAATTTTTAATAGTAAAGTTTTTGATTATTATTTGTATGTAGTTTCCTTTTTAGTTTAAAACGTATCTATTAATATTGTATACAATTTTAGATAGCTTCTTTTGGCATGTGGATAAGAGTGCCCCTACCCTTCCCTTGGAGGAAAGAGGTTTATTGGAGTCTGTCAATGACATAGTTTGAATTTCAGGGCTAATAACTATATGTACTGACAAACCAGTCTCCCATTCTAAGTAATACCTACCAAGTGAATCAATAAAAAAGCAACAACAACAACAACAAAAAAATTTAAAAAAAATTAAAAGACAAACAGCAATGCAAAACAAAAATAGAAAATTATTTCCATATTCAATAAATATTCTCAGGCAGCTGTGAGGTGTTTCTTTTAAATATTTTCCTTGACTTTGGACCTTCTGTTGAATGATTTTGATGTTTTTAGTGTGTATCTTGAAACACTCTTTTCTTTGACTCTTAATCCTGGATATGAACTACACAGAGAGTTATTCTAACCTACTAGGCAAAATTCGTAACTTCAGAAACTGATTTTCAAGTTACAGTGACAATAAAGAGCGTATTTTAAATGCATGCCCCAAAGCCTAAAACAGAGCTATTGGCACAGGAGAAAGAAGAACAAAGAAAGAATGGGAATATCACTGGACTAGGAGTCTGGACACCTGCATTCAGGCTCTCTACTTCATTGATTAAAATTAACTTTAGAATTAAATATGAGCACCTAGTCCATGCTAGGTGCTGAGACGAGAGTAGGAAATAGTGAAAAAATCTTATGGTCTTGAAAGAGAAAGTTCTATAAGTATCAAATATGACACATAGAGCAAAGAGATAGAGAGGAAATGTCCAAGGGAACTGAGAGATAGAGGCCTCATACCAGTTCTGATAGACCAAGAGGTTTTCTGGAGGCAGATGTGCTTTTGCTGAAGTGTAAAGGAGGACAGAGGTTTTTGAGGAGAGTTGGAGTGGCTTACGTGAAGACATTTTGGGTAGAGATTGCTAATTCTGGCCTGATGGTGAGATAGAACATAATGAGTTCAAAAGCATTACGAATAATTTGGTATAGCTAGAACAGGGGTCAAAAACACTTTATATAAAAAGGTCAGGTAGTAAATATTTTCGTCTTTGTAAGCCTTCAATCTCTGTTGCAACTACTGAAGGTATAGCGGGGAGACAGGCAAAGGCAATATGGTGATAAATGGGCACGGCTAAGGCCTAATACAACTTTATTTACAAAGACAGTCAGTGGGCCGTAGTTTGAAAACCCTGATCTAGAGAGTAGAGGGAAAGGGGGTTTGGAGAAATTGGGGGCTGCCATAGGGAGCAGGGTCCAGACTGAATAACATTGAATAGGAATGTTTTTGGTCCCTCTTTGTCATTAATGAGGGGTCATTGAATGCTACACGCAAGATAAAGAGATCATCCGATCCGCAATTTTCTCTTCCTCTTTCTAGTTATTAAGTCATGAGTAGGGTAAAGAGGTGAAATAGGGGCAGATAAACCCGTTAGGCAGGCATGGCTGTAACTGGAGCGAATAAGAATGAGCTGAACTAGCAACAACAGTGAGAACCCAGAGATGAGGATGCTCAGGGGATGTTTAACAAGTGATGGGTCTAGCAGTAAGGAGGATGCTGGTGAGGAAGCAGGAACTCAAGAATGACGCCAGGATTCTGGTTTGGGGAACTGGGTGGTTGTGAGGTCACTGACTAAGACACAAAGGGACATAAAGGGAGACTGAGTCTGAAGGTGAAGATAATACGTTTGATTGTGAATATGTTGACCTCAGGTACCCATGTTTCATCTAAATGGGGATTCCTAGTGTATCCATGTGTCAGATAAAATACAGGACCCTGAGATAAATTTAAATTTCAGATATACAATAAATAATTTTCATATAAATATGTACAAAACATTTCATGGAATAAGCTTATGCCACACAATTTTTTTTTTTTTTTTTTTTTTTTTTACCTGAAATTCTATTTAGCGGGGCATTGTGAATTTTTCTTTGTCTAATCTGGCAAACCTACAATAAATAGTTGATGCAGTTGTAATCAGGACAGAGCGACATGGATGTGACATTAGTAACCCTGTACATACAGCTGGTCATGGAAGTTCTGTGGCTGACTAGCTCTTTGGCTCTGGTCAAGTTCACCTCACCTCACATCCGCACAATGTGGAGACCTTTTAACTAATTTCCTTTAGCTTTTTCTCTATTAAGATGATATATAACTAGGAGTACCCGTTCTTGAATATATTCATTTGTTATTGTTACTGTTAGCTACTATGAACAAAATACTGTCATTTCACAGAGTACGCTGGCATATTATGTTTTTAGGGAAGAGCAAATTATCATTTGCATTCAAAAGTGTCTCTGGCTCTGCTTTTTTCAATCCTTTTATAAAAATTAATGGCCAGCCCTTCTGATATAGAAACATTTATTTCTCTAATACCACTTTCTTTTATTCATTTGCTTCGGTCACAGTATGCCATATTTGGATTATAAATTTTGATTTATACTCAAGTCACACTGAGGGGATATTGATTCGTTTGAACATATTTGATGTATTACATTTCTGAGTGCTACAGTTGCAAACCAAATGGCAAAATTATTTCTCCTTACTTTTATTCTCAAGGGAACGTCACATTTGGGAAACAATCACATTTGATTCCCAGATAGGTTGTAGGCCTCATTCTAAATAGCTGGTCAGCACAGAATAAGAAACTTCCAAGTCCTGACATAATGAGGTTAGGGTCGTCAACCTCCATTGTTTTAAGAATGATTATAAAATAAATTCAGGTACATTTTGCTAAGTTAACAATAGTGATAGCTATGAGCAACTACATTGTGAAGCGTTCAATATTGTTATCACGGTCTACAGGTAGTGAAACTGAAGCTCAGGTGGCTACATTATTTATCAAAGGTAAATTACCCCTAGGAATGAAGGAACTAACATCCAACGCAGGCTTTCTGGTCTTAAATCTTCTCATTGTACCATGCTGCCCTTGATTTCATAGGCTTTTCTCACAAATAACGGGTGTCATTTTCAAGGCAATTACAAAGGAAGTGATACGAGGAATGTTAGAGAAATCTAGAACAGATTTACAAAGAGAAATGCCAAGTCTACAGTTGTCTGCTCTACCAGCTGAACTATCGAAAGATGCACTCTAAATTGTATTAAGAGGCTAAATCTCATATTAAGTGTTCTAATGAAAACAAAAGAAAACAACAGAGATGCAAGGCTACACTGGGAGGTGTTGGATCTCTTGCCTTGATTGTGGTAATTTTGAGTTTCTAAGCAGGTATTTAATCTTTTAAAAATTAAATTTAATTATTTCCAAAATGGAATTAATGATACTTTGCATGTTTTTAGTGTTGTGTGTATGTGGTTGTAATTAAAACAGGGGGTTGGAAAGCCTAATATCATAGCTAGAACATATTAAAAGATAATTTCCTTGAATGAAGGCTTCAATATAACCAATCTCTTCTCTCTTTTATCACTGACTCCCCAGTATTTAGAACAATGGCTGGCATATAAAGCATATTCAACTATAATTCTTTGGATTAATTAAGTAATTAATGACTTGATCAAAAATGAATTTATACTCTAATTATTGTGTTAATTTTTATTCATAGTAACACATAGGGAGACTTGGTCCCCACTCTAGCTTCAAATGGCTGAGAAATACACCAGTGAAATGGCCAGTCAAGAAAGGAAAAAATTACTGGGGCCAGTGCATTGGAAATATTCACAGAAATCAGCCAGTCTTCTTCTGGGTTACCATGTATTCCAGTTTGCCTAGAAGTTCTGATGTACACTTATTGTTCAGAAGTAATTATAAATGATGTTTGAGTTGGATACTGTTTTTCTGCATTTGCATTGGAAAAGGTTCTTTTAAGACATTTTTCAACAGCAGAGAGGGATTTGTGTATTCAGGAAATACCTTAAAAGCTGTATACCTAAATAAAGCTCAAAGGATGAAAAAATATTATATGAGACACTAATCACATTGCCTGTTACAAAAGAAAGAAGCCTTCCTCTAGCATTGGCTAGTGATAGGGAACTCCGTCCATTGTTGAACAACCCAAGTCTCTGAAAGTGTATATTCTTATACACAAAGTATAGTTATTTTTCACCCATCCATTATGCCCCAGAACCATAACAACACAGACTAATTCCATCTTCCATTTTCCTCGTCTCTAAATGAAATCCCTGTGACTATTTGAAGGCCACTATATATTCTCATTTGTTCTTTTAATTTTTGCACAAGATATTCCTATCTCCTTTCATGTTTTTCATAATTTGTCGCTTCCAGATTTCTCGTGTTGATGGGCACCCTGGATGAACCCTAAGTCACTAACTGAAGCTCAGAATCTCAGGGTATCTTTGTCTTCTCTGTCATTATCCATTGCATGTCTTTGTCGTTTAACTCTCTGTTTCTCTTTCACTGTCTCATTCTGGCTTTGTCCCTCTCATCCTGAACAAGAAACAGCTTCCTGTTCTTTCAATCTGTTTATGTGCTTGAACTTCATCATAACTTTAGCTCTGTTTCTTTTTTTCTTGTGCTATATATATCTCTGTCCCTTCCTCTGCTTTCATTTTTTTTTCTTTTTTAAGATTTAATTTTTTATCTTTTTCAGTTACAGTTGACATCCAATATTATTTTGTATGAGTTTCAGGTGTACAGCATAGTGGTTAGACATTTATATAATTTATGCAGTAATCCCCCCGATTATTCTAGTACCCACCAGGCACTGTACACAGTTGTTGCAACATTATTGACTATATTCTCTGTGCTGAACCACTGTTTCTGTCTTCTGATTCCTCTCATCTCTTTCTCTTTTTCTTTCCTCTCCGAGCTAGCTGTGTATCATGAAGCATGGCCCTGTTAATACAGCACCGCCCTTCTCCATTGTCTCTGAATAACTGACAGCTGTGAGTAATATGAGTCGCAAGGTCAGGCTGTCTAAAACTGGACTCTGAAATGTCACATCGAAGGGTAATAGGACCTCTTTAACCATATTCGGCTTGCATTTTCCTGCAGATCATATTGTGTTTTAAAGTTCTATGAAACAATATTACAGATTTTCCTCTTATCATCACACCTAGCATTCAGCGGAGCTCATCCCTGAAAAAAATAATGAGATTTCGGTGAGATTCTAAGTGTGAAATTAACCCAAATAGAAAAAGTTTGCATTCTGAAGGAGCCCAGAGGAATAAGGAGCATTGAGTCGCAAAGACAGAATTGACCTGCCACCTAGATAGATACTGTTTAGTTGCCAAGAGGGTAAATCTAAAGTGTCAAAACGCAGTCATTTTTGCACTTAAAAAGTTCTCATTATATTTGTGGTTAATTGACTAGAGCTGCTGAAGTTCTTACCAGAACAGGTTATTTAGGACTATATATGAACCTCCGTAGAGGTCTAGTCACTAGATTTTAGAAAGAACTATTGCAGGCACACCTCAGAGATATTGTGGGCTTGGTTGAAGACCAGCGCCATAAAGAGGGTCATAATTTTCTTGCCGGTGGTGGTGATGGTGGGGAGGGAGTCTTACCTTCAATTTGTAGAAAACACAACATTTGTGAAGCACAATAAAGCAAAACACAATGAAATGAGGTATGCCTGTACATATTTAGTGCTCAGTATGTTACTGGTACTCTGCTAGCCATTTTCACACATTAAAAAAAAAAAAAAAAAAAAAAAACTTTTAAGATCATTTCAGTCTTAGAAAAAGTTTCAAAAACAATACAAAGAATTCCCATGTACCAGTGGGTTCTCAACGGGGGGTGGTTTTATGCCTTCTCCCCCAAGGATATTTGGCAAAGTCTGGATACATTTTTGGTCATCACAACTAGAGGGTTTGCTCCTGTCACCTGATGGGTGGTGACCAAGGGTGCTGTTAAACATCCTACAGTGCACAGGGCGTCTCCACAGAGAGAAACGTTATCTGGCCTTGAATGTCAATAGTTCTGAGGTTGAGAAAGCTGCCACATGGTCTTCATCCAGATTTCCCCAATTTAACTATTACAGAGTCATGGTAAAATGATACAAAGGAAAAGTAGGAAATTAACATGGACACATTACTGTATCCAATCTCTAGACCGTATTCAAAAATTTCCAGTGATCTCCCTAATATCCTTTTTCTTATCCAGAATTCATTCCAGGGTTCTCTGCCTCCTTAGTTGCCTTTGATCCTTCATGACCGGGACACTTTTTGGGATCATTGGCCAGACATTTGGGAATTTTTTTCTTGATTTTGAAGAATGTATTTTTATTTTAAAATTCAGGTTGTGTGTATTTGACAGGGATCCCACAGACATGGCACATCCATCTTAGTGAATCACGGCAAGAGGGAGATGATGTTGGTTTGTTTCTTTAGTGTGCGGGTGACTGGTTCCTGGGTCAAGGTGGTGTTTTCCAGTTTCCTTCACCGTGATGTTACTCTTTTTCCCTTTGTAATTAATTAGTGTTCTGTAGGAGTTACTTTTAGGTTATGTAAATATCCCATTTCTCACCACATATTTACCCATTTTTCAGGCAAGAATTATTATATTATTGAGTACTAAAATTTCATCCAACTTTAGTACTCAATAATATAATAATTCTTGCCAGAAAAAAAAGTTGCTTTAAATTTTGACCAATGGTGTTTTCTGTTTCCATCATTTTGAAAATATTTATTAGTTGGAATTTTCTTGTAAAGAAGAGCTTCCCATTGTCCTCCAAGTAATTGTTTATTGAGTTATCATTGATTTCAGCATAGACCCCAAATATTTTACTTTTTTCCTATGGTTCTATTCCATTACTGTCATCGTCATCATTATTATTTTCTTCACCATGTACCATATTTGGCCAGTAAGAGCCCCTCATGTTGCCTTTGATGAGTTTTTGAAATGTTTTCAGCGTTTTGAGCACTTCCTTCCTTTCCGGTCCTATAAGGTATTCCAGGCCCATCTTGCACTTTCTCTGCCCTAACCCTGGAATCAGCCAGTTCCTTGTATTTGGTAATTATATTTATTTAAACTAAGCTTTAGCAGTGAGTGTGCTCACTGCTACTTGGCTATCATTGCTTCTAGTTCCTCTCAGTACACAGAGTTAGGAAATATAGATATTATACACACATCTATATTTCTCTATTTGTGTATATATTTTAAAACATACATTTAATACACATTGCTCCAATTTCAACACAACACCAAAGTTTCCACCCTTTCCTCTTTCCCTATCTGGAACTTTAGTTTTTCCGGACAATAAGAAATCGGGCTGTCATGATTTGCAATGTGTTTACTGATTAGCTCCATCATTAAATGCCAGTAAAGTAGGTTTAGCAACGCTAACCCATATCAATGTGAAAACATAGGTATTAACATAAAATATGTGTGTACAATTTTTTTGTTTGTTAGTTTGGCCTTTAGTCTTACAATATGTCATAAAAATACTTTGTTCTGAAGTTGCCTTTATTATCCCTCTCTTCTCAGTATCGTTATGCTATTTAATTGTAATACAATTATGTCCATTTGCATTTGTTGGCATTCCATTGGGGTTCCCTCTGCATTATTGCTAATTTAGACTTTTTTTTTAAAGTTATAAACATGTTAAAAGTTAGAATTATGCTAAAAGCTATATTCAGAGAAGCGTCACTCTCCACACCCAACCATTTTACCCCAGTGCCATCCTCTCCACTCAGTTTCCATCCACATCTGTAGGTTAGCAATCTTACTGGTTTCTGCACTCTCCTTCCTGTGTTTCCTGTCACTCAAATGGTCAGGTACAGGCACATTTTCTTGTATTCACTATGTTTTACCTGAAAGAGAGCATTATATAGCTGTCCCTTTGTTCTAGACACATCGTTTTACTTCATTCTTGACTGAGTCCTTTGAACTATTCGAAGTAAAGTTACTTGAGAAGCCCTAAAACTGATTTACTAAGAGATTCTTATAATTGTTTTTGTTCAATTTCTTACATGTAATAGGTTCGCAGTCTCTGTTGACTTAAGTTTAATGTTAAAAGTTGTATTTTTTCTAGGATGTCCATTGAAATTAGTTATCTACTTTCCTTAACACCTCTATTGCCTCTCTGGCACCCCATATAAAATACAAACTCATTAGCCAGACATAAAAGGCTCTTTATGTTCTGACTAATTATCTGTCCTCTTCGCTTGGCTCTCTCCTTCCCAATCCCAGTCCTCAAATATGTCTTGTACACACACTCAAAGCCAAAGTCACACGGAACCACAGTATAAAACAGTTTTCTAAACACATCAATTTCTGCTATGCTTCGTGAATTTTCACAGGCTGATTCTTCACTGATTATCCAAGGATCTAATTGGAAAAGTCCTCTAGACATTTAAGACAGGTAAGTGTCACCTTCTATGGAACAAATGTACTCTTTCCCCAAGAACAAATGAGGTTTATTCTTCTTGATCCTGCAACTGAAACTTCCACGTATTTTAATTTGTCATTCTGTATTTTAAATTTCTGTTTCTCTCCCCTGAAAGTAACCTTTTTGAAAGCAGCGTCCAAGTTGTAGTCCTCTGATGAACAACTGAGAAATTAAATAATATCTGGCATCTTTTAGGTGACTAGTAAACTATTTATTGAATTCAATACCAATAAAATGAGTACTTTTGATGATAAAGAAATCATTAATAGGAATTTCAAGATTTAAATCATAGGGTAAATTTTTATAATGCCCTGTTTAGTTTTTATCAAAGGCTATTTATAAGCTCATTCGTACCACACAACTCTTTGTATGTTTTAAATACCAAGAAAATGTATGGGTTCTATCTGTTTTCCAGTACAAATTTACTGTGCAATATTAATTTGATTACAGTTTTGCTTTCATATGGATGACATTTATTTTTTAAGATACTACTTTTAGATGATCTAGTGACAAATTTTATTCCTAAGCAACATACATTTCACCCATTTCCCATAGCAAGTCCTGATGTACACAATGGATCAGTACCCTTTACTCCATTTAGGTTTTTTTTTGTTCTGTTTTTTTTAATGGAATTGACACCATCCCCATGTGCAGGCGTGCACAATTGTAGCCCAGTTCAGTAAAATTGTGGCATAGCCCTTCTCACTGTGATGGTTTCAAGAATAAGCCTACAATCCAAATGTAATCAATAAGAATCATGTTATGTAGAGTTTTTGTTGAAATGCTAAGAAAATAAAATTCACTCATGGTGGTGGGGTTGCTGTGAGGACTGAATGTACACCTGGGGCTTCTGGCAGATATCTTGTTCCCATAAGACTGGAAACTACACAGAGAAAAGAAAAGCCAAGGATGGAAGTATCAAGACAAGACCCGCATGTCATTAGTTGAGCCCTTGAAGTCAGCTCTTCTACTGCAAGCTTTATTTATAAAGTCTCCTTGTAGGTGGAACCAAGTGAGAATTGTTGGTAAAGACAGAGAGAGAAATCTAAACAGAATATTGCCTAGAGCAGGTATTGGCATTTTTTTTTTTTAAATCTGTATAGGATCAGATAGTAAATATGATCTGTGTGGCAACTACTTTACTCTGCTGTTATAATGTGAAAATAGCCACAGGTAATACATAAATGTGTATGGCTATGTTCCAACAAAATATTATTTACAGACATTGAAATTTGAATTTCATATAATTTTCATGTCTCTAAATAGTATTCTTATTTTGATCCTAACACCTGAAAATGTAGAAGTATATTCTTAGGTCGTAGGTCATATAATTAGAGGCAGCAGGAAGTGTTTGGTCCGTGGGTCAGTTTGCCAACTCCTGTTCTAGAGTAGCATAGAACCTTACATGAGATACCAGGAGTAAGAAGATACACATTTTCCTAGATCAGGTTCTTTATTTCTGGAATTTTCTATCAAACAAGGATACTGGACAAGCAGAACAGGTACACTAATATGGACATACAGTAGTAACCATAATGTGGGTATTCACAGGGAATATATGCTGTGTCAAAGGAAGAGATATCAACAAAAGTCAGTAATAATAAAATAAATTAAAAAGCTAAATAAAGAGCACATTTTACATAGAAATGAGTCTCACAATGGATTGATCTCATGAGTGGCTCGAATTATTCACCTTTTTCTGTAATCATGCCCTTAGCCTTCTGACTTTACCAACAGACAACCAACTCTCCGACATGTGAACAAGCTGAGCCAGGATCAGAGCCATCAGCTGTCTGACCATCCAGATGCTTCGGCTTATGTTTCGTTATGCTGCTGATGCTTTGTAGCTATTTCTTATGCAGCGCTATTGCTGTGAAGGCCAACTGATATAACACCCTAGGGAAGGGCAAGCAAAGTGGGACTGGAAAAAAATTAAGCTTCACAGTTGTGAAACATTGTCATTTCCCGTGGTCACACAAGTGAAAGGAGCCAAGAATATTGTGGAAATTTTACTACATACATAAGGTTTTAGGTAAAGGCTGAACTGTCCAGGAACTGCCCAGCTATGAGAAGCCCACTTTATAATAAAGATTTGATTAAGCAATGAGCTCCATGGAAATGATATAAACAGTAATTGGAGGAGGAACACAAGTGGTCTCAAGAATTCCACATTGGAGGGAGCCATCGAAAAAGATGTTTGTGTCCCAGAAAAGAGTGAGGACTTAAGGGGAAGAAGCTGAGGTTAGAAAACAATGGTAAATGTAAGTGTAAATTCCCAAGAGCTTCTCAGTGTGGGATAGACAGGCTGTGTCCCCACTGACTTTGATGAAGATCCATGTCAATCTCAAGTCATGCAGCTGCCATGCACACAGTTTCCCGTGCCATTTGATGACTTAATGATCTGGAAACAGCCCGGGCCTGAATCGCTGTAAAGGCTCAGTCTCTCAGTTACATGTGTAAGAGGAGATCAGGGGAAACTAGCAGCTACCCGCTTAGACTCGGGACGTTGAGCTTCTCTGGGAACGGGGGAGGACAGCAGTGATGATAGCAGGAATGACCATAACATCCAAATTGTTTGAGTTCTTCATGTTCCAGGTACAGTGTGTGCTAAGAAATGTACCTGCATCCTAGCACACTGGAAAGGTAAGTGTTGCTAATATTCTCATTAGCTTATCGGTAATGAAATTGAAACTTAAGGCGGTCAAGTCATTTACCTAAGGTCACCCAGCCAGTATGTGAATGGGAATTGCCTTTCAGGAAGTTTGAGTTTGTGCTTTAGTACTGGCAGAGAAGAGGGGATGATCAGTAATTTTCAGTAGTCAGATAAGTCGTGAAAGAAAGATGCTAGATCTGGGTCTTTAAGGAGGTGGAGCAGAGCACCAGGTATCGGCAGGTGTACTGTGGAAAAGGAGAAAGCTGTTCCTGGAAGAGCACGAAGCCTTTTGCAACAAACCAAGGCACATGCTTGGGAAGTGTAAGAGGTTTGAGGTGGCAGCAGCAAGGAATCGTATTGGGGAACACGCAAGAAAAAATAGTGGAGATCTTTTTCTGCCATATTCCAAAGTCTAGGTTTCATTTCATAGGTCATAAGAGGTCCTTGAAAGATTGGGTACTAGAAAAGGATATGGTCAGATTCAGATTGTAGAATGTTCATTTGTTCTGAGTGTGCAGAGAATAGCTTGTAACTGAGTGAAACCAGCTTCATTTTCACACATTAGGAGTAGAATCAGTTCAGTGTAGGCAAAGTATCTCCAAGAGCTTTCAACAGCATTCCATTGATACAGTGCCTGTTTGAAGTATTAGTACACAGGACTGAGTACTAATAAGGTATGTTAAAATAAATGCATTGGCCATACATTTGCATAACTTATGCAGTGGTCCCCCACTGAGTCTAGTACCCATAGGGCACTATACATAGTTGTTGCAACATTATTGACTATATTCCCTATGTTGTACTTTGCATCCCCATGACTATTTTGTAGCTACGAATTTGTATTTCTTAATCCCTTCACCTTTCTCACCTATCCCCCAATCCCCCTCCCATCTGGCAATCATCAATTTGTTCTCTGTATCTATGAATCTGTTTCTGTTTTGTTTATTTTGTTTGTTCTTTAGATTACACATGTAACTGAGATCATATGGTATTTGTCTCTTTCTGTCTGACTTATTTTACTTAGCATAATACCCTCATGTCACAAATGGTAAGATTTCATTTTTTTATGGTCAAGTAATATTCCACTGTATATATGTACCTCTTCTCTATCCAGTTGTTTATTGATGGACATTTTGGTTGCTTTCATATCTCGGCTATTGTGAATAGTGCTGCAGTGAACATAGGGTTGCTTGTATCTTTACAAATTAGTGTTTCAGATTTCTTCAGATAAATACCCAGATATAAATGTCTAACCACTGCACAGTATACCTGAAACTAATATAAAGTAATACTGCATGTCAAGTATAATTGAAAAAATGTAAAAAATAAACTACAAATAAGGAAAAAAAGAAATGCATTGGCCTTGAAGATTAGCATAAGGAAAAATACGGTGTTAGATTTTGAATCTCTGAGAAAAAGCGAAACTCCACTATTTCACCACTACATCTCAATTTTTAGTATCCTCAGACATATAACTTCTAAAATTACAGAAGAGACAGTCATATAACTCCTAATGGAAAAAAATGTAATTGTCTCAGTTGATGTCTGGGTTATTTTAATGCTTCAAATTTCAAGAATATCCACTTTTCCATTTCACAACCATTATAAAAATCCAATATCTTTTTATCTTTTTATTTAAGTTCTGATAATTAATCTTCTTGCTATTCTTCCTTGAGGAAGCCTCAGTGGAATTGAGGTCCTCCTTAGAAATGAAAACCACTGAAATCTAGCTTCAGTGAAACGAGGGCCATTTTACAAATCTTGTTTGTGTGATAAAATAATGAGATGACACTATACACATACATGTACACACTACACACTACACACACACACACACATAAGCACATGTATAATTAGTATTCAAGGACCCATTAGGAATCCTTTATATGTGTCTGTGTATGTATACATATCTATATGACATTTAAGAAGGATTTATTCATTACTTTTATACCATATTTAAGCACTTACTATGAGTCTGGAAATGTGCTGTGTATCTGGCGTGCCATAACTAATGAAACCAACCCAGTTTCTGCTCCCATGGAGTTCAGTGGTGTTGTACTTTTTTACTTGACATGTTAACCTTTAATTTTTCTCTGGTGAGCAGGGCTGGGTCACATGTTACCCTGAGCACCTCTAGCCTTTTTAGTGTAAAGCCTAGACTAGAATTTATTGAGAAGTCTCTCCTGTATTCCCTTTCCCTCCGATCTTGTTTGGGAGATAAAGAACAGATTTCCTACTTTGCCTGAGTTAGAAACCAGTTGTGAGAAAGTTGGAGTCAGGCAGATGGGAATCAAAATGGCGGCTTTGTTGCTAAGAGAGATGATGATGGGGAAGAGGGCTTAGGTATGTTAATCAGTCTGTGGAACACTGAGCTTCACATTGAGAAAGGCTTTTGCATCCAATCACAGGCAATGTGAGATAATGTATCACTGCACCTGCATCCCCAAATCTCCTCCACAAGGGGCATGGTTTTACCACTAAGCTTTTCTTGGCTTAGGGTAGAAGAGAGTACATGCTCCCTCAGCCAGATGCAAAGAGGGAAGTGGGACAAAAGGCGCAGAATGGCACAGTCCCAACTCAAGCTCCACACCTCTCCTGGAGAAGAGTGAGTGAATGGCCAAAAATAGGCCTAAAATGCTATGTTTAATCGGTATCCTCTTACAAGGAGATGTGAAACAAGACCAAAAGATAAATATCACTTGGTTAACCATAGCACAGCATAACATATATAATTTGTTTTACATGTTTATGGATTTGCTGTTACTAATATATTGCTGAGGATATTTTTTACCTATATCCATGTAAGATGTTAAGCTGTTATTATTATTATTATTATTATTATTATTATTATTATTTGTGTGTGTGTGTGTGTGTGTGTGTGTGTGTCTGTGTGTGTCTGCGTGATGTTTTTATATCATTTTGGTGTCAAGGTAATGAGTTGAAAAGTGTTTCCTTTCCTTTCATTTTTTTGGAAGTGTTTGTGTAGGATCAGAATTCTTTAAATGTTTAGTTGAATTGATCACTGAAGACATCTGGTTCTTGTCTTTTCTTGGTGGGAAGTTGGTTAGTTACTAATTCAATCTCTTTGCTTGCTATAGGTATGTCTAGATATTATATTTAATTTTGAGTTGTTTTTTTAAATTAAAGTTTATTGGGGTGACAGTTGTTAGTAAAGTTACATAGATCTCAGGTGTAGAATTGTATAATTCATCATCTATAGATCACATGTGTGTTCACCACCCAGAGTCAGTTCTCTTTCCATCACCGTATGTTTGATCCCTTTTGCCCTCATCTATTGGAAGTCCTCGCCAGAGCACTCAGGCAAGAGAAAGAAATGAAAGGCATCCAAATTGGGAATGAAGAAGTTGGTGTTAATAGTTTGCATCCAGGTGGAAGTGACAGCAGATGTCAAAGCTGAAGGGTGTCAGGACCATGGATAGGGCTGATGTGGCTGGAGTCCAAAGCATGAGGAAAAGGCTAGAATAGTAATAAAATCCACGGCATAAAGCAAATGAGAGCCTGACAGGAGGCCATATTGGGTCAAGTGGGCGAGATTAAACTGAATTTTAAACTCACTAGGAATGTATTGAAGGGTAGCAAGCATAGCGTGAAAGGTCCTGATGTATGTTTTAAAGAAGTTTTGAAAATAGTGATGATGGTTGCCCGATATTGTGAAAGCAACTAATAACACTGAATTGTACACTTAAAAGTGATTAAAATGGCAAATTTTATGTTACATATGTTTTATCAACACTTTAGGAAGATGGAAAAAAGACACTTGTGGTTGGAATGTGGGAACACATTTGAAAGAGGAAGAAGAGACTCAAAGAAAGGGGGTAAGATAGTGAAGCCTGTGCATTAAATCCTCATGGACATGCTGTGTTAGGAATTGTTTCCACATTTACACACGGAGACCCAGAGACAATTTCACAGGCCAAAAATTGAAAGATTCTGACACAGGGCTGGGCTAGAAGCCTCCCTCTTAGCACTCAATTAGAAAGGCATTTATTCCAGAATTCATGCCCCTCTACTTCCTCATTGCTCAATCTTGATGGTTAAATAAGCTTTACTTTTCATTTTGAAGTCTCACATATAAATTGTTTTTTTCCAACTGTGTATGAAAGTTTCCATCAACAAAAATATTAATAATTATTTCATTGTGACAGTGTAATCATTCCACATGCAGCAATAATTACAGTACATGCAATGAAATAGTCGTATTGTCTGAAATTTCAGCAGAAAAGACAATTAAGATTTTTCCCATTTAAGTAGTAGTTATTCCACTATTTATCACATTGCTTATTAAATGGACACATTTTAATTTTTAGATTAAAAACCACTACAGCGAATGAATTTAAAAGAGGATTTTCCAAAATATCTGTAATTTTTTTTTAAAAGGCCTATTTCATGGGACTCAAGTGTCAGCCTCATTATTCTTTTTGCAAACTTTTATAGTAAAAAGAAACTCTTGTAATAAAAAGTAAAAAGAAATCTTTGATTCTTAAAGCCTCCAAATAAAAGATCTGCAATGATAAGTATAATTGGAGGAAAAGTGTGTCAGAACTGAAGTATCTTTGACAATGCCCTAATCACACTGGGCAATTAAATGCATTTGTCCAGAGAGAATGGATTCCAGTGACTAGGATATTAGGCATCCTGGTATTATAAAGGGAGCTCACAAACTCCCTGATCGGTTACAACAGAATTGTCTTCCATTTGAAATAATAATTTCCATAATTGAACCATGACAATAAAAACAGGGCAATGCACTCTTAGAATAATTTTGATGCGAGATTATGATGTCTTCATAATGCCAAATTCTGTTTGGTATTTATCTGAATGCCTAGAAGAAGTTCTAGCACTTGCATAGATCAAAATAATTGATCAGTCTCATGGAATGGTTTTATTTGATAGAGAAAAGCACCTCTGTAACTTTAATTCTATGTTGCATTCTTTTCTCAGTTGTTGAAAACAGAATGCTTTTTTCAACAACTTCTATCTGTTCATGGTCGTCTACCTGCAATGCACTCCACTAACATTTACTGTGAGTCAAGTCTGTGATATGCATTGTGCTTCAGAAAGATGACTACGCTGACATTTTAGCATGATGGAAAAGGCGAATAATAGTTTTAAAGAACTAAAGACTTGGTTGCACCACTTACTAGTGCTATGACCTTATAAAATTCCTGTAAATCTGCTCATGATAAAGTTCGTTAACTGTAAAAATTGACATACAATTTACTTCATGTCGCTATTATGGCAATTAAGCAGGGTAATCCATATGAAGTGTTTAGCATATAATATATGTACCCTGGAGCATATAATATATGTGCCCTTTAAGGTAACCTGTTTCCTCTGTCTCTTGCCTTCAGCAAGTTCACATTGGTGATAGCAAATGAAATTTTCAAAAATCGGTAAGCTTACTGAATATATACTACATTTCACGCATACCCATGTATTGTTCAGTTACTAATCTATCTGACATGTATGTAATGAGCCTTTACTGTTTGCTCGACCAGGGTCTAGAGCCTGAGAAAATTGCACCAAACACGAAAATATCCCACGTTTTAAGGAGTAACATTCTAACGTGTGAGACAATGAGCTACCATACTAAATAATAAAAGCATACATTTTTATGGTATGTACCATGTTCCAAGGATTGATCTAGATATTTAATGCATTTAAGTCATTTAATTTTGAAAACATCTCTATGCAATGGGCATTATTATTTTCATTCCCATTTTATATTTGAAGAAACTGAGGCACAGAGTATCAAATAAGTTGCCTACACTAGTATGTGGCAGAACTGGGAATCAAATCTAGGTAGATTGTTTTACAAGCACTGTCTTTTAATGCTGCTGTTGCTTTAAATATGTTAGGGATTTAGGTTGGGTGTTTAGCTGCACAGAGAGGTAAGAAATTAGGCAGTTGCCTGTCATTCATTGGATGTTGTCCTAGTGTAATGGGAGGCTACTGAAGGTTTTAAGCAAGACAGTGATGAAAACATCTTTACGTTTTATAATTTCAATCTAACAGTTATGGCGGGGGTGGGGGGATTCTAGGAGAGCTGCTGAGGAACTATGGAAAGAGTGAGGATTTGATTTTACAAGTACTGGTGGAAAGTCATAAGCACTCTGATACATTGGTGGTGGTGGAGACGGTGAGAGTGTGCTGATGTGGGGTTTGTTTGGGTGTGTGGCCTGCAGAACTTGCTGATGGGTTGGGTGCGAAGGGAAGAGACAGATCACAGATGATGCCTGTGTTTTTGTCTTGGGCCACTGCATGCAAGGTGGTGGAAAAGTGGGATGGTACAGGTAACAAGAATTTTGTTTTGGAATTAGTGAATTTGACCTGTATATACAGAATGCACTGGGTACACAAATCTGGAGCTTAGTGAAAAGTCAGTGACAAAAAATTGAATGTCTTATCATAGTTATTTTTTAAAAAAATATGAGTTCAAATAAGCTTTAATAGCGAGAAAGTAAAGAGAAAGGGAAAAGAAGAAAAGTTGGAGCCAAACTCTGAAGACTTCAAAGTACATATGGATTTAATCAAAGAAGGCAGCACCAGCAAAGAGACAGAAGCCAAAAGAAGAATATGTGCCATTTAATTGTCCTAACAGTCACCCTGCAAGTATTAGTATTATCACCACATTTTATAGTTAAGGAAAGGGAGGCTCCAAGTAGTGAATTACTTGTCCAATGTCACACATATTGGAGATGTGATCCATATTTTAGGCCACAATTTTATCTTTTGCATACTCATAGGTATATGTGAATATTTAGAGAAGATAGTATATATGAATGTTTGTGAATATATTATAGCATCTTCATATAGCATAATGTACTATTAATATAGTATATGATATACAGTATGATCCTTTTAACTCTGCAAACATACTAATAGTACTTCAATCAAGGCATATACAAAGAATTTGCACATGCTAATGAGGATATTAATATTAATTTCTTTCCCTAAAATAATACAAAAGGGTAATATTTTCCTTGGAAACTGAAAAATAATTAGGGATTCCTTAGAGTGACAGAAACGGCAGGAAGACGTGGCAAGCGTTGTAGACGGAGAAATCAGCAGCAGTACAGTGAGGAAAGCCACAATGCAGAGAAGTGGATTGTATTAATATTAAAGTCTGTGTGTCTGTGTCTATGTGTTGGTGTTATATTTTGTTATATTTGTCCTGGGTAATGACTCATTTTCTAGCATATGTTAAGTATAGGAGGAACCTGAAAGAAAAATGACATCAGATTTTTTTTGTATGTGTTTTTGTTTTTGTTTTCTGTTTTTTTTTTGTTTTGTTTTGTTTTTTTTTATCACACAAATGAGTTTTCACCTTAATCTGAAAGCATAACAGGGAAACTGAAGGCATGTTAGAGTCATCCATGAGGAACATTATTTTGACTCCTATTGTAGGTAAGATATTTTTGTGGATTCAGCATCCTTTCTTTGAAGGAAAACCTTGCTCTACTCTTAGCTCATTCTGAGGGAACTATTGATCATGAGACCTTCCCTCACTTTGCCCAGAGGGATGGAAAACTGTCTGAAATTGAAACATCTATAGTGCACCAATCCACTGGGTCCAGTGATCAGTTGAGGGACAATCCACGGCCCTTTCTTGTACATCTATATCTGCCAAGAAAATGAAGCTCTTTTCACCGGAGCTGCAAATTTGGGACCACAGGAAGCTACGAGGTGTGACAATTAAGTTCACAAACTCACCCTAGAAAGAGTGCTCTACACCTCATAGCTGAATATCACTATGGTCACCTTCAAAGTACTCCCCTTGGGAAGCTATGCACTAGCTACAGCGCCTAGTCTACCCTTCAAAGTAATTTTGGAACTCTTTTTCTGGAATGGCCATCTGAGATGTCATCGTATTACACTTGATGTCCTGAATGTCATCAAAATGTCTTCCTTTCAATATTTCCTTTATCTTCAGTTAAAGAAAGAAGTCATTGGGGGCTAGATCAGGTGAGTAGGGAGGGTGTTCCAATACAGTTATTTGTTTACTGGCTAAAAACTCCCTCACAGACAGTGCCGTGTGAGCTGGTGCATTGTTGTCATGCCAGAGCCATGAATTGTTGGCGAAAAATTCTGGTCATTTTCATCTAACTTTTCACACAGCCTTTTCAGCACTTCAAATAGTAAACTTGGTTAACTGTTTGTCCAGTTGGTATAAATTCATAACAAAGAATCCCTCTGATATCAGAAAAACATAACAACATCATTACAACAAGTTTGCAAACTTAATTGTCAGAAGTTGTAGAATGACCAGCGGTTGGATCTCAAGTTGTCTGAAAGTCATGTCTGCAGAGATGGAAGCCTGTGGCATTATTCTGGATCTAATTCCTGCGACACTTTTTTTATCCAAACTTCACCATTAAATAAATGGGTAAATTCCTTCTATCCTCAAGTATATTTTAATCCTGTCTATTAGACTGTTGTGGGGACACCTGGGAATGCACAGTAGCTGGTTATGTCAATAAATTTGGTAAGAAATGAGGATATAACTACAGCGATAAAAATAGTAATGGCAAAGGAACATATTTGAGTTTAAACTTGGAATATTAAGCCTTCTTCTATTTTCCTCATTCTTTTGATATAGGAACCAAAGGAGATACGGATGGCCGTCGTTTCCATGTGTCTAAAACTTTCACGCTTTTTGTCTTGGTGCATTTAGAGGAGGCGACACAGACATTTCTAGGAGGGAGTCTGGCTGGTCCCTGGGGCAAGGTCCCCTCATATGACCCCTCCTTACAGTGAACGTCACATTCTGTAAGTCTGCTCTCCTGCTTTGCCAGTCTAGAATTGCTACTTTGGCGGTGTATATTCAGCCAGGAACTGCTCATATGCAGAAGAGATTACTGAATAAGTGACAGGACAAAACTTGAATTTATATTAAATGTTAGCTTTTTTGAGACAGCCGTTATTTCGGCTTCCCCACTGTGAGATATCTTGGAAGCTACAATAGAAGGCCACTTATTCCTTATAGAAGGAATTGTTTCTTGGGGTGTTGGGGGATGTCTACATGTATGTGTGCATGTGTGTGTATGTGTGTGGGGTCGAGTGGCGGACACATAGAGGGAGACTGGGGGACTAGAGAGACAAAAGCTGATGGAGCTGGCATCTGTCTACCCCACCATCGCTGGGGTTGCATCCTGTACAGAGTAGGAGCGTCCTAAATGCAGCTCACAGCAGGGCCAGGAGAGCTGGAGGGTCAGAAGTCCTGGGTTTGAGTCCAGGTCTGCTCCCGAGGGAAAAAGAAAGAGAAACGGTGCATGTTGAGCACCTACTGTGTGCTTGAGGTGCCTTGTCCCATGGGCAAGTGGCATCCCTTTGCCTCTCTGAGCATAAGCTTCCTCACTGTGGGAGAGGCAGAGGTGAACCCACACAGTGAGCTCCTACTATGTGCTTTATCTATAATGTCTTCCTGTATTTTCCCTGAGGGGGGAAGGGGTGTACAATTATTGCTCACATTTTACAAATGAGAAATGCTCAGAGAGGTAGTCACTTGCCCAAACTTACACGGTTGATATGTTTGCAGGATTAGTGATTCCAGGATTGCAGGATTATTGATTCCAAAATTATTGCAAAGCAATGGTCTCTCTCATGAGCTATTGCAACAGCACCCCTCTCAGGTTGCTGGGATGTCTGGGTCCAGCCTAAATACCTAAACACCTAAAACAAAGTACTGAATACATATATACACATTCCTGTTTTCTGCCTCCTCCATAAACTTCAACCAAAACTTTCCTCTTTCATTAAGATCAATTTTCTTGGAAAATGCTCTTCTGTTATCACTTTAGCCATCCTAATTAAAACAATATTCTCCAAATTCATCTCCACTTCAGCAGACAATCTTTTGAGTTAATTCTACATGGATGATTCACCTTGTCATTAATTTATGCAATAAAATTTAATTTTATTTCAAGTTATACGGGGAGATACCATTTTAAAACAAACACTTGTTCATAACTAACATGCCTTTAACATTTTTGTTACTATTTACTTCCTTTACTTACTCCATTCCATGTTAGATATTTTATGAAATTTTCTTATTTAGTTTTTAGAGAGTTCAAGAAGTGGAAACTGGCTTAGAAAAGTTGATGGTTTTTTCAAGGTTAGAGACCTTATAAGCCAGGACGTTGAGCAGAGAGCCCAACTTTTTAGCTGTTATGTTACTTAAAACTAATCAAGTTTCAATATCACTTGATGATATATCTGAGAGTCCTTATAAGTATGGGTTGGTATATAAAATGGTGCTATTTTTTGTGATAAAAATAAAATCATACCACCTGGATCCATTAGAAATCACTTACACAGTATATTACACAGTAATATACTTACACAATATATTATTTGCTCCAAATGCTTGTATCAAAGGGTTGGCTTGGTTCTTTTGTCTCTTTGTTTAAAATGTTTGTTGACTGCTGCCTTCGTGGAGGGGTCGTATGGTCAGGGGGCAGAGTGGAGTGTGGGGTAAGATGAACTTGTCCCATGGCCCCGGGGTGTACTTCTTGTATGAACTTTGATAAATTATGTAACCACATGTTTCAGCATCAGTGAAATGGAAAGTTGACTGTTCATTCATGTGCTTTCACTGCTAGGCACTCAACTCTAGAACAAGATAAAAATGAAAAGCAAAGTAAAATATAGGTTGTAGCTCTCACAGACAATAAAGAAGATGACATGTGATAGTTAAATAAAATTATGCTGTTAGAAACAACAAGAACACAGGCGGGCGGTGCTGTGCTGATAAAAGGGCTCTCTGGACAGGAAAAGAAATACTCCACAATTTGTAGCGTTTGCTGATTCCTGTGACATAAATGCTCCCACCAGGATATGGAGTACAGCATAGGGAATAGAGTCAATGGAATAGTAATAGCTGTATGCGATGTCAGAGGGGCAATAGATTGCGGGAGAGGGGTTATCACTTTTGAGGGCTCAATTGTCTAACTATTACATTGTTTTGTACACCTGAAACTAAAAAACAAACACACAAACAAACAAAAACAATGCTCCCACCATGGCCAGTTTTAAGCTACCCACAATATCACACAATCCCTGAATGTTTTATAATCTGCTCTTATGATTTTTTAGAAGCATGTTTGCACCCCATGGAATGTTTAGGAGGGAGGGTTTTCCTACAAAGAAACTTCCAGGAACATCAAAAGTTTCAACTGAGTTAGTACATGTAAATTGCCTAATAAAATTTTATTTCTGCAGAGCAAATTTCTGTAGGTGCCAGTGCCCTTTTATTCCACGTGCTGCTTAAGATTTTGCTTACCTCTATTTAATCGATTTAAGATCTATACAAGGGCTAAAGGCTAGAAAATGTTTCTATGTGTATTGGGAGTCTTCTACAGAACTATGATTGAAATTACATGGTAAGCATTTGTATTTGTGCTTAGGAGTTGGAATATATAAGACATAGAAGGTAAAAAACGATTTTTTAAAGTCCCAGGAGCACAGAATAATATGCACGCTGTGATCAATGGATGGGATAAAATGCTCATTTAAAGGGCGTTAATTTTCTGCTAGCATTCAAGATCATCTCTTGAGAGTCAGTAAAATCAACATTTTCCCAAACCTTTTGGTTGAAACTTTCATTTATCCTTTGCTATCTTAACTTTTCTTTGTTTCATTTCTCTTTTTCAATATCCTTTTGAAATTCATTATAATGTCTTTCCTCATATTCTCCTCAGACTTCCATCATACCCTTGGGTTTCTTATCTTTTTTTAATCTTAAATTATTGCTCTTCCTTCTTTTTCTTCATCTTGTTACTTCTATTAATTGTATTTAGTACAATGCAATTTTCTAATTTCTACTTTAACTTTGGTTTGGAGGCAGTAACTGAAGTGTAATTTACATATAAGGACATACACAGACCTTAGACATAACAGTTTGATGAATGCTGACACATGTATACACCCATGTAACAACCAAGGCAATTAACAAAAGAACATATCCATTGCCCCACAATTTCCCTCATGTTCCTTTTAAGGTGATCCTGTGCCCTGAGGCTATTAGTCCTGATGTCTATCACCATAGATTAGTTTAATCTATTCTTAAATTCCACACAAATGTAATCATGTACTGTATATTCTTTTGTGCCTGAACTTTTTAAGTTTTAATATACAGTTTTTGAGATAATTTATTTTGTTGTTTTTATCAGTGGTTTACTCTTTATAGTAATAAATCATTATGTGAATATATCATAGTTTATGTATTCTCTTGTTGATGTACATTTGTGTTGTTTTCAATTTGGGCTATTTATGAATAATGACTTCATGGATATTCTTGCTTAATTCTTATCTAGCATATATGTTTGTATTTGAGGGGGTACATATCTTTGGACGAAATTAATATATCAGAGCCTAGATATACAAATAATGTTATAGAAAACTGCCAAACGGTTTTCCAAAATGTCAACGACATTTTAACTCCTATCAGCAATGTATGAGAGTTTCAGTTATTCAACATCCTCACCACATTTGTGTTTTTCGTTTTCTGTCTTTTTAATTTTAACCATTCCAGTGCATGTATGGTAGTATCTCATTACAGTTTTAAATTGCTGTTTTCTGAAGACTGGTGGTCTTAACCCTGTTTTTATTAATCTTCATGCTTCTTTTGTGACATTTCATTTCTCTCACATTTTTAATGGGTTGTTTGCATTTTTATTATTGATTTGTAGAAACTCTTTATAGATACTGGGTACAAGTTCTTTATTAGATACATGTATTGTGAATAGTTTTTGCCAGTCTTTCACGTGTCTTTTTTGTTTGACCACAAAGTCTTTTGAAGAGCAGAAACTTTTATATTTGATTGAGTCTAAGGGTCAGTAAAGTTAAAAATATGTGTGTGTGTGTGTGTGTGTGTGTGTGTGTGTGTGTGTGTACACACATATACATATGTATGCATATGATAGATAGATAGATAGATAGATAGATAGATAGATAGATAGTAGAGTTTTGTGTCCTAAGAAATCTATGCCGACAGACATATTATCTGTGTCAGTTGGTACTTCCATGGAAGAGAAAATAAAATGGAATTAGGATGGCAAAAAAATCATCAGACACTAACATCTATTGAAGAAAAGGATAAACGCAAGGTTAGGCAAAGGGAACCATCCATTTGAGATGCAGATAGGATAATCTGCCAGTTCAACAGGGAGCTACAGACAAAGATAGCCAGTTAGAGGGGTCCCATGTCAGGCAGACAGGAAACCACAGTCTTGCTCTCATTGCCAGGGACCACCCTGAGTGGTGTCATCTTGAAGGATGATTTGAACATTGCAAGCTGCACAGGTATAGGCTGGACCAAATCTGTCACATCCCACTCCTAAAGATTTAGGGAGAACCTCCTTCTCTGTTCCTGTTGGCTGTGCTTCCTGAGAGAAGGCTTAGAATTGGAAGGTTAGTGGGACACAGCACAGCCTGCATGGTTTCTTCAGCTGACTTTGGGCTGCAATTGATGCTCATTAACTCCTTCTTTCACTGCCATTATAAATTCCTCTTGCCCTGGCTCTCACCTTTGCTATTCTCTGTGGTTACTCGGTGGTGTGACATAAACTCTGATTTCTGGAGAAGACTAAGTCCTTGGTTATAATATTCCCCTCGGGCCACGCCTTCTGTACATGTCCATTCACAGATGGTGACCCCTCTTCTTACCTGTTGTACCCTGGACACAAGCAACCCATCATGTCCATTAGAAGCTGTAGCTTCTAGTTGAACGGGACTCTTACTGTGTTCTCTCTCCATTGTCCTTGAAGTTCAAGTCTGTGTATGGATGTTGTCCATTGCAGGCACCTACTTAATTAACTGACACATACATAAGTGAATCTTGGATTGTTTCTTCTTAATCATCTCACACAGGAATCCATGTAGCTGTGAGTAGAGAAAAGAGTGCTGGTATAACCATGTTGGGAACTAGAGGGGCATGTTGAGTATGATGACATGTTCAGGAACCTTGCTCATGTCCTCTGGTTCAGTTATTATACACCAATTACATCTTATGATTGATGGCTGCTGGGTACACACAACGTTTTAACTTAATTCGTCTGATAGGATAACACTCCTGATGGGCAGTTCTGAATGCATCATCACTTAGTATCCCCTAACCATGCCTTCTATCTCTACCAGGACCCAGTAGCATGCCGTTTATTTGCTCTAGAAGTACTGGGGTCTCCATTATAATTCTCCCACAGAGACTCACCATAAATTCCATACTGTATCTTTCACCACCACTGGAATCTGCAAAATTCTAGGGTCTTCTGCATCTTGTGGCCCAAGCTCCAGGGCTATTTGCATCACAGCATGAACTTTCTGCAGAGTCACTTCCTGCTCTAGACCCCACTCAAATCTGGCAGTCACTCATGTCACATCATGTATGGGACAGAGCAGTTTTCCTCCAGATTCTGAAGGTGTTGCACGTTTTTTAGGGGGAAGGAGACAAAGTGACTCAGGACACAGTCATTTGGCCTTTACGTTGAAGAGGATATCCTGGAATATCCTTGATCACGAGGCCCTTAAAACTTTCACTAAAGGGGCAGATCTTTGAAAATTCATAGGGCTTTTCTCTCATCCTCTAGAGAACATGTACCTTTTCATGGCCTCCAGCATGCTTGCCACTTTTTGCTCCTCCAGCATTGATATAATGGATCGATGTGATATTCTGTAGGATTCCCAAATGGTCCACATCTGTTCACAGTATAGTATTACACAAAATAGGAAAGGTAACATATCTCTGAGGCAAAACTGTGAAAGTATATTGTTGTCTGTTTTATGTGACTCTGATGGGTTTCTCATCCTCTTTCTTGACTTGAATTGGGAAGAATGCATTTGCTAAATTATTAGCCAAATGCCATGTACTCGAGGACCGATAATTCTGATAACATGACAGTTTCAAGTGAGCCTACTAATTGGTTGAGTTCATCATAGTCTTTAGTCATTCTATAGGACTCATCTAGTTGCTATAGGTGCCAAGATAGAAAATTATTTGGAGATGTATGATCACTCCACTTTGCACTGTTTAGGTCTTTAATGGTGGCATTAATCTCTGCCACTCTACCTCTTTGTCCCCCATTAGTATGTGACATATGGTAATGCTTTGATTAACTGTCTTGACTGGGGAGAAGAGGAGTTCCTCAGTCTCACTATAATAGCTCTTACCCTGTTGGGTAAAGACCCAGTGCCAAATAAATCAACAGCAATTATATATTCAGGGACCTGGGGCATGACCAATGGGTCTACGGACCCAGCAGACCTACTGCGAGGCAGATTTGTCAAGACTCCATTTCTTATATGGGTCCCATAATCCCCTAACTCCAACAGAATGGTCGTGAGCATGCTGTAGGTCTTTGGATGTCAATGGTCCATCCAGACACTGTATCTAATAGTCCTTGAAGTATATGGCTGTTCATTTGTATCCAATGCGTTATCTATCACCTGAGTAAATGGACACAATTTCTTTGGGCAGTAACTGGCAGAATTACTACAGTATATTCTTGATGTGGTGTTTCAGGAGTCCCTCTTCTAGTGAAATGATCACTTCTTTAGTCAATAAATTATAGGTCCAGGGATTTGACAATGATTTATGACTTTTTATCGTAACAAATGTCCCTCAGCCGCTGCTCATCTACTTGTACCTTCTTTTGAATAAAAGGGCTCTGTCTTCCATCTATCAATTATCTATCGATCTATCTATCAATTATCTATCTATCTACCTATCATCTATCTGTCTGTCTATCTATCTATCTATCTATCTATCTATCTATCTATCTATCTATCTATCTATCTATCTACCTACCTACCTATATCTATCATCTATCTTCCATCTGTCACCTGGCAGTACCCTAATGACTGTCCATCTCTTTGCCACTAGAAGTGCCATGATCTGCTAACCATTTTCACAACACTGTAGACCATCCCCTGGCTACAGTGTTGTGAAAATTGTTAGTAGATTATGACACTTCTAGTGACGAAGAGATGCTAGCCAAAGCTAGCATCTCTGCAGCAAAAGGTTGTCTGCTAGAGAAGTTCCTCACTGGATGGGAATGGCTAGGACTTTGTATCACTGTGTTGTTCATTGTCATGTGTCATTGTCATGTGTCATCTGAAGAAGAACATGTTATTACCTCAAAACCTGTGATGGTCCTAAAGAGCTAACAGCTGTAGGCTGTCATTTAACCAAACTCCTCAGAGACACTATTGGAAATGAAATTTATTTTTGCATGTGGACCTTGTTTCCTGTAATTTGATCAATTAATTTTCTTATTTTTTCAGGGGTGAAAGATTCTTGAGGAGTTTCTACAGGTAGGATTATGTCACCTATTAATTTAGTTTTATTCTTTTAAATATTTATGGCATGTCTTTTCTTTGTTCCTTTTCTGTGTTTGTTTGTTGCTTTGGGTTGTGTGTTTTCCTTCTTTCTCTTCTCTTATCTTCTCTCTCCTCTCTCTCCCTCCCCGCCCTTTCACTCCCTCCCTCCTTTCATCCCCTTTTCCTTTCCTACCACTCTTTTTCTTTCTGTGTTCAGTTCAAGGAATTTTAACAATTGTACAAACACATGTAACCATTATTCAATACAAGATACAGAACATTTTCACCAGAAAGTTCCTTCATTCACTTTCCAGTAAAATCAGTGAATTTTCATACTTATTTTTGTCTGACTTATTTTACTTAACATGATGTTTTTGTGATTCCTCTATGTTGTTGCATCGTGTCAAGAGTTGTTCATATTTATTGGTGAATAGTATTCAATTAAATGAAATATAACAATTTGTATATATATTTTCCTATAGATGGACAATTGGGTTATTTCCTTTGGGGCTGTTATGAATAAGACAACTGTAAAATACTCTTGTATACATATGTTTTTAACCTTAAGATTTCAATTATTTTGTGTGAATTCCAAATAGTGAAATTTCTGGGTCATAGGATAGATCTTTGGAGAATTTTATAATAAATTGCCAGATGTCATAGTGTTTATAACATTTTAACTCTGACCAGAAATGTATGATTATTCTAGTTATTTTACTTCCTTCTTAACATTTGCTATTATTGGTCTTCTTAAAATTCAGCCATTCAGGTGGGTATGTAGAGTTGTCTTACTGTGATTTTAAATTTACATTTCTCTGATGACTCGAGATGTTTAAAACTTCTACATGTGTTATTCTTTTGAGAATGCCTGTTTCAAAAATTTTGTCTTTTTCCCATTAGATTATTGTAGTCATACTGTGTAGTTGAGGATGAACTGTCACCCACCAACTTTGGTTTGGATATCTAGACCAATGAGGCCACCACATATGCGCTAGGAGGGTGTGAAAATGTTCAAGACATAATGAGGCATTCTGGGAAGGATAGATCAGGGTCCAAAATGGCTTGAGAGAATGAGATAAGAAGGCTGGCTTGGGTTTTCTGATAGCGCTGGAGTGATGATTTGCTTGCACAATTTGAACTACTTGCAAACACCAGCAGGGAGCACCTGGGCTTTCCCATCAACATACCCAGTTATGTGAGAGCAGAAGAGGAACGGGGTGGGGAGGGGCTTGAAAACGATCAGTCAAATATCAAAAATGGAGTCCAACTCTTTGTTACACTTGTCTATTTTTATTGATGACTTGAGGGAAATATTTATATACTATGAATACCTGTGTTTTGTCGGATATATCTGTTGTGAACATTTTCCAAGTCTATGGTTTGTCTATTCATGTTTAAAATATCATAGAAAAAGTTTAATTTTGATAAAGTTTAATTTAACTTTTTGTTTTCTTTTATGTTTATGTTCTTCGTGATCTGCGCCAAATCCTTGCCCTTTGCAATGTAAGGATGACATTTGTCTAGGTTTTCTTATAGAAGCTTTTTGACTTGGGTTTTAGGTCAGATCAATGATTGATTTGGGCTCATTCTTTTGTGATTCAGTTTTGGTAGGATTTGAGGTTTTTGTTGTTGTTTTTCCATGTAGATATCCTTTTGTTCCAGATGCAATTTCTTAACAAAGTTTTTCTTTTTCCTTTTGAATTAACTTGGTGTGTTGGTCAAAATCAGTTGATTGCATATGTGTGGGTCAATCAGAACTCCCTTCGCTGCTCCGCTGATCTATTTGTTGCCCTTAAGATGATACCACATTGTGTGGTTTTATAGTAAGTGTTAAAATCAGGAAGTGAAAGCCCTCCAACATTTTTCTTCTATTTCAAGATGCTTTAGCTGTGCTCAGCCCTTTAAATTTCCATATAAATTTGAGAATTAGCATGTCTATTCCTTCAAAAGGGCCTGATTTAGTTTTCACAGGGATTTCATTGACTTTATGAATCAATTTTATGAAAACACATCTTAAAAATATTGTTTCCAGTTCATGAATATAGTGCAGGCACTCCTGGCTTTGCATGGCACTGATATGCAGGGATTTCAGCTATGATGGTTTTGAAGTTCTGGATCCAGAAAAAGAAAGAAAAGGGTGGACTGAGCTATTCAAAGATAAGGTCAATGAAACTCTGGCTCCCAACATATTTAAAGAAAAAATAGCTTCTCTTCCCTGTAGAAATGTTACCCTTTGCTTTGTTATACTAGACTAGTCTATCATATCTTTAACTTTAGCCGGCTTGTCCTCTGGAATAGCACAAGTGAAGGATGAGAAGGCAGTGGGATAAAGCACTGAGGCCTCTCCGTGGTCAGGTGAGCAGCCAGCTTTTCCTTCTGCCTTGTTCCTAGGACCAAACTGTCTGCCAACTTCATTTGATCACAGTGACTGTAGGGCCGCGACTTCCCTGAACCTAACTCGGCATGTTTCCCCCTTTCACATGAGAGTCCTGTCCCAAAGCACCACGCTGAGGCTCGGTGGCTGCCTCACCCACCTTGTGTTGACCATGTGCTTACTGAGGCCTCTCTAGATTGAACACGGCCGGAGGCTTCCCTTCCGCTGGAAGCTCCACCCTGCACCACGTGCACTTCCTGTGAGACCGCGGCTCACCTTGTCTAGATTTTGTCAAATATGCAGATGAGGATGCAAGAAAATACATGTTCTCTGATCGGAATATGAATGCATATATGTTGAATATTAAATGCATGATGTAAAAATATTCAAAATCACTCATAATCTCCCAAAGCACAGAAATAGTTATTATCACAATGGTTTATAGTTTTTTACAAGGTCATGCATACATACAAACATATAATTGTGTACATGTCGATTTTGAAAATTTTATTATTTCCAGTTACTGCTTAAACCACATGAAATTGTTCTCCTTTTAAAAAGACAAACATTAAGGATAAAGCTAAATTCTCTATTCACTTCACAGGGTAGACCCCTTCCAGAGACTAAGAAAATGGGGGTACAAAGGCCACAGGCATTGGGTCCAATGCAGGGTGACTCAGAGGTGCCAGACCTCACCACAGAGCTCCTAGATGGGTGGGCGGAGGCTCCCCACTCACTTTTGGGCCCCAAACTCTGCCTCAGGTCTGCTTCTGAAGAACCCAAACTGCCATAGTCACCTTGACTTCGACCTCCTGCTCAGACACTCAGACGCACTCAGATGGACACAGTGCAGAACCCCACAAGGGAAATACATGATATTTGTTAGGGCTGAGCATGTGAGTCCCCCAACTGCCACCCCCACAGCTTGAAATCTTAATCCCCAATGTGATGGCATTAGGCAGTAGGGCCATTGGGGTCATGAGGGTAGGGTCCTCATGAATGGGATTAGCACCCTTAAAAATGAGACCCCAGAGAGTACTCCCATGAGGGCACAGTGAGACAAGTGTTGTCTGCGAACCAGGAAGAGGGCTCTCCCCAGACACCAAACCTGCAGGTGCATTAATCTTGGGCTTCCAGCCTCCAAAGCAGGGAAGCAGGGAGAAATAAATGTTTGTTATTTCAGCCATTCAGTCTATGGTCATTTTTTTATAGCAGTCAGAACTAAGACAGTATTGTTTTGTAATTTTTACATAAATTAAATTGTAGGAATTTATCATTGGGCAGCTTTATTTTTTTCTTTCCTTCTCAAATGTATGTTTAGGGATTTACTCAGATTTCTGTATGTTGACCTACCTCATCATGTTAAGTACTGCTTAATTCCATATTCATTTATTCGTGATATAAGGAAGTTTGTTTAGTTGTTTCTATGTTGACAGACTCTTGAGTCATTTCTGTATTATACATATTTGCTAACAGAACCAAAAATAATTCCTTTGCATATGACTCCTTCTGCAGAGGTGTGACTCTATTCCTTGGTAGATTATAGAAATGGAATTATTGTGTTAAAATAAAAGCTTTTTTGTTGTCATATGCCCTCCAACCTGGTTGTACTAATTTAGACTCTTCAGCAGTAAATATGAGTAACATATTCCTTACATACTCTATCCCACACTTGATGTGTTCAAGCCCATTTTGCCATTTTTGTCCCTTAAATTTACTGCTAATCTCTTCTTTAAAATGTTTATTGGGATGCATTTATCTTTTAATATTTTCTTTTTCTGTTTTTATTTCACTGCTATCATCCAAACTTTACAACTTCCATAATGCTTTCACATCTATAATCTCATTTTATCCTCACAATAGCAGGCGGAGCATCAATTTTTGTTAATGAAGGTGGAGAGAAAAGATTTCAGTATAAATGTTCAGCTGTAATATAATAGCATGTAAATACATTTAGAGGTTAAGTTCTGCAGGATTTATATATATTTAATATTTTAACATTTTGTTTTACTAGTTCCTGATTTTTTTTCCTGTTTCTAAACATTTCTGCGTACAGTGCACAGTAGAAAAATTCTTAACTCAAGGATAATTGAGAGGGTTTCTTCACTTTTAATATTGGGTAGTTTTCCCAAGAGAAAAATTGTCTTTTAAAAAAATATGCTATTAATTATCTGCACAAATTCCTAAATTCAGAACCAAGATCGTTTGCCTTGTTATTACATAAAACAATATAATATCATCTGTCCAAAAGTTATCCAACAGCTTCTGAGACTTTAATTAAATGTTCATTATTTTCTTGCTGCAACAGAAATGGAATTTTCTTAGATAAACTATACATATAAACTTGACCCTTAAATTAGCAGATCAAAGTGTGTAATGCAATTTTTAATGAGTTATTACAGGAAATCAATAGAAAAAGATGTGACAATGGATTTCAAAATATAATTTATGGCACTGTCCTTCATTTTCAAACTAATTAAAATTCCAGAAAGTTTGGTGCTAACTTAAATAAAGGGTGATTAATCACCTGATGGAATAGACAAATATAGGCACATCGAGTCCCATCTTTCCAGGGACAATTTTGCCACTATTTCTAGGTACCTCCAATACTCAGTTTTTGTAATCATCATATTTTTGTTGTTGTTGCTTTGTTGAGTTATGCATCTTAGCACTCATTTCTTTCAGTCCCTTCTTCCTCCTTCCAATACTTGTGTTTCTAAGATTTTCAAAGCTGAGTTCACTTACTGTGTGCCACCTCACTGTTGATCTAAGAATACGAGAAGCCTCTGCTCCACTAGCTGAAAAACCTTGGAATATACCATGCTCCCCACATCAGGGCTAGCAACCAGACGAGAAGGGCTTTCATTGCCTTCAAGTCCTGTTGTACTTTTTGCCTTTCTGTATTAGCCAGGGTTCTACAGAGATCAGAACCAATGGGATATATAGGTAGAGATTTGGATAAGCGACAGAAATATATATTTATTTTAAAGAATTGACCATGCAATTGTGGAGGTAGGCAAGCCCCATATCTATAGGGCAAGGTGGCAGGCTGAAGATTCGGGCAGTATTTCTATGTTTCAGTTTTCTTGAGGCTGTATTCCTTCTTCAGGAATCCTCAGTCTCTTAAGGCCTTCAGCTGACTGACAGAGTCCCACCCACTTGATGGAGTATCATCACCTTCACTGAAAGTCTACTGATTTCAATGTTAATTACATCTAAAAAATACCTTGACTGTGATATCCAGACTGGTGTTTGACCACACAACTGGGCACCATAGCCCAACCTAGTTGACACATAAAATTAACCATCACAGCCTGCTTGCAATAAGTCTCAAGACTTAGTGTTCCAGGGCAAAAAGGGAAGGAATGAGGAATAAAACAAAAGACAAAAAAAAAAAAAAAAAAAAAAGGAAAGAAAGAAAGAAAGAAAGAAAGAAAGAAAGAAAGAAAGAAAGAAAGAAAGAGAAAACCACAACCAGAAACACAGTCATGCAAACAGACACCTAATACTTTTGTTATCTTAATTGGCATTTTTTGTACTTAAAATGTAAGTCAGAAATTAAAGAAATACAAAAAATAGTATGATTTTCAGTTTTTCAGTGAAAGGCACATGAGCTCATAGAGGTTAAAAAAAAATTATCCGTGATCATGCAGTTGAAAAAGAGTCTTAAAAGGGTACTATCTGAAGATAATCAAAAGAATAGTTGAGATTTGATCTGGCAAGAAGTCTTGGCTGATGAAAGGTAGCTCCTTTAATTTGTGAAAGGAGAACAAGAAAAAAAAATAGGATATTTGTAAATTATATTGGGTTGTATACTGGTTACAGAGGGAAGTGAAAAGAGGAGGGATTGATTCAAAGGATAGGAGTTAATGAACTTGAAAAGGTGAACAGTTGCTGTGATGGGCATCCTGAAACAGATAAACTGGGATTGTAGAGTGGGAGCTATGGACTTATGGTGTGAGAGTCATGTCATTATTAATGGTGTGAGATCCAGGTATGTAATGACGAAAGTAGGAAACTGAAGAGGCATGAAGGAAAAAGTTTTGGAAAGAGACAAAGGAATTGAGAGACCCGGTGATGTGTGAGTTACCAATCTGTATATTGACATGCATATTCTGTGTTCACTGCTAACAAAGGAATTATGATAAGAGTAATGGTGGGGAGGAGGATTATACAGCCCGCAGCCACGGTCCTGAACAAATGGAAGGAAATGACAGTACATGTCATATATGACCACATCCAGGTGGTGCAGCTAGGGTGATAGTCTTACGGTACAACCTTCAAAAGAACTGGAGGTGGAGAGTGGGTGAGGAAGTAAAAGAGATATTTATGGAGTGGCATTGGCCCAGAGCTATTGGAATATAAAAGCACGCCTGAGTAAGGGGTCATGGCTGGAAGTAGGAACAGTAATTCTGCCACCAAGCACATTGTGCTAGTGAGAGATGAAGCCGGAGATATGTGAGGCCAAAAATGTTCAAAGCCCAAACAACAGTGGCCAATAGTTGGTGTTGTAAGGGGGGAAAACTTCAGAGTTTGCAGCCTTTGGCTTGGCAGGGATGTGATGCCCAGATTTCTGTTAGATGATATTTTCATGGCACCTGGGTAGATTCTACAGGAGGCAGAAAGTTATCCGATGTCGAGTTTTGACATATCCAATCCTATTTTACTCCTATGTGGTGGGATTATGCTCAGTTATAATTCTCTGCACATTCCTGACCTCGGGAGCAAAGATTCTAAATAAAGAGAAGTTTGAACAGAAAATGATACCCATGTGATGTGTAGCAAGGGGTTACCGTTATCTTCTTCCAATTTTACAAAATTGGCCATTTCTTCTTTAAATGACATGACAGTAATGCCATTCACTGCCAACTATCTGTCATTACGATGACAAAAATCATCATACTCTTGGATCACAGATATTAGAGAACCAATGAAAAATGTGTTGACATTTTTTTCACTCATAATTATATAGGATTGATTGTTTCCATCTTTAATTTTTCCAAAAATATATGTGAGGAAAATGTGCAGTGACTGAATCACAAATGACAGTGGCTCAGGAGAAGGTGGTAAGACTTTAGAAAAAAAAAAAAACCTACTAGAATTATAATTCTTGTATTAGTAGCAAAATATTCTTATTGGATGGTTTAGAAGCAAATGTGAAGAAATTCCGTTACTTCCCTAGATTAAACATTGTAACATTTGATATATAGCAACCGATGTAAGATTGGTTTGATGTAGCATACAGAGACATGCGTAGTCTACTAACTTCTTCAACGCAAAGAGCGACTTCTAGTTCTTGGTGATTTAATTAGAATTATAGAACTCTAGCACTGGTAAGATTTTTAAAGATCATTAACATCTAGTTCACCATTTTATTGATGAGAAAACTGAGGAAAAGCACATTTGGGAATTGTTAAAATTCAGAAGTCATGCCTTTTTGTCGACTAGGCATGGACCGTTATTTAGTTATTTTATAATAAGAGTTCAGTTTGGAATTTCAAGACACCAAGAAACCTGAGGACTTATAAGAGGATTATTACGCCATTCCTGTTTCCAACACAGAACAATGTTAAACAAAACTCAGCTACTCCCACAATAGTTTCAGCACTCTACTTATGAGATACATTTTTTTTCCAGAACTAAGCACAGATGCAACTGCTCCATGCATAGCATCTGTTTTTCTGTTTCTTAGAAAATTCACTACAAATGAAAATAGCTCAAGGACTGTGATTTGTCTTCTTTCCTGGAAAACTTACAAGAAAACGGATAGTAGGACAAATTACAACTCTTGATGCTGCAGTTGATCTCAAGGCTATAACTGACACCCATCTTTTATTTCCTCTGCCATATATTCTACCTACTCAGCCAGCACCTCTGTTGCTCCACGTGGGGCAACCCAGACCGTCACTCTTGAGGGGTCTGAACTCTTGGTTATCATGCATATCAAATACCTCGGCTGATGTATTAGTCAATTTATCATCAGTAAAACTACTAGTCATGAGGACACGAAGAGACACTCAAGTTTATCACTTGAGTGCCAACATATTCTTCCTGTAGGAGAAAGTCAACATCTTTATATTTGGGGTCATTTAGCATTGGGGTCAATTAGCCCTGCCAGGATGATGATACCTTTCTTTGCATATTTGTCTATTGGTATGAGGAGCCTGTGATGATCAGGCGACAATCATGTTTAATGGGGCTTCTACAGTGTGACCAGGTGAAAACACTTCCCTAATAAGAACCAAATCCTCAAAATTCGCAGCCCTAAATCTGGGATTGTAAGCAGTGTATGTTTCCTGATTAGGTGAATCAGAGTGACAGTGATTTGGGTCACACCTGCTTCCACTTTTAGTTCCTGAGAGGATATATTGTACCTATGGAAGAACTACATAATCACCATTGATTTAGGATATATGTTCTAGCTTCATGAATGGTACCCCATTCTCAATCTGGCATTTCATCCACATATTTAAGAGGTCAATCCATCTTTTCCCAGAGTCTTTGAGGTGGTGTAATATGTGATAGGAGCAGTCTGGAATGCATCTGTGAGTTATTGGCAGCCAATACTCCTAGGAACTGGGGGATGGATATGTTAGACCTGAAGAAGGAACACCTAAGGCACAGAACACTTAGGTGGTTACTGATGCACCCTGACTGATATTGGGTATAGTGTGACTACAAGATAATTCTGTGGACAGTCATTAACTTTCTGGACAAGTATTTTACTGAGGACCTACTATAGGATATGATGAGTTCACTGTGAAGTGAGACGCTAGAGAAAAAAATCATTTACTAAAATAAATGCTAGGACAGATATAAGAAAGAAATAACATGGGCTCTTGTGAGGGCTGAGTAAGACATTGTTTATGAATTTGCCTGAAATAGTATTTTGTTTATATCAGATAGTTAATATTTACTGAATCTTACAGCCTATAATTAGAATTTTAGAAGGGAAGAATAGCTATCCCAATAATTTTGATAAATGAATGATTTCTCTGTATTTGTTTGAGTGTCCTGATTTAAAAAGCGGTATAGGTGGGGGAAACAAACAAAAGAAGGGATTATCTGTCTGCCCATCAGAAGAATTTAATTAAACCTGGGTTCAGTGAATTGGTCATTGTAACACCTGGCTCACTTTAATAGATAATTCTGTCTGCATCCTGTATGATTTTTTGCTGCAGAGTAATCTCCTACAGTGTGGGTACGAAGAGAGTGCAGAAGGACTCTGAGGAGTGTAGTGAGACTTTACAGCAGCCATAGAGGATATATAGTAAAGGGAGGTGATCGAGGACAAGAATAGCATTCAGGGGAGTTGATAACCTGGAGAGCAGCCACCGGGAGCATCTTGAAGGGTGTCAGGAAGTTTAGTTGGTGCAGTCAACCTGACTTATTTCAGATCATAGTTGATCAAAGTAGTCCCCAATCCATCAGGTGGGATAAAGCAGCAGACTTTTGCATACTGCAAACAATACTCAAGTTCAGATGAGTGGCGGCAGCGTGGTTGTAGGTTGTCTACGTGTATGGAAGCCAGAAGCAAGACACACCCCTGAAAGAGGGGTTAGCAAATCCGGTACGCACAAGGACAAGACATAAAAGGCAAACAAATGACTCAGGGTAGTTGCTGCCCAGCGATGCCACGGGAAACACTGCATACCTCGTGTGAAGGGTCGGTGAGAACTCAGCCTCCGCCAAACTGCACGTTTGTGGGAAGTCGGCTAGTACTGCAAGATCTTAGACAGTTTTCAAAATATTTATGCAATACTTATTTAAATGTCTGTAAATTTCAGGTACGTAAGTGTTGGAACTAAATACATTTTTACAACTTGCCTGGACCAAATAATGTGAATCTGAAAATCAGATGTTACCTGGGGGCCTCCACTTTGCAACTTTGAAATAAAAATTTGTCAGCATCTTAATGTAGAGGGTATAGCTTTAGAGGAGGGCTTTTGTGCCTTCAGGGATCTAAGTGTGAATCACAAAACTGAGGCCCCATTCCTGTAATCTGGGTTGGAGTCTCAGTGCAGGGGTGAGGATGAAACTAGAGCTCTGTGGGCAAGGCTGGTGCCCACTATTCACCATATTGGTGTAAAAGGCTAAATACCTCCTTCTAGTTCGGGAGCCCTCCACACTGAGAAGACTGCTTCTTCTCAACGGAGGACACAAATAAGGTCTAAATAATCATTCAAGGTATCTATGCAATCACTCTTCTTACTTGCTTCTACTCACTTTTCTTTGGTTGTTGGTTTCCTACTTCCGATCCTATCTCCTTCTAGCAACACTGGTTTGAGGGTATCCCTCGATTCCCTTTTAGTTGTTGTTGTTGAATTCCAATTAAGCTCTCATTAATGCACATTACTCTGGTTTTGGGGTCACCTGTGTTCTCCATCTGGAAGTATATGGGCTTCATGGAATCCCATTGATGAAGCTGCTTCCTGTGTACCAACAAGGGGAGATCACTGGAAGGCACAGATTGATGGACTCCTTAAACTGCCAGGATTGCCTCAGGAATTCTGGGTTGGATGGAACCTAAGATTCTTGCCCCCAGGCAAGGTGACATAGCACATTATAAAGTTGCACAGGTTGGGAGCATAAATTATGTTGCTTCTCAGCATCAAGGATTCCCTGGGTGAAATTTAAAACTGGCCCCTATACACAAGGGCAAGAAGAGACCAAAGAAAGAGGCAGGTCACTCCACAATGGTAGGTGGCAGTTTTAATAAGCGACCAACTTACATGTGAGGCTTCTCTGTCTTGAACAGTCCCAAGACCAGTAGATCTGTATAGCCTGCCCCCCAGAATCTTAAAGTTTACATAGAGACCTTAACTGGGTTGAGTCATATATTCAGTTTAGATGATCTCAACATCTTACTCTCTCAGGGTTGTATCCTTGAAGTGACTATGGCTCTGGGAACAGTGGGCAGCAAGTACATTCTAAGGACTGGGATGGGATGAGGGGCCTCTGGTTTCCTGGGTCCAGTGACCTTCTCCAACAACTGGGTGTGATGTATATTCTTCCTTAGATTCAATACAGCTGTATTTATAGATAGTGATGCAACAGACTTCACAGTTATTGAAAGGCTTAAATACAGATCACTTCTTTAAAATGCTAGAGAGTTGATTAACATGGTTGATATACCATAAATCTATAGTTTCCTCTCTGTCCTTCCAGCTGTGCATTGAAGAAAAAACATAGAGAATACTGAGGGGAACTCCTGACTTTCATTTCTCTACCAGTGATGTTTTTATAAACATATACATATATTTCTTTTCTTTCTAAAAAATATATTTGATGTTTTTCAATTGTGCTTAATTTTCATGTATCATCTATTATGCAATCTACCCCCACTCTCTTCCCTCGTACAAAACAAAATAAATGAAAAGGCAAATGAAAGAACTACTTTGGTGAAAGCTAGGAAAGGCTATCAAAATGACATATTATTTAGGAGTATGACCCAGGGACTTTCATAAAATAATTTACATCCAGAACTTCCCGATGATAAGTAGTGTAATATAACCCCTGAAACTACCATCTGAACTTTAGGGAGGGCAAGGGGATAGAAAAAAAACAGTGTTCACATTTGTTTACAGAACCTTTCACCTTGACTGTTTTTCCTTTCAAAATGAGCTGAGGTTTGATTTAGAAATGAAACACACAGTCAGATTAAGAATATAATTTTGAGTGCCACGCTGTGGATTGTTCTCAGCAGCGAAAGGACATTTCTTGGCAAAGAACTTTTAGGTCCATAACTAGAAAAATGATGAGCCTTGGTGAAAATGTAATGACCTCCTCTCCTCGACAGACACACTTTCATGCACTGAGAATAATTACTTTGCTTTATTCATTTTTTTATGATGAAATTTATCAAACATGTATTGAAAAAAAGAATAGAACCAGTATACCTTGCTTTATTCTTTAAGCAAGGAGACAACAGAATAAACATCTGTGTCAAGGAACCCTCACGTTCAACCCATCTGGACAGGCTGTGGTCTTGATGCAAAAGGTCAGTTGCTCTGCCTGAAGGAGAGTCTTCATGGTGATTTTCTAGAAGGAATGGAAATTCCTACACATGTAGCATTAAAGATAAGTCATAGGTTAACACAGTTTAAATTCTTTTTTATGTATTGAGTACTGATTTTATGGCATGTATTTTTCTCTTAGGTACTTAGAGATAAATATAATCTCATTTTTACAGATGCAGAAAAAAACTATAGAAGATAAATACCCTAACATACTGCTGGCTTTCATGTGCCCTTGTGTGACTTTGTATTTGAATATCCATGTGTATTTGAAGCTGGTTTGTAGTTGGGCAAGTGCAATCTCTTTATTGACTTTTGATATCAAGGTTATTCTGATGTCAAAAGAAGAATTGGGAAACTGCTTTCTGTGCTCTAAAACAATTTATATAGCATGAGCATTATACATTTCTAGGAAATGTGAAAAAGCTAACCAATTCAACTACCTATATACTCAGAGCCTTTTTGAGAACAACTGAAGACTGATTGATATTTTGTCCAAAATTTTTGGCCTTTTCAGGATTTCTACTAACCTTAAGTAAAGTGATTTATATTTTCCCAGAAAATTATCAATAAGCCATTAATATATTTTTAAATTTATTAGCAGAAAATGTAGTTTTGTTTTTGTTTTTTGGTGGTTTTATAAGAATTTCAATTTCAATAAGAAATGTTGGGAAAGTAAGTCAGTTACTAATGGTTAGTTTTTTCGTGTGTGTCTGTTTTTTTTATGACTTGCTAATGTTTTTGTGAGCTTAATCTAAGGATAAGGGTAGTGGCCCAAAGAGTATTCTATCAGCAGGAGACAAAAGGAGAATGACTTTGTCATTTCCTATTGACGTGAAAATCAAAGCAGAACATCCAGTACAAAATAATAAGCACTTACAGACTTCGCCATTTCATATTGATGTCAAAATCAAAACCAAACGTCCAGGACACAATAAGCACTCACAGACTTTCTATACCACAAACCCAGTGCCCAGAGTGTACATCCTGTTCTTAATAAAAATGTTTAAGGCAACTACAATTCCAAAGTGCGAAAAATAGAAGAATTGATGGGGTGGGGCATCATGGAGATATTTGCGGTGCCCCAACAGTCATGAAGAATAACCATGGCTTGTGTATTTAATGCTATAGAAACTTGAAAACAAGAATTATTAACTTATATCACATCAAAATTGTATGATGAATGGGCTATTCATGTCGTTACCTAAGATATAAATATACAATGTCCCTGAGGCTCTTTTCTGCATTCCTCATGTGTGCTCATTGATTTATTCATTCAATTCACATAGCTGTGGGGCATTTGCTCAGATCCAGGCACTGTGATACAGTCATGACTAGGACAGATAAATCCTTGAATCTCATGGAACTTGAGCTCTGTTAGGGAGAACAACAATACATAAGAAAATTAACAAATGACACAATCTCAAAAGTGATTTGCGCTAAGAAGACATGATCAAAGTGAGAGAATAGAAAAGAAAGATGGATCCTACTTCAGAAGGCTCGAGGGAAGTTTTTTCCCTGAGGAGGTGAAATTAACGTGAGAAAAACAAGATGTGAGTCAGCTCTGCGGGGTCCCAGAGGAAGAGCATCAAAGCTGGAACAACAAGTACAAGGGTTGTTAGGTGACAGCCAATCTGGCAGGTCCCAGGATTCTGCCCAGGTGTCCCACGCTTTGGGAGTCATGGAGAAAGCAAGATGATATGAACTTGGTGTGAAGTTGATGGGCAGAACGAGGACTACAAAGGCCTAATTTAGCAAGCAGAGAAATTTATGTTTCAGCTTTGGTGTATATTTGGTGTATCACGTGTGGTAAGGAAAAAGCATGTAAACAGGAGAAATTAACATCATACCTGTCTGCCGATGTGGTTCTTCAGTGTTCCAGACTGTGAAGGAGATGGGTTCCAACTGAAGTCTACACTTTAGAAATCCACCTTGTAAGGTGGGACACCATGTACTCTCCATTTTGAAAGCAGCGGGCTTTGCCTTTAGCTGTTTATTCAATACATTCTTGCTCAGGAGTTGAATTGAACATGATGGCAGAATATGATTTTGCATTTGTATAAGGGACTCCTGGATAGATTTCATTGAGAAGGTGAGATGACAACTTATTCTTCTTTCCAGCAGTTTGCAGAAATAAGTGTTTATGGGATTTTGCACTGCTGAAATTTAAGTCCTTCTTTAATTATTAAATTTTTCCCTGGAGAGATGGGGTTGGAGTTAATTCACACTGAGAAACTGAGTTGGAAGCAGAATCACTATAAAAAGAATAGGTAGAAATTTCTCATGCTTCCTTCTATTATCTTCCCAACTTTTATACACACACACACACTATGAGAAAGGATGGTAATTACAAACTTTTTCAATGGCCCTTGAAAAGGAAAATTTGTAAGAAGGGAATTGTTGAGCTTAAGCAACCTGGTATGGAACTTTTAAATATAATTGTTAGGAAAATCAACATTTTAGCAATAATTACGTAGCTCCAACTTTATCCTATTATGATCTGTGTGTATGTACTTCAAAAACCGTCACATTAGAATGAGTTATAATCTCTCACTCTTTATTGGTTTTCCATTGCTGCTGTAATAAATTTCCACACACTTAGTGGCTTAAAAGAACACAAATGTATTCTTGAAGGGTTCTGACTGTTAGAAGTCTGAAATCAGTTTTATTTGTATAAAGTCAATGTGTTACCAAGGCCGGTCCTTCTGGAACCTGTGAGGGGTGGATCTGTTTACTTGTCTTCTTTGCCTCTAGTGGCTGTAGGTATTCCCTGGCTTGTGGCTCTTCCCTCCATCTTCAAAGAGCATCACTCTAATCTCTGGTTTCCATCATCACCTTGACTTCTTTTCCGAAGCTAATCTTTGTGGGTCCTTCTTATAAAGACAGCTATGATTACATCAGGTCAACCCAGATTACCCAGGATAATCTCCCCATCTCAAGACCCTTAATGTAAACATATCTACCAAGTCCCTTTAGTCATTAAGGTAATATTACTAGAGTCCAATGATTAGGACAGGGATATACTTAGGGGGTGTGGGGACCTGGGGTTCATTATCCAGCTCGCCGTATCCTATAAACCAAATTCATCCGTAGGTTAGTATTCTATTTAATTCACATAACTAGTTCTCTAAAAGCCTTCCGCACTTGCCCATGTCCAGAACTCTTAGAGATCTTCTTTTCTTCAGAATAACCTGAGGACACCAAAATCATACCAGTAATACCAACACGATTTTCTGTCTTCCGCAAATATTTGAGATTACCTAGGTATTATTAGGATACTTACTCCAAATCCTGAAAAATAGTAAATACTTCCAAACAGATGTGGAATGGTTGCGTTAAATGAGGTAATGTCTTGCTTAGTCTTCTATTTTTTTGTTCTACTTCAAAAGACCTGTGTTCCTAGAGGGTAGAGAGAATATAAACAGAGGCATTTTGTAATCTTGAAAACTATGTGATTTCTCTGTTGCTTCATATTTTTTTAAAATATATAAAAAGCAGGCCCCATCCCTAGTGACCTAGATTTCCTCAAGAATTTTCAAGCAGCCCTGACAACTTAAGAAAGGGTCAGCTACCAGCTGGGAGCTGGAGAAAAGGCTGAGCTGGTACCACAGTGTGGATTGTGTTTCATAAGGACAGTGAGACAATGAGGACAAAAATGAAAGTGTGTATTTGGCCTCTTCTATCTCTGACACTTTGTAAAGCTGCACTCATCCAAAGTTCCTGACCTTGAGATTTCTAGCAAACAAAAGTGCATTTTATCATTTTATTCTATTTGACAAGCACTTACCATTGCTTCAATAAAGCCACTCTGTAGGTATCCCAACTTCTTTCTCATACTTTTTAGAATGTCATGTACTTCTCCCAACTTTCCCAGCTCAATGATACTCGTTGCCAGGATTTCCTCATTTATTCTCTTCAGTTAGTTTAGATTCTTCTCTTCCTTCCATGTAGTGATAAACTGATCATATTATAGGGAATGATGTTGGACTTTATCTCAATACATTTATGACTTGGTAGGGACTCATATACCACAACGCTCTCTGGTGAGATGCTGGCCTCATGTTGAGTTAAGTTGGGACAGTGCGCAGGGCCAGGAGAAGATGAGGTGGCCTCTGCAGCTGGCAGATCTTTGGAAGGCACTGCGAGGAAAAGCAGGTGGCTGGAGAGAGGGAAGCAATTAGTTCTTCAACACAAATTTAGTGACACAAATATGGAAAAATAACACTTTTTTTTTTTTAAATGTCAAACTAAGAGAGTCTACCAGGAACATGGACAGGAATTGAGGTTTATTACCTGATCATTTCTACATTTCTACATTCTACAAGTTCTCTCTCTCTCTCTCTTTTTTTTTTCTCATTCAATGGCAACCTCTGTCAATAAACCTGATACCACCTAGCTTTCAGTCAAAGCAACTGAGACTCAATGGTTTGAAGGTAACTGCCCAAGGACACACAGTTCATAGACCACAGTGTTGGGATTTAAAACTACCAGTTTGGTAAATCCAGTTCTTAGTGTATCTGGGATCAGGAAGTTGTAAAGATATGAACACGCTCTACCCCACTCTCATGGGACATTGTATGGAAACTGTGCCAGGAACACAGCTAACCTGGAGATATTACAATGCTATCCAATGAGAGAAGTGGTGCTTATAAAGCCAAGCTGCCTTTACCAGGGTTAAAATACTCTGGAAAGATATATTATGTTTGGGGGTAAATATGTGTTTCTGCGTGTGTTTGTAATGGAAAAACACTGTGTAGTAGTGGAGATTCAGATCGATTTGTTTTCTGATCTTAGCTCTGCATCTTACAACTGTGTGATCTTTTGAAAGATCTAAACCCTAGTGTTCTTATCCATCAAATGGGGAAGATAATGCAATTATAATGCAAGCTACATTAGTCCACTCTAATTAACAGTAATCTGCTTAGTACAGACTCAGAATAAGTGCTCAGTAAATATTATAGTTTTCATTATTACTATTGTTATTATTACTATATCTGTTACCTTTTCAAACTACAAACCAGAGCTATTTAAATTCCTTCAAAACACAAAACCTCTCTATATTCCTGCTGTAACTTGATAACATAAGGTCAGTAGATCTTGGCTGGATTCCGTATCTAAGGACAAGCGTTTATAATCAGCGATGGAATATTTGACAAATAATCCAAATCCTATAACATAAGAATTAAACTTTTAAAATATGGAGCAAAAACAGACAAAAGTGGCATGAATCATTACAAAATTGTTTTAAAAATTGAGAGAACTTGGGATATTTAACAGAGAAGAAAACTGGCTTAAAGAGTTCTGTAGATAATTGAACAGTCATCCTAATAAAGAGGAATTTGACTTTTTTAATGGAGTCTCTCCAGAGAAGATCTCTCACCAGTAGGTGATGGTTACAGAGAGATAGTTTGAACTTCAGGAGCTATTGAAGGTTGGAATGGGATATCCTGTGAGGTAAGGAGCTCCCTACCGCTAGATTTCAGTGAAGCATCAAGAATACTGAGACCAAGGAGACCTTGGGGAAGCCTGATGATGGATTCATAATATGTCCTTTTGATTTTCTCTCTTTCTCCCATTACGCAGATACAAGCTCTTGCTTGAGAGATCTGTTTCTCTTGGCCACATGACATTAAAAAGACCTCGAATTTAAGCCTAGAGACTATTAAGAGTGTGTATTTTCTTGGAGTGTCCATTCTCTACTGTCTTCGCAAACCAACAAAGGTGACAGTAGGAGGTGGAGTCTTGGACTCATTTTTCTAGATGCGTTAACCAAACTTCATCAAACCACTGCAACTAGTCTTTTCCATCTCTTTATCTTACATTCTATTCAGTATTTTAAATTGAGAATTTCTCTCACATTAGTATCAATAATTATATTCTATCTATCGCTCTATCTGTCATCTATCTTTTTATTGATAATCCATTCTCAAGGTGTCTTTGAATAACATGCATGCCACCATTAGTTCCTAGTGTCTAAAGAGCATATTTTGTTGCTTTGTTCGACTCCCAGAAGAGAAGGCCAGTGTCCTTCAAATCTAGGTCACTCTCAGTGCATACAAGCATCTTGGATCATTCATGCTCTGAACCCACAGCTCGTGTGTATCCTTTATGAAATCAGAGACTTCTGTGTGGATTCATTTTTCTCTGCCCAGGTGGGTGTGAACCAAGCTCAGACTTTCCTGTAAATGCATGCTCCGAGTCCATGGGCTTCATGTGAATGATAGAGTTTATCTCTGTAGGACTCACTGTTGATGCTCTGTAACTGCCATGCTTTGCCATTCATAAAATACCCATCTCAATTAGGGAATTAGCAGCCCATCACATTGATGCCAAAGATGTGACACCGTGAGGATGTTCATTGCAGCTGATGGAAATATGTTTAGAAACCGCTTCTCCAAATGCGTCACTAGCAAGAAATTGGCTTATTATTGTAAACTGTGTTTGCTTCAGAAAAATCAATCTTCCCTTCAGCTCTGTCATCTAGAAGCTCATCAGATATTTAAAGCATCAAATGAGCTGTCTGCCTTTAACCATTCTTAGAAATTGGGGCATTTTCACAGTTTATCAAATGGCATTAGGGCCATTATTATACAGATTGAAAACACAGCTACAGCAAAATAAATGAATGACTGTTAAATGCTTCTTTGAATATAGTCATTCTGTTCACTTTAGGCAGCATTGGTTAAAAAATAGCTGCCTTTCTTGGAAGAGTACAGATTCCAGGAGAGACGTAGTTAAAAATATTAAGCATCATATATTATTTCAAACATCTCTAAGTGTTTGTATTGCACATTATGAAAACCTTGATATAAAACACCACGATTGAACGGCAAAGTATTAAAAATGTCAGTGCTATTATATCACTTCTGAAGACCAATTTGCCTTTTTTTTAAGGTTGTAATGAGCCTGCTTCATTTTGCTTCCTATCATTTATCTTTTCAGTAGTAATGGAAAATTTCCCCCTTAGGCACAGCATGCTATTCTTGTCTTAGACGATTAGGCAGAGATGAAGAAGATCATAAAGGTGAGAGATTTTTTCACAAACAATATGATGCTCAGTACTGGAGCTTGTACAATGTAGGCTGAGAAATTCCAACTGAACTCAAGGATGAAGGTTTTGTGGTGTCGCTGGGCCTATAGAAAACAAATAACAAAGCTTCCGCTTCTTATCACACTGGGAGGTATGTGGGAAGCAAAGTTCAGACTTTGCCTCAGCCTTTCTTTGAATGCTTTATAAGCTATCAAACAATATAATTTAACTCGAGAACGTAATGTGCTGATCTCAAGTGCATTGAGGCTAGCAAAACAGGAATGGAATAATTGTAGGGCTATTACATTTAAGCTGGTAGAAAAAAAATGTTTTTCAGTAATTATTCTTTGTTAAGGATTAACATTTGTAGATCAGATGTGGCTGGAACAAAGAAGGCTCATTGCCTGTTATGCCTCCAGAAGCAAAGGTATTCACTGTGCTTTTGAGAAACAACATGGGAAGAACATTCATTTTTGGAACAGCCAAAGCTTAAACGTTTCTCCTGTCTGTGCCACTCTCTGCTAATGCAAATGTACAGAGGCCATTGAAATCCACTCAGCCTATTTCCTTACCTGGAAATGCAGTTATATATTAGTTTGAACTATATGAAACTGTTATTTGACCATTTTTTTACCCACCAAAATGGCAAATAGTTTACACTGTTGCTATGAGAGCCAGTGGAAAAACAAACACCCTCAGGAAGAACACATGGTATAGTGCCTTCAGTTCCGTTTCCTCTTCGGTAAGGGACCCTCACAGCCTTTCGGAATGCAGCACTGGCACCACCAGTACACTGCCCAGAATAAGGAAGCATCTCATACTGAAGAGTATCGTTACATTTATCCATCAGTAACTACACATAGACCTTTGCATGAATATCTCATTCAATTAATCCTTACATTATGCGGTAGGTCTTACAATTATTTCCACAATGTGGACTCACAAGCTGAAACCATGTGTTAAGAACTGGACTCGGACACCTACAAATAATCATTAAAGGATATACTAAAAAGTCGGAGCTTCTGCACCTATCTTCCAGCTTTCCCTCTTCTCTGGCAGGTTGCCTCCATCATCATCCGAGACTCAGCTTAGGTCTCATTTCATCTGTCCTTCAATCCATCCATCCATCTGTGGATGGAAAAGGGGCCACAGGTTAAACCTGAAAAGCTCAGGAGACTGAAAATAACCACATAAGATGGTTTGAACATAAAAATTCCTGACGAAAAGTGAGTAGTGGCTGGTAGTCACATCCTTGGCCTGTAGCTTCCTTGACAAAGGTCAATCTCTACCTTAAGTGAGCCCATCTGTTGTCTTCTTCCATCTAAGATAACATACCCTTGGAATGTCAGAGCAATCCCTTTCCAGACCCCCCTGGGGGCACAACCCATCACACCAGAGCAGAAAACTACAAAATCCCTCATTGTTATCTTGTTCCCTGATTACCACCTCTCTGTGTTGTAAAATGCTATTAACTATCCTGTACCCACCATTGTAAAAGAAGTGTGTGTGTCTCCATTTTGCTTTTATCCAATCCCAGAGATTTCCCCAGCTTGCTTTCTCCCACCCCTTTAATCTACAACCAATGGATTTCATGTAACCTTCTTCCTTTGATTCTCATGTATAAAATAAGTTGCCAACTCGCCATTTTCCAGACCATTTTCTCAATCCATTGAGACTTTGCTTCCTGGCAATTGTCAATTTGGCTCAAATAAACTCTTATAAGCTTTCTCTTAGGCTGGATGTGTTTTCATCAACACATCCATTTCCATCCATCCATCCAACAAATATTTATTGTGCCAGGTGTGTGCCCCCTCAGTAAAAGGAATGCAAAACTGAAAAGAAAAAAAAAAAGGGCTGGACTCAGGAAAGGTAACTGGAGAACCCATGGTCTTAACCAGCATCCTGTAATACCTCCTAAGAGGTAAGGGAACTATTTAAAATGTTATGCATAGAATCCGTTTGTTTAGGCCTTCTTTGCAAGCCCTTAACACTTAATAATAAGGCATAGTCACGTGATGTTTAGAAAGTTTTAGGCATGCATATTCAACAATTAGGTTTCCAGGATTCAAGTTCCAGCTCCTGAACCTTTTAGCTATATGACCTTATTACATTGGACAAGTCACATTTTGTTTCTTTAACTTATTTTTAGCAAATATGTTTTTTTTAATTCAAGTTTATTAGGGTGATAAAACATAGCTTTCAAGTGTACAATTCTGTAATACGTCATCTATATATCACATTGTGTGTTTACCATCCATCACAATATTTTTGATCCCTTTTACTCTCGTTTATTATCCCCTTCCCCCTTCCCCTCTGGTAACTACTAAACTATTGTCTGTGTCTATGAGTTTTTGTTTCTTTATTTGTTTGTCTTGTTCCTTTGTTGTTTTCAGTTTTATATTTCACATATCAGTGAAATTATATGGTTCTCGTCTTTTCCTATGTGACTTATTTTGTTTAGCATAATAATCTCAAGATCCATCCATGTTATTGCAAATGGCACTATTTCATCAATGGAATACTATTCTGCCATAATAGTGAAATAGCTAATATCTTTTGATCTCATAGCTAACACGCACTGCTCTAGACTTCTGCTCACATTGCCCCCTGTGATACCCATAACAATCTTGGTAGATGGCATTAAGATTTTCATTCTGCAGAGGTGAAAATTTGGGCACAGAGAGCCTACACAACTTACTCAACCAAGGTCACGCAACTAGGGAGCAGAGCCAGGATTTGAACCCAACAGTCTGACTCTAGGTCTCACACTCTAAACCATTAGGCTAGATTTAACCTCTAATCTCTGTTTCCTCAATGTTTAAATGAGATTTAATGAGAATATACATGAAAGGGCTTGGCACACGCTATGTTCAATAAACATTTTCTGTTGTTATTATTACTTGTTAGATTTTATTAGCCACTTTCTTATACAAACCCCACAACCATGAATACTTGTTATATAAATGTTATTTGTCCTAATTTCAGATGAAAAACGGAACCTTATCAAATTAGATTGATTTGCCCAAAAGACACATCAAAAAGCCTGGGGCCCATAGTGGACTCTTAATCCATTGTTTTTCTCAATATTAATATCTCCATTATATTCCATTATAAATGTTTACTATTGATTTATTATTTATCTGATTTCACCAATTCAGTTTTGCATTATAACCATTTAATTAAATTTTAATTTCATGTACATCAAATTTTATTGCTGTATGTGGATAATAATTCTGTATAGTACCTAATGTAGTAATCTATGAAGATATTAATTTTTCTGATATAAGCACTCTTAAGTTCTTTTTTATTTTGAAAAAAATATGTATTGTAAAAACTGGATGGGGAAAAAAAAACTGGATGGATAAAAATCTTTTTTTTTTTTCAATTAGAAGAATAAAGGGGAGACAACTGGGCATATAAATCTTGGGTGTGTTCCCTAGAATAATATGTGGCTTTTGTTGTTCTTATAATAGCTATTAGGTATGATGACTTCTCTGTATTTGCTGGACACCTATATGCAGTAAAAACCTAGAAGGATAGTTTTCCTCCTCGAAACTTACTTTTTATAATGTGCACATTGACTGAGTATAATGGATGAAATGATGGGCCACCGAGAACCTTCCTTTAAGAATGGCTCTCATTTCCCCAGCTGTGTTGTGGCTTACAGCTTACAGCTGCACTGATTTCCAAGAATTACTCTCAACCAAAGACAGCCACTTTGCCCAGTGTCACACCTCTCCCTACAGGCAGCTCATATCCAACAACTGGTCAGTGAAAGGATATAAAAGACTGATCCCTTTGTCTCAGTGTTGGGGAGTTCTAATTGGCCATGCAAACTCCTGAGTTCTTGGTGGGTTCTAGAATTAGCTGAGGACTTTGTTCATCTCTGAAAGGAAATAAGGTACAACCTCTCTCTCTTCTCGATACTATGCCCTTCATTTCCCCACGGGCCCGGGGCTAGAGAGTACTCCCAGTGAAATCCTGAACACAGATCTCTATGTCAGAATATGTTTCCTAGAAAACTCAATCGAAAATACCCAGGTTTTCAAGAATGGGGACCTACTTTGCTCCTTACCTTAATATAATCTGATAACTAGAACAACTCAATGATTCCTAGACTTGGTTTGGGCCATATTGACTGTGATTAGGGCCCTCTGATTCTGACAATTGCCTATTCCACCATGATCGTTCAATACTTTGAGCCTTGTAACATATCATAACTAACCCATTACAACAAACACAGATCTCTTCGAGTATTATCGGTAATGCATCTCCATTCCTTGTCTTTGGTTCTTGTGTCATTCAATCTCCATCTTTGGCCTCTCTCATATGTGGCACCATTTCCAATATTCCTTGATTTCTGGCTTTGTACACATTTCTAGAGAAAAATAACTCTTGTTGTTACAGATGAGTTTTCTCACTCTGGTTTTCACCTAGAATTAAAAGCTTAATCCCTCAGAGATGAATGCACATATTCTCGTATGTCAGGATACATTTCACCCTTTGAATTCATTCATCACCTCTCAAATTATGTTGCATAGAACTAGAACCTCAAATCTTGTTAAAGGTGTTCTTCAAGGGAAAAACAACAACAGCAAAAACAAAAACAAAAAACTCTGTGAAAGTCATTTGGTCAACTTGCCTACCTAAACTCCTCTTTAATGATTGACATTTTTCTTTACATATAATTTCTGCAATCAAGACAGGCATTCCTTATGCTTATCTTTACTTCCCTTAGCTATTTTCAAAATCTGAAATAACTCCAGGATGCTTTTTGTTTCTCTGTTGTACAATAGCTGGCAGCGTTTCACAGAGCTAATAGTTTGCCATGGTACAAATTTGGAGAACACAGATCAAGTTCAACCTCTGACCCAATTTAGGATCCCTTTCTATACTTGGGGTTGATTCTCTAACGAGGGAAGAGACACACTACATTTGTATTTCATTTGACTTTTGCTTTTTATTTCAGATATTCGGGTTAATTTTTTGCCTACAGGTAGAGGGCATACAAAGGCAGCAGCATCATACATCATATCTTCTCTTTGCTCCAGGAGAGAACAGCCCTAGTTGAAGGAAATTTAATGAATAGGGGCCAGGCTGGCCCTCTAGCCTTGTCGTGAACACCTCCAGGGAATAAAAAACATGCCTTTCAGAAGGCAGACAATTTCACTGCTGGACTGTTATCTAATTATTATAAATTATCTTCATTATAATTTCTATACACCTATCCTAGATAGAAAACTAATTTTATTATTATTTCTAATGATATGCTACCCATGTAGAAGTTTCAAGTCACCCAACTTACCCTACTCAAGACTTCTTGTCTCCAGATGAAACATAAATACATTATTTAATGTTCCACAGATGGCGTGTTCTGCAGAATCTTCTGCAACTGTCCTCCTCACAGGGTCATGTGCTAGTGTACTACCTGAATTCGTATCTCCAACTTTTAGCTACTCCTAGAAACCATATTTCTATAACAACATTTAGTTGTTTGGGCAGTGAGAGGAAGGTGCACCAAAACGGAATTGAATGTTGCTTCATTGTTGTTTCAGAGGAATGAGTAAAGTTTTCATTTTCATCCTAGGGTTTCTCTTCAACTAAAGGATTCAATGAGAAAATAAATAGGACTCCTATTTTTAGTCTTGACTCTAATTAAAAGATCACTTGTGTTGTGATGGTTGCATTCTTTTGTGCTTTACATACCTGCTGGCATCTGTGTCATTTAAGAAATGGGAGCCAGAGGAATGGGAATTACTAAATACTATTAGGTCCTCTCTGGGAAATGAAAAATCAACACTTATTTTGCTTTACTTTTCCAACTTACAGAATTACCATAGTTCTCACCAATATTTGACATTTTAAATTTCAAATAAATTACCCACAGGCACAAAGTCACTTCACACAGATTTTCTTACTTAAACAAAATGTCATTGAGCGGAAATCACACTACTGAAAATCACAACCTTCTCAATGATTGATTGTGGTTGAGGTCCTGTATTGGGAGCAGGTCAAGTTTGATAACGAAAAACCTTCAGTATGATTTATCAGTGAATGTAAATAAACTCTACCAAATCACATTTTCTACAAGTATCAAAACAGGGCACTAAGAAGCCAAGTGAGAGAATAACTTAGAAGTATTAGACTAATTAACAAAGCAAGATAATAAGATCCTGTTTACTTATCTCATTAATTTTCCTTTTAAATCAGTGCTTATTTCATTTATCCTAAGGAGAAAGTTAAATATAGGTTGAGGTGTTCAACTTATGCCGACCTATTGTGGACCTATGCCTAACCTAGTCCATAACTACTCCATTTATTGACTGCATGCGCGACAGCTCTTGTTGATTCCATTTTATTTTGTTTGGGTTAGAGAAAGAATATGAGAGAGAAAAGAAATGGATACTTTCATGAGTATCTCTCTCCTGGAAGAGCAGAGTAGTAGCTAATCCAAGGTGATGTCATTATTTTGCGCTATCCATTATCTGATGGGGTGAAGGGGACAGAAAACGTGGAATTCTTTTTTTTCCTTTAATATAAACATTAGGTTTGGTGGGAAGCTCAGCATAGTAGGCTCTGTTAGCTCTGTTGGCTCCGCCATAAATGCATCTGATACCTCAGGAATCTCAAGAACTTAGGTCCCAAAAGAGTTATAAACCATAAGTGAATTAGACATAAGAATCCTGGTGGTTAGAAAAGTTGAAGATGTAGAGGGCAAAGGCTCTGGGGACAATCTATGCTGCTGTTTTTAAAATGAAAAACAAATATTAAACAATTCAAGAAATATAAATATATAATGAGCTAAATTTTAAAAGAAAAATAGTGGTCATGATTTATAAATATTTTATAGACTCCTAACTTTTAAAATAAAATCTCTAGAGAATAAAGACAAACCCATCATCTATCAATAAATTTTAAAACATTAGATTAAACATTTGCAGAAGATTTTCCTTATCGGAAATACAAATAATATGTATTTCCAAGTGTAAAACTAGATATATATGATAGTTACTGACATTTTCTCCCCTTCACCATAGCCTTAAATTTAAGCCAGCAAAGCATCAGAAAACTTGACTTTCATTGGTTTTATTTATTATGAGTTTCGGTTTCCCCATATACTAAGAATCCAAAAACATGACCAAAAAACATAACAAATCAAAATCCAAATGAAACCAAAACAAAGAAAGAAACAAACAAACAAAATAGAACACAAAGACCTCCCAATGCCTTCCCATATTATCTTGTATTTTGTGTCTAGCTAAAATGAGTGATTTAACTAAATTACTCATAACATAAATCACTTTAACTCTATACACTGGGCCAGTCATTGATTCAAACACTACCTGTATTGACTCATTTAATCCTTAAAATAACCTCGTTGGCAGATAATATTATTATTCCCATTTTCTGAAGGGAACTGATGCCCAGAGAAGTTAAGTACTTGACTCAAGGTCATAAGCTGGTAGGTGATAGACTGTCCTTGACCCTCAGAGCCTTTGGAGTCTCTTCTTCAGACCTTTGCGTTGCGTGAGATCTCATACAACATTAGTCCAAACAAGAGATCAATCTTCTACTTCTTGTCTTACTATTTAATAAGAAAATGTAATCTAATTTAAATGAAATGAATTCTATAATTTCTTCCCTAGGACCTGGTGCATACTAGTCGTCAATAAACAGAAGGGATTCTTTTTGCTGCCTATTTTTCCTTTTTGTTATTTTAAATCTGTCCTTGTCTGTACCCAAGAAAACCTACTCTCTCACATTGTAAGTCATTATTTTAATGCTTATAGGGTCTCAATAAATATTATGAAGCAAACTTTATTATCTAAATATTTGGGAGACTAAAGTTTGCGGTAGAATACAGAAAATTTGTGAGCGTTATTTTGGCAAGTGCAGCATCAATTTATTCTCCTCCTCATTCCTACTAATCCCCATGTCTCCAGAAGTCATGGTAAGAGAGAATTATGGGATGGACACTGAGGGAGGGAAAAAAATAATATATATATATATATATATATATATATATATATATATATATATATATTTTACATATGTATACATACATATGTATACAAATATATATATATATTTTCCCCCCTCAGCGTGTGTGTGTGTATATATATGTATATAGTCAATATTATATATGTAATACAGTCAATATTATACAGTCAATATTAACACAAATCAATATTACACAAATATATATACATATATATATGTATGTATATATACAGTCAATATTAACGCAAATAAGAAAAGATTCTATCTGTTGTTGCTGTTCCACTAAAGATGTAGAATCTACAGTCTTTCCCAGTGGAGCATAGGAACTGCAAACTAGAGGCTACCTCGCCAGAGTAAAGCAGGTACAAGGAGTGAAGAATGTTAGTGGGAGAACAGTGCAGGAGACAAGAGAGAGAAAAACATCCATCCAAGAAGGGCCTTGTATGGATTTGAAGGTTTGCACCATATGGCAAATTTTGGATATGAGAGTGACTTTCTAATAGTAAGAGTGTTTTAGGAATAACTTGCAACTTCACCACCATTCCACATGGTGTGGGCAAGGTAAGGGGCTGGTCTTGAAGATAACCCGAAGTACTGGGGTTAAGGGGAAAACAGGTGCATTTCAGAGGGAAGTTGTCATTACATTTGCCAAAATTTTACTGGGAAAGTCAAAACAATTGGAAAAAAATACAGCTCAAATGCCCACATGGTTCTTTTCATCTCAACTACACAGACTCAGCAACTCTGAGATTTCCCACTGAGTATGCTCAAAAGGGTAAGCTACCCTCTGGCCCATGCTCATTCTAACCATAGATCTATAATAATGGTGATTCTAGAGCCAAGGGTCACTTTAAAATTGAACCTGGAAGTGCCGTATTTTTAGTCTCCTCACTTGTACCCACTGAACTGAGGTAAATTGCCAAAGGTAGATCCACCTTAAGTGTGATTTCTGCCACTTGAAAATTTGACTTTCAGTACCCCCAATGAAGAGAATTAAGCAAACCTCATAATGCTATAATTGAAATGTTAACAGATAATTACCCATGCAATTATCCCAAGTCATCTTATTATCATAAGAGGAGGATACAAGGCAGTGGTATAACTCAATATCAAATATTACTCAATTACTGAGATACACTTCATGTTGCTACATCTGTTTTATAACAAGTTGGGAGTTTTCATTTTGGCTGAAGACATAGATGATGAGTCTGGGCATAGGAGACATTCTAGATGTCAGACAGGTTGTCCCTGGTGTCTGCCATTTACCAGGCTTGTGCCCAGCTCACTTATGCTTGACAATAGCTTCTAAAATTGTTTGTTTTTACCCTCGGATACCTCCAGTGTGCAGCATATGGGTGAGAGCAAGTTGTTCCCGCTGCATGGTGGGAAGTACAGGTGATGAGGTCTTCAATCTTCTTCGTGTAGTAGCGCATCCTTCCTCAGTCACGGGGCAACTCTGTGGGTGCTTCTTCCTTCCTGGTAGCCTGTGAGATTCCCATTAGCTCTCTTCCACTGCTTTGACACTTAGCTGTTCACCACTCATGCCTTATTGACTTACTAGTTCCTTGCAGATTTGTCGTACTACTTTTGTTAATTTAGTTTCATTATAAATTTTAATTTAATGAAATAATCTCACTTGAAGTAATAGAAATATTTAGTTGGTATGTTCTCTATTCCATAGTTTATTTCCCCCTTTGATTTGGAACCAAAAGTCTGACATATTTTCTTTCTTTTTCTTTTTTTTATTAGTTTCAGATGTACAAAACAATGCGATACTTAGACATTTCATCCCTCACGAAGTAATAACTCTCCTCCCCCAATCTATGCCCCTCTGACATCATATATACCTATTACAATTCCATTGACTCTATTCCTTATGCTGTACTCCACATCCTACGACTATACATATCTATTAAATTATAGTTGACATACAATATTATTCAACTTCAGCTTCAGGTAAACAGTGCAGTGGTCAAGCATCTACACCATCCATGAAGTTGTCTCCCTAATAAGACATGCACCTCAAGATGTCAATGTCACTTCTTACAGGTTTTGGAGGATCTTCAGTGCAGAATTCAGCATTGAATTATTTATCTGAGAATGACATACATCCATTTATTTGTGTAATGGAAAATGCTGGTCACACATAATATAGGTATTTCTGAATAGAGACAGACTGTGTAAAGTGATGTTTGATAAATGGTTTATTTAATAGATAGGCTAATAATCCCAGATACATTCAAAGTTTGTGGTACCTCATCATATTTATTATTTCTGACCATGTTACACTGTGGTTCAAATAATTTATTTTGGAACTCCTCATTCTTTGATCACTGTTAACTGGAAAAGACAAATTGTAAGAGTTAAGTTTTACAAAATTGAAAACCAAATAATAATTTTTGGAAATCAATTTTCATCTTTCCAATTTTGAGTAGCTCAGGCTACTACTTTGACTTTGGGAAATGACTTAAGCACAAGGAAGTGTGCCAGATCATTCTTTCTCTACTGAATTTATAAGAACTCAATTCCACTAGAAAAGAAAAAAAATGTATACTTATTATTAATTATTTCTTAATTCCCTTGAAGAAAAATATTCGGAGTTTGTATGGTTGTCATGTCAAACAAAGATGCTTAATTGTTGAATTAATTTTCATTGGTGAGCTAATGATAGGTTTTTGTTTTTGTTTTTGTTTTTTCTGGCTTGACATGAGCAAATAAATTTTTTTCAAGAGATCAAAAATAGCCCAGTACCTTCCATTACTTAGTTGCCCAGCTATGAGGTATATGCAGATGAAATGTATAGCCAATTCATCAAGCAAAGTTTTAGTTCTCTATGGCTAGAACCATGGAAACATTTCCAGCTCACAGAGTTTATTGTTTTGTGCCTGACAGACACCATATAAAACTCTTTAGCACACGTGCTTATTGGCAAGTGATGCAATGGATGGGTTTAAATTTGGGATCTTTGCAAAATTGTCAAACATGGTTTGTTTAATACAAAGATATCATCAACCAACAGATTCTAAAACAATTCAGACTTGTCTATCTTCAAGTTCTTAACACCTAAGAGGAAACAATATTAGGGCATGTGCTTATTCTGGGCACAATACACATGAGTCTTTCAACTACATGTCAGTTGTCCTTAATAAAAATAGCTAGTGTTCTGTGGGTTCTCCTCTTTTTCCTTTAATATGCTGAACAATTTCATTTCTGAATGAAATTACATTTACAAATGCTTATTTCAGTTTCAGACCCTTAATTTCTGCTGTACACAGAAGAAACTTTTATAAATTTTCCTTTGGTAAATGATTTTGATACATGAAATTTATATTTCACACATCTTACAGCAGCATTCCTTAATCTACTGGCATTTGAAAACAAGCCCTGCTAAAATTTCAGTCTTTTTTGTTTAGGTTATTAAGTTGTTCTTGATGCAGTCATCACATATACTAGTCATGGTACTTAATATGTTCTGTTTATTTGTGACACCTTAATTCATATGCATTGACACAGATACATTTTGTTTGCATATTAAGCTTGTAGAAATTCTTTTCATTTCCAAAGGAGAAATATATTTGTTCTATATTTTTCTTGAAATATGAGGCCTTCATCATCCATCTTTAATTTCCCTTCTTTAGATAAGGATATTGGTATAAACATGTTTTACTTTCTCCTTGAATCTTCTATAAAAATAGAGATAGCACAATGATGAATTGCAACTGACATAGGCAACACTGTTTGAAATACAAGAGAATAGTAAGAACAGTGACATCGAAGGGAGAAAATGCTTATTGGCGTCCAGAGATTGTTGCCTCTTCGTAGCTATCCCTAGCTTTTAAATAGAGGTAATGCATCCAGATTCTTATATACAATCTCCTAACTTGTAAGTGTTGAAAATGAGTCATTTTAACTGTGCAGATGGAAGTAAGCACTTGTTTGGCAACTAATCTGTGACTTCTACAACGAATAATTATGACACATCAAATTTTTAACTTAACTTTTGCTCAAATTTTCTTGTTGAGTGCAAGTGACCAATGATTCTTATAAATAAAACAGTATTATTTGAAAGAATCTGGGAACTTTTGGATAAAGAGAAATGGTAATATCTTCAGTTCAAACTAAATTTCCCTTTAGGATTTCACCTTAAGAAGTCTGGATCATGCATAGTTTAAATTGAAAAGAAAGGATGGACATTGCGAATTGAAAAGAAAGTGATTAGTCTTCACTGTTGAAGATGATTTTGCTGACCATCGTACCCAAATGATGTTGACTGTGACTAGAATTGAGGCTGCTGAGAGGGTTGCATGAGTGTGGTGATTAAATCCATTTTGAGCTCAATAATTTTATACTGGATTTGAGACTCTGCTGTGGGATTTTATGGAATTGTCACATGGATTTCTTCTCTGTCATCCAATGTTGTGTGTGCATAAACTACAAGCATGGCACTGTGCTTAGCCTGTGGGGATATAGAGATTGTAGTTACAATCTAATAGAAGACACAGATGTTCACATACATAATACATGATAAAGTGAGATGTTAGTCCTGTGATGTATGTGAAATACTTGCAATGTTTGGAAGGGATATTACCATAAAAAGGGGCAAAGAAAAATTGGTAATACATGTAGTGTTTGTAAGTTCTCTCTCCATTCCTGTATCTCTCTTTATCTGGGAGATTTGACATAATTAACTAATATCTGTTAGAAATGTAACTTGAAAGAGTCCGCTTAACTCACAGTGAAGCACTTAATGCCTTTCCCTAAACTCATTGCTTCTTCTGGAAGAGTCCTATTTAATTTTTTTTCTCAAAATACCGTAGTTTGTTTTTCAATTGAATTTTTTTTCAGTTAAAGTTTATTGGGGTGACAATTGTTAGTAAAGTTACATAAATTTCAGGTATGCAATTTTGTACTACATCCTCTATAAATCACATTGTGTGTTCACCACCCAGAGTCAGTTCTCCTTCCATCACCATATATTTGATCCCCTTTACCCTCATCTCCCACTCACCACCCCCTTACCCTCTGGTAACCACTAAACTATTGTCTGTGTCTATGAGTGTTTGTTTCTCATTTGTTTGTCTTGTTCTTTTGTTGCTTTTGGTTTATATACCACATATCAGTGAAATCACATGGTTCTCTGCTTTTTCTGTCTAACTTATTTTGCTCAGCATTACTCTCTCAAGATCCATCCATGTTGTCACAAATGGTCCTATTTCATCTTTTCTTACCGCCGAATAGTATTCCATTGTGTATATATACCACAACTTCTTTATCCATTCATCTATTGAAGGACATTTTGGTTGTTTCCATGTCTTGGCCACAGTAAATAAAGCTGCAATGAACATTGGAGCACACGTGTCTTCATGTATAAATGTTTTCAGATTTTTTGGGTAGATACCCAAGAGAGGGATTGTTGGGTCATATGGTAATTCTATTAATAATTTTTTGAGGGACGTCCACACTGCCTTGCATAACGGCTGCACCAGTCTGCATTCCCACCAACAGTGTATGAGGGTTGCTTTTTCTCCACAGCCTCTCCAACACTTGTTACTATTTGTCTTGTTGATGATAGCCATTCTAATCCGGGTGAGGTAATATCTCATTGTGGTTTTTATTTGCATTTCTCTGATGATTAGTGATGTTGAGCAGTTTTTCATATGTCTATTTGCCATTTGTATATCCTCTTTAGAGAAATGTCTCTTCAGGTCCTCTGCCCATTTTTCAACTGGGTTGTTTGTTTTTTGTTGTTGAGTTGTATGAGTTCCTTGTAAATTTTGGATATTAGCCCCTTATCGGAGGCACTGTTTGTAAAAATCTCCTCCCATTCAGTTGGTTGCCTCTTTATTTTGTTGATGGTTTCTTTTGCTGTGCAGAAGCTTTTAAGTTTGATATAGTCCCATTCATTTATTTTAGCTTTTACTTCCCTTGCCTTTAGAGTCAAATTCATAAAATGCTCTTTGAACCCAAGGTCCATAAGTTTAGTACCTATGTTTTCTTCTATGCAGTTTATTGTGTCAGGTCTTATGCTTAAGTCTTTGATATATTTTGAATTAATTTTGTTACATGGTGACAAATAGCAGTCCAGTTTCAATCTTTTGCACGTGGCTTTCCAATTCTGCCAGCACCATTTATTAAAGAGACTATCTTTTCTCCATTGTATGTTTTTTGCTTCTTTGTCAAAAATTATCTGTCCATATTTATGTGGGTTTATTCTTGGGTTCTCAGTTCTATTCCATTGGTCTCTGTGTCTGTTTTTCTGCTAATACCATGCTGTTTTGATTATTGTTGCCCTGTAGTACAAGTTAAAGTCGGGGAGTGTGATACCTCCAGGGTTTTTCTTTTTCCTTAGGATTGCTTAGGTTACTTGGGGTTTTTTTGTGGTTCCAAACAAATCTGGTGATTTTGTTTTTTGGTTCTATTTCTTTAAAAAATGCCATTGGGATTTTTATGGGGATTGCATTAAATCTGTATGTTGCTTTGGGCAATATGGCCATTTTAGTTATGTTGATTCATCCAATCCATGAGCACGGAAATTTTAATATTTTCACATAAAATGCCATTAAAATCATGGAAACATCCTTCCCAAGCCAGACAGATCTAATCAAGCTCTTTTCACTCTATTGCTAATTTGTACATGTATCTATTTATTAGTAGCAAAATACTACAATTACATCTTTATGTACATGTCCTCTTAAACAGAAATAGGATATATATGGGTCAACACCTTTTAGGGAATCGTGTCCCAATGCTAAGTATGGTTAAAATCTGTGGGATGAATAAATGAACAAATGAATGGGCAAAAGTAATCAGGTTGAAAGATTAATGTGTTCTCTGGTTGCTGTTTCTTTTCTTATCTTCTTTTCTGTTGAGATAAATTAGCTGGTGATAGATTAATGAGGTAATCTTAAAAGAAAATAGCTATCACAGATATTTCTAGATTTGCATACCATACATGTCTTGATATAGAAATTGAAAAGGTTAGGGGAACTGTTCTCCTTTTATTTTAAATATTTTTATTATGTATATGTCAAATTTGTATTTGCTTTTATAAAGATATTTGTTAGATATTTATAGTATATAAAAGTACTGTATGAACTTATATGGATCAGGAATTTAGTAAAAATAGTGGTGTAAAGACCTCCAAAAATTGTCTCCTCCATAAAATAAATGACAACACTGGCATAAAGTTGTCAGAATCAGCTTTTCAGAACACTGGAATGTAACCAAAGGCTTATAGCAATTCAGGAAGTGTGCGTTCAAGAAAAAAACAGTTGAATCTTAGTAAGAACAGTGAACTTTATGGCATTTTAGCTTTCCCTAGTCTTATTGCCCTCTTCTCAGTTCCAGGATAACCTTGAAAAACAAGGGACCACAATCTCTTTAGAAACCACCAGTCTGATAGCCAAGGGAGAGAACAAAACTGAAATGGGGCTTCTTCAAAACCCCATTTCCAGGGAATTGACGTTTTTGGACTGATGTGGTAACTCCTTGGAAGACCCCATTTGCAAGGCTGTCTTTATTTCACCTGACAGAGAGTTGTCCCAGTGTGAATAGCCTTTCCATAGGGGCATTTGTCTAAAATAATCGGAGGCAATTGTTGAACATCATAGCTGCCTGAGGCAGTAACACTTGGGAGAATTAGGCTTACCAAAAAGCTTAACAGGAAAAGCTGAAGAATGAGAAGTCCACAGAGGGCTCAAAAAGAAACAGGAACATGAATAAACTTATAACAAGTAAAGAAATTAAAAATAAACTGAAAAAACCAAAATCCTTCCACAAAGGAAAAAAAACCTAGGACCACGTGGCTTTATTGACGAATAAAATCATTCAGCAAATATTTTTTAAAAATTAATACCAATTCTTCACAAACTCTTCCAAAAAAGGATAGAAATGATCACTTCCCAACTTATTCTATGAGGCAAGTATTCCCCTCATGCCAAAACAAGACAAAGACATCACAAGAAAAAAATCACTGCATACCAATCCCTTATGAATATAAGGGCAAAATATCCTGAACAGAATACTGGCTAACCAAGTACAGAAACATATAAAAAGGATTATACCAGCTGTCAAAATGGGACAAAGTAGAACTTGTCCCAGGAAGGTAGGTAGGTGCAATATACAAAAATTAATAATGTAATTCACCGTAGCATGAAAAGAATGAGAATAAAGCACATAATGATCCAGGGACACAAGCACTTGACAAAAATCCAACAATTCATAATAGAAATGCTCAAAACAAAGTAAGAATAGCAGATCATTACCCAAACCTGATAAAGTATGTTTGCAAACAAAACAAAAAAAAAAAAAAAAAAGAAAGAAAGAAAAAGGAAAAGAAAAACATCTACAGCTAACATCAGACTCAATGATGAAAAAAAACAAAGTCTTCCTCCTCAGATCATGAACAAGACAATATTGTCCATTCTTACCACTTCTATTCGACACTGCATTAGGAGATCTAACCTTGGCTTTTACAAAATAAAAAGAAATAAAAGACATCTAGATTGCAAGAGAAAAAGTAAAACTATTTCTATTTGAAGACGATATGAACTTGTAAATAGAAAATCCTAAAGAACACACACACACACACACACACACACACACACACACACACACACACAAAATCCATTATAGCTTGTAAACAAGTTCAGCAAGCTTACAGGATTCAAGGTCAATGCATAAAAATCAGTTGTATTTTTCCACACTACCAATGTACTGTCTGGAAGTGAACTCAAACTCTATTTAGAATAGCATCAAATAATAAAGTATTTAGGGATAAATTTTTAAAAGTAAGTGTAAGTGTACTGAAAACCACAAAAATTGTTGAGAGAAATTAAAGACCTAAATAAATGGAGAAACAGCCTATGCTCGTGAATTGGAAGATTCAATATTGTTGTGATGGTGATAGTCACAAAATAGATCTATAGATTCAGCAAAATTTCTATCAGAATTCCAGATGCCTTTTTTGCAAAAGTTTACAATCTGATTAAAAAACTTACGTGAAATGCAAGGAACCAGAATACTCAAACAAATCAAGAAGAAGAACAAAGTTAGAGGGCTCAAACTTCCTGATTTTAAACCTTACTGCAGAGCTGTAGTAATCAAAACCATTTGGTACTTGCATCAAGATAAACAGAGATCATTGGAATAGAATTAAGAGTCCTCAGATAAACCCATATATCTATGGTCAAGTGATTTTATTCCCAGGATGCCAAGACAATGCAATGTGGAAAGAATAGTCTTTTTAATTAATGGTGCTGGGACAGAAGGATATCTCACATAATATACAAAAAACAACTCGAACCAAAGACCTAAAGGTAAGAACTAAAAATAAACAAACAAACAAAAAACTTAGAAGGAAACATAAGAATAAATTTGTGACCTTGGATTAGGCAATGATTTTTTACATATAATACCAAAAACAGAAGTGATAAAAGAAAAAATAAATAAATTGAACATCATCAAAATGAAAAACACTTGATCTGAAAATACAACCCACTGAATAGGAAAAATAATTGAGAAAAATGAATTTGTATCCAGACCATATTTTTAAAATAACTCTTATATCTCACTAATAAATAGACAAATTGTTTAATTAAATGATGGGTAAAGGATTTGGATAGACATTTGTCCAAAGATGATATGACTAAAAATGACCAACAGGTACAGGGAATTATGCTTGACATCATTACTCTCTAAAAAATGCAAATCAAAAGCATAATAAGACACCATTTTATATCTACTAGGATAGCTATAATCAAAATGTTAAACAATAACAAGTGTTTGTGAAGGTGTGGAGATATTGAAACACCCATATCCTGTGGGTTAGAATGTGAAACAATGCAGAATCTTTGGAAAACAATTTCATAGTTCTTCGAAATGTTAAATATAGAGTTACCCATATGCCCCACCATTTCCACACCTAGGTATATGCCCAAGAAGAATGAAAATATATATATGTACATACAAGTTGTACATGAATGTTCATAACAGAATTATACATAATAGCTAAAATGTGGAAACTATACTTGTTTCTTGTGGAAACTATACTCCAAGAGCCCATGCATTTGTAAATGGATGAGCAAAACTAGTATATCTACACAATGGAATAGTTTTTGGCAATAAAAAGGAATGAAGTACTAATTTGTGACACAACATGGATGTATCTTGAAAATATTAAGTTAAAGAAGTCAAACACATAAGGCCACCTATTGTGACTCCATTTACATGAAATGTCTAGAATAGACAAATCCAAACCTGTAGACACAAGTAGGTTAGTGATCAACACAGGATGTTGGGAGAGAAGAATAAAGTTTGACTGCTAATGTATGTGAGGTGTCTTTTGAGGTTATAAAAGCTTTCTGGAATTATTCAGTGGTGACGGTTGCACAACTTCATGCATATCAGAAAAGCCACTGAATTGTATGTGCACTTAAAACAAATGAATATTATCATTTCAAAAGAAGGAAGTATATCTGAATTAAAAATATATTGGGAGCATACAATCCTATAAAACTGAGTTCCAAAAGTTTCCTGGAAGTATATGCACACTGCAAAGATGCAAACAGATGCAATATGTCAAGGGTAAAACGCTGACATTGGGCTGTGTGTGGTATCCTCTGGCATTTTATTTTCAGTAATTGTGTCATGACTATTGCACACTTACTATGTTCCAGGATGCTTCTTAAAATGCTTTACCTGCATATTTTCATCTAAGTCCTCTATGATATGAGGATTTAGTAGAATTTCTGATTTTAAACATGAAAAATAAAGTGTCATTATTAAGAAATTAGCCCAAAGTCTCCTATTATTGTGTAGCAAGATTTGAATTGAGATCTAGGTTACTCCAGAGTCTAAACATTCCACTGAAGTATAAACTTTTATTAATTGATTGATTAATTGATTGATTAATTATATCATCTATTTCATTAGTGGGTTTTTTGTTTGTTTGTTTTTGTTTCTTGCTTTTTTTTTTTTAAGTTTCTACCAGGGGCATTTTTAAAAGCAGGCCGTACAACAGTAAAATATCAGGAAAAACCAATGCTCTTCAGGAGACAGCATTCTTGTGGGGATGGGTAAACAACCAGGAGGCAAATTAATTATGGTTCTTTCTCTGAGAAAATAAAATATGGGGACAGGATCAGAAATGTGAGTAGTCAGAGGAGCCCTTGCAGACAAGGTGATCTGTAAGCTAAGACCTGAATAATGAAACAAACCAGCTCTTCAAAACCTAAAGAAAGAGCGTATCAGGCATTGGGAGCAGCTTATGCAAAAGCCTCAAGGCAAGAATGAGCTTGAACAGAAAGAAGACAGATGCTTCTAGAATATAATGATGGAGATAGAGTGGCAGGCTGTGGGGTCTGAGAGCCAGGCAGGGGACAGATTAGAGACGGCTTTGTAAACCTGAGTAACACATTAGGAGAGGAAGAGGATGGCAATCGTGATGATATTGATGGTGGTGATAAGGAAGATGATGGTGGTTATAACTCACCAAAAACAAAGAAAATCACCGTTTGTAACTGATATGTGCTAGCAGTTTGCTTAGTGTTTTATATACATCATTCTCACTTATCAGTCTCAAAAAGCCTGGTAAGGGAGAGTCATCTCCGTTTCATGTAAGAAAAACTGAGGCTCAGAGGTGTTAGCTAACTATTCCAACCGCACACAACTAAATGAAGGGGTTTGAGATAATGCGATATTTTACCACAATTGCTAGCCCCAGCTGCCTTGCAAGAGAAAATTCTATGGCAGAACTCTATGTATCTTTATCATTCCACAATATCTTTTAGTGGAACAAATTAGACAGATGTTTATTTTGCCCACCAAATGTTTCTTGCATGTGTTCCACTCTCACTGTGGTTGGCAATAATTCTTAAAGATTCAATATTCATTATTTATATCTCTGGGACTCTGAGAATACCAACATCGTGATTTCACAAAGAACTCCCAGTTCTCGAGTTGTCATTCTGGGTCACCACCCTTGAGGATATTTTAAGTGTGCACCTTATGTTCTGGGGACAAAATATCTCAATCTTGCTGCAAAATCCAGCTTGCACGACTCAAAGGCCGTGGCGGGTTTAGACTGTCACTTATTAAGCAGGTTGTTCTAAATAAGCAGGCAAGATCTTGTTATTTTGACATGCAGTTATAGGAAAGAGTTGGCAGCCCCAGAAGCATAAAATGAAATGTCAAAGAGTCCAGGGATATGTCATTGTCCACGAAAAGCCATCAGCAACAGCCTGGGAAAACATCAGATTTACATTTACTCCACCAAGTAGTAAACAGTATTGACAAGTGAAATGCTTCTTGTGTTCTGTCCCCTGGGAGAATTTTAAGAAAGACAAACGATACCTTTCTTTGTGATTGTTTTCTATGAGGTTCAAAGATGGGTCAGAGTGGTGAGGAAAAGCTGCAGAGATGCTGTAAAGAAAGACTGTCCTTTCCCAGAAACACATCCCATCTGAGAGTGACGATAAAGGATTGAAAACAAGGGACATTCTTATGATGCCTGTTCTCATGCAAAGTTTGAGCTGTACTAATTATCGCTGCCAAACTCAGGCTAAATAGCAGAGAGCTTGCCCAAGGTATCACTACCAGCCTGCATCAGAAACAGGATTTTTACCTCAGCAGCCGGCTGCTGGAACCTTCAGAAACACTCTCCATATGAGGAAGGGACCATATATATCTCTTTCTGGAGGGAAAACCATTCCAGTCATACTAATTGGCCAGGCTGAATATCACGTCCAATCAAACACTTTTCCTAGACCCTAAGGCATAATTAATTGCTAATTCCTTTATTAGAAAAATTCTCTACTCAGAGTGCTTTGAAATACTTTAATATTTACCCCATTGTACAAAAATTATTAGTTTATGCATTTATCTGCACATTCCATGCTATCCCCAACCAGAATACTACCTCAGGAAATGCACTGATTTCTAGTTTATATCCTTCATCTCTAGCCAAGAACCTGAAAACGAGAAAATAAGTAAATGATTAAATACATTAATAACTCAAGCTGGAAATAATCTAGCAGATGATGCTTCAGACGCTTTTGCCAACCTTTGCAATAGAGTTTTGGCTTCGACACTCTTTTCAATTCCTTGAAATACAATTGTTCAACCTTTCACTTGCCCTGGAGGAAAAGGCCAATTTCGCATCATTCATCTTCCAGGTAAATTCAGAAGTATGTTTCAGGGGTTGTGATTTATTGTAAAGTTTTCAGCATAATAAGGGAGAGAAATAGCTACCTGTTTCTCAGATTTTCAAAATAGTGTCTTCTAGGGTTGGGAAGGATAGCTGGATTGTATGCAGTCTTGTTTGCTTTCCATTGAGGAGGTTTAGATATTTTATTATTATTATTATTATTATTATTATTATTATTATTACAATATTTTGGAGCTACTGTAGTTTATCTCTAGAGGGGTCCACAGACCTGCAAAGCAACCAGACACGGGTTTTCAGGAGCATCCTGGCCTGAGGCAGCCAATATGGCAGGGGCTTAGCCTTTCATAGGTTGCCTGAGGGGCCAGGATATGTGAGAGGGACATACTTAGTGAGCAGCAGTCCATGTCTCAGTCTTGAAATAAAATCATTCTGTGCCTACAGAAAGGATTAAGAGAACACTCTGTCTCTTTCCTGTTAACATAAGCTCTAACTCCATCCTCATCCCTTGATGGCACCAAGTTTCCCAGTGACGTTGGCCAATCAACCGATTGCAGTCCTGCTGAGTGCCTATGGACTGTCATTTGGAAGGTTACTAGAGCCGAGGTGAGAATAACATAAGACAGCCATACAAAGCCAATTACATATTCTGATATATACTCAGAGCTCCTAAAATTCAGAGTTAGCTAACATATAATGAGTACTGACTCTGTTCCAGGCGCCATCCTAGGCTCTTCATATAGTTAAATCTTTACCTGAAAGGCAAATACTATCACTTCTATTTTACAGATACAGAAATGGAGACTCAGAGATGACGTGGTCAAAACAGAGTATAATTCAGTGTTCTGGACATTTATTCTATTGGTCTTTCTGTTAGGCCATAGATGATTAGTATCAATTAATAGCTATGATCTTTGAATTGATAATCATGGCATTTTTAAGTTTATTATTATTATATGTGAAAGGTGAATTTTTTTCCATGGATCGATTGATGACAGGATGGACATGTATGTGAAGAAGGAATATAAGTAAGATTTTCAGTTATAGTCCTGGTTGTCATATCTTCCAAATAGACCTCAAATCCTTTTAGATCTCTTCTTATGTATTTCCAGTTCTCTGTCTTAAGCCACAGTCACCTTTTCTTTTCATGTTTCTGGGTTTATTATAAATATTAAACATGTGAAAATAATAAGAGAACAATGAAAAAATAGAAAATAGAAATCCAACATAAAATTTCTTTTTTTTTTTTTTTTCCCTGAGGTAGAAACCAGAATAACTACAACAGGCACAGTATTTTAAAAGATAATGAAATGAAACTTTCCTTAACAGATCCATGCATATAAAACGAAAGGATTCTCCAAATTCCAAATAAATGTAATTGCTCTTCAGATGTTTCAATGCAGGGATCTCTCAGATGTGCTTGTATGTTACATAGAATATCCTTTGCTGAATTGTAGTTGTTCAATTTGTTGTAATTTCCAGTGGAGATTTCAAAGAGCACCCCTCATACTGCTATGGTTCTGAAAATTTTTTTCTTAAACTCTCTAACCTTACCTGAAGCCATTCCCCGTGTGCCCTTTTATTGGACATTTAATAGGTATCTCAAAGAAAAAAAAAGTGTCCAAAACAAGACTCTTGACAATTCTTCCAGCCATTTAGAGCTCCATAATAAACAATTTCAAAACTCAGTGGCTTAAAACAAGCACATTTATTTTGCCTAGAAATATGCAAGCTGGAGAGGGCTTGGCAGGTACAGCTTATCTCTGCTCCACTGGCCATCAGATAAGCAGACTCAAAGTCATCTGAAGTTTATTCACTTCTATGTAGAGTGGTCGATGGTGGCTGTGAACTGAGACATTAGTTGAGACTGTCAGGCACAGCACCTGTAAGTGACTTTTCTCTGAGGAATGGACTTCTCCCAATATGCTAGCTGGGTTCTTAAGTGTCTCAAGGACCAAGTGGAAGCTGTCCTCCCATTCATGCCCTAGCTTTTAAACTCACATTCTACTTGTTGAGGCAACCAAAAAGCCCAGCAAAATTTCAAAAGGAGGGAAAACAGACTCCATTTGTTGAGGGAGAGAATGGCAATGTTCTAGAAGAATACGTAGGACAGAAACATCACTGTAGCCCTTTTACTTGACAGAGCTAAGGTGTATATATATATATATATCTGTATTTATAGGTAGGTAAATAGATGCCTACATAGATCTTTGAGGTGTTTCTGTGTACCTGTGCACACATAATCAAACACACACACAGGTATGGAGATTTCCAAATACACTGATAGTGGTTATCTCTATTATTGAAATCCATAAACCCGTGAGTTGACACTAATATTTCTAATCCAACGATTCCCATCCAACACCACGGACTTATTCTACTTTTCTTTATTTTCACATTTGTGACTCCCTTCTCTGACAGTGAAGCTCCCTCTTTTTCTAATATATCAATTTAGTTGATCGATTTCCCTCTTGGCAACCAATCTCTCCTTGCTGCTGCTGCTGCCTTGTCTGCACTGGCACTTTATTTAATCTGCTGGGCTTCTTCCACTGTGCTGGAGGCTGCCCACCTGCAGACAGCCTTCTCACCTCATAGTCTCCATGCTGTGGGGGTGTCCCCTTTACCTTCTTTAAGTTCTGAATCCCCACACCACATCCCTGGCTAGGGCTCTGCTCTCGCTCTGTGTGGGCTCTGCCATCGTGAGTTGTGCTTCCCATGGATGCCCTGTCCACCCCCCTGAGCTCCGATGTTCTATACCAGGCGTCTCACTCCTCACCCCTCACTAGCACGGACGCCCTCCCTATCCAACCTGTGCTCCAACAGGACTCCTTCATGTAGACACCCTCAATACCCTGCTTTGGTTCAGAAACCCTAAGGTGAGCCACCGCCAAACACGGATGCCCTCCTTATGCAGTGAGCTGATTCCCACGGTGGCCCCTTCTGTGCGGACACTCTCCTCAACTTGTTTGGGTTGGGACATGCCACACAAAGCTGCTCTTCCAGGTGAACGACTATCTTGCTTGTCCTGACCTGATGGATTTGGGACTAAATTGTTCAGGAAGTTGAAGGAAAAGTTTGTCAGTTGGGTCCTTTGGAAAGCAGATGCGGAAAGGCAGTTGGGAATGCAACATATGTATTGTGGAGTAGCACTTGAGAAGAGCGACATAGCAACGGGATTCCTCCCAGCCCGTCTGGCAGGGAGAGCCAGATGATGTCAACTGTAAAGCTGAGACGTATATAACAAAGCGTCTACCAGCCAGCGGAGAGCTCTGGAGCAAAGACTGCCCTTCAGATAAGTATTGTGCTGGTCTTGGCCCTTGTGTGACAAGAAAAGTGTGATCTCAACTCAAACTCGGAGGTAGAACTGAAGGAGTTACAACTGGGGGCAGTGCCAGGGAAGCAGAATTCTCATAGCCTGTCAACCAATTCTTGAAGATGGCTGTGCATCTGCCACCAGCAGGCACAGAGAAAAGAAAGGGAAGGGTTTCTATTAACTTTCAATATGTGCTAAACAAATATCTATATTACCATATAGATACATCTCAAATAACTCAATCCAGCAATGCGCAAAAATTCAAAATTGACATTATTGGTTCTCAAGTATCATTGTCTGTCAACATCACCTTGAGTGATTGGCAAAAATATAGATCCCAGTTACCACCCCATAAATCTAGAACACCCCATAAATCTAAAACCTGCATTTTTAACAAGTAACTTCAGTCATTGAAGACATTTTTCTGCCTTTGGGTCCCTCCTTCGCTCAACAAATATTTCCTGTAACTCCATTTTTTATCACCATGGTGTGTAAACTGATTTTACACTTCAGCCCAGCCCATAACTCTGGGAACTATAGTTATTGTTTTGCTGAGTGCAACCTCTTATCCTTTACTTTAAATCTGGTTTGCTCCCAAGCACACTTTTATAGGTCAAGATTCCTTGCTGTGTTACTGAAAAATGAGGTTGAACTGCAAAGAACGATTGTTTTCTGCAAAGTCACAGAGGTGGGCCTAGCGTGATAGATATTCTGCGCTTGTGCATGCTATAACATACCTGGGACATTAAAGTTGTCTTGGTAGGATTCATTATGAATCTGACTCACCTTGCCAGCATCAAGCATTAGACATTAGGAATGTGTAAAAGAGGAACTATGGGCAAAATCAGCAGTTTCCTCCATCTATTTAAGTGACACTTCAACCAGCTTCTTTCTTTCTTTTTCTTTTCTTTTCTTTTATTAGTTTCATGTGTACAAAACACTGTAATAGTCAGACATTTATCATTTATACCCCTCATAAAGTGATAACTCCCCGCCCCCAATCTGCTACCCTTCTGACATCACAAGCAGCCATTACATTTCCACTGTCTTCATTCCTTATGTTGTGCTCCACTTCTTCTGACTATGTATATATAATTATAGTTGACATTCATTATTATTCTGCTTCAGCTTCGGGTGTACAGTGCAGTAATCAGGTATCTACATCATCCCTGAGGTGGTCTCCCACTAAGCTGGTTGACCAGCTTATTTTATTTTAGCCTTCTTCTATGTCTCCTTTGTTTGTTTGTTTTGACTTGCTGACCCTTGGCTCAGAATCTTGCCTCCGAATCTCTTCTATTTCTTCATCTTTGACCCCAACACTGTATTTTTTAACATGATTTGGTTATTTCCCTGGTCTATACACATAAACCTACGTAACTGATAATTAGTGCCTCCCCGCCCCCCTGGCCATCTCCCAGAGCCCCAGAGGCAGCTATTAAAACAGGAAAGCCTTTCTATCCTAAGCAAGTTGCAGATACGTTGGTCTTTTTTCATTAGATGTTTTGCTCCAAATTTGTACTGCTATATAAAGAAACACCCGCAATGTAGTGGCTTACAATAATTACAATCATTTATTTTTCTCATGTATTTGCACTTTAAGCTGTTCATCTCTGTTCCTTGAAACATTAGCTTGGGCAGCAAACAGCTTGGTATTACTGAATGGCTGGAGGTTGCAATTATATTAAGGCCCACTCACTCCCATGTCTGGTGGTTGATGCGGCTTTTAAAACGGAGCTGTGGGCTACAACATTTCTGCATGTAGTTTCTTCACAGCATGGGATCTATGTCCCAAAAGGCAGGAAGTGAAAGCTGATCATTTTTAAGACCTGGGTCCAGAAATTAGCCATTTTCATTGTCAATGGGACAAAAGCTATCAGTCAAGTCAGAGAGACCAGATTTAAGTGAATAGGACATAAAACTCACATCTCAAGGGGAAGAATGTCAAAGGGTCTGGGGGTCATTTTTAATGCTGCTGCAGTAAACACATCATAATTAATATTGTTTGCAGTCACGAGAATCTTAACCCTACTTATCAGATGAGTCATCTTCAACCAAATTTATTCCAAAAAAGCATTTCAAATTTTAGTGGTGAACAATAGGTAGCAGTTGAGAAGTGTGCTAAAGGAAAAACAAACAAACAAACAAACAAACAAACAAAAGAAAAACAACAAACCCAGGGGAGGTGTACTTAACTAATTCCTACAATGCTGTTATTCTAGAAATAATATCCAGGAGGGGAGAGTTTCCTTATGAGAGTCTCTGGAAATAGGGAAGAAAGATCATTATCCATTACAGTTTTTTTAGATTTTTCAAAGCACTAGCATGGATAATGTTGCATATGTTTCCAGCAATATCCACCAGAGAAATTAGTACTGCTATTGTTATTCACATACCAAGGGTAAAATTTGAATTAGTGCTATTAGAGGATATGTTCAGTATTGCATAGCTAGCAAGTAGAGAGGCAAAATTAAAATCAGTTTTCCCTCAAATTCCATGCCAAGGCAAATTCTGTAAATAAATGCATTTTATATTCCCTGTTAGGATAGAAGACCTGAACTTGAATTGATAGACTGAAGCAGGTACAGTATGAGACATAAAGAACCTCAGTGATCCCAGTTACATAGATGGCATAGAAAGCTTATGGCAAAAAGAAAGGAGCTAAGAACCTTGATCTCACTGGGGAGACTCTTCCTGGCAGGGAGGGTAGGTGCGCAGTATCCAAAGAACTTGTCAAGGTCACAGGTAATTTGGTTGCAAAAACTATTGACAGCATGTGTCATGCAGGGTGTCATGCAGGGTCTCTGCTCCTGCTCCCTACATAAGAACGCAGATATGGTGAGGCCAAAAAGGAACACCCATGAAGCCATAGATAGGGGAGTCATACCATTATATTCTCGCTGGTGCCATCCGCCTCTGCTAGCCCAGCCACCATCTTCTTGCTAGCCCCCATTCTCTGCTAGCATAGCCACAGCAGTTATATTAGTGGCCAATGGCTCACTGGTTACAGTTGACGGCCAACTAGCCACAGCTGATGGCCATCCAATCACAGTTGATGGCCATTTACTACCTGAGCCAGCACCTTTCCACACGAGGCTGAGAGCCTGGAAACTGCACTCCTGGCTCTGTCCCCACAGCATGGCTCATTCTATTTGGTAGGGTTCAGTAGCAGTGTTAGTGTGGTTGACAAGTTATGTTCTGAGACTGGTATGCAGTAGCATGGGAATGGCAAGAAATGTGTCCATTCATGAAAGGACCGTATCGTGGGCGTGGATCTAGGCTCAAGATTCAGTCCCATAAGCATGGAGAAGGTCATACTTTGGGCAGGATAGAAAGTCCAACTCAAAGTATTGAACTTTACCATATCTGTGTCTCAAGGAGGGTTTTATGGGAAGTAGATATGAAAGAGGGAACTTATTGAACATCTATGCTGTGCTAGGTGTTACCAACTCTCTGGGTTACTACAAGATTTCTCCCAACTTTTTAAATTTCCATCTTCTGCCATTCCATCCTTGAGAGAGTTGTGTCTGGTACAGGTCGAGAATGGAGATAAGGCATGAAAGTAGGCGATGTCATAGGTCAGGATAGGGGAGGAATACAAGCGTCCAAAGTGTTGTTCCTTTTCTGAGATTTGTCTTCTCCAAGCAGACTTCTGGGAGAGTTCTATAGGGCCTGGGAGATGCCCACATCTTTAGAAGGTTTAATAGGATCAGCATAGAATTAAAAAAAAAAAAAAAAGGAAGTGTGGAATGGGAAGCGGGAGATTGATTTTCATTGATGTCTCAAAAAAGACTTTAAAAAGCTTTTAAGGTTTGTTTATGACACCACTGAGTTCTCAAGGGTAGACAATTAGGAAGAATTTTATGGAAGAAGATAGTGAAAAATATAATTTATTTACCTGTCATTTCTTTTATCTCTCAGGGAGAGATAGCTACATTGAAATTTGAGATCTTAGCGTACCTTGGCTGGCACCGATGCTCTGCTTGGCATTTAGTTATAGGAGATTATTTCATGCCACTAACATGCCTGCAAAGCCATTGTTTTAGTTTCCTGTGGCTGCTGCAACACATTGTTGTAAACTAATGGCTTAAAACAGTCCACATTTGTTTTCTTACAGTTCTGGAGGTCAAAAGTCCAAACTCAGTTCCACTGGGTTAAAATGAAGATGTTAGTAGGGCCATGCTCCCTCCTAAGGCTTTAGGAGGGAATCTGTTTGTCTTTTCCAGATTCGAGAACTGCATTTTTCACATCCCTTGACTCTTGGGCCCTCCCTCCATCTTCATAGCCATCGATGTAATATCTTGCTTCAGTGATCACAATGCCTTCTCCTCTTGTAGTAAAATCTTCTATTTCCCTCTTGTAAGACATGATCAAAGCCAGCCTGGATAATCCAAAACCGGCCTGGAGAATCCATGATAACCTCCCATCTCAAGACTTTTCACTTAATCACATCTGCAAAATTTCCTTTGCCACGTGATAGTCACAGGTTCCCAGGATTGGAACTTAGACACTTTGGAGTTCATTACTCAGGGTACCACAACTATATTTTCCTGCGTTTTGGATAAAGTCACATGGAAGTAGAGCCAGGATTAAAATTCAGATATTACTATAGCTCACTTTTTTTTTTTTTCTCCTTTGCTTGCAGCTGTGCCCTTAGTCTCAGGGAATGCACCACCATTCCTAGACGTAAGGAGTTCTACGGCCATCATGTTTCCAGAGCACACAGAGCTCACCCAGGGACACACAGTAGTGGGATGGCAGCAAATTTAATGCCACAGCCCTTCATTTAGAGGAAATAATTCAGGGACTGGTATACATTCTCCATCATCAAGTATACCTAGAGGGAGAGACAAGTATTTTAACTCCTTTGAGACTCACTTTCATCATATTCAAAATGGAAAAAAATTATATGGTTATAATTTTTATAATAACTTCATAAAGTTATTGGAAAGATTAGATGAGGGAGAAAGAAACAAAAGCTGTTTGAATAATGAAACACCGTGACCAGCTGCAATTTTGGGGTCATGAATCTCTATCCAAACGGTACTGAGGGAAGCAGATTTTCATTTTTCTGATACAGACACATTACCCTCTGATTCTTCATCTTCTGGGGTTGCATGAAATACTTGATATAAATTTTACCTTTTCCCTGAAGCTGCAGGTATTACTGCTAAATATTATTAGTAGATGCCAAGAAATAGATTTTGTCCTTTTGAACACTCTACCAAAACATTGTTTGCCTTATAAGTATTGAAAAAAAATGAGTTAAAACATCCCTTAGAAAGAAAACTGATTTTTAAATGAAACAGCTGGACTATTACATTGATTACTTTCCAAACTGATTTTATTTCCCTGTATTTTTGGTTCAACCATGTTGACGTATTGTTCCTTATATGATCATAATGTAACCGTGCAGACCACAGGAAAATTTCAGTGGCCAAATGCATTCTGAATAATTGCTACTCAACCGACATAAATCTGTTCGCAGCTCCAGCATCATAAAGCAACAGGCTTGGAACTGACCCCAGGAGTTGCCGAGGGGGATGTGTGGCAAAATGGAGAGCTCCCTGGACTAGGAGCCTGGAAAACGACTTTCTCATCTATTCTGACAATCCTGCTCTTTCATTTCTGCTTTGTCTCTGTCACTCTTTCACACACTTTCATCCCCAATATGACTCGTGCAAGGACATGCTTAATTATCTCTCCTTTGGACATTGGTCATGAGCTCTTAACTAGTTAACTGTCAGCAGTGTAATCTAGTGGTGTGCTTCTGGATGATTTACTTTGTTAAGATTCTAATTACTGAAAAGAAAAAGACAATATCTGACCATTGCGGTTGTTACAGAGATTAAATGATAGATATAAAAGTTCCTATCACAGTGGCTGAAAAATAGTTGTCACCTAAGAAACACTAAGCAGATACCATACTGGTTCTGTTTTTCAGTCTGTCTCAGGCCGAAATCATATAGAATACTACTGTCGAATTCATTTTTTTAAAATGAGCTCTGGTCACGTCACTCTTTTTTTCGAAAATATTTACTTACTCCTTGTTAACTACCATAGGAGTCAACCCGTTTCTTACGTCTGATCAGTCTTCCCGTCCCCTCGCCTCAACAACATGCAGTTTTACTTATGCGATAATCCTGGTGACTTTCAAACACTCATTTTGTGGACTCTTTTTCGTTATTTGCATTTTTCCCTGTACCAGGCCTGTCAAATCATACCAGCCAATGGAATACATAGCAAAAGTATATGCTATTTCTGGGCCAAGAAAATGAATATGTGTGTATGCTTCCATTCTCTCTTTCTCTTCAGCCTGCTTGAAACACATTACTTCTTTAATGTAATCAAAAATCTGCAAAGAGCAATAAACAAGCAAAAGAACAACAGTCACCTTCATATTTATTGGTGAAATCACTTTGGGAAAACTGAGTGGCAGTTTCTAGCAAAGCTGAATCCACACATTCTCGTTTACTCATTAATTACCTCCCTAGGTGTTTATCCAACACAGTATTCTTATGTTTACCACTATTAGTGATAGTTAAGTGCTATTGGTAACAGTAACTCTGGAAAAAATTTAAATGGACATCAAAAGAATGTGTAAATAATTGTTACATATTCATGTATTGGAACACTACTCAGACACAAAAATGAAACAAATGGGCAAACAAACAAAAGCTACAGTAGACAAAATGACTTGGGTGACTCTGACAAACATAATACTGAACAAAACCAGACATTTGTATTCCATGTACATGAATTTTAAAGAGTCAAAGGTAAGCAGCAAAAGTAGAAATCAGGATATTAGTTACTGTTGGGGTAACTGAAAGAGAACACGAAAAGGGCTTCTGTGACACTGGTAAAAACCATTTAAAAAAATATGGCCATGTTTACCCTGTGAAAATTATTAATCTCTTAATTTATGAGTTACGTGCCTTGTGAAATGTATATTATAATTCAACATTATATTAGTCAGCTTGAGCTGCTATAACAAAATACCATAGACTGGGGGAATGAGCAACAGAAATAAATTTTGCACAGTTGTAGAGATTGGGAAGTCCAAGATTAAGGTGCCAGCAAGGTAGGCTTCATTCTGAGGTCTTTGCTCTTCTCTTATAGACAGCCACCATCTTGCTGTGTGTCCACATGACCTCTCTTCTGTTTGCGGGTGGGGAGAGAGAGACAAAGCAAGCTCTCTGATGTCTCCCTTATAAGACATTAATACCAACCTCATAGAAGCCCCACCCCATGACCTCATATAACCTAATTGTCTCCCAAAACCCCCGTATCCAAATGCCATTACATTGGTAGTTATCATTTCAACATATAAATTTTGGAGGGACGTGATTCAGTCCATAGTAAATACCATGTTTCCCTGAAAATAAGACCTAGCCAGGCAGTCAATGATAATGCGTCTTTTGGAGCAAAAGGTAATATAAGACCTGGTCTTATTTTAATATAATATAACGCCTCGTCTTATATTAAAATAACACCGGCTCATATTAATTTTTGCTCCACAAGACGCATTAGAGCTGATTGCCTGGCTAGGTCTTATTTTCGGGGAAACCACAGTATCCTATCATAAGAATAACTGTAAATTCCAGTCCCTTAAACTCTTCTCCTCACCCCCTCCTTAAAACCTCCAATTATTTAATTCTTGGCACATGACATAAAATGGAGATTTTCATATTATTCCAGTTCCTCCTCATACCCCGTTTGTAAGCCTTCTGCGTCTAGAATAATCTTTCTGCTTATGCCCTGTGGCGATAGGGTGATCACCCACATACTCACTCTGTTGTAGCTTCTAAAACCTGCCTATCCCACTATGTGACGTTACTGACCCACTTTCCTCATTTCCAAGACCACCCCTGTCTCACATTTTTGTTAGCAAACAAGCTTCCTTCTGGAACTAGAAATCTACCCTGAGTTTCTGACAACTTGAGAGACGCCTTACTTCAATGTGAGTCTTGCCAGTTTCCTCACCTAAGACCACACGTTTTTATACCTTCAGGCACAGCCTGGAGCCCCGTTCCAAAGAAAACCAGGAAACTGCTATACAATCAAGTTAATACCAAACCAAGGCAAACACATTTTGCTCTCCCACCACCAAGACCCCAGAATTTACCTTTTGGGTGATCTTCAAAGTTCAGCCTCTCTTCAGGTCGGTTCTCCCAAGCCTGGTATTTATTTTCCCAGTTCCTCTTTGGCCAGTGTCACTGACGGCCCAACATGCTACACATTGAGGATTGTACAAGTGATGACATATTTTGATATTGTCCTACATTATTTCTACTTTTTCTTCTCAACTTTCCTCCCATTCATTTCTTGAAACTTTAAAAATAATAGTTAAAACCTCCCTAGGGTGTTATTATTTTTTAATTGCAGAAGAAAAAGAGGGGATTAGTATGATTAAAAAATAGAAAGAAAAAAAAAAAGGAAGTTAAGAGTATAAACCAAAGAAGCACAAGTGTGGAAGGCAAGAGCTCTCAAATTTGGACAAGTTATTTTACTGCCCAGGTCTGTAAATCGGAGTGTGCCAGAGCTGGAGCAGGAAACGGGGAAAGACATAGGTAATTTATAGCAGCTCCTCAGAGTTGTAATATACTCTTAGTCTCTGAACATCCGAGAAGTATGGGGCAAGATCACTTATTTCCCCAGAATGGTAGAGTTTCAGGAGACAGACTTGGATGTGAACGGAGTTAAAGCCTGTAACACCTATTGCATTTACCCTCAGATTAATCAAACTGCTATTACCCGACTAATTGTTCAGCAAATAGTTTAGATACTTTGAGAATGAAAGGTGTTGTTTAATAGTGAAATGGCTTTTATATGTTTTATTTAATGGAATTTTTAAAACAAAAGTATCATTAAATAATTCCTTTCATGCACTGGAGTGGTTAATGGATTACACAATGCCAAATTTCTAAATGCCATGGTCAAAATAAGTATATTTTAAAGGAATTGTTTAATAACAATTACTGTTCAAGAAAAAGCATAAATAAAATGTAAACTTGGAGTAACTGTTAGGAATGATCAATATTCTCAAGTACGGAAGGATAGCACAAGGCACTAATTTTACCATCTCTTCTTCATCTCCTACTCTTCCTTTTCCTCTTACTCCTTCCCTCTCCTAAATCAAACTCACTTTACTAAATTAAACCAAACACTCAAAAATGGAATAAACTTGCTGTGGTGATTCTGTCATATTTTGGTGCAAATGATCTTACACTTAGTGCTGAAATCTCAGCACATTAAGAACATCAGTGTGAAAACCACGAGTCGCCATCCTCGTCATCATCCCTGACACTGGCAAGGGTGCTATGAAAGAAACTGTGGGAGAAAATTGATACAACCTTTGTGAGAAACCTTTTAGACATATGTATTAATACAATGCAAGCTCCATCAACTTAGACCCAACCGCTGCATTCCTGGAACTCTATTGAAAAGGAATAATCCAAAATATGGAAATATCATTTCATTCAAAAACATTGAACACTGTTATTTACTACGCTAACAAATTTGAAGCAACTCAAATGACCAACAAGATTGGAATGATTAAGCAAATTACACTACATCTAGTCGATGGAATGTTGTACAGGATTTAAACTGAGTGCCTACAAAGAGGATGCCATAAATTATAAGCATTTCCCTTATTAAGGGAAACAGCAGGGTAACTACTGTATATAAAGTATGATTATAATCACGTTAAAATTGTTCGGAAAAATGAATCTAAATAAACATGTTACCACCGTAAAATTCAGACTGTGGTAGAGTTCTTCCCACCTCCCATATATTTCTGTTTTGCAAATTTTATTTGATGACTCTAAACTGATTTCATAATGAAATAAAAATAAACATATTTTTGGATGAAGTTATTCTGGGAATCTTGGAGGCCAATGCTTTTCAGTTAAGCCAAGTTTCCATATCACGTGGTGAACAAACAACTCACGTGCCAAGCGCTCTGCTAAACACAGAGGGAAAGCAGAGGTGTTAGAGACACCCGTCTTGTTCTCGAGGACTCCCCACTGAGAGAACGATGCAGGTGTAAACCCAATTAAATATAAAGGGACCCCGTGTGGATATCTGTGCATTATCCACAAGATAAATGCAAACTAAGTTCTTTGAGTGAATGAAGAAAAAAAACCTGTTAGTTCTAGGAAGTGGTCAGGAATGGAGATGGCAGTGAAATTTGAGATAACTTTTGTATCAGGGGTACCATTTTCACTGACATGATTTGGGAAAGTCAGTTCTTGAGGAAGGTGCTTCACAGGCAAAGCCCTAGGCGAGATGTCGGGGCTGCGTACAGGGGACCCAGGATGGATAGGTTTGATGTGAAGCATTCTCAGGAAGTATTAGTCTTGATGACTGCTGGAGAGTTTGTGCAGATGTGGACACACCACACCACACACACACACACACACACACACACACACACACCAGGTGTACACACAACTCTAGGTAGGAAAAGTGTTGGCATGGGTTACGAACCCAAAGAAGATAACTTAAGAGGAAGTGGAACATCCAATTGGAGGAAAAAAGGGAGTGAAAAATACATCCCTTTGGTAATACACACTGAGCATGCTTTACCCTCAGGTACCTGCATATTCTAGCTATTTATTCAGAAGGTCTTTTCCGCTGGGAATACTGACAGGGAAAGCATGTGCAGTGGCAGACAGGAGCCATGGAGAGGACGCAGTTCTGGCCAAACAGATGTAGACACATCTGTGTGGAATTTGCATTAAAGCTGTGCAAACAGGAAGCTGATTTACCTGATAAGTGACCCCTTTGCCTTTCCTCCTACATGGAATGTGGACATGGCACAAGGAACTCTAACATTCATTTTAGACTGTGAAGAAATCTTGAGCATCCAAGCCTGTGTGAGAATAAATAAAGACAGGATGAAAGCTACATTACCAGCCTCAAGCTGGCCACCTCCCAGTTTTGTTTTGCAAAAGAGACAGTCTTCCAGAAGCCACTGTGAATTCAGTGTTCCATTCTGTTATATGTAGATAAAGTTAATTTTAACTGACAAAAGCTGATATTTACTGATCTATGGTTTGTTCTAGGTACTGTGATATGCCATGAATATATACATGTATATACACATATACATATACACATATATGCATGCACACATATATGTATATGTATATATATATTTATAATGTAACTATATTTTTAATATTCATAATAACTCTTAAAATAACAGAGTGATGTATATATTAATTTTGCAATTTTGTATATAATTTTGCAGAAGAGTAGAAAAGAGAGAATTAGAGAACTTAAACAATGTGTTCAAGACCAATTAGTATGTGAGTGGTATGAACAAAAACCAAGCCTCCATTTTAGCATGGTTTTTATACAACCTATATTCTATTTCTAATTTGCTCACACACTATGCATTCCCTATTTTCTATTTCACATCTTTCTGATAATTATCCTATTTTAAGACTCAGCCCGACTGTCTTTTATGTTTTATGTTTCTTTTAATTAAGTGATGATGATGATGATGACAATAATATATTCCACTTTCCAGTGATGCATTTCTACCCAAATTTGGTGAAAGTAGGTTATATAGCTACTTCTAACTTCAAAAGGGGCAGGAAAGAGTAGTCTTTCTCCCTGTGTCTTGGAAGAGAGGAGGGAGTGAGGTATTTATAAACATGGCCCCTTAGTAAGTGGGACAAACCACTCTGCCATCACCCCCCTCCCCCCCCCCCACACACACTTTCCTCTCCTCTGGTTGATTTCCCTTCCCATCACTCATCCTCCAGTGACATGTCACATATTTGCCTAACTTGGGCTTCTCTCCATTAGACTGTGAGCCCCATTAGAAGAGAGACATCTGTCTGTTTTGGTCATCGTTGTATACCCATGGCCTAGAAAAGTACCAGGTTCATAGTAGATATTCCAAAAATATTGCTGGTTGTTAAATATATCAATTAATGAATTCCTTTCTTGTTTATCCCCTTTTACTTTTCAGATTATTTTTAATATGGTCTAGTTTATATGATATTTTCCTCACTTTAATGAAGTCAGGTATATTTTGAACTGTTATGAAAATATACTGTGAGTGTTTTTCTCTGGGTTTCCTTCATGCTTACCTTGATAGCCTATGAATCTTGTTTTGGATCTCAGGGGATCTGCAGGTTGGATCTTTCATTACTTATACCTTCCGCGATCTGGCAGCACGTGAGAGGGCGACCACATAACGGTCAGCTGCATCAGGCATCTGACTTCGCTCAGTAGAGTCTGTTTTATCAACATTGTCGCTGTCAATGAAATAGCAGCAAAGAGGTCATGAGTCACTTCTGGATTTTCGTTCATCCTAATCTTTTATAGGAACACACACTCTGTGGTCTGCATAGTTTCTAGATCTACTAGAGCTCATAGACATATCTCATCCAATTGGGAGTTTCTCATCCAATTCAGTGTCCTCCCCATAAATAAGGTCTGTCGGAAGACGCTTCACTTCCTTTAGACATTCAGTCTCCATGAATAAATTTCCAGACCAAAAAAAGGGGGACACAGTTTCATAATTTCAGTGATGAAAGGGGCTTTTGCTTATCTGGTCAGTTTATTTAGTGTTGGGCAAGAGTTTTCAAACTACACACCGCCGAAATATAGGCGTAAAAATATATACCTCCTCCGGCTTCTTTCTCAGGCTTTAACCTGAGTCTCTGGTTCCCACTGACCAGCTCTCGGGTAGCACAATGGAATGGTGCTTAGTTACTTAGTGTCTTTTCGCTGATTACAATAATAATAAATTAAAAGGAGGTACTAACATTCATTCATTTTTATTTAATTTTGTCCATAACCATACACATGTATTGGAAACGTACAATGAGTTTATATGAGCACTTCTTTATTCCCTAGGAGGATAGCGACACTTAAATACATTTTTACATTTTAGTTTCTTTTACCTTGACTGAAAACACAAGATGAACTAATTCTGTGTGTGTGTCTGCATGCGTGCCTGTATGTGAGTGTGTGTATGTGTGTGTGTACATGTATTATATATCATACCCCCATCTGACGTGACAGATTCTAGGTCCCGACTTTTTTTGAGGTGCTAAAAGAAATCATGAGCTAGGCCTCTGCTGTTGATCATATTCCTCCAGGTTACCTTGGTGATTTGACTTTTTAAAGTGTATTGTTGAAACAATCAGCATTCACCAATTTGCATGGCAAATAAATTACCAGTTTGAAGTGTTGAATGCCCAGAAAAATTTAATCAGAGCATTTCAGATAAATTATAGTTACAATGGTGCTTTCTGTTTGAAAAGTAACTCATAATTTCCGTTCAGTTCAACAGATTTTCTGAGTGTTTACCCCATGCCTAACACTTTGCTTTCTATAGGAAACAAAGAGGAAGGAAAGAAAGGCCTAAGAAACCTAGTTTGGTGGATTCAGATAGGTATGTGACTTTAGTTGTTTCTTCATTAAGGTGTAGGTCTCAAGTGTCAGAGGAAAGACCTTACAGCAAATATCTTCAGATAATGAGTTCTCTTCAGGCCTACCTTCCCTCCTCTGGTTTGAATTTGTTAGTACCTGCTGGATTTCCCAGGTTTGGGTCTATCCACCTCATACACCAGTTGTCCTGTTTGCCGAATGAAGGCATAGCATGCATTTCTGGGCACTGAGCTTGGCACTGGAGACAAATTGTGAGTAACAGACAGAAGCTCATCCTTCCTAAAATCAGAGTCTCACCATAAAACAACAGGGCAAGAGTACACGTTTTCTTGACCTAGAGTGATGGTGATTGGTGCATTTCTTTTTTTCTGACACTTGGATGCCAAAGCTAGCCATAGGAAAAAGAGATATTAAGCTGTTTATATAATCCATAAACAGTTAAATTCTAAACTAGAGACTTGGAACTGATAGTATAAATGTAGAAATTACAAAAGTAATATCAACATAATTTCAAAACTGATAGGGCGTGAGGAATAAAGAGGAGAGAAATATGTGTTTTCTTGAGGGTTTTTGTCTTAATTTCCTTGGTAAGTGCAGATGCTATTAACTAAAGTAAGGAATAAACGAAAAAAAAGTGTAGAGATGGGATATGATTTCAGGAGAGTATATACCGTTTGAGACATGTTAAATTTGAGTTTTCAGAGGGTCATTAAATGGCTATATTAAAGAGAAAGTTATATTTAGAAAAGCTCAAGTCTCAGAAGGGAAAGCAGAGCTGGGGACGGGTAAATAGACCTCATCTATGTTCAGTTACATGATGCCGGAGAGTGCTTTAAAAGGGTACGTGGAGTGTGAACTATTAGCATTTGTCCTGTTTTTTTTCCAAATGAGGACTGCAGTCGGCAGTGTTTGTGTCTCTCCAATATTCATATGTTGAAACCTCATCCCAGTGGGACAGTGTGAGGAGGTGTCGCCTTTGGGAGGTGCTGAGGTCATGAGAGCGGAGCCCCATGAATGATGGTATTAGTGTCCTTATAAAAGAAACCCCAGAGAGCTCCCTTATGCCTTCCACCATGTGAGGACACAGAAAGAAAAGGGGCCATCTATGAACCATGAAGTAGGTCCTCACCAGACACCAAATCAGTCAACATCTTGACCTTGGACTTCTCAGAGAAATTAAGTGACTTGAATTTAGTCATGTAACAAATTAGTAATAGCACACAGATACAGTCATTAATTTTTAATTGTGTTACTCCTATTTCTGAAAGAGAATAATAGATAGATAGATAGATAGATAGATAGATAGATAGATAGATAGATCACATTCACTAAAAATTACTGTGTGACAGGACCATAATAAATGTTTTATATGCATTATCTTATTTTACACATTATCTTATTAACACAGCAATGCTGAGTGTTAAACCCCTTTATTACATATGTTTTACAGAAGAGGATCCTAAAATTCGGAGCGGCTAGGAAATGGATCAGCCAGGATGCTAACCCTGATTTGTCTAAGAGTAAAAGTATTCTTCAGCACCCACACCAAAATCCTTTGCCTTTCACGTGTCCATCCATTCATCTATCCAATCTGTCAATTAACCAACCAAACAATACTGTGAAATTCGTGCTCTGTCAGTAATCATCTCCCCAAGAACTCATAGCCTAGGGTAGAACACTAAAAAATTAGAAATTCTTTTGTAGTTAGCCAACAACCTATTTTCAAGAAACTACTTGAATGCCCAGGATTGAATGCTTTACCAGGGGAAACATTATTACTATCATTTTTATTAGCAGTGAAATGTTTATTTTATAATGAATTATCACATAAATATTTTGTTAAACAGAAAAGTCAATAAGGAGCTTAGTATTTATGTGCCAATGATTTTCCTCCATTAACAAGTTTGTATCAATACATGATAAAGTGGGCAGGTCCTCTTGGAAGGAAGATTTAAAGAACGATTTAATGTTTATGTAGTTTTTTTTTTTTTTTTTTTTTTTTTTTTTTTTTTTTTAACAGGACTTTATTGGGGAACAGTGTGTACTTCCAGGACTTTTTTTTTTCCAAGTCAAGTTGTTGTTGTCCCCCCAATCCTAGCTGTGGAGGGTGCCGTTCAGCCTCAAGTTGCTGTCCCCCCAGTCCTAGTTGTGGAGGGCGCGGCTCAGCTCCAGGTCCAGCTGCCATTTTTTTCTAATTGCAGGGGGCACAACCCACCATCCCCCGTGGGAGTCAAACCGGCAACCTTGTGGTTGAGAGCCCACTGGCCCATGTGGGAATTGAATCAGCAGCCTTCAGAGTTAGGAGCACGGAGTTCCATCCACCCAAGCCACCGGCTCGGCCCCGTAGTTGTTTATTTATTTTGATTTATTATTGAGTAACATGCAATCAACTTTAATTCCTTTGCTCTGGTTACTGTGCCTTTCCTACTTAGCGGGACGGCCCAGCTTTAGCTCTGTGTTCTCGGATGTAGAATGTCTCTGTATCTCACTAGGCATCTTCTACTTCAGGGTTATGGTAGTTAGTATTTCTCTAAACATTTAAATATTTTATCCCTTTTCAAAAAGGTGCTTTCTTCTCAGAAGCTCTCCTGAATGTTAGCCTCAGTTATAAATGGCGAAGCCAGAGTTAGGCTTTGAAGGCTGCTAAAAACCCTGGGACAATAAAGCCAAGGTCCAAAGTGCTCTATTCCTGTTGAAATCTAGTATCGTACCATGTGTGGAAACTTGTACTGCACAGGAAACATAGTTTCTGAGCCTTTAATCGTGAAGGAACATCAGTGAAGTCAAAGTTAAGGCATAACCAAAATTGTCTCAGGACCTTGTGAATTGCCGGGGGCTATGAGCTTCAAGTCTGGAGCCCAGCAAGTATTAAATTCAAGCTGGGGGACAAACTGAGAGCAGAACCTCAAAGCACAGGGCTGGGAGAGAGAACCAGTAAGTACAAAGCCTGTCTCTGGGGAAAGTTGATGCTGTGTTATCATGCTGGAGCTCAGCCTCTGTTGAAAAATTAAAATACCCATCCCCAAGTGGGGTCTCTGCTCAGTTTTGAGGACATAGTACTCTACGTCATCTACCTGCTATTAGTTATTTGTTTCTGCGTCTAGGGTATGATTCTGTTGTCATGATTTTAACTCTGTAACGAAGAGACAAGAATAAGTTCATCAAAATGAGACATACTTTGCTAAAATATCCCCTAGGAGACAGAGAGAGGGACTGGTAATGCATGCACAATTTGTACCATTTATTGAGCATTTATTCCGTTCCAGACATGATTTTATACAATTCTTATAATAAAATCTAGATACTAAATAGTCTTAGACTCGGTTTTACCAATAATGAACCCAAGGCTTAGAGATACCTTAAGCAACTTGCAATGGTCCAGAAATTATAAGTGGTGAAGCCAATTTCAAAGTATATTTTGGCTCTTTATCACTATTATGCATTATAAAACTGTTTTCTGGCTTTATTGTAATTTATTTACAATGCTGCTCACAAAGCCATATGAGGCAGAATACTGGTTCCTAAAAACATAATGATAATAATAATAATAATAAAACAAAAACATTATATTTCTTGATGTACTAAGAGTCATAGTACCTTCATTGATCACTCATCTTATTTATAACATTAGGCCAGAGCTTACTTGTAGTGAAGACTTGAAAGTACAACAAAAATAGAATCAGTTCTCCACAGGTAACAATTTCTCATTGTAAGAAACATTTGAAAGCGCGCTGCAGGCGCTATGCGGATACTCCAAAGGGTGAGTTATGACAGCATAGCTAACCTTGTAGTATTTCGACTTTCGATCATAGTAACTAATGTTTATTCTTAATTTACAGTTTTCAAACCTTGCTATTTTTATTGCTTCATAAAATCAAGTAAATTCTCATGGGTCTATTTTGAGGGTGACTCACATTAGAACATCTAAATTAGAATAATACATCATCTCAAAGGAATGAGGTCCATAAATATAAAAATAAGTACATATGATTTCTTATTAAGGGAAAAGGCATCTTAAAGACCTTTGTACACTCTAAAGTTCTACCCCAAAGTAGGAGGTATGATTAATCTTATAAATAAGTCAAGTATTTTCCTAGGGAAGAGTCTCCCTTGAGAATGACTGGAGAGGTGGTGGCCTAACCTCTGTTGACAAGGAGTATCAATACCTTATGAAGTGACTCCCTCTTTTGCAAACATCTCCCAAATAGTGAGAGAAAGAACTTCCTCATGTGAAGGCAAAATCTACTGGGGGTGACAAAAAAAGGTACACACATTTTAAGAGATGTCATGTAGGTATCAACGTTGTCTAAGCAGTAGTTCACCGTAATCAGAAGTGTCTGGACGCTGATGGTAACCACTTTGAGCACCTCTTGTCATTGCAGAAGTCAAATGTGACTCATATTCATTTTTTATTATCAGTATATATTGAGTATTACAATTTTAATACAGTTATTTCCTTTCTTAAAATGTGTACCCTCTGTATTTTGGTATACGCTAAGGTTTTAGGAAGCCAATCAATACTGCCCTTTCTGGTGTTTGGAACCCGTTGAGAACCAGAAGAAAGATTGGTGATGAAGCTAACAGTTTTGTAACTGATAAGTAGAATTAAAAACTGCTGCTTTTTCCATGCCACAGTTAAATTCCAGAACATATTCCTCCCTTCGGAATAGAACCTTGCCCATAAAGCTATGATTTTTCAGGCATGTTTACCCCATAGATCAGTAGAGAACTAGAGAAGCAGGCCACTCAGAAAGACAGCAAGGAAGGGACTGAATGAACTACACATACTCTCCGTCTCTTCAACTATCCCAACAAGATAAATCACTTACAAGAAAAGTAACATGGGAGTCCATAAAGAGAAGCAAAAGCCTACTCTTTCTCCAAGTGAGGCGACAGTACCTTTGTTCTGTGGAAGCAGGAGAAAGGAGGGGAAAGTGCTCGTGTGTAACTTTTTAATTTCCCAGGTTTGGTCCTTAAACCTCTGTCTTGTCAATTAAATCCATGGCTGCTCTCTTAGGAAACTAGGGCAACTGTTTTTCAGGGCGGTCCTTCGGCTTCATTCATGAGTCTTTTTTCCCACTTCCAAGCATCGTTGCTTTGTTTCTTCTGTCAGAATTGCTGGTGGACAGTTTATCTCTTACCCCCTCCATAATGGCTAAATAGGACAGAACAGTAATTTAAATTAATCCTAAAACACTACTCAGGACCCCAAATCCCTTCCTTGTTTTGTTATGCACAGCCATACTGCCCAACATATAATGCTTCAGTGGTTTAGCAGTAACTTCATGTGACAACTTAATGGTACTCATTTAATACAATATTCTGCACACAAAATACTCCTAATTTGCATGTAAACACCTTTCCACTACCAAAATCTTCAGAGAAGATATAGTACTTGAACATCCCATGTCCTTTCCCTTGTAGGTTAGTTTAACAATACCGTTCTTTATCCACTCTTCCTTCTGGTCCAGACTTACTCAGAAACCCAGAATGCATGTAGCTGCCTCCCAGTGTTCAAACTGAATTGATTCAAAAGCAACTCTCTCCTGTACTTCACTTTTAAGAGGTCAGACGTCAATAGAACATTATAGATTTCCTCATGACCAGTCCTACACATTCTCCATCAACTAAAGACAAGAAAAAACAGAATAATACACATCCCTGAAACCATTCTGTATATTCATGCATTCATTCATTCATGCATGCATGCATGCATTCATTCATTCATTCATGCATGCATGCATGCATTTCACAAATATTTACTGAAGACTACTATGTGACAGGGACTATGCCAGAATTTAGGGACACAGCAATGAATAAAACAGCCACAAATACCTTCACTCATGGAACTTACGTTCAATTCAAAGAAATTTAAAAGATACATGCACAGATTATATGTGGGTTTGATATTGACTCAGTGCAAGAAGAGAAAACGGTACAGAAATTATGTTGGGGGTGGGGAATGGGACGCATTTTAAACCAAGTGGCCAGGGTACACCTCATTCCTCCATACATAAATGAATGAACAATGTCTAACTGGAGATAGATACCAAATGTATTTTTGTGGATGCCTACGGGAGGAGAGAGATGAGAATGAGAACTGAAGATAAAGAGGGCAGTTATAGAAATAAAACGGAAAGCAAGCTTCTTTCCTGGCGCCTATAAAGAGAGTGTGCTGTGAACTAAAAAGTAGGAATGGCTCAGTGACCTGCATCTACTCTAGAGAATGAAAAACTCTTAGACCCTAAACAAAAGTGCCTTAACAGCCAGTATGTGGTGTAAGGAAGAGCCAGGTCACTGCTGCCCACCACAGAACCCGTTGGAAACTCAGTGTTGGAGGGACTGTGAAGACAGAAAAACTCTTGCTTTCTGTCTCACCAGGATGCCTGTTGGTCTGTCTGTGCTAAGCATCCAGAAAGAAAAATGTGTGAACTTAAACTCTGTGAAATAAAATGGCCCATTGAGGGGAGTGGTAATTACGACCCATGCCTACTGTCACAGAGCGACTCCAGGGATGGTCCCAGTTTTCCTGCAAAGGATGTTCACAGCCTCCACACTGTCTGCCATTCCCTTCACAATTAAGGCTCCAAAAGTTTGTTTCCCTTCGAGCCTGGACTTTGCGTGCTCTGGCTTTGCACTGAGTGTGGCCTTCACAATGGCCCCTCCTCCATTCCCTGAGCAGCCATCTTTAGCCTTACCCACAGCCTCCTGCTACAGCCTTCTTGCATGGAACCTCCTAGAACTGTGGGAGCCTGCCTGATGGGGACATTTTCCTCCTCACCGTATTGGTTTCTGTGGGAGGATCGCTCTCTGCAGAATCCGAAACAAACGCTGCCTGCCGGGGATGGTTATGGCGCCCATGCCCGCAGGCACCTAAGTGAGCGCATTAGTTCCAGGCATTTTTCAACCCACCACGGTGAGCTCCATACCTTCGCTATGAACTCCTTAAAAGCCTGTCCTTGCGAGCATTTCCAGTTTCAGGTACATTTCTGCTACACCTTTTTCAGCAGAATAATCTAGGGCGTCCATGTCCTTTTTCTACCTAATGTTCTTTTTTCCCATATTATTTCAGGAAGATTCAATAGTTTAGCCCACTTTCACTATTCTTTCTGTGGGCTCCGTTCCTTCTCTATTATGCCAACACAATTTACTGGATCTAAGCACCATCTTACCTTTCATTTCTTTATCTTTTGAGGAACAGGTCGGTGTTTCTGTAGTATCCTCTGTAGGTTTCCATCCTAATGAGAGATACAAAGTGAGTTATCTGACAAAAGGCATCCATTGTCCAGTGCAATCCTGCCCTGTTTCACCTTCCTAAATAAGATAACCCCCCACCCCCTGGCAGCATTCTCCCTTCAGAGCAGCATCTAAACCAGGCCTGTTGTTGATTGATCACTGTTCTGCTTGATTCCTTTTGGAGCAGCTCTGGTTCTCCGGGCCTTCCTTAGAGTATTGAGCCCTATCTTGGCAATGGACGGGCTGCATTCAGAACTGCAACTGAGCTGCTTGTGATACATTCTATGTGGGTTTGAGCTGCCAATGCCCTTCTGCCTGATCTTTTCTTCTCAAATCGGTGCAAATTGTCCATCACCACTTTGTACGAGTACAACTGTTCTGATCTTACAGAAGTTTTACCCTTTTTTAAGACATAACTCTTAAAAGCCTTTGATATCTCCTGTATCTGATTTTCATCTGGGGATCTCTGCCCTCTGCTCTCTGGAATAAGGCCTTCTTCTTATGCATGATTGGGGGCGGAGACATCATCTTTCCTGATCTAATATCCACAGAGACACCTGCCTGTTTGCAAAACTCCCTTCAGCGCATACAACCCCTTTCATATCCGTGTGGTCTAGTCTCTGTGATCCAAACTCTCTCTTCTGAAACCGACCCCTCTTCCTTCACAAACACATTGCCTTTCTAATATGTCTGTCATTCTCCACTGCTCCCATTGTGACAGACAGAAGCATAATTATTAAACCAATTCAATTTGGGAACACTCGATTCCTAGAGATACAGTGGATGCTACGGCACAGGACTTTATAATGGTTTTTTTTTCTTTTCTTAATTTTTGTACTGGCAATTGTTTTATTGAGTTCCTCTCCATGTCAATCCAAGAATATGATACAATTCCTATGCAGTAAAAACTTTATTTCTTTGTATTTTTTCATGGGTAAAATCCACTACTCTATTTTCATGAGGCTGCATTTTAGAAATTGAACACCGGTCCTCAGGGTATTATTAGTCCTGGCTCTCATGCTCTGTAGCTTAGGGTGAACCTAACTGCAATCACAGTGTTAAGTCACTGTCTGGAGTCCTTGAAAGAAAAACACGTGATGAGAGAAAAAATGATCTCATCTCAACTATTAATCGGGCCCAAATATTGTCTTTATTACCTGCTCCCTGACTCAGCTGTCATGTAAGTCAGGTCAGGGTTAGCTGCAGTGGCCTGCATGTGAAGGCCCCTGGGATGTGCTTAGTTAGAGCCAAGAAAGCATCACTTGGACCCTGACCTTAAAAGTAGCTACCTGTCTGTAACTATTAGGTTGGTGCAAAAGTAATTGTGGTTTAAAAGGTTAAAAATCATTGCAAAAACCGCAATTACTTTTGCACCAACCTATAACCTAGCAAGTAGGGGTAGCTGTGATCCATCACTTTAAAGAAGACTGGAGATCTGAACTTGCTAAAGCTTAGATCCCAAAGCATCTCATCTCAACTCATGTAAAACATTCAATCCATCTGAATTTTACATGCCTAATTTTAGTCCCTAATTCTTAAGACCTGAGCCCACATACCCAATAGCACCCCATGGTTTTCCATTCAAATTAGGACCCATTTGTGAGGAATCAGAAAAATAGTTAAAATATTATCTTTATTACTAATAAAGCTGATGGGAACACAGTCTTAAATCTGCTGCCAACAGGCTTTCAGTGAACCCCTTCCCTGTGAATTAAAATGACCCATCAGGCCCTGGGGAGCTGGAGAATCAGAATAGTACATGCTTGAAAGCCTGCCTTAAAAAAAGAAGGGAAAAGGTGTGATGGTTAATTTTATGTGTACTTGGCTGGGCCCTGGTGCCCAGATATTTGGCCAAACGTAATTCTAGATGTTTCTGTGATGGTGTTTCAGGATGAAATTTACATTCATATTAGCGGATTTTGAGTAAAACAGCTTGCCCACCATGATGTGGGTGAGTCTCATCTGATCAGTCAAAGGCTTTAATGGAACAAAAAGACTGACGCTCCTAAGCAAGAAGGAATTAGGCTTCCAGGAGACTACCTTCAGATTGCATCTGAACATAGCGTGTTTCTTTCTTTCTTTCTTTTTCTTTTTTGCGGCTCACCAGCAGATAGTCTTTGGACTTGAACTGTAACTCTTTCCCCAGTCTCCAGGCTGCAGGCTCCTCATCAGAATTTGGACAGGGCAAGCCTCCACAATCACATGAGCCAATTTAAAAAAAAAATAAATCCCTTTATATATTCACATCCTGTTGGTCGTCTTTTTCTGGAGATCACTGACAACGCATCCAGAAGGGGATATTACTGTGCGTTCTTGGTTCCCTTTGCAAACTCATCCTCTTATCAGCCTGTTGTCTCTTTTTCCCTCCCTCAGAAACCAATGAATGAGGTGGGAAGATAGGCCAGTGGTGGTTTTCCTATGTCTTCCTCCTGCATTAAGAGAAACGTGGAAGCATGAGAAATGGGGGTTGAGATTCTCCCCAACTTCTACCAGTCAGGGGCTAGAGCTTGCTCCTAGAGTAACAAAGACCCAGTTTCATCTTTCGTACAAAACAAGAGCCTCATACTTATTTTTGACAGTTTAGATCTTCATATAATTTTACCCATTTCTGGACTAAACAGAGAACTTTCAACTTTTGCTTCTTTTGCTAAAACTGGTTTCCTTTGCATCTGAGTCAGAGCCCAGACGCCAGGTGGAAGGCAGCAAATGCAGGCTTTGATTCAGACAAAACTGATTTCAAACCACAGGTGCACCTAAATTTATAAGTTCTATGGCATTAAGCTGCAGAATCCTTCTGACTTACAATTGCCTCTGTTTTGGATTTGAAATAATAGCAATCATTCTAACAGAGTTTTCGTGAAAATTAAATTAGATGAGAAAGGAGAAAATGTCTTACACGGTGCGTGGAGTGCAGTTTCCAGGTATTACTGCCTTTTTGAGGTTATGAAGATACTGTTGTAAAAAGGGAATTCCGGAATCCCCGAACTCTGCTTTGTCAACGTGTCCACTGCCATGTCAGTTTATCAGGACTCCCCACCCTTCCTGTCTGCTCACGCAGGTCTGACTTCAGCAGATGTCCCATTAGGTTGGTTTAGCCAGAATAACCGCTGGACTTCACATCTTGTCTTAGTAATTTTCCATCCACTGGTCCATCCCGCTACTTGGCTTCAAATTGCCATCGTCTCTATTGTATTCAGAGTGAAGCCTAGTTCTAGTCCAATTTATTTCCTATTGCAATTGTCCTGGATCAAATTTGCCTTCACCACTTTAATGTCCATCTGGCTCTGGTTTACTCTGACCACATTCACAAAGGGAGAAGAGGAACACAAAAGCAAATTACATTTTATATTTAGCAGTGATTTTGCCTACAATTCTAATGCAGAGTTCTCTGGTGAGTTGGCTGGAGGAAATGCCTGAGGTTGCAGGCCTCCATCTCTCTCTCTCTCTCTCTCTCTCTCTCTCTCTCTCTCTCTCTCTCTCTCTCTCTGTTTTCATAAGCACAAATGGCAGCATTAGACTAATTAGTTATAAAGGAGTGGAACAGAGGATATGGAAGCACCAGAGTAGACAGCATAGATAATGCTGCCATTTCACCTACACGAATCTTCTCTGATTAGGTCCAATGTGTCTTAGGCACACAGGGAGAAATCCATCCATATGCCGGTGTGTGCGTGTGTGTTTACTAACCACACTCACTAGAAGTCAAAGGGTTCTAACCCACCAACTGTAAAACTCCTGAAGAATTAACAGGGAGGAGGTGATGTGGTGTGTGTGTTAGAAAGGAAAACAGTGAGTCTCTTCTGTATCTTCTCTTTGAAGTATTGACATGTAAGAGCTACGGCAGAACACCATGTTTTCCGTTCCTGAAAAGAACCCTCCTCATCTAGGCACCCTTCTCCTAGGATTTTACTCAGTAAGGACACAAGTCTACAGGACGGACATTTTATTAGACTTTTTATGAACAACTAGTCTAAGTAAGAAGATGAGAATGCCAACTCAGGGAAGTGTAACATCCACGCCTGTGCGCTTTGTGGCCTCAGGCACAGCTGCTTGCAGGTGTTTGTGATACAGTCAAATCGCGGAAGTTTATGATCTCTGTTAGCTCTATTTTCTTCCGTATGAGCTCCATTCTTTGGCGTTCCTGCCAGCTGTCAAAGCGATGCAGTCATCAGGTCCCAGACTATATACTTGGGCTTCCGGATCTGAAACGAGTGATCCACTCTCTTTACACATCTATGCCACTTCCCCAAGTCTCATTGACCCTGTCTAACCCACATGTTTACACCTTCATCTAATGTCATGTTCAGGGAGATGCGCCTCTCTCCTTGGCCAGGGAAATGGATGATTACCGTGTCTTATGGATGTCTCATTTCTTTAAGGACTCTTGCTAGAGAATCCTCCCCCTACTCCCCCACCCCCCATAGTGAATCCAGCCTCTCCAAGATATTATCTGGGAATGTCCTTTCCAGCCATCTTTCATCCAGGGAACAGGCATAAGTGCTACATTCAATCCATCAAACTCACCCATGTGAAATTCAGTTAAATGAGCAGTGGGAGGGAGCAGGTGGCATTTGGAATGTATCCATGCCAAGGGTGGCAATTGACATAACAGGTTTCAGAGTTGTTTAGTTGGTTTATTCGGGCTTCATTTCTGACCATTCACCCTTCTCTGTGAAGGACTCTGTGATACTCTGAGAGATTCTTTGTGCCACCTAATGTTTTGCTCTGGATGGTAAAGATTTGATTTGGGTGTTTACAACTAATTATCCTGACTGTTATAGCTAATCTGGATTAGCGTCCCACCCTCTTGATGGGAAGTGGAGGTCCTCGTGTGACATCCAGAGCATATTGACATGATGTCGCTAAGTGTCAATTCTCCAATGAAAGCAATGCTAGGCTGTCAAAAGTCTCAGACACCTGCACAGATCTGTCACAAGGTACTGGAAATATTCAGTTATGAAGCGATTCATTGATTTGTTAATGAGAAGCTCTCTGAGACATCCTGTGCTGAAAGCAGGGTTTCCTTACTTTCTTCTGCTTGGCTAGCCCTCCCTTGGCCCTTTATGTGCAGTGCAAACACTCTGCTAGGGCAGGTGCCCAAACCTACCATGATGACCAGGATCACCCCTCTAATTCCTTCTGCCCCTTCACCTTATAACCCCAGCTCTTGGTTATTTCCATCAATATTTAATCACTTACCTGGATTCCCTTCCACTTTTAGGGTAACTTACTTCCTTTTTTTGGCTTTTTTTGGGCTCATTGTCAACTTGCTCGCACTTCTGCATACATCCGTGATGTGTGCATTTCCCACAGAGGTTCAGTAGCACTTCCACCATCTTGGCCGCATGACACTTTACTGGCCCAGTCAATTCCCACTCTCCACTGCATAAGGGAATGGTGACTCAGACACCGCCTGTGGTATGCTGGCGTCCTTATCGCAACTGAAATCCCTACTGTACCTCCTATTATGATGGGGAGTCTAGACTCATTCCTTTTCCATTCTCTAAACCCCAACGTTGAGTACTACGTGTCTATTGTTTTTGATTATGGAAGATACATGGAAGGAAAATATTCAGCTTGCATCTAAACAAAATTGGCTTCTGAGTTATTGCTGAAGCCTCACTTTTTCAGATCAATTTTCTATGAAATTTTGTTTGATTTTGTGACAGTTTTCAACCCAGCTTTTACAAGCCCAGCTAATGATGCTGTAACTTCCCCTGGGGGTTTACTGGTCCCAGGTGCTCTTGGGTGGCAGAGGTTACAAAGCAACTGGGAGATGCTGGGTTTTGCATAGACAATACAAACCACATATACAGGAAATAAGGTGAGTTTTATAACAAAGTGAAACTAAATTGTTTGTGAATCAGTGTATCTCTTCAGACCGGGATGCTGGGATGCATTATGAAAGAGGGAGATGCTAAAGCATGGCAGTTAAGGGACTTGAGTTCTAGTTTATGCCTGCCTGTAAGAAAGACCCTGTAACCTTGAGCAGCCCCTGCCATCAATCAAGGGCTCAGGCTCTGCATCTGTAAAATAAGGGCTGGGGGCTGAATCAGGTGTCGGCAAACATATTTTGAGGAAAACATTTTAGGTTTTGTGGGCCATAGTTTGCCGACCCCTTGACATCTGCTCTAAGATTACCTGATCCCAAATACATGTGAGATATCTGGTAGAGCAAAATTCCCCAAATAATTTTAATATTAGGTTATAGCAATATTTTTTCTCTAAAATTATGTTTTGTGATATTTTCCACGACCTCCTGCTCCTTCATTCTAGTTCCTTAATGCCCCCACCCTTTCAGTTTGCATATGCACACGGAAAAACACACACAGACACAACCACATTTCACTCACAAGTTCAAACTGACCTACTCTCACACTGTTGCCATCTGAAAACCAGTGTTCTAAATGGGCTGATAGCTTACAGGCAATTTTGATAACTTCTGAAGCATAGGCTGTTTCTCTAACAAGCTGACCTAGTAACAATCTCATTTTATCAACTCAACAAATATTTATTAAGAGCTTATCTGCTTGGTGCTGTGCGTAGAGCTGTGGATAAAATAGTGGGTAAAATAGACGTGGTTCAGATCTTCATGCTCTTAATAGTCCAGAATAATTGATTTAACATTTCAATATCATGCCCACTTAATAAGGTTTATTAATGTAGTACTAAAAATACAGAAGCACGAACCAAAAAAGACCTGTGTTCTTGTCCTAATTTACTATCTGGATGACTTTGGTCCAATTCTTTAAGTTGTGCGAGCTTCATTTTCCACACCTGTGAAATAGAGATAGTTATATCCTGACCGTAAAGGTAGATATTTATTCCCAAAGCATAAAAGGATACATTCATGTGAAATGTTATCTATAACAAGTTTGTACACATAACACAATATTGAGTAAAAGTTTATTTGTGTGTGTGTTGTTTTTTTTGTTGTTGTTGTTTTTAAACCTTACAGTCATTTAATTTAAACCTTACAGTTATTTAGTTATTTAGTTATTAAATTTGTCAGATCTGTGTTCTCAGTTGTATATTTCTTTCAGGCCTATTTCAGATTTTTTTTTTTTTAATCAGCTGGATAATGTTATCTTTATTTACTAAGTATATATTTATTTATTTTTTAATTTTAGTAAAATGTGGAACTGGATTTCCTTGTATGCATATGCCCTTTATATTAAAATTGGCATATTAACTGAGAGTCAACCTCACTACACTCATTATAGGACAATGGATTTCTTGAGGTTCCCATTGCATTGTAGGTTCTATCACACTCACCTGTCCTCCTTGGCCTCCTGTCCCCCAATGGAGTAGATTATACACAGCACTAGTGATGCCCATGTGTGTAACTTTAAGAACAGGCCACTAAGCAAATTAATTTGGCTAAATAATCAAAAGATCATAGTACTAAATATTATTTCTGATCCAGCAATAAAAGACACAATAATATGTGTAAGGTACCCAGGAATGTGTACCTAACACATATTATTGTATCTTTTATTGCACAAACACCCTGACCAATATTTTCCCCATTTTAAAACAAGCTCACAGTTAATAAGCAGACAGACCAGAATTCAACCCCAGATTAGTCTGACTTTAAAGCACCTGCTCATTCCTCAAAGAGTGTTCTCTCTTTCTCTTTTCTTCTTCAGTTTGAATTTAAATTTCGTTTTCAACTAGTCTAGAGCCACCTTGGAGAGACTTTGAGATAACTTGGTTTCTATTCATGTGAGAAAAGAAAAACCTTCCAGAGTAAGAACGCATCCTAATGAGAGACCGGATGCTGAATATTGTTCCAGGACAACAAACCAGGATCAGATGGGCAGGATGACCTTGTGAGCACCCTACTCGCACAATTCTGGCCCATTCCCCTCCCGTTCCTATGCCTCATCTTCGGAGTGGGATGGGGGCAGGGGAGAGGCAGTGCACTAGAAGATTCTAGAAGAGCAAAGACATGGGGCACTCAGCACGTCCATAGCACCTGTGGGCAGCCTTCCCAGGTCAGCAGGGGCACCTAGCATATGATCTGTCTGAAGCACATTGAGGTTACGTCCTGGGTCCAAGTCAGCTGCACCCCTAACATGGGCCTCAATCGCAGTGTCACACTCACAAGCAGTGTGGTGACCCTTGGGGACAATAGCAGGTGTAGTGTGTGACACTTTGCCACAGCAGCCCTAGCAAACCATCACACATAATAGCTTATCTTTCGAGACTGTGCTTTTTAACTGGTTTCCCCTTATTGATTCATTTCCCTCTTCGAGCATTTGTCTTTAAAAGAGCCAATGTGATCGCTAAAGTATTAAATGTCATCATTTGACTCCTGCCCCATGTCTTAAAACCCCCAATAGTTCCCTGTTGCCCACTGGAGTGAGGCTGATGGAACCCTGCGTGTCCCAGCTCTGCCCCCATTCTCATGTTATCTACTCCCCCTGACCTTCGAAGCTACAGCAACAAAGACACCTCTCATATCCACTGGTGCTTTTCCACGGTCCCTGAACTAGATGTGAATGGCAGTAGTCACCTCTGTTTCCCAGTCATCTGTTGTCCAATTGTCATGCAATGAACAGCAGCCATATTTTCTCTATGATTGGTCGAAAACATATTTATTTATATATGTTAAATTCTGTTTGAATCCCCTTAGGCCTAGTATCATAAGCTTCAGAAATAAATTAAGCAAACACATCAAAGAAATAAAACTTTCCTGAGCTTTATTCCTGAAGCACTGCAAAAGTGTCCTTTGGTACCCAGGCAAAAAGCTGCTTTTAGCCTGATGATTTTTTCCATTGCATTAATTCCTGATTTTAAAGGCATTAGGTAGAGGGGAAGGCACTAACTTTCTGTGATCTTTGAAAATGGAATGAAATGAAACCACTTAAGATTCCATTATGCTTGAACTGTTCTCCTCCACTTAACTGGGAGTTTCAGGTTTTTCATTATCTTCTTAGTAGTAATTAACTTACCTGAGCATAATCAACAAATAATAAAATGTTGTGGCAGAAAAAATTAGTCTCTGAGTATCCCTAGAATTACTGTGAGAATAATAGAAACAAACAACATATTCAAAGTGTAGCCCTCTAGAGAACGACCCTGACCTTTCCCCATCAGACTGCGTTTCTGATGCGACTGAGTTTCCCAGAGTTCAGTCTCTGGGCCCCTACAAGACTATTTTCTAGACACAAACTTGCTTATGTAACAGATCTACAAAATCAAAATATTCTGTGGCACTTTAGGAAGAGGGGAGGGAAAATTGTTTGCAATATGAAACAGGAGGCTTGAGAGTTTCCCAAAAAGTAATTTCTTCTTGAATGCGACACAATATCGAAACATAGAATACTGAATGTCTGCTCCGAGGCTTTTCTCTAAGATTTTGGGACACCTTTGATTCGGAGTCTAAGAAGGTGATAGGATTGTCAAGTTTCCCATTGACTCCTGCCTTGAGTGTGAAAGAAAGACCATGTACATATATGGTCTATATATATACTTGTTTTTCTGAAATAGGTGGGGGCCTGATCACAGGGAATGTGAGTTGGGTTGTATAAGGTGTGGGCTGAAATCCCACTATTCTGGCATCTTAATTCTGCATCCAATCCCAGCTTGTGCTAATTAACATGGCACAGTGATGCTGACTAAAGGATGAAGGAACTTTCCTGAAAGAACTTCACAAAACCCACGGCAGTTTTATGAAACCTACAGGGGGTGCACTGGAGGTTGGGGGCTGCCGATCTCATTGGATGCTTGCAGTGGGGCTGCTCAGGAACATGGAAGCCTGAGCAGGAATTTATAGCAGTTATCAGAAGCACGCGAGCAATGTCCTTCAGCTGCCAAGCATGTCTCATCTTAGCCCCTCTGCCTGGGGGGTAGAGTGTAAGGTGTAGTCAGGACACTGGAAGCCCGGACTCTTTGGCTTGAGGACCAAGATTGTCACTTGGTAGTGGTGTTGAGCAAATTGATTAACCTCCTTGATCTTTTACTTCCTCCCTCAAAAAATTAAAATTATTATACTCCCTTCAGAGCTTAGTTTGAAGATGGAATGATGCAGTGTACAGGAAACATTTTGAAATAATAATAAGCCTATAAACACAACTAGGTTCTTGTCATATGCCAGTCTTAGATAAGCACTTTAAAGGTGTCACAGCAAATAAACATAACTGAGTACTATTATTATCCCTGTTATATGGATAAATAATATGCACCAAAATGTTGAGTTTCAAAAACTATAAAAAAACAACTGTATATAAATATATACAGTGTGCATCTACTATTATTATCATTATCATTTTTTTCATTTATAATGTCATTACTTGTTAGCAGCATTAAGTGCAAAAATAGGATGGAACAAAAGGGTGATAATTACTTGTGTAGATGTAAATGTACGCTATTCTAGCTTACCCCTTTATTTGACTGTTTCGCTTGTTCTTGGATACCCCATTGTAGACATGTTCCAGATGAACAGTGTATGACTCGTAAATAAGCAGACCTGAATTTGGTTTAGTCCACTTCTGTCCATCTCTGCTGTCACTGACCCAGCCACCATCCCATCTGGTCTCCACTCGCAGTTTCTTGAAGAAAGACTCCCTCTTCTCCTATCTAACCCCACACTCAAGCAACCTGTCTAAAATACAATCACACACTCATTCACAGTTTATAATCAAGCTTATGACAAAGCCTAAATAATTGTGATTGTGCTGGTCACAACCTATCAATAACCAGCCTTGTGGTTGGACCAGCTCTTGGGGGTTTTATTATGACTGCAGGACGCCCTTCAGCGTCAGGAAACTTTGAAAAGATGCAGGTTTATTATTTACATGACCTAGAAATTACAAAGCACACCTGGGGCCACACAGCAAGGTCACTGATAGACAGAGAGCACCAGGCCTGCGGGGTTTCTGCTTTTATTAGGGGGGAGGGCAGGGTCCTAGGGATTTTGCAAGTTCACTGTTGATGAACTTAAAATGTGAGAAAGAGAATTTAAAGTGTGGAATGAGAAAAAACAAGTGGCCCACCCAAATGGCCATTTATTGAAATCAACCAAGATCTCTAAAACAAAAAGAGCCTTAGTAGGGGGAGGTGGCCTGGCTCTTTATCTAGTCTTGTGGCTGGCAAAGTGTTTATTCAAGAATGCAGTCTTTGAAGCAGATGCCTCTTTGAAGTGCATGCCTCCCAATCAAGCTTAAGTTAGGCACTTACATTTCACACAGAAAAGCCACCTGGTAGGGCTTCTACTAAGGCATCTGTGGGCTTACAATACCCTAGATGACCTGACATTCCCATCTCCCTACCATGTCTTCCATCTCTTCCTCCACTTTCCATCCTTGACCCCTGCACCTCCCTATGCTCCCAAAGCACCTGGATTTCTTTTAGTTAGTCAGTTCTGCTATAATATAGTCTGTACACTCTTAAAAATCATGACACTCTGCAATACTATGAGATACAAGCCATGGGCTCATGGATTGGGGGCTTTGCAAACTCAAAACTTTCATTTGTGACACCCATAAAAAGAATATAGAAACCTAGTAAAAAATGGCAACACAATTTACACCTGGCAACTGATTAAGACATGAATAAAAGCTACAAAGAAGGGGGCCCTGAAAAAGATCTGAAACATATTTCTGGAAGTGAGAATCAGAGGGTGCAGACTGTGAGCAATTGCAAAAGTGGTGGAGAGTTACCTGAAATTGGAGGGAAAGTTGTCCCACCAGATGGACAACCAGGTGGCTGTGGCTCACGGTACATGGGTGGACCCAAGTGACTCCTGCTGCATGTGTGCATTTTGTGTATTCCTACACAGCTTGATGCAGCAAGGTGGTTTTCTTCATTCACCACTGTTTCTCACACATAAATAACATATAAGCAAATGCAAAATCTGCTTACACTCAAATCATTCCCTATTGGAACAAACTCACACTTTCAAAATAAATGCATAGCCAACTGTTTTGATGTGCCCTGGTTTATCTTGCTTCTAAACCTTTACTGGGCTAACCCTTTCCATAGGACCCTCACCCTGCCCAGCTCTTCACTTTCATAAATCCTACTTCTCCTTTAGATCTTAGCTTAAACATAATGTATTCCAAGCAGGTTTCTTTGAGAAGAACTTCAACATAAGCCAAGTAAATGTGTTTTTGTTGTTGTTGTTGTTGTTGTTGTTTTCTTTTTCAATTAATCCCATCCTGTGTTCACCAAAACTGTCCCTAAGCCATTTACTCAAGCACTTGGTGAAAACATGTTTCCTTATCTCTCTCATCCCTTCACAACCTCCTTCCCCACTCCCCGAGCCTTCTGGTCTCAATAAAAGGCAGCTTTATTGTTCTGGTTGGTCCCAAACTTGGCATTGTCTTGAGCTCCTTCCTCTCTTGTATACCTCATGTTTAATCTAGGGCAAAACTCGTTGGTTCTGCCTTCAGAATAGATTTAAAATCCAACCACCTCTTGCCAACATCACAGTTGTTCTTGGTCAAGTCACCACCACCTCTTGCCTGGGTGATACCGTGTTTCCCTGAAAATAAGACCTAGCTGGACCATCAGCTCTTATGAATCTTTTGGAGCAAAAATTAATATAAGACCCAGTTATATTATATTATATTATATTATATTATATTATATTATTATTATATTATATTGTTATATTAACCCAGTCATATTATATTAAAATAAGATGAGGTCTTATGTTAATTTTTGCTCCAAAAGACACAGTAGAGCTGATGATCTGGCTAGGTCTTATTTTCGGGGAAACATGGTAGCAATGTTTTAATTGGTCTCCTTCCTGCCAACTTTTTCCCATGTAGTCTACTTCTGACACAGAAGCAGGGCAATCCTTTTAACATCTAAATCATATTTTCTATCCCAAGTCCTAATGATCAGCTTTCAAGGACTAAAATGATCTCATACCATCCCCTGTCCAACTTCAGCTCAACTCTGCCCATCTTTCCTTTCCTCTGCCCTCCCCTCCAACCATGCTGACTCCCTTGCAATTTCTAGACCACACCAAGCACATCATTTCTGGGCTCTAACACCTGATGGGTTCTTTATTGAAATGCTCTTGGCTCAGATATTGATAAAGTTTGGTTTCTTACTCTTTCAGGTCTCTGCCCAAATATCACGTTGGTGGTACAGTTTTCCCTGACCCCCCCCCCCCCCAATTAAAGTAACACAAACACTGTCTTTTCACCATCAGCATAGTTGTCCCTATTCCTCTACCCTGACTCACTTTTATCTACAACATTCTTCATTTTTCTCCGTTGTTATATTATTGTCTAACTTTTTTAACTCGACCATAAAGACCTAGAATTTTTGTTCATGTCTGTATCCTCAGTAAATAAGAACATTGTCTGGCATGGAGCAGGCATTTGGTAAATATTTGTTGAATAAAATTTTCAGATTTGAGGTATTTGCATGAGCTATAAATTGTTTTTAAAAATATCTTAGTACAGAGGTATCAATATATATTTTTTTTCTAGAATTGGTCAAGGTTTTAGAAAGCTAAACATTATTAACATGATTTGTTTTTATTGGCAGTCATGTTGAAAGAGGTTCCATGTGACCTATTCATGCTGGAAGTCGTTCAGTTACGAATCTACTGTCCAGGGAGTCTAATGTCCTAATCTAATCTAAGGGATGAGATGTCAGCGTTTGGGAAAAAATAACAGTAACACTATCAGTGATGGAATGCACCTTCCCTAAGAGTGCCTATCCCGTACAAAGTTAGTGTGGTACATGCATGTATGACTTGGGAACTTAAAGTTCTGGCCTCCTCTTATTCCTAATGCTGCACAATCATCATCGTCTACTGGTATTGATTACATAGCTACACAGGGTGAGGTGACGTATATGATTCAAGGGCTTATCAGTTAACTTTAGCTGATGGACTGGGGCATTTTACTGCTCTTCAAATGCTCTTATCTATTCATTGGTTTTTCTTGTTTGTTTACAACACCTGAGCTGGCAAAAACCTTGGGTCCAGCCACTTGCTGAACACCTAAAGCTGGAGATGTAAGTGCCAACGGCAGCACAGGTGTGATGTCAGAACTAAGCTCTAACCTTGGTCTCACCTCCCGCTCGTCTGTGTGACCTTGTGGACATCACATAAGTGCCTGCTTCCCAGGATCTCCTCGGAAGAGGGCAGCGATATCAATTAGGGTGCTAATTGGATTTTTCCAGGAGAAACTGCTCCCCATCAGTGACATTGTCTCGCCCGCAAAGCTGTGTGTACATGGCAGCCAGTTGGCTTGGCTCTTGTGTGATTTTTGTGATTGATGAGTTTTTCTGTTTACGTGACAGTGTTTCTCTGGGAGAAGGAACCAGCACTGGGGTCAGATTGCTAACAGTATCATTATGATTTTATTATTGTCCTGGTTCTGGAGATGCCTAACTCGGTTTTCTATTAGCTCATTACTCAAGTGAGACAGTGGGAAAGCAATCACTTCTGTTGTGGGGCCGCACCAGCCACCTGGCTTTGGAAATGCCTGTTTGAATGCACTGAAAATGAGGAAACTGAGGGAAGTGACCAGCGTGAAAGGTGTTTTTCCTTCCTTGTGCATCTGTATCCAGTGTGTGAGATTATAGTCTCCCTGGGAAGGGAGATGCATAAGACCCATTAACATTTGGAGGATGAATGCACACTCCCCAAGAGGTAAATATGCCTATTAGAGTAAGAAACATGTATCACGTTCACTGGCAGTCTCACGCAGGCAAACACTAACATTGTTAGGCTGGAAAGATCCTCGTGGGACCTGGAATTGATAGGTTTTAATTTATGAAACATTATAGGACAAAAATAAGAAATAGTTACTGTGACAAAAGATAAAGAAGACTTGGCATGGGAATCTGAATGAAATGCCTATGGCTTTTCTGTTCATGGGATTCTGGGGCTGTGGAAGAGAAGGAATGGAAGAAAACTTACTTTCCACCTTACTGGATGGGACATTATCTATTTAAACCTAAATTTAGAATTGATCATAACCTCATTGTATGAATTTGCTAGAGCTGCCTAACAAAGCACCACACACAGAATGATTTAAAGAACAGAAATGCATTATCTAGTCTGGAAGCTAGACTTTTGAAATTAAGGTTTGAACAGGGCTAGTTTCTTGAGAGGCCTCTCTTCTTGGCTTGTAGACGGCCATCTTTTTGCTGTGTTCTCACATTGTCTTCCCTCTTTGTGTGTGACTGTGTCCTAATCTCCTTTTCTTATAAGGACAAGTGATACTGTGTTATGCCCCACCTAGTGACCGCATGTAATCTTAGTTACCTCGTTAAAGACCCTATCTTCAAATATTGTCACATTCTAAGGTACTGTGGGTTAGTAATCAACATATAATTTTTTAGGGGGTAGGGACAAAATTCAGCACTTAACACTCATCATGCAAAATTTAAGTGATAGATCCTCTAAGCCCGATTTCCAGAAGAGAAAATGGTAGTTCTGGAAGGTCAACAGTTATTATATTGAAATAGCTAAACAAAACCAAACAAACAAAAAAGACTGAATAATGAAAACAGTATATTGCTCCTTCTTCACTCCAAGGTGCCCTTTGTTTCACTGATTAACATTTAGGGAGAATGGACCTAGGAAACGGAAGAGAAAAAGAAAACAGAATCATAAAGACTGTTTCTCTGATTTCTGGGTTTCCATATCATTACTGGAATCCTGAGAAAGCATCCATCAGTGATTATGAAAATATTCATTCAATTTCTCAAGAAATTGCATAAGCAGTTGAACTTAAAAAGAAGGGAACATCTATTTGGATAAAGGAATTGAATAACTTATGCATCTGCAGTTATTTTCCATGCATAGTTTAATATAAAACACTGATATTTGACTAATGGTATAAGAATGAATATATCTTGTTTGGCATGTGCACTTAAATAATCTTGTTTTCAATGTTATAGGATTGTAGTGTTTCTAGTATAATGCCAATCTTTGTGAAACTTAAGATGATGTCCTTATTTTCTTATGGAATGCAGCTACTGTAAATTGGAAGGAATTAAAGTTAATGCATATTTACCTTGACACTCGATATGCAGTTTTTACAAGGTAAATATATCAGTATTACTTTGTCCAAATCATAACACAGCACAATCAAGACTGTATGAGAGTTTGTTAGGTAGCTTCATTACCAATCATCATTTCTAAATCATTCAGATTGTCAGAAGGGGAAATGGGAAGGTCCGTTTTTCCCTGGAAATAAGACCTAGCTGGACCATCAGCTCTAATGCATGTTTTGGAGCAAAAATTAATATAAGACCCAGTCTTATTTTAATATAATATAAGACCAGGTCTTATATAGTATAATATAATATAATACTGGGTCTTATATTAATTTTTGCTCCAAAAGACACATTAGCACTGATGGTCCAGCTAGGTCTTATTTTCAGGGAAACACAGTAGCTAGGCTAGAATTGAGGAATTCTGCATTTTATTTCCTCTTCAACTACCGTAGTGTCTGGCAATACTGGACAAGTTACACAACCTATTCAGGCTTCAGTTTCTTCATCTGTGAAAGGGGGATATAGATTCTTAACACGCAAGTAACAGATTACATAGCATGTGCGTCAACTACAAGAATGTGGGAATGTAAAAGATAATTGTTATTGCTGTTCTTTGAGGAGAAGAATTACCATGTTCTATTCTAAGCATTTTGTAGACACTGGGAATTCAATGAGAAATAAGTACAATCCAGTTTTCAGGAATCTGATAACAGAGTAAAGGAGAGAGACAGGACAATTTGTGATTATACCTTCCAAATGATGCCTGCTACAAGATAGACCAGTATGGGGGGTCCTGGGAACATAATAAATGGACATAAGACCCTGCCAGGGGGGTGAGCAGGGAGCATGCAGGGAGTCAGCAAAAGGTTCTGAGAGATGACACTAGAACAAGTTGTTCATATGAGCAGGACACAGCCAAGTCCATAGAATATATTTTAATGCATAATACAATCTATGAGCCATTATGTTATAACCAATTAAACTCTGCACACAGAACATAATGGCAGATTCAATTACATTTGGGTTTAATTTGTGATTTTTAAGACTAAATAAAAAGTTGGCTTCTACAGGGATTCGAATGGATTTTCTGAAACGTTTTATCTGTTGTAGATTACTAGTGATACTTCTGTGACAGTTATGGCAGGGCATACTTTCACAGATGGTCACAGTGATACTTGCCGTCTTGAATACTATTCTGCAATGTGACTCTGCCATCCCTTTCATTCAGGGTGGGGTCTTTGCCCCTTCCCTTAAAGCAAGATGAGCTTGTGAGTGCTTCAGCTAATAGAGAATGCTAGAAATGACACTGTGTAACTTCTGAGATGAGGTCATGAAAAGGGATGCATATTTGCCTTGCTCTTGGAATAACTGTGAGTGGGAAGGCAACAGTCTATGTACCCCAGAGCCATCACAATACAAGGAGGGTGAGCTCCACTGAGGGCACGCATCGATGCTCTGAGCAGCAGTATTGGTCTTCTCCTCAGGCCAGGCACCAGGCAAGTGAGTAAACAAACTTTTACATGATACTCTCTCCAGTCTCAAGTCATTCCCCTTCAGCTTTCGAGCCCTTCAGCTGTGGTCTCCAACACCACGTACTTTAGTGTGGACAAACCCCCCCCCCCCCATGCTACCTGAATTCCTGACCGCCCAAATCCACATAATTGCATGGTGTTGTAACCTTCTAAGTTTTGGGTCTCTTATCTATCTATCTATCTATCTATCTATCTATCTATCTATCTATCATCTATCTATCTATCTATCTATCTATCTATCTGTCTATCTATTTATCTATCTATCTGAATAAAAATAGATTTTGGTACTAAGAGTGAGATGTTGCCAAAAAAAAACAACAAAAAAAAAAACACCCTAAAACACATGCCATTGACTATCTACCAGATAGTTAGCAGATTCTTGGAGGATCCTGAGCAGAATGTTAGAGAAGGCTTAGAGGTCATGGAAAAAATTGTTATGGGAGGCTGGAAACAAGGTAATTGTTGTTGTGCAGTAACATCAAAGTTGGTAACATTCTTCCCTACGGTGATGTGGAATATAGAAAGATTCTTACTTAACTGGTGAATTTGACTAAGATAACTTCTAGTCACAATATGGAAAGAGACAGCTGATTTAGCTGATCCATGTTGGGTAAAATTTAGATAGAAGTAAGCTAACAAGAAACTTTTAATTTCCAAGCAAAATGTGTAGCAATTATGAAAACACCAGAATTTTCTGGGTTCTGAAAAAAATACAAGGGAAAGCAAAACAAAACAAAAAATTCAGTGCCTCTGGGCAAAAATAAAATTCATGCTAATTTCAGGATAAATATGAAGCCAAGGTTGTTATTGTAAAAATCCTTGTTCAGACTGCAGAAATATAAAGTGAGCCTCATGGACAAAGGCCTTCAAATAAACAAAGGCCCTCTAAGGATCTGAACAATGTGACTTGCAGCTGGTCTCTGTAATTGTAGAGCTTCTAAGAATCTTAAGAGGCCCTGTAGCCATCTCACAAGAAACCCAAGGAAAGAAGGGCTTATCCCCAGGAGATTTGTGGATGTGTTTTTTGTATATTTGGGTTTCTAATCTTTTTTAAATTTTTGTTTGTTTTCTAATGAAGTTAATTACAAATGGACACACAGGAAACCTAAAAAAGTTTTTTTTTTTCTGATAGCAGATATCCTAACAGGTATGCGTTGAATCTCATTATGCTTTTGATTTGCATTTTTCTGATGATTAGTGACATCAAGCACCCTTTCATATACCTGTTGACCATTTGTCTGTCTCCTTTGGAGAAATACTATCAAGTTGTTTGCCCATTTTTTACTTGGGTTATTGCCTTTTTGCCAATGAGTTGTAGAATTTCCTTATGTATTTTGGAAATGAACCTTTCATCAGATGGACAGTTTGCAAATATTTTCTCCCATTCTGTGTGTTGCCTGTTCATTCTGTTGATACGTTTACAGATTTTTTTAAATTGATAGAAACTGTATTAGAGCTGCCACACAGAAGGAGGTTCCTCTGGATATTGATCTGATTTTGATGATGGGAGCCTAGGCGGACAGATGACATCATAATGGGACAAAAATTTGGGTGTCTTAGTGGTGGGCGTGAGTGTATTTTGTACGTTGGCAGGCTATACATTTTCATGACCAGAAAGCAGAGGGTAGCAAGTTGTCTCTAGAAAAGATGACCACGACAATGTTACACGTACTCTTAGAGTGTGAACATCAAGATTTGGGAAGACGTTTAAGTCGACTTCGAATATGGCAGAAGTGACACTGCAATTCCAAAGGCGTGGTCCTGAAAGGTGATGGCGCTTTTGCTTTACCTTTGGAATCACTTGCGCTGGAAGCCCCAACCCTTATTTAGACTGTCGTCCAGCCCTGAGGCTGCCATTCCACAAGAAAGCCAAGTGACATGGCAAGGTCACGTGTATGCACTACAGTCAGCTGTAGTTCTCAAGTCATCCCTGCCCAGGCAACAGGCATGTCCGATAATTACAGCCCACAGCCATCCAGGTATGGCTCCTCTTTAATTCCTTCAAGCTGACACCCCCAGACATCACGGAGCAGAGAAAAGCTATCTCTGCTGTACTCTGCCCCAGTGGCTGAACTTCAGAACTGAGAACATAATAAGCAACATTGCTTCAAGCCACTAAGTGGTGATTCGATTTCTTATGCACAAAAGTAACCAGAACAGTACATTTTAGAGGAAATTTTATTATATAAGACTTTCAGTCCACCTCACTGTTGTAAAATAATTCAAGAAATGTCTAAGAATATAAAGACAAAATGAAAAGGCCCCTTCTCACACATACCCTTAAAACACGTTTCTTAGAAAAAGTATCCCTTATTGTAAGCTAGAGACGCATTCTTCCAGGTAGCTTCTGTATTTATATACTTTACATAGAAAAATATACTGACTTTTAAAATAATTTATGGAATGCTTTTTATACTGTTGAAAATATTACTGATTAAACTTAACAACTTTCTTTGGAACTTTTATAGCAATATATACATAATATACATGAAGGTAGGACAATTAAGTTCATGAACTTTCCACCATGTAAGTACACAGTGGAAAGTTCGTGAACTTAATTGTCCAAACTTTCGCGTGTGTGTGTGTGTGTGTGTGTGTGTGCGCGTGTAAATTGATATATAACTTTTTAAATAGCTGAAGGCACAGCTGAAGTATGACTTTCATGGGCTCTATTAAAGTTGGCCTTCTACATTTCCACATTAAAAATAATATTGAACATTATATTTTATGACCATGTCGGTATAAACATAAATATCACCCAGACTGAAAGTTATTATAGAATTATTATTATACTCATTTTTTGTTGTAGTCAAAGAAATGAAAACACCTGTGTGGGCCCTAGGCATGGTGCCTACTGAGCGTAACGTAGAAATGGGTGCTGGCTGACTACAGTCTTATAGATAGTCACAGCTTATTTATTCTTTAGTTGAAGAACTTCTAAGATGCTTCTATTATGTAATCAACTTCCACTACTGAAGTAATGCCATAATTCACATGCTGAACTTTTTCTTCTCTTTGGGTCCAAGCATAAGTACTTTTCTAGACCACAGACCTAGAGTTAGGATTGCTACATTGATGGATATATGCATTTTAATTTTTTTTTTTTTTTTTTATAAATGTCCCCAACTGCTGTCTCAAAAGACTATAGCAATTACAATTTTTTCTTCAATAGTACAGTACAGGGCTATTTTTCTTACACTATAAACAATGTTCGATAGTATCATTGGTGTACATATAAAGTAGTATTTTTACAAAACTTAACAACAACAACAAAAAAAGCACTACAGTAAGTATGTGAATGTGTGTGTGTTTGTCTATGCTTATATGAGTATAAGACAGTATATAGAACAATACACACAGGCTGTTAATATTGGTTACTTGGGCATGATGTTGGATAGAAGGCCAGGACGGAAGAAACAAACAAACAAACAAAAAATCAAGAATTTAAGAGTCTCATGCTCTCCCGACTGACCTAGCCCATTATTTTAAAAAACGAATGTTTTATAACAGAGGGTATAATATATGCTCTTATAAACAAAGATATATATTTTTTCTCTTTATGATATATGTCCAGACCTCTAGTGAGGGAAGAGTCTCATTCTCATCCTTAATCAAGATATGATCACTAAGTCAGAATTGGACACCCAACCTGAAAGCATTCAATTCCTAGGCTGTACAGAAACCTGTGAGATTTAAATTAATGGCTGAGAAACAATAGGACTAGAAGATCTATAACCTCCTGGCACAGAGTAGAAACTAGTGACTGATCCTTGAAGCCTGCAGCACGGCCTAACTCTCTATTCATAAATGTTAAGGAAAAGCAAATAAAGAAAATTGCAAACCATGTATAACATAATTCCATTTCTATTAAAAATAATCTATTATAATTATTTTTTTTTCCATTATGATCTTACCTTTTGTGCTTGGTTTTCCTCCAATACCTGGTCATTTCTCTCTCTCTCTCTCTCTCTCTCTCTCTCTCTCTGTCTCTCTCTCTCTCTCTCTCTTTCTGGAATGGAGAATGTATTTCATGTGTGTCTGTTTAGACCCGAAGGATGATGCACTCAAGGTAGAAATAATTTACTCTGTGCCTCTAAAAGATGTCATTCAGGGCAAATAGCGCTTCTGAAACGTGATTACAAAGCTGTGTAGAGTACGTGAACCTGCTTTCTATTTCCTCACACATCAAAAAGAACGTTTTCAGGTGCTGTGTTTCACATTGGGCTATTGGTATAATGAACAGTCACTAAAAAAATAAATGGACATTGTATAAACTGATAGATGTCCACAAAAGGGAAATAACCAAGAAACAGTAGTTGTGTGTGTATTTTATTATATAAAACAGATTAAATCAAATTAGATTAAGTACTGGACAATGGAGTCTTGAGTTGCAAATTCCCTTGTGTAAGGGCTCAGTCTCCTCTAACCTCACCGTTGATCTGGTCATAGGTGCCTTCATGGAGCTAGGCTCCCCTTCCACTTTTAAGCCTACCCGTCTCATTTTCTTTCCCTGTCTCTCCACCCCTCCTTCCTTTTCCATCCTTCTTCCTCCAGCTGGGAGGGAGCAGAATGTCACCCGATAAGTGAGTTTAAGCAGTCATCCGTAACCAAGGCAGGAACCTGCTGTGGCCCTCGTCTTCCATCGTCATGGCCACTAGGGCTGGTGGCCGTGAGCGTAGCCAGTTTGAAGCCATTAGTGAACTTGGTCATCTTAGATGCTCAAACCAGGCACGGTGAACAAATCAGAGAGTCAAATTCACCTCCTTTTAAAGGATCTTCAGCATGTTTAAGTTTATGTAAACATCTACAGCTAGAAAACAGCTACTCAAAAGGGTTGGAAAATCAGAAACCAAGAGAAGGAGCTACCACCTTGAAAGAGTGTCCATGAGCCCCAGATCGGCTATGGATAGGTGCTACGCAGACGTGAGTGGTTTCCAGTAATATTGTTTTTTATTAAAAAGTCTCCAGATGGCACTTCATGTTTACATTTTGACTGCTTTTTGTTGATATTGGGGTAAGGAAATGGGCTCAGTCTTCCATCTTGTGTTTAGCATCCAATGATGATAATACATCCACGGAGAGTCCCATGGGTTTGGATGGCATTATTTACTAATAAGCTTCAAAATTCTTTCAACATGTGAAGCAAGCACTCTACCACTGAGCTATATAAGAACCATATGATTTCATTCATATGTGGGCTATAAAACTGAAGAACAAATTAACAAACACGAAAAACAAACAAAAACTCATAGACACAGACAACAGTATGGAGGTTACCAGAGGGAAAAGGGAGTCGGGGGGTGAGGTAGAAAAGGGTAAAGGGGGTCAAGTATATGGTGATGGATGAATTGGCTTTGGGTAGTGAACACACAATGCAATATACAGATGATGTATTATAGAATTGTACACTTGAAACCTATACAATTTTATTAACCAATGCCACCCCAATAAATTTGATAAAATTTAAAAATTATTTCAACAATAATAATGAATTCCCAACTAAAGCATGTTCTAGTCTGTATTTCGCATAACTCAGGTTCATTAACTTTCAAATATGTTGTTTTATTCTAACATTTAATATCTCCTATTGGTCTCAAGATCATAGAAAGTCAATAAATATGTATTAAGTGCTTATGAATTTCTTACTGAGAGTCAGGTATTAATTCCATAGTATTACTTTTCAAATGTCGACTTTTTTGTTTCTGTTTTTACTTGTTACATTTTTTCCTCTCTTTTGCTTCTGTTTTTTATTTTTATTTTTATGATTTTGTTTCTATTCTGAATCTAGAAACATCATGGTGGCCATGTCTTATTTTGAAAATGGACTGCAAACATGGGTAAGACTTGTTATGTCCCACAATTCCAGTATAATTGCTAAATATATCTACCTAGAAATATACACTAAGTAAATATGAGGACTAGAAAAATAAATCAGGGGAAGCTATGTATTGCATCCAATTCTCTCATTTACAAGTGAAGAAACTGAGATGCAAAGAGGTTAACTGACTTCCCGAAATCTCTAAGTAGAAAAACCAGTGAAAACACTCAAGTCTTCTGTTCTGTCCAGGACTTTTCAATATAATTTGGAGTTTTCCCAATTATAATCCAGAATTGGATACCAAAGATATATGTGTGTGCGTGCATGACTGTAGTCGTTTAAAAGTCAATTGGCTGGTGCAGCCGTTATGGAAGGCAGTGTGGAGGTTCCTCAAAGAATTACAAATAGAATTGCCATATGACCCAGCAATCCCTCTCCTGGGTATCTACCCAAAAAATCTGAAAACATTTAGAGATAAAGACACGTGTGCTCCAATGTTCATTGCAGCTTTGTTTACGGTGGCCAAGACATGGAAACAACCAAAATGTCCTTCGATAGATGAATGGATAAAGAAGTTGTGGTATATATACACCATGGAATACTATTCGGCAGTAAGAAAAGATGATATAGGAACATTTGTGACAACATGGATGGATCTTGAGAGAGTAATGCTGAGCGAAAAAAGTCAGACAGAAAAAGCAGAGAACCATGTGATTTCACTGATATGTGGTATATAAACCAAAAACAACAAAAGAACAAGACAAACAAATGAGAAATAGAAACTCATAGACACAGACAATAGTTTAGTGGTTGCCAGAGGGTAAGGGGGGCGGGGGGTAGGGGGTGGGAGATGAGGGTAAGGGGGATCAAATATATGGTGATGGAAAGAGAACTGACTCTGGGTGGTGAACACACAATGGGATTTATAGATGATGTAATACAGAATTGTACACCTGAAATCTATGTAATTTTACTAACAATTGTCACCCCAATAAATTTAATAAAATAAAAAAAATAAAAAATAAAAAGTCAATTGGTAAACACTCATTTACCAACCCCAAAATGGTGGTGATGGCAACGTCTATATGTGTCTATACATAGGGTGAATATGTGACCTTGAGACTTTTTGTTTTATGTGCCTATCGTGATTGACCTCAGAGTGACTATGGCTTCCCCTAAAAGCTCTTTTTTACTGATAGGAAATTTTGTCTTTTCTCACAGAGGCAGAGCCACGAGGCTTGAGATTGACAAGTAGCCTCTTTGCAAATGTCACTTCCTAAGAATCAACAGCTCTGCCACATTGTTTCCAATTATGTTTGACAGTGTCCTTGTAAAAATCTGTCCACAACCGATTTCAGCTTGTCACATGTGAATTATACTTTCCTTGCCTGGTCCTTCCACCCTGGCTACAAATATTAGGCCAAAACGAACTACATGGTCACTATGGTGAATTACAGATTTGAGAAAACCCCACCTATGAATGATGCAAATTCACTCTTAGATGAATCAAAGTTATCATGGAGATATTGCTGATTAAATTCATTGGTAGCCAATGATAAGGGCTGTCATTGCATGTGATGGCTCTGAGGACCACAGTTGCAGAAAGTCTGTACTCACACATTAATTTATTCAGCAGTCAGGAGTCACATCTCTGGATGCCGAAGGAAACTGCCGATGTGATATCTGAGCAGCTGTCATCGCACATGGAGAAATCCTAGAGGACGGGAGAAGTGCCAGGAGCTATAAAGGTGAGAAACTGTCCTGAGTTTTTAAGGAGAAGAACATAATTCATATCAGAAATTACAGATTTCAGGCACTGTTGAGAGTAGGCAATTACATCAATGTTGTATTTTAATGCTTAGAATATGCAGTGTCTCTAATATAAGAACTTGACAAATATCCAATAACTTAATTGACTCAGATTGGATGGAGTGGACCTTTTAAGACCAAGTCTTTCCAAACCCCTCCAGTGCATTTTCTGGAGATGAAATAAGTAAATATTTCATTATGGAGTTAACAGAGTGAAATGAGAGCAGAGTATTCTTTTTATTTTATTTGAAGCTGATTCTATAATCTTTTCATCTTAAATAGACAAGACTTCTCGGGTGGAAGGATTCAGTGATCATCTTTAGCTGTGTTCCCTTGAGAATTTTATATGATTTGAATAAAGGCATAACAAACCTATTTAGCAAACTCTGGATGAGTTCAAACACTGTACTGACTAGAATGTAAACTCCAAGAAGGCAGGGAGCTCTTCTGTCCGGTTCACTGTTTCCTTCCCAGCCTGCGTTTGCCTTTCTGATGAACATGCGCAGTGTGACCCTGTTGAATAAGTGCCCCAAGCCCAGAGAAGGGGCCTGTGCAGCAGGGAGCGTCATCAGCGATGCAGGAGCTCTGTCCACTTAGGTGTTTCCCACAGACTCCGAGGCATTGGCTCCCATTAGCCTACTGCTCGGCTGCCCACCTGTTGCCATAACTTCCTTCTGTCTACTGTGTCTAAGTAGGACTTTGTCTCTGGTCGGTGTAAATGCCCGTCCAAGGCTCCACTGGCACTGCTTTGGTCCCCACATGCCATCTCTGTTGATGAACCCCAGGCTGAAGCTGTCAGTCTCAGAGGTCAGAAAGGCAGTGAAGAGGGTCAAGAAGATGTCCCCACAACTGCCAACGTCCATGAAGAAACTGTTGCTATAGGGTTTCCAAATACTGAAGACTGGGAACAGTAACACATGGCTTGGTGCCCCCCAGTGTGGAGGTGACCTCTGGACAGTGGGATGGAATAAGTCGGGGGATAACTTTACTATAAATGTACACATTACGTATCCTATATCACCACTCCTGTTGCAAACATTGCCACCTTTATTGTGGCTTTGCTGTTATATGCCATGCCACTGTGCCTTCACTGTCACTATTTCATGTCCCATTGTTAAGTAGAAAAGATTGAATGCACCATACTTGAGAATGCTTACCTTACTTAGAAAGATCTCCTTGGGACTTTGGCCTTTGGCTGGTAGCTGGGAACTTGATTTCCTACCATTCCCAGAACTGCCTAAACTGTATGTGCAAACCCCGTGTCTTATGCCAAATGCTTGCTTTCCCTTCAGGGGTTGGCAGTTTTGCTACACTGTGAGACAGAGGTGCCTGCATGACCAGCCATTAACAGAAACGTAAAAGTAATGGCCTGTACTGAGCTTCCGTGGTGGAGAGTGTTTCACATGTGTTGTCCTAACTCACTGTTTGAGGAATGAAGTGTGTCCCACGTGACTCCACCATTCGAAGACTCTTGGAAGGCTGTACCTGGTTGCTCTGGACTTTGCCCTGGCTGTCTTTTTCCCTTTGCTCATTTTGCTTTGTATCCTTTTGCTGTAATAAATCATAGTCATGAGTATAATTCTATACCGGTTCCTATGAGTCGCTTAGCAAATCATTGAACCGGGAAGTATTTCTGGGGTCTCCTGACTCTGTTGTCAAGGAAAGGACCACAGTAACCACTACAGAATCTCTGGCCCTCAAAGTCCCTGCCGGTTATCATCAGGCAACTCTCTGTACTTATACGTGCTTTGTAAAAATTTTTATTTTTCCCATTTGAGTTAAAAATCCAGTATGGTCAAATAAGACAATAGGAATATAATAACTACTAGTAGTATAGTAGGTGAATTGTGTTGATCTTAGTTATTTCATTTATTGAACTTCTTTATATATTTAGTCTTCATTTTGGTGGGTCCCTATAATAAGCACTTGGCGTGCCTCTTATCATTACTTTTACCATTACTCCTAACAGCAATTCCGTGAAGCAGGTAAGTTTCCAAACATGAATTTATAGATGGAAAAACTGAGGCACAGGGTGATCCAATAGCTTGTCACAGGATCCACAGCTGAAAAGTAGTAGATGTGAAACTTAAGGAAAGATTTTTGTAACTTCAGTCTTGACACTGAGTATGACATGGGCTCAATATTTCCTACCTTTAGATTTTTCCCTCCATTGAGACCCTTACTTACTTGCCTTGAACCAATCACTCTACTCCTTGTGGACCCTTGTTTTAGAATGACTTTCTCCTTCCTCTTCCTCTTCCTCTTCCTCTTCTTCTTCTTCTTTCTTCTTTCTTCTTTCTTTCTTCTTTCTTCTTTCTTCTTTCTTCTTCTTCTTCACAAAAACACTCCTGAGTCTGTCACTGACACAAAGCACATATGATGTGCTGACCCATCAGCAGTTCTCCCAAAATCTGAGACATTTCTGAGTCATGGAGGAAAAGGAGGAACAAAACTAAATCTTTACAAAATTGTTTGAACCTCAAGTGGAGTTCACTGTATTCTCAGCTTGGTGTTGCCCAAGTCCTTGAGAGCAGGGATTCGATTCTAAATCTGCTTGCACATTAACTACACGCACCATTGCTAGATCATACTAGATCTTTAGCTTTTATAGTGTGGTTAGTGGATAAACAGTTGAGTGCTGGGCGATAGAACTTGTTTGCAGATGGAATGCTGTCCAGGAAGTTCAGAGTTGGAGGCAAACACGATCCAGAGGTTTGGGCAAATAAGTAGAAGTGTATCCACATTGTACCTACAACTGAAAGACGTTATGAATTTGTAAAATAGACATGACTCAAAACCACACCGTGGACAACAATATTGTAATGACTGTGTATGGTGTCAGGCGGCTACTAGACTTATGGGGGGATTACCTCGTCAGTTATATAAATGACTGCTCGTTGGGCTGTGCACCTGAAACTCACAGAATATTGACTGTCAACTGTAATTGAACAAAACACACTGAGGAAAAAACTTGCATTTTCAACAATAGGAACAGTGGCTGAGTGCATCCATAAAGCTATGCATATGCACACATGTGTATGTGTTTTTAACGGATACACGGACCATATTTTTATATTATTTTACTATATAGTGTTTTTAAGTATTTTCACCAATATGTATATAAATAAATATACTGAGCTAGATTGATATGTTATAAAACATAAATGTATTCATGTTTTTTCAAGTGAAGACACGTAGAATTACAAAAGTGTGTTTTTTTAAATTAAGACTGTGTGTGTGTGTGTGTGTTATGTACATGTATGTATTTATCTGGAAGCTATATTAAACTGTGACTATTTTTAGAGTGGATTCATGTAGGGCTTTTATTTTCTAATCTGCTTATTTTCTATTTGTTTGCAAGGAACTGGATTGTGAAATAAAGAAAAACAAACACACCAAAATGATAATATCATGGCTGCCATGACAGAACCAATAATTCCACTGTGATGACTGGAGGAAGGTAAATGCTGTCCTTTTATTAATGGAAGCAAAGGTCTTCTCTAGGTCTTAAGGGATGAGGTAAAACTCAAACTTCTAAGCCTGATTCCAAAGGCCCCTCAATCTGTTCTCAATATAGCATTTTGACCTGAAATCCCACATCTCTCACAAATTCCATTCTATAAAACTGTTTTGTTGATATCCTGAGAATGCCCTTTGCAGTGTCCTGTTTCGCACAAATACCCTCATATCAAATTTTATTACCTGGAATGAATGTCTTTTCCTCCACACCTTTTGTAGTCTTGTGTTCTATCGTTATTTGAATTCTCCCCCTTAAAAGCCATGGCTTTCCATGACTCGGTGTTGAGTTCCTCTTCAGCTTGTTGAAGCTAAAGAGATTTTATTGAACTCACAGTGTTCACTAGCATCGTAGCATGATGAAATGTTTTAAGTCAAATGCTAAGAGTAAAAATTCCCCAAAGTTTTTATATCTTAGACCTGCGCCACTTCAAAATCCCACACTTGCATACCCAAAGACATGACTGCAACATCAACACACTGCGACAGATAATAAGGAACATTAGAAAGAGAGAGAGAGGTAGAGCTTTGTATTCTTTTACTTTGGGGATCCATTTGTTTCTACTACTATTAAAAAAAAAAAATACAACTATTGGAGACTATTAACATATGGTCATTTATAGCTTCTTCTAATTGGCCAGATGGAATTCCCCAGAGAAAGCCAACTTTTCTGTCTCCTTAGCTGCCCAGTCTGTAGTCTAGATGAAAGATTACAGATTGGAGCACCAAGATAGGATGACTTGGCTCAGGGTTTAGAGCTCAGCACCTCTGTTTACTGCCTGTGTGACTCTGGGCAAATTAACTAACTTCTCTGAACCTCAGTTTTCTCGTTATAAAGTAGGAGTGATAATGTCACTGTCTGTGTAGAGTTATGAAACTGTATCATCCAGTGTGTGCAAAGGTGCTGTCAGTGACAAATCCAGGTCCTTTACCATTTCCAGAAGTGACTATCTCACTTCCAACTACCAGAATCTTCTATTCCTCCCCCAATTGATTCATTGGCTACTGAGCCTTTTCTGCCTGAAAACGGATAGGTTGTATGATTTCTTCCTCAACGGCAAGACTTAACTGTGACTGGCGTTTAAATGCCCCCCCTCTCTCTCCCTGGAGTAGGACACCTCCAACATTCATGTTTCATTCTGTCTTCCAGGTTCCCCAGGGAAATTAGGTCCAAGGGGGCAATTTGGTGGCAAAATATCTTTCATGGGGTTTTTCTCTTTCTTGTTTCAATTTTTCATTTTCATACCATACATTTCCTAGGATCATCTCACAATTACACCACTTACACTCAAATCGTAGGGGAACCCAAACTAGAGGGCATGCATTATTGACGGAACGCTTGTGTTCCTCCCAAATTTATGTTTAAATCCTAGCGCCCAGTGGGATGGTATTAGAAGGCAGGCCTGTGGTAGGTGATTAGGTCATGAAGGGAAGCCCTCATGAATGTGATCAGTGCCCTCCTAAAAGGGACCCCAGAGAGCTTTCTCACCCCCTTTCCCACAATGTGAGGATACCCATGAGAAGATGGTCAGTTATGAACCAGAAAGGGGCCCTCACCAGACACGCAATCTGCCGGCACCTTGATCTTGGATTTCCGAGCCTCCAGAATTGTAAGAAATACATTTCTGTTGTTTCAGCCACCTGGTTTATACTTTGTTACAGCAGTCTGAACTAAGACAGTATGGAATATAGTAAGCATGTAGCTAGCAAATGTTAACTTGTAATATTACTGCTTCTACACGATTTATATTAATAATTCATAGTGTATTTTTCACTATGACTCAGCATCCATACCTCAAAAGAAGGTAAGTCTGGAAGTTTAATAAGAGTTCCGTAGAAAATGGAAAAAAGGCAAAAGCTTACATTTCTAATTAATTATGACATAATTATCAATGAAATCGTCAAAACGACCCTGAGGTAAAGTGGAAGGGGACTGGAAAGTTACACAGAGGAAAGAAATGCCTGTGGAACATTTTATAGACCAAATTAGTTTGTCCTCATAAATGTTTCCAGTAGTTCTCAGTTCTGAGCCCTATCTGTGCACCCTACATTTGAAGCAAACCCAACTGAACCCATCCACTGAATGTGTGCTCTGGCATAATGTCTCCCATATGGCTTTCTCCCTCGAAACGCCATGTACTTGGTATATATCATGCAATACCCACTTACATACCATTTTGTTCTTCATTCATAAATATATTATTCGATCAAATGGCACTCGGCAGTCTTCAGAGTGAATTATAATCATATATAAATTCACGACTTGCTAAGTTCCTTCACATCCCGTTACATTCTCCTAACAATGTTACAAATGTTAAAAGGAATTACCAGTGTCTATTACTAGCCTTGCAAGACACACTGAAGAACCTGCGATTTAGAGAAAATAAAGTGTTTACTCAAGCACATGTCCAGACAGTACCAGTTCAGAGTTATTGGACTTGGTGCCGTGTTTTTTAAATTATCTCGCACGTTTTAGAAGACAGACTTAAATGTTCCAGGTGGCGAATCGATACTGGTTGAACAGCAGATCTGAAGGTATCTGAAATGTTTAAACACACATAGTTTGAATTCATTTTAACCCCTATGATCTTGATCCCCAGATTCAGGTTAGGAACACCTCTCAGATCTTTCCATAGCCCAGCACAGTTTCAGGATCAGAGCGTCCACAAAGCGCCGTTTTGTTTTAATTTTTGTTTTTTGTTTTTTTTCCCCTTGACTGTTACTGTGTGGTTATGTACTTCCAGACCGACCCTACGTGCAGTAAGGGCAGCGGCCGTAGGTAGTCTGTGCCTGAGGGCCTCAGCTGTCGAGAGCGCTGCCTGGTACTGGAGTAGGGGCTCTCTAAATAGTTGTTGAATGAAACAGAGGTTAACCATCCTGGAGAGGGCCTTGCTGTGTTTCTTGTCAAGGAGCACCGATTTATGACTGTGTTTTTAGAAACAATTCTTAGCTTTCTGGCAGCTCTCTGTAAACCAATTGAGGTTAAGTCTCAGGGAATTGGTTTCTGAGGCAAAAAATTATTCCCAGTCCTGGAGAGGTCAACGAGACTACATACTGGTGTAGGAAAGGGCTGTGACCCGGGCATCAATGTGAATTCCCACATTGCTTGTCTGAATTGTGACACTGAACAAGTTATAAAATCCATCTTCTGTAAAATGGAAAGAATGTTAATTTTTATGAACATTGGGATTAGGAAAGAAAAGTATATGAAGTGACTTTGCATTACAAGCATTTACTAACTGGGGCAGTCATTCATTCTCTTATCTTGGTGTCTTAACGTTCCCTGTTCAATTTTTCTTCGCAAGAGTCAGACAGTGACATGTCTATGAATGTATTTGTCTGTCTCCCTCCCAGCCTAAATGGAAGGTCTAAGAAGAGCAGAGACTATTGCAAACTCTGTCGGTAGGCACTGCTATATTCCCACTTAGAACAGTTTCTGGAATAGAGTAGATGGTCAATTACAACATGGTAAATAAATGTCCCTATTTTTATAAGCCGATGGCTCTTTGGGCATACTTACTCTAAAGCAACACACATGGCGACAATATTATGTTTCATCGAGCCAGGGTCAGACCTTATGCCATGAACAGTTCAGGGAATTTCAGGATTTGGCGGGGGTGGGTGGGGGGGGATGAATGTGCATCAAAATGACTCGTCTTCTGATTAACTTCAAAGTGCAAAGCCAATTAACAGCACACCATGAAACAAAACCAGGTCTCTAAATTTCTATTCCCATTACTCTGACAACCAAACTTTAGTCAGTAACGGTAGATTGAAAAAACAGTGTCTGTGTCAACCACTAGCATTTCATGTCCTCTGGGAATCTTCGGGATAAAGCTCTCAGGGTGACTTCCTCCTTCACTCTTCCTGTACTTTCTCTCCTTTGCCTTCATCAGTATTTGGGTTGTTTATTTTTATCCCTTTGCAGATCTCCTGGCTTTTTCAATGCTATTTTAAACGATGAGTTTTCATTTTGACACAAAGAATCTTTGCTTCAGTTGAACAGAATGATCTTGATAAACACCCACTCAGCAAAAGTAATAGCTTATTACAGCATGCCTGAAACAAATACTCAAAATCTTGCATGCCCCACGTAGAAACACAAATTAAGTTATTTATGATCATGTTTATGTGGCTCAGGCATAAACAGTAAACAGAAAGAAACTAACTGCTCACTGTGACCATGGCCAACTTGGAGAGACACATCTCTGTGATTTGAAAATCAGAATGTTTATTTTTAGAAGATAGCCGAAAAGTGTGTTCTCTTCCACTAAAAGAATTTCCATCCTAAAAGCACCATTCACTTATAAATATTCTATATTTTCTCTTTTAAAGTTGCCAGACATTTTTTTTTTCTTTTACAACATGTAGATCTCATTTCCATGAGAAAAAGGCAGCTGTGTTCCTAATATAGAGCTGAGAAATAACTGCTTTAAACGTGGGCCCTGACACATTAATTCAAACTTTTCCTGTCTTCAGTTGTTAGACAATCAGCGAAAAGACTTTGGAAAATGTAAGGAGTACTAAAAATATACTTTTCACCTAAGCTTACTATTTTCTTAAAAATAATAAAAAAAAAGAAAAAAGAAAAAGAAAAGCAAAACAGTGAAGCAGTTGTCTTTACTTGTACTTTTTCCCCCCATTATTTTTCTTCCCGTTTGTATTCCTCCAATAGAACCTTCACACCAGTGAGGGTTTCATCCTGTTTCCCAGTGTTGAATAGGACCATCTTAACCAAGAACGCTTGGAGAATTGAATTTCAGAAGTTACACTTATTAAGGATTAAAACAGGACATTCCAATTAAAATGAAGACTTTTCGAAGAGATCATCAATATTCCCCCAGTGATCCAGTTTTTGCTGCTTTTATTTCTCTTCTATTCTGCATATTTTATGGATGCTTTAAAGTAGTAGCTCAAATTAATACATCTCTGCACCCGTGCTTGGCAGTGTTAACAGTAAATTCATTCTTTAACAGTAAATAATTATGGAATATTAAAAATGACACTTACACAACTTTGACTAAAACTCAACTTTACAAAATGGAAAATTGAAGTTTCGAGAGAGAAAATGCATTTTCATATGGTACCTCCATTTATTGAAATTTTGGAATTCTGATAATATTGAGGGTGATGATGATATATTATGCCCATAAGGGTACAATCCAAGATAACCAATGAAGGATACTCAAGTCAATTATTCTGTTGATTGGTCTACTTACCCATCTAGGATCTGCTTAATGGGCAGTGCATATCTAGAGAACGATGCAGAGGGTCAATTATTTTACTGCCATTGTTAGTAGTTATTCAAAGATTATTATTAGAAACCCAGATATTTCTAAGTCGTTTTCCAGAATTAGTTCTTGAACTTAATATATAATAATCAGAAGCTGATGCATTCAAATAGTGAAAACAAATTGCCCGAAACTGCACAGTAAGTTTATAGCAGAACGAGAGCCCCCAAAGCACCTAATACTGCAGGAGCAGCACTAGATTGACTACTTGATCCCTTTTGAGGGTCAAAACTGTCTGGCCACTTGTGTCCCCACATTTCTTAGAAAAAAAAAATACAGAGTTAATTCTGATTTCACCACTTTTTCCATTTTCCATTAATGTCCTCTTCCTGTTCCAGGATTTAATCCAGAATCCTCATTTCATTTAGTTATATTTCTCAGCTTTCTCTGCCTGTGACACTTCCTTAGTTTTTCTTTGCCTTCTGTGCCCTTGAGATGTTTTGAAGAATACTGGCCAGTTATTTTGTTAAATCCCCCCTCAGTGTGGCTCTGCCTGAACTTTTCTCATGATTACATTGAAGATACACGTTATTAGAATGATACCACAGAGATGACGTGTTTTTCTCAGGAAAGACTGGTTTTCAAACATTAAATAGTAATATATATATATATATATATATATATATATATATATATATATATATATATATATGTGTGTATAGACAATATCTTTAGCAATTTTATCACTGTGTTGTTTCTTGCAGCCACCATTTAAAGGTTTCAGGTGTATTATGTTTTTTCTTCTCAAAGTAACTTCATACATTATCCCTTCCAGTTATTTGAAAAGATTAGTTTCAATTACACACGAGGAAATTGAAACCCAAGAAGATGGTATGGCTCAGAGTCATGCAACTAATGAGCAGCATTACGCCTTACATTTTTGTCTTCAGAACTTTAGCTTACAGTTTTCCCAACAAAGCTCGCCATGAACACTTAGGGGTCTCATGACCTCAGGGTGTCCTGGAAAGATTCTTTGAACTTCCCATTTCCTTTCTTTTCCAGTCACAAGGCTCTAATGAGACATGTCACTTCCAGTGCCATATGTAAGATTCATGAAGAATGTTTCATCAGCATACTGGACTCCCGTCTCTTCTCCTTCTCTACCTCTGGTGTAAAGCCATCTCTGCATGGCCAAAAGGGACATGAGAGCTCCGTACTTCCTCTAATTGGAGGGAGATATGCCACCACTCAGAGTTGAGGATTCTTGGTGTGCTTTCGAAATAAACCTGACTCCTGAATAATAATTTGGCTCTGCAAAACCCATTGCCTTGGAACCCTGCGGAGGCGCTGCCTCAAAACAGAAAAAATCAAATTTTTCTCTGAATGGAGTCTTAATAACAGTTGGAAACTTCAGCCTCCTGCCTATAATTTATTTACAAAGAATCTTTTTGAAGGGAACTATCTTGGAGAATTCTGTGTGTCTTTGATGTTTGCAAAAGTAACCTTGTAAAGACAGAGGATGATAGATAGCAAAGTAGTTACTATACCTATAGATAGAAAAGAAGACCCATTAAAACAAGAAGTCTTGTGTCCAGTACCTCGTAAGTGAGCTTTCGATTTACATTGTTTCCTATGACCACACCTCCATCTTGACCCTAGTGACTCTTTTCATCATTTATGGCCAATGTCTTAGCTTAATTCTACCATAAGCATCTTTAGACAATGTATTTAGTGAAAGTCAATTTTTTTGGAGGGAATTTGGGAGCCAGGATGTGATACACAGAAGGGTACACAACTATAAAAGGGTGTGTTATGGACTGAATTGATTACCCCTCAAAACTTCATACGTCAAAGCCCTTACTCCAATGTGACTATATTTGAAGATGGGACCTCTCAGGATATAGCTAAGGTTAAATGAGGTCATAAGGGTGGGGGTATAAGGAGTCCTTATAAGAAGAGGAGGAGACACCAGAGCGCGCGCGCTCTCTCTCTCTCTCTCTCTCTCTCTCTCTCTCTCTCTCTCTCTCTCTCTCTCTCTCTCTCTCCCTACCCCCCCACCCCATTTGAGGACACAGTGAGATGGTCATCTGCAAGCTGGAGGACAGCCCTCACCAGAAACCAACGCTGATGGCATTTCCATCTTAGTGTTCTTGCCTCCAGAATTGTGAGAAAGTGTCTATTGTCTAAGCCGCCCCACCAATGGTGTCTGGTGATGGCAGCCTGAGCTGACTGTCAAAGGGTCACCATTAAGCCAGCTATCACGGTGGGCAGCTGAAGTGTCATTGTGCTGGGAGACTGAGAATTGGTACACCTAAGACTTATCTCTCCCCAAGGGGTGAAGAGGCTGAGATTTCCACACATCAATGCATAGCAGACATTGGCTGATGACTGCTCCTGGGTTATTAATCTCCAGAGTTACATCTAGATATAGAATGGCTTCCTGCAATTTAAGGGGGGAAAAAAAAGATACCTCAGAAACACATGCAGATACTGACAGAAGTGAGTATGACCAGACTGAAAGGAACAGTGAAAGCAAGCAGGACAAATTCAATTCTAGAAACGGTCTTGCTTCTTAACCTTCCCTACAAGGAAACTGATGCCAAAATCTGTACTGTGTGTATGCATGTGTGTGTAGTTGATATATGTGATAGATTCCCACACTGTATAAGATTAGCGGTAAACACGAGGTCCTGTTAACAGTAATAGGCCTGATGGGCGACCTATCAGGTCCACCTGCCTACATTTTCTCTGGCTCAAGCGACATCATCTCCCATCATGGCAAATCCACAGAGTGGTTCACGGATGCCCACAAGAGCATCTGTCAGTATGACAGAGAATCAATCAATCATGCCCTTCTCTTCCAGATTTGGTCCCATTGGTGAGAGTTTTGACTGAGGTCTGATGCCTTGGAAGCTGTTTATAACATAATCACTCCAAGGCAGCTTCAGAAGCTGTCCAAGGAATTCGCTCTTGTTCACATCAACATCCACTTACCCATCTGCATCTCACTTCCTTCCCTGAACCCTTTCACCTAAACACATCAAGTGTTTGTCACTAGGACATGCTTAGGTGTTCTATTCTTCAATCACACTGAAGTTATAACAGTACATTACAGCAAAAGCCAGCCCTTAATACAAACTTTGCAAATCAAATACAGAACTCTTTAAAGTAAAACCACATTTCTTTTTTTTTAAGTTTTAAACTCACTCTTTTAGAGCTTAGCTGTAGATCGTAATAAAAATCAACATAATATAATACATAAAATAAGAAGTATCGTATTATAAGAAATATGATATGTGGGTATTATAAAAGTTTCCTCTCATAATGGTAACAAAAAGCTTTGTAAAGTCTATGTAAATAAATCTTTAAATGTCACCAAAGGACAGAAATATATCTCAGTAGAATGGAAAGGTAAACTATGTTTTTTTAAAATATAAAGACACATCCTTAATATGTCAATTCTCATTTAAAAATTATGTATTTTTGTGCCCTGATAAAAATACTACAAAGATTTTACTATAAATTAAATAAAGATATTCTTAAGTTCAAGTGGAAAATCAAACATTTATGAATAGTCAGAAAAAATGTTTGAAAAGAAAACTAATGAGGGAGTATCTGGTGATTACACTTGATCATAAAATCATAGAAATATATAATGTATTACTGTCACATGAATAGACAGAAATCAGTGAAATGGTAGAAAAAGTCTAGGAACAGACCTAATACTTATGAAAATTTAGTATGTAAAAATGGTGCCATTTCTAATCAGTGGAGAAAAGATAAGTTATTTAAAAATTGTTGTTGAGAGACCTTCGTAGCCATCTAAAAAAGTTTTTACATTAGATTTTTCACCTCGTATGTCACGCAAATATTTAAATTAGGAAAAATAAACACACATTCTAAAAAGCATTGGATTAAAAAGTATTTGAAGTGGAAAAAAACTCTGATGTAAATCTTAAAACTTTTAAAAGAAAATAATGTAAATACAACTGTAAATAAACTAAAACAGAAAATGCTGCCTCACTAAAAACTCCAAATCGTAAAATGTTAAAAGTCAAACAACAAGCTGAGAAAGTACAATTACTTGTGCATAGTTAGTTTAATCACAGGCCAATTTCTTTAATTTAATATGTAATGAGCACTCAGAAAGAATAAGAGCAAATCCAACACCCAGTAGACAAAAATGGGCCAAAACTATGAATAGCGCACAGAAAAGGACAAGTGGTCTTTAAAAAACATGAAAACATGTTCAACCTCAATTATAAGGAGAACAGTGTGAGATGGAATTTTTATGATCGGCTTGGCAATGTTAGCATGCTTGATAATGATGTGTGTGCAGAAAGACTTGTATTGTTGATGGCATGGCAAACTGTGAAAATCATGCTAGAACACACAACAAAATCTTAAGTGGCCATACTTTTAGGCTGAACAATGATATTCCAGGAACATATTCGATAGATATCTACACACATGTAAGAGGAACAAGTTAGAGGAAGAAACTGTGTCTGATAACTGTTTTTCAATTGGGAGCAATTTAAATAAAGTATAGCACAAGCGTGTGATGCAATAGGATGCAGCTGTAAAAGAAGGTATTTTTTTATTTTAAAGTTTAGATAAGAATAGTCTCATAATGTCCTTCCTCAAGTGAGAAAAGCAAAGAATGGAGAGAATAAGAATGCTGCCATTTGTGGAAAAAACACATAATCATATATTTACTTGTAGGTACCTCATAAGTGCTATTGAATAGTTTAGTCCTAAAGAGATTTGAAAGATTATAGTTATTATTATTAATTCATTATGTAGTAAATATTCGCTTCAATGCACACACATTTCCTCTCTCATTGTATTTAATATCTTCCTGCATCTTTAACCTTCTGTTTAATATCTTTTTTACTTTACCTAAAGGAAACCCTTCAGTATTTCGTTCAGTTTAGGTCTGGTGGCCACAAATTATTTGTGTCTGTTTGCTTGAAAATATGTTTATCTCATCTTTATTTATTTATTAAAAAATATTTTCCCTGGATGTGGATTTCCAGATTAGTGGTTACATATTTCCAGCAACTTATATATAACTTTTCATTGTTTTCTGCTTTCTTTGAGTCTAAGAGAAGTCAGTTGTCAGTCTAACTTTTGTTCCTTTCAAGGTGCTACCTAAACATGACTTTTATTTTTTCTACTTTGTTAGGTTGGTTATTTTCTAGCTGCCTTTAATTTTTTTTTTTTTTTTGTCTTTGTTTTTCAGCACTTTCATTATGATATACTTAAGCGGGGATTTTGTTTTTTTTGTTGTATTTGTCTTTTTTGAATATCTTACTCAGATATTTTGCTACTGCCTCATGAGTCTGAGCTATTTGATGTGCTTCATCAATTTCAGAGAATTCAAAGCATGAACTCTTTTTTTTAATTGAGATATAATTGATATAACTAGCATATAACATTATGTTAGTTTCAGGTGTACAACATAATGATTCCATATTTGTATATATTGAGAAATGATCACCACAGGATGTCTAGTTAACATCTATCACCGTACATAGCTATCCTTTTTTTTTTCTTGTGATGAGAAGTTTTAAGATCTACTCTCTTACAATAGCTAAGACATGGAAGCAATCTAATTGTCCACAGTGGGATCAATAGATACAAAAAATGTATATATACCGGGGTGCCAAAAAATGTATACGCATTTTAAGAGATGGTCAACATTACTCAAGCAGTAGGTTGCCGTAATCAGAAGTGTCTGGATGCTGATGGGAACCACTTTGAGCACCTCTTGTACTTGCAGAAGTCAAACGTGACTTGTATTCATCTTTTGTTATTGGTACATATTGAGTATTACAATTTTAATAGATTTTTTTCCTTTCTTAAAATGTGTATACATTTTTTTGCCACCCTCTACACACACACACACACACACACACACACACACAGAATGGGATATTATCCACCATATGAAAAAGAAATCTTGCAATTTGTAACTATATGGATGGTCTTTGAGGGCACTGACTAAGTGAAATAAGTCTGAAGTAGAGAGAAACGTACCATAAAATCTCACTTGTATGTGGAGTTTAAACTCTTCCTCCCCAAACCACCATCACAACAAAAACAACAGAGCTCATAGATACAGAAAACAGAAGAGCAGTTTCCAGAGGCAGGGGGTGGAGGTGGGTGGGTGAAGGTGGTCAAAAGGTATAAACTTTCAATTATAAATTCTTTAAATATTATTTCTCCCCATTATCTCTTCACCCTCCTCTGGGACATCATATCATATATTTTAGAAATTTACCCCATATTCTATATATCTTTTATATTTTTTATATTTTATTTTTTGTCTTTCCAGTGTAGTCTAGATATTTTCTTCTGACTTAGCGTCCACCCTCGGCTTTATATTCAACCTTCAACTATGTCCAATTTGTGTCTAATCATTGTCTCATCTGTTATGGAATCAATCCTTTGAGTTTGTGATGTAAATTATCAGACTATCCTGTGGGTCTGTATGGTCATTAGATTTTCTTGATTTTCCATGTTTTTTTCTTGTCTCCTCATGAGACATGATTCTTTTCAAAAGCTAAACATGATTTACACTTACATGAGAAAATAAGTTGAAGCCCGCCATGTGGCTATCTTCCTCCAGAGAAGGCTTGTCTTTCTTATGGCAGATGACTCCACGCATGAGAAATACAGTCTTAACTTATCTAATTTAGAGATGATTGTAATTCACAGTTGGGCTCCATTCCCTGTGTGAGCTGGTCTATATTTCACCATTAGTTCCCAGGTAGAGCCTTTCTGGGTCCAAAACCACAGCTCAGAGTATCTAGCAGGGCCCCTTCTCCTTAGTGGACCCACGCGTGTCCTGCCTCCCCTGCAGCTCTAAGAGGCTTTCACAATATCTGCTTGACTCCTGGGTATTTCAGCTGCTTTTTCTGGAATTCAACTGTTGTCATTAGGGAAAAAGGACATAAAAGCCAGTTTTACTTTTAGGTCTCCTTTTTCTTCTGGATAGATAGTGGCTTCATAAATATTCACTTCTGGGTTTCCTGTCTAATTCTCTCAAGCAGATTGTTAAAACTATTATCATCCAATCTTTCTTGGTTTTTCACACTGTCAGCGTGGGTTCAAATCATGTTTGATCCAATTACAGGAAGTTGATGTTTTTCACGTATTTGTAAAATTGATGGTGATGAGTATTAAAACATTCATAACTTTTTATCTTCTTTTATAAATTATTAAAAGTGACATAACTATTTTATTTGATGTGTAGATATTTACAGTTTATCACACATTATATCCTTTGTAATTCTCTGAAATTTTGATGAAAACTATTTAGAATAGCATTTGAATTACCAACTATACCCTCATGGAAATTGTAATTCAGCTTTGAATCAAGAAAGTGATAATTATAATATCATTGATATGTCTGTTTTCATTTGAAAGGGAAGTGGGATATCAGAAGTTCCAAGAACATTCAAGTTCAGATCCATTGTGTAAAGAAAACCAGATATACATTGGAAGAGATACCAATGTCTTTTTAATATTTAATGTACTTTACAGTGTTGGAAATACTGAGTGGTTATGTGTGAAGGAATCTGCAAATAAAGAGAGTTCAGATGTGGTTACCTCATTTTCCTTATTGTTGATATTCTTATTTTTCAATAAGGAAAACATTGTCTTTTGTTGTTCTTTTGTTTGAGAAAGAAGACTTGAGTCATAGTACAGAGTAAATAGTAGAAAGAAAGGTATTTTATGTTTGAAAATAAGTTGGAAAGTTATCACAGCAGCAGGAGCAAGAAGTGATTTGATTATATGGTGATGGAAGGAGAACTGACTCTGGGTGGTGAATACACAATGCAATATATAGATGACGTATTATAGAAATCTACACTTGAAACCTATGTAATTTTACTAACCAATGTAATCCCAACACATTTAATAAACAATGGAAATGAGTAAAACAAATAAACAAACAAACAAACAAAAACTTCCCATTGGGTTTTAACAGTTTACTATCTAAACCTGGTTGGTATGCTGCAAGGATATATTTCAAAATGCTTGAATCTCCATCCATGAACCATGGCAAATTTTTTTTTTAAATTTGATAAAGAATTAGCATGTCCTTTGCCACCCGATTTACATAGAGATTTTGTCTAAAGCATCTTGAAATGGAGAAATGGCTTGAATTTTTAATTTAGTATTTCACTATCCCATCTATATTTTCAGCTTTAAAAAAACAGATTTCTTTCATTGTTATAAAATGTGTCTTGGCACTGTCAGGGACTGCATGGCTTCTTGCTACTTACTACTGTTTAGAATAAAATAAATAATGGACGCTTAAAGCTGATTTTTAACTTAAAATATAAATTGAACTTCTAATGTATGTTCTCACAGGAATAGGGAGAAAACAAGTTGCTCTCAGCCTAGAATGTGTGAAACATTTCCAGGAATAAATACATTCAGTAAAGAGCTCATGGAAGTGGATTAAGAAAAAAAAGATCAAATCAGAAAATTTCCTAAAATGCCCATAGTTTGGAAAATGCAGTTAAACAATTGGGTGAATTATCCATAGAGTGACAAATATCAGCCATTGCTGTTTCCAGGGAAAGGTCTATTGCTAAAGCGAGTTTTGAAAGGTGCAGAAAATATGACTTCACTTCAAGGAGACCTGAGCAGTAAGCTTCAAGAAAAGAAGTTTTGTCTGGGAAGGCCTTGAGTGATTAACCCATCCGTGTTTCTATCGTATCTAACTACTGCAAAAAAAAATTACCTGCTTTTGTATTTTAATATCTCAAATAAAATGCTATAAAGACCCAGTGATTCCCTGGCTGTCCAGCACTTCTTCTAACCACAGTCAAAATGAAAGAAGCATTTACTGAATACCTATCATTTGTACCAAGTTCTGTGTTGAGCTATGGTGGGACAGGTTGACAACTATCAGAGTTGACACTCTTTGTATCTAGTAAGAGGGGTGGATAAATATAGTTTCATCAGTGCTGTCATGGAAATTTGTAAAAGTGGCAAACTATCTGAGGTGGTCAAAAAAGACCTCCAGGAAATAATTTTATTGAGCTGGGTCTTGTATAAAAATAGCAATAATCAATAGTCATCAGTGATTGAGCATTTCTACTGGGGGTTAAACATACTGCCTCATTCAATGTCTTCCAATCACCTTTATTATCTCTACCTTACAGACAAGGAAATGGGGGTACAGAAAGGATCAATAAGTCACCTAAGGTGACAGGGTAGTGAATATTGGGGATGTTTTGTCTCCAAAATTATGTTATTGCTGTATTAATCATGAGTTAAACTTGGCAAGATAGATTGTATTAGAGGGAGCAGCTCCTGCAGTCCTCTGAATTCTCTCCCAAGGTGAATTCACATAAGGTCAGCCTTTTTCAGATTTGGAGTTCAATTGGCCTATGGGTGAAAGTGATTTTATTGGCCTAGGTCATTAATGAAGTGCTTTAATGTCCAAAGAGCAGGATGACCTTCTTTAGAGAGGTCTGTGTGGAGGAACTGAGGATGATATCCAGCCAATGGTTAATGGATAATTTCAACTTTCAGTCCAACTGCCCATGAGGAACTCAGAGTCTCAATATTACAACCTATGAGGAAATTAATGCAACCCAGCATCATGTAACTTTAGAAGCAGATCTTTTTCTAGTTAAGCCTTCAGAGAAACCCGAGTCCTGAGCACCATCTTAATTGCAGTCTTGTGAGATGACCTTAAGCAGAAGACCCGGCTAAACCATGCCCATTCTCTTGACCTGCAGAAGCTGTGAGATAATAAACCTGTTGTTTAAAGGAACTAAGTTTGTGTTGATTTGTTACACAGCAACACACAACTAGTACATTGCCTATGCAGTATCTGAGACCATTTGTATGAGTAGGTTCTTCTCTGGATACAATGCTCGGGGTATACAGCCACAGAAATAGAGCATTCCTAAAAAAAAGAAAGGAAAGAGAGAGAGAGAGAAACAGAGCCTTCCTTCCTCTTGTCTGTTCCAAGCTAGTAGGCTTGGAACTTCCAAGAAGGAAGTCCCAAGCTAGTAGGCTAGATTCTGGCTACCTCTTCACAAGCTACCAAGATGGCAAATTTTTACCTATTTTTCTGGGACCTCTAAATATTTACTTCAAATTTGCCAAACTCTGTACCACTCAAGACATCCTGAGTAATCCTGGTTCAAAAATAGTTTGATATAGTAGGAAGTGTGTGTGCTTTGGACCAAATATGTCAACATTTGAATCTTCTCTCTATCATTTATATTCTGATTCTCAATTTGTTCATTTGACAAATGAGTATAGGAACATAGGCTATTATTGAATTGCAATAATATATGTTTATCTAGTTATAGAATAATATGCATTCCTCTTGCCATGTGCTGGCTTCTCAATTGATATTAGCTATCAGTAGTTTTATACCTATTGTTGCATGTCCTTTAAGATTGCATTTCAATTGATTTCCTATACTCTTCGCATATCTCATTTCTGCCTTCCTAGCTGAAATATCTGCCAGAAATGATTACTGGGTAATTTATTCCCCAACTTTTTTGAACATTCACTGGATGCCAGAATTTATATGTGAGTTCTGACAATTAAGTTCGCGAAATTGTTGCAGCAGTGTCGCTAGCCTTTTTTTTATATCAAAGGGTTTATTCGTTATGAATTTGTACCAACTGGACAAACAGTTAACCAAGTTTACGATTTGGAAGTGCTGAAAAGGCTACATGAAAAAGTTAGAGGACCTGAACTTTTCGCCAACAATTCATGGCTCTGCATCACGACAGTGCACCAGCTCACATGGTTCTGTCTGTGAGGGAGTTTTTAGTCATTTAACAAATAACTGTATTGGAACACCCTCCTTACTCACCTGATCTGGCCCCCAATAACTTCTTTCTTTACCCAAAGATAAAGGAAATATTGAAAGGAAGACATTTTGATGACATTCAGGATATCAAGGGTAATATGATGACAGTTCTGATGGCCATTTCAGAAAAAGAGTTCTAAAACTGCTTTGAAGGGTGGACTAGGTGCTGGTGTCAGTGCATAGCTTCCCAAGGGGAAGACTTCATAGGTGACTGTAGTGATATTCAGCAATGACATATGTAGCACTTTTTCTAGGATGAATTTGCAACTTCATAGTCTGACCGTGTGTGTGTGTGTGTGTGTGTGTGTGTGTGTGTGATTAAAGCCTATGACACTGAGACACTGTTATTATTAATAAATTCATTTCTTAGAGTGAAAATTGGGATCTTAGATTGTCACTAGTATGATGAACATTCAAATCCACATCCTACTTCAAAGTAGAAGGTTCTTGGGACAATGTCATATCAGAATTTACACACCATCAATTTTGGATCTTTCCGACATATATGCCAAAAATGCATATGATAGGCAGGATTCTAAATATATCCCCTTTTGCAGACTCCTTTGAATGGGGAAAGAACCCATGAATATGATCAGTGTCCCTCCTAAAAGACGTTGCTTTTTATGGCAAAGGAAACAATGTTTTGCAGATGTGATTAAGGCCCCTAATCAGATAATTCTAATGTAAGCCAAAAGGCTGTTATCCTGAGTGACCCAGACCTAATCGTATGGGCCCCCTCAAGGAAAATCAAGGCGATCAGAGATGGATGAAGTCAGAGAGATTTGAAGCAGTGTTCATGCGCTCTCTTTTGTCTTAAAGAAGAAAACTGTCCTATTGTGGAGAGGCTGTACGGCAGGTAATGGCAACTGGCTTCTGTAAGCTGAGGACCTCATCATGCAATCAAACGGAACTAAATTTTGCCAACAGCTGGTGAATCTGGAAGAGCCTGAGCCAGTACGCTAATTTCAGCCTAGTGTGACCTTGAGTAGAGGACCCAGCTAATAGGGGCCCGTGATCTTGATTATGGAAACTGTGAGATGATATACTTGTGTTGTTTTCAGCTGCAAATTTTGTGGTAAATGGTTATGCAGCAATAGAAAACGAACAGGCACATATGGGGAACAAATTTTCTCTGGAACAAAATCTTATGTTATAAAGGTTTCTTTCTTTAATAACTGAAGTCATTAAAGTTGTGTCACTATCCAGCTCAAAATGTTTCTTGTCATCTAACCCCAATTCTGCCGAGTCTCTGTGAACCAAACCAAGCAGCCAGCATTTGTTCCATCCAGCTCAATTTGTGTCCTTATTTGGGGCTGACCCAGTTAAAAACTGGTCAGCAATTAACAAGTAATTTGCCTGAGTCATCATTCTTGAGCGTTCATTTCTGAAAGGAGGCTTTGTCAAAATGTCAGTCTTTGTATTCTGCTGTGCCTATATCCAGTGACTTTCCAGTTCCTGCTGAATAAGGGAGCTAAATATGCATTTCTATTTTTGCTACTAATTAAATGTGCATGACATAGCGAAGTTGAGAAGAGCAGGGCTTACCAGTGTTTTTGTTCCCATCGTGGTGTATGCTGGACACCAGTCGAGTGAGGCCACTTTGAGTACGTCCCACTGTTCACTTCCTATATCAACAATATGTCCTGGGAACGAAGGAGGGCAACATTCACATAATTGGACTTTTTTCACATGTCATCTTCATGGTCAAGAGAGAAGTGACAGGGTACGGAAAGGACCCTGCAGTTTTGGGATTAAGAAAGTTTAAGGGAAATACGTTATAATTCTTATAAAACACTTGACCTTGGAAAGGTCATTTAACCCATCTAAACTTCAAGTTTCTCGTCTGTACTTAATAAATCCCTTTGCTCTTTCCCTTCACATCATAACTCACCTGAATAAATGAGTGTTTCTATTATTCTCTGCAATGTCCTTCTCACCCATTTCATTTTCTTTATCTCCACTTTTTAACTTCCTCTGGCCAAAATAATTTCATCTGTACTATTTAAACAGTTTCACTGTCTCCATTTTTTTTTTTTTTTTATCTTTCCAATTTATCCCTCATGCTGAAGCCAGAATTATCTCTCCCACATACATTTGTGTAGGTGATGAATCTCCCTTCTTAAAACCCCCCATTATTCTCCAGTTTCTTCCTTCTGTGTAGGATTAACTACTACAATCCCTTAGCATTCCACACTAGGTGAATTCTGACATCATGTCTTTGCCAGACCTAAAATCTAAAGTATCTTACGGCCAAGCTACAGAGGACTACTTGTAATTTCAAAATAGCGTCCCCTTTCCCTGCCTATTATGCTGTTTTCCTCTTCCTTTTCCACCTGAATTCCAGTCATCTTTCAATGACCTAGCTATGATGAGTTTTCTTAGAAAAGTCTTCTGTCTTATTTGTTAGATGACACAAATGCCCTTTTTTTCTGTGCTCCCATGGCATTTTTTACTTACACAACTACCCTGAACCACTGCAGTTGGTTTTAAGTACAGCTGTCTCTCATGCTGAATGAAAGCAAATTGTTTATTTTACTGCTCTTTTACATTCTCATTGATCCTATGTCTTCACTGTACGCTCAATAAATGTGCATTTATGAGTAATAGTTGAATGAATGGATGTGATAATAGTAATAATACATAACCTTTACTGATTATTTACTAATTGCAAGTTCCTGCGCTAAGATCTTTGTAAGGATTAAGCCATCTGATTCTTTTTTCTTTTAATTAAAGTTTATTGGGGTGATAATTGTTAGTAAAGTAACCTAGGTTTCATGTGTACAATTCTGTAATACCTCATCTATATATCACATTGTGTATTCAGCATCCAGAATCAGTTCTCCGCCATCTGATTCTTGCAATAGCCGTTCGTGGCAGATACCATTATGTTCTCCATGTTGTAGATGGTTAAACCTAGGCTTATGGATGTAACAATTTCCTCTAAGGTCAAACAGCTAGAAAGAGAAATACGTGAAGTGAATGTCACAGAGCTTGTTACACATTTAAATGCCTTTGTTTTATTTCATTATCAGAAGGCAGATTATACCAATAAATAGTGTAATATTTGTGAGTTCTAATACATTATAATTCTCAAAGGACCTCATACTAAATAGTAATTCTCATTTTAGAACATTTTACATACATAAAAGATAGGATATTTGGGGTGAATCAGTATTGGAATGAATGTGCTTTTGAAAGACAGGAAGTCTAAATTCATGACACGAACCCATTCCCTTATGTTTTCAGGACTTGACAGCTATAAACTGGGGGCTTTTAAAATAATAGGATCTTTTGAATTTAATTATAACTTTACTGTATTTATTATAAACTCTCTTAACATAAAATGCAGTGATAGTTAACAAATTCATACTCATTACTTTCTTGAAATATGTAATGATTTAGGAGAGTTGAAGATAGCTAGCAATTATATCTAGTGTTTCAGACCAGGTAACATCTTTGTAAAAAAAATATGGAAAAATTAAATAGCTCACGTTCAACAAATTATATGGGCCATTAATGAAGATATTTGTGTTGTCCTGTGTTTATATGATGGAATTTCTTGACATTTATCAATAGCTCTGCACATCTGAATTTTTCCTGTAATTCACTGAGTCTGCCACACCTTGTCCTGTTATATTCCTGTTCAAGAGATAACTGAGATTACAGACCATTGAAATGAAAGGAAGGAAACCAGACAGATTAGTTCATGAGCTAAATCTACTCCTTTGCCTTCCAAGCACCGTGTTTTTTCCAGATGGACTAACTTGTAACTTGCTATGGTTTTCCCCCATTCTTAGCAGTCCCTGAAAAACCTGCCATCTGAATTTCCTTCCCCAATGTGTCTATTTTCAAACTTATGTTCTACCTTTTGTGAGTGCTCAAAAGAGAAGCAGAGAGAGAGAGAGAGAGAGAGAGAGAGAGAGAGAGAGAGAGAGAGAGAACTAAAAAGTAAAAGAGGAAAGAAGATGATGACATTGATAATACAGAAGTTGCTGATCAAAGAAATTGTGTGTTTTTTTATTTTTTCCAAAAAGGTATTTTATTTTACTTTAAGTGAGCAACAATGTTGAGATTGAAAATTCTATTAAAACGAGGACAGCCTTTTTCTACATTCTGGACTATAGGTAAAACATGCAAAGCTAAAGCCGTTTAACATTATTAAACTGTTAAACTGCTACCGCTGGACTTAGCTCTGTGCTTTGTAGAGTGAGTGAGTGAGTGAGGTAAGTCTTGGTATGCGTATTGATTCTCTCAAAGACTCATGAGCCACCAACCACTTCTTGTTCATGAATCATTTAAACCTCCCTGAAATCCTGGAACCTTGATAAAATTGGAGGGTGGGCTATGTGAATTTCCACTTTCTGTGGCATTAAATCTCTCCCACCATGATGAATGCCACTGGATATACCATGTTTCCCCGAAAATAAGACCTAGCTGGACCATCAGCTCTAATGCGTCTTTTGGAGCAAAAATTAATATAAGACCCGTTATATTACATTATATCCTATTATATTATATCCTATATTATATTACATTACATTACATTGCATTGCATTACATTACATTACATTACATTACATTACATTACATTACATTACATTACATTACATTACATTATATTATATGACCGGGTCTTATATTAAAATAAGACCAGGTCTTATATTAATTTTTGTTCCAAAAGACGCATTAGAGTTGATGGTCCAGCTAGGTCTTATTTTTGGGGAAACATGGCATTTCTTTGCATAGTGGAAAGGTGGAGAGAGTTAGTGAGATAAGTCTTGGTATTCTCTCAAAGACTCATAGGAGCCACCAACCACTTCTTATTCATGAATCATTCAAACTTCCCTGAAATCCTGGAACCTTGATAACATTGGAGGTGGGGTATGTGAATTCCACTTCCTGTGGCATTAAATCTCTCCCACCATGATGAATGCCACTGCACATGTTTCTTTGCATAGTGGAAGGGTGGAGGCCCACAAATAATCTCTAGAGATGGACTTTGATGGAGATCTGTTCAAGGTGCTATAGGAGCAAGAGAAAGGAGTGCCGACCTAGGCTAGAGAAAGACCAGAAGGTGGTACAGAACACAATCATGATGCTTTAGAGTGAATTGGAATAACAGGGTGAGAAGGAACTGCCAGCTGAAGAAGCCGTGTGGGCAAAGACCTGGGGAAGAGTGGAAAGAGCAGCAGTTTATTCAGAAGGAGAGGGGAAATACCATTGGAAAGGTATAAGGGCCAGACTGTGGGACCCCTAGAATACTAAGCCCTGCATCAAAACTGAGCTGGCAGCACCAGTAGCAGACAGCTATTTAATGCCTACCCTGAACTTCACACAATGACTTACAAAAGTGTTGCTAACAAAAAGGAGGGATAAGCACTTTCTTTAGTTACCTTGACATGAATAACAGTTGTTCCTTCCTTAAACGTAGAATTCATAGCAAGCACACAGAGGGTAGAATTCAATAGTCTGTCTTTGAACAACCCAAGCTGGTTGCTTTTGAAACCTATACAAAACTTCTCCCCAGGAATATGTAATTGTTTTTAAGGTTTTAACCTTGGCAGGAAAGTAGAACATTTTCTAATGTTATCATGGATTAGTTACCACTAACACATGATTTTGCCTGAATATTTACCTCTAAGAAGCACAAAGTGTAAATACAGTTCTCTAACAAAGCTCAGTGGAGTTCAATGAGGCATTAAGGGTAAATAATAGTAATATTTTTTTTCAATCAGAGAATCTGAAAAAATGAGGAACACAAAGAGGTCAGTTAACCCAACTTAACTTAACAAAATTTCATTAACACCCAAGAGACACTTGCTGAGTTGTCAAGTACAGTTGCTTGAATACTCTAGTTACAGTAAATGATAGTTTTCCTAGCCTATTATTTCCACTTTTTGTGTGTGGAAAATCCAATTGTAAGGAAAAATGGACCTGATCCTCAGCAAAATTAATGTACTTCCCCATCAGAAATCTGCATCAATGGGGCAAATAAAATTTCTTTCCCATGTAACGGCTACTCCTATAGACTAGGAATTATTTTACTTACCTCCACTCAGTAAACTCTCTGGATTAACCAATGACCTTTATTCTAGAATTTGTACTAGTAGCTGATGCCCATAACATGCTGAATTCTCCTCGGTGAAATGCCCATGCACTTCTCATGCCGGCATGAGAGTTGTAACCGGACCAAGAACCAAGGGCTTTTATTTCCAAACTTGACACTAAGTGCACTTGTTTATTGTAATTATGTAATTTAATTATTAAATAGTATGCAAAACTAAAGATACATTGTTTGGAAAAACTAATAAAAGATGAGATACTACCACCAAACAGTAAATTTTGTTTGGGTGAAAGAGCTTTAAAATCAGGGAAAGTTCTCTAAGTCCTGTTCCTCTTAAAGAGAACAAACTGGAAACCAAGCAGAGATGTGGTTGTATGAAAGAAGTTGGTACCCCACGCGCAGTGCCTTGGCACTCGCCATCTCCGTGCACGTCAGACAAACTTTCTAGTGTACAATTTGCACTTCTTGGTATAAAACCATGGCTTCTAGAGTCCTGCTTGCCCACCAGCCTGTGAAGCCAGACATTCCTCAGAATTAACATCACCTGAGAACACTCCTCAACAAATGATTGACAGAGTGAGTGATGAATGCCCATTCCACAGCCCCAGGGGTGCAATATCTCTAAGGGGCATGTTCTATATTGGCCCCCAGATTTCCCCACTGGGCTTACCCACAGCAGTATCTTGTCTCAGAACTAACCCTTTTACTGTCTGCCTTCCGTTCCCTGTCTCGGGTCTCTACTTTCCTACCAGTGTTTCCTGGAATCACTTCCCAATAAACTACAGATATTTGAATTCTGGTTTCTGTATTTGCTTGTGGTGGTCTGTTAGTCCGCCCGGGCTGCCATAACAAAATACCATAGGCTGGATGGCTTAAACAACAGATTTATTTTCTCACAGTTCTAGAGGCTGGAAGTCTGAGATCAGGGTCCCAACACGGTTGATTTCTGAAGAAGGCTCTTTTTCTGCCTCACAGATGGTTTCCTTCTCCCTGTGTCCTAACATGGTAGAGAGTTCTGGTTTCTTTCCCTCTCCTTAGAAAGCCACAAATCTCATCTTGACAGCCCTGCCCTCATGACTTCCTTTACCATGCTACCTCCCAAAGGCCCCAAATACCATCACACTGGGGTTAGGGCTCAAACCTGCACAACTCAGTCCATAGCAGGTGAGAACCAAAACATATGGAACTATAATCTGTAGACATACACTCAAAGGAAAGGCCTTTGGCCCAACTAAAAAGACTGACACACGTAACTGGGTATACATACCTTTTAAGTTAAAATAAAATTTGGGGTATGTGTGTAAACCAATATTACAAGAAAAGGTTAAAAAGACTTTTTTAATGAGGGTAAGGGGGATCAAATATATGGTGATGGAAGGAGAACTGACTCTGGGTGGTGAACACACAATGGGATTTATAGATGATGTAATACAGAATTGTACACCTGAAATCTATGTAATTTTACTAATAACTGTAACCCTAATAAATTTTAAAAAAAAAAAGAAGGGAGAAAAAAAGAACATAAAGAAGAATAATAAAATGGCTAAATGGGCAATAACTATGTATGTTTCAATAATCACTTTAAATGTAAATCGATTAAATGCTCCAATGAAAAGACATATGGTAGATGAATGGATAATAAACCAAGACCCATATATATGCTATATATAGGGCCCACTTCAGATAAATAACTTTTTGAAAGGTACCTGAACAATTGTAATCTCAGTTGTAATTTGAAATCAGCGATCACAGTGTAACCAAAGCTTCTGATTCTATAATTAACATTTTTCCTCCGTTTTTAGACATCTTTTTTTGGACATGTTTTGAATGCCAACTTATCACACCACAATATGACTAGATTGAAAAAAAAATTAAAACATTTCAAATACACAAAAATATTGAATGATACAATGGGCTTCAGAAGCACACCAATAATGTCAGACATTTTTTTCTTGTATTTTCTTCATTATTTTTCAATGAATAAAATATTGAAGATCCACCTAAAGCTTGCCCCTTATCCTTTGGTTCCTGTGCCTCCCTCACCATAGGAAACCACTATCCTGAAATCCATGTGCATCATTCCTGTGCATGCGTGTGTGTGTGTGTGTGCGCGCGTGTGCGTGCAGTACTGTTATTGCAGAGACATGAATGGTGGCAAAATAGATACTGTCCTGTTGCATTCAGGTCCCCTCCTCAGGTCCAGTGCACCTATCCCTCAACTGCTGACATCAGCTGCTGATGGCTCACAGCTGTGCCTGGGCTCGGCATTGCCTTTGGCTATGAATGACCTATTCTTGGCCAAGGTCTAGCTGATGCAGGGGTGTCCGTTCTCAGCCCCGTTGCCCCAATGTGCGGTAACATCAGAGCAATGCCAGCCCCAGAACTCCCTGTGGGATGGCTTCATACTATTCCCTATTCTGCTTTTCTCACTTCCCTGCATCTTCCTAGGGCACCTTCCTCCAATCGCTTGCACACAACTCTCCATCTCAGAGTGTGCTTCCAGGGAGCCTGCTTGAAAAAGAAATATATTTGCTATTGTTTTGTGTGCTTTAAAATTTACATAATTGGAATCATACTGCTTTATGCACTCTTTATGATGTTCAGATACACCCATATTGATATAGATATAAATATAATTCATCTTAACTGCTATATAGAATATGATTATATGAATAAACCATGATTTATTAATTTATTCCCCTACTGAGAAACTCTTTATTCCACTTTGATTATTACAATCACTGCTTCAGTGAATTATTCTTTTCTTTTGTATGTATGTGAGTGTTTCTTCATAATAGACACCAAGATACAGACTACTCACTGAGAAATTATATGATGCTACGTCACCAGCCACTTTCCAACGGCTCTCTAAAGTAGCTGTAACAATTTTTATTCCCACCAGTTATTGAGTGTCCATTTTTTTCTACATCCTTGCCTAACCATCTTGTTAAAATGTTAATTTTTGCACATTTATAAGGGTGAGATGGAATCTTATTTATTTAAAATTTGAATTTTCCTGATTGCTAGTAAGAACAAGTATCTTTTTCTTTTCCTTTGTTTTATTTTTTGCCATTCATATTTCCTCCTCTGATAATTGCCCATTCTTGCCATTTTTCTGTTAGGAATATATTTCTTATTTTGAGAGATATGTGTGTGTATTTTTTATTTTAATACAGATTGGTGCAGCCGCTATGGACGGCAGTGTGGAGGTTCCTCAAAAAATTAAGCATAGAATTACCGTACGACCCAGCAATCCCTCTCCTGGGTATCTGCCCAAAAAATCTGAAAACATTTATACATAAAGACACGTGGGCTCCAATGTTCATTGCAGCTTTATTTATGGGGGGCCAAGACATGGAAACAACCAAAATGTCCTTCGATAGATGAATGGATAAAGAAATTGTGGTATATATACACAATGGAATACTATTCGGTGGTAAGAAAAGATGAAATAGGACCATTTGTGACAACATGGCTGGATCTTGAGATTATTATGCTAAGCGAAATAAGTCAGAGAGAAAAAGCAGAGAACCATATGATTTCACTGATATGTGGTGTATAAACCAAAAACAACAAAAGAATAAGACAAACAAATGAACAAAATCTCATAGACAATAGTTTAGGGGTTACCAGAATGTAAGGGGTAGGGGAGCTGTAGAAGAGGGTGAACGGGGTCTAATATATGGTGATGGAAGGAGAACTGACTCTGGGTGGTGAACACACAATGTGAGATATAGATGATGTAATACAGAATTATATACCTGAAACTTATGTAACTTTACTAACAATTGTCACCCCCATAAACTTTAATTAAAAAAAATACTTATAGATGTTATACATATCATATGTATATGTTTGTCACACCCCAGATGTATCATGTAAACAACAAAGGACTGAATCTAGCATGTGACTCTCTGATGCACTTATCATGTCTTTTGTTACATAAAATTTTAAAAATCTAACGTAACCAAATGCATTAATCTTTCTGGCTGCATTTTACTTTTCAAATTCTGTGTAAGAAATTATCTTGTATGCCAAGGTTACAAAAATATGTTTTATGCTAAACTTTATATAGTTTTCTTTCCATGTTTTTGTTTTCAATCAAGCTGAGAATGACTTGTATATGGAAATAATGGGGATATAATTACATATTTTTACTTAGGAAGAATCTGTTATTCCATTTGCATTTATGAAATGGTGTATGTTTCCTGGATGATTAAGTTATGTAAGATCTGGTCTTATATTATAGTAAAATAAGAACGGGTTTTATATTAATTTTTGCTCCAAAAGACGCACTAGAGATGATGGTCTGGCTAGGTCTTATTTTCAGGAAACACGGTATTTTGGGGCCCAGAATTCGTGTTCATCAGTCTTTATGAATATGTTGTCCCTGCCCTTCAGCCAGTTGCTTCCAAAGCATATGGTTTTATACTGTATCAGTAAGATAGAAGAATATTCAGACTCCACGTTCGTAAAGGCAATATCACCTTGCACTCTTTGCTGCCATGACACATCAAAGCTGGGTCATGGGAAATAATCATCACAGAGATGCACGTCATTTTTCTGACTGAAGATTTGCCTTACGTTTTTGAAGCAAGTAATGCCATGTATGAGACGATATGAAATAGCTAGTAAGAGTGTGGACTCTGGAGCTAAACCACTTGGGTGTAGGAATGTGGTTAAATCACAACTATGGGCAGTGCCATGTTTACCCAAAATAAGACCTAGCCGGACTATCAGCTATAATGCATCGTTTGGAGCAAAACTTAATATAAGACCCGGTCTTGTGTTATATTATAATGTATAAGACCCGATCTTTTATATTACATTATATTATATTATATTATATTATATTATATTATATTATATTATATTATATTATATTATTTATATTTTATATTATATAAGGCCCGGTCTTACATAACATTATATAAGACCCAATATTATATTATATTACATTATATTATATTATACTATATTATATTATATTATACCCGGTCTTACATTTTATTAAAATAAGACCAGGTCTTATATTAATTTTGCTCCAAGAGATGCATTAGAGCTGATGGTCCAGATAGGTCTTATTGTGGGGGAAACACAGTAAGTTACTTAACTTCTCTGTACATGTTTTTCATCTTTTGTAAAATCATAATAGGGGTGCTTTAAGAAGTAAATTAACTGGTACATAAAAAAGAAAAAAACACGATAAATAATTCCTAGCACATAGAAAGGTCTACACATTTGGTTACTCTTATTTAGATTCTTAATCCAGCTACTTTTAGAACTCTTACATTGCTTGTGACCCCTATCAGTGCAGACCTCCTGTTTGTCCACTGCTAAATCCCTTAACACCTTTCACATAATGGATGTTCAATAAACATTTGTTGAATAGATGAACTTTGCATGGACCCCATGGTTTTGTCATTTGATATGTCATTTATCAGCTTTCTTTGAATAATGCAATAAGAAAGCGTGATAAAACTGTGATATTACATTTATTTGGGCACTATGTCAAGAAGAATGTTTCTAGTATTACACAGCACCCACTTTATGAGTTCACAGAAAAAAGATCTCCTAATAGATCACAATTATAGGAAGACAGTATACTTCTTAGCTACTGGGAATACAGAAATGCAGAAACGAACAGCAGACATTTTAGCCTTAGGGAGCTCCCAGTATTGTGAATCTTGAGGCAATCTAACGATAGAAAATACACTCTGAATCTGGATATGGAAAGAAAACTGTAAATTTAAGACACTAGTACTGATTGATGGGAATACTAAAAGGAGACAAAGAGAAAAGTTAAATTTAACACACACATACATACATCCTCATGCTTGCAATTCTAATTACATTCTAATTTGTCGCTCAGAAAAAAATGAGAAGTTTTCTAACTGCCTTTTGCAGTAATACTAGATTATACTTGCTATAAAATTTTGCATCTGCCAAATCCAGATCTCTGATTAATGCTGATGCCAATTGCACACTGTCGGCACACAATGCACCTGCACACACATTTCCGATGACAAGCACCATACATTACCTTTAAATCAGCAAGGATTGTTTCCAAACTTGGAACTGATTTCACATATATTAACTCCCAGCATTAAGTATGTGTTGCAAGCGGATGCCAAAACATCTTGAAAGACCACATTTTAAAAAACAGTACAGGGAATAAATTGCACTTAAAAAAAAAAAGAAAAGAAACTCAAAGTCTCTTGCAGAAGCCCAAGATAAGATATGTTGGGTGCTATATATTGTTTTTCCATAACCACTGACTTTTTGATTCTCAATGTGAGAGAGGTCAGAGAGAAAAGACATTTAGAAAATTATTAAAAATATGATTCCTGCCCTTCTGAACCACCGATCTAAAGAATGAAAATAATATATCTTAGTTAATATTTATGTGGTACCTGCGTTTTTCTAAAACTGTGTTTTTTAAATCTGATCTTATTTTGTACTCCCTGCAACATTGTAAGTTGTTCTTATGATCCCGTTTTTATAGGCAAGTACACAGAAGGACTATATAGCCAGTAAATAGCAACTGCCTGATTGGACTTGGCCTTTTGTCCCCATTGTATCTCATATTCCACAGAGTGGGGTCCTAAGAATGTTACAGATTATGCATTTTCACTGGAGGCTTACAGATTGGTCTTCCTCTGACTACGTGAGTCTTTATATGAAGGCTCGTAGTGAGCACCTCAGAATCACTTGTTGGTGTTAAGCTGTTATTACTGGTGGTGGTGTTGATGTTTTTACTATCATTGTTCTGAGATAAGTGGGTATGCACTGAGAGTTCAGAAGTCTTTGTCATCCCCAATATTGATAAAACAATAAATAAATAAAACTAAAACAGGCATCTAAGCAGGAGGCCTGCCATAAAAGAGTTTGAGGACCTCTGGTCACGTAAGATTGGTACAGATTTTCTCAGTTAACTCTAATGTGTACGAAACGTGACCAAGCTGTCTTTTTGATAAAGACGATTATGGAAAGTGAATTTTTTTAACTGCGCTCTACTATCAAATAGCAAATCTATAAAATAAGAATCAATTTACCCCGTTATTTATTGAATTAAGTAGTTTTAATCTATGGGTCACTTTTCTGTTTACAAGGCACAGATGTATGCAGTAACCCAACTAGACCTGGGAAAGAGAGAACTTCTCTTAGGATATCATTCTAAAGGTCAGCATACCACAGCCCATGGGTCAGGATTGGCCAGCTGTGGTCCACATCAGGCCATACTCACTTCACTTGCCAACATACTATATATGGCTGCTTTTGCACTACAACGGCAGCATTAAATATAGCAAGAGAGACCATACAGCCCACAAAACCCAAACTATTTACTATCTGACCCATAAAAAAAAGTTTGACTCTTGATTTAGATGCTAACTCGTATCATGAAAATGTACACACACATACATATAATCAGGAAGAAGAACATGTATGCATGTGTGTATATATTCTATCGTTATTATTATTTTAACAGGTAGGCACCTCAGTAAACTGGAGTCCAGCTCTCTCAGGGCCAGTCTAGTGGGACCTGTAACTCTAGACATCCAAACATTCATTCTTACAATTCGCAATGTTCAAGCCCCAGCAGAATGCTCTGTACATCTCTACATTTATGGGATTTTCACATGGCAACTACATATAGCAACTAAGGAACAATCTATAATGTTAAATATTTCATATCACTCATATTTATATGTATTGGTCTAGAAATAATATGCATGGAGGGTAGTATTGACTCTTTAATTTGGCAAGTAGATGCACATTGAATGCTAGAATTAAGAAGTTTTATTTTTTAAAGTATTCAACAGAAATGAACTTAAAAATAAAGCAATACTAACTTTATAAGAATCTTGATATAAAAATATTCATTATTCAAATTTATATTTTAGCTTTTAGTTTTGTTGATCAGCTTGAATATTTAAAAAGAAATATTTTTGATGCTAGATACAAAACAATTGTAATTTTTATATGTAAATATATTAAAATTGACTTTTCAGATGAAACTGTATTAATATTTACTAAACTTTGAATAAGTTTACATTTTATTATTAGTCAGGTAGAAAATTACTGTCAAATTAAAATATGTAAAATTCTTCATTATACAACATGTACTATTACTGAAATAAATGTAATTATGAAAGATATAAGAACTTACAAATTATATTTGTCTCTTTAATCAAATAATCCACATGCTATCTTTCCATCAATACAACACTCAGACATGCACGATACTTAAATTTGGTCTATTTGGATATTTTTGGACTTCTGTTGACTTCCCATCACATGGAAACTATCTGTAAGCTTTTCTTTTGAAGTATATGAATAGTTGTCAATATAGGAGCACATAACATATTTTATTAGCTTGACTTAATGATATTCAACCTTTTAAATATATGGTTAGTAGGGAAAGACCTGTTCAGATGAATGAACTGAGACTCAGGTCAGAATATCAGTGGGTCTATGCGTTCCTGGCTGTTTGGGCTGAGAAGATTAGTCTAACCTTTCTGTACACGATTTCCTTATCTGAGCATCATCAGTCACAACATAAGGCTTCTGATTACATGAGTCAATATATGGGTATGTAAAAGTATCCACACAATACTGGGCTTAGGCTAGTTTCTTCCTGTAAACATACTGTATCACTTGAACTTCAAAATAATGAGATTGATTTTATTAAGTTCTACTTATATTCCTCTTTAATAGATGGTGAAACTGAGGTTCAGAGAATGATATCTACTGGGCAGCACAAAGTTAGTGAATGGAGCATGTGGGCTAATCATACAGGACGTAACAGAATAATGAATGAAGGATGTGTGGTGCTTAGGGTCAGAGATATGTTTTAAATCCCATCTTCGCCACTTATTGGCTATGTAACCTTCAATGATTTTCAGTTGTGATTGGGAGTAGCTATTTTTAAAATGTGTGAGATTAAACAAAGTAGCATAAAATATCACATAGACGTATGTAATTTACATGGTTTTCAACCTTCTGTCTCTAAATTTGCTTTTCTTGTATTCTAAATGTATGTTTTAGAAGTGGGAATCTTTCTTTCAAATACAATTTTATATGGAACCCAATATTATTAATATATAACACATGAAGAGCAGCTTTGGATGAAATGGAGCAAAGAGCCCCTGTGGATCGGAATGCCACTTCTTTCCCTATTCCCCATGACCATGGCCGCTCCTGAGGCACTTCCTTTGAACTTCAGGGCCTCAGGACACAAGGTTTGAAACCAACGCCCCAAACCATTTTACTTCTTACATCACTGCATATATCTGCATAAGAAATCATCTGCAGTGGCAGCTTTTTCATGAAGCGGTTCTGACAGCCCAAGCAGAGGAGAATTTTCCATCTGCTTCTGCTGGCTGACATTGCTACTTTTGAGTATCATGAAAATGTCTTCCCACCATGCCTCCCACTTACCTTTCCTCTCCCAGTCTCATTCCGAGCCTGGGCCAGTAGAGCTCAGCCATCACCATTCTGTAATGTAATATATATATATGTATTTTTTAATTGAAGAGGTGCAGATAGGTGCTTGCAGGAAATTTTCATAGAATGATGACACACAGCACCTCCGTAGCTAACTTAGATTACGCAGTCAGCAAAGAGCTCTGTGAGGAGGTCATATTTCAACAGAAATCTGAATGACAGGAAGGAATGACCATGTGAAATCCGGAGGAGAAACATCTTATCCCATGACCTTGACTTACCTGGACGCAATCTCTCATTCATGTAAACACATTTTGAGATTCTTCGCCAGATGTGTGCCACCAGTCTAGTGACAGCTGGAATTGCTTGAGTTTGCTAACACGAGGGCCACATTTTACACACCTGCAATGTTCTCTTAGCTTTTCAGACAAGCCTAGATTTTGTCAACCCTGGCATTTTTCAGTAGCAATGTATTTCTCTGACAGTCCCATTGAAAGTATGTGGAGCTTAGCATCTTTCAACTCTGATATTGCCTTTGGCTCTCACACAGATGTCTGTCATTGTAGCTTCTATTTTGGGGGTTCAGGGATGCACAAGGCTTGGAAGACTGCACTATGCCAGTCATCAGCGTAAATCAGATGCTGTCACTCTCCTGCTTACTATTTCCCAGTGGTTTTCCATCAGGCTCACAACTCTTCTTCCTGCCTTAAAAAACCTGCCTGAGTGGGTCCCTTCCTGCTGCTGCAGAATCTACCCACGTGATTCTCTTTCCCGCTGCCCAGTCCACAGTGACCCATTTTCTGTTCTGTGGCCACCGAGAGCTTATTTCTGCAGCAAAGACTTTGGGATGACCTTTCCCTGCCTAGGATGGTTCTCCTCCTGCCTTCACATTGTCGCTCCACCTGTCATTCAGATTTCTATTTAAACATCACCTCTTCACAGAGCTCTTTGCAGACCAGGTAATCTACTCATCTGACAATTAAGTTCGCGAACTTGTTTTAACAATGGTGCTCACCTTTTTTGATATCAGAGGGATTATTCATTATGAATTTGTACCAACTGCACAAACAGTTAACCAAGTTTACTGTTTGGAAGTGCTGAAAAGGCTGTGTGTAAAAGATGAAAACGACCTTAACTTTTCCCCAACAATTCATGGCTCTTGCATCACGACAATGCACCAGCTCACACAGCACTGTCTGTGAGGGAGTTTTTAGCCAGTAAACAAATCACTGTATTGGAACACGCTCCCTACTCACCTGATCTGGCCCCCAGTGACTTCTTTCTTTACCCAAAGATAAAGGAAATATTTAAAGGGAGACATTTTGATGACATTCAGGACATCAAGGGTAATATGACAATAGCTCTGATGGCCATTCCAGAAAGAGTTCCAAACTTGCTTTGAAGGGTGGACTAGGTTCTGGCGTCGGTGCTTCCCAAGGGGAGTACTTCGAAGGTGATTGTAGTGATATTCAGCAACGAGGCATATAGAACTTTTTCTATGATGAGTTCGTGAACTTACTTGTCCAACCGCCTAAGTTAGCTACTGAGGAACTTTGTATCTCATAATTATATGAGCATTCTCTGTAAGCACCTATCTGTACTTCTTGAATTAAACAAAAACATTACATTATATAATTTTTGTATGTGTGTTTGCCTCTTATTTTGGAATGCAAATTCCATGACTGCAGCAAACATCTATGCTTTGTTCACCACAGAATCTCCAGTAGGTCAAACAGAGCCTGAACACATAGTAGGTATTCAATAAAGTTCTGTTTAGTTGTTGTTAAATGAACCACTTAGCCTCCCAACTCTGCAGTGACTCTATTCCACAAAGTCAGGACTTTTACTGCAGTATTAAACTGGACAGGGGAGACATGATGTTATGTGCGTTCACCCAGTCTCATTAGACATTGTTTCCATCTGGCCACGCAGAACAAACTACACTGGTCAGCTCTTTGTACTTAGGCAGTTACATGCTCTGGCTAATACAATGTGAGTGGCAGTAAGCTCCATCAGTGTGTGGGGAGGCAGGGAGAAGCGCCCCACTATGTTCCTGTCTCTTTCCTCACTTTGGGCTTTGAGTGCAGGTCATGTGCCGAGATGTGGGCACGCAAGATGGAAGTACCTGCCTCTGTGAGTCGTCACACAGAACAAAGCGGCCAGGGAGGGGTGTTCCATCCACAGTGGACTCAGTGTGAGTGAAAAACAAGCTTTTCTGTGGTAAGGCGGTTATTCCAGCATAAGCCCAGCCTATTTTAAGTAAAAGTAGTCAGTGCAGTGGGAGGGTCATGGGCTCACGGGCTGCCCAGGATGAAAGGCCGTGTCAGTCACTTGATCGACCTGAGCCTCTGCAAAACAGATAGGATGCCTGATGTACAGGAATGCTGCGCGGTGGTAATTTAATAAGCACCTGGGCACGTAAGTGCTCATTAAACTTTAGTTTCTGTAAACAGTCGTTTGCCTATTCTCCAAATAAGATACAACACAACTTTGGATCCCTTCCTGGAATCCTGGCACAGAGGACATAATAATGAACACCTGCTCCATCGACAGTCGTCACCCAGTCACTTCACAGGCAATATGGGTCATACTGTTAGGTGTCCAGACTTACTCTAGGAGTCAAAGTGTGAATAAAACACCTTTTCCCCTCCAAAATAGCCCTTACTTTGGTAATGATGATGGACATATACCAGGGGTGCCATAAAAATATATACACAAAACTTGTATTCATCTTTTGTTACCAGCATACATTGAGTATGACAATTTTAATACAGTTTCTTTTCCTTTCTTAAAATGTGTATACATTTTTTTTCTTTTATTCCCTAACTTATTTTCCTCTCTCTAAAATATCCCATTAAAAATACAAAGTCAATGCAATCACATCAAAACAAAACAAGTAAGCAGACTTCTTTCTATAGGTACTGTCTGCCACCAAGAAACTTTTCTCACTTTCTTGAGGATATCTACCTCCAAGTCTCCTTTTGCTCACCTTGCTTTCGCTCATTAATTAATTATTTCATCAAAGAAATATTAAACACGTGCTACTTACGAGTCACTGTGGTTGTGACTGGGCATACAAGCATGATTGTGGCTTTCATAACATAGGGGCCAAACATTTAGTTAACAAAATAATCTAGTTACGCACTGTGACCTAACAGGGGTATACATTGGTTCTATAGAAGTACAGAAGGGAAGTCATCTAACTCCTTCTGGAATGTCAAGGAACACTTCCTGGATGAGATATCGGAAGTGAGTCATAAAAGGTAATGAAGAGAGTTTCCGTGGCATGAGGGAGAGAGGACATTTCAAGTGAAGGGAAAATACGTTGACTAGAGCACTGAGCTATAAGAAAAGGACTTAGTTGTAATAGTAAAAAATGAATATACCTGTGAAATATTGAGAAGGTTATCTCACAGGACTTTCCATCAGTAGATAAGAGACAGGGAACAATGAAGTGTGAGTCCTAGCTTTCCGTTCTGGTTGAGCTGTGTTCTGGAGGAGGAATATGTTTTGGGGATCTCTGAGTTCAGTTATAGGCACGTAGACTTTAGGGTGTTTTTCCGTCATCCACCTGGGTAATCCAAATGGAAAGTTGGATACACAGGGTTCAGATAAAAAGTCTGGGCTGATGACGTACATCTGAAAATCATTGCAGCAAAAAATGTGCAAATTAAAGCATGTCAAGCAAGAACATTTCCAAGAAAAGGCTATAGAATGAGAAATGGGTCTAGAATCAGCACTAAGGCAATTCCTCGTCTAATACGGAATGAAGGAGAATGAACCAGTAAAAAGACTGAGGAGTGACGGGTAAGTATAGCAGACAATCATGTGGTTTAAAAGCCAGAGAAAGAGCCATGGTGGACTAGTCACTGAGCACCCAAGTGAAATGGGGAGCCATGAGGGTCCTCGGATGAGCAGCATGGGGGTTACCACAGGCTTTGGCAACAGAGGTGGACAAGAGAAGGTAGAAGCCAAGTGCGATTGAAAGGAGAAGTGCAAAGGGAGACCTGGAGACAGAAATCGTGGGGTGTGGACAACTCTATACGAGGTTCAGAGGCAAGGAGAGAGTTCAGACAAAATAAACCCATGGCAGAAATGGCCCAAAATAACCATGCCACGACTTCTTTCTCTGGCCCTTGGTTTGTACGCATTTGGCTTTGAAAGAGCACGGGCTCTTCCCACTTAGAATGCATCTCCGGAGCCCCTCTTGCCACTTATCTGCCCAGCACTTTGGAAGTGAACATAAGTGCATTACAGAGGTCAGAAGACCTCTGTAATCTTCCAAATTAAAGGTCCACCCCAGTACAGAAGCTTTACCGTGTTATTCAGGATTTCATTTTGTTCTTAACTCATCTCAGAACAATCCTTCTCCCTAAAGCCATCGTGAGGTGAAAGAATCTTCTCTTGGCCAGAGAAATCAGAGTTTGTGACCAACACATGTAAATCCTCTCTAAATCTCAGAATTCAGCAAATTGCTAAGTAATACTCCTTTATTCTGCTCCTTAAAGAAGGCCATGGTTTTGCAAGTAGCCATGACAAGATATCAAGGGCTTTGATGACCCCAGGAAAGCTTCTGAGTAAAAACTAGTGAAAAACATTTCTCAAATCACCAGTAAATGTCACTTGAGTAGTTTTAGACAAATATTTAATACTCCTGATTTTTAGGTCTGATTCTTCCACTTTCTTATGGGAAGATTTTAGACAAATAACTCTGCCTTGGGACTTTATTGTCTTCATCTACAAATGAAGAGAAGTTAGCCTAAGTTATATTTTCAACTGTAAAGTTTTGCAGTTTATTACTCGCATACTTTAAAGTTAGATAGGAAGCATGCAAGGACTTTATGTATCTAATTGTGTTTCTTAGTAAAATAGAGTTATCAGACTAACGAGGGTTATGAGTTTGTGTTAAGTACATTTCCTGAGGAAACAAAGAAAGACTTAAACAGGCCGTTACTTGTGTCACTGTCTTGGCTCTGATTCTTCAGTGGAAGGAATCTATGAGTATCCAAAAAAGAAGACGAGGGGGAACAACAAAAAAACCTCTCCCTACGGAAGGCAGCTATTTTGGGAACCTGGTAAGCTGTACTCCAAGGCTCATCCTGACCTGCCAATCATGAGAAGATTTCAAAGATGGTGGGTCAGCTACCACTCACCTGACTGCAGTGTCTGAGGAAGTTGAGGTGAGGAGAATGTACTAATGAAAGTAATCTGTCTAGACTTCGTGGGTGGCTGAAATGATCACTTCCTAGAGTGAAGTTTACACAACCGTAGAGCTGTATTGACTAGATTAGGGAAAGAGCTGCTCTTCAACTTGCTAGTAAGTATTAATGAAACAAATAATTCTGGTACTGACCCTTGATTTTTAACTAAAACAAAACCACTGCTTTATTGTTATTGTTTGATTTGTTACAGCAACACAAAGAACACAGATTGCACCAGCCATAGAGAAAAGAGGATGAGTTTATCATGGAGATTCAGAGCAAGCCAGCTGGGGTTCAAAGGCAGCCCCCATTTAAAGAAGTGGGAGACCTGGGGACCTCATTAACTCTTCCAGCATCAGTTAACTCATCTGCAAAAGGGATCATAATAGGAACTAATATCAGGTTATTATAATAATTATTAAGAATTAAAGGAGTGAATGTACTTTACCTAACATATAGTCCTATATTAGCTGATATTATCATCTATACATTTAGAATACCTGCACCATCTGCATTTACTCCTAAAACGTGCACTTCTAAAAGGCTGTACGGTTTGTAAGTAATGAAGTGGTGTTGACATTCATATAACACACACTTGCCCCCCAGCCTGATTTCTATAACAACAGAAATCCTATAGAAGTGGAAGCCACTGAGACAAATGTTCCCATTTGTTTTCAACATTGTCCAGGAGAGAGCCTATCACATCCTATAGAAATAAATAGACCGCCCATGGCAGCAGGTCTGTCCATGTGGTAGAATGGAAGCAGTAATCCATCACATCTCGAAAACATCCAATTTTAATCCAACTAATTGGCTCTGCTCTGGCTCTACACTCATTTAAAATATGATAATTTTATTTTTGCTATGGATTTGTCAATGGATAACAAGTACATTGACCAATAAATAGTATTTCATAACCCACTTGATATATCTTTCAATATAAATTAGCAAATTGGTATTCTGGTTTATATATAAGCTTCTTGTATAAGAAATGAGAATGAGTTATTCCACTGAAGCCCATTGATTTTCAGATGTGCTGCTGACTTTCATAACTTAAAAAGCTCAACTCTTCCCTGGGAACCAAGGACATTTCCGAATTACCAGCCTCATCAGCAAATAGCTCTCATGACCAGCCAAACTTCTCCTGGCAATGTCCTTTGGTAAGAGTCCTTTCAAATTGGAAAGAAAGTCTCCAGCCACAATGTGTATTAAATAAAAGCTAATGTCAGCATTTGGTGGCCCCAGTAAAACCCCTTTTCAGCCATTTTGAAAAAAGGTATATACGCATATAACTTAATAGAACTCATTCCTTCACACACTCTTTCCTTCCCCACTCTTCTGAAAGCTTTTCTCCTGCCCTAGCTTTAGAGTTGAGTTCCCACACAGGGAAAGGGAACCACAGAACAGATGGCTTGAGCTAGAATGGACCAGAACAATGGGCCAGATCCCAGCTGTCCCTCTCTGATCTACTCCCTCTTGAGCCTGGAACCGGCACAATCAGTGTCAGAGAGGAGCATAATTGCAGTTCTGACTTCCCCCATCTTCTCTCCAGGGCTCTTTTAAAAGCACATTTCACTCTGCTCCAAATTTCCCAGCTGAAAAACATCAGGACACACAGCAATTGCCAAATGTGATCATGTGACAGCAAGCATATTATATTCTAAACTGGCCCTTGGGCCTCTGAGGGAGCATATTCACTTGTTTGTGTAGTTTCTGTGTGTGTGTGCAAGCATGGAGGGCACATGCATGAGTTTTGGAGGGTATGATAAAGTAGCATCAATACTATTTGATACTTACGTTCACTTCTCTTTCTTCCATAATTTACCACATTTTTCTTTACAGCACTTATCCTCTCCTACGGTGCTTTATAATTCATTTTTTAATTTGTGCTTGTTCTCTCTACCCACTAGATTATAGGTGTAACCCTTGGTCTTCTTTGTTGACTGCTCTGTCCCAATGCCTAAGGCAGTGCCTGACCCATTACATGTGACCAGTAAATATCAGTTGGGTGAATGACAGAAGGGCAACTCTGCAAGGCGTGTGAAATGGGGTTTGTTGTCTCCATTTTGCAGCAGAGGAAGGAGAATCCCTAAGAGGTTTTGTCATTTCCCCAAACCCCACAGCTGGAAATCCCCAGGGCCACGGGGAGCACCCTAGTGGTTTGAGCAAACCTGATGCGAGCAAAGATTCTGCATGAGGAAAACATTGTGAGTCATCATTCGGGATTCTGAGTTTTGTCGGGATCTAGAGCGAAGCTGACAAGGAAGAGAGAAGAAATTCAATGGAAGAAAATTGATCTGGAAGCGTGAGGCTAGGACAGGTTGTGAAGAATCTTGAGTTTTAGGCTGGTAGGCTTACAATGAATCAAAAAGGCATTCTATCAATGTCCCCATTCACAACGGATGTAAGAAAAGTAATGGAACATAATAGATTAGTAGATGTCAAGTGCTTGCTTTAAAAGTAAAAAAGTTCTTATAGTAATAACAATTTAGAAAATTGTCCTCCTTTCTGTGAATTAGAATTCTGTTTAAAAAATATGATAAAACACACTTAGTTATTTATCTACCTGCCTAGGCATGCGTAAACTATAAATAAATACTTATTTTCAAACTCTGTTCTGATCATCATAATTTATGTAATGATCAGAAATAATCTGTACTTCCTGGAGGACAAAATATTTACAAATCTCTCAAATACATTGTAGAACTTTATAGAATTAACAACTCTGAGCTGATGATGGCAATGCATGTAGAGTTCTTTACATTTCTAAAAGCACTTTCATATACGAGATAGTATTGCATTAGTTCCCCAAAGCAAATTTGTCCTTAACCCCTATCTCATTTAGCTTTTTATATATACTAGATTTTTTTTTCTTAAAGGAACACCAAAACCGGAACTATGGGGAGTAATCAATTTCGCCAAGATCACTTGTATTTTAAGTGGCAGGGCCAGAAGGAGCAGCAGGTGTCTGTTATTCCCACAATGCCAAGCTTACCGTAGTTCGGGGGGAAACAAGAATGGAGCTGATGCTCTGTTCTCTGCAGCTTATTCCACATCAACCGACCATTATCCTCTCACATTTTCAGGCCTTGAATCTCCATGCAGGCAACAACACCAGCACTGTCCCACATCCACTGGTCCCGAAGCGCTGTCCGGAAATTATTTTGTTTCTCTTATTTGCCATTTTGTTTTCTCCACAGCATCTAATTCAACATTTTGCACTTTGCTCAAGCTTCTGATCCTAGCAACTGCCCTCACATCAAAATCCACAAAGGTAGGGGAAATTATTGCAGGAGAACTCTGTCAGCCGCTTGCCCAGGAGATGGAGGGATTACTTCTTCTCGTTAGTCATCCTTCCATCGTCAGTCCATGTCCTCTGTTTGGAGAAGCTGATTCCTTCCTAGCCCTGCCAATTCTGTACCTTCACACTCACTTGCTCCTAGATCCTTTCCTTCGGAAATTATCTCACTCAATGTGCTTCCATCTTTTAAACGGCCAGGAAAACAAGCCAACGAGCCACCAACGACACCAACTATGACACGTACAAGACGCTCTTGCTTGAGGAATCCGCTTTGTGGATTATTGTGCACATGAAATTGTGTGAAATGATGTGTGGGCAAGGTTATCTATTCTTTGTTGCCCTGTTGGCAATAGAAAAAGACTGGGAGCAAGTTGAGGGTCTTTCCACAGAATACTGGTTAAATAATTGATGGTGCAATGAGATAACATGAGACTATGGGGTGGGGGAAGGCTCTTTATAAACTGAACTGGAGAGATTTGCAAGATATATTGTAAAGTGAAAAAAAGCAAGGAACAGAATTGTGTAAATAACAATATAGCTTGTGTTTAGATAAGGGTGAAAAGGTAGGAATGTACTATTTTGATTTGCTTATATATGTATAAGGAAACGCATGAGGGTGCATAAGAAACCAACTAGGGGGCATAGAGTTGGGGTGAGGATGGGAACTGGCAAGAGTAGAGGGGATGAGTAGCAGGGAATATGGGTAGAGACTTCTCACTATATAAGTTTGTATATGTTCTGGTAATGAGCCATATGAACGCATTACCTACTTTTAAAATTAGATTCAAACACACTATATCCGCATCTTGCTCCAGTTACCAAATTTTCCCTAGTGTCTCTTCATAGCCAAACTTCTTGAAAACTATCCACATGGTTGCATGTAACTCTTCACCTCCTTGTACTCTTCTCTCTGTTGCTTTCCAACTTCTGCCTCCATCATGCTGAAGACACTGATCTCACCAAACTTCCACTTGTGAGATCCTATGACAACCTCTCAATTGATCTAATAAGAACTCTGTGTAGCAGTCCAAATCATTGTCTCTTAAAATACTCCCTCTTTGGTTGCATGATGCACTGTTTTCCTAGATAACCCTATCCTCTCTAGATGCCTTCTCCAGTCTGCTTGGGGGCTTGGTGAGAGAATTACATCTAAGTTGGAGTAAGTGCTTAGAGCCCGAGGGATCAGACACAAGATCTCATTCCTCTTTTGTGTCAATTCTAACACTCACTGATTTCCATTTGATTTTGTTCCAGGCAAGCTATATGCTGATGACTCATAAATTAATATTTCCAGCTCTAATCTTTCTCCTGAGCTCTAAATTCTTATATCCAATGACCTGTTTGCCATCTCCTTCTGGACGTTACTATGAGTATCTCAATCTGAATATGTCTCAGAATGAACACTTGATTTATCCTCTTCATCCATACTCTCACTCTCCTGATGACATTGGCACTCTCTCTGGGACATCAGCACCCCTCCTTTCTTCCAACGGACCCAACCAACACCGTTGCTGAGATGTTTAGATCCTTCCTTTTTCTATGCCCCGCATCAATCAACCAATCGGCAAATCCAATTGTCTTTAACTGCTAGAATGATCCAACGACTTCTCCCATTTTCACTAACACTGCCTTCGCCAAAGCCTCTATCATCTCTCCCTCAGAGTATTGCAGTGGCCTCCCACTGGCTGTCCTGTATGTCTTCAGTCCATCCCTTCAAGATAGCCTACCAACTTCTACAATAAAGGCAGACCATGTCACACCCCTATGGAAAGCAATTCCCTTCTGTGATGAACTTCTGTATTAGTTTTCTTCTGACCATAAAACAATTATCACAAACTCATAGCTTAACACAAAACCCTTGTATTGACTCATAGCTCTGTAGGTTCCAAGCCCAGGAACAGAATAGCTGGGGTCTCTCGGTTAGACGTCTCATAAGCTGCAATGAAGATGTTGGCCAAGGCTGTGGCTCCATCTGAGGCTCATGAGCCTTCTTCCCAGTGCATGTATGGAATTCCCTTTCGTACATCTATAAAACTCATGGAAGCTTCCATCTTCTTCCAGACCAGAAATAAAAAGTGTATCTTCCCAGCAGAGATATAGGTTGTAAGTTCCATAGGAGCAGGAATTTTGTTTGGTATAGACTGGACGCCCCAGCATTTACAGGAGTGCCTGGCACATAGTTCGTATCAGTAAATATGGATCAAATTAGTGAGAAAAATGTATTGACTGAAGAAATGGACTAATAAACAAATGAGTCAGATCACTGAATTCAGTGTTTGTTTTTGAAACTTTGGTCTGCTTAAGAATTTGTAGGTAAGATTCTAAGACCCCATTCTTAGATACCCTGAATCTATCAAGCTAGTGTAGAATTCCAAAATGTGAATTTTAAATATGTCTCCTGTTGTGCAGATGCTGTAACCCACAGACTACACTTACAAAATATTAATGTTGCCATTGAATTATTGATTGGGGTCTTAAAAACTACCCACTGCCACCTACAAAGTCAGGTTTGGACCTCAGTCTAGAACCGAGATCTGTGATTTCCCATCCAGTGACCTTTATTTATAAATTTCATGACATGCAATATGAGATAGGGTGCTTTGGGCAGCAGGTGACTGTAGGGACAAGTGTGAAAGGAAGCCCTTTCCCTCACGGAGCTTACATTAGTGTGGCCGAGACAGTGGACAAGTGATAAATAACCACACTGTAATTCCTGTTCAAGTGCTCATCAGCGGCTTCCTCAGCTTCTATTTTGTGATAACTGCAAACTACCTGAAAATCGTCCTGGGGAATTTATTTTAGACATCGATTTCAGTTCACTCAGTGATTTTATGTATCCTGTTCTTTGAATAGCCGTGTCTCTCGAGAAGGCCTGGATCACCCATATCTCTCGTCTAGTAAATAATTAAAGACACTCAGCATAGGACAATTAGCAGGCTGCCTTTCCTGGCCCTGGCCTCCTGCCCTCCACGGGACACATGGGCTTCTTTTGACAAATGTCATTGGTCCCCAACGTGTGCTTATTCCTGGTAGCAAGTTTAATGATTTGAAGATTGCAGATCATGTCCCCTTGTAATGTTAAGCATTTATAGAAAGTACCTCCTACATCCTGCAATTAAAGCACCATCTGTAAAATAATTAGTCACAAAGAAAGAATGTCAGGCACTTTTAGGGGCGAGCAGGATGACATTAATTTCATCAGTAATTATTCAGGCAGACCAAGATCTTTTCAGAGAGAAGTCCTCAAAGAAATAATTTCTATTCTACCAAGTTTTATCTGCACATCTTTCATTGTTTCAAAACAGGCAAGGTGAGTGATACCAAATAGATATTCATAGTGAGAGAAATATAAAGGGTAATGCTGTTTTTAAGAGGGTAGTCTAATTTAGCATATGGGGATATTATATGCTTAAGAGTCACTTAGAGGTAGTTAAAATTCTTCCTTCTGCCACTGACCTAGAGCAACCTTGACCATGTACATAACCACACCCTGCTTGTTATCCACATCTGCGAAAATGGAGGAGTAACACCTATCTCATAGGGTCATTGTTAGGGTGCCAGGAGCTAAGATACAGATATGCCTGCCACAGGGATGCAAAAATGGGTAAAAGAGGATACAAATTCCCAGAAACAACAATGAAGATACTAAAAAGCATGTAATTGTAGAATATAAGACCTGGAGCAGGGTTGGCTGGTTGGCTCAGTTGGTTAGAGCTCAGTGTTCGTAACATCAAGGTCGCCGGTTCGATTCCCACATGGGCCAGTGAGCTGCGCTCTCCACAACTAGATTGAAAATAACGACTTGAATTGGAGCTGATGGGTCCTGGAAAAACACATTGTTCCCCAATATTCTCCAATAAAAATTAAAACAAAGAAAAAAAATCACCTGGAGCAGATCTTAGATGCTGGGTAGAAAGCTCTCGTTTTAGAGATAAAGAGATTGGATGGAGTGTTATATCAAAGCCTAGGGGCCTTAACCAGTAAATTTTGCTGAAAAACCTTGAGCATAATCCCTGCCTTAGGATATCAAAGGTAGTAGTTATTCACCCCACCCACTGCTTCCTCTTCATGCTTAAGTATTTTCAAAGAACACCCAAAAAGCTTTTTAATTTATTTCACGGATACTTTCATTAAAAAAGTTATAAATCATTATTAATCAATAGGAATTAAAATTGTGCAAGGACTCATTGAACCTAAGCGAACTGTTCAATTCATAGACAATGGCATTAATAATAACTTAGTTTCAAATATACATATATGCTTATAAAATACATTAAAATTGAGATTAAAATTGGTGAATACAGAATCTTTTACATTTTTCCAGTAGGACTAATGGAATTCACATGCGTTAGTAGAAGCAGTTTTTAGGGGGATGACGCTCAGAACTTTAGTAGCTTTGTTCTTATCTCAGATTTTGTTTCTTACTGTTGGAAAGGAGTATGGATCCATCTTGCTCACATCTTGCTGTTTTGCTCATATCAAAGTGAAATCGGTTTGGAAACGATTAATATATGCAACACAAGGCGCCCCATCCCTCTCAGAATGAGCTGATTTGGAATAATCAGATTTCCACCATTCATGGAGTCTGTTTTCCTTTGCTTTTTCTTCGTTTTCTCTCTTAATATACCTGCTGCACAGTAGTCAGCAGGGGGCGGGATGTGAATAATAACCCCATTTTGTATGTAAATACGGGCTTTCCTCTGAGTTTCTCAAAGACGTCTGTAACATTATGCGACTCTACACAGATTATCAACCTAATTTGGGAGCTAGGAGAAAGGGTAAGTGACTGGCCTAAGGTCACACACTAAGGCCATCGTGTTGCTCAGGAGAAGCTCCCCGTCATTTGAGGATTTAATCCCCCCAATTTGCCCAGGTAGGGGAATCTCTCGGCATTACAGCTCAGAGCGCCTGTCTATTCCTACCTGAGCGTCACTCGTTATATTCACATAACCCGCAATTACAACCTCTCCATCAGCCATCTCACCCCATCATCCATCTTCTGGCTTCCTGTCAATGTTGTTGATTCATGTAATGCCACGTATTCACTCTAATTCTCAAGGTTAAAGGCAGCGTTTATGACTTTCCCTTGTTGAGTTTTAATTTCCACATTTTAAAACCTGGCTCAATGGAACACCGTGCAGTATGTGAGAAGCATCTTTTAGGATGGAGAGAATCCACAGTTCTTATTTGCAAATCTAATCTGCAGGATAAATGAAATGCAAAGGTTGATGGTAATGGAACATTGAGGTTGCCAAGTAGGAGGTTTTAAAAAACCGGGAGATGCAAAAGGAGTTGCTACTCAACTATACAAGTGTGGTATTATCGTGTTTGACCTCCAGAGGACAAAGCTAGTCTCTCTTTTTGACAAAAATACACATTGTAGAGTAACACATTTTAGGAGGAAAAAAAAAAATCTCAACTCTCTCATTCCTAAGATGGTGACTTGTCATTCTTGCACGTACAAAGTGCAAAGAAATGTGAATGGATATAAGGCACCAGCAACCCGTGGGGAATCCATGCTGCTTCTGCCCTTCCTTGCTCACTGGAGAGCAGGTTTCATACTCTCACAGGCCCAAAGGGGTGTGTGTGTAGGGTGGCGTCCCAGCGCGGTCTTACACAATGGGCCCTCAACTGAAAAACAGGAGGGCTGTCTTTGGTTCCAGTCCTATTGTCCATTTCCGGTGTGGCCTTCACAGGTCACACACCCCCTCTAGAGCACAATTCCTGCAACTAATGTAGAAAGGTTTAGATCACGTGATCGGTGGAGTTTCTCCCAGATCTAAAATTTTAGGAGTGTTCTATGATTTAGGCATATCATGATTAACTATGGGAATTTTAAGCTATGATGTCAATTCTAGAATATTAACTCTGTTGCTCCAAATAGTCCTATTTTCCCTAGATTTCTGCTTTTCTTACACTGTACCTGTGCCCTCCAAGAGGGAAGCCACTAGCTATATGTGGCTGCTAAACAACCAAGCTGTGTCTGGTCCAATGGAGATGTGCTGTAGATATAAAATACACACAGCATTTTAAAGATTCATTAAAAATAGCACCTAAATATCATTGCATTTTTTGTCTTTATTGCATATTGATGTTCTAGTTTGATACAATATACTACTAAATTGATTTCATGTTTCCTTTTACTTTTTAAATATGGCTTCTAGAAAACTTTAAATTAGATATTTTATTTCTACTGCTATTGAACAGTTACCCTATGTAACATAAAAAAATAAATATATATATATATATACATATATGCTTATTTGTGTACTAATGGGTATACTCTGTGCGTAATCACATTGCGGGTTTTTACGTTGAATATACCTTAAAACACCATCTGACCCAACTTCCTGACCTCAGCCCAGTCAGATATTATTTCTTCTCTTTTCTGGATGAGGCTCTAACAGATCGACTGAATTGCCCAAGTCAGAGACCCTGTAAAAGGTGGTATAGGGCCTATAACTCAGGTCTCCTACTATGGTGTACTTTCTATATGTCACTGCACACATTCACCTTAAAAATACTACATGTAGAAGATCGTACACTCATTTTGGTAAATTGACATCTTATGCTTAAAAACATTTTTTGTGGTCAATTTTAATGAATATTTTTTGATTGTAACATTCTTGAATTTGATGCTGAAAGTTACTATCATTTGAAAAAAAAAATGTTGGGGTCTAAGGCTGCATTATAAGTGGCACTACTTTTTTCTTCACAGAATTCTGAACCATTAAGAAATGAGAGCGGAAAAAAAAAAAAAAAAAAGAAAGAAAGAAATGAGACAACAGAATGGCTAGGTCAGGCAGGCAGAGCTTGCCCTAGGCTGCTGGACTGCCCAGCCTGGATTTTTATCAATGAGCAATTAACAAGAGAATGACACCCACTGCTCCTTGACAATCAATCCCCTTTCTGGAATCTCTACTCTGTAGTTTACATTTTTCCCAAAAGATTCTCAATTATGTTACATGAATCCCTCTGCCACTTCACATTCCTTATTCATTTCTTATTCCATTTCCCATCCCAATTTACATCCAGCCTCATTGTCCAGTACAGTATATTAACAGTTCTGCCTGAGATGAAATAAAACAATTTAAGATTCTACAATAAAAATGCATAATGAAAATCAAATGCCAAAAAAAATGGACATACCCCAAATTTAAATATAAACTACCTTTAATTATGAAATTCCCAAGGGGAAATTGAAGTTCAAAGAGTATTCCCCATTGCACTTTAAGTCCAAAGACATTAAAGTCTGAAGGTGTTCAAGTCCAAAATCAAATGTCTTGGTCTTGTGCGTTAACATTTAAAGAAGTTAAAGTCTAAAATGAATTATCTTCAACTTTTCATTCGTCTTTGTCTCAGCTAGAGGGTTTCAATGTCTGTGGTAGTTCCTTTAGCAACTACCACCTGGGCTGTTTCTCCCTGGGAATGGTATTCCCAGTGGTCGAATCCATTTAAGACCAGACTCTCAGCATTCTCCCTTTAGACAAGCCCTAAGAATGAAAATGTGCATTCATGAATATCAAAGTACTTGCTCCACAGTTACAAAAATTTAGAGGCCAATGTCCAACTCTTAAGGTAGCTATCAACATTTTCTTTATTCCTTCATCTATCCATGGACACCTAGGTTGCTTCCATATCTTGACAATTGTAAATAATACTGCAATGGACTTAGGGTGCATAATGAGCATATCTTTTCGAATTAGTGTTTTTATTGTCTTTGGGTAAGTACCCAGAAGTGGAATTGCTGTGTTATATGGTAGTTCTATGTTTAATTTTTTTGAGGAACCTCCATACTGTTTTCCATAGTGGCTGCACAAATTTGCAATCCCACCAACAATGCACGAGGGTTCCCTTTTCTCCACATTCTCGCCAACACTTGCTATTGGTTGACATTTTAATAATAGCCATTCTGACAGTTGTGAGGTAATATCTCATTGTGGTTTTCATTTGCATTTCCCCGATGAAATAAATATTACTCAGCAATAAAAAAGAATGAAATCTTGCCACTTATGACAACATGGATGGACCTACAGGGTATTATGCTAAGTGAAATAAGCCAGACTGAGAAAGACAAATACCGTATGATTTAACTTATGTGTGAAATCTAAGAAAACAAACCAAATGAACACACAAAACAAAAACAACAGACTCAAAAATACAGAGAACAAACTGATGGTTGCCAGAGGGGCAGGGAATAGGAGGATGGGTGAAAAAGGTCAAGGACAATAAGAGGTACACACTTCCAGTTATAAAATAAATAAATTACAAGGATGTAATGTACAGCACAGAGAATATAGTCAACAATATTGTGATAACTCTGTACAGCGACAGAGGGTTACTAGACTTATTGTGGTGATCACATTGTAAGGTATATGAATATTATATCATTATTTTATAGACCTGAAACTAATAAATATTATATGTCAACTATATTTTTAAAAAAGCTATCAAGAGAAAATTGTGTTCCTGGAAAGTGCTTTTAGCACTAAGACTGAAGCATAAAATAACAAGACCTGTGTTTAGAATGATCCTTTCCCCTTGGTTGAATCATTGTGAAGTACAGTAGAGACTCAGTAATATATTAATAAAAAAGGATAGATGGAAGAAAAAAAACAGCAAAAGAGTTTCCTTGACTTGTTTTTAATGGGATATTGTTAGTTATATATCAGTTGTCCAAAGCCTATAACAAATACACTTGAACTTACATGAAATAAATCCTCAACTGGTGAATAATTTTGGTCCTGTCCATTAACTGTTTCTCAGGGCAGGTGATGGGTTGAGGAGCGGTCCATATCCGTATAACATTTTTAATTCCATTTTCTTTTGAGTCTCATGTTTCTGGTGCCTTGGCACCAAAATGAGCATGAGCTTTTGTAATTATATAATTTGCCACTTGAATGAGCCCAGACATCTTTTTAGTTTTAGTGGAATTGTCATTCACTGCCTACCTGAGCATGGCCTGGACACTTTAATTCATTATGACTTCATTAGCTCACGTTGTACACCTAGCACCGGTGGCTACCTTTAAGTTTACAAGAGCAAGGCCTGTATTTAAACACATTCTTACTCCTTTTCCATGTTGCTTAGGAAAAGCTTTGTTCATAGAGTAGCTTTGACCCTAAAGGGTCCCTCCCAAACTCCTTGACTTCTTACCCTCGTTGAGGACAATACTGCCTGTGCATGTGTTAAGATAAATGTAGCTTATAGCTGCACTAGAATGAATTCTGACATCATTTCTCTGAGACAGTTACATCTTCGCTGAGGCCAGAGTGGCCAACATTTCTTATGTAGGATGGTTGTCTCCTGGAGCCAATCACGAAGCTCATAGACTTTATTAAGGCCTAAGCATCCCCACATTCAGACCTGCTTCTAGAGAAACAGCCATTTTCTATGGACAATACCACCTAAAGCTACAATCATCCACCAAGGTAAAATTATCCTGTGGCCAGCCAACACCTTTTGGCTAAGCTTCAGCAGTCAAAAGACATCGTCCAATTATAACAACCTGCTCAGTCTAACATATGACCTTACAAACCACCAATATCAAAATGCATGGCCTGGATGCAAACTGGTCCAAGACGGTGGATTAGGTGGGTGCTGCCTCCCTGGATTACAAATTACAAATAATTTATAGAACAATCATCAGCTTTGGGATTCATTTGAATACTAGCTGAACGGAACCACTAAAACTAAGGATTTAAAGAAGTCACATCAAAACTGGTAAGAAGGGTGGAGACGCAAGGCAGGCTGATTCCAGGCCCATGGAGAGGGACAAACGCCAAGAGGGACACCTCGGTGACAGAGGTCCCCCCTGAAGAGGGAGAGCTTCCCTCCAAAGAGGGACCCCCCAACCCCCGCCGGTCCCACTCTGGGCTCCTGTAATGCAGCAACTTAGCTCCCACTCCCCACATAAGAACACAGGATATACTGAGGCCAAAAAGGAACACCAATGGAGCCATAGATAGAGGAGTCATACCACTATATTCTTGATGGCAGCTGGTCAAGAAACAAAAGCGAACATCCACCAGTACCCCAGTCTCGCTGGGAATTGGGCAAGACACAGGAAGTAGGATCAACACGACCAGTAACCCACAATCCGCTAGCTAAGCCCCCTTGCTAGCCGCAATCCGCTCATGCTAGCTCAGCCACGACAGTTATGTTAGTGGCTAATGGCTAACTGATTACAGCTGATGGCTGTCTGCTCACAGCTGATGGCCATCTACCACCCAAGCCAGCACCATTCCATGTGAAGTCGAGAGCCTGGAAACTCTACAGGCTCTGTCCCTACAGCTCCCCAGCCCAGGGGTCCTGTGCCAGGGAGGAGAGTCCCACAACATTTGGTAATGGAAATCAGCCCATTCCCGCCATCTCCCCACACCCGTGGGCAGAGGACAGCTGAAGGCCCATATACCCTCTTTGGGGCTGGCACACAGACTCACTCACTGGTGGGCACTCACCTGGTCTCTGGAGGAGGGAGTGGCAGATGGTGGTGGTCCCAGGAGCCTCTGGGGAAGGACTGAACTGAGTGCCTTTGGCCTGGGAGCTAGAGGTTCTCGGACCATAGCTCGCCCTGTGTGGAGTTTGCACATGTGTGGATTATGGGGTGGGAGGGCTGTCAGGGTCAAGCCCTCCCCCAAAGGGCCAGGTCTGGGACCTTATTGGTCTGATGGAATATACGCATGCGTGCTGCCTTGCTGATGCCATAGGTCCCTGCCCTCCACAGAGCTTGTGCTGCGTTGCCTAGGAAACGCCCTACAGGTGGCAGATTGTGTCCAGCAGAGGGACTGCAGTGGTGGAAGAATGTTTGCTGGAGAGCGTTGGGCCAGAAGCTGCACCACTTGTCAGGAGCAGTGGCTGGCCATGGCATTCTCAGGGCATTTTTGCAGGCTAGTTGCCGCTGCAGGAGCAGAAACTGCACTGATTTTGTGGAGGCACTGACCACACCCCGTAGCACCCTGGGGGCCTGCCCTGCTCACCTAGAGCTGCATTGCCAGAGGCACTCTGGGTGCCTGGTGGCTGGCCCTGGTTCCTCATGTCACAGAGGTTTTTTGCAGCAATGGACAGCCCGCAGCAGCCTGGGGAGACTTTCGTGGTGAATAGTGTCCCAGGGGCCATCACAGCTGCTTGCCGGCCGCTGTTGGGAGCCTGTGAGCCTGAAGTGGAGGCTGGTGCATGTGTGGCTCTCAGGGAGGTGCCATTTTTTCTGGGTTGGGTTCTCCCCAAGGGGACCAGGTCTGGGACCACACTGGTGTGGTGGAACCCGCGAGTGCACTGCCTTGTGACACACTGGGTGGGCCACTGGGACACTGCTATTCACTTACTTGGTTTTGTGTCACCCAGGGGAGACTCTTTACTGCTGGGCGGCTGACCCTGCCCCACAGACTGCTGCAGATTAAAGCAGGCAGAGAGCCTTTTTTCTTTTTCTTTCCTTTTTTTCTTATTATTTCTGTTTTCCTTTTTTCCTATTCTTTTTCTTGTTTTGTTTTGTTGGATTTTTTAAAAATTTTTTGTTTGTTTTGTCTGTTGTTTGTTTTTTGTATGTGTATTTGTTTTCTGTTGTTATTTTGTTTTGTTCTGTGAGGTGGTCAGGAGCCCACCACTGGTCCAGGATTGGAGACTACATTGAATTTGTAGAAACCACAGACCAGACTCTTTAGCCCCCTGTAACAACACCTCGCCTATCTAGAGCTGCATTGCCAGGGGCACTCTGGATGCCTGGGTGAATGGCCCCGCCCCCCACAAACCTCAGAGGTGTTTTTTTACAGCAATGGTAAGTACACAGCAGGTTGGGAGATTTTGTGGTGAACAGTGACCCAAAACCTGCATGTAGCCATTCATTTAAGCAGAAGAAAGGTGAAAACAATCTAACAAAGACCAGAAATATGAATAATAAAATGGTAATAACTATGTACTTATCAATAATCACTTTAAATGTAAATGGATTAAATGCTCCAATCAAAAGACATAGGGTAGCTGCGTGGATAAGAAAACAAAACACATGCATTTTCTGTTTACAAGAGACCCACCTCAGATCAAAAGACACACAGACTGAAAATAAAGGGATCAAAAAAGATACTTCATGCAAATGGAAATGAGAAAAGGCTGGGGTACCAATACTTACACCAGATAAAATAACTTTAGAACGAAGACTATATTAAAAGACAGAGATGGGCACTATATAATAATAAAGGGATCAATCCGACAAGAGGACATAACCCTAGTAAACATCTATGCACCCAACATAGGAGCACCTAAACATATAAAACAGATATTGACTGACATAAAGACAGAGAACAACTATAACACTATCATAGTAGGGGACTTTAACACACCTCTGACAACAAGGGACAGGTCTTCCAGACAGAAAATCAATATGGAAACAACAGCCTTAAATGTCACATTGGACCACTTGGATTTAATCAATATTTTCAGAGCATTTCACCTCAATGCCACAGAATATACATTCTTCTCAAGTGTGCATGGGACATTTTCAAAGATAGACTACGTGCTAGGTCACAAAACAAGTCTTAATAAATTTAAGAAGACTGAAGTGATAGCAAGTGTCTTCTCTGACCACAGTGCTATGAAACTAGAAATTAATTATGAGAAGAAAACTGAAAAAAAACAACAACAACACACATACACATGGAGGCTGAATAACGTGCTACTAAATAATGAATAGATAACAGTGAGATCAAGAAAGAAATCAAAAGATACCTGAGAAAAATGAAAATGAAAACACAAGCCACAAAATCTATGGGATGCAGTGAAAGCAGTCCTCAGAGGGATATTCATAGCAGTGCAGGCCTACCTAAAGAAACAGGAAAAATCTCAAATCAACAGTCTATCTTTACACATAAGGGAACTAGAAAAAGAACAGCGTAAAAAAAAAAAAAAAAAAAAAAAAAAAAAGGAGTACAAGTAAGGACATAAAAGAGGTCAGAGTGGAAATGAACAAAATAGAGACCAAAAAATAAAAATAAATAAATAAATAAAAAACAACAAAATATCAATGAAACCAAAAGCTGTTTTTTGTTTGTTTGTTTGTTTCTGAAAAGACAACATAATTGAGAAACCTTTAGCAAGACTCATTAGAAAAAGAGAGGACCCAAATTAATAAAATCAGAAGTGAAAGAGAAGTGACAAGAGACACCACCGAAATGCAAAAAAATAAAAACAAATAAAAATTATGAAAATACTATGAGCAACTATACTCCAACAGATTAGGTAATCTGGAAGAAATGGATATTTTCTGGAAACATATAATATTCCAAGGCTGAATCAAGAAGAAACAGAAAGTCTGAATAGACTGATTACTACCAAGGAAATTGAATCAGCAATCAACAAGCTCTCAAAAAACAAAAGCCCTGGACCAGATGGTTTCATAGGTGAATTTTACCAAACATTCAAAACAGAATTATCACCTATTCTCCTCAAATTATTACAAAAAATCCAGAAGGAGGGAAGTCTCCCAAACTCTTTTTACAAGGCCACTATCACCCTGATCCCAAAACCACAGAAAGACATTACAAAAAAAGAAAACTATAGGCCAATATCCCTAATGAACATAGATGCAAAACTCCTCAACAAAATATTAGCAAACCAAATTGAGCAATACATTAAAAAGATCATACACCACAATTAAGTGGGATTCATTCCTGGTATGCAAGGTTGATTCAATATCTGCAAATCATTAATGTGATACATCACATTAACAAAATGAAAAATAAAAATCATGTGGTCAAATCAATAGATGCAGAAAAAGCATTTGACAAAATCCAACATCCATTTATGATAAACACTCAGCAAAGTGAGAATAGAGGAATCATACATCAACATAATACAAGCCATATATGATAAACCCACAGCTAATATCATACTCCATAGGGAAAAGCTAAATATATTTTCCTTAAGATCAGAAACAAGACAAGGATGCCCATTTTCACCACTTTATTCAACATAACACTGACGTTCTAGCCACAGCATTCAGACAAGAAAAAGAAATAAAAGGCATCCAAATTGAAAGGGAAAAAGTAAAATTGTCATTATATGCAGATGACATCATACTATATATCGAGAACCCTAAAGATTCCACCAAATATCTATTAGAACTAATAAATGAATTTAATAAAGTAGAAGGATACAGAATTAATATTCAAAATCAGTTGCATTTGTATATGTCAATAACAAACTATCAGAAAGAGAAATTAAGAAAACAATCCCATTTACAATTGCTTCAAAAACAATAAAATATTTGAGAATAAATTTAACCAAGGAAGTGAAAGACCTGTACTCAGAAAATTATAACACATTGAAAAGAGAAATTAAAGAAGATACAAATAAATGGAAACATACACCGTGCTCATGGATAGGAAGAATTAATATAGTTAAAATGTCCATACTGCCTAAGGCAATATATGTATTCAATGCAATTCCTATCAAATTACCAATGACATTTTTCACAAAACTAGAGCAAGTAATCCTAAAATTTATATGGAACCATAAAATACCCTGAATAGTCATGGCAGTTTTGAGAAATAATAACAAAGTGGGAGGTATCATGCTACCTGATATCAAATCATACTACAAGTCTAGAGTAATCAAACAGCATGGTATTGGCCTAAAAACAGACATATAAATCAATGGAACAGAATAGTGAGCCCAGAAATAAATCCATGCCTATATGATCATTTAATCTATGACAATGGAAGCAAGAAATTACACTGGGATAAAGATAATCTATTAATAAATGGTGCTGGAAAACTGGACAGATACATGAAAAATGAAACTGGACCACCTTCTTACACCATATACAAGAATAAATTCAAAATGGATTAAAGACTTAAGTGTAAGACTCAAAACTATTAAACTCATGGAAGAAAATATAGGAAGTAAATTTGTAGACATTACCCTTAGTAATATTTTTTACTGATATAGCCCCTCGGGTAAGGGAAGCAAAAGAAAAATAAACACGTGGGATTACATCAAATTAAAAAGTTTTTTTACAACAAAGGAAACCATTAATAAAACAAAAATACATCCTACTAAATGGCAGAAGATATTTGCCAATGATACATCTGATAAGGGGTTAATATCCACAATTTATAACAAAACTCGTATAACTCAACACACACACACACAAAAACAACCCAATTAAAAATGGGCAGAGGACACGAAGAGACAGTTCTCGAAAGAGGACATACAGATGGCCAACAGACATATGAAAAAATGCTCAATACCACTAATCATTAGAGAAATGCAAATAAAACCCACAATGAGTTATCATCTCACCCCGTCAGAATGGCGTCATCAATAAATCAACAAACAAGTGTTGGTGAGGATGTGGAGAAAAGGGAAACCTTGTGCCCTATTGCTGGGATTGCAGATTGGTACAGCCACTATGGAAAACAGTATGGAGGTACCTCAAAAAATTGAAAATGGAACTACATTATGACCCAGCAATTACACTCCTTGGTAACTATCCAAAGGAATCCCAAACACTAATTTGAAAAAATATATATGCACCACTATGTTTATTGCAGCACTATTCACAATAGCCAAGATATGGAAACAACTGAAATGCCCATCAATAGGTGACTGGTTAAAGAAACTATAGTACATTTATACAATGAACTACTACTCAGCTGTGAAAAAAAAAAAGAATGAAATCTTACCATTTGCAAAAACATGGATGGACCTACAGAATATTATGCTAAGTGAGATAAGTCAGACTGAGAAAGACAAATACCATATGATCTCACTTATATGTGGAATCTAAAGAACAGAATAAATGAGCAAATTAAACAAAAATAGACTCAGAGATACAGAGAAAAAAACTGATGGTTGGTATATGGGAGGGAGGGGGGATGGGGAGAAAGTAAAGGGATTAGAAAGTACAAATTATTAGACATAATATAGTCATGGGGATATGAAATATGGTATGGGGAATATAATCAATAATTGTTGTAAAGATTATGTAGGGTGCCAGATGGGCACTGGACTTACAAGGGGGATCACGTTATAGACTGTGTAGATGCCTGACGAATACACAATGCTTCTGAAGCTGAAGTAGGATAATATTGAACGTCAACTGTAAATATATATATATATATATATACACATATATATAGATATATAGCCACAGGATGTGGAGTACAGCCTAGTGAAGATAGTCAATGGAATTGTAACAGCTATATACGATGTCAGAGGGGTAGTAGATTGGGGGAGGGGGTTATTACTTTGTGAGGGGTGTAAATGTCTATCTATTACATTGCTTTGTACACCAGAAAAAAAAAAATGATTAAAAAAAAACAAAAACAAAAACAAAAATGCATGGCCCACCCAGCGAAGTCCAAAGTCCACAGACCAGGCACCAACACAATCAGAAACCCTTTGGGTGTTTAGCTCCACATTTTTTTCTCCTTATCTCATTCCTGGCCTGTTCATCCAATGCAGGGGTCTTTAAGTGGTCCAATAAATAACACCTCTCTCCCTGCCTGGGTTATGGAAAAATGAAGACTTATAACAAATATGTAAATGGAAGATAGAAGAAAAGTATCAATTTACCACTAAGAAAAGCTGGATGGAAAACACAGTTTATGGTGGTACTCGTAACTGTAAGGAAGTCGACCTACACTTAGCAGACTCCAGAATTAGCTGGATTCCCTCTTGTAGTCTAAGGCAACACTGAACAAGATATACCTCCATAGGCAGCATGCCTGCCCAGGTAAAGATGGGCATGGGCAATCAGGGGACTCCTTTCCATGAGGTGGTCTCATCTTTAAAAAGAAGAAAGGAGGTACTTAGTCCTGTATCATGAGTTACATTCCAATTACCACCCACACGAATCACTCCATTTCCACTTTGAAGGAGTTTAGAGGCAGAGAGAAGCTGGGGGCGCTGTACCCATGGCGTTCTATCCAATGTGAAAGCAATGTCAAGGTAGGAAGCAGCATTACCCCCAATCATAATGTTTACAAACTTATAATCATACTTTATGCATCCACATTTTATCTTTCACTGCTGCAGTCTTACCTTATCTAAATTAATTAATCTGAATACAGGTCAAATCCCTTGACTTCATATTCCCAGCGCTTTACAGTATTTGAAAACAAAACAAAACTGTTTTTCCCAAGCTCCTATGACAACCCACATCCTAGATTTCACACATATTGCTCCACCAAAAACTTTCTTAACGTGCTCTGCAGTTCTAAGCCTGACTGTTCATATTTACACTGTCCCATCAGACATAAATATCAGTTTTCATTCTCTATTTGAATAATTCTCATTCTACAAAGCCCAGCTAAGACCCTGGTCCTTTTAGAAAATTTGCTTGAAAATATGAAATAGCCAAATAGAATGCCTTCTCCTATCTCTGATTCCCATGGCACTTTGAATTACTAGTAGAAAACTTATTACAGTCCACCTTATATTATTATCGATATTTGCCTGCATAGCTGCTTGTCTTTCACAAACTAGTTTTTACGTTTCTAAGCAGCAGGGGTCAATGCCATTCAGTAACTCTGAATGTTCCAGGTGCCTCCATGACTCACTCTGCATTGTAGGACTCTAACAATGTATTTTGAGTTCAATTAACTGCCCCAAACCTTGAAATTTATAGAAGAGAGATGGTGAGATCTCAAGAAAGGGCATTGGCTTAGCCATCTATACCAGTCAGGATGCTTCAGTCCCAAGGGAAGGAAACCCAGCTCAGATTGGTTTAAGCAAGAGAAATGTGTTGGCTCACACAACTGGGAAAGCTTCAGTTTAAAACCAGCTTCGTAATTCGGGCACTGCCATGAAGCTGCCATCTTTCATACCTTTTGTTACGCCACTTTATTTTCACTTTTTTTTTAAATGAATAATGATAAGCTCACCTTAAACTTAAGTTCTTACTGCATGGAGAACAGGGCATGTTTTCCCTAATCATCCAGGAGAGGACTCTGATTCACTGGGTTGGAGTCACGTGCTTCACCTTGAACCATATACGAACACATTATGTATTACCAGGGGGCTGAAACATTTCCTCAGGGTCAGAGGGATCAGACTTTCTCTGAATGGATGTTGTTGCTGAGAATGGAGGAGGGGGTGTCTCCGCAAAGAAGGACGTGCCATGTATACCAAATAGCATATGTCCATTAAAGAATTAGATGAAACTACCGCCAATCCTCGTGCTGCCATGTACTAGCTGTTTGAACTTATTCTCGGTATTAATCCTCTTTTAAATGCTTCATAAGATTTTTGTGAAGATTAAATGAGACTATAAAAAAGCACCTAAGAAACATAACATACTCAATAAATGTTAATTCCCTTAAGAGCCTTCCTGTAGATAGTTCTCAGTGTCATACATACTTAAAATAAAATGATCCTGAATAAAGTCAATAAAAAAATAGAAGTGGGAGAAGGTGATAGAGGTAGAAAGCTTACTGAAATGAAACACAATATAATCCAACAGCGATGTGAATGTCAGAGGCCACAGAGATAAAAAATTGCATTGAAATCTCTTTGGAGGAAAATACGTATATTATTGTGTGAATGCAGTTGATGATAAGTGCCAGAGCTATACCTTAATTGTGTCCTTTGCTACCAGAAAATCCATTGCACCCAGGGCCCTTGCATTTATTTTTCAAAACCCAGGATACTTCAAGAGAAAATGTGAACATAAATGTCATTGGGTGTATTAGCATGAAAATAGAACATCATCTTCTTGGCGCCTTATAATTCTTATATCCATTACAATACAGATGGCTCTTTAAATGGAGGAAGAATCCCTTCAGGTTAAGTTTTCCATCGAAGAGCTTGTTGTGCTCACATTAGATGAACAGGCACCGCCACTGTATAAAGAGGGGTTTCATATTTCTGAAAGACGTCTATTGAGGAGCCGTGACAATGACCAAAACTAGTTTTTAAATATGTGGACTCACCTAGAAAACCGAACAGTGATGGCAGAACAGGTCTGCATTAATTCCAAATCACAACTTCTTCTGCCGGCAGCTGCTGCTGCTCTGTAAGATCATCACCCTTGGTTCTTACCGTCAGCCCTCCACCCTCAGTTCAGCTGCCATGTAACTTCAATCGTCTTTCTGAAAAACATTTTCAGATTAACTTTTCTGATTCCTATCACTCTTGTTAAATTTGCTGACACTTTACAGCCTCTTGTTAAACACAACCTCTATTAAATGCTTAATCATACACATTTACAATAAATAAATTATATTGACAACACAATTAGTAAATTGAGAGAACTCATCACCTCCTCGTTATTCTAATTGTTGAATGTGTATATGCTGTGCAAGGCACTTTACCGAGATCTGGAGAAGGTAATATATAGTAATATATAGCCTGCCCCGAAGAGGCCCACAGCTTAGAGTCCAGCCATGTTTCTCAGGCTGTGGTTTGGTGCAAACCAGACATGCTATGTATTGATGCATGATAAGGCAGGAATGGATTCTATGGTTTGGGGACAGAGCCAGGAGTGCAGTTTCCAGGCTCTTGGCCTCACATGGAAAGGTGCTGGCTCAGGTAGTAAATGGCCATCAACTGTGATTGGATGGCCATCAGCTGTGGCTAGTTGGCCGTCAGCTGTAACCAGTGAGCCATTGGCCACTAATATAACTGCAGAGGCTACACTAGCAGAAAATGGGGGCTAGCGAGAAGATGGTGGCTGAGGTAGCAAGTGCGGATTGCAGTTAGCATGGTGGAGTGAGGATAGTGTGGATCCTACTTCCTGTGTCTCCAACCCAGCCACCAGCGAGACTATAGTGGTATGACTCCCCTATCTATGGCTCTGTGGGTGTTCCTTTTTGGCCTCACCATGTCCTGCGTTCTTATGTGGGGAGTGGGAGCTGAGACCCCGCCTGAAACCCTGTGTGACATATGGTCTAATAGATTTGGAAATCACTGGATAATACAAAGTAAAGTAAAATAAATTAAGTTACTATTGTAGGACTTTTCTGAAACCTTTATATGCTGATGTGCTTTGAAGAGCTCAAAAGGAACGCACTAATCAGTATTTTCAGACTTCGCCAAATAGAAGAACATTTTTGGGAAGGATGTGTCTCCTAGAATTGAGATTCACAGGATATGAGTTTGGGAAATAATGTGCTAATGGGATCATGCTCCGATTTTTCTTGAGGAGCCACCTTTTGTTATTTACTCTCCAATTTCATGTTCTATAATGGCAGATAAGGTACCAGGTCATTCCTACCTACGCTTCTGGCCTTTCTGGTCTTGTCATCTTCCTGCTAATAGAGGAAAATTGGACAATTTCCAAAACACTGGCCTGCATGAGTCAACCCACCAGCAGAGCAAATGACCTCCAGAAATAGAGAACTGTTTAAGATGCACTCTTGTAAGTAACCATCCAGCCCTCCATTGTGAGGCAACTATTCATTCTCTTAAGATATTTCACGTAGCAGCACTTGTGCACCTGGGAGTTAGCATGGTTTAAAAGGGCAGGGTGAGTGATGGAAGTGTAATTTCATATAAATCAACCCAGGGGAGAATCAGAGGGACAGACTTAGCAGAACAAGGTGTTGGTACTGTGTAAGTCCTCTGAGTACTCTCTTGCTCTGTGAGCTTTTGGTTGAGAATTTCTCTGAAAAACTTACTGCAGGTTATCACCATTCTCTGTGAACAGCTGAGGCACGCTTCATCCCTAGAGGAGACAACTGTTAAAGCTTGGAAGGAAGTTCAGTGGACAGCCTGACCTGCCAGCATTGTGATGAAGCAGCATTTCAGCTTCGTGAGGGAGACCAGTTCAGATGAGATGCAAACCCCTGACATCAGACATCATCCCGTGTCACACTGGATGCAATGACGTCCTTTCTGATGATGCACAAACCAAGCTTTCTTTGGGTGGCACACTGCATTTCAATCTTTTACCAATGTGAATGTCCTGAGGTTAAATAAGAGGTAATAATAACAGGTAACAGGTATCACTTATCACTTCCAATAAAATTACCAAATTTTCTTCTTCTATAGGTTCTCTTTGGAAATCTCATGTAATCTTTGCAGAATGTCTCGTTTTGACACTAATGATTGGAATCAAGTGATTTTTATTTCAACCCTGAGCTTTCTCTTCATCTCTGGGACTACGTTCCTTCTTCTTGCCGGGCAGCTCCACCCGGATAACCCATCAGTAACTCACACTCAACGTGTCACACTGTGGACTCATTAATCTTCTCTTTCCAAAATACTTCTATTTTCATATTTACCATTTACAAAAAGACCTAACTTTCGTTACTCCCTCTCCACCCAGCACTGAAGCATAAAATCTTTTGCTTTTCACATTTCTTGGACTGTTACATACTATCTTCACAATCCTATTAAAAAACGAACAAACAAACAAACAAAAAACCTCATAAACAACGTTGATATAAAAAGACACTGGAAACTTTATTTTGACATAGGCATTCTATTTAATGAGCATTTGTAGAATGCTACTATGAAATTGGTAATTACAAACCAGCTGCGTGACCCTGGGAAAGTCATGAATCTTTCTGAGTTTCATTTTCATGAGGAAAAGGAAAATCTTAGCCTCATAAGGTTATCGAGAGGATCGAAAGATGCCATAAAAATGCAAATAACTCAGCCATTTCTATTCTATAACCTCACTAATGCCACCTTAGTTCAAGCCTTGATGATGTCTTTCTTTGTAAAGCAGTTTAAAAAATTTAACAGGTTTTCCTTATAGGCTCTGTAGTCTTCTGATCCATTAAAAATAACCTTTCGTTAATTTATTTATTCACTCACTCACTCATTCATTCAACCAACATTCAATAAAGACTACGAAGGTCTCAACACGCTGCTATGGCCTTGAGCCCCATTACCTGTAAAATAGTGATGGTACTTGCTACAGAGCGCTAACAGGAGTTACTGGGTGAGGTAAATCTCCCAGCACAGTAACTGACCTCAGGTAGCGGGTGTTTGCTAACTGTTTGTTGCTGTCCCTGTATTAGTGTTAATAGCTAAAGCCCATTTCCTGGCTCTCTGTCCAGTTTTCTCTAGATATAAAATACTGTCTCCCTTATATGTACATTTTGTTCCCTGCCCGAACAGCTAAATTTCTATGATACACCTAGGCATGTCCATCATGTCCCCATGGATTTCAGTATTGAATGAATACACATTTAATGAAGAAAACTTCCTCAATATCATATTGATGTGAAAATAAATCTTTTTAAAGCTATTTAAAAGCCGTTAAGGCAGTAGGCTATCAGAATACAAAGAGGCACCTGGCATTCGTAACGACACCCGTAAAATGGAATAATCCCCTTTCACCTTTTTTTTTTTAACCCCAGGAACTTAAATTTTTCCATCCACTCATTTGCATTTCCTTTGAATCCTCAAGCAGTTTTCAAAAATAGCTCTTTTGTAGAAAGGAAATTAATCAACAGACATGCAGTTCTCACCGAGAGCAACATCCCAGGGAACTCACGCATCGTGAGCTCACCAATGCCGTATCCACGGCCTCTCTCTCTCTCTCTCTCTCTGTCTCTCTCTCTCTCTCTCTCTCACACACACACACACACACACACACACACACACACACTCACTCGTGTTTATGTCCTCCTGTCTCTCTATGTATTGAGGCAATTGGCTGAGTATGCCTCTATTGGCGAGGAATCACTTTGCAAATGCAATACGAAATTAGAAAAGAATTTGGATCAATAACTCTTGCTTTTTTCACATGTGATTAACTCAAGCCCATGTGTGTGGTTCCCCATAGTTGTTTCTGTAAATATTTGCCAGAATAATAATAATAATAATAATAGTCATCATTTTAGCAATCTTCTCCATAGACCCCAGTATATACCTTGTGTGTAAGACTGAAACATGAAATCGCTGATAGTCAGATGGTTTTGACAAAGAAAATAGGGATTTCTATGACTTAACCTAAAAGAGCATATGCCACAACTTTGTAACTGTTCCCCTTATGCCACCACTGGACTGCATGCCCCTTCAGGATAAGGTTTTGTCTTACTCTCTTTCAGATGCCAGGCTCCACGTACAGAGCTCACTGATGATTGTAGGCAGGTAATAAGTCTCTTTTAGAGAGTATTCATCTGCAGTATGCTGGGTGATTGGCAGAACACTCTTTGGTATAGATGAGGCAGGGACTATTACAAGGGATAATTGAGTGATTAATGAGACAAATCTGGGTCAATAGACCAGCTTCAGAATACAGGCTCTACTCATAGACAGATGTAAGCTATTTTGTTTAATCTTGTCCAGTCACAACTCTCTCCTATCTAATACAATTAATATATTTTCAGACATTTGCGAGTATTTACATCTGCATAGGGCACCTTGCAGTTTGTCTGCATTGACTTATTCAATAATTAAACCAATTAGATGAGTAAGAAATTATAATGAACCTCATTTTACAGATGTGAAATGGAGTCCAAGGCCATTTAGATATTAGATAGAACTGGATTGGACCAAGGTTTGTCCAGCTTCAAAGTAAGATTCCTAACCATTTCATGATGATGTCTGTCTGGCAAAATAGAAAAGGAAATCAAATATGGTGGTACATACAAAATTACTTGAAAAATTAACAGTAGTTACCATTGGTTGTACACCTGTGTTCATGCTTTATATTAGATACTGTATATATTTTATATTCCTTAATCCTTAAAATAGAGCTTGAAGTGGGTCAACTGAGATTTAGAAAGTAATGACTGGCCATAGTCTCTCCGCTGGCACGTAACAGTCTTAAAACAACAGTTAAAATCTTAACCTAAAGTATAATATTTACAAAGACAAACCAAAAACTTGTACGAAACCCTCATATCACCTTAATTTAAGTATGTTGAACAAGGGAGCCCACAAAGCACGGCCCCACTATCTCTAACAGACAACTTAGTTTCTTTAGGCCTCTAATTTTCTCATCTACGAAGTAGGAGTGATAATGGCGCTGTCATTTTAAGAATTAAATGGCATATCACACAAGGAGCTTTGTATGTCACACACATGCAAGATATACTTGACCCTGTTAGGGTATCACGTCAGCCAGTGGGCCTATTAGCTAGCCTTCCTTAGTTGGAAGACTATTATAGATAAGTCATTTCGGGAAATAAAAACTGGGGATGAGAAAAAGCAATGTGTTTATCAGTGATATTGGTCCAGTTTTATCTGGTTACAAAATAAGAGGCTAAGGTGAACCTTCTGTAAAAAGTAGAATCTTTGAAAAACAGAGTTTCAAGACTGAGCTCAACTGTCTGCTTGGGAACTTGTGAATGGTGCATCTTCTACAAATGCTTCACTGCAGGAAGGCTCAAAACCCTCCTTGAACAAATGATCATGGAAGTACCTGCTGTCAAGTTCATTGCTAAAAACTTAAGGAGAACATGGGCAGCAATGCACATGATAGGGGATTGTACAAATGGAAGGGATACCTCTGCCTCAGTCCTATCTTTGGCTTTCTTTAGCGCTTTATTTCTTCTGAGACCTCTTGTAACTTTCGTCTCTTTGCTGTTTTGATGAATTACAGATCCATACTCTATCTCAGAGCCCTTCATTCTTGTATGTCCAGAGACACCTACTTTAATATTCTCTCTTGGGTCATTTTCTCACCATTCATAACTGGAAAGCTTTGCACATTGCGGTGTTTGGACAAAACAATTCTCCGTGGTCTGACAAGACTTTATTTTGTAGATTATGTAGAGGACTTCTCACAGCAGCTACCTACTATTGCCGACTTCTGCTGTTCCTTGTGGCTAGGTCCTCGGCTTTCCATAGTCCTCCTCAATGTTCTTAGAATCCCTACGCCCTCTGTAAACTCTCACTGACGCCATACTCTCCCAGTCATGGCTCTCACCCCGCTCTCTCCCAATAACCTGGGTTACTTCTCGAATGTCTTCATTCACTCTCTGTGCCAGAAGGCTGGCAGTACGACCTGCCTTGTTTACTACACTGTTCTTATATCCTAGCAATGCTTGACTGACACCAGACTTCAATGACTATGCTGTCAATTTTGTGAATAAGTTATCTGTTTATTTCATGAATAAACTCGGTGGTTCACACATGTATCTCCCCCAGAAGAGGTTAACTTCCATACGTACTACTCAGTCCAGGTAGGGTTAGTAGGCCTACCAACTCTACTTTTAGATGAGGATTCTGAGACTCACCAAGGTCACATATTGTCCTCAAGGTCACAGTCATACAATTATTGAAAAGAGAGGCGAGAATCAGAACCCAAGCCTGCTGACTTAAATCCAGGGCTCTGCCTACTATTCCAGTTATGGCAGGGAGGCATGTTCTTTACAGCCACCTTCATGTTTAGCTTCCCTTCTAATTTAGGGTCTTATTTTCAGTGTTGTACCTGGCAATGTAGGTGGTATTCACTGCTGTTACATATTTCTATATATATGCAGTAAATTTAAATGAATACGATGCCTTGCTGAGTGGAAAATCTGGATTGTTATGTCCTGAAAGCAGATCAGCACAACCATTATATGCACATAAAAATAACCTTAGGGTTGTTAATGTATACGTTGTATTACCATTAAAGCAAGATTTAGATGTTTAGCCTTTTCTCACATAACAGGCTGTTCTTTATAGTACTGGAATACTCTTAATAAAAAAAGATTAATGAGGTAAATAGCTTTCTTTTTATATACACAGTTTTTTCCTCTTTCTGAAATTGTCTCTTCTGAAAACTCAGCTGTTCTCTTTGCCATTAAATAAAAGTCACTTTCTTGGTCTAAAAAAAATAATAATAAAGACAAAAGAGATGCACTCAGTAGGGGATGTTCTTAAATATTGACACTGTCAAAGATTTTCACCAAAGAAAGTTTCCTTATTAACTTCCCAGTATGTAAAATTAAACCTCTATAAGGTGATGTAATACAGAATTGTACACCTGAAATCTATGTAATTTTACTAACAATTGTCACCTCAATAAATTTAACAACAACAACAAAAAAAAAACACACACAAAAAAACCAAAAAAACCTCTATAAGGTGTCTCTTCCTCTAAACAGTTTATGAGTTGGTAAACATTTCTAAAATTATGTATGACTGAGGTTAGCCAAAGAAATGAAACAGTACAATGGGGAGAGGTTAAAATGTCTTCCTTTTTTATTTAACATTTAAATAGAACCAACTATTTGATCTGAATTGATATTCTCCTTGATAATCCAAATTCTGTGTTCAACGTGAAGCAGAATCCTTGATTGCCAGTAAAGTAATTCCCATCAATTTAGTTTGTTCTTAGACATTGATGTCTGAACCTTTGGTGTAAGACTCTTTGCTTCCTATTAATAGACAGCTGATCTTGGGGGAGATGCAAATAGTTCTAGCAGAGTGAGATATCTCTGTCCTCAAGCCCCTCGGGGATACCTGTATTAAGCACTGTTGGTAGCTGGTCTTCAAAAAGTAGCCCCCGACAAATCTCACCTCCTAGTAATGCGGTCTCCCAGTGGATAGGACTGACCTGTTTAGTCTTTTCAATAAGATATTGTAGAAATCATGTGGTATGACTTCTGAGGCTAGGACATAAAAAGCAATGTGCCTTGTTTGTTGCTCTCTTGGATCATTCTCACCAGGGAAAGGCAGTCTCCATGCCACGAGGACACTTAAACAGCACTGTGGCTCATATGGTGAGGAACTGAGACCACAGGCCAACAGCCAGGTAAATAAACCATCTTGAGTTTGGATCCTCCAGCCGCAGGCAAGCCTTCAATAACTGGAGAAACCTGGCCAACATCTTGATTGCTACCACATGAGGGACCCTGAGTCAGAAATACTCTCAGATTCCTGAGGCCCAGAAACTGTGAAATAATAAATGTTTATCATGGAAGCCACTAAAGTTGGGGTAACTGGTTACATAGCATTAGATAACCGATTGAAGCATTACGTAATATAACCATTTGCATAGCACAGTTGCTTACTGAACACAGGTTAAAGCCTGCGCCCTTTTAAAAAGGCATAGCATCACTATTTTTACCTATTGTTGGCAAATCAGGAAAACAGCCCAGAGAGGATCATTGAGCGAACCAGTGCCACGTGGCTTAGAAATGGTAGAGTGAGAATTCAAACACGAGTCTAGAGAATTCTAAGATTAACTTTGTCCCACCCCCCCATGTTCAAAGTTAAATTCAAACAGCCAAGACACAGATGAACAAAGGCAACCTTCCTGAACTTCCAGGTCCAACTCCTGTGTTCCTCTTCGTGTCCTACAGGGCAGAGACACTGGGAGCCCTGCATCCCTCATTCATCCAGGGGCCAAGGACCCTGGAGGCAGAGCACATCCAATAAGACATGGAGACCCGGAATGTGTGTCTGACAGCCCTCCAGCTGATTCTGATACACCACAAAATTTGAAAACCGTTGGTGGAAGATTTATTCCAACTGTCACACATCTTGGCTTTGGGTTGTTGTCATATAAAGGTCCTTCAGCTGGTTGGTCCTGAGTCTTCACTGAGTTAAATCACATACATTTTGTGTTCCAAACAACGTAAAGTAAGATTACAATTCAGTAGTTGTTACCTGTAGGCATTGGACCCAGATTGCCAACGTTTGCTATGTTGTAGGAAGGAGGGTTTATTGCTGTCAGGCTGGTAGGTACACTTTAGAATCAGGAGAGGACACTTTCTGGTATCTTCTTTGCCATCATGATGGTGTGTAACCTTTCAGAGGTCATTTCTCCCTGAGCTGAGGTTTTCTCACCTGTGTAATGGGTTTATATGTTCATGCACTGACTATTACACAGAATTGTAGCTAAGATCGAGTGCTATAATTTAAGAAATAAAGAGAGCATGTGATCACATGTCTTTCTTCTGGGGTTTGGAAGCTGGCTCTCCTTCTCATTAAGAAAAGGCTATGCAGCTGTGATATAAGCACTGACACTTACATATATTAACTGCTTACTATGATCCAGGCACATTAGAATTGCACAGAACATATTTGCCTCCTTTGATTTCTTTTGGGGAAGGTGCATTTTATGGGGAGAAAACTGGTCACACAGCCATACCTGTCAGAAGTACTGATTCAACATAAAGAGCTTGTATGCACAGTCATAGTTGTCTCACTATTCTCTAGGGCCTTTCTTGTTTTTCAAAACTAAAAGAAACGGATTTATTGATAATAATTGAGAATACTAATAGCATTTTCATAGCATTTACTATATACAAGTATATGATGTTTTTCCAGGTATATTATGTGTGTACTATGTGTTTATATAATTAAACATATATACTATTAGGTATGTATGTTAGCCCAAATGCACAGATTAAAACAACAACACTCAGGCACAGACAGAGTAAGTAACTTATTCAAGGTTGCACAGCTTTATAAGAAGATCTGGATTGAAACCTCAGCAGGCTTGGTTCAGAGACTCTGAGTGTCACCACTGTGAAATACTCCCTCTCAAAGTAAAATAGAACTTTGCTCAATTGTATCAGATAGACGTACAGATTTTGGAGCCTTCCTCGGTGTCACCTTGATTCAGGTAAAAGTGCACGTTTGATCCTGCCGTGAGAGGCTGACTGGTGGTGAGCATGGCTGTCAGGGTTTGTCAAACATCAGGGGCGTATGGTGCAATGTTTGACAGGGCCAGCGGGTTTAGGAATGACAATTAGCATAAGAAAGCACAGCAACAATCACAGAGCACCCAGAATTCTGAAGTCTTGGAATGTGGTTCCCTTGGTCTGATGCCCATACACTAAGTACATGTTATGATGGACATACTTCATCTTTCATTCTTGGCTGACCAAGTCTGTGCAAAACCCTTTTCATATTTTGATGAGTTTTCACATTAAGAGGTAGAAATGACTATCAACCATAACAACCACAATGACAATAATAACCATTAGGTTTGTCATATTTCTCTGCCATGAGGGTGCTAAAATGTGACCTAGGTTTAGCCAATCAGGTAAGTCTGCAGGAGACTGAGGACAGAGTCACATGAAGCCCTCTGTACCCATGAATGGGAAGTCTGTTTTGGACAGAGTGTCAGGAAGGGCCGTGTGATTGGAGGTTTTTTTGTTTTGTTTTGTTTTGTTTTGTTGTTTGTTTGTTTGTTTTTTACCTTGGTGACTGGGATTTATTGTGAGAGAAAACCGAAAGATCTCAGCCATTATGTAGTAACACTGGACCGTGGTATGTTTAAGACTGAGATATAGATCAGGCATCATGTAAAATCAAAATAGCAGCTCAGTCTTTTAAGACACAACCAGAGTTCTAGGGGCCCTCATTAAAAAAAACAAAAAACAAAAACACAAACAAACAAAAACAACAACAACAAAAAAAAAACATATTAAATTTATTGGGGTGACACTGGTTAGCAAAATTATATCAGTTTCAAGTGTACAATTCCATAATACATCATCTATACATTGCATTGTGTGTTCACCACCCAAAGTCAGTTCTCTTTCCATCACCATATATTTGACCCCCTTTTCCCTCTTCTGCATATACTCTCTTGAGTTTGGTCAGTGGCGGAGAGCAGGGGGCGATGGCAGTGGTGTTTGTGCCACCCCAATCCTCCCACTGCATAATAAACCACCTGAAACTCTAGTGCCTTAAACAACAACTTCTTTGTTCTTTCCCACAGTTCTGTGGCTTAGCAATGCAGGCTGGGTTCAGACGGGCAGGGCTGCTGCTGTACTTTCCTGGGGTCACTAGTGTGGCTGAGAACATCTGAGAGCCTGACTCCAAGTCAGCGATCCGAGGTGTCCTCACATGTGTCGGGCAGTTATCTGGGTCTCTGGGCTGGCATACCTAGGCCTCAACCACGTAAAACCAAATCTCAGAAGTCACATACCACTGCTTCTCCACTTCTACTAAAAGCGGTTGGTAAGCTATGAAGTCAAATTTTGAGTAGCTTATAGTCTGAATAGAGAAAACATATTGTTACACATGATTACAAAACAGAGAGAATGGATATGATAGAAGTAATATTGAGGATGGAGAGACCACAACAAATTCAGGAGAGGATACGGCTATGACAAGGAAACCTGAAACTGAATGGTATGCCTATGTGTGGAGAGATTTGAAGGGAATAATTATAAACACACTGGCTTGGCTGGAGTGGATGTGATGAGATGTGGGGCCACAGGAGGTGCAGCTAGAGGAAAAAAGCAGAAGGAAGCTCATGAGGGTCCTCCTGTGTCAGGCAAAGGGGCAGAACTCTCTTCAAGTTCGTGGCTGGACAGTGAGAGATTTTAATTCAGGATGAAACTAGGTGATGTTTCTCCTTTAGGGTGATCACTCTGGAAACCATGAGGAAGACAGATCTAAAAGCAGCAAGATTTTGCCCACCCTGGGGATAGCCCAAGGACATCTTAGAGCCTGTGACAAAGTATGTCTGGTTTCCTTTATATCAAATTTTCTCCCTGAAACACTATTCATGGAAATATCATTAAGCTGCCCTCACACACAGTTTAAATGACTCACAGTAGGAAATGCCCAGATATTTTAAGGGTGGGCTATGTGATTTGTCTTTTTCTAGTCACAATAAAGTAAAAAATAAATGGCTCCTAACCTGTGCCTCCAGCACTCCTACACAAACCAATCTCAATTTAGACTGTTAGATCAAGCTGGCGTCACTCAAAAGCTAATTTTGGACAGAAGTATGACCCTAAAATTATTGGTAATACAGTAAAAATTTCCCAGGTAGTTCTAAATTTGTGGTCCATAGTCTCACGTATTCTCTCATTCTTATTGCCCGTTTCTTTACAATATGTATCATCAGTAATTGCACATTTATGAGAAGATGTATTTGTCCTCACAACTAGACGGGCAGCTCTAAGAGCATCAATCATGTCTCTCTCATTTGCTGTGATCATGTAGCTCATCACAGTGTCTGTCATAGAAACATCAATAGATATGTAAATATGGTGACAAGGAAAACTTATCTCGTTATGCACAACTTTTATCTCCCAAAGAAAGCTATGCGACGGCCACTCAACTCTGTGTTATAAAAGCTAAGCCTGAAGAAGTAGCATAATGTAGTGGTAAGAACAAGGTCTTTAGCATCCAGTTCACTGAGATTCAAATCTTGAGTCTGCACAGAGGGTTGTATAACTTCAGAGAATGCATATTAGTTTCCTGGGGCTGCCATAACCAATTACAGGAAACTGGGTGAATTAAAACCACTGAAATTTTTTCTCTCACAGTTTTGGAGATCAGAAGTCTGAAATCAAGGTGCCAATAGGGCCACACTCCCTTCAAAATTTCTAGGAGATAACACACTGTTGAGTCTTCCAGATTCAACATCTACTCATATTGAAACCCTTAGCAATAAGAAATAGAAGGGGGCATTAATATTTTGATATTTAATAGTGAAAGACTGATTACTCCTTTTCTAAATTTGATATTAAGAAAGGTTGTTTGCCCTTAACACTCTAATTCAATACCAAGTTGGAATTTCAAGGCATTGCAAAAAAAGGACATGAATTGGAAAAGAAGAAGAAATGATCTCTATTCACAGATGACATTACCCTTAAAAAAAAAACAAAACAAAAAAAAACAACAAAAACTCAAAGAATCAACAAAAAAGATCTCAAACTAAATATATTTACCATGTCCGTAGTGTTGAACATCAGTATAAGAATCAAGTGTATTATATACTACCAGTGGAAAATTGGCATGGGGATTTTAAAAATAGCATCAAAAAGAATGAAACACAGAGGTGAAATCTTACCATTTGTGACAACATGGATGGACCTAGCACTAGTGTATTATACAAAGTGAAATAAGACAGACAGATAAAGACTGATTTCACTTATATGTGGATCTAAAGAAAACAAACAAACAAAGAAAAAAAAGAAAAAAAAAGAAATAGACTCATAGATACAGAGAACAAACTGGTGATTGCTAGGTGGGAGGGGAATTGGGGAGCTGGGTGAGAAAGGGTAAGGGATTAAGAAGTACAAATTGGTAGTTACAAAACAATCATGGGGATGTGAAGTAAAGTATGGGGAATAGAGTCAATAATGTTGTAATAACTATGAATGGTGCCCGGTGGGTCCTAGACTTACCAGGGAGATCACTTCTTAAATTATATAAATATCTAACCACTATACTGAAATTAATGTAAATTAATATTGTATGCCAACTGTAATTGAAATATTTTTTAAAAAATTAAAAAGAATGAAATACCTAGATAAAACTGAAAAAAAATTTGTGCAATGAAAACTACTGACAGAAGAAATCAGTGCAGACTTAAATAGAGATACACTGAGTTCCTGGATTAGAAGACACAGCATTAAGATGTCAGTTCTCCCAAAAGCGATCCGTAGATTTAATGAAAGCTCAATTAAAATCCCAGCAGGATTTTTTTGTAATTATCAACAAGCAAGCTATTATAAAGTTTGTATGGAAAGTCGAAGGCTTGGGGGAAAAAAAAACAAAAACAATTTTGAAAGAGAAAAGAAGTTGGAGGATTCATACTCCCTGATGTTAAGACTTACTATATATCTACAATAATTAAGGCCACGTGGTATTACTGAAAGGCTAGCTACATAGGCCAATAAAGTAGAAGAGAGAATACAGGAATACACCCCACATATATGGTCAGTGGATTTCTGTCAAAGATGAATATGGAGGTCAATGGGGGAATTCAGTCTTTTGAATTGTGTAGTATTCAAAGTATTAGAAAAGCCATATGCCTCTGTACTTCCAGGAAAAGAAAAAAAAAAGAGAAACTTGACCCATATTTTGTATCTTTTATAAAAATGTAATTCAAAATTGATAAAGGATTTGGCTGTAAAGGCTAAAACTATAAAACTTTGCGATATTGGGCTAAGTGAAGGTATCTTAGATATGATATGAAAATCATAATCTAGAAATGAATAAAAAAGAACGTAAATTAAACTTAATAAAATTTTAAAACTTTTTCTCTGTGAAAACCCTTCTAAGAGAATTGAAGACTAGATATAGACTCAGATAAAATATTTACGAAACTCATATCTGGCAAAGAATATATAATAAACTTTCATCAAAAATATACAGAGGGTGCCAAAAAAATGTATACGCATTTTAAGAAAGGAAAAACCTGTATTAACATTGTAATTATATATATATATATATATGCATATATATATGTATATATAAATATATAGCGATAACAAAAGATGAATACAAGTCACATTTGACTTCTGCAAATACAAGAGGTGCTCAAAGGGGTTACCATCAGTGTAATTTTAGCACAGGTTTTTCCTTTCTTAAAATGTGTATACATTTTCTTTTACATGAAAATATATTCAATGTTATATATTATATGTGATATTATCACATATAATGCTATATATATATATATATATATATATATATATATATATATATATATATATATAATGAAAATATGTTCAATTTTATATAGACTATAGAAATAGTCTCCACGTGCTTAAGTACTGGCAAAGACACAGCGTCTGGGGCTGTCTCGTACATTATTCTTGGACAGGAAAAATGGTAAAGCCACTTTGGAAAACAATTTGGCAGTTTCTTATAAAAAGCCAAATGCATACGTACCACATCGCCCCACGATCCCACTCCTAGAAAATTACTAACAAGATGTAAAATGCTATGTTCACAAAATTCCTATGTGAGAATATATATAGTGACTTTATTCATAAACATCCTAAAGTGGAAACAATCCAAATGACTTGTAAATCCTGAATGAATAAACAAATTATAATATATCTCTCCAAGGGAAAACTCTTCAGCAATAAAAAAAAAAAATAGACAAAATACTGATGATACACACAACAAGATGGATGAATCTCAAATGTGTTTCCTAAGTGAGAGAAGCCAGACTTAGAGGTTTACCTAACATATGATACCATTTATAGGGTATCTTAGAAAAGAGAAAATTTAGGAATGGAAAGCAGGTCAGTGGTTTCCGAGGAGTGTAAACCGGGAGAAGGATTTACTGAAAAGTAGCAGTGAGAGGGAATTTTGGAGGGTAATGAAACTGTTTTGTATGTGCTTGTCAAAACTCATAGAATTGTAAAAGTGGGATTTTACTGATGTAAACACATTAATATAGTGAAACGCTGGATTCTAGGGCATGAAGATTAAATCCCAAGGCTAATTAACAAAAGAGTTATGGTGAAGACAAGAAAGGGAGGTTGCGCTGGGGTAGTGGAGGTGGTGAGCAGTGAACAGATCATAGGTGGGCTGATGGGCTTTGCAATGGTTGCAGGTCGTGACTGAGGGAAAGGAAGGATCAGGCCACAGTGACACCTAGATTTTGGCTGCACCAGTGAGTGAGTCTTATGGCCATTTACTAAGACTAAAGGAGGGAAAGTTTCGGAGGCTAGGTGGCTGAAGGCATTCAGGAGTTGTATTTGGAAACATTAATTATAAGATGCCTACTCGCCATCACCGTGTGGATTTCACCACCCCAAATGAACCCATTAAACAGAGACTTTTCCCAGTCTCAATGCATCACGTACATATGGATCTTTAACCAATCCTTTATCTGAATGTTGTTTTGTTCTCCTCACAAATTGCGTAGGATCTATTCTACACACTGCATTGTTGACTTTCTGTTCATCCCTGACCACTTTCTGACAAACATCCAAGACTGTGAGTGTAAGGGTGGTTCTCAATGTTACAGTAGATTCTTCCTTAGATATTCTAGATGAACCTTATTCAATCCATGAATTCACAGGCATTTCTGAGACTCTTGTATCCACCTGGCACTGTGCTACTCTGCTAACTACTGAGACAATACACTTATTCCATAGAGCTCCTAGTTTGTCAATGGTTGGGAAAACACACACACACACACACACACACACACACACACACACACACACATTATCCCCCACTATTAAGGATTAAAGAACAGCCTAGTTAATCAGATTATGAGAGTTAAGGTAAAAATTGTTCTTTGAGCTGCCGACAGAATCACAAGCTTCGTGTGGGAGATACGCTATGACGTAAGCCCGAAAGAATGGGAATGATCTATCCACACTGAAGGCAGAATTAGGCCAGAATCCTCATCGCATGCCAAAATGTGTGTTTACGCTGAAGAGAAAACAATTGAACCAATGTGTGTACCATATCTTGTGAATTGCAAGTGCCATAAAATTGTCAGTCCTGCCACTATTGTTATTAATGTATGCATTATTATCCCCTCAGTCGACGCTGTACCTGGGTTTTAAAACCAGCGTGTGACAGAATAGTGTGTGCTGAGTCTGAAATAAAATGAGCACAAAGATGTAAATCAGACACATTTTTAGTGTTACGGTATATTTAATTGCCATTGTCCACGTGGTAATTCAAAAACAGGACAAAGGGATGGACAAGAGAACTAGTCTGGGACTCAGCAGATTGGTGTTGTGAATTCATCCCTTTCATTAATGAACTTTGTGGCCCCGGCAGGGCTCTTTCTCTCTCTGGTCTTCAGAGTCACCATCTGTGAAGCAAAGGGGCAGGAGAGCATAGTCTGCAGGTGCCGTTCCCACCCAGGACTGCGTGGAACTGTAGGCACTGAAGTGACCAGGGCACATCAAAGAGGACCCGGAAAATGCATTCTATGAGGGCGTGGCACAGCCACAGGGAGGCGGCAGCCCTGTCCTGGAAGTGAGCCCTGTGTACTGAGGGGTCACCCAGCATCGCCGGCCCAGCCCGGAGGCTGCACAGTGCTGGAGTGATGCTCTTAACCTCTGGCCCTTGGTGCGTCAAGTTACTGAGGAAAACAATGTGGCACGGATCTGCAGGGCTCACACCGTTACATTTGGTGATTATGCATCCCAGGGCCTCACACTGAGCAGAAGAGTTTCTACAGGGAAATGAGTTCTATCAATACAAATAGAAACAATAACAACAGCAGCAGTTATTTTAAGCATTATAATAGTAGTTGGGTTTATTGTGTGTGTACCCCATTCAATAGTCAGATGCTATTAAAAGCAGCTTGTGTGTAAAAACTTATATAATTTTCACAACTCTATAAACTGGGTGCTATTATTACCTCAAGAGTAAGAAGAAGGAAACTAATTAAGACTGAAAAGTTGTTAATGTCCCAGGGTCACATACTACCTACCGTGTTTCCCTGAAAATAAGACCGGGTCTTATATTAAGTTTTGCTCCAAAAGACACATTAGGCCTATGTTCAGGGGATGTCATCCTGAAAAATCACACTAGGGCTTATTTTCTGGTTAGGTCTTATTTTCGGGGAAACACGGTAGTAAGTGGCAGAGCTAGAATTGGCTTTCAAGCAGTCTGTCTTTACAGTTGGGGACTGCATTCACCATGCTGTCCGTCCCCTCCTCCCCCCCCACACACACATACACACCTTTCCACAGAGACAGATATTATCAAACACAAAACACACCCAACAATTCAGTTGGAGGACTATTAACTGTTTACCCAAATTCAAACCTTTTCTGTTTTGTTTAAATTTTATACCTTATGTGTAACATTTTACAGCAACACACACCTCCTTCTGTTTCTCCACCTGACTGCATGCAGCTTAGCTTTCCAGAACCTGCTAAAGTGCCTGCTCACTTGTGAAGAGTCGCTGACTCCTTTTGTGGGGAAGTCCTCATCCTCTGTGCCCCCACACCACTGTGAGTTGGCTCTTCCCATTCCAGCTCCTGTCAGGTGCCTGTCATTGGCTGTAGCGCTATCATAGATTTGGTCTATGTTTCAGGCTCAGGGATGGTGTTTTATTCACTTTTGTATAGTCAGTCTCTTCTGCTCTCCATGGAATAGACTAAGTGCTTGGTAATTGTTTGGTGAATGAATGAATGCACGAATGAAGGAATGAGCAGCAAAATACGTCTTCTCACCTGACCTTCCCAAGAGCCCTCTGAGTTAAACAGGGCATCAATCATTGGTTTTTGTTCTAGAAAATAAAAATGAGGTTCAAGGAAGTAAAATGTCTTCTATAAGTCTACCTCCAGGAATATAGACCAGTCCAGAAGCTCGAGTCTTTTGACTCTCATTCCAGTGCCCTGTGTAGCCTCCTTAGAGCTTGCTGTAATCCACTGAGAAATGTGTGGAGACATGAGATCCTGGAGGTGCCCACAGGGTGGGAATGGTGACGTCACACTCCCCAAGTTGTGCCAGCACACCAAAGAGTGAGGCACAGATAAGGACTGGAATACCAGCTTTGGGGTTCCCCCTTCACTCACTCACTCACTCACTCACTCACTCACTCACTCACTCACAGAGCCACTCAATAAGAATTTTTAGGAGTGTCAACTGAATTTCAGCTACTATTCTCTGTATCTGGACTATATCATTGGGGAAAGATGACAGAATCCTTGCTACATGGAGCTTATGTTTTTGTGGGGAAAACAGAAAATAAGTACGTATGTATGCCAGGTATTATTGTAATTTTCCTATCACTGTCCTTCTAAGCTTTTCTGGAAACGCAAGACCTTGAGTTCTCACAACTACATTTCCCAGACTCCTTGCAATCAAGGCTGCTGTAAGAGTCAACCAATCAGAGGCACTTTCACAGACCTAACAGTGAAAAGGAAAAGCCCATATTCACTTATGGAAGCTGAGGCAGACAGTTGAGCAGACAGCCAAGGTGGAGTTCACAGCAGCTATTAAATGCTAACTTCAGACTTTGCTGGCAGCTGAGGCCATTGTTGCAGCTTCCTTGCAATTCCAGTTCTGCCAGATTTCCTGAATGTCATCTAAGTCTTTGTCTGATGTATAACATTACTTTAATGGTTTTCAAATATAAAATATGGCCATTTTGCTGAATTATTAAGTACATTTACTTGCAGGTTGTATACTGTGAACTATTGATCCAATGACTATTCATGTGGACTATTAAAAAGAAATGACTCATTTTGTTTTTCATTTTCCCATATTAAGCAATGCTTATATATTATTTACCATTTGAGAGCTAGGAATAAAAGACTTTTTAGTACAATATAATATTTCTAATGTAGGGCAGGTCTTTGTGGGAGTCCGAGGTAACGTCGTATAATCAAAAATTAAGTAACTTCCAATTTCGGTAGGGAAAAAGATCCCCTTTTTTTTCAGTTAAGTCTTTTAGTTGCAAGACTGTTCACTGGGAATTATGAACTTTTCCAATGTAACTGAAATATTTAATATGAAGTATACAATATTTTAAGTGCTCAGAAGATTTCTCAAAACAGAATTGAAGCGGTGTTCTTTTCTTTTTTTTCAGGCTTGCAGAAAATAATTCCCTACTTAATTCAGCCATTTTTCCTTCTATATTAAGAACAAAGGAATTGGGTCAGTTTCAGCAAAAGGTGTTTCAATCTTATCACTTAACCAGACGTTAAAAAGGACAGTTAAATAAAACACTTTGTACATTGTGGTGTCTTGCTCTTGTTTTTATGAACACTCCTTTGATTGGCAGTGCACCAAGCACCCTTCCATGGTTAAGAGTTTCCTGTACATCTAGTGCTCTGCTGGGTGACGATATATCAACACAAATTAAGTACCTACTCTGTGCAGGTCAGGTGGCCACTGTGTTTTATGTATGTAATCTCACTGGAAACCTCGTGCACTGTTGGTAGAACTACAAATAAATGCAGCCACTATGGAAAATGCTGTGGAGATTCCTCAAAAAATTAAAAATAAAACTACCATATGCCCAAGCAATTCCACTTCTGGGTATTTATCAAAAGAAAGTGAAAACACTAATTTGAAAAGACATGTGCATTCCTATGTTCATTGCAACATTATTTACAATAGTCAAGATATGGGAGCAACCTAGGTGTCCATAGATAGATGATTAGATAAATAAGATGTGGGATATATACACAATGGAATATTATTCCACAAGGAAAAGAATGAAAGCTTGTATTTGAGACAACATGGATGGAAGTGGACGGCATTAGGCTAAGATAACTAAATCAGACAGAGAAAGAAAAATACCATATGATTCCACTTATATGTGAAATCTAAAAACAAAACAAAATAAAACAAATGAACAAGAAAAACAAAACAGAAACAGAGTCATAGATACAGAGAACTAATTGATGGTTGCCAGAGGGGAGGGGTTTTGGGGGATGGTGAAAATGTGAAAGGAAATAAGAGATGATACAAACTTCCAGTTATAAAATAAATAAGTCACAAAGATGTAATGTACAGCACAGGTAATTAGTGAATAATATCATAATAGCTTTTTACAGTGACAGATAGTTACTAGATTTACTGTGGTGTTCACGTGGTAAGGTATATAAATGTTGAATCACTGTGTTGTACACCTGAAACCAATATAACATTGTATGTCAACTACACTTTAATAAAACTATAAATAAATAAAATGATTCTCTCATTAATCCCATTGTATAATTAGTAAAATAAAAGGTGAAGAAGGTTAATTGAATTTGCAAGCATCTAAATCCAGGAAAGGCCACAGCTTAGATTCACAAAGCAGCTCTGATTTTCATGAGCTACTCTCTTTCTACTTTACCATCTGGCTGCATTTCTCAGTCAGAACACTATGGCACACAATTGTAAGACGATACCAAGAGACTGTTTCTGGCAGAGGGAAGAGCTTATGAAGAGCATCAAAGTGTAGAGGGCTGCATTCATGGCATGCTGGGGTCTCGGGGCTGGAGAATGGGTGGCAGAAAGCAGACTTGGTGAGACAAAGAGAAGAATTTCAGTGTTAACATGGGAAGGGTATGAGGTGTTTCCATCAAGTTGACCTCTGTGAAGGGCACGTTGGCGATGGGTAGGAATAAATGACAGACAAATTAGTAGTCCGGAGGATAGATGGCCGAGGCATTCATGGGAGCTCTGCTCACAGTTTACTATTCATTCAAATCCTTAGGGCGTGGTGTTAATATGTAAAATGTGGTTTGGTGAGGTGGGGACCCAAATTCTGCACTTCTAAGGGCCTTCCAGGTGATGTTTCTATTGCCATTCCATGAGACATATAATATATATCAAACATCAAGGATCTAGAAATGAGAACCGTGATTCTCAAAGTTTGATATCTGGAACAACAACAAGACAATAACCCCAAAATTAGTTAGAATCATGCAGTCTCTGGCCCCGCTCCACACCAATTAGTCCGAATGTCTGGGAGACTGGAGCATTGGTAGTATGTTTAAAATCCCAAGGGGATTCTAATGTACAGTTTGAGAACCAACCAGTGACCTAGAGCGGAGGAAGTAAGAATGAAGAAAAAACAACACTTGCAATATGTATTTAGGAAGTAGAACTAACAGGGGCCAGTGGATGAGTAGAGCATATGTAGATTATATTTATGTTAACAAGTTTGGGGATGGCCTAATTTTATCTTCAAACCCATCCCTTTTTCCTTAAATATGAAAGTTTTTGTGACCTTTCCAAGGTCATGCTTGAAAAGGTCATGCTTGGAAAAATCTAGCGTCTTCTGTCAGGCAATTAAGCAATTTGGATGCTTATTTTAATCAACAATTGTGCCTAAACAAAACGCCACTGCATAAAAGAGCGTTTAATGAAACACAAGCATTAGCTGGAAAAATGCAGCGTGGTAACGTAAGTAAGAATGACGGAAAGGATGATTTCCTAAACAAACAAAATTACTTCCTGCATTTATTGTAAACCACCCATGAAATATCTGGCAACCTAAATGGAAAGAAAATGTTGCTGTTTTATATAATACTGTATTTCATGTTAGAGGGTGAACTTTAATTAGCACGTCACTGATGTCAAATTAGTAATAAATGTGTGAGACAAACCGAGATAACGGAACTATGGGAACACTGCCACTAATGTAAAATCTGCTGTAAATTGCAAAGAATTTACATTTTCCATTAGCACAGAGTCATGAGCATAAAAATGATAAAAGGTTACATGCAGTTTGGGTGTGTTTTAACACTGCTGACATTATTACAAAGAAATAGTGTGTGTAACACCTAACATTTCTGGAGCTTAAAAATGCATGGGTTCAAGTCCCTATGCCTTTACTTTTTGTTTAATTTATTTTTTTAAATTTATGAGTATTATTATTTTTTTAATTCAAGCTTATTGGAGTGACAATGTTTAGTAAAGTTACATAGGTTTCAAGTGTACAATTCTGTAAAACATTATCTATATATCACACTGTGTGTTCACCCAGAGTCAGTTTTTCCACCACCATATATCTGATCCACTTTACCTCTTCAGCCACCTGCCCCCCCACCTCCATTACCGTCCGGTAATCACTAAACTATTGTCTGTGTCTATGAGTTTTTGTTTCTTTATTTGTTTGTCTTCTTCCTTTGGTGCTTTCAGTTTTACTTGTACATCCCACATATCAGAGAAGTCTTAAGGTTCTTGACATTTTCTGTCTGATTTATTTCACTCAGCATAATAATCTCAAGATCCATCCACGTTGTCGCAAATGGCACTATTCTTCTGGCACAATAGTATAAAGAGCCTTTACTTTTTAGCTGGGAAATGTTGGGGAAACTGCTCTCCTTAAGCCCGGGTGATCTTATTCGTGAAATGGGAATAGAAATACCTCTCCTGGTAGCACATGGGTCCCATGGGGCTATGGGATGGTCACGCAACTTCATAGAAAGATCACGGACTCTGATACCCAAGAACTTCAACTCGAGTTCTAACTGTGTGACCCAAGCAACAAAATTTGTGTTTCTGAACAGCAGTTTCCTCACTTGCAAGATGAAGATAAAATGCCTTTCTCACAGTAATTGTTGTGAGAATTACATGAAGTAATGCAAGTAAAAGTGTGGCATGCAAAAGATACTTAATAATAGCAATTAACGGCATTATGAATGAACACAAAGGTATTTTGTAGGCTCTGTAGACATTCAGGGCTATTTTACTTTATTATTATTTTTGTCCTACTAGCATCTTTTAGATACTTCATTTGGTAATATAGACACAGCCATGAAAAGGCCTAATGCTCTCTCTTCCTTCTTATGATGTAGAAGGTTCTGGGTGGATAAATAATATCTCTATAGGCCCATAGTGGGAGATTAAAGTTGGCCACATTATTTGTGGCTCCTTTTACCAAAAGATAGAATCTATTTCCTTCGCCTGGAATCTAGGCTGGCCTGTGACTGTTTTGACCAATAAGGCAACGGGAAAGTGAAGGTCTGAGGTATCCAGGTCCCAAGCCCAACATATGGAGGACTGGGGCTTCTGCCTTGGTCTCTGGGAACCCTGAGTCCCCCAACTACCTGCAGGAGACAGTATGTGGCAGAGCACTGCATGGAGAAGAAGATGGGCACAGCTAAGTAAGTCAGAACCGCCAGCTGTCCCTTCTAAAGCACAGGCATGAGAGTGAAGCCACCACCTAAAAATCACAGAATGACCCAACTGCTGTCATATGGAGCAGACGAATTGCCCAGCTGAACCCTGCTTGAGTTCCTGACACACAAAGCATGCGATATAAGCCAATGGCTGTTTTGCTAGGTCACTAAGCTTTGAGTAGTTTGTTATGCAGCAATAGATAATAGAAACTCCTGTCGCCTCAGTCTCATGCTTCCTGCAGAGGCTTTAATTACCACACCTGTTTCCCAGGATAACCTGTTGAGTCCTCTGTTTGGCATATGCATCTTCTAATGTCCTATAGCAGGAGTGGCTCATACGGACATCTTGGAAGTTTCAGAGCTCTTTGCTTGAGGAAATCAAAAGGCTGACAAATAGATGAAACAGATCAGGCAAGACAATTGAGCACACTTAGTCCACAAATAAGACTCGTTTGGTACAGGTATGTAGTTCCTTACATATGAGTCTGCCACACGTGACTGGCTACCCACCAGTGGTCATTGATCGCTTATTTTGAAAGGCAAATGTCCCCTTCTGGTTTGTCAATCTCTTCATACCTACCTCCATTCAGCAATGATAACACTTTTGATAACATTGATATGTAATTGGCTTTTTACATATCAATCTCTCTCTTTAGATGACAAGCTCCCCAAGGGCGGGACCCTTGCTGTGACGTATTTATCTTGGCATACAAACCATCTAATAGCAGGTCTAGTGGAAACCAGTGGTTCAATAAGAGAGAAGAAAGGAAAGACTGACTTTTGCCAGAGATATAAATTCAGGGAAAGGAGAACTGAGTGATACAAGCCTCGAGAGCCTCAGCGAGGTGACTGCAGCCCTTATAAGGTATATTCACAAAATCATATTTTGTGCAGAGCCGCGTGGCCCAGGCCTGGCTAGGAGTTCAGTCAAACCTGGACCATGACTTAACTCCACGGCCTTGTGGGCGTCCCATCATCTCTTTAGTTAGTATCTGTTGATAAATTGATTTTCTCACTAATGGCTCATTCTATAGAGGGAGTTTGAAGATTAATTAATATACACAAAGTGCTTCAATTAAAGCAATTGCCATTAGCTGCAGATAGTCTCAGTCCCTATTTGGGAATAGTCCAAAATCACTTTTTCAGTAGCTTTCTGTTCATTACTCCAATGTTCTCCAGAAAGTCCTATATCATAACACACACTTCCAAAATAATCATTATTTCTTTCTTTCTAAAACTTGGATTCTAGCCATTGATATGTCCATAGTTCATGTCAGCCATCCCTCAATGCGCCTCCACAGCATTAGAGCTGATGGTGTTTTGAAATCATCTACTGCTTCCCTACCTTTTCTACATTGCAAGAAACTGAGGCTCAGGGGGGATTAAATAAATGGCCTGAGTAAAATATTTCTTTAGTAGAAGAATCCGGACTTAAACTAGAAAATTTCTTGAATACGGGGGCAAAATTTCCACCCTCCTAAATACCCTGCTGTCCTACTGTTAAAGAGGAAGAAATGGTTACCTAAAATGGTGTGATTCACGGTCATACCTGTCATTAATGGTCTTTCTATATCACGATGGAAGAAAGATGGCTTAGCTAAGGAACACAGTTTCAGAACCAATAATATTTAAAACACATAGAGTGCTATACAGAATATTTTTATTTATATTATCAAATTTAATTTTTATAACCTTCCTGAAAGTTAATGACTATCACTACGTCTTTATATGATACAGTACAGCTTAGTATGGTGGTTAAGTGTGGCTTTGTATGTTCGTACCATCAAATATTATTAAGCTATAAAAAAGGAATAACGAACCGACACATGCTACAACATGGATGAGCCTTGAAAACATTGTGCTAAGTAAAACTGGCCAGACAAAAAGACAAAAATTGTGTGGTGACGCTTATAACCAGTGTCTAAAATGGTAAACTCATAGAGATGGAAGATAGGTTAAAGGTTACGATGGGCTAGGGGGAGGGAAATGGTGGCACTGTTTTATGGATACAGATGTTCTGTTAAGGTGATACGAGCTTTTCGAAAAACAACACTGATGATACTTGTACAATATTTTCTTTTTTTTTTTTTTTTTCTTTTTTTTTTTTTTTTAATACTTTATTTATTTATTTATTTATTTATTTAGACATTCAACATTATATTAATTTCAGGTAAACAGCATAGTGGTTAGATATTTATATAATAATAGTCTGTGTACTACTCTAGTACCCACATGGCACTATATTTAGTTATTACCGTATTACTGACTATGTTCCCTATGCTCTACTTTATATCCCCAGGACTGTTTTGTAACTACCAATTGGTACTCCTCAATCTCTTCACCATTTTAATCCTGCCCCCCAAATCCCTTCTCATCTATCACCCCCATAAATCTAGTACCCATCTGACACCGTACATAATTATGACAATATTATTGACTATATTCCTTATGCTATACAATACACCCCTATGACTACTTTGTAACAACCAATTTGTACTTCTTTTTTTTTTTTTTTTTTTTTTTTTTTTTAATTAGTTTCAGGTGCACAAGACAAAGCAAAACTTAGACATTTATCATTTATATCCCTCACACTGTGTGAACCCCCCTCCCCCCATCCACTATCCCTCTGTACGTTCCCAAAACCTCTCACCTTCCCCTTATCCCCACCCCCCCGCCCCTCTAGCAACCCTCTGTTTTTCCTCCATGTTTCCAAAACTGTTTCTGATTAGTTCATTCACTTATTCTTTTCTTTAGATTCCGCATATAAGTGAGATCATATGGTATTTGTCTTTCTCTTTCTGACTTATTTCACTTAACATAATGTTTTCTAGGTCCATCCATGTTGTTGCAAATGGTAAGATTTCTTTCTTCTTTATGGCTGCGTAATACTCCATTGTATAAATGTACCACAGTTTCTTAATCCAGTCATCTACTGATGGGCATTTCGGTTGTTTCCAGGTCTTGGCTATTGTATATAGTGCTGCAATAAACATAGGAGTGCATAAAGATTTTTGAATTGGTGTTTTGGATTTCTCCGGATAGATACCTAGGAGTGGGATTGCTGGATCATAAGGTAGTTCCATTTTCAGATTTTTGAGATATCTCCAAACTGTTTTCCATAGTGGCTGCACCAATCTGCATTCCCACCAACAGTGCACCAGCGTTCCCTTTTCTCCGCATCCACGCCAGCACTTGTTGTTTGTTGATTTATTGATGATAGCCATCCTGACTGGGGTGAGGTGGTATCTCATTGTGGTTTTTATTTGCATTTCTCTAATGGTTAGTGAGGTTGAACATTTCTTCATATGTCTGTTTGCCATCTGTGTGTCCTTTTTAGAAAAATGTCTCTTCATGTCCTCTGCCCATTTTTTAATTGGGTTGTTTGTTTTTTTGGAGTTGAGTTGAGTGAGTTTTTTATAAATTTGTGATATTAACCCCTTATCAGATATATCATTGGCAAATATATTTTCCCAATCAGTAGGATCCCTTTTTGTTTTATTGATGGTTTCCTTTGCTGTGAAAAAGCTTTTTAGTTTGATGTAATCCCACATGTTTATTTTTCCTCTTACTTCCCTCGCGCGAGGGGATATATCAGTAAAAATCTTACTCCGGGTAATGTCTGTGAAGTTTCTTCCTATATTTTCTTCTAGGAATTTTATGGTTTCAGATCTTACATTTAAATCTTTAAGCCATTTTGAATTTATTTTTGTATGTGGTGTAAGGAGGTGATCCAGCTTCATCTTTTTGCATGTGTCTGTCCAAGTTTCCCAGCACCATTTATTGAATAGACTGTCTTTACCCCACCGTACATTCTTGCTTCCATTGTCATAGATTAAGTGGCCATATAGGCATGGATTTATTTCTGGACTCTCTATTCTGTTCCATTGATCTATGGGTCTGTTTTTATGCCAGTACCATGCTGTTTTGATTACTGTAGCCTTGTAGTATAATTTGAAGTCAGGTATTGTTATACCTCCCACTTTGTTCTTATTTCTCAAGATTGTTGAAGATATCCGGGGTCTTTTGTTATCCCATATAAATTTTAGGATTATATGTTCTATTTCTGTGAAAAATGTCGTTGGTAGTTTGATAGGAATTGCGTTGAATATATATATTGCCTTAGGCAGTATGGACATTTTAACTATATTAATTCTTCCTATCCATGAACATGGTATGTGTTTCCATCTATTTGTATCTTCTTTCATTTCTTTCTTCAGTGTCTTATAATTTTCTGAGTACAGATCTTTTACTTCTTTGGTTAAATTTATTCCCAGGTATTTTATAGTCTTTGGAGCAATTGTAAACGGAATTGCTTTTTTAATTTCTCCTTCTGATGTTTTATTATTGGTATATACAAATGCAACTGATTTCTGAATATTAATTTTGTATCCTGCTACTTTACTAAATTCATCTATCAGCTCTAATAGTTTCTTGGTGGAGTCTTTAGGGTTCTCTAAATATAGTATCATATCATCTGCATATAATGACAGTTTTACTTCCTCCTTACCGATTTGGATGCCTTTTATTTCTTTTTCTTGTCTGATTGCTGTGGCTAGAACTTCCAGCACTATGTTGAACAGAAGTGGAGAAAGTGGGCAGCCTTGCCTTGTTCCTGATTTTAAGGGGAATGGTTTTAGTTTTTCCCCATTGAGTATGATGTTAGCTGTGGGTCTATCATATATGGCCTTTATTATGTTGAGATATGATCCCTCTATTCCCACTTTCTTAAGGGTTTTTATCATGAATGGCTGCTGAATTTTATCAAATGCTTTTTCTGCGTCAATTGATATGATCATATGATTTTTATTTTTCATTTTGTTAATGTGGTGTATCACATTAATTGATTTGCGGATGTTGAACCACCCTTGCATGCCAGGGATGAATCCCACTTGATCATGGTGTATAATCTTTTAATATATTGCTGAATTCTGTTTGCTAGTATTTTGTTGAGGATTTTTGCATCTATGTTCATTAGCGATATCGGCCTGTAGTTTTCTTTTTTTGTGGTGTCTTTGTCTGATTTTGGGATCAGGGTGATAGTGGCTTCGTAAAAAGTGTTTGGGAGTCTTCCCTCTCTCTGGATTTTTTGGAAGAGTTTGAGGAGAATAGGTGACAATTCTTTTTGGAACGCTCTGTAAAATTCACCTGTAAAGCCATCTGGTCCAGGGCTTTTGTTTGTTGGGAGATTGTTGATTACTGATTCAATTTCCTTGGTGGTAATCAGTCTGTTCAGGTTTTCCGTCTCCTCTTGAGTTAGCCTTGGGAGGTTGTATGCATCTAGGAAATTGTCCATTTCTTCCAGGTTGTCAAATTTGTTGGCATACAGTTGCTCATAGAAATTTCTTAGGATTTTTTGTATCTCTGCGGTGTCTGTTGTCACTTCTCCTCTTTCATTACTGATTTTATTAATTTGGGTCCTCTCTCTCTTTTTTTTAATGAGTCTGGCTAAAGGTTTGTCAATTTTGTTTATCTTCTCTAAGAACCAACTCTTGGATTCATTGATCTTTTGTATTGTTTTTCTGGTTTCTATTTCATTTATTTCCGCTCTGATCTTTATTATCTCCTTCCTTGTACTCCCTTTGGGCTTATTTTGTTGTTCTTTTTCCAGATCCCTTAAGTGTGAAGATAAACTGTTGATTAGTGATGTTTCTTGTTTCTTTAGGTAGGCCTGCAGTGCTATGAACTTCCCTCTTAGGACTGCTTTCGCTGCATCCCATAGATTTTGGGTCGTTGTATTTTCATTTTCGTTTGTCTCGAGATATCTTTTGATTTCTTCCTTGATCTCCTGTTTGACCCATTCATTGTTTAGTAACATATTATTCAGCCTCCATGAATTTGTGTGTCTTCCAGTCTTTTTCCTGTAGTTCATTTCTAATTTCATAGCACTGTGGTCAGAGAAGACAATTGGTATGATTTCAATTTTCTTAAATTTATCCAGACTTGCTTTGTGGCCTAACATATGGTCTATCTTGGAGAATGTTCCATGTGCGCTTGAGAAGAACGTGTATTCTGCAGCATTGGGGTGGAATGCTCTGAAAATATCGGTTAAATCCAAGTGGTCCAATGTGTCATTTAAGGCTGTTGTTTCCGTATTGATTTTCTGTCTGGAAGACCTGTCCCTTGTTGTCAGAGGTGTGTTGAAGTCCCCTACTATGATAGTGTTACTGTTGATCTCCATCTTTATGTCAGTCAATATCTGTTTTATATATTTAGGTGCTCCTATGTTGGGTGCATAGATGTTTACTAGAGTTATATCCTCTTGTCGAATTGATCCCTTTATTATTATATAGTGTCCATCTTTGTCTTTTAATATTTTCTTCATTTTAAAGTCTATTTTGTCAGAGATAAGTATTGCAACTCCAGCTTTTTTCTCATTTCCATTTGCATGGAATATCTTACTCCAACCCTTCACTTTTAGCCTGTGTGTGTCTTTTGATCTGAGGTGAGTCTCTTGTATACAGCATATACAAGGGTCTTGCTTTCTTATCCATTCAGCCACCCTATGTCTCTTGATTGGAGCATTTAAACCATTTACATTTAAAGTGATTATTGATAAGTACATAGTTATTGCCATTTTTAAATTTGTGGATAAATTGTTTTCGTCTTTCTTCTATTTACAGAAGTCCTTTTAGTATTTCTTGCAATGCTGGCTTGGTGGTAATGAATTCCTTTAGCTTATTCTTTTCTGGGAAGCTCTTTATCTCCCCATCAATTTTAAGTGATAGCCTTGCTGGATAAAGCAACCTAGGTTGTAGGCCTTTGTTTTCCATCACTTTGAGTATCTCCTGCCACTCCCTCCTGGCCTTCAATGTTTCTGCAGAAAAGTCATTTGATAGTCTTATGGGAGTTCCCTTGTATGTAACCCTCTGTCTTTCTCTTGCTGCTTTTAGGATTCTCTCTTTGTCTTTAATCTTTGCCATTTTAGCTATAATGTGTCTTGGAGTGGACCTGTTTGGGTTTATCCTGGTTGGAACTCTCTGCACTTCCTGGACTTGTATGTTGGTTTCCTTCATCAGGTTAGGGAAATTTTCAGACATTATTACTTCAAATATGTTCTCAATCCCTTGTTTCTTCTCTTCACCTTCTGGTATTCCTATGATGCGCATGTTGTTGCGCTTGATGTTATCCCATAGGTCTCTTAAACCATCTTCATTGTTTTTTATTCTTTTTTCTTTCTGTTGTTCTGTTTGGGTGATCTCTGCTAACTTGTCTTCTAAGTCGCTGATTCGATCCTCTGCTTCATCTAACCTGCTGTTAATTCCTTCAAGTGAGTTCTTTATTTCGGTAACTGTGTTCTTTAGTTCTAACTGGTTGTTCGTTATGATTTCTACATCCTTCTTGATGTCCTCTCTAAGTTCCTTAAACATTCTTATCATCAGTATTCTGAACTCTGTCTCTGACAGTTTGGTTACCTCTGCTTCATTTAGTTCCATTTCTGAAGGTTTCTTCTGTTCTTTTATTTGGGATATGTTTCTTTGTTTCCTCATTCTGGCTGACTCTCTGTGTTTGCTTCGATGTATTAGATAGGTGCCCTGGAGTTCTTAGTTCTTGCTGGATTAGTATATAATAAATGTCCTTTATATTTGACTTGCACTACTTCGTTCTTCTCCCCTACGTGTGCTCTAAAAGTGACTCTTGTGTTGTGTATATTGTCCTGTTAAAGAAGATCCTTAATTGCTTTTCGCTTGTGAGTAGGTGGAGTTAACTCCTAGGCTGACTAGTTGTAAGACTTGGCTTTGCCCACGCAGGGTATTCTGCTGCGTGAGGATTGACCGCTTAGATGTGGTTTGCCCTTTGGCCTCTATGTGCCTGTAAAGAATCCCCTCTGAGTGTATCACTTGTAGGTCAAACCCGGTAGTACTCTGGCTTGGTCTGGAGTTGGCCGCTGGGTATGTTGAATCTTGTGCCTCTTAAGCTGGGCACTGGTAGGGCAATTACAGAACAAAGCAAATCACCAAGCACAACAATAACAACAAGGAAAAAGTCAAATACATTCACATGTAAAAAAACAATCGACAACCCCCACTCGACATAGGCAAAGATGTCAAAAATATAAAGACAAATCAACACAGAACAAAAACAAACAAACAAACAAAAAACAAACAAACAAAAAACAAACAAACAAACAAAAAACACAGCGCCAGTTGTGGCTTAAGCCCACCAAGTGATCTCCAAGTTGTTCTCTGCTGTAGCACAGAATCCTCACTCGACAGAGGCAAAGATGTCAAAAATATAAAGACAAATCAAAACAGAAAGAAAAGAAAGAAAAAGAAAAAAAAAAAAAAAAAAAAAAAAAAAAAAAGACAGCGCCAGTTGTGGCTTAAGCCCACCAAGTGATCTCCAAGTTGTTCTCTGCTGTAGCACAGAATCCTCACTCGACAGAGGCAAAGATGTCAAAAATATAAAGACAAATCAAAACAGAAAGAAAAGAAAGAAAAAGAAAAAAAAAAAAAAAAAAAAAAGACAGCGCCAGTTGTGGCTTAAGCCCACCAAGTAATCCCCTGCGTATTGTGCAGGTAGAGCCGGTCACCTGATGTCCAGAGTGACTCTGAGGCTGCAGCTTTAGATGCGTGGGGCTGAGGGGTCTGGACAGTAGGTTTTACAAAGTCAGTGCAGTTTCTGCCCTTGCCGGCACATATGCACACCGAGAATAGCACCACCAGCCCTGTGTCCAGCTCTCCTGAGTCTTAGGGCACCTCTTCCCTGTGTGTGTGTGTGGCCGGCAGGGAATTCCTCAGCTGCTGAAAGCTGAGTGCTGTATATACCACTTACTGCTGATCCCTGGGAGTGCCTCCGCCGATGTAATTGCCACGCCCTAGGCAGGCCAGAAAGTGTGGGGGCTGGGGATGGAAAGAGGGGTCTTCTCTTTCCCAGCCCAGCTGTGTCACACCCCACCCACAGGCCAGAAACGGTGGTATCTGGGGGTGGATGAGTCTTCTGTCTCCTAGTCCAGGGCAAACCACACTCTTCTCAGCCTCTTCCCTGGACCAAAGCCAGCGGCCAGTCTTCCCTTAGCCCAAACCCCAAGGCTCCTCTGTAATCTGACACTGCTCTTCAGATCAGGAGCCAGTTTAAGTCTCTGGAAGGGTGGGGGTAGGATTGGAAGAGCGGGGGGAGGGGCCCAGGTATGGAGTTTAATAGTCTCAAATGCTAGATATCCTCCCTCTGCGGGAGGGAGAGGTCTGCTCTGGGACGCAAAGTAGAGTCCGGCACTTGGCTTTTGTGTTCTCTCTTTTGTCCTGGGAACCCCTGCGTCTCTGCAGCTGGGGATGTGTTTACCCCGCTCTAGGCTGGCTAGAAAGGGTGGGGGCTGGGGATGGAAGGAGGGGTCTTCTCTTTCCCAGCCCCGCTGTCTTAACACTCTTCCCGCAGGCCAGAAAAGGTGGTGGCTGGGGGCGGAAGATTCCCAGCTCCTAGCCTCCTCCCTGGGCCCGCCTGTCTTCCCGGAGCCGGGGCTCCAAGGCGCCTCTGTAATCTGCCGCTGCTCCTTAGTGCAGGGGCTAGATCAAGTCTCTAGAAAGGCGGGGGCAGGGTCAGAAGAGCGGGGGAAGGTGCCCAGGCACGGAGTCTGTGTTCCTTGTCCGGCCCAAGGACCAACTGAGGTTATTAGCTGAAGTTAATGCTGGATATGCTGCGCCTGCAGCGGGAGAGGTCCGCTGTGGGACGCAGGGCAAAACGCCCACCTCGTGGCTTCCGGGCTCTCCTCCGTCCTGGGATATCCTGCGTATCTGTAGCCGTGGGTGTGGGCTGGAATTTCACAGGCACAGGTGCGGAGCAGATTTCCACAACCCGAGGGTGGGGGCCGAATTTCTACCGCCACAGGTGTGGACCGCGATCCCAACCCGCTCCCCACGGCCGCCGCAGGTGCGGCGTGTCTCCGCTTCGCTCCCTTCCTTCTTCCCCTGCTCGCCCAATTTTTCCCCACCTGCAAGAAATCCCTGCGCGAGTCTCTTCGCTGTTCTGCGTGATGAGCAGAGAGTCCTTTGATGGGTTATAAGCTTCCCGTTTCTGATAAGATCCGACGGAGAACTCAAAAAGTGCGCCCCGCTGCCGCCATTGCTATGACGTCACTCTAATATTTTCAATGTAATTAATGCCACTGAATTTTCCAGTTTAAAATGGTCAAAATGGCAAATGTTATGTTTGATTAATTTTACAACAATTTTAAAACAATGAAAGAGGCTCACTTCCTGGCTCTTAGCGTTTACTCACCTTTGTGTCTTCATTTATAAAATGGATGAAGAGTGATACTGTTTGTAGAGATATTATTAATGAGTTGATGAAGCTGAGATGTAATTTTCCCAAGTTTGGATCACAAATTCTTGGCAAACTGAACTCAGTCTCAGGTCCTTTGACCTTCTAAGGCTGTATTCTTCCTACTTTTTTTTTTTTTTTAACCACATACTTGGAATATAAAATAGGAATCTTCTATGTATTATATAAAATAAGAAATGTTATCTTTCTTTTCTCTAAAAATGCATAGTTACTTTTCTGTTAACATATTTCTTGGGATGAGGCTTAATCTCTCAGAGACAGGATTATAGAAATGAGATGGGAAATAAGACCTGATGGAACAGAAACGCAGTAAACTTGATGTCTAATAGAAGTTCTGTATGATCACAGGCAAGCTACCAATCACTTCAATTTCAAAACTTCAGTTTTTCTCTTCTTTATAATATATGATTAGAAAATCAGATGTTTCCATTCCAATCTAGTTAAAGCTTGTGAATTTTGAGTCACATAGTGTGTGTGTGAGTGTGTGAGTGTGTGTGTGTGTGTGTGTGTGTGTGTGGAGAAGGATAAGGGATAGAGACAATAAGAAGTTTGTATTAGGTCATGGCAGATATTAAGTGGTAGAGATATGATGCAACACAGGCAATCTGGTGATTCCCAGGGTCTGTGTTATAAGCCATCAATTTCTGTTACCTCTTTGTGGAAAGTATATGAACATCAATTGGAAAATGGATGGGACTACAAGATGAATTTGACCCATTAGTTCTACCATGATGTGATAGAGGAAGGCATTTTGGCATAGACCAATGGAAGTTTAAGCCCTGAACTATTATCTACATGAACTTGGGCAGTTCATTTAGTGCCTTTGAGTTTCCTCAAAAACTGCTATTTGGGAAGAGAAGTATTTAATTCAAAGTTTTATTGTGAGATTGTGTTTATAAAATACAAGGTAAGTGTAGTGTCTGCCATAAAGTAGGTGCTCAAGAAGTAGCTATTATGTTTATTGCCTTAGTCCAGCCTGACCGAGGTTCACTGATTTACTTTGGTTACCTGCCTGGTTTCATATTTGTATTGTGTTATGCTCTGAAGTTCTTTTGGATTTTCACTTTTTATCTATTGTTCAGTGTTGCATTGATTTCACTTCTTGTCTATGAAGATTAAAACCAGATAGAAATTAAGAAAACAATTCCATTTACAATAGCATAATGAAGACTAAAATACTTTGGGATAAGCTTAACCAAGGAGATGAAAGTCTTGTACGCTGAAAACTATACAACATTAATGAAATAAATTAAAGAAGACACAAATACATGGAAAGATATCCTGTATTCATGGATTAGAAGACTGAATACCATGTTTCCCTGAAAATAAGACCTAGCCGGACAATCAGCTCTACTGTGTCTTTTGGAGCAAAAAATAATGTAAGACCTGATCATATAATATAATATAATATAATATAATATAATATAATATAATGTAATGTAATGTAATGTAATGTAATGTAATATAATATAACATAATATATAATATATAATATAATATAACATAATATAATAAATTAAGATAATATAATACTGGGTCTTATATTAATTTTTGCTCCAAAAGACGCATTAGAGCTGATTGTCCAGCTAGGTCTTATTTTCGGGGAAACACGGTATGTCCACACTACACAAAGCTATCTACAGACTTAATGCTATACCCATGAAAACGTTAATGGCATTTTTTTTTTTACAGAAATAGAAAAGGTAATCCCAAAACTTACATGGAAATACAAAAGACAGAATAGTCAAAGCAATCTTGAGAAAGAAGAATGAAGCTAGAGGCATCAAACTTCCTGCTTTCAAAAGATATTACAAAACTATAATAATTAAAACAATGGTACTATCATAAAGAAAGATATATAGATGAATGGAACAGAATAGAGAGCCCAGAATTAAGCACCCACACATATGCAGTGAGTTTGATCTTTGACAAGAATGTCAAGAATGCACAATGGGAAAAAGATAGTCTTGTCAACAAATTTTGTTGGCAAAAACTGGATATCCAAATGCAGAAGAATGGAGTTGAAACCCTATTTAACACCATACACACAAAAACCTCAAAATAAATTAAAGACTTAAATGTTAGAACTGAATTGTAAAGCTCCTAGAAGAATACATACAGGAACATTTTTTTAACATTGGTCTTGGCAATGATTCCTTGGATGAGACACCAAAAGCACAAGTACTCAAAGAAAAATTAGACAAGTGGGAGTATATCAAATGGAAAATCTTCTACACAGCAAAGGAAACAATCAACAGAATGAAGAGATAACCTAAAATTTGGGAGAAAATATTTGAAAACCATGTATCTGATAAGGGGTTGATTTCCAAAATTTATAAAGAACTCCTACAAATTAATATCAAAAACAAAACAAAGCAACAACTAACCCAATTTAAAAAATGAAGAAAGGGCTTGAACAACTATTTTTTTCCAACAAAGACATACTAATGGTAGGAAGGATATAAACATACACTCAACCTGATTAACTACCAGGAAAATGAAAATAACTACAATGAGAGGTCACTTCAAATTTGTTAAGATACCTGTTGTTAAAAAAAAACAAAAGATAATACATGTTGGCTAAGATTTAGAGACATTGGAACCCCTGTGCACTGTTGGTGGGAATGTAATTTGGTTCAGCAACTATATGAAACAGTGTGGGGGTACCCCAAAAAATTAAAAATAGAACTACCATATGATTCGCAATCCCACTGGTGGGTATATATTCAAAAGAATTGAAATCAGGATCACAAAGCAGTATCTGCACCCCATGTTCACTGCAGCGTTATTTACAACAGTCAAGACATGAAAACAGTCCAAGGGTCCATCGATAGATGAACGGATAAAGATGATGTGATTGATGGAGACATTCAATGGAATGTTAGTCACCCAGAAGTAGGAAGGAAATCCTGCCATTTGTGACAACTAGGATGAACCGGGAGGGCATTATGCTGAGTGAAATAAGCCAGACGCAGAAGGATGGATACTACAAGAGTGCACTTATATGAGGTATCAGACTCATAGAAGCAGAGAGTACAGTAGTGGTTATTTGGGGCATGGCGTAGGGGAATGGAGAGTTGTTCCCTGGATACAAAGCTTCAGCTTTGCTAGATGAGAAAGTTTTAGTGGTTTGTTGTATGTAGTACATAGTGCCTAGAATTAGCATACGGGATTTTGCACTTCAAAATTTGTTCACAGAGTAGATCTCATGTTAAGTGTCTTTACCACTCAAAACAAAAGCAAAGAGACACAAAGAACCTTTGGGAGTTTATGGATATATCCGTGACCTTGATTGTGGTGATTGGATCATGGGTGTCCGCGTGTGTCCACATTCATCAAATTGTACTCATTAAATATGTGAAGTTATCTGTATATCAATTATACCCCAATTACGCTGTTCAACAAAAAACTAAATGGAGTTGAATACATTCGTTTTAAACCCACGTGACAGATGAGCAGGGACAACAAGACAGATGGTATAAAGAAGCAGTCCCTGAGGCCATCACAAACCACAGCTCTCCCCCGCTCCCTGGTCAACAATTCCACAGTAATCATAAAAGCAATGGCCAGCACTCGGGTAGGCTTTCACAATTTACACATTTCTTTTCTTTTATTTTCTTTCTCTCCTAATAATAGTCCAGTTGGCAGGATAAGAATTAGCATTCCCATTTCTGAGATTCCTGGAATTTCATTAACAGTCTCAGAGTCACCGGCTAGTAAATGACTGAGCTCGGATAGGTTCTGGATATTCAGATTCACTTGGCATATTGAATGAACCAGGCAGCCACCCATTGCCTTTCTCTATGGCTTACATCTCATTCTATGTGCTCCAGGGTTGATGCTTAACTGAAAAGGACATTACATATATTCAGTCTGAAATGAGTTTCATTCTCCTCACAATAGACGAGTTAGCAGAACAGGCAATGCCTTAAATTAGGAGAAAAGAAATCTGGATTATACAGCTAATTTGAGAAAAGGAAATTTTCTGGCTGTTCTCTTATTCATCCTAATTTGTGGACCACCCAGCTGATTTTCATCCACACACCTATAATTGTCACTGTTATTAAAAATTGCATGCATAAGAAACGAGCATTTCTGTGAGAAGAATGACTTTTTCTAGCTAGGTGAGGAGTCAGGGAATGTTGTGATACATAAAGAACACTGAGAATGTGCAGAAACCACATACTTCCAAATTTTTATCTTGGGTTTGATGCTTGGAATCATCCCACCCAGGAATTCACAGCACTGTGTATTCCCCAGGTGGGTGGAAAAGATCGAATTCCCCTCAATAAAGTCTGCAGCTTTCTTTTTGTGCACGTGGTCCAGAAGGATATCATCTTTCAAGGTAGGAAATGGATTTCTGTCCAGAATTATATTATCTTTCAAGGTAAGAAATTCCCCCAGAAATACCTTAGAAAGTCCCAGTGGATTAAAATTTGAAAATGATGTTATATTCAAAGGGGTGGCTTCAGGCCAACTTGCATGAATCCATCTCAATGTATAACACATCATTAAATATTTCTCTCAATGTTTTTCATCAGCAAATTCAAAAAGGAACATGCCGTGTTATGAGTCAGCTAAATCCTGTCTGCACTTTCTTCCCGGTGGTGATTAAACATTTATCTTTTGTGGAGATATTGCTACAACTCATCTAGGGGGTGCCAATTACATCAAAGAACGTTCACTCCAGATAAACCTAACTAGAAATGACTTTTTTCTTTACAACCAACTTTTTCTGCATTGCTGTGTTTGACTTCTTTCTCTGATTACCCTATAATTTTCTTCTTTTTTCTTCATATCAATGACAATTATCACATATAGTGTTTTTTCTTCATGTCTGTTTGGTGTGGCTGGTTTTCTTCTAGTATTTCTTTATTATTTCAGTTTTTCTCCTTAGTTAGTTTGCTCATTTTCTTGAAAATCCCATATAATAGAATCCATGTCCAGATGTTACCAAAGTGTTAGAAAAATAGAGTTTTCTTTCCTAAACCCAAATATTAGTCATAGGTTTAATGATCGGAAAAATTAATGTTGATGATAATATTAAAGCAGTAATACTTGTAAGGCAATTTACACTTTTGTATATATTACCACATTGGATTTCTGTTAAGGTAGGGAGACCAGATGGTATTTTATAAGAGGTTTGATGCTTTATAAATGAAGATTTTAAATTATACGTGAAGAAATGGGACTGAAAAATTAAATACTATGCCTGAGACTACACAGGTAGGAAGTTGCCAAGTCAAACCTCCGCTCACATCTTTGTGATTTTAGATAGTGTAATTTTTCCATCGCACTTTATTGTTTTACCTCCACATAAAGAAGCCACTTTTTACATGAAAGGATAAGACAATTTTATGTACTGAGTAGAGGTACGGCATTCCTTGCCCCTTGATGTTCATGCAATGACTGGCCATTTTTCAGGGTGTTGGCACTGGGTGGGACATACATTTTTCCTGTCATAATATTTGACAATAGGGAGAGAGTGACCGTTTTTGCTAGCTTTCCTTTTCTCTAGATATCTGAAACAATACATTCCTTTCTCACTTTTGTCCCAGACCTGGTTTATAATTGTGTTTTCTGTTATTTGTTCTGTGTGTACTCAAATTTTATAAGTTAAAATTTGGTATGTTTCCTTTGGTATGATTGACCTTTGGTATGTTTCCTAAACATACATATTCATCTTATTTATGTGAGTAGGTCTAATTTCCAGAACTATATCCTAAAGCCTTCCTTGGAGACAGTCAGGTTCCAGACATTTTTGTGGCATTGACTGGTCCACATAATGATAATAAAGGAAAATGAAGTAATGTACAGGCAACAAGAGGATTTTTATTTATTCCTAAAGTTTCTACAAACATGATCTGTGACTTCACAATGTAAGGCATGCCAAAAACAAATGCTAATTTACATGACTCTTTTATTATTTATTGGATTTTTTTCTTTGACTTTATTTGATCTTTGCACTTTGTTCTACTCATTATAAGAACTGAAATCCTCCGTCTTTTTCCTTCTGAGTAAACATCATAAATGATTCAAAACATCTCAAAGCCAGTGAGGCATATTGGGGAAAAATAACGTTGTGTCCCTTCCTATTTTGTTTGCCCTTCAGGTCACATAAGGTGGGTGATCCAGGATGGAAGCGTTAGCTTTTAAATTACTAAGATTTTATCTAAGTCATAATACTGTTTTGCATTTACATAGTGAGTATAAATTCATAAAAACAAAAAAGAGAACAAAATAGGTCACACAAAATAGATATAAAAAGACATAATATTGAACTAATTGAATAACACTATGTACAAGAATTAAATATGATTGGAACTAAATACATTTACATCAAATCAACATTTTTTCAGTCAGGAGTCAAAGTGGAAGAATTCCATAGAATACACAGTAAACTCAGCACTGCATACTCTTGCAAATCATTCATTCATTCATTCACTCATTCATTCATTCCCTGAGAATATTTACAGAATGTGATTCTATGTCAAGTAATGTGTTAGCATTTACAGAGTAAAACAACATGACTCTTGATCTTAAAGATTTTACTATTAATGATTAGAGTAACTTTGTGTGCAAATGGAATTGGGTAAGGGAGATACAAATAAATGAATATAAGAAACAAGATAAAATTCATCTCATTAAGGGCATCAGGAAAAGTTTGCTGGAGAAGGCAGCATAGCAGGGAGTGTAGGAAGAAGAAGAAGCAAGCAACAAAGAGACCAATAAGTTTCTGATTCCCCTTTGGGGCACCTTGGCTTGGTATGCCGATATCAGGGCTGTGAGCTGTGCTTAACAAGGAAATGTATTTACTAAGATGGCAAATGTTGGGCAAAGTAACTGTAATGTGTGTAAATCACATCAAGTTACCTAGAGAAGCCAGCCTCATTATCATATTTAAGAAACGTGGTACCTCAGAGCAAGAAAAAGGTGGATCTTGCAAGATTTAGATCAAGAATCAAACAGCAAAGACATTTTGTCATAAACATAGCTGAGATACCTATGGCTTCTGCTCATTGCTTGAGGGCTATAAAATGACTAGGTATAATGGCCTTATTTAAAAACATATTTACTTAGGGAAGAAAATGCTTCGGAAATGCAAGAAATTCTATTTAATTTCCAGAGATGTACCCGATACTGTAGTAGGCATGTATACACACTGAATTTCATTTTGTGCAAGAAGGTTACAGTTTTATTCCCAGTTGCCATGTGTATTCTCCAAAAGTGAAACTCTAGAGGCAATTGCAAACTCTTGCCCTGCAGTGTGTTCTGCAACAATGACTTTATAATAGCTTCCCTTATGTATTGTTCAAAGTACAACAGGGAGAAAAATAAGAAGAAAAAGAAAGATAAAAGCAGTTGGCATTTGAACACTATGGTTCTTGCCCTAGAACATTGCACTGTCTGTCATGAGGAGGGTGGAAATTCAGTTAAAGCCAATATCTCCTGAGTGTCTAAGAGTTGGTCTATATTGTGCAGTTACAAGATGGTGAAATTAGATGGTCTTTGTCCTGGGGAAAGCTCATTACAAAGACCAGCCAGGGGTTCAACCCCAACAAAATAAAGAAAAGAGGGTAGAAGAGAACAGAAGATGCCTGCATAGGTGAGAAAGCATCTAAAGGTCATCCCAAGATTCAAAATTAATAAGAACTGACAAATATATTAGCTTCAAAACCTGGAATGCAAATGCCAGAACTTGTCTGAAATAATATTCTCATACAAGAGTTTTAATTGCTGTCTCGTTTAAAGACTCAGGGATGCACCCCTGAATACACGGATAACTTTCCATAGATAAACAAGACTCTCTTCCTTTATTCATAGACTTATTTTGTCACTTGGTGACTTGGGCAAATACTTATTAAGTACCAGGCAAAAGCTGGAATAAGTGCTGTGTGTGTGGGTACACCGGCGGACAGAGGTTCTAGTCCATGGAATTACGATGTTGGGATGTTGGGGAACACCAATAGTAAAAAAAAAGGGGTACAAGTGATATGAGCATTAGGAAAGAAAGTGCAGGATAGTGAAGAATTGCATTTTAGAGCGGCATAAACTAGTGTGACACTGGGAACTTAGTGATTTCCTTAACTCTGCCAAAATATCGATATACACTGCAAGCAACTTCACCTTGAGCAGCTTGGCTTTGTGGAGAAAAGGCTTCAAGTGCTTCATTAGTTGAAAAGTGTCCACATTTTGCTACATTTCCAGTCCCATATTTTGCTTCTTAATTACCACCATTTAAATGACCTTTCAAGATTGGCTGTAAATTAAAATTGATCCACTGTCAGCAGTCACTGACAGTTGGCAGCCGACCATTGATACAGATGAAATTCCAGTTGCATAATGTCTTTCTGAAAAGACAAAAATGTAATGAAATGAGCCGACTCTGCAGCTTGGCACAAAAGGCAAAATGTGCTTTTCTCCAGTGGGAGAACTTAAATATAAATAACTAGCCACGTTTGGAAAATGCAAATAAATGTGTATGAAAAAAGAGCCACAGTTTATATCTCTACGCCTTCCATGAATGCCTATGTAATCTTTATCTTCTATGTAGAAAACAATCCTCCTTTTGAAATAAGGCTGAGGGTATGTTCATAGGAACATATGCTTTCGAGTTAGATCTGAAGTGAAATCTTGCTGTGTCCTTTGCAACTTGTATGATTTAGAGAAAAAAACAAACACTATGTGCTTCAGTTTACTCATCTATAAAATATAAGTTCATAACTGTCTTATGATAATTAAATGAGAAAATACAAGATATACCAACAGAATATCTAATACTGTGTCTGGCACAAGGAACATGAATATCAAGGGAGATGATGACATCATAGATCAAGGGGCGTGGTCAAGGGCCCTAGATTATTTGGAGGAGGCTAAATCTATTTGTATTCATTCTGGGGGGCTCGCCTTCAGCCTCAAGTGTGGCTGATAGGAGAGCTAAGCTGGTCAGATGTGGCCAAGAAGCGCCCCATCATCCCCTTACACACACACACACACACACACACACACACACACACACTTTTTAGTACAGCCAGACCGATTGCCTCTGCTCTTGGGGCCACTTCCTAGCACATGGTTCCAACAGGTTCTTCTGGGATTTTCCACAGTGGCTATGATCGTGCAGATGGTGAATCCTTAGCTAGCAATTAGAATTCTAGAACATAATCCTTACATTACCCTCTCTTGCCTCTCCTTTGGAAGAAGTGGTAGATTTCTAATTTTTCGTCTTCTGCTACTTGTGCTGAGTCATCTAGAGGTGTCATACCTTCCTCGGGGAACTGCCTAGGACCTTGCAGAAGCCTGGATTGAAGAGCCTGCTTATGCTTCTCTTGGAGAAGGCATACCAACAGTCCTTTTTTATTTTTCCCTGCTTTTTCTAAGAGCCACCTCACTTTTAATTCTCTAGCCACAGAGGCTGTATCTTTGAAATAGACTAAGAAGCTATTACCCATTTTATAGTCTCTGCATGTGCACGAAACACACTTCTGTTTCGAGATAGTTGGTTTCTCTTGAGCATTCAACTTTCTGCTCAAATGTCACCTCTCAGAGTGACCTTATCTCATCACACTAAAATAACTTGTGTTCTCTCCTGTCTTGTAGTATTTTACTGCCATGTTTTATTTTCTATCACTTATCACTAACTGAAATCATCTTAATTCTCTCCTTTATAGAGTGTATGGTCTATGACGGTAGGACCTGGTCTGTTTTTCTCATGGATAAATCCCATCACATAGGATCATGTATAACACATAATCAGCCTTCAATAAATACCGGCCCACTAAATGTCACAATTATGGGAGTCTGTATCATATCTATCCAGGGACCTCAAGCCAAAGAGGCCATGAGGTCCAAGCTCAACTAGGAACTTCATACATCAGAACCAATTGGCCATTTGTACAGTTTCCACTATTGCCATCCACTATCAAAGCCATTAGTTTTCTAGGTCTGGGCTAACCCAAGAATGGATGAAGAAATAGACTCATCTGTAGTCCCAATCTTAAGGATATATTATTTCTATTGGACAGCTGCCCAAGGCAAAAAGTCTTATGGAATAGATTTTTTATATCACATGACCAGAGTCAGCATAGCTGTGAGAAAATATCCAAAGAGGTCATCTAGAAAGGCATGATATATATATATATATATATATATATATATATATATATATATATATATATATATATATATATATGGAAGGAGGAAGATAAAGGTCAGAAAATGAGAATTCGAGTGTTACTGAGGGCATATAAAAATCATAATAAAGGAGAAGCAGATTATTGGCAGGCAGCAGGAATAAGACTGCACTGATTTGAAATCAGTGCTGTGATGTTGTTAAAGTTAATTGTTAAGATAAAGACAAGGCTGGTTGTGTTCCATTCTTTCACTCTTTCTGATAAGAATATGATACAAAGGCTGTTACATTCCAGGATATCAATTAAAGAGTGTTTCCAGCAATTTGGAGCACATTTGAGTATCTGAAAGGAATGAGGACCAGATAAGTCAGGGATTTGGTTGCAAGAAAGAGAAATCAACTCAGGTTATCTTAATCAAGAAGATAATTTACTGAAAGGATATTGTGAGCTCACAGAACTGATGGGAGGCTGGGTCATTGGACTTGGAAAATGTGGGAACGATCATGGGATCTCCAGGTTTGCAGCAGAAACTATAGCTAGGGCCATATCATAGGAACAGTCTGGGCCATCCCAACATTGCTACCAGCATGGCAATGAGTCTCAGTTCCTGACAATCACCGCTGTCCGCTTAGTACTTTTTTCAAGAGTCACAATGCAAAGAATTAGCTGTAATTATGGTAATTAGCTCCTGGCCTTCCACAACTAGAGACATTAATGGAGAGATGGTATCAGTAATTGTTCCCCACCAAATCTACAGACAGAGACTTTTCCCAGAGGGCATGGGAACTTAAAAGGACAACCAAACCAAACAAACAAAACAATTATACCTATTGACAACTGTGAGTCTTTGTTATGGACTGAATGTTGTATCCCCTCAAAATTTAGAAGTTGAAACCCTTCAGTGTGATGGTATTTGTAGATGGGGACTTAGGGACAGAATTAGGTTTATATGAGGTCATGTGGTGGGATCCCCATGGTGATATTGGTGTCCTTATCAGAGACTAGAGCTGAGGTGTGCTTACTATGTCTCTCTCTCCCTTTCTCTCATTCTCTCTCTTTCTAAGAGACCCAATCTTTGGTATTTAAATATCTGTTAAGTTCTTCCGATGTGCTAGGAATTGCACTTGGTAATGGAGGATAAAATAATGTGGGGTATTTTTCTGCCTCCATAGAAATTTCTACCCAGTTTGGAAACAAAAAATAAGATAATCATGCAAAAAGGGGGGAGCTGAAAGAAAAGGTACAGGGGTCTACAGGAGCCTATCTGTATAAAGTGTGTTTATCAAAAATACGATCAATTATAAATAGCATTACTAATACAGTGAAGAACTACAATTTTCTCAGTGCCTATATGCAGCTGCTAATGCATGTGGTGAAAGGGTCTCAACATGTACCGATTCATTTAATCCTCATAGCAACCCTCTGAGGTGCTTATGATTAGTATACACATGTCACACAGGGGGAAACTGTGAAAACCAAGGTTAAGTAGAGTGTCTAGCGTAGAAGGCAAGTCCCTATGGAAGAGCTATGCTATCTTTACGCAGGGATGATCTTATCTATAATACAGAACAGTCTTCTGAGCTCTATTTCCTGTGTCCCACTGGTCACCAAGTCTAGCCAGATCTGCTTCTGCACCCTCTCTTCTCCATCCCCACTGTCATCACTCCGCTAAGATGTACATCTCCTGAAATGTCTTATCTTCAACAGTACGTTCCTTGTCATTTCTTATGCCTCTACCATCAAATCTCTACAATTGGTACAATCAAAAAGAGTATATCTGTCATATTTACATCAGCCCTACCCTTCTAGTAGGCAAGCACGATTCTCCCCAGCTAAAAACCCTTCAGAAGCTTCCTATTACTGACCAGGTATTACTCATCTAACACACTGTCACCTCCTTTGAACACTCCAAAGGCCTTGAACCATGCCCTGATTTTATACATTTGGAATTTTTGCAGATGTTCTCTCTTGGCTGGGATAGCTGACCCAATCTGAACACCTGGAAATTTCATACTCATTGAGCATCTGCATGAAGTTTTTCCTCACATCCCTTTAGGCAGACGAAAGCACATTCTTCTTGTTTTCCTCATCTGTGTAATATCACTTCTCTTCTAATGTAATTGTTTATGTCTGCCATTGTATTATTTTATCATTTCTTTAAGCTTTTGGGGAATATCATTTTATCTCCATACCTAGAATGCGTAGCTTAGAAACTGATGAATAGTGTAAGTACCAAATATCTGTTGAATACATGAATAAATGAATAAATAATAAACTGGACCTTGGTACCTCCTCGTTATCTGTGTCACTGTTGTCTTGTTTGTTTTAAATTGACTCCGCATCTTGAAAGTAAAACTATGTATCGTCTGCTCTTTGTCATGTAAAGACATGGCTTTTCTTCTCATAAGCTCTCTTTCAGACATCAATGAATATACTTATTACTATCACTACGGCTGAGAGATGGTAAAGGGAAAAAAATATCTTGTTGGTCTAGAAAATTCCACACCCTAAGAAAGTGGTTCCAGAAATAATAATAAATGTCTAATCTCTACGTTGTACACCTGGAACTAATATAATATTGTATGTCAACTGTAATTGAGCAATAAAAAAAAAAAATATTTTGTTATAGGGTTTCATTAAAATAGTTTTATAATCACAGTCACTGTTCATGTTATCACTACCTTCTACTAATTAATCAGAAATATCTATTAAATTCTTCCTACGTGCTAGGAATTGCACTTGGTAATGGTGGATAAAACAATGGTGGGTATCTCCCTGCCTACATAGAAACTTCTACCCAGTTTGGAAACCAAAACTAAGATAACCATGCAAAAAAGGGGGAGCTTAAAGGAGAGGTACAGGGTCCCACAGGCGCCTATCTGCATAAAGTGTGTTTATCAAAAATACAATTAATCACAAATAACATTACTAATACAGTGAAGAACTACAATTTTCTCAGTGACCACATGCAACAGCTAATGCATGTTTTCAAAAGTTCCTAACATGTACTGATTTAATCCTCATAGCAACACTCTGCTATGCTTATGATTAGTATACACATGTGACACAGGGGGAAACTGAGGCATGAGAAAACAAAGGTTAAGTAAAAGGTCTAATGATACACAGAGCACGAGGGATGGCGGCAAGCACAGAATCAGAGCTGCCTGACTAGAGTTCTAGTTCTTTTTTATGAATGAGAAAGCTGAGGCTGAGACAAATTAGCTAATGGGTCCATGAACTTCCACCTACCAAACAAAGAACCTGAGAAGCCAGGTCATGTCATTCCATCTCCTGAGCCTGCCAAGTCACCCCATCCTGACACTTAGCTCTCATCAGCTTTTTAAAGCTTGGCTGGGTATCCAGGGACGTGACACGCTTACATTTACCAGCCTAATTCATCAGTCAATCCTTTAAGCACATAATTGTTGAGTAGCTGCTACATTCCATTGTTCTCCTCATTAAGGCCAAGGCGGTGAACAAAACAGACAAAGCTCCACGACCTCATCGTGTTTATCTCGAGGGGGAAAGAGGCAGCTGTGACCATTCAGCACATCCCCTGTGCCAGCTCAGATCTGGCCAGGCCGTTCCCGCCCTGCGTGCAGCACGTGGTCACAGAATACCTACCTAGGCTCCTTTCATACTAACCTTTGCACTTGTGGAACACAACTGCTAAACTGTGTCATTGGTCTCTGGCTTTGATCTTGAGTTTCCGTTTTGGTCAGGATACGTGGCATGCTTGGACAGTTCCATAAGCACTGGGGCATTCTTCTTGCACAATTACTCCTCTCTGAAGAGGCCTGGCTCCCTGCACGTCTATCCATCAGAAGAACCTGGATTTCAAAATGCTGCTGCCTGAAGACCACTCTGCATAGTTTCCTGAGCTCACCCTCAGAAGTAACAGTTATTCCCTTAGCTTCCACCCCACATTGTGGTGTCTCCCAGTATTTCTCAGAGTGGTGACTGCCTCAGTCTAGGCCATAGCGCTTTCATGAAGATCATGAACAATCAAGAATCTGTTCAGAGTCCTAAATATCTTCCTCAGACAGGTTTAACCTTTGTGTAATAAATTCATTTAGTATTGACCTCATCTTGGTTTCAATTGTCTTGAATTATCAACCCTGAGTATGTCTTCTTATAATAAGTAAACATAATTAAATTGGTATATTAGGGTCATGGGATCATGGGTGATTTATTTTAATTTACCTCAGTCATATTTTTTAATAACTAAAAAATAAATGAAAGCGTAAGAAAAAAGAAAATGTATTTATAAATAACAGCTCACCATTCTCTTGCTTGCTTATGTGTATATCGGAATGAGTTCCATCTCTCTCAGCTACTTAAACCTGGGTTTTTGAAAGATAAGAGGAAGATGCATTATTTATCAGGCACTAACCCAATGCCTTCTGCTTTCGAACAGAAACCTGTCCATTTGCCCACTTTCGGCCGCTCACCCCTCCACCAGCATTCTGCCCTTCTCCTGCCATCTTGGCGTTCAGAACGGACCGCCATTCTTAACTGTCTGCAGTTCTTTCCTGGAAGGCCTATAAATACAAGCCCCAAGTGCTTTCCAGACAGGCAAAGCCCAGCAATCCTAGGACATCATTCAGTTGGAAGTGGCAATTAGACGCTTTTAACACGTTCTTTTAATACAAAATGAAGTAATTAAAACTTGCACATTGGAGAGGAAAACACTTTTGAGATTATGTTCCTTTTATTAAGCTCTTTGAAATACTGAAGTTTATTGCAACGCATACTTCTTTCTTTTCCTTCCTTTAATTGAATTGCGGGCACTAACAATTCAGTGAAATGAATGACCCATTGAGAAAGAGATTAAGTTATGTAGGGGGTTTATGTTTAGTTGGTATTGACCAAAAAAAAAAAAAAAAGCACACACACAAAAAAACCAAAAACATACATTTCCACTAAAATTGGATCAAATTGGAAGAGTTCACTTTTTGTTCTAAATATTACGGTTTAGATATTAACTTATTCCAGCTGTGATTTAACTTTTGGCAGCTGCACTTTTAGGCTAATATCTCATTTTTGGTTGAGAGGTCAGCAGCTTCATGCGTGCCTTGTTAACGCAGTTAACCAGACATTCAGTTAATAAAAGCATTCTGCACCATGACTCAACAGAATTCATTCCAAACTTTATTGAATGTGAATCCAGAAGAAGATGCATTTCACTTGGTTCACTGGGTATCAGTGCATGTGAAGTTACAACAGCAAAACAGCAGAAAATAGTGACATGAACATGGATTTTGAGGGACAAGATACTGTCCTACATGCTACTGAGTGTTAGACTCCCTGATTTATTAAAAATATATGCAAAAAAGATATGCTAATTATCTCTTTATCAATAGACTTCATTCTTGGTCTCAGCACAGAGAATCATCTTCTGTTTTATTATTTCCCTAGCTTGAATTCCCTTTAGCCACTGGATCCTCCGTTTTTTTCCCTGTGTGTTTCTTCTCTTTGGGCTACTAATACCATCCAGCTTCCTAGCCCTCATTCCTGGAAGCTTGCTCCCTCTTTCTCACCGTTGATTTCCCTGAAACTCAACTCATTTCTGGCATCGTATCTCTTATATCAGACTGGCTTCAGAAAGAATAATTGACTCTTCAGCCATTGGTCCATTATTTGCATCCCCTGGTGAGAGTCAGCTTCATGAATCAGTGGTTCTGAGCTCCAGTCTCTAATCCCTCCTGACACAGCTTGTGGAACAATCTATTTTAGAGCAAAGGACTTCAGTCCCACAGCCCCTTGCCAGCTCTTCATCCCTGAAACTGCAATTACCTATACTGGGGGAAAAAAGATACATTAAAATGTTAAAGCTGATAAGATGATGCACAAAAAATTAACACAAAATAAAAGTGATGTGACACCACTGTAATGCAAGGTCAGCTGTCAAATATGTAATCCTCAAAACACGTGGACGAGATGGGATAAAGGCTGAATGGGACAAGAATGACGGTGCTTTAGCTTCTTATTGCTACTGTAGCAAATTAACACGAATGTGATGGTTAAACAAGGCAAATTTATTATCTTATGGTGCCAGGCATCAGAAAATCAAAATCAGTTTCACTGTGCTGATCTTCAGGTATCACCAAGGCTTGTTCCTTCTCGAGACCCTAGGGAAGAATCCATCCCCTTGCTTTTTCCAGCTTCTAGAGGGCACCCACATCCCTTGACCTGTATCCCTTTTTTCCATTTTCAAAGTGATTAGCTCAGTATCTTCAGACCTCTCTCTGATTCACTGACTCCCGTTTCCATTGTCACATTTCCTTCTCTGACCCTGATGTCTCCCTCTTATTAGCAGCCTGTGACTCCATTGAACCCACATGGATACTCTCTGCATCTCAGTGTTCTTAATTTAATCATATCTGCAATGCCCCTCTTGCCATGTAAGACAGTATATTCACGTGCTCTTGGGATTATAATATGGATGTCTTTGGGGCTGATGATTCAGTTTACCACAAACAGGAGCTCGTGAGCTAAGCCCAAGGAGTAATAAAATAAATATCCAACTTGGGAAGATAATTTAAATATGTATGTTTGGGCAGATGGTTAATCAAAACTGTGATCCTGGGAACCTACTCAATGTTCTCTTGGAGTTGCAAGTAGGGGAAATAGGAGAGTTTGACAAGGGGAGAAGATACAAATATTCTATGGCATTGACTCTCTCTCAGAAACACCTGTTGGTGGAACACTGTGAAATGCCATGGTCACTGTGCATGTGTAATTAGTTAACCATATGGTCACGGTCATATTTATTCCACAATTTAAGCTGGGTATCTCTGGGCTCATGTCTTTCATGTTCAACTCCATGCTTTAAGCTCATAACCAGAGCATCCATGAGCCAAGGGCTAAAGACGGAATTATGGTGACAGAGCTTTCCAAGGACTCACCAGAACTTGTCCTGTATTTTGATTCTAGAGCTCACAGGTGAGAAGAAGGAAACAGTCCACAGAGCCCTATGTCATGTGTATACAAGTTTATACAAGTGGCAGGCCTTACTATTTTGATAGAAAGCAATAAATCAAATTCCTGGATATCAATATATTCTATAGCAGGGGTGGGATACCAACTAGCAATGTCCCATAGCCCTAATAAATTGCTAATGCACAGTCACTCAGAGCCCTCCATTTGGGGCCTTTATCGTCAGATTCAGTATTGCCTAACTTCCCATTATACTTATAAGAATACCTGAAGACTCTCTAGGTCTTTCAAAGCCTTCCAGGGGCTGACCTTTGCCTATACCTTTCACTTGGTTTTAAGTTATACTCCCCATATTTTCTCTAGTTTGTTGCAATGGCTTTATTTCTAATTCCCATATGTTCTAAGCACATGGCTTTCTTAGTACCTCGGTTCTCAATCCTCCCGCTGCCTATTGTTCTTTCTCCTTAGATTTTCTCAGAATAGATCCTTCTCATCATTGTGGTCTTAGCTCAAATGTTACCTCCTTAAAAAGCCTTTTTTTAAACACAGTTGATCTTTTTCCACTAGTCACCCCCACATTCTTTACCCTTAGTGAGTCTCTGGCTTATTATCCTGCTTTATTTTATTTGAAAGAACTGAAATCCCATTTCAGTGAGATCCTAGAGACCCAAGAAAGGAGTGAGAGGTGACCACCGCTTCCCATGAATGTGAGACCTACAATCTAGAAGCCATTATCAGAAGTAGCATCTTAAGAAGGTCCCAGGTGAAAGCGTGGATTCCCAGTCTAAAATTTATTTCCACATTCAAACTTGGTTAGAAACTGAAAAAACAGCCAACACCAAAGGAAAAGGGAGACCAAGAGAAAATATTAAAAGAGGTGGCTAAAAATAGACAGTAGAAAAGAGTGGGGGTGTTTCCCAAGTTAAAATGCAGAAGACTGAAGTCCTTTTATTTTTTTCTTTTATATTAAACACATTTCTCAAGATGATTGTTTTCATTACACTAAGACTATTTTCACAATATCAAACAGACTGAATGTGATGAACCAGGCATTATCCAAGCCATTTAGGGTATATTCACTAAACAGTGGCTTTCCCTAACAGACTTGTTATCTGTTAATGTTTCTGGTTAAAGCCAGAAACTCTCTTATATGCATAAGGAGGAAATATACTAAACTTTATTTTTTTCTTTTTTTCTTTTTTTTTTTTTTTTTATTGGGGAATATTGGGGAACAATGTGTTTCTCCAGGGCCCATCAGCTCCAAACCTTTGTCCTTCAATCTAGTTGTGGAGGGCACAGCTCAGCTCCAAGTCCAGTCACCATTTTCAATCTTAGCTGCAGGGTACGCAGCCCACAATCCCATGTGGGACTTGAACTGGCATCCTTGTTGTTGAGAGCTCACGCTCTAACCAACTGAGCCGTCCGGCCACCTCTGTCTCTATTTTTAAATTAGTTTTATTAATCACGTAAAAATAGGTTTTCAGAATTCCACTATTTTAAAACAGTAATTTGAATAAATGATGCAGTAATAATGAATATCTTAATAAATAATGACTAGGTGGTAATGTACTTTTTCCTTTAGAATTGCCATTAAATGGATCATTAGACACATGACCACAAGGAACCCCCCGAAGTGTCAAATTCACCTTCCTCATTTTACAGATGAAAAAAAAAAAAAAAAACCTGAATGGGCTGAATAACTCTCAAGGTGCCACGGATTGCTCCTGGCAATTCCGGGAGGAGGGCCAATGTCCAGGGCCCCTGTCATGTAACCACACTGCCTCATTGGTTGGAACAATTTTTTTGAGGACCCTGTCATTGTCAAGGTGCTTAATACATAAAAAATGTGATCTTCCTTACCCTCTTCTCCCACCCCCCACCTCCCTTACCCTCTGGTAACCACTAAACTATTGTCTGTGTCTATGAGTTTCTGTTTCAAACATATGGTGATGGAAGGAGAACTGACTCTGGCTGGTGAACACTCAATGGGATTTATAGATGATATAATACAGAATTGTACACCTGAAATCTATGTAATTTTACTAACAATTGTCACCCCAATAAATTTAAAAAATAAATTTAAAAAAATGTGATCCTGAGACTAATGCTTTCACATTAACAAGTAATGTGATTACTCTTTCTTAAGGAAGCAGATCAGTTAAGGATCAAGCATATGGAGTCACAACAGAACCTTTCACCCACGCAATTCCGTTTCATTCATGAAGCCGACGTTCAATATTATTTTCAAGGTGCCCCTGCTCCAGGGGAATGTGTTAACATTAGGTAAATAGAAGATCATGGCTACCTAATGAACTGGGACTCAAACCTGCTCTGTCACAGTCACATGACACTATTTTCATTAGTAGCTTAAGTAATAGAGTACACGGCTAGGAAAGGAGTCTCTGATGGCCAAATCAACTTCAGGAAACATGTCTACATTATTTTACTTTTCAAGCTTTATAGGAGGGATCATTTCTACCTTGCTCAGAGACTCTCAGAAGCAATCCTGTCTCCAGTAAATTGTAGATCAAAGATGTCAGGACAAGGATGGTTTGTTGCTTTAACTATAGATGAGATAATATCCTCATCTATAAAGTGAAATGACAGTAATTTTTTCACAGGGTTGGTGAGCAAATTAAATAAGATAATATACATAAAACACCGGTGGCATAGTAGCTTCCACTAAATGTTAATACATTGACGTGACAGGTTCATGGTAGATTAAAGACTTAATTCTCTCTCTCTCCTTTTCTTTTCTTTTTTTTTTTTTTACTCATCTATACAACAAAGATTATGGAACTTCAATTATGTTCAAACTTTCAGCTGTAGTCAACTTTAAGTAATAATCCAAGTTAGAATCCTGAAATTCATTCTCATGGCCTTAGGAATTAAGGGTAACTCTTTAGGGAGACATACATGGTTCCTTAAGATCTTGCTCTTACTTTAATCATTTGGATTCTTAAAGAGGTTCATACCACACAAACTCTCAAGATACCGGATAATTCCAATTGTCATTTTTTCCTACTGGCAAATCAATCTAACTGGGACCTGGAGCCAATTTTATAGATACGGCTCTACCCTTTGGGAGGTAGATAAATAAAAGATATCCAGTGGCTGATCAGAAATGCATTAAATTGTACACAGTAAGAAGAAAAAGAAATTCCCTCCATTACCAAAAATGGGAAGTGAAGAGATTTTTGTAAAATAACATATAAAATATCCACATCAGAATAGTCAAAGTGCATTCTTCACAATCAGACCTTCTGTGTGTAGTTATCTGCAGCAGCAGTAACCTTGGCTAAGGGCACAAGGCCCGCCAAGCCTCAGTTTCCTTCCCTATTAATTAGGGAAAAAGCAATACACTTGTAAGGCTGCTGATAACACCACATATCTAAAGCACTTAATAGAATGTCTGATATACCATAATTATTAGCTATAACTAAAATAATTATTATATTTTACATAAGCTATAGAGTAATACACTGATGGCATCATTTGCTAACTTTGGTCCCTAGTAGGTCTCCCAAGAGCACAATGGAGACTCGGATTTTTAGAGAGTTTTTGGTTTGGGGCAAAAGAATGAAGTGAGCAATTACTAAATATAACAGAATCACACATAGATAAATAATATTATATTTGGCCTTTTCTGTGAGGAAGTTCCCCAAATCAATATCAGACTATGTTCCAGACACTTCATATATGTGATTTCATGTAACAGTGAGGCTGATATCTGGGCCACATTTATATGGATGGGAAAACAGAAGTGCAAGGAGGTCATGCTGTCTGTCCAGGAACAAACAACTAACTGTCAGATGATGGAGCCAACTTATAAAGGCAGGTCTGTCTTGCTTTTAACACCAACAAACTTCCTCTTGATGCAAGGGAGAAGGGGCAAGAGGTGTTTAGAAAATGCGTACAAAAGCCTAAAGGAGGAAGCAATTATGTGCAGACGAAGTAGGTAATGATAGTTTCATGAAAGATCAAGAATTTGACGGAGGCTTTAAATTAAGGGCTAAATTTGGGCATTTGACACATGGGACAATATTTTAATCAGAGAAATATAATGAGCTAAGCTTCTAAGTCTCTAAAACAGCTGGTATACCCAGTATCGTTTTATTGGCATCTGGATACAGAGGTTGAAATAATTGGAAAAGTTGACTGAAGGGAAATCATGATACGGCATACACTGAATACACTAACAAAAATAATCAGCATTCCCTGAGCACATGGATATGTTGTACACTGCGTTAGGAATTTCAGATAATTAATTATTTACAGTCATTTGTATCTTTGTATATGTACGGCAGCAATTCTGTGAAACTGATTAAGAAATGTTTACCTCAGTTTTACAGAGGTATCAATTGAAGGTCTATTTAAGATGGGTTTTTTTAAGGTCTTATGGATGGAGTTCCTGCCCTTCTGTGGACTAGAGTTAATTTTGTCCAAGGAAACAGGCAGACAATCTAAGGTGAGGCCACCTCTTCTGTATGCCGGGGGAAAGGGAGCCCAATTCTAACAGTCTAATCCCATTTTATCCTTAATAATAACATGGCTTTGTACCAAATAAGCTGCAATTCAATTCATTAAATACATAATATTTTATTTTCATTAAGTTAAAATTAAGTTGTATCTTTCTGGGGATTATTTGCCTTCCTTGACTGAAAATCATCTATTTTGATTTATTAATGCTTTTCATTCAAGTTAGTACATATTTTGTTGATTATTATAGTGACTTCTCTGGACTAATCTTATTTGTGACAGGTTGATTTTGATTTCTTATGATATTTTTCTTCAGTGATCTAATGTGCATTTCTGGGAGCAGCTAACTCTATTGCCTAAATAGTCATACTAGTTTATGTTATTTTTACAGAAGAAATCTATAGAACATTGATGCTGCAAATATGCATCATGTCTGGAAGTTGGTCAGTAAGCTCTTTATGTATGTTAGTGTTTTATGAATCTGTAAGAATAGAGATATTTACACTAATGTTAATTATGCCTTACATCATATAGAGTTTTCCCTTTTATAGAGAGCTTTCACATGTATTATCACCTTGACCTCAGAACTTCTCTGCAGTAGGTAGTAGAGAGATTATTATTTGCTCTATTATATACGGGTAAACTTAGGAAAAAATAATTAACGTTGTTGAATATATACCATATACAATATTGATTTGGAGATATTCAGCCTAATGACCTCTACTAATAGGTATATGGACTAGAAATAATGACTCTACTGGCTTTACCCTTTCTTTTTTTCCCCCCATTACTTTCGCTTTTTTAAAGGCCTCATTTTTTTCATACCTTGCTAAAGCAGAGCTGTCCTATGTCACTCCCATGTATTTCCATTGCCTACAAATTCACCCACAAAGTGCTAATTTTATATACAACAACACCTTCTAAGATTGGATCCCCAAAAACCCATTTAATCAATATGGCTGCTTCTCATCCACACTAGCTCTCGTTAGTAAGCAAATATCGCTTGGCCGTCTACATAATGTATCATTTGTGTGTTTTGCATTGTACGGTAAAACATAAAAAAACACGCCCGTAGGAATTCTCCCTTCTTCACTGGAAAAGATAGACTTGGATATGAACAACTACAATATAGGACAGAAACTGGATGGTATGTGATGAGTCCACAGGAGTTAGAAAGAAGTAAACTCAATTTTAAGTAGGTTACATAAGTAGGTTATTTATATGGTGCTCTGTGTATTACTAACTTTCTCAGGAGGCATCTCGGGGGGGTGTGAAGGGCGCAGAGGCGGTAGAGGAGGCATGAGAGGGACAAAAGTTTCATCCTGCCTTCTCTGTTTTAACAAGTCCAACTCCTCCATTTGTTCCAGCCTGATACCCTAGGTTTTAACACTATTTCACTTGAAGAATGACAACTAGAGCTTACACAATAGAAAAAAAAAAAGAAGAAGAAGAAGAAAGAATAGAAATTCAAAATGGCATAACTAGGTGATCAGGGACATTTTCAGGAGGAGTTTACACATGAGGGGGCCTTGATTTATGGACAGGAACTGGATAAGTAGAGAGGACAGGAAATGCTAATATTTCTGTATGATCATCCTTTCTATTGATCACACATTCTATGTTATATATTAAAGTGCTTTCGATATCATTGTTGTTTGCTTTAATTTATTTGGTTTGTTTTGCAGATCCATGGTCAAAGAAATGATTTTTAAAATGTCAGTAAGACATGCACAGGAAGATACAGTTTTTGCCAATACAATCAAAACTTTTAAAAATATTTATTTTTCATTATATATGCATTTATCAAGGCAAAGGTGCATGGGCAAGTGTCATTAAACCAAACAATTACTTTAAAAGAAGAGTGATTTGGCAATTTGAATTTAATTTGGCTATTTTAAAAGTAACTTGCTTCACCTAAATTTAGTTCAGTCTCAATTTGCAGTCCCCCCCACAATAACTCACTGAAATTACTGGACTAGCAACATGTTCATGATAAGATTGCATACATCCTACAATATGTGGTACCAGTTTATAATCTTAAGTATATGTTATGTGTGTATGCATGTTTATGTATTTATATATAGTGTTTATATACATATATGTATATATGTATATATCTATATATAGATATATACATATATATGTGTGTATATATATATATACACACACACAGAAGTGCAAGTGTATGTATAATATATGTACATACATACATTTTTAAATCAATGGGTGCATTTGCTGAATTCATGAGAGGTTATGTATTAGGTCTGAAGAAGAACACAGCATATTATATAATAAAATAAAAGTGGGTAATAGAGTAGATAGACATGAATGACCTATTTCTTTTAGGAGCTAAGGATTTTTAAATAACTAAAAAGAAACCCTCTACTATTTTCAGGCCAAAATTTACCCAGTGAACCTAATTTTTCTCGTTGAGGGACATATTTGAAAAAATAAATAAATAATAGGCCCACTTCACTCCTTGACTGGGAAAATGACCCCCTCCCTGTCTTCAGCAAAATTTTTGTCCAGTGCTTTCTCAGGCTTCATTTGTAATCCAAACAAGCTGTCAAATATTTGTCTTCAAAAAGACAGACTTTTCCCTTTATAAGGAGGTCAGCCAGCACACGTTTCAAGGAAATATGAATATTTTTAAAGAGTAGAGTACTCACGAGAACTTTATGAAACCTCAAATGATCCTGGGAGAAATGGCCTGTAAGGTAACTATGACTTAACTGATACCACTCTTTGTGTTTGTTAAGCTTCCAGAGTAAATACCAGAGTTTCCTCACGTGTGTATGTATTCGTTAATTTATAAAGTATTTACCGAAACCCTATATGTGACAAGCATAATGCTAGCTCTAAAAGATGCACCATGAGTGTGATGGGACCACTGCCATCAGAGGGGATTTCAGCGTCTAAGCAGGAGGCTGTTGTACGAGCAAGGCACACGCTTTAGTCCCGTGGCTTTCAGCATACCTTCTGTTCTTCGAGCATTTAAAACGTGCCAGGCAACATGTTAGAAACTAGGGGGACAATAAAGAATTAAGATGTTTTCCTGTTCCTGTGGAACTTAGTCTATTGGGGCATAGAAATCAAAATATACTATTTCAGATAATAGAGTTAGAAAAAGGGAGGAAGGTCATTCTGAGCAGGAAGAACAGAATTAACAACAAAAAAAGAGCATAACAAACTGAATGTTCGCATTGGTCAATAGAATAATTTGACTCTCATGGTTGTGAACAACGAACTCTATCAACGATGCTATTTGGTGCATGAACCACCCATCAGCTGAATCATCCAGGGGTTCAAAGTAAACCGCTTTCTACTGCGTGAGGCTAGACAGTTCCAAAAGCAAATTCTTCCTTTAGGGGTTATCGCTCTGGATTATGGAGTGAAGAAAATAATATGGGGTCAAGGTCTTGTTGCTTTTCTCTGCATCTGAGACAGGAAAACTGGATAGAGGACACAGACAGGGAAAGTAGGCAGATGCTAGTTGGCTGAATTGGCTGCAGTGCATGAGTGCACTGGGAGAAAAAGAAAGAGGGCCCTAAAGACCCAGGCAGAAGGGATCCTAATGACCAACCTGGCCTCCCCACATGAGCATCCAGGGAATCTTAGAGGTGCTGCTGCAAGATGGTACCAGAAAACTACCTGGGCTCGATGTTCTCAATATTGGAAAATCCAATTATCCCCAAACCCTTAGTAGGTCATAGATTGCAAACACTGGAATATTGCTGGCTTATTGGTTCAAGTGAAAGGGTAAACGTTATGGTCCCTAATGTGGATAACTGGGGTGTAAGCCACCTACCAAAGAAGCATGGCGGCTTACAGGAGAAGTGGGACACTGTTTCCCTCTATAGTGAATAAGATTCACTCTGTCCAGCTATTGGACTATCCACGTAAGTCAAACGCATAGTAAACCCAACTCGTTCATTTCTGCTTTGGAAGTTATTCTTAATCCAGAACCAATAATTCAATCTGCCATAAAAACAGAAATTTGTCCACAGAAGTATGTTTTGAAGAAAGAAAGAATGGAGAGAGGGAGGCAAAGAGGGAAACAGAGGGAGGAAGAAGGGAGGGAATATTGAGGGAAATAAGAATGGAAGGAAAAAGTTAGCTTATATTTGTTTTCTTATTAATCATCCAAATTAACTATATTTTCAATTAATTAACTAATTGTTGGTAATAATATAGAAATTAATAATAAACTTTGTTATAAAATATATTTCATCTACTAAGCATCTATTGTTGAAATCTCAATTACATATGAGGTCTTACAAGTTTGCGAATTTTTTGCAACAATGTTGTTAACCTTTTTTGATATCAGAGGGATTATTCATTATGAATGTGTACCAACTTCAGAAACAATTAAGTATTTGGAAGCTTACTATTTGGAAGTGCTGAAAGGGTTGCATGGAAAAGTTAGACGACCTGAACTTTTTGCCAACAATTCATGGCTCTTGCATCACGACAATGCACCAGCTCACATGGCACTGTTTTTAGCCAGTAAACAAATAACTGTATTGAAACACCCTCCTGCTTATCTGATCTGGCCCCCAATGACTTCTTTCTTTACCTGAAGATAAAGGAAATATTGAAAGGAAGACATTTTGATGACATTCAGGACATCAAGGGTAATACGATGACAGCTCTGATGACCATTCCAGAAAAAGAGTTCCAAAATAGTCTTGAAGGGTGGACTAGGCACTGGTGTTGGTGCATAGCTTCCCAAGGGGAGTACTTGGAAGGTGACCGTACTGATATTCAGCAGTGAGGTGTGTAGCGCTTTTTCTAGGGTGAGTTCGAGAACTTAATTGTCAGACCTCGTATGTGGGATGTAAAACTGAAAGCAAAAAATGAACAAGACAAACAAAGAAACAAAAACTCATAGACACAGACAACAGTATGGTGGTTACCAAAGGGAAAGGAGGGTGAAGGGATGGTAGAGGGTAAAGGGGATCAACTACATGGTGACTGAAAGGGATTTAACTTCGGATAGTAAACACACAATGCAATATACAGATGAAGTATTATGGAATTGCGCACTCACTTGAAACTTTTATAATCTTATTAATTAATGTCACCCAATAAATTTAATAAAATGTTTAAAAATCTCAATTACCAAACAAATGATTACTGTGCCAATTAGTCACAGTGGAACCTGAAAGAAGTGGATGAGATTGATTTGATTAGGCTTCCTAATGAATAGATAGTGTTCTAACATGGCTTATGCGAGGTCCAACTGCTATGTAAGGGAATCGTCATAACTAGGTCCAGGTGTCTGCATTTCAAGTTCAATGTCCCTTACCAGTATAAAGAGAATCTGCATGTTTCAAAGCTAATATAAACTTACACGTTGAGCATTTAAACCAACATTCTCTCCTCCCAAATGCCTTCCAGTATTGTCACCAATAAGCCAAGTGTCAAACCGGAAGAGAGACAAGATTAGCAATTGGAAAAGGAGCGTGGGAGTCATTATATGTAAGGACTCAGAGCAACACAGGTACAGTGGAAAACAGATACAGCGCAAGGGATCCAGAGTTGAGGCGGCCACGTTGCAAGTGTAGGAGAATCTCATTTTCAGCGAGGTGTCGGCTATGTGATCATGGAAGAGGTTAAAATGTAGAAGGACCCCTGGGCTGCCCAGGTACTTTCAAATACATTGCTTTAATAAGCATCAAAGCCTGGTAGTGTATTGGTGCATGAGTGAGAAAGAAGATGTTGATATTTAGTGTATGTATTGGAATTTACACCTATGACTGCATAAACATACAGGTATATAGTCCACAGTATAAGAGGTGATGATAAGAGAGATACTGCTTTCATCTCTGGTTATTTCCTAGATCTATTCATCTCTCCAAAGGTTGTGAGATTTAAGCCAGGCTTCTGGATTCCAGGCAACATATGTGATGGAGACCACTGATGAGTCACATCTCCCCCAAATGTCCAGGCTCAGGTGTTTGTGTGGCATTAGAGGATGGAATTAGATTTTAGTAGATGGTGCACTGTCCACAGGAAGCACACTATAAATAAGATTCCATACTTATGGTCAACCAAGTACTGTACCGGTAGGTATTTCCATGAATGTCTTCTCATTTAGTTGTCAGAACAACCTCTGAGTTAGACATTATTATTCTTATTGTAGCAGATGGGAAAACAGAACTTCAAATGTAAAGCACTAAAAATGGACTGAGTGCATATACAGAGCACAGAGCTAGAAAGCATGCCCAGGTGTTTTGACTTCAAATCCTATGCTTATTTAAAGACTCATAACACCACCACCAAACACCCTATAACTGAAAACAACACTATTTATATTAGAAGGCTAGACTTCTGTTTGTACTGAAGGCCAAAACCATATGTTCTACATGAGAATCCTTCTGTGGGCAGAAGATAGGGGCCAGAGTGTCAGTATGACGGGAGTGAAGGGGGTTGAAGAGATGGGATCGAAGGTTACAGAACGGGAGCTAGGTGGGGCATTTTGCAGAGGACTTTGCATCCTTCCAAAAATAGTGCTCACTGGCTTATCAGTAGGTCTAAATATTTGTGGCCAGATATTTAATTTTGGCTCTGAACAAAAATACAAAATTGAGCAGAAGCAGGCCAGAAACGGGTGATTGCATGGAAAGAGCACGCAAATAAGAAAGACAGGAAAGCTAAATCTTCTTTTACCATTGCCAAGAATGAGACAGTCAGCAAACACAAGAATCTCCATCACCTGCTGTTTGGCAGGGCCTGAGCCAAGGAATTTATTTTGCATTTTCCCTTTTTCATCACACAAATACTCTGAGGGAGAAATTATGAGTCTATGTTTCAGAGAAAACCGAACTTTGATCATTTTAATATATAGCCAAGGCCACACAAAATTGGTGAGTGATGGAGAGAACTGCAGTCACCCTGATTCCAAAACTCCAATTCCTCTGCATTCCCCTTGAGTTAGATGCCACCAGGCACAGTGGGTGACATTCAAGTCTAAAAATAGATGTGCACTTGCATTTGTGTAATATTACATTTGTTTCAACACTTTCTGTGTCTTGTCACCTTCCACTTAAGTCTGGTGTGTTTGAGACAACTGTCATTTAGGAGGGACATTAAACTCAAAATGTCAATTACTAGGATGTTAGCCCCAGTTCTAACACTTAAGTAATTCATTTATTTCAAACTAAGTTTTATGCACTTACTATGTCCCCCTTCTAGGATAGGAATCACTAACCATCACAGCTATTCCACTCAAATAATTAAGGGCATACTGGGAACGAGAGACAAGTACAAATATTTATTGCCATGCGGAAGAGGAGAGTTTCTAACGGGGTGACCTGAGGGTACCATAGGAGCAGAAAGAGGGGGGCTGCATCCCCAAGATAAGGGTGGCCAGTCACAACTTTCTAAAAAAATAAATAAATGAAAAATAGATCAAGCCAAGTCTTCAAGAGTGAGTAGCAATTAAGTGGGCTAAAATTAAGGTACGGAAAGTAACACAGATTGAGGTGGTTTATACTTCCTGCTGAAGAAAATAAAGGAAGAATAATCAAGAATCTTGAAGCCCATATTAAGAATGTTTGTTTTATTATGAGGACAGTGGGAAGCCCTTAAAGGATATTAAGGAGTAGAGTGATTAGACTAGATTTGCAGTGTTAAAAGAACACATTGATTCCAATATGTAGAAAAGGTGAGCAGTAAGCAACTATCTTGGCCAAGTGTATCAGTAAGATTTGCTGTATAACAAATCACCCCAAGTTCAGTAGCTTAAGACAACAGTATAATCTCTTTAATGCATCTTTGGGTCCGTTGGAGGATAGCTGATCTCAGCTGGGCTGAGCAGAACTTGCTCTCCTCTTTGTGCCTTTCATTCGTTTTAGACCAGTGGGCAAGAGCTCAGCCTGTTTATCCCCTTGAGGCACTAGAGATACCGGTACTAGAGAGCAAACAAATTCATGAGATCTTGCATCACTGGACTTCCAAATAAGGTAGCCACTCACTACAGGTGGCCATGTATATTTGTTTTAATAAAATTAAATTAAGAATACAAGTCTTTATGTCTAATAGACACATTCCATAATGTTAGTTGGGTGGTCAGGTATCACACGTCACTAGTACTGTACTTGACACCACAGATAATGAATTATTTCCAGCAGCACAGAAAGTTACATTGGACAGTGCTCTCTTCCTCTCACATTGCACTAATGAAAACAAGTTCCATGGACAAACACATCACCGGCGGTGAAGGCATACATTCAGCTCTCCGTGAGGCCATGACAAAGGTGCAGACACAGGGAGAGGCAAAGAATTGGGAACTTAGAAACCAGAAACCAGGTTTTTGGTATTGTGAGGGTTGGTGGTGGTCATAATAAAGACAGTGACATTGAAGACGGAGAGAATTTTATTAACTGAGGTGAAGTTTGAGAGTGATTATTAGTAGGGTTTGATGGGTGAAGTGTGGGATCACTAAAAGGACGCCAGGATGATGCCCAGGGGTTATGCTTGGACAACTAGGTGGACGGCAGTGCCCGATACTGAGGCAGAACGAAAGCAGAAGAAGGCCTAAGGAGATAAGGCCTACCGATTCCCAGCACAATTCTCACTGCAGATTAGTGAGGATCTGGTCCACATTATAGTATTTATTTATGCGAATGTATCACTGCCATCATTTCTTATGTGTTTATCGCTGCCTCCTCCATCGTTCAAATTTGCTCCTCTGAATTATTTCTCCTTCATTTTAATTGAAATACATTTTACATATAACACGATATAAATTTAAGAGAGAAAACATATGGATTTGATACATTTATATATTGTAATATGATTGTGATTGTAGCAATACTTAGCATCTCTATCACGTCACATAATGATCATTTCTCTTTTGTGGTTGAAAGAATGATGATCTAGCCTCTTAGCAAGTTTGGTGATAATAATGCAGTGCTGTTTCCATATTCACTATAGTGTGCATTAGCTCTTTAGGACTTATTTACTACTAGTTGCAAGTATGTGCCCTTAAACATCGCTTCTATTTCTCCAACCCCCAGCCCTTGGTAACCACCATTTGATTCTCTGGTTTTATGAGTTTGTTTTTTTTAGATTCCACATATAAGTGATATCATGTAGTACTTTTTAAAAAATACTGTCACCATGCATTCGGTTTTCTAAGCACAAAGCAGAGTTTCCATAAATGTTAGTACATGGCAAATATATATATATATATATATATATATATATATATATATATATATGCATATACAGACACATATATATTCTGAAAGCAGTTCTTGAAAGTGAACTCATTGAGTTTAAATTCCATTTGAATGTTTTCACTTTAAAATGTTTGTAGTCATCAAGAATGCATTCTCTTTGACGTAGTTTTGGTTTGGTGTCCAAAAAAAATCACCTCATTTGACTCAAGTTCTCTCTCTCTCTCTCTCTCTCTCTCTCTCTCTCTCTCTCTCTCTCTCTCTCCTTTCCTTTCCTTAGAGCATACTGCTTTAGTAATCCAAAGCTTACAGGATTCTTTAATAATCCACACACACTCTTTTTAGCAAAATGCATAGACTTCGTGTAGGGCTTGAGAACAATGAAAGACTGACTCTCTTAGGCATGTAGCTAACCTCTTAGTTTACATGTCGATGGATTGTTTTTGTTTCAAGGTTAGAGGGTTGGGGAGAAAAGCATAAGTTGGAAAAGGGGCAATTGCTCTGTGGGATGAATGAATGACTTTTTATACAACTTGAGTTGAGCCCTGTGTCTGCTCTCAGCTTTTATCATTGTTTTTCTTTGTATTAGAAAACTTCAAATATAGTGTGGCTTTATGTGGGTTTATGAAGATTCAAAATTACATCGACACAAAGTAAGGATTTCCCAGGATTTTTGAATCTGGGTGCTGTGGAATGAAAATAGTGAATCAGCAGATTTTTTAATTCTTACAAAAATATTAAAGAAAACCAACTTTCCTGTAAAGATGTAATAAAAAAAAAATAGGTGATAATATTTACTATGTGGCAGGTACTTATACTGTTTCAAGCACATTTTACCTTTCCAACAATCCTGTGATTTAGGAATGACTATTAACTCTATTTTCTAGATGAAAAAATGGTGCTTAGATGTGTTGTGTAATGAGCTCAAAGATCACGTAGATATTACCTGATCAAACCTAGATTTCAACTCAATTCTGACTCCCAGCTCCATGTTCTTAATCAATTTATTAAACTATAGGATATCTATGATCTCTTATGACAGCATGTTCCAGTTTTAATGAGACAGTGTTCATTGAAATAAATAATGAAAGTTAAAATCATGGTTTTGTGAACATCTTCTTGGTTTTATATACACTTTTATCTAATTACTTAAAAATTTCCAATAAAGTTGTCTGCTTTCCCAACATCACAAAATCAAATGGTAGTAGAGCCTTTTCTGAAACACAGTTCCTCTAAGGCGTATTTCATTCACTTCCCAACTCTTCTTTACAACCATGTGTAATGCAGGGCCTCAGCTCCCTCTCTCCATGCCAAGAACACAGGATATACTGAGGCCAAAAAGGAACAACAACAGAGCCTCGCACAGGGGGTTCATACCACTACAGTCTCACTGGCAACTGGGTTGGAGACACAGGAAACAGGATCCACACGATCCGCCATCCGCCAGCCGCTTCTCGGCCAACCCCACTTGCTAACTGCAATCCCCACTTGCTAGCTCAGCCACGGCAGTTATATTAGTGGCCAATGGCTAACTGGTTACAGCTGATGGCCAACTAGTTACAGCTGATGGCCATCTACTACTCGAGCCAGCACCTTTTCACGTGAGGCCGAGAGGCTAGAAACTGCTCTCTGGAACTCTGTCCCAACACCATGGTTTTCACTTCTTGGCTTCAAAGAGCCATTAAAAGGAGTAGGACTCCTTCTGATTCTGTTGAAAGAGTGATGGTTTCAGTTATGCTTTCAGGGACTAAGGGGATATTCCTACTTTAGTAACAACAGTGTTCCCCGCCTGGTCCCTTACTGCCTGGTAGAAAGGATTGCTTTTTGCAGGGGTGGGTGGGCATCTTTCATCATCTTAATGACATTGAAGGTTTACAGTATCACAGATCACTTAATAGCCACATGGCCTTGGGGAAGACACTTGATGCCCTTTAAACATCCATTTCTTCATTTTTAACAATAAAACCTACCTCACAACATTTGAGCAGAAAATGAGATAAACATGGGAGTTAATTAAGCTCACATGGAGGCATAGTGACCAAAGTGCCTCCCCACAAAATTCTTATTAATTCAAAGGAAATTTTAAAATGTGCATTTTCAGAGGTGGCCAGTTGGCTCAGTTGGTTAGACCACAGTGCTCATAACACCACAGTCGCTGGTTCGATTCCCACATGGGCCAGTGAGCTGTGCCCTCCACAACTAGATTGACAACAACAACTTGACTTGGGGCTGACGGGTTCTGGAAAAACACACTGTTCCCCAATATTCCCCAGTAAAAATTAAAAAAAAAAAAATGTATCTTTTTAGCAGAGAAGCTGAACAAAGACCACATTAATCAAATAATCAAAGTTAACATTACCAATAATGTGTATATCAAAACTGTATGTCGCAGAATAGGTTGCAATGAGAACAAAGTATAACATCTGTAGTTCCTGTTGAAGATGCAGAAGCTGAATCTAATTCTGAAGGAATAGCAGACAAAAATCAAAGGAGGGGTTCCTTAAAACACAAACACACACAAAACCCCATAAAGCTGACCTGTAGTTTTCAGAAGTGCTGAGGTTGTAATGCCAAAAAAGCTGAGGATTTGCTTTACTGAAGACTAAAGAGAAATGCCAACTAAATCCAATGGGTGAGTCTAGACTGCATCTTTTCACTCTGCAGGATAGTATTGGGTTAATTGGTAGAACTCGAACGGGGCCTCAGGATTAGATGATGATAACATGTCAATATCAATTTCGTGATTTTTATGGTCCTATGAGATCGTGTAGGAAAATTCCTCACAATAAAGTGAGGGTGATGGGGCGTGGCAACATGTTCACAAAGAGCTCAGAAAATAAAAGTTATTGTTTTGTGTTTGCAAAGTTTGTAGAAGGGCAAGTTTGTTTCAAAAAAATAAAAAGGAGGGGAAAAGCCCTAGTGGGTATTTACTAAATGCTTCCTTCAAATTACTTTGTATATACTAATACATTTAATACTTAAACCATCAAGGTAGGTACTATTATTATTTCTAGCATACAGAAAAAATAACTAGGGCAGAAAGAATGAAATGTTTGTGTTGACATTTTTAAGGAGGAAGAGGAAACATTGGAGAAATGGAGACAGGGAGGCCATAGGAACCCGCATGCCTGGGGGGCGTCATCAAATACTTTGTCATGAGGCAGGTTTGAATCCAGACAAACTTGGACCTTAATCTTTGTCCCGAAAGTCTATGATTTGGTGCCAATTACTTAGAGTCTCATGCATTATTTTCTCATCTGTGTAATGAGAATACTCTGTGTGGGTTTGTGAGACATAGATGAGCTAAAAAGTATGAAATAATGAGTTAACACCTAGCACAGGACACGCCCTTGCGTTATGTTAGCAATTATGATGAACTCTGCAAGTGTCTTCCCATCGTATAGTAGGTGACCATGTGACCAGCACACTTTAAGGAACAATTTGATGTTTTCACAAAGATAATTATTGTCAACATTGTTCCTCTATGCTACTCAGAGACGGAGTTTCCCAAACAGCACATAGTAGGATTTTCCAATTACCTTTAGCTCTGTGAAACACTGTTGGACCAATTTCATAAAATTTAGATTTAGAACTTTAAATAGGAGGTGCTTATGTTTAACTGAATACAAAGTGCCATATTTAACAGGGGAAACAGGAACAAGTACCGTGTTTCCCTGAAAATAAGACCGGGTCTTATATTAAGTTTGGCTCCAAAAGACGCATTAGGGCTTATGTTCAGAGGAGGTCATCCTGAAACATCATGCTGGGGCTTATTTTCCGGTTAGGTCTTCTTTTAGGGGAAACACGGTAGTACCTGAATTCCAGTGGCTACTTTCCTATTTACTAGAGCAGAATAGGTTGAGCTGAATAAAGAAATATGCTTGTATCCCAGGAAATTATAATTCCCTGAGTCTGCAAAGCTCTTTCATGTCCATCATATCATTTGATTTGCTGAACCATCCTTCAAGTTGGGCAGAGCAAGCATTGTTGTTCATAAGAAATGTACGCTTTAAGAATCCAATGCAAATAGTATAGCTAACATTTATTGAATGCTTATTATATATGGACACTATTTAAAATCCTTTATGGGTTAATTGATTTAATTGTCCAGCAACCCAGTGAGGCAGGTACTATTATTCCTAGTTTACCTAGGAGACTGATGAACAAGCCAGGATTTAAACCCAGGCATTCTGCTTTCCAAGGGCATCTCTTTACCAATATACCACTAGCCTCTATTACTTTTGAGCAGAAGTTGCCTGATTTTCCCAGGTTTCACAGCTGTGTGTAGGAGCACTGATATCCTCATTCCCGTTTGTTTCACAGCCCTATAAGTTACGGCATGCTTTCTCATGACTAAACCATAACAAATGCACGCGACTGGTTTCAGTCCGGAACATTGGACCTTGTCATATTTTAACTTAGCCTTTACCACTTCATCTCTCCTTCAGTCTCTCTCCCTCTCGCCCATTCTTCTCTCTTACAGCTCTCTTTCCAAGCATCTCCAGCAGGAGGAGCCATCACTCAACCTTACAAGTCTCTCGTCACAGCACTGGCCTCATTGCCCTTCTATTTTTCTTCCATCCACCTAATTTTGGTACCTTTTTAATAGACTCCCAATGGGTAACCTGACATTTTGTGGGTTATGAAAAAAATAAATTGTAGGCTAGGATATTCCTAGAAATACAGACAGAAGGATCTTGTGAGTTTTAGAAACAAAACAAAACAAAACAAAACCCTGCCTCTCTGACCACAATTTAATGCACCATCATAGAAGTAAAAAATAAGTGACTTTCTCCAAGAGAAACTGAGGATGAGTCTCGGACCACCTTGGGTATCCATTGTACTGAGGAAAGGGACAAGAGATGCCCTTTGGAACTCTCATCCCTAAATTATATTCTGCCGTACCTCCCAAGGAGCCTAGCAATCCCTCTTGTGGACAGAATCTCAGGTCTCTTGAGGGAGACTTTAGATCAGTCTGTCATCTCTCAGCCCCTATTTGTCCTAACCCACTAGGTAGCTATTGTATCAGCATCATTTCTAGCAGAGGTAACTTTATAAACATTAGTGAGCATTTCCTTTATTATTGTGATACTTCAGTGTAAAAGCTTGTCATCAATAAAAAAAAAATAAAAATAAAAAAGATCCAGCAGGAAACCTGGCCTGCGACTCTTAGGCTTCAGTGTCACATTAAAGAAAATGATTGATTTCAATATGTGTTCTGTTAAATGTGTGCAATTACCTTTCCTTGGCATGCTCATTTGTTTCTGTTCATGGGCAAAGCGAGAAGTGGTCGTAGGCAAGTAGTTAATAGGCCCTGACTGGAACTGCTTCCATCAGACCACTGCCCCACACTGCAGCTACAAGCTGGTATCACACGCCCTGTGCTTTCCTGTGACAAAGTTTCCACACTCTGTTCTGAGCATAAATTCTCAGAGACACACATCCATTCTTGTACTAAATTATTGAGTACCTAGGATTGGCTTTGTGAGCTGGCAAAGTCTTACTTTCGTAGGTTCATTATTTCTCTCAGTATGTGCCTCAATAATAAGAAACAACCTATTCAATAATATTGTAATAACTGTAGAGTGCCAGGTGGGTACTAGAATAATTGGAGGCATCCCTTTGTAAATTATATTAATGTCTAACCACTACGCTGTACAACTGAAACTAACATATAATAATACTGAATGTTAAATGTAATTGAAAAAATATTTCAAGAAAATAATTTTTAAATGCATTGCAGTGCAGTTTACAGCCCAATTCTGTTCTCTACTGATTTAACAACCTAGAAAGTTGCATTATATTGAAGGACAATAAACAAAAATTCAATGTGGTTAACAGTTACTTAAAAATATAAAAAAGGCATGTATTTCCTAAATGCTTACTAAGTAATATATGGGAAGGAAATGCAAATGCTACAGTGTAACACATTGTTTACCTGAAACAAATCTTAGTGTCAGATTTGGATTCAGAAAGATCTAGTTCTAATCCTTTGCCTCATAGCACAGAAAGTTACACTCTCTCCCCCGACTTTCACTCTCACCATCTTTAAAATGGGGGAGGGGGGTGCTGAGAGCTAATCTGTTATTTTTGGACTTTAGAGAAGATTAAAGGATAAAATTACTATAGAGCATCCAGCCTCTTAAATGCTTAATAAATGAAGATTATTATATTTTATGGATGACTTGTGCCTAGCAGCAATCCCTTATGTCTGGGGGTGTGTGGAGGGAAATGAACATAAAAGGAACAAAATACAACAGAGCATAAAATAAAATAAAACTATCCTCAAACGTTTCTGTTCTCTCGTCATGTGCTTATGACCTTTTGACTTAACTACTGAATAACCTTCTCCAAATGGTTTATGTCACCTAATTTCTCCCTTTGTAAATAATCACAAAAGCCAAAGATGATGATATCTTTTTTCTAAAAAGAAGGAGAAGGAGAAGAAGAAGAAGAGATTTAACTTTTTCTCTGCTAGGGAGACAAATCACGCATGGTTACTTCAGTTCAATCAGAGATACTGACGTCATCTTGACAGGTTTACCCTACACCTGATTTGCCTCCAATCGAGACATTCACTCCAAGATCCTCCTAAAAATGTCTGCTGGGATTTTTACAAAGTCTTCAGCCTCTCCCCATACACAACTCTGGAATTCTCCAATTTTATATATGGAAAATAAGCCATATCATGTAGGCTACCTAAATCCTTATCAAAAGTTGTGCTGGTATCTCTGTTCCCCAGCAATAGACCTTGGTGAGTGCAAAGCTCAGACTTTCTCTATTTTCTAAGTTCAGAATCAAGAGATTCTCTTCAGAATGTCTTATTCAAGACTCCCCCATTCTCCTGAAACATAGCCTTCCTCTTTCTCCTTGCCTCCTAAGATTCCTGCTGCCTTCCTATAATAACAGAGACTTCCTGCATTTTACTGATTTTTTTTTCAGTGAGTTTTTTTCTAATTCAAGGCAGGAATAACCATATCCTGCTATCAATTCCATCACAGCAGCAACATAATGTCGTGATTGGTTATTTTAAATGAAATCTCTTGTAACTGGATATTTTATTTGCTTAACACTTCATGCATGATCATATCTGTTTTAATTCTGACAATTCCAATAGTTGACGTCCCAAAGAAACTAAATCTGTTACTTGTTGTTTCTACGATCTCGTATTCATAGATGAAAAGCTGACTCATATTATGAACTTTGATGATCTTTGACTGCAAACTCATATTTATTTGATTTTAATCCATGGGGATATTCTGTGTTGAAATCCGGAATGACCCCGATTTCTCCAGAATTTTGGGTTGTTTCTGTATCAGGAGCTTCAACCCACCTGGGATTATTTGGTTTGTCTTAGTGATGTACTTCCACAGCATGGAAAATTACACTCTCTTCCCAACTTTCACTCTCACCATCTTTAAAATGAGGGAGGGGGCTTGGTGCTAATCTTCCGTAGCTCAATCTAGGAGTCTCCGCTTCAGCTCACCAATTTTGTAGCTGACCCAGAGATTAGCATTTGAATTGCAACCTTACATTGTCTTTTGCCATCAAGGAAAATCTTTCATCCTCTTTTCTTTGGTTTCAGCTCATTTTTGTTTCTATTCTTGTTGTCATACTTTCTTTTGGTCAAAATCCTTTGAGACTTCTTTTGCTTTCTTTGGGTTTAGCAATGTATTAGAATGTATGTTTGATCCAGGCGTTAGTTGTATTATAGTAGGACAATTCTTCAGGGTATACAATCACTCCATCATAACGGATAGCAATTTTTGAGGAAAGTAATCCTTCTTTAAATAAAACACATGGAGCACAGTAATGGAAATATTTGATGAAATAGAGAATTGCTGTGTGCAATATCTAACAGTACTATTAAAAAGATGAAAATATAAACCACACTCTTAAAGAAAAATTTACAGCATAAGACTTTCATTTGAGAATAATTACCAATTCTATAAATCAATACTATTGAAACAATAACAAACTTAAAAAGAAAAATGAGCAAAGAATTATACAAGGAAAACACAGAAAGGGAAACTAAAGGTGTAATAAACACTTGGAACATTCTTCAGTCTTTTACTGCTCAGGAAAATGCAAACTAAAATGTCCCTTGGGGAAGGATATAACTTCCTGACATTTTGATGTCAGTCTTCACCAAGAAATTAACTTTGAGCATTTGAGCAATGGCATAGGAGCAGAATGGCCATATGTAATTTCCAAATATAAGCTTTAAGTGCCAGAATGGTAAAAAAATAAAATAAGATAAAAAATTTAAAAAAATTATATATATATATATATATATATATATATATATATATATATAATTTTTTAAAATTTTATATATATATATATATTCTGGTATGAAATTGGCAATGTTTTAAACTGAGGCTACTCCGTCAGCCTGGGTCCTGGAGGAAAGGTGACTTAGAGAAGAGTCACAGCCAATCTGGGATGGACATGCATTGTTACAACTAAAGGAAATCAAAAAACTTTTGATGTAAGTGGTTGAGATTTGAATGTTATTTATTACTGTAGCATAACCTAGCTTTCATTGACTGATTTACTACTCTAGGTAAACATTCAGACATACGTATAATAAAACATATAGTAGACACTTAGTAAAACATTTATGGGATATTTCTAGCAAGACAGTTAATAATGACATAAAACAAATTAATTAATCAGTAAAGTAGAAACAACCTACATGCCCATCAACAGAAAAATGGAAAAAATACATTGTGGTATAGGCATTCAATGTAAATTTCTGTGGAAAAAAAAAAAAACACACAATAACACTGATGAATCTCAGGAACACAATGTTCAACAATAAAGTGAGCTAGAATATAAAATGTATAATTCTATTCATGTAAAGTTCAAACACATGAAACCATAATTGTATTTTTTGAGAATATAAAATTACATGATAAAATTATAAAGAAAGGCAGAGGAATAAAAAACATAATGTGTGGCCCTAAAATCTCCCTGCCTGTAGTGTTGACTCCTGATAATAGAGACACTGAAAACACTCTGAGACGAAGAATTAAATGTTGTCAGTTTAAGCATGAGGCGAAGAAAACCTTAGTAAAATAAAGGCCATATAACAAACCCTCAGCTAATATAATTAACGGTGAAAAACTGAAGCCCTTTTCTCTACATTCAGGAACAAGATAGGGCTGTCCTTATCACCACTGCCATTCAACACAGTATTGGAAGCCAGAGCAGTTAGGCAAGAGAAAGAAATCAAAGACATCCAAATGAGAATGAAGAAGTTAAATTGTGACTTTTTGCAGATGACATGATGCTATATATAAAAAACGTTAAAGACTCCACCAAAAAGCTATTAGAAACAATCAACCAATACAGTAAAGTTGCTGGCTACAAAATCAATGAGCAAAGATCCATTGCATTCCTATATTAACAATGAAATCTCAGAAAAAGAAAAGAAAAATTCCTTTTGTAATTGCAACAGAAAGAATAAAATACCTAGAAATAAACATAGATGTGAAGGACCTATACATTGAAAACTATAAGACATTTGTAAAAAAAAAAAATTAAAGAAGACACAGAGAAATGGAAAGATATTCTGTGTTCATGGATTGGAAGAATCAACATAGTTAAAATGGACATATTACCCAAAACAATACATAGATTTCATGAAATCCCTATCAAAATCCCAGTGGCATTTTTTAAAGAAATATGACCAAAAAAATCATCAGATTTGTATGGAACCACAAAAGACCACGAATAGCCAAAGCAATCCTAAGAAAAAAGAATAATGCTGGTACCACACTCCCTGACTTCAGCTTTTACTACAGAGTAACAATAATCAAAACAATATGGTATTGGCAGAAAAACAGACACACAGACCAATGAAATAGAATTGAAAATCCAGAAATAACACACATAAATATGTACAGATACTTTTTGACAAAGGAGCCAAAAACATACCAAGGAGAAAAGAAAGCTTCTTTAATAAATGAACTGAGAGAATTGGAAAGCCGTGTGCAAAAGAATGAAACTAGACTGCTATCTGTCACCATATATCAAAATTAACCCAAAATGGATTAAAAACCTAAACATAAGATCTGAAACAATAAACCACATATAAGAAAACATAGATACTAAACTTATGGACCTTGACTTCAAAGATAATTTTATGAATTTGACCTCAAAGGCAAAGGAAGTAAAAGCTAAAATAAATGAATGGGACTATATCAAACTAAAAGCTTCTGCACAGCAAAAGAAACCGTCTACACAACAAAGAGGCATGTAATCAAATGGGAGAAGAGATTTGCAAACAACATCTCCAATAAAGAGTTAATATCCAAAATATATATGGAACTCATACAACTCAACAACAAAAAGACAAACAATCCAATTAAAAAATGAGCAGTGGACCTGAATATACATTTCTCCAAAGAGGACATATAGATGGCCCATAGACATATGAAAAGATGCTCAACATCACTAATCATCAGAGAAATGCAAACAAAAACCACAATGAGATATCACCTCACCCCAGTCAGAATGGCTATCCTCAACAAGACAAACAGTAACAAGTGTTGGAGAGGCTGTGGAGAAAAAGGAACCCTCATACACTGTTGGTGGGAATGCAGACTGGTGCAGCCGCTATGGAAGGCAGTGTGGAGGTTCCTCAAAAAATTAAGAATAGAATTATCATGTAACCCAGCAATCCTTCTCCTGGGTATCTACCCCCAAAATCTGAAAACATTTATCCGTAAGGATATATGTGCTCTAATGTTCATTGCAACTTTATTTACAGTGGCCAAAACATGGAAACACCAAAAGTGTCCTTCCATAGAATACTGGATACAGAAGATGTGGTATATATACACAATGGAATACTATTCTGCCGTAAGAAAAGATGAAATAGTGTCATTTGCAACAACGTGGATGGAACTTGAGATTATTTTGCTAAGCGAAATAAGTCACACAGAAAACGTCAAGAGCCTTATGACTTCACTGATATATGGGATATATGAGTAAAACTGAAAGCACCAAATGAACAAGACAAACAAATAAAGAAACAAAAACTCTTAGACACAGACAATAATTTAGTGGTTACCAGAGGGTAAGGGTGGGAGGGGTAGTAAAAGAGGGTAAACTGGCTCAAATATATGGTGATGGAAGGAGAACTGGCTCTTTGTGTTGAACACACAGATATATCGATGATGTAATACAAAATTGTACACTTGAAACCTATGTAATTTTACTAACCATTGTCACTCCAATAAATTTTAATTAAAAAAATAATAATAATGGAAACCCTAGTAGAAGAGTGGGGAAGTGAACTGAAGAAGGAAAAGAAACCAATAACGGGCAATTGGAGCTTCACCAACTTGACCAACTTTGGAAACCAACACAGAGCCCATGTTGCTAAGTTATCTCCTCCTCTCCCTGCAAAAGGCCCAAGAGCTGGGTGATGGTGGTGGTGGTGGTGGTGGTGGTGGTGGTGGTGGTGGTGGTGGCGGCGGTGGTGATGGTGGTGGTGGTGGTTATCCACCATTACTCTCATTCATTGGTTTAGGGCTGTTCTCTAAAGACGATGATTCCTTAGTATTTCTGGTTAGCAATGCCGGCTGCAGAGGCCTGATAAAACCATTCGTTAAATAAATGAGTGTCTAGCATATGGTAGTTGGGCCCATGTCTGCAACAGCGCTTCTTTGGGGAAAACATACAGACTATGCTAAATAAAATAATAAGTTATAAATATGCAATATCAAGAATGAAAATAGAGAAATAAACACATTTATAGAAGAAATTGTATGACTAGTTTAATCAGATCTATGCAAATTAAGACGAACACATGAATAAAGGAATACTTTTCCTGAAAATATAAATTACAACATACATATAAGAAAAAGAAAATGTAAGCAGACCTATCACCATTGAATAAATTGGAAAGTTCTCAAAAAAGAAAAATAAATAAAAGACTAAGCCCAAGCAGTATAATAAAATTAATCTATCAGACTTCTGAAGACATATAGCCAATGTAATTTAAAGAGTAAAAAAAAGTTTAATCAGAGTCTAGCCCTACCACATAGTGAAACATCTTACAGTAAGTATATAAAATAGCTTGATATATCCTGACAATTAAGTTTGCGAACTTGTTGCATGGATGTTGCTAACCTTTTTTGATGTCAGAGGAATTATTCATAATAAATTGATACCAACTGGACAGTTAACCAAGTTTACTATTTGGAAGTGTTGAAAAGGCTGCGTGAAAAAGTTAGATGACCTGAACTTTTTGCCAACAATTCATGGCTGTTGCATCACAACAATGCACCAGCTCACAAGGCACTGCCTGTGAGGGAGTTTTTAGTCAGTAAACAAATAACTGTATTGGAACACCCTCCCTACTCACCCGATCTGGCCCCCAATGACTTGTCATGCAGGGTCTCTGGTCCAGCTCCCTGCCCCAACCCCGCATAAGAATGCAGGATATGGGGAGATGGTGAGGCCAAAAAGGCACACCAACAGAGCTGTGGATAGGGGGTTCATACCACTATACTCTCGCTGGCAGCTGGGTTGGAGACACAGGGAGCAGGAGCCACACGATGCGCAATCCGCCGACCGCTTCTCTGCCAACTGCACTTGCCAGCTGCAATCCGCGCTTGCTAGTGTAGCCACGGCAGTTATATTAGTGATTAATGGCTAACTGGTTACAGCTGATGGCCAACTAGTCACAGCTGATGGCCATCTACTATCCGAGCCAGCACCTTTCCACGTGAGGCCGAGAGCCTGGAAACTGCTCTCTGGGACTCTGTCCCCACAGACTTCTTTCTTTACCCGAAGATAAAGGAAATATTGAAAGGAAGACATTTTGATGACATTCAGGACATCAAAGGTAATACGATGACAGCTCTGATGGCCATTCCAGAAAGAGTTCCAAAATTGCTTTGAAGAGTGGACTAGGCACTAGCATTCGTGCATAGCTTCCCAAGGGGAGTACTTCAAAGATGATAGTAGTGATATTCAGCAATGAGGTATGTAGCACTTTTTCTAGGATGAGTTTGCGAACTTCATTGTCAGACCTCGTGTATCAGAGAAAGAGAAGAGAGAGAGAGAGGCAGAAAATATGTATTCATAAAATCTGCATATTACTATACAACAAAAGTAGAATTGTTAATAAATGGGGAAAATATAAAATATTCAATAAAACAGTAAGTTGACTTATTTAAATAAGAAATTTGGTTCCCTAACTCATGGCTTATACAAAATAAATTCCAGTTGAATAAAATATTTCAATAAAGATATAAATCAATACTAATAATAGAAGAATGCATGTAGGAATTTAGGAAGCTTACATACAAGTAATAAAATCCAGAAATCAGAAAGAAAATGTTTTGATATATTAAACATAGACATTTAAAAATAATTTTTGTAGAAAAAATTGAATTACAAAAATAAAATCAAGTGACAAACAACAATTGAAAATTTCTTTTTCACACACACAGGATATTTATTGAGATGACTACCTGACCAAATAAAGAATCACATGTCAATTAATGAAATAATGATACCTAGTAGAAAGATGTGCAAAACAAAGGGCCAGACCAATAAGAAAAAAACAATTAAAAGAAGATACATACATGAAGAAAGTTCCAATTCACTCAATAAAATGCATAAAGCAAAGTAAGACAAATTAAAATAATGATATACACAGATTTATAAATAATCATTTCAACAACACTATTTGGTGATAATGAAAGAAAGTAGGCACCCACAGACATTTTTGTGTGCCACCTTATATTTTGATGCCTCCCTATATTTTGGTAATACCTATCAAAATTTATCAAAATTATTTTCAAAAACATTTTTCAAAGATGTCACCAAATTCAAAATCCATATAATGTTTTCTCCAGAAAGTCTAATTTTTAGAGTCTTTTTAGTTGTACTATCATGTGCACCACAATATATAGCATTGTTGCAGTAAAAAAGTACTAGAAAGATTTTAAACATTCATCGATAAGAGGTCAAACAATGGAAAGTATATCTGTCTGATGGGATATTTATTCAGCAGTAAGAAAGACTGAGTAAAGTCTATATGTGATGATATGGAGTCATGTCCAAAATGTTTTATTATGAGCAAAAAAGCAATGAGTAGATTAACAGGTAAATTTCTGACTATTTGAATGCTTACGAGTGTACAATTAAATGTTATATTTACTATCTACTCAATGTCAGCTGCCCATTCTTGAGATGAAGTGTCAGACCAACCAATTGACAGCACCACCAATGCACATGATGAGAAAATTCACAATTGGAAGGAATGCAGGAAACTCAAAAGCAAAAGTAGTGTTAGATATAATCACCAGCAATGCTTGTCCCTGGCTAAGGAAACCAATACGTCAACAACAGGAGGACAAGTTACCCAACTGCTAGTATTTACCCTTTCATACATGAATTTTGTATCTTGAATATTTATTTCTATATCATTCATGACTTGGGAATAAAAACCACAGAAATAAAATCTGCTATCCTTAATCCAAGCAATGAATTAATTGACTCAAACCTGGAAGAGCAATCGTGGAGGCTGATAGGAGCCAAACTCAGACAGAAAGACAAGAAGTAGGAAACCAAACCACTGTCTTTAGCCAAAAAGTTTTAGAATGACACTTCTGCTGTGCACATGTCTGCAATGAATGGGAAACAAAACTGGATAAGGTCAATGAACACTCTCTCACCACCCTCGATGCACCTTTCATCTGTGTACCACTAGCTACAGTAGAAACAGGGTTTGAATAAAGCCAAGACATTTGTCCCTGCCTGACTGCTAAGGGCCTTGGAAGGAAAGCACACTGTTCCTTCTGTGTTCACACCTTGAGGTTGGACACTGCATACTCCTAATATTACACACAGTTGGAGGCCTCTCTAAAATAGAATGGGGGTTAGATGCTAAGAGATTAAAAAATCAGTGACCACAATTATTTTTCTCAAGTGAAAAATAAAACCGTTAAAAATAGCTCTGACAATTAATGGAATGCCATTTGGTTTTCTGTAAAATGATCTTGCAGGTTAGTTTTATGGTTTTCTGTATTCCGAGTCATTTCATCAGGATTTCTTTAGGATTTCACTAAGTATTCCTGAGTCATTTCTACAGCAGGACCTATGTGATGGACAGCACGGGTCACACTCATGTAGTCACAGAACATGTACATCCAATTCCTCTCACCCAGAGCTCTTCACAATGTTAATTTCTCTGTTCCACAGAGATAATGTTTTAGAATAATGCCTGATATGACTTTTACTTTTTTTAGTTTTATACACTTTGGATTGTTTAAAAAAATATTTTTTTTAAGCAATAGAGGCTGCGATACCCTCTTAATCTTCGTTAGCATCAAATGTGTTACCTATTTTAGAGACTTAGCCTCACCCCCACAGTGCATGTTTGCTGACTTGGTATGTGTTACCTTAATTCACCAAGCCATCACTTCCGTCTTGATTTCCTGTGGAACATGCTTCCTCAGTGGGCCCTGCTTCCTCAGTGGGCCCTTTCAGCCTTCTGACTGATCTCCTAAGGGACTTGCGTTTCCAAGTAGAAAATGCCCCTTTTGCAAATGAAATAGGGTTCAACTTTTCTTTTTCTTTTTCTAATTTATTGAATTTATTGGGGTGACATTGGTTAATAAAATTATACAGGTTTCAAGTGTACAATTCTATTACACATTATCTATATATTGCATTGTGTATTCACCACCCAAAGTCAAGTATCCTTCTGTCACCACATATTTGACTCCCTTTACACTTTTCTGCTTCCTCCTCTCCCCTCTTACCCTCTGGCAACCATTGAACCGTTGCCTGCATCTATGAGGTTTTGTGTTTTTTTTTGTTCCTTTGTTGCTTTCAGTTTTATATCCTACATGAGTGAAATCATATGGTTCTCAACTTTTTCTGTCTGACTTAGTGCTTAAAATGATAATATCAAAATCCATCCATGTTGTCGCAAATGGCACTATTTCATCTTTTCCTTATGGCAGAATAGTATTCCATTGTGTATATTATACCACAACTTCTTTATCCATTCATCTATCAAAAGGCACTTTGGTTGTTTCCATGTCTTGGCCACTGTGAATAGTGCTGCAATGAACATAGGGGTACATATATCTTTATGGATAAATGTTTTCAGATTTTGGGGGGTAAATACCCAGAGGAGGGATTGCTGGGTCATATGGTAATTCTATTCTTAATTTTTTGAGGAACCTCCATACTATTTTCCATAGTGGCTGTACCACTTTACATTTCCACCGGCAGTGTATGAGGGTTCCTTTTTCTCCACAAACTCTCTCACCTTTTCTTTTAGATTTACATCTTCCCACCTGAAGACCACGTATTATATTCAAATGTTTCCTGTGGCCTGTCCCAAGGAAGGATTCTCAGAATTGCATTATGTTTTTTTGCTTTGTTCTCATAGCTAAAATGATGTGGAGACGGGATGGGATGCAACAGGAGATCAAGCCCTCTCCACGTCTAGCCATCTGCCCTAGTTCCCAGGTGTCAGGAACCTGGACAAGTTGCTCAAGCTCCCTGATCCTTAGCGTACTCACTCACCTGTTAATTGAGGATATTGTTAGTTCTCACCATATTGTTGTAAAGACAAAATGAGGTTACTACTTTAAAAATAGAATTGACAACATTGGACTCATAGTAATTGTTCAATGAATATTTGATATATTGTTGTTATTTCAAATATTCCTATTAATGCTGGATATCGAACAAGCTAGGCTTCAGAGCATTTGTGTGCACACGGAGAAAGAAAAAGCAGTGTGGTGAGAAACGATGGTAGGTCATGGGCTCTCTGTCAGGAGAACACATAGTGTTCTTATTACTGACCTAACACACTCAAATTTAGAGATGGCCTGATTTTAGACATGACACTTGGCAGCAAGATTTTCCATACCATCATTAAAATAAAAAATAAAAAGTGTGTGATTTCAACAACAACAAATGTTTAGAGGCTGAAGTTGTGTGTGGAAGCAGTGAAAAAACTGTGCAGTAAGGACCATTATCCTACTTCCTACCCCAAGCTCACCTCTTCTGTCCTTAACTGCCCACCTCCACCCCTAGTGGATGAGAAGGGCATTACTTAAGACATGTTTACAATGGAGCAGATACACTTTGATTTTTAAGGCAGAAATTTGTCTGTACTGTAGTGTCTTTTATAGTGTGTTTCCTCCCACCACATGGTAGGCAGAAATACTAGAAGATTGCATGTTGAGCAGGCAAATGCACCATGTCATTTTTTGTTCTCTCATTACTTTCTTACATTTTATTAGTTTTCTTGTTAGAAATTAGTTATGTTATTAAATCCTCCATCATAAATGTATTGTCTTGAACATGTCATTTAATGGCTTTTTGTGCAGGTCTTGTCAGACCTGGTAATTTTTTTGAATATTTGATATTGATATTGGAGATGAAACACTGTTAGAGACACAAAATGATGTCTTTAATCATAAAGGATTCAACTTTCTGTGATAGTGAAACTACCGGGCAGGTCACCTGGAACCAATCAAAGACTGAGATGATTTTTGGATTAATTTCAGTATGGGGGTGAACTAGTCTGTTTTGTGTGTCTTAACTGAAATCCTGGCACTTTAATAATGGGGGCATCCTCAGCACAATGAAACTACGCAGAGTTCTGATGGGTTTTTAGCCTCTCATTGTCAATTTCTGCTGATTTGGCTTCTTGCTCTCTTACCCAATGCCATTTAGGAACTGGCAAATGTTTTAGGGTATAAACAATACAGAATAAGGGTTCACCTCTCTGCTTTTCTCTGGGATCTTGGCTCCTCAAGACCTGTTTGTCTTGGGAGCCAAGAAGTTCAGATTTTGCTTCTCTAGCCCCATGGCTGCCATGTTTATAGCTCAGTGTTGGAGGAAGTAAGTGAGAAGACATGGCCACCGGTTGCCCCAAGGACTGGACCTGCGCAATCAGAGGCTCCTTATCCCCTCCCCTGTCCTTGGAATGTATGCCCTGCCTACCCTTCCCGCAGTAGGACTTATTTTCAAGGTCACAGCCTTGAGAGAGTGATGCGTTACTGAAACCATCTGGACTGAATATGTCCCAGTTAAGCTCTGTACATATTCAATAAATGATTGAATAAAGAAGCTGTGATATATACACACAATGGAATACTATTATGCCGTAAGAAAATATGAAATAGTGTCATTTGTGACAACATAGATGGATCTTGAGGTTATCATGCTGAGTGAAATAAGTCAGAAAAAGTCGAGAACCATAATGATTTCACTGATATGTAGGATATAAAACTTAAAGCAACAAAGGAACAAGACAAACAAATAAAGAAACAAAAACTCATAGACATAGACAATAGCTTAGTGGCTACCAGAGGGTAAGAGAGAAGGGGGTGGGAGATGAGGATAAATGGGATCACACATATGATGATGGAAGGAGAACTGACTCTGGGTGGTGAACACACAATGTGAATACAGATGATGTATTACAGAATTGTACACTTGAAATCTATGTATCTTAACTAAGCATTGTCACCCCAATAAACTTTAATTAAAAAAAACAACAAAACTTTTAAGATTCTGGGGGCAGGTGTGGAGATCTACCATCAGTTTTTTGTCTTTGTCTCTTACATTCTCTCCTCCACTATTTCTGAGTTTGCTGGCCTCACAATTTCTTTGTGGTATGTGAATGAGATTCAATAATATGTACAGAGATGAATTTGATCTCTCAACCTAAGATATTCACTTCAAATTGGTCCGATTCCAGAACTCTGATTTGAAACATACAGCACTATAATTATAGGGAAGATTCATTCCTTTAAGCTTACATCTGTAGTTGTTTCTTAGTACTCATTCTCTCAGGGAAAAAAAAGGAGCTAAGAGTTATTGTTAACTAGGATATGACCATTATTGTGTTTTTAGCCATAACGCTATCAAAATTTCCCCAAAACTTCAGCCACAATTTTTAAAAATAAAATAAATTTTGTTTTCTCTACACCGTATCTATCTATCTATGTATCTATCTATCTATGTATCTATCTATCTATGTATCTATCTATCTATCTATCTATCTATCTATCTATCTATCTATCTATCTATGTATCTATCATCTATCTATCACCTATAATTCTCTGATGGGATCCTCAGGATACTTCTATATACTGTCCCATTTTAGATACAAAGGGAATAAGTCTCAGGAAACACAGTTTACCCTAAGGCACTGAGTTGTGCTTCTAATCCAGGCCTGACTCCAATTTGATGGCAGTCATAACAATATTTACCAGCACTTCCTGGGAACACAAATACACTGTGAGATGTTAAGAGGTTTTCTCTTAAAAGAACACTTCCATAAACAAATACTTTTGCCAAGTTGTGCAACCACATTCTGGGTTATGCATTACATTTATCAGTATATTCATAGCTCTGAGAAATCCTGTAGAAAATACCACCTTTAAATACCTATCATTTCTCAGACCTGCTTGACTACAAAACCCTGCTCTCATGAGCTATCTATTAACATCGCATGAATCACTAATGGCCTAAAGGAACAATGTTGGGGAATATAAACTAAATTGTACAATTGTACAGTTTTCACACAGATAGAGCACACTCTGAATCAGTGGCTCACCATAGAGAAAATAGGACCAGACAGCAGTGGTGAACTAGCAAGAGATATTTCACTTTCCAGAATCTCTAATAAAAAAGCTGAAGTTCTCTGAACTTCAAGCTCCTGTCACCTTAGGGCACAAGGAAACTTATCAGGAGGTCTAGCCAAAGTCTGGGCGTAGTGACCCGACAAGCACAGTGGAGTAAGTGGTTTTCAGAGGGTGTAGATGCACATCGTCAAAGACCTTAACTATTGCAGAGGCTGTATTATCTTCCTTGCCTTCACTATATCAGCTCAGGAAGTGGTTGGGCTGAGCCTGCAGCTGGGATGGACGGGAGGGAGTTAAGTTTAAGCCTCCATGTCTTGTTCTTGTCTTTAAGTTCTCCATCTGTAAAACAAGGTAATGGCACTACTGCGGTGCTTTTAAAATAGATCTGTAAAATCTTTGACACTCGTGCCATTGACCAGCAGTTTCCATATTCTCTATTCTTGAATCTGGGGCAACCTTGATGTCTCACATATAACCTGTACAATGAAGCAGAAGTGAGGCTGCATAGCTTCTGAGGCAAGGTCAGAGAAGGATAGGGCGCTTTTTTCTGGCCCTCCTGGGGACTCGCTCTGGAGAACTGGCCACCAGGTAAGAAGTCTGACTACCCTGAAGCCAGCATCCTGGAGAAACAACACATAGGCACTCTGTTAAACACCCCAGTGGTACTCCCGGCTGGGTGGCCCACAACACATGCCAACCATGCAGGTGTGCCATCTTGGATGTCTAGCCCATTCAAGCCTCCAGGTGACTACAGCAACAGCACACAACTGACTGCAATTGTGTGAGTGACTTCAAATGAAAAATGTCCCTGCATGAACCCCTTTCTTAATTACAAAATCACAGAATTGTGAATCAAATATAATGGTTTTTAGGCATCTAAGTTTTTATGTAATTTGTTGCATAGCAGAAGTAACTGAAAACCTACCTCTCAGGGATGTTTTAGGAATTAAATAAGATAAAAGACATACAATAATTGGTGCAGTGATCATTGATCAAAGTAGGATATATCATCACCACACCCACATTCAGGGATTTCCAAGCTTCCAACCAACAAGCCAGTCCTCAGGAGAAAGGGTTGTTTTACCATCAAGGTAGTCTTGTAGATGAGAATTAGTCTAAGAGATCCCAAGTGGTTTCCTGAGAAAGATAATTATACTAGAATGGGGGCACTTAGTTCTCTGGGACTATGCATTCTATTATTTATTGAAAGTGTAGCAGAGAAAATATGTATATAAAACAGTAAAGTGAGATAGACTTTTTTGTTGATAGGTCCAATTTTCTCAGTCTTGGCACTATTGACATTTTGGGCTGGATAATTTTTTTTTTCTTTTTGGCATGGTGGGTGGAGTGTCCTCTGCATTGTCAGCTATTTCATAGCATCCCTGCGTTTTATCTACTCGCTGCCATCAGAAACCCTGCCCCACAGCTGTACCACCCAAAATGATTTCAGACTGTACTAAACATTCACCCTGATCGAGAACCACAGGCACAGACAGGCATGTTTCAGATGATTGGAAGGTTTGGCACTCATACTATTATTGACCAGTAGTTTTCCACGGGTTTTCCATGGGTTTTCTAAGATGGTTTCCATGGGTTTTCTAAGATGAAACTTGTACTAATTGCAGAGACAGAAGATAAAGCAGGTCTCTATGTCTCTAAAGATGGCATCTTTCCCTCCGTGGGAGACTATCTACAGTGGAATGAAAACGTTGCGAGTGTTTGGTACCTGTCAAGCCCCTTTTCCAAGGATGCTATGGCACAGGGGAAACGAGGCTGTGGCAGACGAGGGCATCATTTCCTGGGACAGGGAACACCAAGTATAGAGCTGTACAGATAACGGGATGGAGCAGAAGAGGAGTCAGTGTGAGGACAAGTCAGAGGAAGAACACAGACAGGATATCCTAACCAAAAATAGGTCATTGGAAATGCAGTTGTCCACAGAGGGGAGGCCCATTACAAAAGCGAGGTGTAGCTATCCAGGCAGGCTTATGTTCACAGGGAGCGCTGTTCATTTGCATCTGGAAAGTTGGGTATCCATTAAAGCCATCATATAGGAGAACAGGTACATATTCAAGAAAATATAACGGACATTGGTAAGCCAAAAAAGTCACCTATCAAAAATATTGCCCATAAGATTATACCTTGTAAAACAAATATATGTGCATGGAAAACAATAACTATACAGAAAACACAATGATGTAGAGTCACAATGTCTGAATATGAATCCCTTTGAAATGTTTTTTTTCCTTAGGGTTCTTTGTGTTTTTCCAATATTCTATACCTAGTCATGTTTTTTTGTGTTTTTTTTTTAATTAAGACACACTTTAGATGATTAAAAAATATATTAGCAACAATTGAATTGTAGGTTGTAGCAGTGTTTGGGGCAATGAAAGAAATG